>NC_137739.1:77619659-78819659 GCF_963264785.1 Psittacula echo
TGAGTCATGTTAGTAGCATTTTCTGACAGAGCATCCCCTGCCAAAGCCATCTTGTGCCAGGAATGTCCTCCTCTTCTGTGCTTTAATATCCTGCTTAAAGCTGTGCCTGGGACTGGGTGGGGGTGTTTGCATGTTGCTCACATGTGCTGCATTCAATGTGATTTCATTTTCTCTGCACTGTTTTGCAGGCATACATAAAGATCTACCAAGGGGAAGAATTGCCACACCCAAAGTCAATGCTGCAGGTATGTATCAGCACTCAGCTGGAGGGCATTCGTGCACTGTAATTGCGTTGATTTCCAGTTAATTGTTAGAGGTGCCCACATAGGGCAGTACATTGGGTCTTCTGTGATTTGATTTCAAATTCCTTATTGTAACAACCCAAGAAACAGCCCTTTTGGAAGCATTTGGCAGTCATGAGTCCGACATGGCTGAGCGGTTCCGGCAGCATGGCTCATGCACCTTGGCTGGCTGGGCACACAGCGGCAGCCAGCTTAGCTGAAATCATTCCCCCGCAGGTAAAAAGCATCATCTTTGGCTGCAGTGGGGCCGCACATGGAGGTGACATGGCCCTGCACACAGGCAGCAGCTGCTGGGCTGCAGCTCTGCTCTCTGAGCCAGACAGCTTTGCAGGAGATTGCAGCTGTAGCTGTTTACATATGACTGAGCTTTCTATCTGTTTTCTTGCTGTTTCCCACAGCTGAAGCCAAAGTTTTCGTTGCTCTGACTCCGAGGGTAGGAATCCTCTCTTCATGCAGGCTTTTGCCTGGGGGTACTGAGGAGACTGGATATGTAAATAAGGGACGATCTTATTTGGCATTGATCAGAGGCTGGGGAGACTGAGACAAGGGAGTTTAATGTGTAAATCTGTACATGAGCACTTGGGTCTGTGCACATATCCTGGCCACATACATGCATGGACCATGGGTACCCAGGCAGCCAGAGCCTGCTATTATTTGCAATTACACTTCCTAACCCTGTCCTTCTGCAGCTAAACTTTATACCCCTTTTGCCCTTCTTGCAGGCCACAGCAGAAGCCAACAATTTAGCAGCAGTTGCCACTGCCAAAGACACATACAGCAGGAGGATGGAAGAGGTAGGTGGTGCTGAGCATGTTGTTTCACTCATGTCTCCTGGCTCTCCTGTCCTCATGGGGAAGCCTCTCTGCCTGGTTTCCTGGTAGAAAATGTGCAGCATGGACTTGCCCAGGACTGGTTTGCACGTTCAGGGTCCCAAAGAGGATCTCTGGTCATGGTGGAAAAGGGGCTTTCTTGCAGGCTGGAGGAGAGCAATCACGGTATCACAGCAGGACAGGGGAGGGGGTTTGACAAACAGTCACCGTTTCATCTGATGGCAGCTTTCTGTAGACCACCTTGGCCTCTGCTGAATTTCTGTCGTCTTTTGAGCATTCCCCAGCATGGGTAGATGCAACCCAAAAATGTGATGTAGTGGGGTGGCAGTGCTGTGTTAGTGTGCAACCCATGCTATGGCTGGTGCTAATTAGGGGACAAAGTCATAACTGTCTTTTCACCTATGCCCTGCCCCATCAGCCCATCTCTCAGCTTGGATGAGGGCTGGTTGTGATGTTTTAAGGTGAAGCTCAGCCTCTGCCTGTCTCCAGCCGCCTCAGGGCCCCACTCTGTTCATCAGTACTGGAGATTGCTGCCTGTTGGCAGGAAGAAGGTTTGGAGGTGCATGGCCAAACTGCCTGTGGGCTGCCCTGGGCCTTAGAACTAATGTGTCCATGCTCTGAAGCAGAAGTCAAATGCTTCCGAGCTTCCAGAACTAGAAAATGCTGGGGTTTGCTCAGTGTGGCTCAGCTGTCAGTGTTGCCCAAGATCCTGGCTTGGGCTATGAGTGAACTGAGTAGGGGAGCTATGGGACACAGCTTCCCAGTGCAGACACCCTCTGCCCTGATTTAACCTGCACGCTGCAGAGCTGTCCCAGACACCACAGTCATGCAGGTTGTCATTCAGGATATGGTGGTCCATGGCAGACAGGAGCCTGTGGAGCCTTAACTCCAGTGGTTTGCATGGCACAGCACAGGAGGACCTGTGGATGCTGAGATTTCCGGAGTGATTGGACTGTGTTTGTTTTCCACACAGGTCTGTGGTGGGGACAAGCCCTTCCTTGCACCTAGTGACCTCCAGACCAAACACATGGAGCTGAAGGAGGAGGCTGTGAAGCTGTTTCGCGGGGTGAAGAAGATGGGTGGGGAGGAGTTCAGCCGTCGCTACCTCCAACAGCTGGAGAATGAGATAGATGAGCTCTACATCCAGTACATCAAGCACAACGACAGCAAGAACATCTTCCATGCTGCCCGCACCCCCGCCACACTCTTTGTAGTCATCTTCATCACTTACGTGATAGCTGGAGTGACCGGCTTCATTGGCTTGGACATCATAGCCAGTCTGTGCAACATGATCATGGGCTTGACACTTATCACACTGTGTACCTGGGCATATATCAGATACTCTGGGGAGTACAGAGAACTGGGCGCAGTAATAGACCAAGTGGCTGCAGCATTATGGGACCAGGTAGGATAAAGAGCTTTTGATTTAAAACAAACAAAAACCAATCCCACCAAGTTCTTAAGTATTGAGTTTTCTGGGGCTTTTCCTCCCATTTTGAAATGGCTTTTGCATTTAGGGTTGTTAGATGCTGCAGCTGGGCCTGCCTGGGCAGATCCAGCTGCTTGTGCTGTGATCATTGAGATTAGACCGGTGCCCTGTCTTCTTCTTTAACCCATTCCTTAGACCTTTTAGATGGGGAAAGCAGGGACAGAGGAAATCATTTCAGTTGATTGTAAAGGGGAGATGTCTTGGGGAGTGGAGATGGGCCTCACTGTGGCAGAGGTAGGCAGTATGAGATGGGTCGCAGAGCAGGAGCGAACCGCAAGGCAGGAGCCGTGTACCACCCCTTCCTCTGCTTGAGGCCGAGCCTCTGAATCTTGCCCAGCGTGAAAGACAAGCTGTGTAGATTGAGGTTGGGGATGAGAAAACTCACAGCAAGCTATTTTGTTCTGCCTGGTTTTTTTCTTCCTGTCTTATCCATCACTGAATGCTAGCTTGTGGAGCCTCAGACCTTGTGGGAATGGGCAGCTTTGCCTAGGCTCCCACTGGGAAAGTGTTCTTGGAGCCAGTGTGCGTGCATTTCATGTGCATGTCTGTGTATGTCAAAAAGAAAGACTGTATTTCTCCCCTGGTTCAGGGCAGGGATTTTGGATTTAAGCAAGAGCAGGGCACAGCCAGCAGGAACCCAGAGACGTTGACCATTTGCAGCTTGCCCAGCTGGGGAAAAATAAAGAGGTGAAAGTGCCTGCGGTTGCTCCCTGGCCCAGGCTGGCCTTTGTGGTGCTGCTTTCCAACTGGAGGGAAGGTTCTCCAAGGAGGAGCTGTGCAGATGGGCAGTGCTGGCTCTGCTGCTGACATTGGGGCTTGGGTGGCATGACTCTGCCCACTGGGATGCCCGGGGCTGGTGCCCACCTGCCCCAGGTGGGTTCAAAGCCCCTGTGGCTCTGTGCCATGCAAGTGCTCAGTGTCCAGTTGTGTTGGGACTGGCTGCAGGAGGGGTGGACAGAGCTGTGAGGGGTTTCTGCAGGAGGGGCAGCCTGTGTGCGGCAAGCCCTCTGGGAATACATGGTCATGGTGGCACCAGCAAGTGGCTGTAGCCAGAGGCGTGAGCACCATGCATGATACACAGAGATGCTATTGTTTTTCTTTCTCTGTCTTCCCCCTTCCCAATGCCTCTCCCCAGGGAAGCACAAATGAGGTAAGTGGCTCCTGTTCTCTGCATGCGACACCACTCGGCTCCCATGGGCCGGATGGGGACAAGCATCTCAGACCCAAATGCATGTTTCAGCCACGTTTCTTTGGGCTTATGTAGGACAGGGGGGTCACAAGGGCTCTGGGCAGTGCCTGGCATCCTGGCCCTGCACCAGAGCACTCACTGGTGGCTGGGCTCTGGTGGTTCCCTGGGATCCAGATTCGTGGGGAAGGGTGTTAAAGTGGGTGCAGCGCTCCAGGCAGTGCTGGAAGCCAAGCATGGGAGAGATTTGTGTGGGGAGCATGTTTGTTGTGATGGGGATTTTCATCTTTCTCCCACCCATCAGCTCTGTTTGGGGATTTTCCTGTTATGCTGAGGGGTCAAACCAAAACACCAACCATGCAGGTGTCACACAGGCAGCCTCGTCAGCATCTAATGAAAACAAAAAAGACAGCCTTACTGCACACGTGCATTAATCCAGCATTGTAGCCAAGGACCACCCCAGTCTGACTGAGGTGTGCGACAAAAGACAGCTCCAGCTTTTATTGTGTCACCAAAGCCCGAGAGCTCCGTCTGGCACTGTCAACACACTGTTCAGCCACTGAGTTCTGTGGGGCGTTCTATGGGGAGCTCCTCTTAAGAGAAAGCTGGAGCAGCTCTCAGAGGTCCAAAAGGCCACTAAAAAATGTATGATTAAAAATCATGCCATTCCTTCAGGCAGCGGCCAGCCCAGGCCAGCACTGTGGTCCCTCGCTGACCCCCAGATGCTGAGCAGCTAACGGCTTTCTGCCCACTGGGTCCATGGGCTTTGCTCTGGCTCATGCAACAGCAAGAGGCAGAACAGAGTCTTTGCTACTGATGCGCTCTTGAACAAATCATGTCAAGTAAAAGTCAGTTCTGTGAGACTGGTTTAGCGTGACAAAAAAGCCTAAAATACTGCAAGGTCCCTTATAGAATCACAGAATCAGCTAGATTGGAAAAGACCTTTAAGATCATCAAGTTCAACCATTGCCCCAGCACTGCCAAGTTCACCACTAAACCATGTCACTGAGAGCCTCATCTACACTGTTTTTGAACGCTTCCAGGGATGGTGATCCCACCACTGCCCTGAGCAGCAGGTTCTGATGCCTGAGCACCCTTTCTGTGAGTAAATGTTTCCTAATATCCAATCTAAACCTCCCCTGGCAGAGCTTGAGGCTGTTATCACTTGTTACTAGAGAGAAGAAACAGATCCCACCTCACTACAACCTTTCAGGCAGTTGTAGAGAGCAATAAGGTCCCCCCGAGCCTTCTCTTCTCCAGACTAAACCACCCCAGTTCCCTCAGCCATTCCTCATCTGACATTCTCCAGACACTTCACCAGCTTTGTTGGCCTTTTCTGGACCCACTGTGGCACCTCAGTGTCCGTCTTGTAGGATGTGAAGGTGTCTTATCAAGAAAGAAACACAGAGGAGCTGCATGAAGGTTCCTTCACCATATCCACTACGTTCCCAAACAATCCCAACACACATGCAAGCAAAGCTCCACTTCCATTTCCTAAGGCCCATTAGGTCAAGCATCACCCCAAACAGCCCCTACAGGGGGTCTTACCTCCCTACACCCTCTTCCCCCTTGCTGCGGCTTCAGCCTCTCCTGCTGGTTATCTGCTTCTTCCCACCCCATCCTGAGCTAATGCTGACTCACCAACAGTCTTCAGGTCCCCAGCATGAGCTGGTGGGGTTTTGGTTGAGTTTTCTTTTGCCTTCCCAATGGCAAGTTCGTTTCAAGTTGAAATCACAGCGCTGTCACAGCCAGTCACTTGAAGTCCTCTGCAGCTATACCTGGTATAGCTGCAGGTAGATCTATATAGAGAGAGGATCTTGGCTTCTCCTGTGACATTTGCACTCAGTATAAAGCCCACGTCAGGGTGAGAGACATGGTGTGTCACCACAGAGTGATGGTACTTGCTTGTCTCCACCCCTTGAGGCTGGAGCCATGTCTCAGCCCCACAAGAGCTCTGATGTGAATTCTGTACAGGAAACACAGCCCACATCCACACTGGTGCAGCTACTCCAGCAGCTCCTGCTGGGCCTGCTGCTGGTGTTCAGCTGTTGCCTGTCTCCCTGTGGAGATGGTTCTGAGGCCACAGTCTGCTCACTCCTGCCCTGCAGAAGCCTGTGCTGCTGCTGTCTGCGAAGGCCAGGCTTCTCTGTCCAGACGGGAAAATTCTCACCCTGGGGCCCAGGGTAAGAAGATCATGGACCTGCTGGAGTGAGTCCAGAGGAGCCATGAAGATGCTCAGAGGACTGGAGCACCTCTGCTACGGAGACAGGCTGAGAGCTGGAGCTGTTCAGCCTGGAGAAGGGAAGGCTCTGGCGAGACCTTAGAGCAGCTTCCAGTGCCTAAAGGGGGCAATAAGAAGGCTGGAGAGGGGCTTTTGACAAGGACCTGTAGGGATAGGACATGGGGGAATGGCTTTAAACTGAAAGAGAGGAGATTTAGATTAGGTATTAGGAAGAAGTTCTTCCCTGTGAGGATGGTGAGGCCCTGGCATAGGTTGCCCAGAGAATCTGTGGCTGCTCCATCCCTGGCAGTGTTCAAGGCCAGGTTGGACAGGGCTTGGAGCAACCTGGTCTAGTGGAAGGTGTCCCTGCCTGTGGCAGGGAGTTGGAACTGGATGAGTTTTAAGGTCTCTTCCAACCCAAGCCATGCAGTCTACAATCTGCAGAAAAATAATCCAGACAATCAGACACTGCATAGCAAAGCCCTTGTATGATGCAGCATGTGTCTGCCTGGTGGTGTAAAACAAAATGCTGAGGATGCAGAAATTTGAACTCCTGTGCATGAAACCTGTAGGGGAAAACCTCCTAACCCCTGCGAGTCCCTTACTCACACTCTGGGTCATCCTTGGTTAATACAGCTCCAGAGGGTTCCTCCCACAGCTGAGACACTTGAAGGATCAGTGAACAGTGATCTTTATTCTTCTCCCTGTTGGCAGTTAGATGCAATCAAGAGTTAGTGCACAAAACAAACCGCATGCCATGGCTGGTTTGAACCTGCTGCTGCACAGACCCTGCTTATCGCACGCAGCAGGGCTGGGGACACAACCACTTTCTCTCTTTTCCCAGGCTCTGTACAAACTGTACAGCGCGGCAGCGACGCACAGGCACCTCTACCACCACGCCTTCCCTGCACAGAAAGCAGAGCCCACAGAGGGCTCGGAGAGGAAGAAGGTGTAACCCCGGCGCGTTCCTGTCGATGCATGAAGGAGGCACGGAAACCTCATCCTCAGTCCAGCAACTCTCATCCTCATGCCCCTCACAAGCTCCTGCTGCAGAAGAGCGTGAGTGGAGAACACATCTTGCGTAAGGTGGTTTGGTGCCATGTGTGACAGGATGACCTCGGCATGTTTTTCATTTTGTTCATATGTACATGTTGGTACTGCTGCAACTACAAAGTGCTTTTAATTTGTAATAGCCAGCATACTCCCCAGCTCATTACAAAGCCTTATTTTCCCCTTAATTCGTTACAAATTCACTAAAAACCTCGTAAGTTACATGATACTGCAACTAAAAATCTTTCAGACCTTAGCTTATTCAAAAGCCAACTTATTTTCAGATACTTGAACAAGTTATAACATGTAACCAAGTTTTTTCTTCCATTAACTGTTTAATTATAAAAACAAAAATGTATTAACTCGCTTTATCAGAAGCAGCAAGGGCACTTCTGCTACGGTATGTTAATGGTTTGGTAGGGAAAGCATACTTTTCTGTTGGTAACCGATGCACAAAGCACCACATTGTAGATGTACTGAGAACGTTTTGCTGTATTTCTGTATATACATTCATTCTTGCGCATCGGAAGTGTGTTCAACAGTTCTATTCTTTTATCGTCAGAACTATTAAAGTTTGCTGTCAGTTCCTAAGACTGTGGTGGTGCAGGAAGCAGTTGTTGACTAATGAGGTCACAGCTTCTCTTCTTGGGTTCCTCACATTCTTGGTTTCCTTTTTGGTGTTTTTAATGGTGAGCTAGTATTTGGAACACACTCCTGGCCTGTCTCTGGCCCAGGGGTGGGTGACTGCTGGAAGGTGCTTCTCTCACGAACAAGGTAAAGCCAGGTTTTACAAGTCTTGGGAATAACCAGGTCTCCAGCTGATAACAGCAGAGGAAAACCTTCTCAGGTGAAGCCAAGCTGAAGGAAGGGTTGCTGCTGAGGTCCACAGCCCCAGCCACCCTTCACCTCTCTGTCCTGATGCGAGGGACCCTACTGTTGACTCAGCACAGCCAAGCTTGGAGCTTCCAAACCCTACATGGCTTCAGAGAGCCTGAGCTTCTGCCTGTCACCATCCTGATCAGATCCTTGCTCTGCTTGTACAGTTTGACATTCTAAAAGGCAAAACAAAAGAGTTGGACAATGCTCCATTCACTGAACAAAACAATTTTTATTGAGTTAATAGGATTTACAAGAAACGTTGGGGGGATTTTTTTGTCTGCAACAGTGTTTATTGCACTAAGAAGAATCCATAAATAACATTTCAGGACAATCAATGAACCAAATGAAAATACTGGAGAGGCTGACTGTACAATTAAAAATTTTCCCCAAGTAAGGAAGTGTTACTACAAGACTAAAGCTTGTTTGAAAGTGATTTTGTGTCACGGTGTAGCCAGACAGTGCTGTTACCTTCCCATGTGACTGGGTCACATTTCACAAAACACAGTTCAGCTTGGATTTAAAAACCAGGGAACAGTTTGCTTAGAGACCTTGGTCTTCAGGAAGGAATTCCACCTCTAATTTCTGTGAAAACTAGTAGTAAATCCAAAGTAGTAATGTGCTGGAGTAAAAAATAAGGCAACTCGGACTTCACTTTCGTGCTGTGTTTCACCTGGTTACAGCACTGGGCCTTACCGAAAGGGAATAGGGTCTGTGTTCTGTCTGTTAAAGCTGTAAACAAAGAGCAGAGCTCTTGAGAGAGAGGGATACGACATCCCAAGGGAAATACCCAGAAATAGTCACTGGGATGTTAACAACGTTTTGAACCCAGGACATTTCATGTAGTTGCATCTATTGCCCTTTAAAAGTAGACAGTCAGCTTCTAAATAATGCAGCCGGCTGCTAGAAAAAGATACCAGAATCAAGTGTCTGATTAAACCCCGCGCTGGTTCTCAGAATAATAAACTACTTCTTGTATGGAAAAGGATTAACAAACATTTGTCATTTTTATAAACAATAGATAATACATGTAGAAAATTATTCAAGAGGATAATAACAAAGGTGCAACAACATCAACAAAAATAAGCTGCCTCTTCAACAAAAGCACTTTTTTCATAGTTTTAAATGTGAAAACCTCTTAAAGCTTTTTGTGTCCTCATAAAAGTCTGTTTTAAAAAAGAGTTGCTTAAAAATTCTTGCCGTGCTGCTGGGCATACCACTGCTGCCTCTGCTTGCGGTGCTCCAGCTCAGTGAGGAGCGCCTGTCTGTACGCTTCGTACAGCTTCACAATACGTTCCAGTTCTTTCATGAACAGCAGCTTCAGCATTCCCTGGTACGTGTCCAGGTCCGCCAGCTGGAAGAGCTCCCACTTTAGAATGTGGTCGTATCTGTTTTGATAAAAAAAAGAAAGGGGAGATTATCTGCAAACCTCTGCAAGCAACCATGCAGTGTTCTGGGCGTTTTCTTTAGAACTGGCCTTATGGTTGTACAGCCACTGATCACAATCTATGTTAGCATGTTTTATGTGAGGAAATAAAGTAATTAACACCAGAAGACAGGGAGTTATGGCTCAGAGCGAGTCAGAAAACATCACTTACAGCTGAACTGCAGAATCACTATAACACAACAAGAGAAACTCCAGAAATAAAGATCCTATTAACTCACTATAATAAACCAATGCAGAAAATACCTTTTGGAAGCAATTCCATTCATGACAAGCCTCAAATATTTAGCAATAAAACATCTTTTAAGGGTAACACAGAAAATTAAATTATTTCCACAGCTCATCCCAATGCTCACCAGCCAGTGCCTCACTAAAGGCAGAATACTGAAGTCTTCCCTTGCGACCCGCTGCTCTTCCCAAAGTGTTCTTGTTCCAGCCTTAACAAGTGCTCTTGGACTCTGTCCCCATCTTGGTTAATTAGCAGCAATAATCTAAGTCATGTTGTCTTAAATTGCAGGTCATGAATGCCATGGGACCCCAAAAAGGGGCGATGTTAGACTGCATCAGGGACTACTGAGTGGCGACAGATCCAATATGATTCTGTGATACTTAACTGCTGCAAGTACTCACACCAGTGAGGGACATCCTAACAGCTCTCAGCTATGGGCAGTGATCTGTCCCCATGGGCAGGTGTCAAGGGAGCAATGCAAGGCCTAGCAGCTATAAATCCTCCATGTTCTTACTCCCCATGCTGGAAAAGATGAGCTGCTGTGAGCCTTGGGATGTTCCCTGGAGTTTAAAACATCAGTACCACCCTGAACTCCTCCCTTAGGAATATCCAGCTGAGATGGAAACAAGCTCAGCTGTTAAGTCAGCCTATTACTGTTGTATTTCTTCCCACTTCCACCATACATGAGAAGACATATTCACTTGAGTGGAGGCTGAAGCCAAAATATCAGTAAAATTAAGCAAATAAACTGCACTACATATTGCAAAGACACAGTTGGAAGACTGTATGCATCAGAAGCACCAAGACACACAGGTGACTACCAAAGATGCTTCTGAGAAATTTTAAGAACTTAAATAACCACAACTTCTATAACCTTCCTAAGTAACAGCTTCTATATTAAAGTCATCCCAAGTCTTGACAGGGCTGCACTGCTAAAATCACTCTTCCCTAAAGTGAGAAAAAAACCCCAACTTACAGCTGGTTTTTCAATATGAGGACCAAACTCCAGAGAGAGATGGACTGCACGCTGCTGCTCTGAAGGTTTGCCAAGTACAGCTATCTTTGTATGCACTTGGTGAATGAGTTTACGTGAACACCATCTTTCCCTCTCTGCTCCTTTCCCACATCATGAACTCAGTTGAACTGAGTTCAACTGCAGCAGGATTTCCTCGGGCTTGCCCTGTGCTGACGGATCCTTTCAAATGTTCTGGGCCAATAGCTTATATTAAAATACATGCTCCAGCAAGGCTGATTCTTAGTGGAAGGACTGTTTCTTGTTAAGGTGGCAACACAAGCAGAAAGGAATCTGAAACTCCATCACATGCAGTAACATGTTTGCAGGTTTCCTGGGGTCTGCATCACAGATGATAATAAAACCTTGGTGTTTTTTAGCTCTTTGAAGCTCTCACTGCTGACAGTTTCTCAAGAAAAGCAGCACATCAGGATTATTTTCCAGTGTTACAGCTTCGTTTTGCCTGCCAAGGAACAGGACAAGAAGTCTACTTAAAGATGAAGCCATCAGCAGAGCCTCAGTTGGAATGGGCTCATTCCAATCCAGAAGACTGAAGGTCTAGGAACACAAACCACAGAGATGCGTAGAGGAACATGGCACAGAGTACTGGTACCTGACCTAGACTCACATTTTTTGGAAGGACATCTAGTGCACAGAGCCAGGAATTGAGGGGAGAAAACATGTTAGTCCAAAATTCCTGTAGAGTGCAGAGCCCTCCCGCCTGGGTTAGAAAGCAGGAGCTTACTAGACAGAACACACAGCCAGAATACCCAGTCTCCAGTGCTTTTCCCAGTAGATAGCACGTATTTAATATAAAATAGGACACTTTTAACACGAGAGACACTGACCTGCCCTGAATATTTACAGCCAATTGGTTAGAGGAAGAAAGTCATGTGTTTGGATCCTGCAGTATGTAGCAGGCTTTAAACTGAAAAAGGGTAGATTGGGATTAGATATGAGGAACAAAATCTTCCCTGTGAGGGCGGTGAGGCCCTGGCACAGGGTGCCCAAAGAAGCTGTGGATGCCCCATCCCTGGCAGTGTTCAAGGCCAGGTTGGACGGGGCTTGTAGCAGCCTGGTCTAGTGGAAGGTGGCCCTGCCTGTGGCAGGGGGTTGGAACTGGATAAGCTTTAAGGTCCCTTCCAACCCAAACCATTCTGTGATTCTATCCTTGGTTCAGAATAGATGGGGGAAGAATGTGAACCATGATCTCTCACACAAGAAAGGCATTTTTGGTCTCTTCACCCTGACAGTCCCGTGCATGTAGTCCCACATACTGTGGGAACACCTACAAGACTGGGCTGCCTAACTTGGAAGGTTGGAGAAACACTCAGTTCTAGAGTCAAGCAAAGGGTTAACTGCTAGGCAGGAATCTTAATTCCACTGCACTCAAATTCTGATAACTGCACTTCTGCTCTCAAACCAAGATGCCAGGGAAAAGGATGCTTCAAGTTATCAAAAATACCTTGATATAGGAAATTGTTACCTCAGCCACACATCAAAGCCTCTTCATTGTCTAATGAGCCAAGTATCATCTTCTTTATCTTAACAGTTTGACCATTTTTCACTAAAATAGGTTGTGTTATGGCTAACACCTACTAAACTCTCCATTAGGTTTTCCCAGCAGCCAGAATCCTTATCCTTTAGAGAAACTTGTTGAAACAAAAGCTAACATTACCTGTTTTTCCTGTGATTAGCTACTTAACAAAAACTGGCCTTTGGTTGACTAAATCAAGCTACAGAGTTAGGCATTACGTAGCAAATAACAACAAAACATACTACAATTATTTCAATACAAAACTGCGCTGATAATCAAGAGATTTTTAAAGTAAATTTCAAATAGCAGATTGCAAAATGTACTCCTCTACTGCTGCTATGAAAGTGTTTGGCCGCTTACGTCCATTTCTGCACCAGAACATGGAAGGATGTTCTCATATTCAGCTTTTGGACAATACTACTGGAGAACTTACAAGCATTACTGGATGTTCTTCTTAAGGTTTAAACCAGTTGCTTCGGCAACAGAGAAGAGGTTCATTATTAAAATTACACTGAAAATACATAAGTGATCCTGATTTTAATAACAGTCAAAACTACTTATCAATTGTTCCTCAAGAAGCCCTCATTATGAGGTGACACTAAGCCAGCTGCTACCACTCCTCCTTCACTTTTCTAACAGAATATTAGCATAAATCAGAATTTACTTCCTCACAGAAGTGCTGGAGAATTACAATAATATTCCTACTACCACCAGCACTACTGTAATGGAAGGCTAAAAGGATACTAGAAAATACATGATTTTTGATTACTCTGAACAACGTAAGTTCTATTTAAACAGCTTGAATGAATTAAATGTTTTAGATTGTGGTTTGTTGGGGTTTTTTCAATATATCTAGTAGGCTGAAACAAATTTAAGACATTCCTGATAATGTTAAATTGTTTAAATTGTCTTAAATTTGCTTCTCAAGTTTCAGGAGAAGTACCAACAAGAGTCCATACAATACAGGCTGAAATACTTAAAACTACATCGCCTGGATGTGCCAAAGACCTAAATAAAGAAATGCAGCTGCAGCCAAAACCTAGAAGGATTTCCAGGAAACAAGTCCTCCCTTAGGTTACAGAATGTGTATATAACTGGTGCCTAAGTGTACTGGTGGATTTAAATAATCTTTATGGGCTACTGGCAAGCCCAGAAGCCACAAGAAGTAATAAAACCCATTCAAATCATAGTTAATAGAAGCAGCTAAAAAAAGAGGATTCTTTAGTGGAAGTCACTGAACATCATACGCAGTCTGAATTTGCAACTACAGACTCACCTACTCATTGCTGTATAACTCAGTTTCTTCACATTCCTCTCATGAAAAATGCACGATTCCATAATTAATTAAAATATATCTGGAATTTTTATTGCTTTTCTATTTAGTGTTACTCTTCTGCAGAACTGCACCCATTAGAAAATGTAATTTGTTTCATTATGCTGATTCAAATCTTTTCTTGGAGGAGATGTCCTGTACTTACATTTAGTTTTTAATTCAAGGGATTTCAGTCTGAATTCAGAATTCTTAATTGTGAAGGAAAATCTGTTTGTCCTTTTTAAAAAGGGGTAAGATATAGATTAAGAAGTTAACACTCTAAAAATATTTCACATAGTTTATAAGCACATGGTGCCATTCTCACAAATACGCTGAAAGTAAATCACATCCTCGGCTCTCTAACATATCATTCTGCAAATCACGTGAACTGCCACAAGTACTGTAATAATTCTAAGTAATGCCTAAACCAAAGCAAACTATTATGATGAATGTTTGGTACAACTTACTCATGTGCTGTCAGCAATAGTACCTATGCAGTTAAGAAATAGATGCCAGCTACAGTCAGTCGTCAAAATTAATTTTTCGTGTAAGCAATGCATGCAGAGTATGAAATGAAAAGGAAAAAAAAACAAAGCTCACTTTACAGGAGCCCTGGCATAGACCTGCAGCCAGTCCGGAATCTCTGCAGTGTGGTAAGGATTTGCAGGGACAAGGAGGGGCTGGCTTCTCTCCACTTGCTGCGGTTGATAAGTCACTGGGGGAGGCTGGTCGTAACGGGGAACACTGTACAAAGGAAGACAAAGTCCATAACCTTGAAGCAATAACTTAAACATATCGACAGCATTAACTCATTAACATCAGTACACAGACTAATACATGCAAAGGCCAATGATGCAATCACAAATGGAGTGTCGCCTCAGCAATGAACATTCCTCATATAGTGAGAGCAACTTTCTGCTGCTATTTTTGTGCTTCACGTCAATCACGCCTGTATGCGTTGCTGCTATCTGCTAGCACACTGTAAAACTCACCTTGGACCTATTCACCTACTGCCCACTACCTGGATACTAAAGTAGGATGTTCTTAAAGGCAAGTTTTACATTAAAAAGGCAAGTACTGATTCAGCCAAGTAATCCACGATTTAATACATTAGAACGAATGCATTCAGGCAGCAGCCGATAAGAGTTATTCCATTTGTAACAAAGGATATTTTCACATGATTATCTTTTGTGCCACGTGTTAAAAATCTTTCTTTTCCTGGGTAACAGCAAAATAGATTAAGTAGCAGAAATTAGCTGTTAGATTTGGTGCATACTAACATCATTTTACCTTGAAATCGCGAGTAGCTAAAACACTGATTTTTGTTCTAGACAAGACTTAATTCATATTTCAGATGGTATGAGCTATTTGTTCAGTCTCCTGGAACATGAGATCGAGTTTCTTTTCAGTATGCAACTGAATTCTGTTCTCAGAAACTTTGTTGTTTTACTGACAGTTGAAGAGAATAGCTGCTCTGTTTTAGTGAGTTAGGAACAATATCCTGTTTCTAAACTTAAGACAGTAACACCTGAGCCAGAAATCTAACAATTACAACTACTTCTAAAAATCTTAGTCAAGAGCCAGTAAAGCTTACTTCTAAAAATAAGTTTCTGGCACATTATATGAGACAAAAACAGTTCCACTTTCTTAACTGGCTTAAGAAAAAAACCAACAGTCACAGAAGAGAAGGCAGATGTCTTACCTGGGAGCACAAGGGTGTTTATATTGAGCTCTTTTATTGATGTGATCTACATAATACACTCCAAATTCTGCTGACTCAACCCTCTCCCATCCTGGAGGCAGTCCCTCACGCTCGAGTGGGTGGCTCCAGTGGGTTGTATTAGTGTTATGATCTATATAGTATTTCCTTCCTCTAATAGTCCAGTCCACTGACCAGCCAGGAGGAAGAGGTAAATCTTCAGAACTACGATTTGTTAGGTTTCCTAGAGATGTAGCAGCAACTCTACCAATGCCTAAAAAGAAAAAAGGGAAAGCAATGTTTAGCTGAACTAGTAATACCAAACCCCACCATCATGTGCAAAGTCAACCTCCCCCCGCCCCAGGCACTCTATGAACACTGAACAATATCATGGCCTTTAGGGCGCATGCACTTGTATGTTAGCAAAAAAGGGCAATTGAATCAAAATAGCTCTTCCCTTTTAAGTCTCACTTGTTTTGCTCTCCTCCAGCTCCAGATTCACTAGACAGGTTCATTCAGAGACAGTTAAAGCATACTTGCTGTTTTCAATTAGAGACATACATTAGCATACATAACAGGGATGAAGCTGTTATTGGCATCTCAATTTGCTGAGCAGAGAGCTGATAATAAGATTACAAATGTTAAAGCTTTACATAAATAACAGTTTCTGTTAATGTTATTACAGCTGCATCAAAACAATTTATCTACAAAACCCCCACAGCTATTTCTTTTTCTAGTTAGCCAGGTATTACAACTATGTAGAAAAATCACTGAATACCAACAAAGCTCTTCAGGCTAACCAGCCAAGTAACAGGACCAGGTAAACTAATAAAGGAAGGAGATGTAAGTTAGCACTATCCTGCACTGAATGTTACTACTGAAGTGCATGCAATCACAGCTAAAAAGTGCCAGCAGTAACAAGATAAAACAGAAGGGCTGGATCCATGGAGGATCCCCTGCAAGCCCTTTACTGCCCACTGGGTGGGATATAACGCTGCTCAAATGCTGACCAGACAAGATCCACAGACCTTTTTAGAGCAGGTCACAAAATCTCCTCTCTCTTCCCCTCATCTCCTTCCACCCCTTTCCTCCTTCATTCCCACAGATCTTGGAAGGAAGTTTTGTTGTCTAGTGGGCTGTACAGCTGCTTCTCTACTTGCTTTTCTTTCAAAGTGAGCCCCTATGGTTCAGAATGTTGAAGAGGAATGTGAAAAGAAGTAACTTCCAGCTTTTCCTGGTGCTGTGGGCTGCATTGGAAGGCTCCTCCAGCAAGAGAACTAAAGCCTAGGTTACATGTATTGGTGGTTTGAGAGTTGACAAGGCTCAGTAGTAACTGATGAAGTTCCCACCTCTGTCCCAGAAACACAGCACATTCAGGATTTATCACTAAATAAGTTAAGATACTGTTCACTAGCATTTTAAAATACATGATTTGCTGTGACATACACACAGGTTTTGTATTTTAAAAATTAGCATGCTGGATGCCGAGAGATGTACTAAAGAAACTCAATTCCATCTTTTCCTTCCCTCTGTACACTATGGCTACTTAGCCAGTTGAAATAAAAGCCATAATAATAATTACAGAAAACTAAAAAACCCAAATCCAAACGAACAAAATACAAACCAACAGCAAACATCAAACCAACCAACAAAACCAACCACAAAACCCAAGTGATATGATCAAGAACTCTGCAGGTCTCTTTCCATTCCAGGGAAGCCTACTACCTACTAGAAGTGCTGGCCCAAATTCAACTCTCTCTTTAAAATTCGTTTAAGTAGTTACCTCCAGTTACCCCCAGTTCTACAGTTAAACAGTCCCTGGCTTTAAAGAAATACCAATTATCTTTTCATCCCACAATCAAATGCATCTATTCGACCACAGTATTCATCAGTTTGTGTGTTACTATTTCCCATCACCAGATCAAGGGGTACAGAAGCCACTTTTTCTACTTTCTAGTAAGTCAGAAAGTGACTCCATCACAAGCGCCACACTTACTGCCTGGGGAACACACCCTTTCCCTTCTGATTTTCAGAAATAGCCTTTTTGTGTGATTATCTTTTTGAGAGTGGAAGGAAAAGGCAAAGTCCATCTCATCTGAAGTACTATTAAAAATAGGTTCCAAGTGTGGTCATTAACTCAAAAAGACAACAGTAATACTGAAGAAGCAGCAAAGTTGTTATATTTCTCAGGCAATTTCATGCTCTTGCTGGCTGACAAAGGCAATGGTCCTCAACAACACATACACACTAGAGCATGCTAGCCAAGGGATGTCAACTATTTTAAAACCTTAATTTACATATGAAATGACAAACTGAAAACTGGATGGGCTGTCATTCTGATACAAGTCAGCAGTCATCAACAATAAAGTAATGGGAAGGCTCCAAAGCTACTGAATAATAGATAAACAAACCTTACAAACTTCCTCCTCAGCCTTTAAAACATTGGTGCTCACCTACAGATCTTTTTCTAGCCTTTTCATGTTCTGAACTATCTGGCCTTGAAGTATTTCCTCTTGTAATAGTACTTACCTATTTTTTAGCTCTATAAAGGAAAGTTGATGGCTGTGTTCCTGTGAAAGCTCCCATCTCATACTATGATTAAGCAACCTAGACCTTTACTTCCAATGAGAAAATACATCCTGGAGGCTTCCTGACCTTCGGATAAACAAATTCAGTATTTTCTCCAATTAACTGGACCGCTGTGTTGTGGTTTTGTGTGTATATAAACAGTGACTATTAAATCATCACTACCAGAAGACCAGAATGCACAAACTTGACTGAGGAAAGAACTTTCATAGAGGTATAAATGTATTTTTCTGTTTACTGTTAAACCCAGCACATATCTGTATTTTTATTAGTTTCTCCTACTTAAATTCTAGCATGATTCCAGCAGCAAATACATATATATATTCATTCCTTGGGGTACAGGTTAACACTTTCCAACATTTGGACATTGGTATTAGAAGTTGCACAAGCCATCCTCCGCACCACAAGTTCTTGACTCGACGTCTATATCTCTTCATATAAAAAGCCTGGTAAGATTGGAAGATGGACTCAGATAGTGAACAAAACCAAAATCTAGGTTAGACAGAGAAATCATCTAGGAGAGGATCTCGTTCAAGACCATCTTAAAAACATAACCGTACCCACGTCCATGGGATCTGACGAAATCCATCAACGGGTCCTGAAGGAGCTGGCAAATGAAGTTGCTAAAGCCACTGGCCATCATATTTGAAAAATCATGGCAGTCAGGTGAAGTTCCCGATGACTGGAAAAAGGGAAATATAACCCCCATTTTCAAGAAGGGGAAAATGGATGACCCAGGGAATTACAGACCAGTCAGTCTCACCTCTGTGCCTGGCAAACTCTTGGAGCAGATTCTCCTGGAAGGCATGCTAAGGCACATGAAAAACAAGGAGGTGGTTGGTGACAGCCAGCATGGCTTCACTAAGGGGAAATCCTGCCTGACCAATTTGGTGGCCTTCTATGACGGGGCTACAGAACTGACAGACAGGGGCAGAGCAGTTGATGTCATCTACCTGGACTTGTGCAAAGCCTTTGACACTGTCCCACACGACATCCTTGTCTCTAAATTGGAGAGACATCAATTTGATGGGTGGACCACTCGGTGGACAAAGAACTGGCTGGATGGCCGCATGCAAAGAGTTGTGGTCAATGGCTCGATGTCCGGCTGGAGACCGGTAACGAGTGGTGTCCCTCAGGGGTCGGTGTTGGGACCGGTCTTGTTCAACATCTTTGTCGGTGACATGGACAGAGGGATTGAGTGCGCCCTCAGCAAGTTTGCCGATGACACCAAGCTGTGTGGTTGGGCTGATACGCCGGAGGGAAGGGATGCCATCCAGAGGGACCTTGACACGCTTGTGAGGTGGTCTGATGCCAACCTTATGGAGTTTAACCATGACAAGTGCAAGGTCCTACACCTGGGTCAGAGCAATCCCAGGCACAGCTACAGGTTGGGCAAAGAGATTCAGAGCAGCCCTGCGGAGAAGGACTTGGGGGTGTTGGTCGATGAGAAAATGAACATGAGCCAGCTTCAGTGTGCGCTCGCAGCCCAGAAAGCCAACTGTATCCTGGGCTGCATCAAGAGGAGTGTGACCAGCAGGTCGAAGGAGGTGATCCTGCCCCTCTACTCTGCTCTCGTGAGGCCTCACTTGGAGTATTGTGTGCAGTTCTGGTGTCCTCAGCGTAAAAAGGACATGGAACTGTTGGAACAAGTCCAGAGGAGGGCCACGAGGATGATCAGGGGACTGGAGGACCTCCCATATGAAGACAGGCTGAGAAAGTTGGGGCTGTTCAGCCTGGAGAAGAGAAGGCTGCATGGAGACCTCATAGCAGCCTTCCTGTATCTGAAGGGGGCCTACAAGGATGCTGGAGAGGGACTCTTCATCAGGGACTGCAGTGACAGGACAAGGGGTAACGGGTTCAAACTTAAACAGGGGAAGTTTAGATTGGATGTAAGGAAGAAATTCTTTACTGAGAGGGTGGACAGGCACTGGAATGGGTTGCCCAGGGAAGTTGTGAATGCTCCATCCCTGGTGGTGCTCAAGGCCAGGTTGGACAGAGCCTTGAGTGACATGGTTTAGTGTGAGGTGTCCCTGCCCATGGCAGGGGGGTTGGAACTGGATGATCTTAAGGTCCTTTCCAACCCTAACTATTCTATGATTCTATGATCTAGAAAGCAGGCTAAAAAAGTAATGCTGTACCGGATGGAACAGCAACACTGGCAGTTCTGTGTTTGAACAATCATTTAATTCTAGTTTCATGCTACATAGCTACAATGCTAGCTTATTTTTTTTAATTTTCAAAACGCAAGGAACAAAAATAACACTGGACCACAGATACATAACACACTTCTTTTGCTATTTTGACTTCACCTATGAAGAAGCAGAGCCGTACTCTTAAGATATAATTTATGCAGCTGTAGCAGTTACCCATTTTGAACAGCGTTCCAGGCTCTACAACTACCAAGCTCAAAGGTCAGATTTATAAAGTGATGGTTGCAATATTTCAGGTTGCAATTATCATATACAGTATTAATGGGCATTTTTCCCCTTAAAATCACAGCTCATATTGAAATACTGTGTGCTGGAAGTTTTAAGACCTCAGGTAATACTTATAGCATCTCACAACCATCAACCCACTATGGCATTAAAATCAGCAATTAGGACAATTAAGCCATTTGTTTATATACCTGGAGTTACTAGAGATCAAAAGAAATAGTATGTTGGCTTTCCATATAAAACTCAGCAGATGCTTCCTTCAAGGGAGACTGGATACACATGCAAGAGAAAATAGCTCCTGCTATGATTTTGAACAGTAAGAGAACATGAAAATTGGCCTTCATACATATGCACCTCTAAGTATCAGTAAGATCGAACAACACTTGGAAGAGCACATTCCTATGTGATCTTTTCCAAAGCATAAATCAAAAAAGAAAGTTACAAGACAGACTGAAACCATCTCCTGTGAGCACTACCTGTTGTGTATCATATTGCCAAAGTACAACACTCTTGCGTGTTTAAATTTGAGGTAAGGTCTTTGCCCTAAAGCATTTTCATAGCAGCCCAAAGCTTCACACAGGATATTGCTGTGTGTACCAAGGATATTCCCTGCATCACGGGCAGGTACGAGATTTACATAATACAATGCAAACTATCTACAGAAAACAAACAAACTTAAAACATGAACCATTTTTATCAAAATACCTAGTGTAATCCCTGTGAATTTCTTGTCACTGGAGGATAAGCAAAAGCAGACTAGGCAAACCAGTTCACTGTGACTACTCGGGGTTTTCTTGTTCACATGCTGTTTTACCTATGCCAAGAGAGAAATTCTCATTCTCCCCGCTTTCCCAGGGAACACAGTTGTTTAAATTATCTGCTTTTTCTAAATGTTAAAAGTCTCCTTTCCTCTGCTTAAGGGTAAGCACAGTTATTGATAAATTTCCCTGAGTGGCACTATCAAATCTCAAGAATGGTCCACAATGAATTTTAATTTTTGCAATTGTAACTCTTTTCAGGTTGCCTTTTTAGACCTTGTCTAACCTCATTTGTTAATTATGTTGCATAACGGCACATGTTTCAGGTATATTTTGGTTCAGCTGCTGCTTTTAAGTAATATCAATTTGTGGCTTTGCTTTTTCCTTCTCTTGTAAAATACAGTAACTTCAGTTTAAGGTCTTGAAATAATTTGTCAACCAGGCCGAGAGGCATTATATGCTGTCCCAAAGGAAAAAAATCACAGAACAGTAAAATCCTCTTCAATGCAGTTTGCTTGCTTAGAAGTATTGCTGTGTATGTTCTTGACACTTTGAAAAAAACAAGTGGAAAGGGACAGCAACCACTTATTGCTACGATTAGTAAAATCAAAAACACTCACAGTTTTAAGTTAGGCCAGGCCCCAAATTCGTCTTATTTTCAACTTCTTCAACAATACGGTGTCCTAATACCAGAACCCAAACTTTAAGTTTGAGCAACACAATGTAAATTCCAGTGCATTGTATTGGTGCAGAGTTCCTTCATTTAATAGTCTTCTCTTTAAAAATGTATCTTAACCTAGTGACGTCACCAATGTGGCAAATATGTAGTATCTTCTGCCATCAAGGAAATTCTGTTTGGTTTTTTCCATTAGTATGGAACAAAAATCAGTAAGGGATATGTGTTAAAACTTTCACAACCCAGTGAAGGGGTTTCGTTGTAAAGAAACTCTGCCTGGAAAGAAGTCAAAGTTCTTAGGAGGAAAGGCTTCTAGGTCAGCAAAGGGCAGTTCTTCAGGCTGCCTGGTAGAAAGCACAGGAGAAAACCCACATCACCACAGCAGAGAAAAGCAAAAAAAACCCCAAAGAGAGCAGAAAGTCTCCCTTTGTTTATTAGATATAATGCTGACGTAGGCACAGAAGTTTCAGACTATGAACTCCCCACAACTACCTTCAACAAAATTTCAAAGTGTTGAAGAACAGATTTAGCCAAACAAAAGGCCTTCAAATTCATTTTTCATTAGGTCAATTGTCTCAACAGCCTTTTTTCAGAATACCAAAATCCTCTCCCTTCCCCTCAACAAACCAGGATGGAGAACAGGAAGAGAACATGAACAAACTGCTTAATTCTAAGGGTGTAAGTAATATGAAAAAAAGCAAAAGAAGTTCCAGTAACTCTTGTTTAGAAAGGTCTGTGGCTTCTAGGCCTTTCTAACTCATTCCAAAGCATCTGAAGGTACTTCCTGAGCACAAGTACTTCGTTTGCAGAGGGAATGGGGCATTCCAAGTACGCATAAATTCACAAAATAGGAAATGACAGAAGCACTTTGAAAGCTTCAAAAAGTATGCTACAAAGAAATTACTGCAAAATCAGCACATAAGAAGAAAAGGGCAGGAACTGTCATTTGTTTAAAAATCAGTTAAGTGTACACGGAAAAGCGCTGCAACTTTACCTCTAAATAGGTTTCATTTAATAATTTGTATTTCTTTATTTTGCTCTTCTATTAAGCATGAATACCAGTTTGCAATTTTAAGGGATACATTTTAACACGAGATGACCCTACTTTCACTAAAGCACACTGGATTCTCTGCTCACAGGATTACTCATTTTTCTCTTCTGACATCACAGTCAACTGCTTACAATACATCATCAGAAAGTCCCTTTACACTGTGATTTTAATCTCAGCAATTTTCACATACACATAAGAATTTTTTAGCTTACCGCTCAAACAGGTACAAATAACTGAGGTCTTGGTTACAAGTTAGTTCCAATCTATACTGTAGATATAACTTCAACCACAGACCTCCCCAAACCTTTAACCTAGAAGAGAGGAAAGAGATGTCGAGGAAAGATAGGTAAAGTCTCTTAAAATTAAGTTTGAAATGGACACTATAAAAAAAAATAAAAATCAAGAAATGCCACAGAGGTAGCAAAATGTACAAAATCAGGAAATAACTTGAGCATCTAATTTTTTTTTGAAAACCACCTAGATTGCTAATTAAAACCAAATCTAATGAAAATAAGAGAAGGAGGACACGGTAGAATTGAACCATACTGAGACAGAAAACATACTTCAAGGTGAAAGAACATATCAATGCTGTCAACATCAACTGCTGAAAAATCACAGGACTTTCTTAAATATTTCACTGAATACTTTGAGTATGAAGCTTACAATAAAATCATGGTTTTAACGTCTCTCCAAATTATAAAGAATGGAATCTTTATTTTGAATGAAAGCTGAAATTCACATGCGCCTCTTCACTTCCAGATCACTGCTTCTAAAATGTCATCCCAGCTGTAACCAGCACCAAATGATTACTCACCAACAGCAAGTACACCTTGTGCTCATCAGAGAATACTTCTGCAGCAATCAACCCAAACCATAACAGAACTGACTGAGGGCACCTTCTGATGCAGGGTGGGAGAGAAGGAAAAGGGCAGGAGGCAGCATTTACACATTCCAGCTATTTAACAGAATTTACATTGAAACTGTGGGTGTTGGGCAATTCTGACATCTCTTGAAGAAGAATTCTGATCTAGTGAAATGTTTAAAAACAACAATGGAGATGGTAAGGCAAGTAATTTAGACAAAGACAACGAAAGTAAAAGGCCTGCCTCAGTTTTTTAAAAATGCAGGAAAAAAGGGAACTATAAATTACAGAAAAATTAGTGTATCTCAAGGAAAATGCTGAAGGTTTGAAGGCAATGGATGGTTCCAACAAAAAGAAGCTTAATGGTGAGATGAAAGAAGTAAGAAAATCTAAGGTTTTCTTATTTTTGGCGACGTAATTACTTTACAATTCTGGAAAAGATGTACAGAAGTTAAGGGCATTGGTCAATGTTCTTACTGCAGTGAAACTGAAAGAGGAAAAGAGTTCATATTCATGCTGAGGTGAAAGCAAAAAAAAAATAGAGGAGAAGGGAAACACTTTGGCAGACAGAAGGCTCACCTTTTTTTGTCTCTCCCTACAAATGCAGATTGAATACCCACGCATTACAAAATATGTATGGAATTTGTTCAAGGTATTAAATGTGAAAGTATGAAAGCAAATGACAAAGGACCAAACAAACATCAGCAGCTCCTTTATGATTTCAGGTAGCCAAGGGGGCATGTTGACAAATGGGTGGGGGAGGAGGGCAGAAATCTCTTCAGAAAGAAATCCATGTTGCTACAATTGAAAAATACATGGCTGTTAAGCCCTACTTTCAGCTTGGTTTAAAAATTTGCTAGATTAAACTCCACTTTCCAACTAATGGCTAAAACTCCATTTCCACTTAACATCATTTCAGTTCTGCCCAGCAGCAGTACCTTTTTTTTTAAGTCTTCCTCACACAGCTACCATGGTAATTTCGAATGTTACATTGATGGATGGGTTTATGAAATCCTGCCCTCCCGTCTCTCCTCCCTACAACATCCCAGCACACAAACTATTTTTGATTTCCAGATCAGGTAAATATTCAATGACTGCTGGCTGAACAACAGCTGACAGAGATGAAAGGCTTTCAGGCAAAATCTAGGTAGATCACATATATTAGCATTTAGCAAAATAAACATGAATTGAAATAGCAAGTCTTAGACTTTGTATTTCAGAATTTACTGGCTGATGGCAGTAACACCAGCACTACTCTTCTGTCACTTTTCATGGAAATGTGTCTGTAGTAAAAAACCCACAAAGCATTGTTGGGTTATAATTCCACGCACCAGGTCAATAGCCTTAAAAATTGATGTTCTTCCCAGATCTGTTTTTCTAGACAGATTTATTTTGCTAGAGACTATTTACCATTTTGTTCACAGATTACAAGTAATGCTGAACTAACAACGTATTTCATACTGAAGGCACATTATTTACAGGTTTGAAATGTTTGATTCAAGCTCCTTGAACAGTTTTTGTAATATATATACGGTGCTGGAATGCAGCAAAGTTTACTACATTTGAGGTCACCTTTCTGTGGCCAGTATTGCAATCCCAGACTTTTTATTCCACCAGTAGATTCACAACAGCACCAAAGAACTATTCTTCAGTGGCACCACAGATATAATCAAATATTTAAAAAAAGTAGAATTTACTGGATTCTTCTTTCTTATGCTGTTCTTCCTTTATAAAACAAAGACAGGTTCCAGTGAAATTGAGGGGGGAAACAGGCACGTTTACAAACAATACTACAAGCTAAAAGAAAAAAAAGCATCAAGGACTAGGATGCCAATTTCAGCACTAATTATATGCTAATTTGCTAATTATGCAAAACAGTCATGCCACCCTTTGACTATTTATAATTACTGATGTCAAATTAACACAGTAAAACTCAACAGCAACATGATGATAGTTAAAATACAGTAACAGTAAAATGAAATGGCAATGTCACAGTTTGGAGCTGTTGGTTATTCTCTATGTCATGAAAATAGTAGATATCCCCTAATGAATAAAATCCCTTATTAGCTAGCAACTGATTCAACTTTGTGTAGAGGTGCTGCATATGTGCCTGGCATTAAAATAAGAACTTGCTTGACCTTAGCCCATATATTTCATAAATAAATCCTGGTTTAAGTATATTTTTCCTTCTGGATATGTGCACTCGAATTCTTAAGTCTAAGAAATGTGAACACAGAGTGTACTTGGATCCCAGAAATGTAATTAAAAAGCAGCTCTGTCCTACAGAATAAATCCTAAGAACATGACCCCAATCATGCAGATATAGCTCTGCACTTAAAGTCGTATCAAAAATGTATTTTCAAAGAAGCAACAATTAATACTTACCTGAAGTGTGCCTCCCATGATTCTGTGACATCCTCTGAAAGAGATCACTGTTGTGTTCATAATACCTGTAGTCCTCATGTACGCGATCGTTTAAATGACGCCTCCTCTGGGCATCATAAAAATGGTCATAATAGTAACAATGGGCACCAGCACCTCCATTTTCCAAAACAGAATTAGCTTCTGTTAAAAAGGACTGTGAGGAAGAGCCATATTCCCTGGGGACATCAGCTAAACTTCTTGCAAGATAGGAAGGTGCAGACAATCTGTTGCTTTCACGTCTTATTATTTCATGAGGCGGCCTCTGCACTGGAGTTCGAAGGAAACTCTGGTTTCTGGAAACAATTCCATCTCCACCAGAACCATATGCAGAAGTTGTTGAGTCAGGAGGACAGATATCAGTTCGTCTTGGAATGGTTGGACCATGACGGATAAATGAAGGCATCAGATCTGATATATAGCATGAAAGAGAAGTAAGAACTTTGGCTGCACTTACACATAAAGTATCTGGCTAGTCACAATGCTGATTTACATCATGAAAATGAGGAGACTCAAATGCTAGTACCCCTTTAAGGCACCCCTAATGCATATGCAAGCATAATGGTAATGCTGCAGTTTGTACTGGTGCAACAGAAACCATCACACCTTCTGCCAGCAACAAACTATAGCCAAAACACTGCAGTTTTGCCAGTGTAACTGCATCTACAATAAACAAACAAACCAATCCATACCCCATCAAAAAACCCAAAAGCTATTCATGCTGTACTGCGGCTACACCAGGCTTCATTCCTCACTACTAAAAGGGTCAAGAAAATCCATGTGTTCTGGCTACCACTTCATCAGGACCACTGTCCTTATGAACTCGGCAGAACTAAAGATGTTAATGCCTAAATGCTCACAGAACCCATGACAGAATCAGGAACGGAATATACTTTCTCTGCTAATCACCAAATTCAACCAGTAAAATGCTGTCATTCTTCACACATTATGTTCTCAAATTATCATGAAGATATTTCATTTTCTTGTTTACCTGAAGGTTTTACACACCAACAGTGACACCCATTCATACCACCTCACTGTTTCTCTATTGAGGCATACATTACTGTTCTCCCTACTACCACTTTAAATGATATAAACAAGTAGTTTCCTGTCAGGTGAGCTAATACAAATGATAATTTTCATTCAGAAGGAACTTATGCCTATTATTAAATACTTTTAATTTCAAAGTCTTATAACTCAGGGTAAATATTCAGTGCATCCCAGAAGGCATCATCAATAAATTTATAACGAACACTACAAAGCAGTCATATAATAGCTGGTCATAATGGCAACTAGCATAAACGTCTAATAGGTGTTAACCCCTTACACACGTCCACAGCCTGCAAAAAATGTGGGTTTGTTGGTTTGTTTGTTTTTTTAAGGATTAAGCCAACGTAATCAGACTACTAAATGATTCTGCCTGTTGAGTAGGGAACCAGCTGTTCGTACAGCAGACTTCCAGAAAAGCAGAGTGCCTGCTCCTGCCAGCAAATCAGTTGCTGCTGGTGGTGACCTCCAAGGTAATCTTGCAATTCTAGCATAATATGTTTCAGCATCAGGTTGTTTTTCAAAAATTAACAGAAAGAAATCTAAATGCGCTTTCAATGTGTATTGTACAGTATAACATGTATTGTACAGTTCGAGCAGAACTGTGGCATTAACATCAGGTTAACCGCAAGAACATCAGTGCATCCCAGGTACATAGCAGTGACCTCATCAAGTTGATTCATGGTTTAAGAACTGGAGCACTTGCTTCCACAGGGATTTTATGCAACTGTCTCATACAGTTATCTCATTTTCAAAGCACACACCTTTTGGCACTGCATACAGCCTAGACTGGGAAACAATCACTAACTTCTGGAAAGAGAGAAATGGTCAAGGCCAGGCTGGACGGGGCTTCGAGCAACCTGGTCTAGTGGAAGGCATCCCTGTCCACGGCAGGGGGGTGGAACTGCGTGAGCTTTAAGGTCCCTTCCAACCCAAACTGTTCTGTGATTCTATGATCTGTTCCATTCACCTCAGCGATATCTGTGCGGACACTGTCTTAACCCCCATCTGCTGAAACTGAGCAACTGCTGCGGAGAACCACTAAAGTCTGTTTATCGTGAACACCTACGAACACGTACATACACCATGTGTGGGGCTCCCTTTTAAATTCAGCTTCTCTTCCAGGTTGAACCTCCCTCTACCAATCCTCAGATCTCACAACAGCGCATCCCCCGAGAGTCCCCAGAGCCTCCGGGACCAGCCGAAGCACACAAAGGACACGGCCCCCGCCGAAGCCCTCGGGTTTGTCCGCCCAGCCCGGCCCCTAGCCCGCCAAGCCCGTCCCTGACACTCACTGCGCAGCAGAGGGCTGGTCTCCTTCTTCACGTACTTGCCCTGTACCTCACCCGGTTTGGAGAGCTCCGTTCGCGTCTTCTTCCGCGACAGCATCCCACCTCCCGGCCCGCTACCACCGCCCGCATGCCCGGCGCCGGGCGCCGTTCCCCGCTCCGCAGGGCAGGGCGGGGCAGGGCCCGGCCGCCCCGGCCCCCTCAGGCACGGCAGCGGTGGCTCCGCGCCCTCATGGCTGCGCACCGGGGGCCGAGGGTACACACGCACCGTACACGGGGGGGTGGGAAGCGTAGCGGCGCGCGGGTGCTTGTGGGACAGCGGCCTCCGCCCTCCGGGGAAGGCCGCAGGGGAGGGGAGCCGGTGCGCGCCGCCAGGGCGCCCCCTCGCGGCCGGGAGGGCGCATGCGCCGGGGGGATGGCGAGACGGGAGCCGCCTCAGCGCCCGCCCCGAGAGGCGGCCCCGGGGGAAGAGGGGGGCGGGATGCACCGGCCCCACCGCCCTGCAGGAACCGGGGCTTAGGGACCCTCGTCTAGCCGGGAGGGGCGAGGTAGCTCCGTGGGAAGCTCTGGCCCAGTCGGAGCTCCGTGACTAGCGGCCGTGCCTCCCACCCCAGTGACCAGAAGTGAGATTTGGAAGGTTAAACAGGGAAGGCAGAAAGCAAGAAGCACTCGGTATTTTCCATGTGAAGGTGAGGGCAGAGCGTACCTGAAAATAAGACGAGGTGTGTTCATTACCTCTCAGTTTTCCACACTTTTCATACTTTCATAACTGAATAAACTACTTACAGTAGCTGCCAGCCTCTCCTGTTATTATAGCCTTGTCTATGCATTTGCAGATACTGCTTGAAGTACCTAAAACTTCCATAGGAAGATACCGAAGTATTCTGATGTTGGATAAAACACAAATGACACAAATATGGATAATACAGTATTTTTATATATTTATATATAATACATTCATTATAAATAATGTGTAAGTTGGTTCATCTTTCAGTTTTACCTGATGTTGCAAAGACAATATATTACACCAGAACAAAAAACTCAATAGAAAAAACAATACACAATTGTTCTCATTTACACAGAAGTCATTTGTCATGAAATGACAGCACCTGACACCAAACAGGAGACTTAACAGGTAAATGATGGAAAACCTGAGAGACAGAGATAGCATTTTTTCAAAGTAAACAATGCTTTTTCTTTATAGAGCCAAACAGTTCCATGCTCTACCTTCCACATAATCTGGCTAAGTTAAAACATGGTAGAATCCTTTTTCCCCCCTTTTTTTCCAATCAGGATTCAAAGAACTCTATTTTCCTTACATTTAAAGTGGTAATTAGAGAACGTGTGACAGTGTATCCTTTTAAATAATTCTAAATGGACAAGTAGCACTTCAACTGCGTGAATTCAGTACACATAAACTTAACTTGGTGTCTCTCCTCTTTCCAAACTCCCAACCCAAGATATCCATGTGCCTTTATGTTTTCACAGTGATTCATAAAGTAAGAGTTGAAAACATTTAAAACATCTTCTGGTGTTAGTATCTTAATTGACAAGATCTGCTATAATGAGTGAGGCCTAGAAATTCAGTGATTTTCGACTGGTACAACACCAATAAATACTTTGGTATCTTTAAAAAGCCTATACTGCATAGGATACACATTCATGCACAAAAGACCAATAATGCTTAATAAATTACGTGTTTCTATGCTTGTTTTCAGTAGTGTGGACTTCATAAACTAGCTGCTTATCTTCTGAGCTGACACAATGAACCAAGAAGCAACATGACACTTGTTTGTAAGCAGCACTACTTTTCTCTGTGTTCCCTCCCTTTGGGAAGGGATTATCCTGAATTATCCTGTAGCCACAAAACCAGTACAGTACAGAAAGGCTCTAGAATATATCACTACAAAAGGCACTTCTGAGGATTAATTCACACAAGTGTTCCAGTGAAATTGATGTTTCGTCTAAGAAATATTTACCAAACATTTTTCTCTTCCTCCTCTCTCCTCTGATTAGATTAGTTTTTAGAAGCTAAATTAAAGAAAAGTAGAGCAAGTTAGGTGAGAAAGTGAGGAGTCAAAAGCCCCTTTACTCCATTTTTCCCTCTCTATTCCAGCATCCCGGCTCCCTTTTTGGTACTGTGCTCTAGAAAGTCTGTATGTTTGGTTTAGAAAAGCCTGGTAACTACCAGGAGATTAAAAGAATTAGTTAAGTAGTCTAGCCTTTAAAACTGAGTAATGCAAAAGTATTTGCACAATAGCTTAAGTGAAGTACTCGTTCCTTCTCACTGGCATTCAGACACCAGTCACAGACTGAGTGTTAGAAGGTTACCTAGGTCAAGATATGAAGTAGTGTTAAAATGTGCTAGCTAATAATATTTTCCCAAATACAGTGCTTATCATCTGAACCTGCTTAAGATTGTTTCCTGGAAGTTTTTTGAAATTTTGCTCAGTTACCATATTGCTGACACACAGCGAAAAACTTTTTACAGCCTCTGAGAAGTGGCTGAATTTGAGATTACTTGGAAAAATGCACACTAAAAGCATTTAGAATAGCATAGCAGTGAAGTAATTTATACAGACTTTGTGATACTCCAATGTGTTCTTCTTACATGATCATATTTCCATTTCCACTATATTCCCTGCAGAAAGGAAGGGAGGAGGAGGAGGTCATCACCCTGTGTGTCTAGTTCAGTCCCTCAACCCTTCAAAACTGGTAAATAACCACTTGGACATAGGGAGCATCCCCTACAGCCACATGCTAATCAGTACTGACCTTGTAGGCAGTATTATCCCCATGTCTGCGGGACTTCTGGCTCATTACAAGTGCAGTCAGAACTGTTACCTCACTAGTGGTCTCAGAGACGAACTATCTACTCTCCTCCTCTCTATTCTCAATTCACATGTATATGAAGAGGTCCCGTTTGAAGCATTGCCAGTATGGCCCCTTTCACTAGTTTTGCTTACACTGTTTAAATGTCCTACTGGTCTGATAGAGGCAAGGCAGTTGTAGGGCATTTAGACTATTTGCAGTAATAGGTTACATACAAGCATTTGAGCATGCAAGTTCTTATTCAGCTGCTTCCAATTCAAACCACTCTCAGTCTTGAAAGTGTTGCCAGAAAACTTGCGTCTCCCCAGCCTCATGGACTATCAAATAGGACCTTGATGCTCTGCTACCTTCATGGCCACAGAACTTCTGCATATTGGTCTAGGAGTACTAAGGTAACACTCATCCAAGTGCAATTTGTTTTGTCCTGCCTTTCCTAATTCATATTTATCTTCATTCACTGACATTAATATCCACATTTATAATGTTGAAGGAAACTAATTTAGCCTATCATTCCCTGAGTTCTTCATAGTCACATTGAATATGTTTCCTCACAATTAATTACAAACTTAGATTCTATACTAGGGCCTACTGCAAAAGACAGGCCTTTCCAAATTACCACTCAGATGGAAACAAACACTGCGTTAATGGCAAAGGTCCACATCTGTGAGGCCCAATGATGGGATTTCACTGATGAAATTATTCAAATACCCCTCTTCATTCTTCTTCCAGTTCCTTAATAAACATGTTCTGCTGCTTCACTGAATTTATAAATTATATAAGCAAAACTCCCATCTTCAGCTTAATGCCTCTTCCCTTCTTTAGTAACTTATCTCCACAAGCAAAAAAAAAAAAATTAAGGCCTCTACAATTTTTACATTGTCTGGCAGCACAGCTTAAAAAAAAAATGATAAAAAAAGAGTAGCAGTCTTCAGTTGCCAGCTGGGAAAATTCTTCAGATGAAGCACTGTTACACTTAGTTGGAGGCAGTAGTCTATTTACATATTTTAAAGAAAACTTTTTCTTTCTGTTAGCTCTGCAGAGAAACAGCCATGAGGAATAACCCAGAAGCCCAATGCATCAAGTGGAGCATATTGCTTTACAGAAACCAGAATCAGTTAGCAGGACACAGACCATTATCAGGAAAGTCTTGCTTTCAATACCAGTTCTACTGACAGTGTTGAAGACTGACCTATCAATGAATATGAAGTATTCTAGAAAGCCAAAAGTATTTTAAAGATTTGAATTCAGTAATGCAAGTTTGCATTAGACCTTGGCTTCAATCCAGATATCAATAATTGATTCAGTACAGTAAATTCAGAATTTATATTTTAAATTAAAAACAAAGTATCAAAATAAGTTAACCTAAAAAACCATGTCTTGTTCTTTTTACACAGCAAAGATTACTTTTAGACAAAACTTAGCAGAAAACCAGTTTGGGAATAAACAAAAGTTCTGTTTTGGCAGTGTCTGGTTTGGAATTTAGCTCTGTCCTCTCCTTGGAGGTACCTGTTAACTAAAATTCACCAATACAAAAAGGCAACACAGTGAAAAAGCTAAAAAATTAAGATTTTAGTAAAGTGCACGGGACTGTGGCATACTGCATGTCTTTGCTATGACCTTATCTCGGATGCTGAATGAAATGATGGAGATGCCAAGTTCTTTACTATCCTATTGAGGTTGGCAATTTTTTCTTCTAGTAAATAGTTTTTCTTTTCAGCAGTTCTCTGCCGCTGCTCTGTCATCTCCAAAGCCTTCAGCAGTTGTGCATTCTCAACATAGAGATCCTTGACCATTGCATCTGCTTTAGTGTTCTTGGAAAGCTGAATTGTGAATAGAACAGAATTACTCAGCAAATTAAAAGGAAAATAAATATAAATTAAAAGCAAGAACAGTGCTGAAGAAGTAAGCTCGATTTGGAATTTTAGGAATTTTTAGACAAATAGGCTGTACTTTAGCTCGGAAGCCTTAAATAAAAAGGAAAGCACCTTTAACTTTATTCTAAGCAAGAATGACTTTGCACCTTGTTATTTACAGAAGTAATGGGGATAAATTGAGAAAGAAAGTAAGAACACCTACTTGTTCTTTCAGCTGATTTACTTTATCTTGGAGAAGCCTCTTCACAAGCCTTAGTTTCTGTTCAACATCAATCATGCGTTCTTCCATCATTTTTAGAAGCTGCTCATGACCCCCCTGAAAAGCAATATTTACATGAGAATCAGTTAACAAAACTCAGTTCACATTCGCCAGTCTTTTTTCTTTTCTTTTTTTCCCCAGTTTATGCTTAAGAAAATAGCTGGCACTCCCCATTTGAGTCTATTTTAGAGAGCAGACTAAATGAATAAACTATTCGTGGAAGCAAAATATTATGGCAGCACTTAAAGAACACTTGCAGCATTAAACTAATTTTCTAAGTTACATTCGAGATTACCAGATCTAAGAGAAACTGATATAAAATATAAGTTCTGTCATAACTGTGATCGTCAGATGTGGAAGTTTCCTTTTCGTGTTCTTGGGTGCTGCCATATTTCTGTTGAATGGGGGAAGCAAAATGCCAATCAAAACTTTAATGATTTTAGAAAAAATTAAGGTGGAGTCATAAGGGCAAGTCTGACAGTACAACTCTCCCACACCAAAGCCCCTTTGAAATGAAGTAATAGCCTAAAAAAGTAGGATGCTATTACTCAAACTTGATTTTTTTTTTTACAAGATTAGTTGTTCATAACCAATGTTTACCAAATAGTAACTCTAAAATTCTTTTTCTTCAGTGAGGTAAGAGTCTGGCAACTTACTAGAGTGCCCATTAAACCAACATTTGAATGAGTTTTTCCAAATAAAACAGAAACACCAGGAACTACAAGAAAGGTTGATTATATCTGGGAATTTTAGACACTGACAGCCAGGAAAGGGAGTCTTTATTTTAATGCTACCGTGTTACTCTAATTCTAGGAAGTCACCTGAGAAGATTCACTTTGAGAGAGCACTAACCTCCCCCAAAGGACAGACCATCAAAACCAAAGCACCTTCACACATCTGGGAAGATAAATGAAAACCTGCGGGAAGATTGTTTCAGGTAGGTAGTTGCTCATCTAAACCACTGTAGAAAGATCCTCTTAGGGGACTGATTGAAGTCCACTCAACATTTTATTTGTTATAACACCAGAAACTCCTTAAATCTATATAAGGGGCTATATGACTATTTAGCTTGTGAAAAATTGGAAAAAAGTTAAGAGTCTACAGAAAGCAGTTTTACACGGTTGCTGGACTGGATATTTTTCTGGATTAAAAAAAGTATTACTAAGCAGAAATTGCAGGGGATTTAGTAGCCAAGTTATCTTGAGCTTTCATTCATAGTTTGATTGGAATTCAAAAACATAGCTGACTATTACAAATTCATATGGGTTGCAAGAGCCTTGAGTAGTTAAGTGGAAACTAAGAATTTATAGTAGTCTCAACACCTGTAATACCTGGGGTTTTTTTGCCTTGAAGTTGATTTGAGAATGTTCTAACTTCATATTAGTTCACGTTTAATGAGAGAAGCCAGCTGCAGTGTTAGCTCCAAGGTCATTAGAAAGTTAGAAGCAAAAAGATCTTTGAAAACAAAGAGCTGAAATGGTTCATGGCTCCCATCTAGAAAAAAATCATAGGCCTTAAGGAGGTATTTTGCTAACCTATTAAAGAATTAAAAATCTAGTTTAATTTGGTAATTTGAGACAAAGAGTAAAGAATATTGTCCAAGAAACTCATGTGTTAATTTTCCCTTTTCTGGCACTGCCTGTTCACTTTATGGCTACAGTAAATAGAATATGCCCATGTACTATGCAAATTCTTTTCTTACATATGCAGGTACATCTGCTAAAGAGAAGCTGAGTATCTGTACTTAAGTACATTCCTATTAGAAATCTTTTCCAGAAATCCTGATATGACAATCTTCAGTATCAAAGACAAATATCTTGTCTAAAATTTGTTAAATCTTGTTCACAAAGCTGAAACTATTGATACTATTAAGACAAGAGACATTATGTTTAAAAAAATTTTATTTTTCATTTACATCAAAAATGTCATCTTTCCCTGTTAAAAAGTTTATACATCTTATACAAAAATGGAGTATAAACAACCTCAGGTTTTCTTCAAATCTCATATAAAATTAGTTCCATTTGAGAAAAAATAGTCTCTTTCCACACTGAACAACCCCATATTTTAAATAACATAAATAAAAAGTCTTTGCAACAAATTTAAAAAGCGTATAAACTTGCACAAAATAGCTTCTAGAGAAATAAATAACACTGTGGAGACTTTTTTTTTTTTTTTTAAAGAAAAAGTACAAAATAATTTGATCCTCAAGTTTCTCAGCTTATGCCAGTTCATGTGTTTGTGTGTGTTTATCATGGCAAGGAATGAAATCATAAGCAGCCAAGCTGTCAAAGGTGCCCAATCCTCCGGTAGGAATCTGCATGCACTGCTCGCTGCTCCGGTAGCAAGGCCTAGAGAAAGAAGGCAAGTGGGATACTTCACCCTGATATCCAGATTTTCTTTTAAATACTTATGTATACTTAAAGCAAACCACCAATACAAGCAAAGCAAGCAACACAAGACAAAAACACACACACACACACAAGAAAATATGCAGAGTATTACATATTAGATTTCTCTATTAGTATTAGCACTACACATACGCAATTGAGGAGATATTCAGGATGCATTTTCTAAATGTAAGGACTCTTCAGATGGCTCATCCATGTTTTTGAGGGATTTAAAAACATCAGTGGCATTAACTGAAATTAGTAGTTGTTTCTTAGAGGAAATTACCTGCCTCTCTCTATATATGTATATATAAAACCTCAGATTGCCAAATAACATTTCTGAAAAGTACAGTCCAACTGACCACCTTTGAAAGCTTATTTGCATTTGTATTTAAACCTAGTAGTAAGCCTTTTCCTAAGACAGGAGAACAAGCAGTTGGTCAGAGGTGATTTGAATTTTGAAATACAGCTGAAGAAAAGGAAAGTTGAGCAACTCTAAGTACTTTGAACAAAAATATAGGTTAGCAGAGGTTCTAAGAGGACTTAAGGAAAAATCCGGTCATTAACAGGCTCCCAAATCTAGTTGTTGAGCAAGGAATATGAGAACAAGTGTGTTGTTACTGTGCAGTAGGTAAGAATCACAGCACTAGACACAGCAGAAACAGTCACTGGGAATTCAGAAGAGTTCACACAGGCATACACAGCAGAAGAGCCTCAGGAGTTTTAAATTAGTGAAATTTGAACTTATGACAGTAGCCTTTGGAGGACAATAGCTCAAGACTGACTGTAAATTGAATAAAAACACAGATCACCATAGCCATGATCAAAAAAGCAATGAAAATTGCGAACCATGATGAACACAAGAATTCCAAAGTGGAAGGGGATGACTCTGAATACCTTATTACTCAGGATCTAAGAAAGCTGCAGAGTGCAAAGCAGTAGTAGCAAAACTAGGTGACTAAATTTACACAGAAAGCATGGACATAACCTGACGTTGTACTCACTGGTGAAAAGGTGATGAAGAGGGATTAGGATGCAATTTTTCAAGATGCTAAAGGGGACATTAAAATGGACATAAGCTCAACTAAATGCTAACCCTGAACATCAGAACAATGCAGAAAAATTAACAGTGAGAATTAAAGCGAATGTGCTTACAGAAATGTTAAAGTTGACACTTTGACTAAACTAAAACAAATTTGGCCTTGTTTATAGTCATAGAATGCATGTATTTAATAATGATTTTAGAAAGTTATCTAGTAAAGCCCATGAAAAAAAAGCTGTAGGAGATGTTATAAACTGGAATATTGATTCACTATAAGCACACAAAAAACCAGCATGATAGGAAAAAATTAAATAGATTAAGTGCATTAGTGCATTGACACCAAATATTTGCAAAGCCCTTCTGAAACTATTTTTAAATTCAAGAAGCTTCCCAGAATAAAAGCTGTTACAGGAAATGTAGAAGTGATTTATCTGTAGAACTGCAAGTTCCAGGATGTGACTAGTTTGCAAATTGTTTCTCAGGCTTTCAAAGGCAAAATGATAAAGTCATCCCTCCTAATGCAATACACAGCATGTTCATTTACAGATGCTGCTGCTGTAATATGGCTTTTATTGATTTCAGAACTAAATGGCAGGCTTCACTTGCCACTGTCTGGCACCAAGCACATTAATCTGTGGTAATGCACTTCAATTAGGACTCAGCTGAGAGAACCTTACAATTGATTTACTTATCCTATATTAGTTGCTGTTAAGTTCTTTTTTTTGGGGAAACTTTGATTTTATGCCTTTCTTGAAAAAAGAATTCTTACTCCAATTTTTGGAAACTTCAGAAACTGTTACTGTATATACACTCTCCATAATACCTTTTTTTCTAGAATATCCTATAAACACATTCAGATATTTTTAGGCTTCAAAGTCTTGGTCTTATTTTTTTAAAAAGTGTAACTGATATCTGAGTTTAGAATGTAAAGTTTGTTTGTTGGGGTTTTTTTTTTCCTGTTAAGAGATAAATAAAAGTGTTAGTATTTTATCTAAGCTATTTAGAGCTTTATCTTTTCTCGTAAGTTGTAATACTATGTAAGACCTATGGCCTGAGCCAAATAGAGATTTAGACAAGGGGGAATGGTTTTAAACTGACAGAGGGAGATTTAGATTAGATATGAGGAAGGAGTTCTCCCCAGTTGAGGGTGGTGAGGCACTGGCACAGGGTGCCCAGAGAAGCTGTGGCTGCCCCATCCCTGGCAGTGTTCAAGGCCAGGTTTGACGGGGCTTGGAGCAACCTGGTCTAGTGGAAGGTGTCCCTGCCCATGGCAGGGAGTTGGAACTGGATGGTCTTCAAGGTCCCTTCCAACCCAAACCATTCTGTGATGCTATGATTTGGTAAGCCTAGTCCCCAGGCTTAATTTTTATATGGGACAGACAAATTGTTCTACTTATTGCCTATAATTCAGTTTTACATGCTAAACCCCACAAACACCACTAAAAGTGACTCTGTTCAATATGTGTAGTGGATGTAATCTCCCTTGGAATTAGATTGTTACCATCATACAAAAACTTCAACATTGGCATTTCTGAGGAAAAGCAGTGTTCTCCAAACAACATCTTTTCTCATGGCCAAATAATGAAGATAAGCTGACCTTATAAAAAGGATTAATTTGTTTGAATTCTGCTTTACTACAGCTGACAGAACTCCATGTGACAGCAACAGCCCAAACTAGTATTTTATGTTCAATGAGTATGTGCTTGTGCAATAGGTAATGTAGCGTATTTTTTAAAACAATGGTTCCAGACATCGACATAAGGTAAAGAAAACAAAAAAACCCAACCTACAAACACTTACTGCACATTGATCATAAGGAAAAAAGCCAGTTGTGTGTGGACAGGAGTGTCTTTTAGCTCAAAAAGATTACAAGGACTTTAGAATTAAGCTATGGCTTAAGGTGAACATGCTAAATAAGAAAGGGTTGTTTTGTACATGTTTGATAGAATGAATTTTAATTTTTGAACTGGCATAAACAGAGAATGGATCTCATCAGAATTTGAAAAACCCAGAAAACTAAGCAGATATCCTTTTAAAGTTGTAACCTGCAGAGTAATGAGAGCTTTACCTGTTGCATGTTTGTTTCAGAGGGTCTATTTTCAAGTTCTTCCTGAAGACGTTGACTCCTCCTCTCTGCTTGTAGTAGCTGGTGTTGGAGCTGCAGGAACTGTTCCTTGGGCACCATAGCACAGCCTTGCTGCTGGAGCTCCCGGGAGTGCGGTGAGTGGCTAAGTATCACACTGGTGTTTGAGTGGAGCATCTGAAGAGCAGAGTAAATCAGCCATCAGGAGAAAGCAGCACTGCCATACATACAAGATACCTTTTGGTGATGCTTGTTACTCTTGAACAATTTCTTGTATGAAAGAGAAACAAGCCTGAACTCAGTAACAGAAACTAAAGAGACAGCTTTTCTCTTTCCAGTGGGGAAAAAAAAAAAAAGCATCTTTATCTGCAGTTCTGAAATCTAAAGGAATCTGAGCTTTAATTTATAATTTCAGTACCTAAAGGGGCCTGCAAGAAAGCTGTGCAAGGACTTTTTGAAAGAGCATGTAGTGATAGGACAAAGGGGAGTGGCTTTAAAGTGAAAAGGGGTAGATTTACATTAGATATTACGAAGAAGTTCTTTACCGTGAGGGTGGTGAGGCGCTGGCACAGGGTGCCCAGAGAAACTGTGGCTGCCCCATCCCTGGAAACATTCAAGGCCAGGTTGGACGGCCTTTGAGCAACCCAGTCTAGTGGAAGGTGTCCCTGCCCCTTGAAGAGGGGTTGGGACTGGATGATCTTGGGCCCTTCCAACTTAAACCATTCTCTGATTCTATGATTTCAGTTTTGAATTAAAAATTCACTGAATTTCTGATAAAATCCTATCATAGTTAAATGTGCCTGCAGTGAGCTTTAACTTAATAGTGCTTTTTAATTTTAACCTTGACCTCATAAGCTCTTCTAAAAATAGCATTCACTTCCAAATAAAAACATTAGCACGAGGCAGGCTGAAGAGACTGCTCACCAGTGCTGAGTATTTCTCATCTTTAATCCACAATGGAGAGAGAACGTTCTCAAAAGCAAAATGAATTTTCAATGTCATGCATGACGACTTAAGTAATTTGATGCCTGCTGCTGTATTATTCAGAATTCAGTATCTGGAACCCCATATATCTTTCCTTATGTTCACTACTAACTGTAGAAATGTTAACATATTTTATAATTTTCATTTTGAGACATGCCACAAGCAGAGTTTGATACTGAGTCTGGAGACCTGAGTATATGCGCTATACAAGCAAAAGTATACTCAGAGGGGCCCTTGAGATACAGAGGGATGCACGTAATAATCTGAAGTAAAAAAATAAAAGCTTACAAAATGCATCAGCAAGTCTGTTTAATGTAAAGGCAACATACACTAACAAATAGTCTGTGTGTATTGGTGGTTGTTAAAATTGCGCTACCAAAGAAGTTTTTGTTGGTAAAACTAGGCATGTCACATGGGACAAAAGGATCACACTCTTGATAGTCCTTGCTACAGCAAAGACTGCAGCTCAGAACAGACTTGCCCCAAACAGTTTAGCTTCTCCACATTATTTTATTGAGTGCTGCTGCCAAGCAGTGCTGTGACAGTTACTGGGTCGAAGTGGCTAGAGAAGAAGCATTTCTGACATTGCCTTACTATAGTAGCATTGCAACCACGACAGACCAAGTTAGATGAACTGTCCCAGCATTAGATGACCTCCCAGAGAGTATTAAGAGCTAAGATAGTAACGTGAAACAATTTAGCATTTTTCTAGGCTAAGGGGAAATCCAGGTAAGACTAGCTCACCTTGTAAGAGTTAATAATAAAAGACCAGAACTGTACAGTAAACACTCCTGATATTTCAGACAAGCTGATTTGCAGCTTGAATTTGCATAAGAGTAATACTTTCTTCCTATAAAAGTCCCCAGTTGACATCCTCATAAAATTCTCACCTGTTATCTGAAAACCGTTACTCTGTTCCCTTAGGAAAAGGTACATAGGATGATGTTAGTGGTCTAAATTTTCCTTTCACAAGTGGTATAATTAAAGCATCAATTTGTAACATATTTCAGTTACTGAGGCCATCTGTAATGTAAACAACTAAGCATTTTTCATAATGGCACAGCTCTTCTGGCCATGTTTGCCTCTGTACATGTCTGCTGGCCCAGGTAAACAGAAAATATGTTAAAATACTTTAAAATAAAACGATCTGTATTTTTTTTAAGCTGTAAGGAGGTTCTCTTGAATCAACTTGTCTGTAAAGGAACTATTCTTTTACTGACATTACAAACAGTGAAATTAATGAGATTTTGATGGAATTTGTTTAGGATTTCCCTGTAAGGTTGTGATTTACACGAGTATCTAATGAAACAGCTGAAAAAACAGTCAATGTTAATGCTTCTTACAAATAAATACCATTTGCTTGGCTAATGAAAACAGTATAGACTTACTGAATTCTTCTGTGGAAGAAAGCAGAACAGTAACAAACTTGCTAAACTATTAGAGATGACACTAAGTGTAATCACATTTCAGTTAGTATTATTAATTAATAAGTAATTAATTAAGGAAACATTTGACAGTGGTGAAAAAGCATGCAGATCTCCGAGTAAATATGCAAACACCTTCAAGCCTCACAGTCAATGGGTTAGAAGGAAGCAGCTGAGCCACTTTTCATTTTCTTATACTGAGTTTAATTCTTTTGGATGCAATTGGTCATTTCTCTCCATTTTCATGGCAATGCCTTAGAAGTATGCAACTTCTTGGCATACAGAGTCAACTCGCATGATATATACTAACAACAAAGAGTAAAAATTTTGCATTGAAATTGGTTGATGGGGCTTTGAGCAACCTGATCTAGTGGAAGGTGTCCCAGCCCACAGCAGGGGGGTTGGAACTTTATGGTCCCTTCCAACCCAAATCATTCTGTCATTCTATGAAAATGAATAGTGGCTTCTTTACTTAAGAGATGCACAGAAGAAAAAAAAAAAAAAAATCCATGAAAGAAAAATGTTATCTCCATGCTGTGGTAGTACATTGAAAACGATTGCTCTACCTTCGCACACTATTTCAGAAAGAGAACTGCACCCTTCTCTGCTAGTTCCAACCACTGAGTTCTAGACAGGTTAGCCACAAACAAAAGGAGAACAGTCACAAAAGAGAAAGTTAGAAGTCATAAAGTGCTAAGTGAATGTTATACACACCTGCTGGGAAAATGTTATCAGGAGTAACAAAAGTCCTGCATGTTTGAAACACAAATTTCAGGAGAAAGCACAATTCCATGCTTGGTGTTTATATTGAAGAGTTTAACAGTGTTTGGAGTTTTCCCAAAGTTCAATCAAGATCATATAAACAAAACCAGATGGCACATAAACAGTCTTTTCAGTAACTTGTAAAAAAATCTGATCTTTTCTAATAAAGTTTTCACAATTTTATAGCTAATTACATACTATATTCAGCATAATATGTTTCCCATTTGCTCTCTTGATGAAAAACATGAAGTCTTTTAATAAACAGTGTTGTAAAATCCTCACCTAGAAGATGTTTTGATTTATGGAACAAGTCAAAATTGCGACATTCGTTGGGGTTTTTTTAATATTATGTTTTAATCTCAAATTCAGGACCTCAAGTTTAGGCAAGACTGCTGAGAGGCAACACGGAGGGCTAGCCTAACCTGAAGGGATACGCTAACATAGCATAGTTAAGCTTGCTCATTCCCGTAACCAAGGCAAGTTGCCTTATCATGATTTAGATAGGGTAGCAAGGCTTAAATTCAGCAAATTATTCCTCTAGTAAGAACAGGTTTCTACATTAAGAGCAGCATTATACAAATATTAGTTAGGAAACTTGAGATGGCATGTTTTAGGAAGGAAGAGGAAAGTGCCTCAAGCACAGCAATAAATTTCTTTGCTATTTGATTTGGTATCTGAAGCCTTACATGAATTATGATAAACCACAACATGCTTCAAAGAAGCCTGTTTGTCACACTAACATCTTGATCACGAAGATGAGATTAGGCATTGGTCAAATTAATTCTTCTGGTTTCCTTTAAGTTTTCACTTTTCCTACACATCTAAAAGTTGTTTTTAAATAAATTCATAGATTCAGAGAGTTACTGAGAAAGCCCCACACTATTCAGCACTGATTGACAAGTACCTCCATCAACTGATCATCCAGTTTGACTTGCTTTTTCCTTAGCCCTTCATTTTCTGAGCTGGTTTCCAGTTCACGTTCAAGAGAATTCATCTGACTGATCTATTAAAGACAAGAAGTTTCCTTAGAAAGGTAGTAGTTCCTTATTTTATCCCCACCCCACCTCAATATGCAAGTTACAAATCATTGCACATGAAGACAACTCAAGATTAAAAGACATAAGTATTTGGACAAGTCTAATGCTTTGCTGAAAGTGATGTCTAAGACAATGCTATGCAGCACCTCTGACAAGTTGTAAAGAATAAGCAGGGTTTAATCTAGAAGTGGTAATGTAAGCGTTATGTATTGTGGAACACTTGAAACAGGCCACTTTTTGTTTGTGGTTCTCGTGTTCCACCACCGAACTGTTAGAACCAACTAGAAGGCATGCAGCACACTGGCAGGACTTCCACCCTGCATGCTCTGCAGAAACACAGAAGACAATCAGCTTCTTGGGACAGTGATTCACAAGAGACAGAAAGCTAAAAGCTCAGAGAAAAAGAAGAAAATTCACTGCTTACCACATTAGTTTTTAGAGATGAAAAGTACTGCATTGAGTCACGTATTTGCCCTCTAAAACTAACCTTCCTGTTTGCAGATGACAACTCCTTCTGAAGCTGTTCACACTCTCTCTTCAAGCTTAATTTCTCTTGCTCTATGGCTTTGACGATGCCCAGCTGGCTTTGATGCTTTTGGTGCTTGAGGGAAAGGATAGTAGATTCTAACTGTCGGATCTAAAGAGACCAGAGATGAACAGATGTTGAAAGATGTTCCAGACCATTCCAAAAATCAAATCACATCTGCTTCATCTAAAATACTGAGTACCAATGGACTTCAGAGTCGTACAGATTGTTTGATATTTTAGCTTTAACCATCTCTTCCTTATTTCCCTTCCTCCTCCCCATAATCTGCCTAATACTGTGAGCCAAGAAATGCACAAGAAGAATGCTAGGAATATTAAGATTTTTTTTTTTTTATAAAGAAAAAAATTGAAGTGTGTTAACTGAAAGTCAGACCAGAAACTTAGACAGGAGTTATCAGGATTTTCTTTTAAATAAAGAGCTGTTTAAGACCATCATAAGCGTGTCTGCTAATTAGGTACAGATATAAAGAAATTCTACTCCATTACAAATTCTTTCCGCAAATGTTTCTGTTCAAAGCTGATGAACAACATTCCCTTCGTTTATAACCCACTGCTAAGCAAGAATCACTAAAGATTGCCTCTGTGATCTGTCAGCTTGCTCTGGTTACCTTCTCCCTGCAGTGAGTCAGGTCTGTTTTAGCACTCTGCACTTCTCTCTGCAGCCTCTCATTCTCCTGCCTGAGCAGCTGCTGCTCTTGTTTTGTCAGCTGGTCCAGCTCATCCCAGTGTATTTGCCTCTGATGGTCCTGCAGCCCTGAGGAAGGCACAGCCAGTTCTAGAACCCGATTCTTAAGACAGACAGAATTGCAGGGTTAGGCCTTAAACAAAGAAGCAGACATTTTCTCTATTCAGGTGGGTTTATAAGTAGGGTTTCAATAACTGCAGACTCTAAAGTCACAGGATTCCAGTCTTCCTCCCAGCCTACACACCATTTTCCACTAAGAAACCCAACACGCTAATCACAGTGCAAACCCAAAGTGCTTCCCATTGCTAAAATCATAGCTAATAGCTCTGCATCAGAATAGCTGATAGGAGTGCAGAGTTCAACACTACAAAACAGCAATTTGTGTTCCGTTTCACAGCCTTATCAAGCACATAATAGAACTCAGTATTATATATTATTCAGTAATAGCTGTAATTTAGTTCCTGTTGTACAATTCTGAAACAGCCTCTTTTCCAAGTGGACATTAAATATTCCTTAATTACATAGCAAACAAGCCAAATTACTAACTGAATTTATAATACCAATCCTAACACTGCTGTCTACAACCTCCTTCAGTTACAGTTCCTCATCAGTTGAGGCTGATATAATACCGTGCCTTTCAAAAACCAAGTGTGACTGAAAATTAAGACCCCCCCGTCAATTACTGGTTTGACTGTCAATGATTATAGCTTTGATAGGTGTAAATTCATGCATTGTCCACAGATTCATGGCCTCAGGAGATGCACTGATCATCCCCTGTCCTTATGTTCAAAATTTAAAGTAAGTTTTCTAAAAATAAGTTTAAAATCTGTACGTTATATACAATCCAACAAGACTAATTATAGTTAACTATAATTATAGATAATATAGTTATAATAACATAATTAGCCATTTTAAAGTGGAAAACTACAAAATGCAGAAACCAACATTAAAATAAGGCTTTTATGTACCCACCTCCTTTCAGCTTTTTTTGGTAATTATTAGCTTTGTATCACTTGTTTAAAAACAATAATAAGAAATCAACAGTTGCATAACTCAGTCTACTTGCTCAAGCCTGCAGCACTATGTGTTCTTTTAGTGGATGAGCCATCCTAAAGAAGTTGGCTACAGAAAAGCAGCAGCCAGTGTCTGTAACTCATGACATGCAAAGTTGACTGACTTTGAGGCACCTGAAGTCTGTTACCTTTTCATTTGCATTTTGCAGTTGCTTGTGTAAAGACATCACTTCTTGTTTAAGAGTTTCCTTCTCCTGTTGCATCACCCGTAAGTCTGATTTTAGTCGGGACATCTGAAGGCTTGTATTTTGCAGTGTTTCATCTAGACCCTGAACCTGTAACGAGCAAGAAAGCAGCTTAGCACTTGCTGGACCAACATTTCTTGTAAGCTTGGTCTGCTTAGATGCGTATGCACCACATATCACACATTTAGGGTCTCTGATGGAAGGAGAGAAGAAAAGAAATGAAGTTACAATGCTGACAACCCTCTTTAAAAATGCCAAATGATTTTGACTTTCTGTTCCCAATCAGTAGCGATTCACTTTGAATTCAGCCACAATATTGCATTCAGAGACACATTCTTGTTCCAGCTCCAAATATTTACAGTGATACGCTGGGAAGTGAATATTTCTCTTGAATTATTTATTATTCCTGGCAGCTCCTGGCCAACAAGAAAACCCAAGTGTCATCAGCAAAGCAGATAGCCTTTCGTTCCCCTCCCCTGCCAGAAAAGAAGACAGCAACAGCAGAACCTCTGCAGTATTTTAGGAATAACTGGGCAGAATGAATTGGCAAAAGTAACTTAGCTGTAGATGCAAAACAACATAGGTTATTCCTGGGAGAAGAAAGTCCCTCACTGCATTTAACAAGGTTCCTCTTGCCCTTTAAGAACATCACTTTGAAAGCCCATCAAAGCAGCCATTCCTAGCTGCATGACATTTGCACACATTAGAAGATGGCTGCTTTTAAAGAAAAAAACAGTACAAGAGATTATAAAAATGTTTTTGATCTGGAGCTGTAACAAAAATCACTATTTGTGATGTCATCATTTTTTATAAAATATTTTTCAATATTTCAATATTGAATATTCAATATTTCAATTCAATATTATCATCAATATTTGTGCATGCCACCCCTTCCCTGCCTTCTGGACCTCTCTGATTCCCTAGGAATTCAGCCTTTGCACAGACGTAAAGAGTTGGGCAGCTGGGCAGTCCCTGACCTTAACAACAACTGTGGTTGCATAGCAAAGGTAGGGAGCAGCACACATAAATGTGGATGGTTGGGCATTCCCCAATCATACCAGGAGCTCTTTTGGGATGATCAGTCATTGCCTGACAACCTGGAACATAACTGTTGTGTGACTGGTGACACTGACATAGAACTTCAGAAAGGGCAAGAAGGAGGACCTGGGTAACTATAGACTGGTCAGCCTCACCTCCATCCCTGGGAAGGTGATGGAACACCTTATCCTTGGTGCCATCTTAAGGCATGTCAAGGATAAGAGGGTTATGAGGGGCAGTCAACATGGCTTCACCAAGGGGAAGTCATGCTTGACCAACCTCATAGCCTTTTATGAGGAAATAACATGGTGGATGGATGATGGCAGAGCAGTGGATGTGGTCTACCTTGACTTCAGCAAAGCATTTGACACAGTCTCCCACAGCATCCTCATAGCTAAACTGAGGAAGTGTGGTCTGGATGATCAGGTAGTGAGGTGGACCACGAACTGGCTGAAGGACAGAAGCCAGAGAGTTGTAATCTATGGGGCGGAGTCTAGTTGGAGGCCTGTATCTAGTGGAGTGCCTCAAGGGTCAGTACTGGGACCAGTATTATTTAATATATTCATCAATGATTTAGATGAGGGAATTGAGTGTACTGTCAGCAAGTTTGCTGATGACACTAAGCTGGGAGGAGTGGCTGACACGCCAGAAGGCTGTGCTGCCATCCAGCGGGACCTGGACAGGCTGGAGAGTTGGGCAGGGAATAACTTGATGAAATATAACAAGGGAAAGTGTAGGGTCCTGCATCTGGGCAGGAACAACCCCAGGTTCCAGTATAGGTTGGGGAACGACCTGTTAGAGAGCAGTGTAGGGGAGAGGGACCTGGGGGTCCTAGTGGATGGCAGGATGACCATGAGCCAACACTGTGCCCTTGTGGCCAAGAAGGCCAATGGCATCCTGGGGTGTATTAGAAGGGGGGTGGTCAGTAGGTCGAGAGGTTCTCCTTCCCCTCTACTCTGCCCTGGTGAGACCGCATCTGGAATATTGTGTCCAGTTCTGGGCCCCTCAGTTCAAGAAGGACAGGGAACTGCTGGAGAGAGTCCAGTGCAGGGCAACTAAGATGATTAAGGGAGTGGAGCATCTCCCTTATGAGGAAAGGCTGAGGGAGCTGGGTCTCTATAGTTTGGAGGAGACTGAGGGGGGACCTTATTAGTGTATATAAATATATAAAGGGGGAGTGTCATGAGGATGGAGCCAGGCTCTTCTCAATGGCAAACAATGACAGGACAAGGGGTAATGGGTACAAACTGGAACATAAGAGGTTTCACTTAAACTTGAGAAGAAACTTCTTCTCAGTGAGGGTGACAGAACACTGGAACAGGCTGCCCAGGGGGGTTGTGGAGTCTCCTTCTCTGGAGATATTTAAGGCCCGCCTGGACACATTCCTGTGTAACCTTATCTAGGTGTTCCTGCTCTGGCAGAGGGATTGGACTAGATGATCTTTTGAGGTCCCTTCCAATCTCTAGCATACTGTGATACTGTGAACTGAGGCCAGGGTGGAAATTCACTGATGACAAAGCCAAGGCCCTGAGAGAGAGACCCTTTGAACTCTCCTGGACCACAGTGGGCTGCAGCAAGGTATCTCCCTCTGAGTGGAACACCTCTCAGAGTTTGTAAACTCTCAAGTTTGCAAAACAGGAGAACTATTTACCTGGGCTATTATTTCTGCTCTCTGATATTCAACCCTTCACCACTTGAGGAATGCTGAGAAAGCTTATGTGAGGTATTTTCACTGCATCTGAGAGAAATTTTTAACAGGATCCTTTATATATATGTGAAACCCGCCTGGACACATTCCTGTGTAACCTTATCTAGGTGTTCCTGCTCTGGCAGGGGGATTGGACTAGATGATCTTTTGAGGTCCCTTCCAATCTCTAACATACTGTGATACTGTGTATATATATATGTATATATATTTATATATATATCTTTACATGCATATGTATGTACTTAAGCTTCTTAATGACTTCTTTGCCTCAGTCTTCACTGGCACCACCCTGACTGCACCAACCAAGTCTTGGAAGGCAGACGAAGGGACTGTGAGAATGAAGACCCCAGGCCCGCTGTAGGAGAGGATCTGGTTCGAGACCATCTTAAAAACCTGAACGTACACAAGTCCATGGGACCTGATGAAATCCATCCGTGGGTCCTGAAGGAGCTGGCAAATGAAGTTGCTAAGCCACTGACCATCATATTTGAAAAATCGTGGCAATCAGGTGAAGTTCCCGATGACTGGAAAAAGGGAAATATAACCCCCATTTTCAAGAAGGGGAAAATGGATGACCCAGGGAATTACAGAGCAGTCAGTCTCACCTCTGTGCCTGGCAAACTCTTGGAGCAGATTCTCCTGGAAGGCATGCTAAGGCACATGAAAAACAACAAAGTGCTTGGTGACAGCCAGCATGGCTTCACTAAGGGGAAATCCTGCCTGACCAATTTGGTGGCCTTCTATGATGGGGCTACAGAACTGACAGACAGGGGCAGAGCAGTTGATGTCATCTACCTGGACTTGTGCAAAGCGTTCAACACTGTCCCAACACGACATCCTTGTCTCTAAATTGGAGAGACATCAATTTGATGGGTGGACCACTCGGTGGATAAAGAACTGGCTGGATGGCCGCACGCAAAGAGTTGTGGTCAATGGCTCGATGTCCGGCTGGAGACCAGTGACGAGTGGTGTTCCTCAAGGATCTGTGTTGGGACCGGTCTTGTTCAACATCTTTGTCGGTGACATGGACAGTGGGATTGAGTGCGCCCTCAGCAAGTTTGCCGATGACACCAAGCTGTGTGGTTCAACTGATACGCTGGAGGGAAGGAATGTCATCCAGAGGGACCTCGACATGCTTATCAGATGGGCTGATGGTGGGAAGAAATTCTTTACTGTAAGGGTGGTGAGGCACTGGAATGGGTTGCCCAAGAAAGTTGTGAATGCTCTATCCCTGGCAGTGTTCAAGGCCAGGTTGGACGAAGCCTTGGGTGGCATGTTTTAGTGTGAGGTGTCCCTGCCCATGGCAGGGGGGCTGGAACTAGATGATCTTAAGGTCCTTTCCAACCCTAACTATTCTATGATTCTATTATATATATATATATATATATATATGTATATATATATACACACACACATATATATATGTGTGTGTGTTGGTTCAGGTACTTGATTATAAGTGTGCGTGTATTAGCTTTAATAATCAAGTGTTGTTAGAAATCTTGTGATTGACTTTAAAACTGCAAACTGCTGCTTAATGACACTTGGAACCCTTTATATGAATACCACTGACTAAGTCTGAGACTAAAATGTGCTTAGGCTCTGTTAGCAGTTTAGAAAGCAAGGGGATCCAATCTGAACCTCATGACTCAACAGGAGAGTCTCCCTTGTCCTTTGTGCCTTCAGTCTCTGTATCAATCATTTTTAGATCGATTTTACCTCTGATTTCCTCTGTATGCTTCATCCATGTAATAAGTAATAGGGTGAATCTTGCCAAATTCTTCTAAGTCATGCCTTAAAAATCATATTAAAATTGTTCTTGCTAATACCTTTGATGGTCTTTGAGAGACCCCAAACCACTCATCTTTCACAACACTTTTATACCTTTTCTTGTGAAACTGTGAGCTGCGTTTTCAGTGTCTGACGCTGCTGTTCCCAGGACTTCTGTTCTTGCTTCAAGCTGCCAACTGCATTTTCTAAGCAGCTTGCTTTAGCCACCTGAAATAAGATTACACTGGTAAGCCTGACTCATTCAGGATTTGCTTTAACTCAATTTGACTTTGAGAGATAAGCTAGAGAGAGTTACAGCTATGCAAAGAAAATGCATGAGAGCAGAACCCCCCCCCAGCTCCCAGCCTTGAATCTCCACACAACAGGATCATTATTTACAGTGTGCATACTAGCAACACTGCTCGAGTTCAGAGTTACAAGATGTAAGAGTTGCAATAAAAGTGCAAGAACACTGTCTTCCTTGTCCTGCTGTAATGTGTATAGCGAGGCCTATGTCCCTAGCAATGTCTGGAATTTTCTATGTAATCAAATTACAGTAAAGCCGCACCCCAGAATTGAAGCTTTGTCTTTAAAGACCAGCTAGGGGAAAAAAAAAAAACAAACAAAACAAGGCAGTGGCAATTAAGCCTTTATCTTGAAGGGAAATAAAAAAGAAAACAATCCAAAGCAGTTTTACAGATTAGGGTGACAGATAATGATACAAGAATTTTATCAGTCCATTACAGCACATAGATAGTGATGTGGATTTGCAGTTCTCTCTTACCTTATCAATGCATCTGTTTAATTCCTCACTCAGGGCTTCCTTTTCTTTCTGCAGCTTTTCATTTTTAGAAACTAAGCTCGAAACTTCATTCTGAAGGTCAGAGAGATCAGGACATCTGGGCAGCTGTGGAAAACAAACTCCTCAGTTACATTCTGTGCTGTTTCAGATTTTGCATGCAAGTGTTACACTGTCCTCCCTTTGAGGCCAAGCATCCCACTCTGGATAGAGTGGATGAGAGAAGTGTACTCCAATACAGTACGAATGACCATATGAGTATACTTCATATGATCCAAGGCATCCTTTCTGCAACAGCAGTGCTAAGGATTCCTAATTGCCCTGTGATTCCTGGGATTTACATTAGGGCTGGTTCTTCTCTGCCTCTTCTATGAAAGTGGAAAAAAAAAAACCCCAAACTTCACTGTTGACTTCTGATCCTTTTCCCATTTGACACAGTGCCTTAGCGTAACACCTCATTCCATTCGCCAGGTGAGACCTCATAGCAGCCTTTCAGTATCTGAAGGGGGCCAAAAATGATGCTGGAGAGAGACTCTTCATCAGGGACTGTAGGGATAGGACAAGGGGTAGTGGGTTTTAACTTAAACAGAGTAAGTTCAGATTAGATATAAGGAAGAAGTTCTTTCCTGTGCAGGTTGTGAGGCTGCCCAGAGAAGTGGTAATCACTCCATCCCTAGCAGTGTTCAAAACCAGGTGGGACAGAGCCTTGGGCGACATGGTCTGGGGTGAGGCGTCCCTGCCCATGGAAGGGGGTTTGGAACTAGATGATCTTAAGGTCCTTTCCAACCCTAACTACTCTGTGATTCTATGAACACTCTACTTTCTCCTGTGCTGTTCTGTTTTTGCTCACTCAATCTTCTGTCTTTAATTACACTCAGGCCACAATCCACTCTCTACTGAATAGGTCTCATCTGCTTTTGCTTTTTAAGACCATTATCTACTCTAAGCATTGAGTACATCAAATGAGCACTTTACACTGTAAAGAGAATTACTTTATGGAGTCCTAATCGAGAGCTAACTAATTTGTAGCCTTCATTATCTGTGTTTATTAGCATATATTTACAGCCAATTGAACCATGCTTATACAGCCGATAACCAGGCTCTCCAGGAAATTATCCTCAGAAGCTGTGAGATGTCAAAGTCTCCAGATGGGTTTAATAATAGGAATTCTCTCTGAAAGGATGTGCTGGAAGAGACCAGTCCTTGAACTGAGCTATGCAGGACCAGGTTTGACGGGGCTTTTGAGCAATCTGGTCTAGTGAAAGGTGTCTCTGCCTGTGGCAGGGGGCTTGGAACTAGATGGTTTTCAAGGTCTCTTACAACCCAGACCATTCTGTGACTATATAATATGCAGTTCTATCCCATCTGCACAAACTAGAAAAGCCCTATCTATTCCTTGATCAGAGCTTTAGGTCTGTGCCTTCATTATCAAAGCCTGCCTTTGTAGATCCACTACACTGGAATACATTCTGGCAAGGGCTAAGTGAAACCAACCTTATCTGAACAATTATGCATTGTACCCAGAGACTGTTTCAAGAGGATTTATATTGCTCTGCTATTATGACTTCTGACAAGAGAGCAGGACATGTTTAAGAGACAGCCAGCATTCTCTCACGGCACTCAAATGAGCTTCCACACCTGTTTTGTCTTCTCAAGTTCCTGCTTGAGAATGTGGTTCTCCTGCTCCAGCATGCGAGCTTGAACCTTCATTTTCGACAGCTCCATCTCCAAGGAAGACACCATATTTGATGACTGCAAAAAGTAAAAGGCTCAGATTTCAACATAGGAGACATGCAGAGTAACAGATTAATCAGAGGATGCTGCAGCCAGTGACATGCTTGGAGCTGGGACAGCACTGTACTGTATAGAACAGATGCTGGAAAAGGCAGGTAAATCTTTAGTATCACTAAGCCCCATTTTCAAGGCAAACCTGAACACTTCTACCTCCCTGCTATTGGCTGCTGCCAGACTTTCCTTCCACCCCCACTACCACATGCATGTATGTTTGCAGCTAGTACTTGGAAGTTCAGCTTTGAAAGAGCACGTACAGCTCAGGAATTGGATGCTAACTCCATGGCACCTGCACATTCCTGGAAGTTCAATTATTTCATATTGTTAGAGATAGCGTAATCCTCTACCTTTACTTTGGAGTTTTCCAGTTCCTCTTTTAGTACCAGTCTTTCCTTTTCCCATTCTTCCAGGGTGCACTTTCCCGCATCTCTTTCCTTTTGCTTGAGCACCCTTGCCAGCTGTTGATTAAGATCCTGCACATCTGCTTGATTTTTTGAGTTCCTCTGGCTAAGTTCTGTATTTTCGGAGTCCAGCTGCTGGTTTCTGGTCTTCAGATCTGCTACCTGAATCAGGAAAGCAGTGTCAGTTACGTTTGCTTTTACACTGGGGAGTAAACTGAATGTGACTCTGAACAGCGGTGCAGAGCTGTTACCTTTACTCTATGTAACAGTCATGAGCCCGGTAGCATTACTTGCTTTATTTCCCTATAGCTCTTTAACTTGCTTCATGCCCTAATTTTAGGCCAAATCAAGTAGAATCATATTTAGGAGTAGGAGTCCTCCTGATGATCTGTTGCGTGCATGGTGAGCCTCACAAACATAATTTCTCATAACTGACCTCAATTATATCAATTATGACAGCAGTCATCTGGCTCATTGCTCTGTTCCTCCTTCCCTTTACCATGTGATGTGTATTTTGAGGGTTGTGCTGGAGAGCTAGTAGATTATCCTGAGCAAGTAGAATTTTACTAAGCAATAATAAGAGGGGAGTGAATGTAAGAGCTATTTAAACTTTCTACTTTGCCTAGCATAACAAACCAACCTTAAAATAAAAGTAGCAGGCCCATGGATACGAGCAAAGGGTCATGGCTGGCAGCATTCCTAGACCCAGCTAGCTGAGAAATAAGTAGAGGCTGAGTCATGTAACCTCTATTTCCACATGGGCTACTGCAAAGCATTAACCACAGAAACTAAAAAAGAAAGATTTTAACTTTATATTTCTATTAAATAAACTTTCCAAGTTGACTATGGAAAGTGCTTTCAAGTCGACTATGGAAAGTGCTTTCAAGTCTGTAAGATGGGTAGTTACAGTAGCATTGCGGTTTTCCGATCAGGTCAAACAAGCCTCACATTAATCCCACATTGTTAATGAGAACAGTTATCAGAGTTTAAATGTATATAATGGTCATTTCTATTGCCTTTGTGACCGTGTAAGGAACAGCTTTCCTACAGTGATGATTCTTTACAGAGAAGGTTATGGGCTAAGCCTGTATACCTGCTTTTTCAGGTTGTCAACCATCTTCTGTACAGCCACTTTCTCCTTTCTCACGGCTTCTATCTTTTGCCTAAGGAAAAATGAAAGCTCGTTAATAGAAGCCAGATTAACTGCAGGAAATAAGGCCATTTCAAATTTCACAGTATATCCAACACATGTAGGAGCTTTGAAAGAAGGGATGTAACCATCGTGTCTGCACCACAAGAGCCCAAAGGCATATATGCGGTACGTGCCCCATTGAATTCTTACCACATTTCTTCCCCATTTAGCTCCCTCAGTTTCAGGCTGGAAGCACTACCCTCCTCATTCAATAAAGTCACTTCATTTTTCAGAATAGTATTTTCTTCTCTGAGCTTCTCAGCTTCAAATCTGTGACAGAAAAACGAGACAAGTGAAAACTGGTTTTGTATATCATCTAAGCCCACAGTGACAAGATTTACCAAAAGCCTAAGCTACCTGTACTATTTCAAAACAAAGCTACAATTGACTTATGTATGAACAGTATACAGATTTTACATTTCATTTAGTAAGAGGGCTCTCCAAATCACCAAAAAAAGGGGCTTTTTGTGCATGTTTTTGTACATGTTTTTGTACAGCTGAAGTTGGTTAAACTGTAAGTTAACTAGTAAAAGTTTCACACTAATATTGTACTATACCTTTCAGCCCTTAAGTTACAAGTAACATAACTTTAAGCAACTTAACACCACAATATGCAGATTGCTAGGACAGCAATCTGTTTCCGGAGTCTAGAATGCTGGAAACAGCAGCACTGGAAAATGCCTTCTCTGTCCTGAGGTAACTGTAAGGAAGTAACTTAGCCATGGTGTAATACCTGAAAGAACAATTTCTTGCAGGAGACTGGTGCTGAACAATAATTAAGCTACTTGTAACTACTTTACTGTCCTGGTTTTGGCTGGGATAGAGTTAATTTTCTTCCTATTAGCTGGCACAGTGCTGTGTTTTGGCTTCAGTCTGAGAACAATGCTAAATAACACACCAAAGTTTTAGTTATTGCCCTGATCAAGGACTTCTCAGTCTCTCATGCTCTTCTAGTGAGGAGGGGCACAAGAAGCCAGGAGGAAGCAGAGACAGGACACCTGACCCAAACTAGTCAAAGCACACATACCACAGCACATCATACCCAGTATATAAAGTGGGGGAGTTACCCAGAAAGGACCGATTGCTGCTCAGGTCAGGCTGGGTATTGGTCAGTGGGTGCTGAGCAGTATTGTGCATCACTGCTGTTTGTTGGTTGGTTTTTGGTTTGTTTTTATTTTTTTCCCTTTTAGTTTTATCTTCTCTCCCCTTGTTATTTCCTATAATTATTAGTAGTATAATACTTTACTTCAGTTATTAAACTGTTCTTATCTCAACTCTCAATTCTCCTCCTCATTCCACCCAGTGGGAAAAGGCAGAGGGAGGGGTGAGCAAGGGGCTGTGTGCTGCTGGGTTACCGGCTGGGTCCTTTTTGATGCCCAACATAGGACACAAAGGTTTGAGGTAACAAGAGATCTGACCAGAGCCTGTCAAAATAAGTTCATTATAAACATTCACTGCATTGGTTTAATAGTCACAGATCACAATGTTAATTTATTTGCTCTCAGAGTTGCACTATGTAACACCTTACTTGCAGTATGTGCTCCCTGCAGTGATGTTTATCATCCACAGGGCCTGGGCTGAGGTTCTTGGTTTTGTTGCATTTTTTAATACTGTCTTGTAACATGATATTATTGCTGGTCATGAAGTTATTTGCATATGTACTCAGCATTGCCATCACCTCTATACTTTGGAAGCCATCTAATGGGAACTATTAATAATTATACTGCTTGCCTTATCTCCTTGGAGGGTCAACCTATGGAGGAGAACCTCCTCCCACACCTTCCCCACCAGCCCATTTAAGTGGCATTTGAGAATTTCAAAGGTTTTGAATATCCCTTGGGTACTCTTGAAACCAACCTGGCCTTTTTGCTGGGAACCAGCATGTTGCTTATGGCTCAGGTCTTGTTTAAGGTTAAACAACTGTTTAAGAATATTATGAAGAGATCTTCCTCAAGGCTGAACAGTTATGAGTGGCAGGGTGTGTGAGATAGTATGGGCAAGTACCTAGGTCTGTGGGCCCCTCCAGTGCTTTGGAGCTTCACCTCTGAGCAAATGCAAAATCTGGAAAAACTAGTAAAACCTTTAGAAAAGGTACGCTGTCATCCTGGCAATACCAGAGAGGTACAAATAACTGCAACATGCTGGGGCCTGGCCCATGCCTACAGAGCCCTGCTCAACACTATCCAGTACATTCAAGGGGAAAAGAAGGCCTCTGGATCTGATGGCAGGGCAACAGACACCACAGCTACTCTAACCCCGACAATGAGCACAGCAGTTACTCCAATCCTGTGATGAGCACTGTGGCTACTCCACTCTGACAACAGACCCTGCAGCCACTCCAACCCCAGTGAAAAACACTGCATCTGATCCAAAGAACCAATCCATTCCCCTATCAGTCACCCCTGTACAGAAGAGGAAGGGGACATGGAAGTCACCTTGAGTAGTGAAACAGGACAAACAGGGCCTTCACAAGAAACAGAGGAAGAGGTAGAACCACAGATAACCTCTCAATCCCTGTCCCTGAGTGAGCTGCAGGATACACTAAAAGATTTCAGCTGTTGTCCAGGTGAGCACATTATCACCTGGCTGCTACAATGCTGGGACAATGCAGACAGTAGCCTGGACTTAGAGGGTAGGGAATCCAAGCAGCTGGAATCACTTTCTAGAGAAGCAGGTGTTGACAAGTCAATTTGAAAAGGGACACAATCCCTCAACCTCTGGAAGTGACTCCTATCAGCTGTGAAGGAAAGGCATCCCTTCAAGGAAGATGTTGTAGGCAATAGAGAGGGGTATCCAGTACCTGAGGTAACTGGAACAGGGGCAAGCTCTGGAACACCCTCAATATATTGAGAAAGGGAAGAAAATAATCCAGGCCCTTCTGAAAGCTGGTTTGTCATAAAACAGAGGAAGATCAAGGGACCTGCACAGGAAGTCCAATTTTCGGAAATAAAATGGCTGCATGGATGTCATCACATCCCAAACTTTCGAACATTGGAATACACATTTAGCAAAGGTCACGTGGTTAGTTACTAGAGGACCTGCCAACCGGGCTGGCCAAGCCCAAGCCAAACTTCTACATACCATAGAAGGGGGTAAAGTTCCTGTGGTGCACATAAAGAATTTGCTGGGGAAGAGAGTCTGGGTTATTCCTGCCTCAGGCAAAGGCAAACCCACTCATGGGATCACTTTTGCTCAAGGATGTGGGTGTACTTGACTGGTAATGCGGAGGACGGGGAAGTCCGGTGTGTACCTCAAGGAGATTTGATTCTGGGTTAAAATAATCAATTACTTAAACTGTATGATGCTGTATAACATTAAATATTAGTGCTTTCAATGCAGCAACCCATCACTGCGCTGGACACCTTGTGGCACCCATCTCCACTGCTTCAGATTTGAGGATCTGAACCTAACTCCCTTTTGATCACCCCACTAATGAAGAATGAACTTTGATAAAATTGGACAAGTGGAGCAGTGATGGAACTAAAATGAGCTTCGGCATGCAACAAACCAACACCACACACCATCCATCCTTCCTGCCTAGAGAAACTGTTATGACAAATTGAGCCGCAGGTCACGGAACTCAGACTTTTGTAGGGATGGCCCACAGACTAAGGGAATGATCTCTGTGTGTATATATTTATATATCTAAAGACAGTAAAGGTGATGGTGGGAAGTGTGGGACTTGGCATGATGTGAATGGTATGAAATACAGAGTGGATAGTGTCCTGGTTTCGGCTGGGATAGAGTTAACTTTCTTCCTAGTAGCTGGTACAGTGCTCGGTTACGAGTTAGTCTGAGAATAATGTTTAAAATATGACATAGCCTCAAAAAAACAAAAAAAAAAGAGCAGTTATAAACAAGTAGGTAAAACCTATTATATTCTCTGTGTTATAATGGATTTACCATGTTACATACCTGATGGATTCCTAACACTAAGTGCTCCTGCTGGGGAAAAAGTTACCATATCTCTTGAGTATAAACTTAAATATTGGAAAAAACAGAAGCATTTTCAGCATTCCAAGTAACATTCAGTAATAGGAGGGTGCAAACCAAATGAAGAAGTGATATTAGTAAAAGGCAAAAGCATTCAGGAAGTGTTACCATAGTATTTTGTACATAAAAATACAGGGGTTTCTGATGTACCATAAACTACACACCGCAAAGGTGACTACATCCACAGACAGAACAGCCGGCAGGTTGCTCCTGTTTTACCATTCGTGTTAGGTCACAGTCAGAGAGGAGTAAGTCACATTTCAACTGTCGTTATCCATGATTAAACAGCCTGCTTGCTAGTAGTTACAAGTCCAAGGCACTGATCTCTAGAGTTAAACTACAGTGGTTAATGCAGCAGCCATACAGCAGGCAGGTGGCTACAAAGCAGAGAGTGGGATGCTAGGTTAGTTTCTAAGCAGCACGTTTCCCACAATGTTTTGCAAATCTACGTTACCTCAAAAGATCAACTTTCTGCTGCAGCTCAGTGCACGTGCTTTGTAAGCTGTGCTCCACTGTATGCCTCTCCTCTCTCTCTTTGTGGAGATGCATGTCATTTGGGTTAACCAGAGCAGCTTCCAGTGCTGCTGTCCTTCCTTGCATCTGACACACCTGCACCTTGAAGACATGGCTGCCTGCTCTGGCTTTAACACATGCTTTCTCCAATTCTGAATCCATCTCAGTCATTTCTTCCAGGTCTGTAGAATCAGCCTCCAAAGGTGAATGGACATTCAAATCTGTTCCCTTGTCTGCACTGTTACAATCACTGGGCGACCCTTCAAAGATGGGATCCATTTCATCTGGCAGCTGAGATTGTTCTGAGCTGCAGTAGGAGCAGCCAGGACTGGGAGGTTGCACCATCTCCTGCTCCGCTGCTTGCAATTTGTGCTGCAGCCTGACGATCTCAGCAGCCATTCTGACATTTTCCTTCACTGCTTGCTCATGCACTTTCTGCAGATTTAAGAGGACATCTACATCATCTCCCAGATGTGCCATACCACTAAAAGCAGCAATTCTGCTCTTTGCTTTGGCATACTCATTTTCCAGGACCCTATAATGATTTTGTAGTGCAGAAAAACAATGGGTCTCACACTGCAATTTCTGTATTCTTCCTTGAAGGTTTAAGATTTCTAAACTCATCTTGGCCTTCTCTGTTTCTGCTCTTATACAAATTTCCTGGTTTAAACTCTCCAAAGCAAGAAGTTTGGAATTGAGGTCTTCTTTCTCTTGCTTATATTCACTGTGAAGTCTCTCCAGCTTTTGCCTAAACAGCTTCCCATTTTCCTCAACCACAGATATACGCTCCTCTTTGCTCTTTAGCTCTTTCTCATGGTCATTTTGCAGTTGTGTTATTTCATCATTCAGCCTTTTCTCTTGCTTCTCAGCAGCACTCCTCAGGTCCCACAGCTCCTTCTGAAGCTGCTCCCTCTCACACACAAGCTTGTTCACTTCTTCCTTGAAGTTTTTCTCCAGGAGATCTTTCTCCTGGGTGAGGGCAGAAGAAATGGCCTTTTCATTTGCCAGACTTTCCTTCAGTTGCTCATGGGCTTCAGCAGCCTTCTGAGCAATTTCATCCTTTTCAAACTCCCACTGAGATTTCGCCTCTCTTTGCTGTTCAGCAAGTTCACGCAACTCTCGCTGGTGATGTCCTTCCAGATTTCGGATTGTTTCCTCGTACTTATTCACAAGTGTTTGTGTGCTGGCAGAAAATGGAGTTTCTACATGAGATGCTCTTCTGTTATAGTCACTTTCCATTTTTTTCCTAAACATGGTTAACATAAGATATTACTAAACTCTGGGCTAACTCAAATAGATTCTAATGGCTTTTTAGGCTGAATAACACAAGCTGACAAAAAAACCCCCACTTTTTCACTGAGTTTTAGATGAAGTACTATGTGATGGGTGTTTCTGAGAGCCAAAGTTAAATTTGGAGCAAGTTGTTGAAACTTTCAAAAATAAAAACCTAATTGCCTTGGAAAAGTGTAACTCATGAAATATCCTCAGGAAAGCTTTTGTGTACAATATATGCCCTTCTATTCTTGCAATAAGATTTGTAGGGGCAGATGTTCTCACCCCATCACTCCCTGTCATCTCTGGAGGGTTTCAGTTTCTTTTAACAGTTGATCTTAGCTAAAAGCATTTACCATCCATCCTGTTAGCTCTTCAGAAAAGAAGTCTGAAACCCCAAATGCTTTAAAAGTACAAAGCAGGGATTTGTGAAGCACAGAGATCCTGAGGAGAGGCTCAAGTTATTAATGTCTGGTTATGCTTTAAAACTATTGTTGCCTCTGGGTGAGTTAAAAATCAATATGAAGTATCTGCTTAAGAAAGGCCAGAAGAAAAACAACCCCTTGACAGTTCCCCAGTGTTGTGGAATAAAACACATTAACAGCACTGTACAGTTTGTACACTTTAATTAAGCATCAGGAATCAATTCTGCACTAGGTTCATGGTCACCATGCCAAGCCACTGAGGTCAGCATACACCACCACTGTCCCTACCAGCAGTGACACTTACCTTTCCTCCTCCAGGTCCTGCTCATGCTTTCTCAGCAGCTCTTCCTGGAGCTCTTCCTTCTCCAGGGCGTGCACCTCAGCCATCCTTTTCAGCTGCTCATGAAAGCCACGTTCCAGCTCCACCTTCTCTTCCTGCAGTGTCTGCACTAAAACTCTCATCTTTTCTTCCACCCAGACACCATTCTGAATCAGTTCTTCCCGTTCTTGACTAAACTTCTCATTTATCTGATCCAGCCTGGCTCTAATGTCTTCTTCATGCTCCTGCCTCAGTAGTTCTTGCAGATTGGCTTTTTCCTCATCAAAACGCATTTGTAATTTGTTTTTCTCATCATTGTGCTTACAGTCAAGCTTTTCCTGCTGTTCTCTGAGCACTGCTGCCTCTCCTTGCAGTTCTACAATTTGATTTTTAAGACCAGTTATTTGCTTTTCCATGACATGCATCTCTTCAGTGTACTTCTTCCTCATATCTTCTTGCTCCTTTTCAGAGTGGATTTTTGTCTCGTCTAGCTGCTTCTCGTAATGGCTCACCTACAAAAAGGAAACCAGATTGGATCAGCTCATTTTCAACAGAATGTTCTATAGAAATGTTTTCTCAACATTTCTGTACAAAATATTTCCATATATTCTGTAGAATATTTTGATTTGCACATTAGTATCTTACATTGATTTCCCCTGCTAAGAATGCTAATGCCTAGCTTAATTTCTTATTTGGTGGGTTAAAGATGATTATTACATAGAAGTCAGTGAAATTCATACTTTTCCATTAAATGAATTTGTGAAAAGAGAAGCCACTAACAACTCTGAAGCCCTAAGTCAGTTTTGCAACTTGCAAGTGGACTGTATTTCACCGATTACTTTCGGTGCATTTTTCTGGTTTGGAGGCAGATTTTTTGTGCATTTTTTTGTTTTGCCCTTTTAAAAAAAAAAAAAAAAACCAACAACAAACAAAACCCAAAAAATCCAAACTGACAGGAAACAAATACTTAAGGAAAAGTAATTATTTCAGGGTGATATTTTATCAGTCCCTTTTCCCCATTCTCAGCCCAGCTGCATCACAATACAGTTTCAGCATGCTTGCGTTACACCATATGTGAAATGAATATTTATAGTCCTATAACAATTATATCTGATAGACACTGGGGAAGCCTGATGGGACCCCCAAAACTTCTGCTCCTGGACTGACTCCCACAGAACAAGCCTGGCCATCTCTACACCAGTGCACCTCACCTGCAGAGGACCCCTGTGACCCTGCCAGGGATGCCAGCACAGGCTGGCAGTGGGCCCTGTGCCATGTCCAGACCTGTGCCAGCTCACCCTAGCACCTCAGACACTACACAGTGGGGCCTCAAAGCCCATCCAGACCCAGTCTTTCTCCACGTAGAACCAATGGAGATATTTCTGCAAGCATGGCAAGGATAATTGCAGATGGACACACAGGAAACGGAAAGCTGACTGCCTATTTTCAGTAGCATGTGTATCATAACAGCAGCTTCCATACTCCCACAGTACAGATCACGTTTCAATGCCACCAGACTGCACAAGTATAGCATCTAGCAATGCAGACTCCTGCCAGCAGCCTTTCTAACCTGCAATTATCCCATGCCAGCAGGAATGAAGTGGCTAATTCAGATGCAGCAGGCTTTCACTACAGGAAATGCAATACTGCTTCAGAACAGCTCACTGATCTCTCGTTAGCTGGTGGGTGGCACGGGTGTGTATCTACCACAGCATTCATTCAGCCTTCTCCAGCACCCCTCCATAGCACAGCAACGTGGAAAAGGAGCAGGGAAGCTAAAGGCTCAGGTTCACAGAAAGGTTATAATTTGACCAGGAATTAAAAGTCCTTCTTCAAGACCATTCCACCTCTGAAGAGATTGAAAAAGGTGTGAAGTTTCATTTTAAGTTAAAATAGCTTACTGTGTCTTCAAGCTCCTGTTTCAGGTGATGCAGATCCCTGTGATGTTGCTCCTTCATTTGTTCAATAGCCATTTCTGCCTCTATGCTCATATTTAGTGGGTTGCAGTCTTCTGAACCAAGCCCTTCAAAAACAGTAATTATATATATACGTATATATTCTTGAAGCCCAAAGAGATACATTCTCAACAGAATTGTTTCATCAATTTAAGTTTGTTTAGGCAGCTAACTTGCAGCTCTTAAGTTCCCACTGCACACACAGATAAAAAACTGCAAACATTAATTTCAGCTTTGAAGATAGTACAACAGCCATATTCCACGTTAAACAGCAAAACAGAGGTGGTGTTTGAGTCTCACTGTGAGGGTTTGGGAAAGTTTTTACTAATTGCCTCTAAGATGTTAGCATACCTACAGCACAGAAGTTGGTTATACAGGAGATGTGCTTTACCTTGGTCAGGCTCAATACCACTATTGCCATGACTTTTCATATCAATGTCAAACTCTTCCGACAGCAAGTTCTTCAGCGAAGGCCTGAGCACTTTGCCTTGGGCACGGTATTCCTCCAGCTCTGAGTGCAGCTCATCTATCTGGTCTTGCAGCTCCTGAAAGAGGGAAACAAGAAGCCTGAGTGAAAGCAACCAAAGACAGCTCAGCATCTGTACATCCACACACTCCCACAATGAGACATTCAGAAGGGAATTACAGTAGGTAAAGACTTGTCAATAATCCTGTCATGATGCCAGAGTTCGTCAGCCTCCTATCTGTAAAATAACACCCTTCTCCAGGTTCCAACATGTGCAAGCAACAAATACGTTTTTTACTGAAAGAGCAGAACCTTCTTCAGACAGCCTGTGTATGTTCTGCCTCTAAAGTATATCGTGCTCCAGGACCTTTCACTTTATTCCTTCTTCCTATGACCTTTTTTTTAAACAGCAGCTTAGGAACATTTTCAAACAGTCAAGAAATAACCCCCTCAAACACCATCTACTTGAAAAATCAAATCAGAAGCAAGAAGATCAAATTAGGAGAGAGATACCCTCATCACAGCATTTACCATCTGGTACTTTTGCCCACTTGCCAATGGAATATCCCGAGTGTTTGTGCCAAACGCCATGCGCTCAGCTTGATAAACAGCATTTACTGAGGAATGCAAATCCCTGAATGTGTAAGCACAGTTCTGAAGAAAATAAACCTCAAATCCTGATTCGTATCTGCCAGTACTCATAAAATCAGTTGCATATTCAAGGAACATCTTATCAAAACACATCAATTCAATGAATATTTATATACAATTTTTGCCTTTAAACTGCAACATCCTAAGAGAGCTACTGTTCTGTTTCAGATTAGAAAGCCTTTTGCCAAGGCAGTCCTTTATTGAGTGAAAAGGATCATGCAGAACCAATAAGCCAAACGCTAGTAACCATTTTAGTCATCAGAAAACAGGTATGTAAATAGATAGCTTTCAGGCCCACCTTAAAGAAGTATTTGAGCCATATAAGATGTGGGGAAGAGAAGACAAGTTTCACCTTTTCAGTTTTAAGAAATCACTACTGTTTTGGAAACCAGCAAAACTCAGCTATACCTTATTTCTACTGTAAGTTCCTGCAACTCTGGATGCAAATTAGGACAAAGACTATTTCATAAATCATAAAAATGATAGTGCACAACTGCGCAAGAAGTTGGGCTTGATGTCCAGCTGGGGAATGAAGGAGGCTCCACAGACCCCATCCCAGCCTTTCCTTAGGGAACCTCATCCTTTTAGCTCAGCCAGGAAAAACACTCAGCAGCATTATATTGTTCCTCTGTGCTGCTGTCTGCAGCGAGAATGTTCTTGATGAACACGGGCAGACGGGTGCCAGGTCTCCAGCCCTGGGCTTCACTTACTCTGCACTGCCGCTGGTACTCGCTTCTCATCTGTGCCAGTCTCTCCTCCTGCAGGAAAAACTCCGTGCTGCTGGGATCCAGGTCCCCAAACTGAAATGGCATAAACAGAATACACTTACTCTTATACCCATCACATCACCTGCTCATCACAACCCGGGTGCCATCCACAGGCAGCCCGGCAGCCTGCACCCCCTCCCCTCTGGTTTTTTATCTTATTTTAAATACAGCTCTGCTTCACTGCTGGTAGGAGACAACGAGCAACCTCCTTAGCAAATACTAGTCATAGCTCTCATGCTAATTTTGATTTCAGACCTCAACTTTCTAGCTCAGCATATGCACAACTCAATTTAATAAATAATTCCAGCTTTAAAGAAGTCTGGAAGATAGATTCTGGGTGAGAATCCCAGTACATGAGCCTCTGCCTATAGAAGCACACACACACGCCCCCCCAGAATGCTTTTGAAGAAGCTGTTATTCTGATGAATTTATTGCGATACAATCATGATCAGCTCTTCTCCTCACTTTTCAATTGAGATGCAGCAGAGACACACCTCATGTATCATCTTCCCTAGAAAAGGCCTGCATGTTGGGTCTATCCAAAACATTGCACTGGGGAATAAAATCCCCGCAGATTTGCAGGATGATTGCTTCACTGTAAGGCTCCCTGCTGTTAATTATTGTAAAACTACAGCTAAGGTGGAGTATCTCTAACTTCCTTAACTGGAAGTGAGGCAGGCAGTCCACATCAAAAAGCAGGCTGTGCCTTGGTACTGTCTGAATAGGGACCACAAGAGCCTCCAGCTATTAAACTGGTAGCTTGAGTGTAGTAACCAAAAAGCAATTTAATTCTGGAAGCATACTGGGAAGAGGAGGATTTACCTTCTCAGTCAGGACATTTTCCAAGTTCCTCTGTAGTTTGCTTGCCAAACTTTCATATTTGGACAGTTTTTCTCCCGTTTCCAATAGCTCGCTTTCCAGGCGGCTGTTTTTCTGCATCAAACAAAAAACCACCCCAACAGATTTTGAAGGAGGAGGAAGCCATTAGCACATTAGAAAAAGAGTAATCTCCCAGTCAAATCGGAGCACGACTGCTACAAACTTCAGCCGAAGGCAGGAATTGTGAATCCATGCACATACAACCCTCCTGCTTGCAGCAGAACAGCAAGTGTGTCCCCCAGGCCTGCAGCAGCTCAGCAACTCTGTGCTCCTCTGGCTTTTCTCACCTTTCAGCTGGCTTCTTCAGAAAGAGCTTTTTACAATGATCCTGATGCTCACAGGACAACCACCCCCTTTCAAAAGCTGCTCACCTGAACACTGTAAGGGTGCATCAGCTCCCTCCTGTGTTCATAAGACAACACCATTACTGATTACACTTTGTTTTTATACTGAGCAAAAGTTAGTTACATGGTCTGCAGCAGACAAAAAAATAAAAATCTAGAACAGGAATTGAATCTGTGGGGTCACGGTGAGTAATACCACTGCATTAGGCAGCAGTTAAATTATCAAAAGGGACAGCAGCAAGCTTGTTTAAAAGGGGTTTTGTGTGTTTGTTTTTAAAACAATAATTTAAACTTTGTCAAGACATCAGCTCCTGGCTGGACAGCCGAACAGCCAGCAGGGCACACAGCCCTTCTGATAACCATACACATGCACGCTCTGCACTTGATGGCAGCAGAGGTTTGAACTGGAGCTTTATCAATCCAAGGAGTAACCTATCAAGGTGACCTAAAAAAACCAGTTCTCATAGATATGCCTCTATGTTGCTGCTGAAATTACTTTCAGATAGCTCAGCATGCACTGCAGCAAATCTCCTCAACAAGAACCATGCTGCAAGTGGTGCTCCCCTACTTCAGGGCATCCTTGTCTCTTGGGGGAAAAAAGAGAGCTGCATTTAGTGCCCATTACCTTCAGGGAAAGGGCCAGGCGGTCCCGGATGTAGTTCTCATCATTTTTCAGCTTTTCTATCTCCTGCTCCAGATCCAGCCGCTGTTTGTTAGCCTGCTGCAGGATTTGCTCCCGCTCTTTCTGGAGCTCATTCTTTAGAGCTGCAATTCGTTCCTTGTACTCCTCATCCAGCTTCCTACAAAGGCATAGGAGGTAAGAAGAGCTCATAAGAAGGAGCAGTCAGCCAGTGATGCTGCGAGTGAAGCTCAGTGGTAATCTGCAGGTGTAAAGCCGCTAACCTCCATCGCTGAGCCCCTGCAACACTGTGGCAATGATGCCAAAGAGAAGGAGAGGGGTGAACTGGGATATCATACCTGAGGTTGTACTCATTCCGGCGCTCAATTGCAGCATGGTGGTCATCCACTTCGGAGGCCATCAGGAATTTCAACTTTTCAGCTTTGTCCAAGTCCGACCGCAGCTTCTCTTTCTCTCTGGCCACTTGGTCAGCTCTCTCCCTAGGGTAAGCACAGCTGATCTGGATTAGGTCATCCCTTACAGCTCCCCCAAAGAAGATACTTGCAAGAGGCTCATCAGAGAAGAACAGCTCAGAAAGCTCCCCAAGGGTCTTATCAACTGCATTCAGTCATTAGGTATGAACTTGCACACACTGCTCTGGACATCCCTTCCTAGGTCCAGAAGACCTCAACACTTGAACTCCTTCAGCTGTGGTCTAGCCCCCCAAACTGCAGTGCTACGCCATCTTGACAGGGCACTTTCTGCCCATTTATTTGTTCTCTTGTTTTATTACCTTTACCACTTCATCCTTACACTACACCCACCCAGGTTTTCATCACAAGTTGGTAAGATCTGCTACACTGAGCAGTTTTCTTGATGATAACTTGACAACAAATCTCTCCACTGAGCAAACAAAGTTATTTACACATGTAGATGCAAACACACTGAGAACCTCATCTTTTCATACAAGCAAAGTGGGCACCTTGCAAGCACAAGAGGTGAGCCAACAAGTAACAGGACTTAATGACCTTGCAGTCTTAATGACCAGTGAAAGTCATCTGTGGTGTTGCATGGAGGTGGATGCGTAAGCTAATAATTATCTAAGCTATTCAAAGATTTACAGTACAAACAAAATACCACTAGCAACTGGAATTCATGCACATGGCAGACAGATGCCACAGTTACACAAGAGGAGCTTCTCATCTCCTGTGCTGTCTCAATAGAGGTCTGCATGGTAAGTCTAGCGCAAATTCAAACTCTGTTGACTAAGGAAAAAAGCAGGGATCCAAGGTGGTTTTGTACCACACCCACCCCTTTATCACATGGCAAAACCTATGTAATGCTACTGCAAGAAATAATGTTATTATTAAAGGTACTGCTTATCAAATTGCACCAGCCTCCATCTTCAGTTTTGCATTCCTTGGCCATTGATGACTGCAGACTGCAGTGATCATTTCCAGAATGCAGAGCAGGGCTCTGGGAACAGCCTGCTGCTTGGATTTTATTAAGTCTATTTTTCTGCAGTATTTGGGCTTGAGTGTTTTAGCCATGCAAAACAAGAGCACTGAAAGTCTCTGACCAAGCTAGCAGAGAACCTTGCCTTCCAGTGAAAGGGCAGCACCACACCAAATGCCCCTCGGAGAAGTGCTGTGAACCATCATTAATCAGCTCTTACTTAAACTTCTGCTTGGCCATAGGGAGAGGGCAGTGAGGAAGCAGCAGAGGTGGCAATCTGGGTGACTTACAGCAAGTGTCTGATCTCCATTTTGAAGCTTGCCAGGGCTGCCTGGTGGATTCCATTCTTGGTTATTAAAAGCTCATTTTCCAGAGCCAGTGTCAGCTCTGTTAGGTTCACCTTCCCATCCAAGTTGAAGTCCAAAGCCTGCAAAACACCACATCATTAGAGCAGAACAAGCATTCCTGCCCTGCAGGAGATGGGAGACATTTGTGCATGAAGTGACAGAATACAATGAGGAGGCTCAGAAGAGACTAATCTGTCACAAATGCCTTTGGGGCAATAAACCAGACATCTCTGCCACTTTCGTATGTTAAAGAGCTGCTGACAGCCGTGGAGATGGAAAGTATCTTGGGTGTGCTGCAAGACCAACAGGAAATTAAGCCCATGCCTGATTAAAACTACTAGTTCTCCAGAGGACATAACTACACTGGCCTTCTTACGTCTTCAAATGCTGCAAGAAAGTGGTTGAAGATGTTCATGTTAAACAAAATCAGCTCTTGCAGTAGAAACACAGAAGCAGCCTTGCAGAAGGTATTTGATAGCAAGTATCTCACCTCTTACAGAGTAAGGAATCATATTGAATCAATCATATAGAATTGCTTGGGTTGGAAAGGACCTTAAAGCTCATTCAGTTCCAACCCCCTGCCACAGGCAGGGACACCTTCCACTAGACCAGGTTGCTCCAAGCCCCATCCAACCTGGCCTTCAACACTGCCATGGATGGGGCAGCCACAGCTTCTCTGGGCAGCCTGTGCCAGTGCCTCACCACCCTCACAGGGAAGAACTTCTTCCCAATATCTAATCTAAATCTCCCCTATGCCAGTTTAAAGCCATTCCCCCTTGTCCTATCCCTACAGGCCTTTGTCAAAAGTCCCTCTTCAGTTTTTATGTCAGCCCCTTTAGGCCCTGGAAGCTGCCTTAAGGTCTCCCTGGAGCCTTCTCTTCTCCTTCAACTGCTTTTCATTTCCTTCAGCTTAAGTCTGCAGGAACACGAAGTGGAGCACAGAAGGGCTGGCAGTGGGGCTGAAACACTGCAAACACTGGCAACAAAGCAAGTTACAAGAGTAAAGCAACAAGCAGAAGGTGTATTACACAAGTCCACTGTAAGTAGTGCCATATTATCAAACTGGTCTACATGAGCCCAGGGTACAAGTGGGTTTTAAAGCCTGAGTGATGGCAGAGTTTATTACCACCTGGGTGTCAATACCTACACAGCTATTAAATGCCAGAAGAAATCTGCCATTATTGCTGCTGGGAACGCAGCGATGGTCTCAGAACAACACATGAATATATTGTCTCCCATCTACAGCTTCTAGTCAGATGGGCAGGCAGAACTACTTCAGGTGGTTGATTTGCAACCCCCATTACCCTTTACTCTGTATAATAAAACACTAAGGACTGGGTAAGGTTTCCAAGCCCTGTCCCTCTATCTCAGCACAGGCAGTAATTCAGGTCATCCCAGTGCTGAGAGGTTTGCAGGAGCACCTGTTCAATGACATAAAGGATTCAGATTCACAGAATCACAATCATTAGGGTTGGAAGGGATCTCTGGAGATCATCTAGTCCAACCCCCTTGCCAAAGCAGGGCCACCTAAAGCAGGTTACACAGGAACAAGTCCAGGAGGGTTTTGAACTCTCCAGAGACTCTTTGGGCACCCTACCACCCTCAATGTAAACAAGTTCTTCCTCATGTTGAGGTGAAACTTCTGCTTTAGTTTATGGCCACTGCTCATCCTGTTGCTGGGCACCACTGAAGAGTCTGGCACCATCCTCCTGGAACCTACCTTTGAGATATTTATATCCACTAATAAGATCCCCTCTCAGTCTTCTCTTACCAAGACTAAACAGGCCCAGCTCCCACAATCTCTCCTCATAAGAAAGATGCTCCAATCCTCCCAATCATCCTTGTGACCTCTGCTGGACCCTCTCCACAGCTCCTTGTCTTGTACCAAGGAGCCCAGAACTGCACACAGTACTCCAGATGTGGCCTCACCAAGGTCAAGTACAGGGATCTCAACCTGCTGGCCACAGTCCTCCCAATACACCCCAGGATACTATTGTCCCTTCTGGCCACAAGGGCACACTGCCGGTTCATAGTCAACTTATCATTTGCTTTCTACAAATATAGGTGACCTCTTCAAGCTAAGATGGAAGTCATGTTACTTTTTTATCATTAACTTCTAGCTCTCTGGGATTAGACTCTTCTCACTAGCACTGGGAATTCTAAGAAATTAAAAAAAAAGAAATAATCTGGCTACAGTTCAGCATCCTACACTGGAGTAAAAAACCCAAGGCAAACAGAAGAGGTGAGATGCAGCTGTCAGTTACCTTCAAGATCTCCTGGCTGTTCTCTATGCCCTCCTGGTGCCAGCAGTCAAGGACACTCTCCACACAGCCATAGCCCATCCCATCATCCAGGCTGGAGAAGAGGCAGAAGCCAATGGTGCTGGACATGGCCGAGTGGGTGATCGTGCGCCTCCCGCTTTCATCAAAGGACTGTGGAGAGAGGGGAGAGGATGTGATGGGGCACAGGCAGAGCCAGGCATTTGCCCACCCTGTGACAAGAAAGGCTGGTAAATGTAATTTCACTAACAGTATTCTGGAGATTAAGGATTAAGTCTGCTCTTCCTCACTGCCAAGCAAATACCCATCAGGAGTGCTGCTGCTGACCTCCCAGCACCACAGCACAACCAGGCACTTCAGATTTAAAATAAATATGAGCAGGAACAGCTTCAAAGCTGTCCTCAATGCTCCAAAAGTGTTTTACACTCTCTTGTTTTGGCTTCAAGCGTCACCTCCCCTAAAAAGGCTGCAGGAAGCATATGCACAGGTGCTTTTGCTACAGCCCTCAGCTTCAAAGTAAAGATAGGTAGAGATCCCAAACTCTTCCCCCCCCCCCCCAAAATAGTTAGAGAATAGATGTAGGAGGACCTGCATGCCCACAGTCTTCAGCCTACCCCATCTGGGGGACAGTCACAGCTGCCCCACCACAGAGACAAATGGCGAAGAAAAGCAGGAGGCAGGCTAGGAGCTATTTCCTCAGGACTTCCCCCCTGCCCCTGCTTCTACCCCAGGATACACCTCAGTTTCCCACCTGCATGGAAAGGTGCCGTTTCAGTTGTCTGTATGGTGTAGATGCTGAGGGTGTCAGTGGCTTCCCATTTTTAAACAAGCCATAGAAGAAGTCCTCTATGCTCATGGTGCCATCTTGCTCCAGGTTATGGAGTACCTCTTCAAGCACCTGCAAGTGGCAGGGGATAGCAATCACATCTGCTATTGCCAAAACCACCATGGTAACAATTTGGCAGAGCAGAAAGCACCCTATTCCCAAAGTTCTGCCAAAGAAAAAGGCAAAGCAAGAGTTGCCTGCTACACTGCATCAGCCTAACACTGGTACAGCAACCTTTGTATAGAAAATTGTAGATCTACACACACTATGAAAATCCTGCCTGTAAAATGATGTAAGCTCCTGGTCCTCTTGAAGCCTCCGTATCTTGTGAGGCAGCATGAAGACACCTCATTTCGTTCTGCTCTTGAGACAGAGTGACCTCAGGATTCAAGTGCAAGGTGGTGAGATAGATGCCAAAGCCCCAGCAGCTTGAAGTGACTGGGCAAAACACACAGTAAAACACTGCAAGGCCTTAATAAATCTGTTTTACGCTTCGGGGCAGTCTGCCTTCTCCAGAGCAAGACCAAACTTATTAGGACCAGAAATGTTAAGATTAGTCCTTTGCTATTTCTTCACTTACAGTTTCTTCTTCCCATTTTGTGCCTTAATATCCTGAAAACATTCTTACAAATGCTGCGAAGGAATACTTGCTCAGAAACACGCTGCATGATGGAAATGATTATGATTTGTGTTTTAAAATACAAAACAGTTTTTTTTTTTTTTTTTTTTTTTTTAAAGAAAACTCACCATAAATCAGCAACAAACTTCTTTGCTAAAGAAATAATTTTCTCATGAATTCTTCCTGCAGGCAGAAACAGCCCGCAGGCCCTCAACAAGTCAAAACCAACCAGCTATGAATATTTTAACTCATATTTACTGTCTAGCTTGAAGATTTTTGGGATTAAGAAGACACGTTTGGAATCTAGAATATGTTTTAAATTCCAGTTTACTCTGCGACTGCATGAGAAGACACGCACACTGCATAGTAAGGTTTGGCAGCTGCCTTCTACCAGAGCAGCTTCCCATGTCTGGTGGTTTGACACCAACAGCCTCACTGGAAAACCATAAGCTGGGGCTGAAAACCACTTTCCAAGTGGTGACCTGTGAACCAGCACTTGTGCTTGAGGCTTGCAGTCACCCGCAGGACAGACTTTGTGGGGGCCACACCAAAACCCAGATGTACACCCGGGAGCAAGCAGGTCCGCACGTGGCCACTCACCTCCCCAGCTGCTGCTTGGAGCCCATACTGCTCACAGATGGAGACAAGCTTTTTCCGGTTCAGGTGGCCATCCCTGGTGATGCCAAGGTGCTCACAGACCTCCTGCAGTTTCTCCTCTATCCAGTCCGGGCTGGGCAGTGAGGCGCCAGGGGAGGCGTTCAGGTCATCAGGGTTCCAGAAGCGGAGCTGCCCTGGAAACAGGGGAGAACTGCTCTGGTTTCTGCCCATCCACTGCACGCAGGTGACGACCAGAAGGCTTGGGGGACTTGCTGCAGCAAGCACAGCATCCCTCACTGTTTCTCAGACCCTACAGGACCATTTGCCTTACCCTATCCCTCTCAGAGCACGTGCATTATTTTGTGGTATGGCTATTGGACTCTACCAAAAGAAGCAGATCCTGCTCAGCGCTCAACTCACATGTGCCATCACAGTTGAGGGAACCCCACATACCAGTGAGGATGGGACCATGGCCAGGAAGACTGTGGAAAAGTGCACTGTGCCAACCTGGGCTGGCAGCCAGGAGAAGCACACCCCTGCTGCCTTGGCTACTGGCATGGATGGAGAAGGGACCTGGCCCCTCCTCTTCTGGGTGGTTATAAGGTCAAGGGAGAGGACTGAGCAAGTTGCACACTCATACCGAACCATGACCAGGTCAAGAACTTCAATGGCTGGTTGTCTCCATAAATGCCAGCCCACAAGCGGTGCTTCCTAAACTCTCATCCCCTTCGAATGTAAGCTGTAGTGTATGTTTTGATCTAAAAACACTTCCAAGCACTTCTTCAAGGAAAGAAAAAAAATAAAACAAATAATTCAAAACCCAATAGCCTTCAGCTGCACACACTTCCTCTACCTCCACCAAATGCCTGGAGTGCAGCCTCATCCAGCTGCAAATGCCACTAGACACAAACCAGTCAGAGCTTGAGACCTCCCTGCATCCGCTACCTCATTCTGGGGCTGAAAAAACAACTTTTTGAGGAAAAAAAAGAAAAAAATTGGTCCCTTTGGATGGAGTAGGTGTTAGAGAGCAGCTGAAATATAGAAGAGGTGTTGAAGTGATTAAAAGCTGCATGGCTTAGTTATAAACATATCTTTGCAAGCTGCAGGTTGTGCTGAGGGCTGGTGCCAAAGCCCAACTGTCACCCCAACCATCACCCCGGGGGTCACCCTGCTCTCCCTTGTAGGACTATTAGGAAATATTTAACGACTGGTCCGTGCTGACATCTAGTGCCTACCGTCCTCCACTACAGGAGCCTCTCAGGCAGGAGCACGGACCAGGACCTCTGCATCAGGCAGCAGGAAGAAAAGAGGCAGAAGGGCTAAGGCACAAGACTTTGACTTCCAAGAAGCCCCGCTTTTCCTTTAATTCCCAGCTAGGGGCTTGCCTGTGCCATATGCACGTTGTCAAACTCTGCACCACACCAAGCTGGGGCTGCTCAGCACACCCAGATGGCCTGAGATTTAGTGTGCCTCTCTGATTCATCTTCAAAGCTGAAAAGAGAGTAAGTACATACAAGTACTGCTGCTTGCTCTTACCCTCAGCCTCATACTCCTCACTGTCTCGTGTCTTCCAGTGCTGGGGAGAAAACAAAAGATTCCCAAGTTATTATTATTGCAAGACATTGCCCATATGAAAGAGACTCTGCAATCAGCATCGAATGAGCTACAGGGCTCCAGCAACGCCGCCAGGCTTTCATCTCCCCGCTCCCCGCAGGCTGGGCTGGCAATCCATGGCTCTTTGATGCTCTTTTTTTCTGGCATGCAAGGTTCTTTCATGGGGATAAACCACAGCTGCAGAAAGATGCCTAAAGCCCTGCAAATGACCCTTGAGAGGTGACAGATCAGAGTCCAGCAGGTTGATGGGGAGGGAAGGAAAGATTTGCCCTCCAAGGAAACCACGCTGCTTTGTCTTTGGAGGTATCAGTGGTCAAGATAAAAATTCAGGAAGAGAGAGTTGTGGTTGTTCAGCCTGGAGAAGAGAAGGCTCCAGGGAGAGCTTAGAGCAGCCTTCCAGTACCTAAAGGCAGCTGACAAGAAAGCTGGAGCAAGAGCATGTAGGGATATGATAAAGGGGGAATAGTTTTAAACTGACAAAAAGGAGATTTAGATTAGGTATTAGAAGTTCTTCCCAGTGAGGGTGGTGAAGCTCTGGCACAGGTTGCTCAGAGAAGCTGTGGCTGCCCCATCCCTGGCAGTGTTCAAGGCCAGGCTGGACGGGGCTTGGAGCAACCTGGTCTAGTGGAAGGTGTCTCTGCCCACGGCAGGGGGGTAGAAGCGGATGGTCTTTCAGGTGCCTTTCAACCCAAACCAGTCTGTAGGTCTATGACATGGGCTGTATATAGCCACTACTTGAGTTTAGGTTGTCCCTTCCTTCCAGCACCCTATCTTCCCCTACTTTGGCACATGTTCAGCCAAGCCCACTTCAAACCACCTCCACCTGCTGTAGCTCTAGGTCAGGAGACAGAACCACACTGCCAACAAGCTCTCCACTGAGCTAGCTGCAGAACAAAACCCCAACATACTATCTGCTGGTCTTAAGCCACCCTGCTTCCTCTGTGGCAATACCACATCAGCTCAGGGGCACTGGGAGCAGGGCACAAGTACATCATTTAAAGCGATTTCCTCATGTACTACACATTGTTGTATCTCTACCACCCTTGTCCCAGCCGAGGGTATTTAATCACACACAGTGCTCAATGATATTAACTTCTGATTTAGCTGCGGCAGCGGCAGATGTCACTTCTCCACTGTTACAAGTGGATACTTCTGCATGCATGTGACTGACGGATTTGAAGTCAAAGTCACCCAGGACATAAAGAGGCTCTAAATCATCATATAAAAGTTCAATGCATCTCATTCAGATTACAGCTAAAAGCCATTAATCTACAATGTTACCATGGAAACTGGATTAGGTCACTAGACTTTTTTTAGCTCTGCTGCTTGCTCCTGTGTCATCTCCTGGACCAGGCAAGGGCTGTTTGCTGCTGCAGCATCTCAACGTACCCCTCTGCTTTTGGGGAGGGTCACAGGGCAGGAATCAGGGAGACCCTTAGATGGAGCTAGGGGACTTCACCTTTGCTTTCTGAGGCAGGCAGTCACAGCAGCTTTGCTGGATGTTCTGAAGAAAGCCAAGAACACCTATAATACTACACTAGAAATCTACAGATTTTGGCCCAAACAAGTGCTGTGCTGCCAGCACCACCACGGAGGTGTTCACGTGGCAGATTCTTGGTTTTCCTGATAAACCATCAGGGCGAACACACAAAAAGCAGGAGCTGAGGCAACAGGTATCATTGAACTATCACGTGCAAAGACAGAAAACAACCTGTGTTCCCAAAAATGCATGAGTTGGCACCAGCCCAACCCATAGGTGCCTGTGCAACAGCCAACTTTGTACTGAGAGAAGGAATCTTTGGGTGCCAGACAGAGCTGCCACCCCACAGCCGCTCATCCTTGTCTTTGGGGGGACACCAAGGGGGAATCTGAGCAGTGATGCTCAGAAGGGGGATCCACTGCTATGTCCAAGTATTTTTGCATAAGCAACATGAATTTTTATACAGAATCAGATCTAAACCAGCTAGCACCAGACCCCCTCAAGCTGAGGACTTACAAAACCAAGAACCCCAAACCACAGCACAAGGTAACTCTATAAACACCAACAATCTGAAGAGGCTGAATACAGGGGGGCTGTGCACGTGTGTGTGTGCTGCAGGCTGGTAACCCCCTGACACCAGCCCTGGGGAGCTCATGTGACCTCCCTCCCCACGCCAGGGCCTCACTACGGAGGGCGAAGGGGTCACTTTGTGCGGTGGGGGCTTAGGGTCAGCCACCGCCAGTGGGAGGACAAAGCAGATCTGGGATGGGTGCAGAGGGACAGTGCATCCCAACGTCAGGCACAGCATTGTCTCCCTGGCCCCGGCGGTGCTACAGCTGGATGCAGGTCACACACATCCAGGCGGAGCGGAGATCCCAGGAATGCATTATTATCCAGGCAGGCACGTGCTTGGCCAGGCTGAGGAGCAGATGGCCGTGGCTTTCAATGCTCGCCACCCTCCAGCTTGGAGCCCAGGCGAGCATCTGCAGCCTGTGCTGTTTGCTTGCGGTGGCCTCTCCCCATAATAAGGCAGCAACCTCTCTCCCCCTGCCATCTGCTTCAGTAAGACAGGCCTTTGTTCTCTGGCAGAATATACTGCTAATTAAAATGACGATCAGGAGCACACGCTGAGCCTGTTCTGCTTCGCACGCGGCAAGGTGAGCCTGTGCACCAATGATGATGGCCCCGTTTTCCCCTCCCTGCATGCTTGCACAGAGGTCAGCACCCCAGTCTGAGCAGCCAGAGCAGAGACCCCTTTTTGACAGCAAATCTCCAGACCCCACTTTGCAGTTGCCTTCAGCTGCAAAGCACCAGAGTCCCATCAATAATGCACTTGTGGGGGGCAAGTGCTATCCTGAGCTGTTTTCTGCAGATCTGGCCTTACAGGACAGTTACCCTTTGGGGTCCTCACATTTGTACATGCAGGACCTGAAGACAAAAAGCTTCAAGCCTGATCCTCCCAGAAGGTTTTGCTCGAAAGCCCATGCCATGCTGGAAACCACTCTGTGCAGAAGCACGCACACAGATGTCTGGGGAGTGAGCGGCTTTGGTGGGCAGTGAAGGGACAGAGCTGGGACATGACAGCAGTTTCTACAGCCTGCAAGCAAGTAGGACTGACCTTTCCTAGAGCAGAGGCAGCAGCTGAGGAAGGGGAGATGATAGAAGCCCTATGCTGAGGTTTGGAAGTCAGCATGGCCTTAAGACTGGCCATGTCTGCCTGTGTACACAGGGGTGTGCTGCTGGGAACCCACAAGCCAAAGGGTGCTGCTGCTCCACCACCAGCTTGGGGTTGGTACCTCATGGCCACCAGACCTGCTCCCCATCCCAACCCTGCATCACCACCACTGAGCAGATCATCACCAGGTCTAACACAAGGCAGAAAGGAAATGAAAGCAAGGTCACAGTGCTTCCCAAACCCATCAAGATCCATCACTTGTATCAAGATGTTGGAACAAACAAGCTCAAGTGGTAGCCAGGGCTGGAGATGCACAGCTTTAACCACCACAAGCTTTTTCACTGCATTTCTAGGGACTCTCATAGCTGCAGCTCCATTAGCACCACATTCATAACAGTGCCAAAGCCACTTGTTTCTCACCACCCATACTCCTAGTAGGACCCATGGGGACAAACTCATACGGATCAGAGGGAAGCTTGGCATCCCTACACCACCCTCTGCTCATGGCCGGGCCAATGCTGAATTCACACCCAGGTGCTCATGGCTTTGCAAACCACCAGGGATGGCAGTCACAGAGCATCTCCAGGCAGCCGATCCCACACACACAGACCAGCCCTCCAGCTTCTCCTCTCCTGTTTACAGAGATGAGTACGGGAAGGAAGCCTCTCAGACAGAGTCTGAGCCCTTTTAATTGGCACTAGTTGAAAGAAAGCACCAATTAAGCCACACTGTCCCAGTTCTCAGGCCAGCAAAACACCCTGGGCTAGAGGCAGCCTTGCAGAGTGCAGGCGACAACATGTTTATGGTGCAACAGGAGAAAACTGGGCAAAAGCTGTTAGTTGTGTCGAGCACCAAGAAGTCAACACATCAGGAGTCTCCAACACTGCCCAGCATTTCAGCCCCAGGATCCCCTATGCCTTCAAACAACTGATTTCTGTGCACACCAAGAGAATGGATTTTCAGAGATGACAGTAATGCTGATAAAGTTGGCAAGTGGGGATTTAAACAAAATTAGTCTGTGGTTTGCTTAAGTTTCAAGAGAATTAACCATCCCATCCACCCCAGAAGGTGCAGCGAGTGCTCCCACCAGGAAACACAGTGTGGTTATGTAGCGGTTGAGTTAATTGAATGACCTTGTTAACAGACTAGCCTTTTACACCTCCTTGACAGTTAATACAGAGGAGTAAGATTAGAGGGATGTATTCCATCAAGAACATAGCTTCCCTGGGGGCTGTGGGGAGATTAACATTGATTTCAAGGTCAGGGCAACCCATGGGGCCAGCACCACAACAGATAAACATCCCTGTGGTGCTGAGCAAGCATCACTGAGAATAGGGTAAGGAAGCTGGTTCTGGTGGAAAAGCCTTTTTTCTAAAAAATAAAAATAATAAGAAAAAAAAGTTGTTAAGCTCAGCTGCACAGGAATAACACTGGAAACCTGGAAATTTCCCCCTTACTTCCCCATGCAGTGTTGGGTGCAATGGCTGCAGAGCCCCCAGATCTTTAGGAAAGCACAAGTGAAGCCAGGAGACAGATGAGGGAAGAAAGCAGCACCGTTTCCTCCTTCCCAGTGGAAAACTCCCCCTGTGCGCTCCTGAACATGCAGCACTAAATCAACAATACTTGGCAAGCTGGGGCAGGGTGGAATGAGCACAGTGTCAGAGAAGTGCTGCTGTGGCTGTATGCTAATGCACACCATCAAGCCCAACCACTCTTCACCTTTTGCTCTTCTGTTCTGAACAAGCGAGAAAAGATTCTGGGCTTGAAAGCACTGGCACAAAGAGACACAAATTCTGAGCACAAAAACAGAGAAAATCTGGATTTTGGAGCAAGCATGGGGGCTGCTGAGAGCCATGCAGCTTTGGTGCAAAAGCACACAAGATTTTTGCTGGGAAAATCAAAAGTAGAAGACTGAAAGAAGCAGCTGGTGGCTCTGCATTGAGGGCACCATCCCAAGGCAGCCGCCTGCTGCAGAGCTCTCTCACTCACCACCCCTCTTCCCAATCCTCTCTACCCAAGAGCACCATAGCCATGGCCAGGTTTTTGCAGATGAGATAATAGATGAGGACATGCTCCTTCTGCTCACTTAGCTCCCAGCCCACACTTCATTAGCCACAGAAGCAGCGTCGCAGCCTTCACTTGTTTGCTGGTCCACACTGCAGCCAGGAGTGGAGGAAGATCAGTGGCACCAGTGCACATCACCAAGCACCCAGATCCTCCCCAGCTCCCCACAGCAGCCTGCCTACAGATGGGGATCTGGGGCTGCAGCAAGGGAGGTGCTGCCGGGCATGGCTGATCCCCAGGAACAGGCAAAGAGGGAGACCATCACCTTTGCTAGGAAGGCCCCAGGGACACCCAAACCACCTCAGGATGGCGTGGGGGGCAGTGATGTCTGGGGATGGCGAGCTCCCACAGCACCCGGCACCCTTTCTGCTCACCTCCTCACAGCCGCTGGAGGCAATGTGTGGGGGACACGCTTCCTCACTCAGTGGTTCGATGACAGTCACCTCAGCAAAGTCTTCCACCGACTCCTGGAACTCCGGCAGGGACCTCCGGCCATAGCGCTTGCCGCCTTTGATGTACTTGGGCTGCGCTTCTGGGGAGGAATCTGTGACATTCAGGAACAAAACGTTATCAGTAACATGATTTTTGCTCCCAGGTCACACCACACAGCACTGGCTTGGTTGCAGCATTTTGAGCTCCAAATTGCCACTGCCATTGCCCCTGGGCATGCAACAGTGGCTGCTCCTTTCCAGGATCACGACCCTCACAGTACCATCTAGCCTGATGGGTTGGAATGAATCTTGCTCAATGAAAAGGTTCTCACCAAGTGAAACCAGGGCTCCATCTTCCTCATCCTTTCTCAATTCCAGATCACATTTGCTCTGTTAACAGGATGGGGCAAAAGAAACCCAAAAACCCAACCTTGCAAATAGCTTTGGATGGAAAGTCCATTAGGTCTCTCCTCCTTGCACTGATCTTCATTACCAGCAATGGCAGGTTTAATTAGTGACAGCATTGCACTTAGGCAGCTCAAGACTCCAGATTATGCAGACACCTGGGTGACTGCCACTGCTTTCGATGCATTTAAATCACAGCTCGATTAAATGTGTGGCAAGCAGAAAAAAAATTGGGCAAGTTTAGAGGCAAACATCTCCTGGGGGCCAACACAAGCAGCTAATTCAGGCGACAGCGGGGCAGGTCCCAGCTTGCGCTGTGCAACTAATGCCAACTGCAAGATCTAAATAACCCTTTGGAGTCGTCATCTAATTACAGGTTACATTCCGCTCACATTCCCTGGCTCCAGCTTCCCAAAGCAAGCCTTCTGCCTTTGGGGACTGAATTATCCAGGAGCACTCACTGATAAGGTTCAAACCAAAAAATAAATAAGCATGTTTTGGGCTATTTTCAGTGAGAATCATCCAATGTCTGGAGCAGGGGGCAAATTAAACCGAGGACCAAATTAACCAGGGATTCAATTAGGGAAAGGCTCTCTGCCGCGCTTTGTTTTGGTGTTTGCTAACCCTACCATCAAAACCCCCCCAGGACTTGATCATCTTTATTTTCCGCCACTTGCAGCGCACTGAGGCAGTGCAAGAGCAGCAGCCTTTTGAAATTTTATTTGCAGAGCACTCTGGTACAAAACAAATGCACAGTGCAATACTAATAAGGCACAGGGAAGCTGTTCAATCACTGACAAGCGGTACACAGAAAGCAGAGAGCCTCTGAACCCCCCATGCCCAAATGCCTCCTTGGATAATATTACTTTAGATATGGAAGAAAGCTTCAAGCTTGTTAGAGGAAAAATATTCTGCAACTTAGCTATGCAATGAATTATAAAATACACAGGCCTAGGAGTGCTTTGATTCCTCCAGCCTTGCACTCCATCCATCCATATTGCAGCTCTAGGGAACAAACCCGGCAGCCTGTGTTTGAACAAGGCCATTTTAACAAGATTTGCTGCAGCTGGGACTCACACATGAAAGTTGTGTGATGAAGTGTGCCGATAGAAAAATCGCAATGAGACAGGCTGATTAAGTAAGAGCCCCAGAACAAAAGCAAACCTTATCACTCCTATTAAAGCTTGCCTGGTGGTGAACAATCTCTATCTAGCAGCTCTCTCTGAAATGCTAATGTTTGTGGCTACTCATTCACCCTTTTATTTTCTCCCTGCTGCCATCTCCCTGCCCTTGCAGAAGAGGGCTGGGGGGGGCTTTGGGTTTTTGAGAAATAGTTTTTCCTCCTCCAGGACAAACACACCTCCTCACCCATCTGTCTTTGAAAAGATGTGGGGGAAAAAGAAACTGTAATTGAGCAATAATGAAGCTATGGCTAAATTTCCTTTTGGGTTCCCCAGTGCTCAGAAGGGTTCCGTTTCCAATGCTTTCCACCCTGAGAGCATGGTTTAGCCACTGCTGCAGCTGAAAATCCAGCTTTATGTGGAAATACAGGTGCCTTCACACCACCCCACCCCATAAGCGCTTTACCAGCAAGCAGAAATGGGAACATCTCCCCCCTTTTCCATCTTAAGCATTTGGAGGCTGGCAACTGACTTCTGTCCTTCTTCTTTGGTCTCAGCACCTGGGTGTGCTTGTTTTTCCTGTGCAATTAAAAAGCTGTGAAGCCTGAGAACATCCCCAGGAGGGAAAGGTGACCCTTCACAGCTTGAAAAGAGCAGAAACTTCATTCCTGCCTTGCAAAGCCAACTTCAAAACAGGCTCTGCCTGAGCCCAGCTACAGAAGTAATCCCAGTTCAGACACTCTGAAACCCTGTTTCCAGAGCCAGAGTGCTTCTGTTAATACTGTGTTACAGCTCTTCCCCTGCTAGTCCCCATGCACCTTTGTGCTGTTGGCTGCTGGGTATCCAGCGCAGACCAAAGCACTAGCATTACAGGGCCATGGCATCAGATCGGCATAACAGACCACAGCCTGCAGCCCCATCCCTAGGAGCACAGACCCACCTCTTTTGCAGAAAACTCCGTGCACCATCATCTCTGGACCAGCTGTGCATGGATACCTCCCATGCATGCAGCATCCTACAAGTCCCTTCATCTTCCCACTTTTCTAACCCACCCCCCCAGCAAAGCAGCTGATGCCCTTGGTACTCTTGCCATTCCCAGTATTTAGGGAAAGCTGAGCATACGTGCCAGCAAAAAGCAGCAACCCATGCTCCCTGAGCGCAGAGTTCACCGATGAGCTGAACTGAGTTTCTCATTTCCAGCCAAAAGAGGAAGGAAAGAGCTGCTCAATCCACATGTTCTTTCAAAGGCACACAAACAGAAGGGAGATGTCAAGAAATCAAAGCTTTCAGTGAGGCAAATGCCCATGAGACAGCCCTGTGTGCTACTTATCCCAAACACTGTAAAATATATCTGGGTATTGACACTAAGGGGAGGCTGCTCTTCCTCAAGCCTGACCTCTGGTACCCCCATCTGCAACCAGTAGCAAGGAGAGATGCTGCTCCTCCAAGACCTTCTCTATTGTGTGGCTGACAAGCAACCAAGAAAGGGGAGAAAAAAAAAAAGAGAAAAAGAAAATAAGAGGAATGCTCCCTCCTCCCTACAGCCCTCGGCAATGCACGGGCTTAGCAAAACACACTCCAGAGCTAATTAGACACTGGGGTCAGATCTGCCCCCCTGAACTGCCCCCAGGCTGGGGTAAGAGCAGAAGCTGCCAAGAGAGCAAGCCTCTCACCTCCCTGACCCGCTGCCCAGGGGTTTGTGGCCCCCAAACGTCTCCTGAAAAACAAAACAAAACCAAAGCATTTCACAAGAACTCCCCTGATTTAAGCGCTGCAGACAAAAGCCATCAATTCCCTGGCTTACTCCCCCCACCCACCTCGACAGTGAAATTCCTCTACGCTTAGAGATTTACACTCAATTTTCTGCCTTTCTCTGCTAGATGAGTATTTTCAAAATCCTGCTCTGCCCTCATATGCTTGGGGAGGAGAGGGGGGGCTCTCCTTGATGGCAAACAGCATTTTCCTGGGCCCAGCATCAAAGCCACCGAGTGCAGACAAAAGGAGGTTTAGGGAGGAAGACCCTCATCCTGCAAGCCCGTTTAGAGATGAATTTCTTTACTGCTTAAGATCTGGAAAGGAGGGATCCTCCTCACAGCAGCAGCCAGCCTTCCAGTGGGCCAAGCACATCACAGATGGGATCTGCTAAATCCTAATCCTCCAAGATACCAGGTACTGTTTGAACTCCTCCTACACCCTGTGTTTCACACTCTGAGCTCAGCAAGTGAGGTGGACAGGAGCAATGGCTGGGCACCACAGCCCCACAGCAATGCATTTTGGCCCAGAGGCATTGCCTATGCCTAGGTCACCCTGTCTGCACAGTGACACTGGTTTTATACCTGTCCCCACCCTGGTCTGCTTGTGGAGCAGGAGCCAGACCTCTGCAGCCACATGAGCAACCTTTTGCCCGTGGATGGGATTCCTGCAACAGCATCATCCCCACCAGATACTCTCCTGGAGGGCAGTTCTGTTGTCTCCATGTGCTGGGAAGACAACAACCCAACAGCCCCTCACAACCACAGCAAGGATGGCATCAAGCTGCTCTTTAATTTGTCCTGGGTGTTCCTGTAATCCTGTGCTCCACCCTGGTAATCCTTTCCTATCCAGGCTTCCACGACACACAGAGCTGACTTTTTATTTGCCTGATTTCCCTCCCCATCACCCACAAAACTGATTTTTTTTTTTTTCCTTCCAAACCCTTAAATCTATTTTATTATCCCCAGGCCCCCCCTCACTGCTACAGTGGCCCATGGACAAAGAACATCGGCAGCAAGCAGCCCCCAGCCTAGGGCTCCCAGCAGGAGCAGGCTCAGCCCCAGCCCTGCAGCAGCATCTCTCCAGAACATCCAACCCCAGCAATCCATGCTACCTCTGCCAGGTATCTCTGCACAAGGTGCTGCTGGGGGTGATGGGTCTCCCCAGCAGTCACTAAAACAAACACTAAACCAAGCACTATTTTAAGAACATTCAGGCCTTTTTCTGCTTTCCCCAGTGTTTCCCCCATCCCTCTACCCAGCCATTCCACTTGCCAGCAGAGCTGGGGTCTGGCCTGGCTGGCTGATGCCCAGGTTTGCAGCTGGGTCTGTCCCCGCACCAGTGGCCTCGAAGGGATGGAACTGATGACAGCAGCGCTGGGAACTCTGCCTGCCTTGGTTTTCAGGGCTGCTTCCCAGCCAAAGTGCTTGCAGCACGTCAGGACCATTCTCCTGGCAGCCTTCCCTTCAGAAAGGAAGTTTAGCTTCTCTGTCAAGAATAAAACCACCCCAAAACAAATACATCAGCTGCTCTCTGCAAGCCTGACTGCTTCTCCCACCTGCTGCTTCCCTACCAAAACAAGGAAAGCCCCATCAGTGACTTCTGCAGGAACTGCTTTTGCATCCCATGGCAGTTTCGGTTCCGTGTTCCCAGCCTGTGAATCCCACCATGATCGCGGGCGCTGCCCCATCATCCAGAAGTTCCTTGTGCCAAGCCGTCCTCCCTGAGCAAGCTGCACCGCACCCACAGGGACAAGGATGCTCTCCCCTGCCAGGTCCCCTTGCCCATGTCCACAGGCTGTTTGGGAGCTGCTGGTTTGGAGACCAGAGACACAAGCCCTCCGACTGTCCCCGGGGGCCTTTCGATCACCCAAATCCCTGGGTAAAACCACGTCAAGGTACAGAGCCACTTCCTTGCAGAGCAAACTGCAGATGCAGCAAACAGCTTTAAGATCTGTGTGCCTTTCCCCCCTCCCCCCCAAATTAAATTTTCATTTAAATGATATGATTTGAAGCTCTTAACTCAATTTTTCCCAAGCCCGGGGCGGGCTGGAACACCAGCATTTCCACAGTCTCTGACAGTTTGACACCAACAGCACAAAGCAGCTTGTTCTCCAAATCTCAAGTTTGATCTAAATTAAAAGCAGCAAAGACTTTGGCGTTAACCGACCTGTCAAAATGCATTAAAAATGAATGCCTCCCAGGCCTGCTTGGTGCAGGCTCCCTACCTGCACTGCATGCCCTTTGATTACCTGCCATGCAAGACCCAGCTGACAAACGTGTCCCCAAGGAGGGCTCTCCAGCTCCAAAGCAGCCTCTTGCCACCTGCAATTGTAATTTCCCCTGCAATAACCCCAAATTTAGCCCTTTCTAGAAGATTTATTTATATTTAAATCAAGCCGGAGCTTCTCAGCCACACGATTCCCCAATAAATGCAGAGCGCTGGATTAGTTCTGGTTCACTGAGGTGCTGGGGCTGCCTCCTGCTCTGTGCCAGCTCCTCTCGGAGGCGCTGGAAAGGATCACAGCAGACCTGACCTCTTGCCAGGCACTGGTGAGGCTCCCTCCTTGCTCCTGAGCAAGCAGGCACTGACCTGTGCTGGGAAACTGCATTAAGGGATGCCAGGTGCAAGTGCTGTCATCACCCACCTCCCTCTAAGCATTAAGAGTTTTGGAAATGAGGGGTGGAAAATAAAAGTAATCCATCAATTGCATCTCTTGGGCCCTGTGGTTTTTGCAGCCTATTTAATGGGGAGAGCTGTAATTTTGCTGAGAGGCTGAGCTCTCGAGTGGAGGATGCTCCAGCTGAGATTGATGCTCCAGGAGAGAAAACCTGGAGTTTCCCCTCTCCTTCCTTGCTAAGCTGTCTTCTCCTTTGGGGATTTCACAGCCCTGCTGCTCCAAAGGCAGGATTAGGGATTTACATACAGGTGTGACAGCAGGCAGACCGCAGCCCCCCAGCTCCAGCTGGAGCCGCAGGGGCTCAGCCCTCACCCCAGAGCTCCCCAGTGCTCCCAGCACTACCAGCCCACATGCACAAACAGGGGGGCACACCAAACCTGTGACCCCGTTTCTTCGTCTAAAAAGCTACATTTTCAAGGCACATTGAAACAAAGCAAGACAAAAACCAGGACAGAGAGGAACAGCAGCAGCCACTGTTTCTCCAACCAACCCCAACTTGGTTTGTCAGAAGGCTTGTCTTGTTCAGAACTCTGGGAGAAACAGTCACCTCAGTTAACTTCCTGCAGGTCTGAGCTCACCCTGCTCATCTCAGACACAAGGAAACAGTATGGACTTTAAAGAAAAATAATGCAAATCAGTGCTAGGCGGGGGGGGTATTTCTGCATCGAGCAGCCCATCTCTAGGAGGAGATCTTGTAGGGAGCTTCCCCTTACAACCTTCACAACAAAGAGCAGCACCCAAAGCCAGCACAGGTTTCCAGCAAGGCACTGCTGTCCCCCAAGACAGATCCCACCACCAGCCCCTCAGAGGCACGGCAGGAGCACAGCAGCTATGGCTGGTTCAGCTCTTCTGCTGAGCTGGGGCTTCTGTGCCACATCACATCATCTCAGAGCTGAAGCACTCGAGTGGAGGGCAAGGGGACGTGCCAGCCCTGGCTGGGAAAAAAGCACCCACAGCAATAAGGTGGCCATTTGGTTGCCTGCCCCTATCTGCTGCAGCTGGAGAGCACCCAAAGCATCCTTGGCCACTGGCAGCATTATGGGATAGAGAGACCTCAGCACATTTAGCAGCCTTGAGATGTCTCGAGCATCTGAAGTGCCGTTAGGGGTCTGCATACAGACATCACGTGCCTCTCCAGGCATTCAGATCGTGCTAATGGGATATAAATATCTAATAGCTCAGAAAATGCTTTTGCAGAAGGCTCCACAACAGACCTTAACTCTCAGTTCTCCCCAGGTCTGGGCATCCAAGCAGAAGAGCCTACCTGAGCACCTAAAAAGCACTTTCTCTTCTAAGCTCCTCTGTAACAGCCACCCATGTCTGCTTTGCCAAAGAAAAATGGACTGGTTTAGATAATTCAGTATTTACCTGGTTCTTGGAAGTGCTCTTCATTTGACAGGGTTCTGGATAAGATGAGGATAAGTGCTTCTTTAAATTGATCAAAGTGGACCTGTGGGGAAAAAAGGAAGAAAGGAAGAAATCAACTGGTGCAGAAAATTAAATATCATGCTAATAATCCGTCAGGAAGACAGGCAGCAATGCAAAGCACTCAGCCCACCACACTGAGACAAGAGCATGCCTGAATCTGCCAACCACCTCAGCAAGGGACAAGACTGAACCTCAGACTTGGAGCCTGGGGAAATGACACACAAAGACACAACCAGCATCTTTGAGCATGTGGAAAAAATGACTGCTATCATAGAATGACTCAAAGCCACTGCTTTAATGCATTGGTTGGGTTTTTCTTACAAGCAAGACAATGAAATCCTACATCCACAGGACCAGGGAGCATCTCTATTGCTTGGGATGACCTGGCCAGGACCAGTGGCTCCTACAGTGAGATACCAGTCCTGACCAGGGATGAGCTATTCAGCTGTGGAAATGCTCCACTGCCCTAATAAAGCTTCAGAAACCACTTTTTTGAAGGGGATGGCAGTGTCCTTTCCAGGGCAGCCCCAGCCTGGCGCTCCAGCCTGCTGTGGCTCCAAAAGGGCTGGAATGGAAATACCATGTGTGGAGCATGGCTATGGGAAACATGAGCAGGGATGATCCTACCGCTGGGGCTCTCCCCCCCACCCTTTCCCATCTGTGTCTTCCTAGAAAGCCTCCTGCCTCACCACTATGAGCAAAGGAGCTACAGCATCCTCCACAGCTGCGCTGGGGAATGTCAGCAATTCCAGCCGTGGGGGACAGGAACCCAGGGGCAGCTGGGGAAGCTATTTGACATGGGTCAGTGGCGAGACAAAGCTGGCTGCTATGATTCCTTTTGGCTAAATAAATCTTGGAGAGAATTTTTGCACTGAACAAGAGACTTCATTTAAAGAACCCACCGAGGTTGCCCTTGCTGGCAAAGCTGTTGCTACGAATCCAGCATGAGGAGCAGTCAGAGAGAATTCTAATGCTGGGGGGGAGCAGCGTTAGAAGCAAAGTAAGGTCAGGTCTGAAGTTTGTTCTTGGGGTTGAAGCAGCCCAAAAAAAGAACATCATGCTCCCGGGCAGACAGGGGATGAGAGTGGACCTGGGGGCTCAGCCATGGGCCCCCATGCAGCAGAGCACCTCATACTGCAGCTCACGTGGTGTAAATCAGCTCTGTGGTTCAAAACACATGCTCCCCAAGTAATTAAACAGCTAGAAATAAGTTCAGCAAAGAAACTCGTCAAGGATGCCTTCATCTGAATACTAATTGCTGCCATTCACTTCCAAACACTGGTGTACTTCAAAAGGATGTTTTACAGAGACAAGAGAATTTGTCCGATTAAAAAAACTTGACATTTAGACTAAATGAGCATGAATAAAAGATGAGGGTGTTCGAATAACAGGTCCCCTCCACTGGGATCTCCTCAGGAACAGTGACAACAACCACAGGGATAGACACAGCTGGTCCTCAGATGAGTGCTGGAGCTGGGTTTGAATGGGACCTCATGGCAGTGAGAAAATGAAGTAAGAATCACTTTGCATCACTTGTGCAAACACACTGCATGAGTACAACCACCCATGCAGCTGCAGAGAGCACTACTGACATGTAACCTGCTCTGCTTAACAAGCCCCTTAACTCATGTTTGCCAAGAAGCACTAAAGAAGGGGAGGAAGGCAGGAGGGGGGCTGAGCCCTCACTGCCACAGCTGCACGCAGAACAGATGGCTCCGGCACCAAAGCCATGGAGCAATTTTACCATGACCACAATGTCCAAAGGAGCCTGTGGAAGATTAGGCTGTGGGGCAGGAGGTGGCCAACCTCCAGGCCCCCCCTGCCCATGCCAGCGCCTTGGTCAGCTACATAGCAGGATTTAAAATGCAAATCAGCAGAAGAGAGACCCAACAGCAGGCACCTGAACAGGCTCAGAGGGTCCCACAGCATCTTCTGAGCAGCAGCACCCAACTCTGGAGATGCAGCCCAAGATAGCAGAGGGGGGTATTTTCCTTTAGGAAAGTTTCTGGCCTAACCCAACACCAGATGACCAGGTTAGGTGTCTGTGGTACACATCTGAGGTCAGATGCTGCATGTGTGTACACAGAGTGCTTAGAAAAATACAACTGTTTAAATCAGAGCAGTGCTCAAGTACAAGCCAGGCAAGGCAGCCTGCCTGACAGCAAAGCCACAAACACTACAGTGTCTCCTATTTTAAAGAAAGCCTCATATGCTTGATGCCAGCACACCTCCAGCACCCATGTGCTGGCACAGATAGTCACACTCCTGCCTGGAGAGCCCGTGCTGGGGGGGTATGGGCACCCTGCAAGTGCAAGGGGCACTTCCAGGGATGTGACAGCCCACATGGGCAGGCACAACTTACAGCAACAACCTTTGGGTTTTGCTTAGAGAATATTCCCAGCACAGGGCAGGTGTAACAGCCCTGGGGAGGAGAGCACCAACTGCAGCAGCACTGCACAAAGCACCATCCACTTATGGAAAACAGCCTCAGACACTCAAGCCAACCAAAAAACTTGATAAACACAGGACAGAAAGCACATACCAGCAAAACACTGTTGCAGTGTTTGAAGTTTAATAGTATTTTCAATATGCTGGACTAGATTTGGACAAGATTCCAACTTGTGCATCTGTTCACAGGGGCCTTGAACAGCAGGGCTGATCCAATCCAGCCCGAACACAACAGAGCTTGGGAGGCAATCACATGGAACATGTTTGTGCGAACTCAGAGTCATGGATCAGGGACAGGATGCAGATCCTGGCAAACCCCACAGTGAGACCAGGGTTCTGCACAGTGCTGCAGGCACATTAAGTCTACAGAGAGGAGAACTTTCCCCAAGAACAAGTAAATTAGAGGCAAACAAGACTAATACACCAACACAGGCATAGTGAGCCCAGCCCGGCTTCCCCACAGTAATCAGAGACCAACCAAGCTGTCAGCTACTGAGCAACTCCAGCATCTCTGAGAATCTCAACACCAGCTTTAAAGCAAGTTTCCTATGAAGCTGTAATTTATTAGCACTAAAAAGAGAGTGTGCATGTGCCAAGCTACCTGCTGCTTCTCACTATTTGTCCCTGGAATGCAAAGCAGCAGTCTGTCACCCCATACTCTGGGGCAAAACAGCACTGGTGTCTTCTTCAAGCTCCCTCTCCTTGATCTTCAAGCAAAGTCCTTTTCCCAAAGCCCTGTTCGTGCTTGCAAACCCCTTCTAGCAGCAGCAACCGCAGGGTTGGAGAGGGAAATGTCAGGTGGGAAAGACACAGGCACAGGGCAAACTCGAAACCAAGTCACCTGTCTGGCATGCAAAAAGATGCTTCATGTAAGGGGAGCAGCACCACAGCTGGCTCAGGGGAGCAGATTTGCAAGAGGTCACCAGCCAAAGCATTGAAAGGAACTTACAAGCAAAGCAAAAACCCCATGCCACAGTGTCCTTGCTGCAGGCTTGTTAATGCAACAGCACCAGGGCAGGGTGAAAGCTGAACTCCTTGTCCCTGCTTGAGGACAGTCCTTGTGCAGGGTCTGGAAGTGCCCGACTCGCCCGGTCCTCACACATCACATAACCACAGTCATCCTGCAGCCCATGAGCACTGTCCCCAAGACACCACTGTGCATTAGCTGCTAATTAATGGGCAAAACCTCTCAGAGGCCAGATGAGAAGGACATGCCTGTGCATATCCTCTCGGTCCTGCAGGCAAGTGTGAGGGGCCAGAGGAAACAGCCTCCCCAAAGAATCTTAGGAATTGCTGTGCCTGCATCGCCTCCACATGCAATTGCACTGGGAAAGCGGTCCTGGGATGGTTTGGCTTTGCTGCGAGTCAGGGCAGGATCTGCACACCCCCGCCAGAGCTCAGAGATAACGCATACCCATTAATCCCCACAGCATCACACCGAGTGTGCTGGGGATGCAGCGTGTTCAGCCCCTTGCTGGGATGCTGGCTCAGCTCCCGGTCCAACCGAGCAGCCCCACCACGGAGCATTCATCCCCAGAGCAGAGCCCCCGGCACAAAAGCAAGCACGTGGCCCCACCGAGTTGCCCCTCAGCGGACAAAACCATCCCTCTGCCGCCCCCCTTCCCAGTGCCCTCCCATAAAACCCAGGCTCTGGAAGTGAAGGCAAACAAAGGCTGCTCCCACCACACAGAGGGACCATCTGCGGCAAGGAGCTGGCAGGGCAGGTGCACGGAGCCTGCACTCAGGGAGCAACATGTTTGCTGCTATTCTCCCGATGAGCTCCCTAGGAAACCCAGAGGATTCGATAGCTATTAAATCAGGCTTGCGCTTAGATATGGGCCATTGCTGCTGCTAACGAGCACAAATGCCAAGGAGATGGGACAGAAGCACAGGAGATGGATTCTTCTGACATGATTCAAGTCACAGATTGTAAAGGAGAATCATTCCCCCAAGACAAAGAGGAGGAATGAAATAAAAATGCTCCTCAGGATGTCTTGTGCCATGGGACAGGTCACAGGGATGGAGCTCCTGGCTGGGACTGGGCAAGCATGACCCAGCACTTGGGATGCTTTAGCAGGAGCTTTTTGGTGCCACTGGGCTGAGCATTTACATCATTTAACTTCGCTTTCCTCCCACTCTGAGCAGGCCACAGGGATGGGCACTGTTGTTTTAGCCCTGACCAGATGTGACAACCACATCTCTTCCTTACTGCTCTTCCTTCCCCTCTACCCCACTATGCTGCAAGCAGCAAAGCCAGAGAACAGCATCTGAGCAGTGGAAGCTCAGGATGCTGCTTGCACAGAAAGTCTCCAGTGCACGAGCAAGTGCCACACTGCAACTCTAAAGGTCAGAAACCTCTGTCTGGATCCATCCATGCTCCAGCACTGCTCACTCTCAGCAGAAGAGCTAATGCCCAAGGGCAGGCAAGGAAGAGGAGGCTTTGTTCATTAAAGGAGTTGTTCTGTGAAAGCTGCAGCTTAATAGGAAACTGGAGTTGGGATGACTGCTTAGCTCATGTCTATCGAGAGCCCTAGCTGCCTGCTCTGCATTTTCTGATATTAGTAAGCAGTGATGGGATTTCAGGGTGATTTTGAGGGAAGCATCCAACACTCTCTGAGCACAGCGTGCCAGGAAAGAGATAATGCACGAACACAAGGACATCCACGCTGAACATGGAGGTCCCCCCAAGGGCAAGCAGCTTCCCCTCAACAACCTGGCATTTAACTCTATAAAGGTACAACCACAACTGAAAAAGTCACTTTGGAAAGCATGGTGTGCTCACTGGCCACAGCTCCCCTCTGCAGGCTGGTGGGATGCTGCAGCCCTGCAGAAGGAGCCATTGGTCCCCAAAACTCAGCACCAGGTAACATGGACAGAGGTGGTTCAGCCAGAGACTGCCTGTGCTGGACAATAGTCTCTTCTTCAGAGAAACATGCATGACTGCATGTGGCTCCACCAGTTTAACTACAGCTTAAGTCAAGGTAAATCACAGGCTCAAGCCCTGGCTGTACCTCCCCAGCCCTGCAGTCTGTGCAAGCACCTGGTGAGCTGGTTTGGGGAGATGACCTAGGCCAGAAGCAGCACTAACCAGTGCTGGGGGCACATACGCAGTGTTAACAAGCATGTGCTGGGCCGAGCACCAGCACGAGAGCAGCAGGGACCCAGCACTCTGTTTAGCCTCGGACACTGCAACAACACGCCGTGCATAAGCACAATGCCGGCACACAAGGCTAAACATACAGTGGTTGTTTCTGAGAATGTAGACTACCTCCAGTCAGGGAAGACACATCAGTGAGCAGTTTCCTTCCCTGTTGTCACTAATCCCCCTCTCAGAAGCTGCCCTGTGCCCACCCTGCTGAACAGACCAACAGACACTGCCAGTCCTGCAGCCCCAGAGCCTCAAGGGTGCTGGACATTCACAGGTTACAGACGTTCAGCCTCTTTCCATCACCCTCCCATGCACACAGGAGCAGCTGCCTGCCACTGCCTTGCTCTCCGGCCCCCCATTTTCTGCCACCATCACCCCAGACTTACCCTGCCTAGGAGGCTGTCTTGCAGGAGGGTCTGCTGCAGCGCCGGGGCTACCTCCTCCAGGTGCAGCACATGGCAGAGGTCAGTGAGCTCCTCCTGCCCCAGGGACCCCGTGCCTGTGCTGTCAAAGCTGTCAAAGAGCTCCTTGAGGCGAGCTTCATACTGGTCCTGCTCAGCTTCATCCATCCCATAGCCTGCCACACTCACCTGCAGGGAGAGATGGGGCCAGTTAACATCAATCACGGTGCCCAGTCTAAAATCCCCAAGGGCTGGTACAGGAGCAGCCCATGAGGCTGCTTGTTCGCAGAGAGTGAACCTAGTGCTCTACCACTCCTTCAACCTCTTCCATCCCACCAGGTGAAGGCAGGAGTTGCACAGCAGGGAGACCAAGAGGATAAGCCTGCAGAGCTACCCCACACTGTCTCCATTAGTGTCTCAGCTGGAGCAGCTGAGGAGCTGCAGGGGAAAATTGCTCCCTTGAGCCCTTCTGGTTCCCAGGTGTCGCAGGTGATGCTTTGCCCACCTTAGCGAGAAGATAAACAATGATCCCAGCAGCCACAGCTCACCAGTGGCAGGGAGGAAAGCGTGGGGCTCTCTGCCTGTGGAGGGGAGGGCAAGAGACCTCAACCACTGCCTCTGCCTCCACCTCAAACACTTCAAGAGAGCCAGCCACCACGTGCACCTCCCTTCATGAACACAAAACACATCCCTGTGCCAAATATGCTCATTTTGATGCTGGCCTGACTTCAGGGAGCCCCAACACACTGTCAGCCCTGTTGATGCCCATGTGCAGCATCTCTGCTTTCCTCCACAACCCCAGCATGTCCCCGCTGCACCACTGCCCAGTCCCATGTCACTGCTCTTCTTCAGGTACTTCACATCAAACCCTGTCTGAAGGCAGAGAGCTGTTTGACAGGGGACACTGCTAGGACGGCAGCAAACCCAGTCCCAGAGTAGAGCTGAGCCCAGCATAGAGGCAGCTGAAACATACCTGGTCTCCTGCACCAGCAAGCAAAGCCAAAGTGGTTTCCTTACCACTTGCCCAAGAGCTTCACCCTCCCTTCCAAGTCAACAATTTCTCATCTCTCTCATCCCATTGCTAACCAGAGCATCACAGCCCCAGGAACTGTTCTGGCAGGGAACAGGGAGGGAAAATTCCTGTCTGAAATGAAGGATTCAGCTGGCACCCCATTACCCAGCCTGGCTCAATGCAGCAGCAGCATAACCCAGTGCCACAACACAGCCCTGGCATGCACAGCCACCGCAGCAGACATGCACAGGCACTGCAGCCATCACTGACATGGTGCACCAAGTGGCAATAGGCATTGCAGGGACCCAGTGCCCCAAGGATACAACTGGGTACCCTAGGATGCTCAGCCAGCCTCAGACCATGACGCAAGAGCCAGCCAGGTCTCTGCGTGAGCTTTGTTTTGCCAATGCTGCTGCAGGTCACCTCACACAGATTTCCCAAAGAGGAGGCCCTATTCAAACCCCCTCAATGTCCAGCCCTGCTATGGAGCTGCCACCTCCCACTATCCCTCTTAGCATCACAGGGTGCCTGCAGCTGCCCGTGTCACTGACAGTGCTCATGGACATCCCAGAACAAGTGAAGCTGCCCCAACTGCAAGGTGCAGTCTGATTTCACGCCCTGTCCACTACTGCAGCCTCAAGAAACACTGATCTTCTAGAACATCATGAGCCATCACATCAGCCCACATAAGCACCCCATGGCAGAGGGGCAATTAGAAAAGCCTGTCCAATGTGGCCGGATGAGTCGGAAACATCCAGGGCAGCACTGCAGCAGCTGTGTCCTTGATTTTGCTGGCCACAGGAGTAGATGACAGTGCAGAGCAGCACCAGATTCCTGTGCCTGCTGAGGGATGCAGGGCTGGTGCCAAGCAGCACACAGGGTCTACAAGACAGAAATAGCTCAGCCTGGCTGTCCTTCCTCCTTTGCCGACATAGGCAAGGATGGCAGCATCACAGAACATCTCAAGAGAGTGGACACAATCCCACCCCATCTCTACATTGCCTCACATGAGCTTCAAACCCTTGGTGTCGCCGGGTTTACAGCCCCCCCCAGATGCCGCTTGAGCTGCTTTAGCAAAGCACCCAAGCACTGTGGGAAGAGGTGAAGATACAAATGCATTTGCATTCAAGCTCAGGGCACAGAGGAGTTGTCAGCACCCAAAACCTCAAGTGCTTGCAAGCAGAAGGAAGGCAACAAACTACTTTCTGTTCTCAAGCCAGCAACCCCATTTCCCACCCACACCCCTGGCTCAGCACACATGGGGCTCCATAGTGTTGCTGGGTACCAGCATCCAGAGAGCCCTGCCCAATCCATAGCTCACAGCCGAGCCTGCAGCAAAGGTGACACCAACCCATGAAGCTTCCCAGGCATTTCTGAGCTACTTCAGGGTCAGCCACCTCCTGCCCACCAGAGACCTCTCCAGCACCTGACCCTACTATCACATCACCAGAACCAGTTCCCCCAGTCAGACAGCACAAAGAGCCTAAATGCCACCTCCCAACATGTCCTCAAGCACCCATGCTGCTGGAACACTGGGATCACCCAATCTCAGAACATACCATCAAGCTGCTCCCAAAACCTACCCCAGATGAAAACCCAGATGGGCTGAAAGACCCTGGGGACCCCATAAATGAAGAATACAATCCCCAAAAGAGAAGAGCATCAGGTGCATGGTCCCTGCCTGGGGCAGACCTGCGCTACAGCCCCGGTGATGTTTTTGGCCCCACCAGCCTCACATATTCCTATGGCGAGGGATGGTCAGAGCTCTACACAAGCCCAGTGAGACCCAGCCACCCTCACGCAGCCCAAGGAGGGGATTCCATACCTTCAACATAACAAGCATCAGAAATAAAGAATGACAACGCTCTTCGCCTACCTGCAGTCAGTCAACAATGGCAAGCTGCTGGCAGCAAGGCGATCCCGCACGCATCCTGCACAACCTCCATCTTAGGAAGCCGGCTCCAGCAGGCAGCCGGCTGCACAAGGTGACCCAAGATGCCTACTCCCAGCTGAATTATTCAGCAGCGCTTTGAGGGGGGGTGAAAGAAAAGCCCAGCCCTCCTACCTGATGATCTCACAGGCTGCCTGGCATCACCCAGCAGTCACAATAATGAGGTCAGCGGCATCAGAGCCCCAGCGCACAGCCACCCTCTGCACCCGCGCACTGGAGCTGCCCTGCAGGGTAGGGGTTGGGAGACTGGCAACGGAGAAAGGGCTAAGGGGAGGGGGGGAGGAGTACAAGAGGCACACAAAGCCCGAATTAAACCCCAGCCTTTCATCTCCACTGCAGATGGGCCGGCAGCTGAGATGCAGGAGGGCAGCCCACACCCGGCAGGATAATAGGGGTGGGCAGCAGCTGAGTGGGAACTCCCTGGTCTCCACATAGGGCATCACTTTGTTCAGATTCATAGCTGCCCTTCTTGTGTCATGTTAAGGCTCCCCAAATGACTGGCTTGAGCAGACAGCACAGGAAGGTGCAGGTTTAGGAGAACTACTTGGAGTCATAACCACACTATTGTTTATTCCTGTTCTCCCTACAAGTCCCTGGAAGCAAAGCGCTCAAAGATGATGAGAACATGAAGTTTTCACCAGCATTTCTTTCCTTCCTTCCTTTAAATCCACCCCCTCCTGAGAGCCAGATAACCTTCACAGCACACAATGTGGGGGCCTGATATAACTGAATACACAGCTAAATTTAACTCAGTATAGGCATAAGCAGTAATTACCACTTGGCATATTAAATTCCTGGAATCAATACCAAGCTTGAAGCTTTAGCTTCCAACCAACGAAGACAGAGATTACCTGGACAATCAATGGCACCATCAAGTAAAACCACCACAATTAGCACAATGCTTTTTTTGATGCAAAACAGTATTAATGCAAGCAGCATTCATGCAAGCTGCTCAATGACACAAGCTGGGGATTTTAGGGATGCTCTGCCCAAATGCCTTCATGGGCTGCCATCACCAACCACCCTTCTCCAGGGCTATGGGCTACCCTGCCTCCATCCCAACCAGCCCTCCACAGAAGGCAGCAGCCTGGAGCAAGTAATCTCCTTCAAGAGACAGCATGGAAAATGTTGCTTTGCTCCTACTTACTTGATTGCCTCAACTCAAATGAGAGCCTGGCAATTAGAAGCGGGTAAGTGCCCAACAGAGCAGCATCATGTGGCCACCTCCAAAACATGAGCACCCACTCCCCAAGATGTAACCATCTGGTAGCATCCACCCCATGCTGAAGAGCAAGGCCAGGAGTGAGCAGGTTAAAAGCAACTTGCCTTTCTCCCTGCACTTGTGCCAACTAGGATGATGTGAACACAACTGGCAGAAAAACACCAGGACCCCAATTTTTAATGGCAGGATTTATGACAAGATGTCCATCAGCCACCAAAACCAGACCCTTAAAAGCCCTTGATGGAAACCCAGAGCTGAGGTTGTCTCATTTAGCTCATTATCTCTTTCCCCTAATGAACCATCTCATCCATCACAGCTGCAGCAATTCACTCAGTACACACCCAACCCCCCCCATCACTGCCTGTGTCAAGGTGATTTCTGAGCTCAGCCCACCCTGCAACACCCATCTACAAAGAGTCACACCAAGAAACCAAGGAGAAGGGGAAAAACAAAACCCAAAAGGGCAATGAAGCACCCAACTATCAGTAAATCACTTGACAGCGCACCGACTCTTCAAGGGTCACCACTGAAGTCAAACTTTACAGCTGGCGGTTCTTCCTCCCCATTGAGCATAGCCATAATTTTTTGGCACTGGCTGCTTTGCACCTCAATGCCACCTCTCACCGTGCTCCCCAAAACACATGCAAACCCTTCAAAGTTGGCAGAGAAAGGAGATTCTGTTAACCAAGCTCCACTCCAGATCAGCAAAGCAGTGATGGCATATAAAGCGCTATCGATTTCTGAAAAGAGCTTCAAAAGAAGGCAGTGTTTTGAATATTCACACCACCCTGGTATTTGCATTGTAATAGGGCCTTTCAATCAGCAGCCTTCCCCTCTATAAATAAAAACAATGCGCCCATCTGGTTTGGTTTTGCAAACCCCGCTGGAGTTGCGCTGCAGTAACTGGGGGAGCCTGGGTTCCATAAAGCCCAAGGTAGAGGCACAAAGCTGATAATTTCAGAAGTAAACAAAGCGAGCTGGCAATTTAACCAGTGGTACCTCGCACGCCAGGAAGTCAGTGATACAGTAATTCCTGTGGAGCTCAGCCCCGTGCTGGCTCCGATAAACCCGGTCCATGCTGAATCACGGCTGTAATGCCGTGCGCCCATCACATCGCAGGGACCCTGCCTTTGCCATCATCCCTGTTTTGGTGAGCAGATGGGAAAGACGGGCAGGATAAACACACACCCCCCCAAACTGACACCCACTTGCACGGCAAACCCCGGGTGCACCCTGCTTTGGGGGCTGACCCCCCCAGGCTGCGGGTTTGGGTTTCATAGCCTTAACCCCATCCTTACCCGGACGCGCCAGAGGTGATGGGGCCCACGGTTTGCGGCCAGACAGCAGATGCTGTCTGCCGCCTTGGTGACAGCGGGGACTTCGCCTACGACAAAACAACTGCTGTTACAAATTTCTCCAGCCTCAGCCTGCTGCTTCTCAAACCCGGAAAGAACTGGGCCAGAACCGGCTTCCATTCCCAGCATTTTGGGGCGTTCAGAGCACCCAAATACCAGTAAATCATTTGACAGCACACTCAGCTCTTCAAGGGTGACCACCAAAGCCAGCTGCCCGGGGACAGGGGTGCATCGCGTGATGAGGTTCTGACACCGGTGCCGCCGCCACCAGTGAGGAGGCCCCCACTGCCGGAGCTGCGAAGATTTTGCCGTGGCTCCCCCACTCCTCAAAACCCCATCACCACATCACACGCTCCGACTACGGGACCCCTCTCCCTTCCCCAGCACCCCTCAACTCTCCCCGCGCACCCACCTTACCGGCTCCCCCCGACCCCGCCGCCCCGGGCCGGCGCCCTGCACACACGGCTGGAAGGGGCGGGCTGCGCCCCAGCACCGCCCGCGGAGGAGGGACCGGCGGCGGTCAGAGGCTCCCCCCCACCCCCAGCTCCGGGGCTCGGTGGACCCCTCTACCGCGGTGCTCCGGTATGTCCCCACCCCCGACGGCCCGACCCCTTTCCCCTCCAGGGCTCACCCGGCGCAGCTGCCGGTGCCTCCGGCGCGGCGGAACGTCGCAAAGAGAGCGGAATAGAACGGAATGGAAAAAAGGCGGTGCCGCGTTCAAATGCAGCGGCGTTTATTGGGTCACGGAGTAGGGGCGGCTCCGGGGGTGCGGGGCGGCCCCGGAGGGGGAGCGACCGGCGGCCTTTGTGCAGCGGGGCCCGCAGGCACCACCCGGTCCCGCCCCGTGCCCGGTACCGGCAGCGCCCCGCGCTGCGGCGGACGGCTGCGTGGGGTTCGCCCCGTGTCCTGCACCGCTGTGGTCCCCGCTGGGGACATCACATTAGTCCTGACCATCCCGCACCCCAGGGGGCATCATCCAGGCTCTCCACTGTTCTGCACCCCTCGGGACATGGCCCTGCAGCCACTCATTACATAAACAAAACAAACAATGGCACATCTGGACTGCCCCATGTCTGAAGGTCATGGCATGATGTCACCCCACTGTCCCCTGCCCAAGGGACATGGCACCCCGGCTCCCTGCCATCCCAGGGCCTGCAGAGTTGGCATCCCCATGGATGTCCTTGTGTCACCATGCTGCACCTCATGGCACCCAGCCCTGCCGCTCCAGCACCCGTGGTGGCTCAGCACACAAACCCACCTGTGTCCCCCACTCACTTTGGGGAAAGAGATCACCCTCTACCCCATAAGCCATTCCAGAGGGGGTGAGGGTCCGGGGCGCTGACGCACCCTCCATGGGCACCACAAAATTCAAACCCTTATTCAAACCTCGGCAGCCACCATTAAGAGTTTGGAGCCACCAGCCCCTCACACACCAGCTCAGCACCAGCAGCACAGGCTGAGTGGCAGGAAGCCAAAGGTCCCACAGGGTTGTGGCTTGTGGATTCTCTGATGGCTACTAAGGGGTTACACACACACACACACACACACACACACACACACACACACACACAAACACTGCAATCTGCTCTCACACAATTGCATGAGCTTATGATGTTCATTTTGCAAAAATGCCAGAGGATGTAATAACTTCGAAGCCTTCTTCCCTTTTCTAAGGCATCTCTGAAATTGGTCTGCAGGTTCAAGATGTTTATGGGGGAGAAGCAAGGGGAACACAAAAGCCTTGCAGCCATATGCATGCACACACTGCGGGTTGCATAAGCCTTAGATAGGAAACCAAGCTAAAAACTCCATGAGGCCCTGCAGTGGAGATGTGGGCTGGTTTGTCACACAGCATCACCAGCTATGGGGACACCACATGTGAGCTAAAAACAGTGATAAGACATTAGCCTGCTGCAGCAGCAGGGGTAACTCTGCTGCCCCAGTGTCCACACATCACTGCCAGCTGCCCCCATGGGACATGGCAGCACCAAACATGTCCCGCAAAGCCCTGTCCAGGGATGGGGGCATGTCACCACAGTGATGGAGGCAAGGAAAAAGGTGACTTTACAGGGAAGGGGGCCTTGGCGAGAGGCTTTGCTGGACAGATGTTACCTGCCATGAGCTTTGCGCCGGGAGAGGGCTTTTTGTTTTGGTCTTTAACAGTTGCCATTTTTCTCCAACTCTTTCTTCTGCTCTGACACTTGCTGAGGGTTTTCCTTTCTTTTCTTTCTCTCTCTCTTTCCGCATTTGCTTTTTCAGCCCCAGTTCAAATACTTTTTCACCATGTATTATGCCGAAGTTGAAACCATCTGGTGCTTTGTTTTGTTGCAAGCCCGGCGAGTGCCAGGACCTTTATGCTCCTCACCCTCCTCCTTGCTGCGACAGCACCGGTACCTCACTAATCCGAGCAACAACCCCCCAAAATCTCTGCTGTCACTCAACAAAGCGACCTGCCACACATTTGCATGCATGCAGCCAGATTGACGGTGGGGACAGGCAGCAAGCTCAGCATCCCTGTGTCCCCAGACAGCCCACATGGATGTACAGACCCACGGCTTGGCAGTGCTGGGCTGTATCATCACGGTGCAAATTCGTGACTCATTTCTAGGACCGGCTGTTAGCAAAGGCATCCTGATTTTGTTCCCGCCCCCCCCCCCTTTTCCCACAGAACGAAAGTGTGTTTCAAGGAGCCAGGGAGCCCTGCCAGACATGGACACCGACAGCCTATTTTTGGAGCCCATTTCCAGTGAGCAGCTGTGTCTGAGTATGGCATTTGCAGCAGGAGCCTTCTAAGCAAGCCTGGCGGAAGGAAACCTCTGCTCATCACACCACCACATGCAACACATGCCACAAAAAACATGGGGCACGTGGCACAACCCAGGACTGCTGGACATGAGCTGCCTCCAGCAGCCTGGATGTGCTCAGCGCCACAGCCAGGCTCGAGGGCTGACACAGAGCCACTCGAAAACGGGGTCAGCAGCCATGGGTCTGGCACAAGCAGTGGGTGACCCCTCCTTGAGGCCCTACAGAAGCACGCTCCCCGCATGGCTCTCGCTGCCCTGTCACTCTTCCGTCCCCATTTCCCCTGCACAATGGGGAGCTTTGTTCTCCTGGGGAAGGAAAGGTCCGGCTGTGGCCTGGGGAGCTGGGGGGTGCTGAGAGCCACTCCAGCCTTCCAGGGGTCTCCTCCCGCTGTGCCTTGACGGGAGAGACACACTTCACCCCGCACCCTGCCATGCCAGGGGAAAGCAGGGCCATAAACCAGCAAGAACTTTAGCACAAAAAGGAAAAGCTGTGAAACCATCAGCAAAACCGAACAAAGTGGGCATGTAGGAAAAGACGCCGTAGGAAAATCCAGCCGGAAACCTCCCCCTCTCACAGCTCGTGCGGGGAGAAGCATGGAAAGAAAGAAGCCCAAGCTTTGCCGGTTTTGCATAGAACAATGGCGAGCCGTGCGCTGTCGCGCCCCCTCGGCTGCGGCTCATTGCTGCCATCGCATGTCCAGCCCCTGCTGTACAAGCCGCATTTCCCCCACCACGCTCGGGACCGAGCCAGCACAGCTTCTCACTTGTAGGAGTTTCCCTCCAGCCCGGGAGATCCTCATGTTTGCGACGTTTGCTGTGCTGGCCCCTTATGGCACCAAGTATTTGCGCCATCCCGGTGCACGCGCGGCATCTGCCATAATCCTGGGCTGATCCCCTTCAGCTCTTGCAGCCCAATAAAGCCCTGCAAGCAGTTTAGGCTGCACCCTGCCCATCCCTGCAGGCAGCAAAGTCCATCTCTCCTGTCATCTTCACGGCAATGCGCTGCTGCAGCCCAGCTGCACCCCCATCACCACCAGAGGCAAGGGAAAATACAGGGTGGAAGCGAAAAGCTCCCATGTCTAAAACCAGGTGGGTATGCTGGTTGTTTCCACTTGTCCTCCTGCTCTCTTGGAAGATGCACTGCATGGACACAGGTCACGAAGCTGGGGGCATCCCCTGTGTCACCAAACCAGCCAGCATGGCCCACAACCAACACGCTCTTGCAGGTGGTGCTGAAGCAGGACTTGGGGTGCAGCTCTTGCCAGTCCTGAGGCATCAGTGCTGGGCAGTTAAGGGATAGGGCTGTTAACCCCCAACACTGCCACATGTGATGCTCCTGGACACGGTTTGCATGGTCCTGTCCCAGGAGCAGCGCTCAGATCACAACAGTATCCCCATCCCTCAAGTATACCGAAGCATCCTCGCAGCAGTGGGAGAATTAGAACGTTTTTCAGTAGTTTTTATTACTTACAACAGTAAGTTCAGTGCCGTAACAGGTTCCCGGTGTGGATTTAAGTGCTTATGGCTGCTGCATGCAGCAGCTGGCATCACTTAATGTTCAAGAAGTCTCTGTAACAAGATGCAGTAAATCTTACACTGCAATGTCAGGCAGCACAGGGCTCCCGACTCCAAATGCAGCCCATCAGCAAGGGGGTCTGGGGTGCCAAGAAATGGCCCTGGGTGCCAAGGAGAGAGGATGTAAGAAGGAGGGATGAGGCGGGAAGGGTAATTACCTGGGCTGAGTATAGAGTAGCATCTCTCCAGGGGACAAGCTGCAGTGTCCAACCCAGTGCAACCATCCCAACACCAGCCCCTGCTCCAGACCCACCCAGGGCGAGAAGAAGTAGTAAGGATCAGGTGGGGAAGAGAGAGAAAATTATTGAAATGATGAGATGCCCAGGACTGAAAGAGCTCAGCACTGCTGTGATGCAGCACCAGCACATGGAATCCCTTGGGAGGGTCGTTCTTCCGTAAATAGGGGAAATGCTGAGGTATGAGTGCTGTTGGGGCCATGTCCGAGGGAAAGTCCTGGACAGTTCTCTTAGGACTCGCTGCTGGGACATTGGTGCCTGCTCCACGTTTTCTCACCATGCCTAAGGAGAGGTTTTCAATGTGAGGCCTCTGAGCTCATCATGGGCTCGGGTCCAGGGCTGAAGAAAAACATGCTAATCATTGCATTAAGTGCATTTATGTCTCAGAACAACGCTTGTCCTTCCCAAGAGGGGCCATACCCAGCACACCGGAGATACGGTAAACTGCATCCGCCCTGCGGCCTGTAAAACCCAGCCTGGAACTCCAGGCACAACCCAGGGCCAGGGGACACCACCCCACGGCGGGTGCAGCCCAGCTCCCGCTATCCAGGAGAGCAGCGCTGGATGTCCCAAGCTGCCCAAACCCACCCAGGGTTCTGCCCCGCCCCTGGCAGCTCTTGGAGCACTCTGCAGGCACCACTCGCATGGCTGCAATTCCCACCTGCACTGGAGGGCAGGTCCTGGCCAGGAAATACCTGCTGCAGGCACCCAGCCCCTGTCTGCTGCCAACTGGCGAGGAAACCGTGCCCAGGCGTCCACCTGGACAACAGTCCTTCAATCTGCCCTGTGAAGAATCAGGAACGCGGGGCACATTCCCTTTTTCCCATGTCGCACGTGTGCGGTTTGGGCTGGTTCCTGAAGTTTGGGTGAGCTGCTGCAGCCCTTTGCCAGGGCCCAGCTCAGTGTGGAGCCTCATCCTGCCTGGACCTGGCCAGCGTATCGGTCGGGTGGTTGGGTAGGCCCAGGAGCAGGGGTGGCCCAGGGCAGCGGTTGGGTTGTGATGCTCTTTGGCTGCGTGTGGGTTCAGCTGTGCAGAACTGGGCAGGGAAAACACCCAGCGCTGGAAGGCCTGCGCAGGCACGGCCGGAGGAAGAGGAAGAGGGGTTGTGCTGCATGCTCAGGTCAGCTATTCTTGCCCTCGGGAGGAACCAGGAGGCAGGGCCGGGCTCCGAAGGCAGAGCAGGGCAGGCAGCCACGGAGCCCGCCCGGGGAGACGGCTGGAAAGGGCCCGCAGCCGACCGGAGGAGATCCCGCGCCATTCCCACAGGGATTCCCGAGCGGGCAGAGACCAGTGAGGAGGCGAGGGGACGGCGGGGGAGGCTGCTGGGCACGGGTGGGACCGCGGAACCGTCCCTCTGCGCCCTCAGAGCGGGTTTACCCCCGACCCCGGCGGGAGGGGCCTTGGACGACCTCCAGAGCACGGGGCGGAGCCCTGAGTGGGACGGGTGGAGTCCCCGCCGCCGCCCCGGTGCGAGGCAGGACCGGACCGCGCCGCCCGGAGCTGGTGCGGGCTCCGCCCCTTCCCTTTGCACTCCCCTCTGTGCCCCCGCCCAGGGGTGGTGGTCCCCGAGACCCCCTCGCTTTGCGCTGCTCCCGCCCCACCAGGGGCGGCCCGTGGCGGCGGCCCCTCCCCGTCCCTGTGCCGCTGGCGGTGGCGGTGCCGGCCCGGGGCGGAGGCGGAACCCAAACCTGCCGCCCGTGCCCAGCCCCGCCGCGGCAGTGTCCGCGGTGTGCGTGCCCCGCAGCCCCGCCGGGATGTCGCGGCCGCTGTCGGACCAGGAGCGGCGGAAGCAGATCAGCATCCGCGGGATCGTGGGAGCCGAGAGCGTGGCCGAGCTGAAGCGGGGCTTCAACCGGCACCTCCACTTCACCCTGGTCAAGGACCGCAACGTGGCCACCCCCCGCGACTACTACTTCGCCCTGGCCCACACCGTGCGGGACCACCTGGTGGGGCGCTGGATCCGCACGCAGCAGTACTACTACGAGAAGGACCCCAAGGTGGGAGCGAGGGGATGCTGGGCGGGACCCCTCTTTGCAGGGCGGGAGTGCGAGGGAGGCCCCCCCGGTTTTCCCAAGGGGGGTCCTGCAGGGTGGGAGTGGGGGAATTCCTACAGCCGTTGTAACCCCTTGGGCACAAACCGCCCCTCTGTGAACTTGCCAGAAAAAATACAGGAATGGGGGGCTCGGTTTTCCTTTGGTCTGAGGATGTTCCCTTTAGCGCTGCTGAGCAGAGGGACTGGACTTTAACAAGGAGGAGGCCGCTGTCCTTTGCTTTGCAAAACAAACAGAGCGCAGCTTGGCTGGGAGCTGGGTGCAGGGCATGGGAACAGCGTTTGTTGCCCCACAGTGCTGGCGTGGGTGAGCTCTACCAAAAGCAGCTGCAAAGCCTTCTAGGGTGAATTACTTGAAGGGCTTAAGCGGAGGCAGCTGCAAGCAGCTCTTGTCTGAAAGAGGTGCAAGCCTGATCTGTGCTGCAGGGGTCCCAAGCGAGACAGATCTGGTTTTGTGCAGGAATTCCGTGTGAGCTGGCTTGCACCCACCGAGCACAGGGCTCTGGCTGCTTGGGGATTAAGCAGTAATCCCCTCCTGCAACCTGGATGGCTCTGTCGCCTTCAATTTGCTTCCTGGGAGGGTGGTGCGGCCAACACCTCGCTGGGCTGGTGCCAGCCCCTGATAGCTCAAATCCCTGCCATGTCCTGCAGGGGAGAGAAAGATAAACCACTTCCAGGGCTTCAGAGTGGGGACTCTGCCGTACAGCTCAGCCGTGCTGAGTGCCGTTCACCCTGCATCATGGCCTCCAGCTCTGCTGGGACCAAGCCAGTAAACCCAACCCATGCTGCCCAGAACGCAGAGTCACCGAATGGTTTGGGTTGGAAGGGACCTCAAAGCTCACCCAGTTCCAACCTCCGGCCACGGGCAGGGACACCTTCCACTTGACCAGGTTGCTCCAAGCCCCATCCAACCTGGCTCTGAACACTGCCAGGGATGGGGCAGCCACAGCTTCTCTGAGCACCCTGTGCCAGTGCTTCAGCACCCTCACAGGGAAGGACTTCATCCTAATATCTAATCTAAATCTGCCCTCTGTCAAGTTAAAGCCATTCCCCCTTGTCCTGTTCTTATATGCCCTTGTAAAAAGTCCCTCTCCAGCTCTCTTGGAGGACCCTTAAGGCACTGGAGGGCAAGTTTATGTGTGATAGGGAAAGGTCACAAATTCAAATGAGATCAAGAAAGGACATTTCTTTTCAACCCCAGTGCAGCACCTTCTGTATAATGGTAGTCTTCCAAACTCCAGCAGTTCACAAGAACTTCTGCCTAAAACCTGGTCTAAATCTCTCCTCTGTCAGTTTAAAGCCATTGCCCCTTGTCCTGTCCCTACATGCCCTTGCTTCAGCTTTCTTGTTCAGCCCCCTGTAGGTACTGAAAGGCTGCTCTAAGGTCTCTCCTGAGCCTTCTCTTCTCCCGTCGCCATCCCCAGCCCGCCCCTGTGCGGGTCCTGGGGAAAGCTGTCAAGTCAGTGGCTCCCTCCAGACTAAATCCTTCCTTAAAACCTGCTGGTGCTGACACAGGCGACAGCTTACGCAAGCCTCCACCTTCCTGGCCACATCCTGCCCCCGTTGTGTCAGCAAGAGGGGAGACGAGAGCAAACCCAAGAGGGCTGCAGGGGAAGCCGGTGGCCCTGTGGCTGCCACACACCTCTGTTCCCAGTGGCTCCCTTGTTTTTCTGGTTGCTTTGTAGCTCATGGGGACGTTGGGTAATGTCTCCTCTTTAAAGGTTACCTTTGTACCACTGCAGCCCCCGGCGTGCTCAGGCCAACCATCATGGAGCTGTCCCTGCTCTTGGACCGGGCACCGCAGCTTGTCCCGACAAACCACCTCGGCACTGCCATCTTCCTGGCTTGGGAAATAGCAGGGGCAGGAGAGCAGGGCAGGGGCTGCAGGCGCAGCCGCCTCGGGGCCTCCAAGGAGCCCCAGCCCTCAAGTTCCTGGTGCAAACCCCCCTGCCCTGTTGACAGCCAGGGTTCTCCTCCTGCTTTGAGGTAACTCCCAATAGCAGCTCCTGCGGTGCAGGGGAGCCTCCTCCAGGCCTGGGGAAGGTGACCTGGGTTGGTTTTCTCTTTCAGAGGATTTACTACCTCTCCCTGGAGTTTTACATGGGGCGGACGCTGCAGAACACCATGATCAACCTGGGGCTGCAGAACGCCTGCGACGAAGCCATCTACCAGGTGAGCATCCCAGGCAGTGAGGCCCCGGGGCAGGAGGGCTCCGTGCTCTCTGGATCCTGGAGATGTCCGTCCGTCTTTTACCACGCTGTCTGCAAACTGCTCCCTGAGCAGCAGGTGATGCCGTAGTGCATGAATGCTGCTGCAGGACCTGCTTTCACAAGGCCCACGGCTGCAGCCAGCACTTGCAGCCTGAGCAGGGCTGCCCAGTCCCACTGCTGTGTGCTGAGGGATGCAGTACAGCGCTGCTGAGCCCATAAACTGCCAGGAAATGCATGGTTCTATGCATGAGGCCGTTAACAGCCATAATCAATGGCAGAGGAGCCTAATTCAGCCCCAGGCTGGGGCTGGCACCCTGTGGCACTTGGGTTGTCAAAGGTTTTTGGGTGGCTCCTTTTCCCTCTACCTTTCACCACTTGGACCAGCGTGTCCAATGCGTGTCATGTGCAACTGGGGCGTCTGCACAGCAGCGGGAGCAGCTTTTGTGCAAACATGATCAAGGGACAGTAACTTATTTTTAGGCTTTTTTATCTCTTATCTGTTGACCTTGGCAGCTGAGCTGGGGATGCGGGTTGAGGTGAAGAGCCTGGGATGCTGCAGGGGGAAGCAGAAGGTGTGAGATTGTTTGGAAATCACCTTCTTTGCAGTCGATGGCAGGTGAAGCTATGGGCAGAACCTTCCTTAGTGCATGTGCTGAGCTCCCCGGGCACAAATGCCAAACTTCTCTAAAATGAAATGGTAGAATAGAAGTCACTTGAAATATTTGTGTGGGCACTGAGGGCTGCCAGTGCAATGCAGGGCTGGGAGAAGGTGCTGTCTCTTACCTGTGAGCAGTGCAGGGTCTGGCTCTCCTGCATGGGTGGCTGTGGCACTGGGGCTGTGCCTACCTGCTGTGACCGTGGGACGTCAGGGGAGATGCAGACCAAGGGGTTTCCATGGGAAAAGGTGGCTCAGCGCTGACAAGGCACCGTCTTAGTTCCTGCTGAGCTGCCCAAGGTGCTTTGCATAGGCAAAACCCCTTCCTCCCACAGCATCCCAGGCTGGAACCTTGAGAGTTCCTTGTGAAAGTGGTGCGGTTGCTTCTCTGGGTACCTCTGTTAAAGGGTGATGCCTGGGGCCATGGGGATGGGCACCTGGGCTACTGTGCCAGAGGGCAGTGATGCACATGGGTGACTGCCCAGGGGGATGGGGGTGCTGGGGGAGCAGGAACGCAGCACTGCCCGTGTGGGGCTGCAGCCGTGGTGCTGGGGCATAGGGAGAGGGAAGAGGGCTGGGACTGAGCCCTGGGAGACCTGCCTGAAAGACCTGGGACCAGCACCCTGGTTATGGCTCTGCCTTGGTTATGGCTGGGTGCCCCCAGGCCCAAGGAGCTTGTCCACGGCAACGTCACCGGTGCGTGCATCCCTTGTAAAGGCTGGTGGAGGGACTTCAAACACCAGAGCTGGTCCCTGCTACAGCCTGAGCATCCCTGGAGGGGGAGGGAGGCTGCTCTGGATGCAAATCACAGTGTCCCACCTGCAGGGATAGGTCTTGCAGGGTTCGGTGTCTTTCCACCCCTCCTGGAGGCCACCCTAAGAGGGATGGCAGCAGTGGGTGCAGCATAGCACCCAGGGGTGCGTGCCAGCAGTGCATCCGCTCCTCGGGGCTGGGCACCGAGCGTGTCTGGCCCATCACCTTCTCCTTCTCCTCTGTAGCTTGGGCTGGACATGGAAGAGCTGGAGGAAATCGAGGAGGATGCTGGTCTCGGCAATGGTGGTCTGGGCAGGCTTGCTGGTGAGTGAGCCCCCAAGCGGTCTCATTGCTGGGGAGATGGGGCACAGCCCCAGGGCCTTTGCATCCTCTGCAGGGGGTACCTAAACCAGGGGATAGGGGTTTACTGCTCCAGCCTGTCCAGCACAGGGTGAGAGGTGTTGGGTGGCCGGGCAGCGAGCAGCTGCTGCTGGCCCTGCCTCGTATCCCTGCGGGGCTCCTGCTTCTGGCTATTGCTCTCCATGGGAGAAGGACCCACTGTCTCCCAGGGCTCCCCAGGGAAGTGCCCGTCAGTGCTCCCCTGTCTCCCTGGCAGCCTGCTTCCTCGACTCAATGGCAACGCTGGGGCTGGCAGCCTACGGCTACGGCATCCGCTACGAGTATGGCATCTTCAACCAGAAGATCCGGGACGGGTGGCAGGTACGGATGGAGGCGCGTGGCCCTCACCTTCCCCCGCACAGCCAAAGCCCTGAATCCGGCCTCCCCCTTAGATCAAGTTGAGATCAGAGTGCACAGACACTCTCTCAGCTTGGAGACTGCAGGAGCTGTTGGTGCTTTGGTGTTTATAACTTGTCAGGTGTTTTCTTGAGCAAGTTTAACTTCTTAAACTGGTGCTAACAGGGAGGGAGAGGTCGTGTCCATGCTGCTCATGGGGTGAGGATGGTTTCACTGCGGCTGTACAGGGATAGTGTAGGAAGGTCTGGTGGAGGCCAGATGCAGCCCCCAAGCCCTGCTGTGCAGCCTGACATCTGGGTTAAAGCATCAGAGGGTGGAAGAGGCTGTTTAGGAAATGCAGTGGAAAATGTGGTGTGCATCTGCAACACCCCTGGTGGGAGGCAGCCCCGAGTGCCCAGAGGACCCTGTGAGCACTCCCAAAAGCTGTCCCTACCGCCAGCAAGTGGAGACCTTTCCTCCTTGGCACAGCATTCCCTGGCTGCTACGTCCTGATGTGGCTTATCTCCCCTGGCCCTCACACAATGTTCCTGCTGCCCGGAGCTCTGACCTGGCCGTGCCAAAGGTGATCTCTACCCTGGGCTCTCCCCAGCACTGCCGGGGCAGGGATCAACTCCACTTCATTAGCTGGCCTGCAGGCTGACACTGGGTAAGAGGCTGGTGGCATCTTGGTCACAGCACGGCAGTGTTAGCGGTGCACTGAGGAACATTCATTTCGTCCCCACCTCCTCATCCCCATCCTTCACCCCTCTGGCAGGGAGACCCTGGGGTTCAGGGTGGTTGGGGCAGAGTCTCCAGGCTCACCCTGTGGCACCAGAATTCAGGTTTAGGGCAGACGATCTCCAAAGCATCAGCCCCTTGATGCAGCCAGAGCCTGTCCCAGCCCCGCACGTGGCACAGCCTGGGGAGGTCCCTGGGGCTGGGTGGCCCCACCACAGCTGCCGCTCCCTCCGGCAGGTGGAAGAAGCCGATGACTGGCTCCGGCATGGCAACCCCTGGGAGAAAGCCCGTCCCGAGTACATGCTGCCCGTGCACTTCTACGGCCGCGTGGAGCACACTGCCACTGGCACCAAGTGGGTCGACACCCAGGTACGGGCTGGGGCACAGCCTCGTGGGGCCAGCATGTGGGGACCCCTTGCATGGCTTGTCCCGTCACCTGGGGGGCTGCACCCCTGGCGTGGGTCCCGCAGCATCCCTGCTGGGGAGGGTTGCACTGGCGAGGGTGCTTCGCTGGGGTGGAAAAGGCGGTAGTGAAGCAAAGTGGGGAGGGGATGGACATTAGGGATGGGGACAGGTTTTGGTGCTCCACATCTGCAGCCAACCTCTGAAATACCCAAAAACACCTCCAGCAGGTCTGTGTGCAATGCACAGCACGGTACGATGGCTTAAATTAAGCTGCTTCTGAAGCTCGCAAGCCTTTCTCCATCCCCTGAGTGCTTCTGGCAAACACCAGAAGTCACTGGGCAGACCTGAGGGAGCCGGGATGTCCCCATGGCAGGGGCTGTGGGTACAAAGCATGTCCCCACCATAAAGATGGGTGCAGCCCTGAGCTCAGTCCTGGAGGAGCGTCTGTGGGATGGGAAGGCTCAGGTGGGGCAGGGGAGACCTGGAGGGACACCAGCCAGGGGCACAGCCCAGCCTCAGCTCCCCTGCTGATGTTGTAGGTGGTGCTGGCGCTGCCCTACGATACCCCTGTGCCCGGGTACTTGAACAACACCGTCAACACCATGCGCCTGTGGTCGGCTCGAGCACCCAACGACTTCAACCTGCGGGACTGTAAGTGGCTGCTGGTGGGGTGCCAGCGGGATGGGGTGGAGGGGGGTCCCGTGCCCACCTTATCCCTCTGCTCCTCCGCAGTCAATGTCGGAGACTACATCCAGGCTGTGCTGGACAGAAATCTGGCAGAGAACATATCCCGCGTCCTCTACCCCAATGACAACGTAAGTCACGATGCGGGGCAAGAGTGTCCCTGGTTTAGGGACGGATAAAGAGCACCCAGAGAGAGTGTGAAGTGGAGTAACCCCGGGACATTGCAGAGATGCTTATCATTGTGTTTCAAGCTGCCTGTAGTGCTTGGGTGGGGATTGCTGCCTCTCACCAGGGCTGCAGTAGAGATGACTGTTGCTGGGCAAATCTGTGCTCAGTGTGGTAAAAGGGAGTGGGGATGAGAATGTCCTGCTTGCAGGCATAGGGGAAGAAGCTGAAGGGCAGCTCTCCACACTCTGCAGTCTGTTTTGGACGAGCCTTGATGGAGTTTTTCCCATTTAACCCTACCCCAGCCTTCCCAGCTGTCACGGAGAGCTGGGGGGACCACAGCTCCAGTGGTGAGCTTGCCTCTTACAGATCCTATTTTGCAGACCAGCGGGCTGGTGTTTTGTGCTATGCGAACAGTGGCTTTAATTCTTGTCTCAGAATTAGCTCCTCGGTGTTACAGCCCCTGCAGCTTCCCTTCCATCTCCCCAGTACCTTTCCTTGTGGCCAGAATTTTCACACCAGGGAGAACAGGTTTTGACGATGCTCGGGAGGGACTCAACCTGTTTGCAGTGGCAGGCACATCTCACACACCTGTGCTGCAATCTGGAAAGCATGGAGAGACTCTGGGGTTAGAGCTGCTGCCAGAACCAGTGCAGGAGAAGCAGTGGGGCCTCACACCATGCTGTGTGGTGCACGTGTGCCGGTGCGGGTCCCTCGTGCAGGGAGGTGTGCCTAGGGTGGCACAGCTGCCACAGCACAGGCACTGCCTGGGCAGCACGCTGCAGTGCTGCAGCCCCCGCTCCTCTGCTCGCAGTTCTTCGAAGGGAAGGAGCTGCGGCTGAAGCAGGAGTACTTCGTCGTGGCTGCCACCCTCCAGGACATCATACGCCGCTTCAAAGCGTCCAAATTTGGGAGCACAGACAGTGTCCAAATCGTGTTTGATTCCTTTCCTGACCAGGTACAAACCCACGTTGCTCTGACATGTACCTTGGAGCTCAATTTGACACCTCTCAGGTGCCCCCCAGGCCTTGAGATGTTTTGTGGACCCTCCCTGGGTACCTGTGCCCAGCTGATGGGCAGTGGGATGCCCACGTCCCACACACATCCCCACATGCCACCACTGCTCTCCGCACAGGTTGCCATCCAGCTGAACGACACGCACCCTGCCATGGCCATCCCTGAGCTGATGCGGATTTTCGTGGACATCGAGAAGCTGCCATGGAACAAGGTAGAGAGACCTGACTTGGCCACTGATCCCCTCCGCTTGCACTCACCTTCCTGCCAGCCCATGGTGGAGGAGCTGGGCAACCAGTTTTGTAGCTGCTGGTGGCCTGGGGAGTGATGTGGAGCAGTCAGGATGGGTTTAATGGGTATGGACTTGGAGGCGTCGGCTTGGCCGTGCTGCTGACCGTGGTGGGAGGACTGTGCATGGGTGCTGGCACCCAGCCTCGCTGCTGAGCACCAGCTCTCCCCTGGCAGGCCTGGGACATCACCAAGCGGACCTTCGCCTACACCAACCACACAGTGCTTCCCGAAGCCCTGGAGCGCTGGCCAGTGGACCTGGTGGAGAAACTGCTCCCCAGACACCTGCAAATCATCTATGAGATCAACCAGAGACACCTGGATGTAAGTCCCTTGGGCAGCAGAGGAACTCTCTCTAGAGAGGGGCCCAGGGATGGCGTGTGTTGTGCTGTCAGGACTAAGGGGTGCACAGAGGGGTGAGGTTGGGTGTGTGGCCAGGTGGTTCTGTCTGCTATTTTGGGAAGTTGGTGTGCAGTTGCCATCCTGCAGTTACTGCCTGTTTTAAAGACTTTGCACTTTGCTCCAGGGCCTTACCTGTTGGCCTTTCTTTGCTCCCTAAATACACAGTTTATCCTGGGAAAGGATGAGGTGGAGGGTATAAAAGAGGTGGAGGTTTGGCCTCCTGGGCTGGCAGCACAAGGCTTTTGCTGAAACAGCCCTGCTGGCCACACGTGCCCAAAAACCCATCTCCAAGACTGGGGGGGCTTGGGACGTCCTTATGTCTGGAGACATCCATGCTGGGGAAGGGCACCCTTTGGAGGGGGTTTGCACTGTCACTTTGAAGTAAAAGCCATCGCTCTGCGGCTCAGCATGTCAAGCGCTTTGGAGACATTGCTGTGGCCCTCTCCTCGGGAGCAGTCGGGTGGGAAATCCCTAAATGCCAGCACCCCTCACCATCTCTCTGGTCTTCTCTGCAGCACATTGCATTTCTCTTCCCTAACGACGTGGACCGACTTCAGAGGATGTCCCTGATTGAGGAGGGAGGTACCAAGCGGATCAACATGGCCCATCTCTGCATCGTCGGCTCCCACGCTGTCAATGGCGTGGCAAAGATCCACTCGGAAATAGTCAAGACTCAAGTGTAGGCGTGGTGGCGGGATCACCCTTGGCTTGGTAATGGTGGTGCCAGGAGGCAAACCTGAAGTTGTCCCCTCCTCGTCCTCACAGCTTTGAGGACTTTGCAGCGCTGGAGCCGGAGAAGTTTCAGAACAAGACCAACGGCATCACCCCGCGGCGCTGGCTCCTGCTCTGCAACCCGGGGCTGGCGGAGCTCATCGCAGAGGTAATGCTGTGCGGGAAGCGTGCTGGCCCCCAGCCCTTCCTGACCCTGGGAACACTGCTCCAATCTCAGCCTTTTACATCTTCTAAATGGTGGAGATGTGTTTGCATCTCGCCCGAGTGCTCTGCTCCTGCTTCCCAAGCGCTGCTGGCTCTGCCAGCCGGGAGCAGCACGCCCGTGAAGGCGCCTGCGAGCATCGCGTGGTCAGCGCGTGCCTGTGCTCCTGTTGCAGAAAATAGGGGAGGACTATGTGCGGGACCTGAGCCAGCTGACAAAGCTGCACGAGTGCGTGGACGACGACCTCTTCGTCCGGGAGGTTGCCAAAGTGAAGCAGGTGAGGGGGTGGCCAGGGGCTGGAGGCAGGGAGAGCACAGGCTGGGCACTGGCGTGCTCCCTGCCCTCACCCAGGAGAACAAGGTGAAGTTCGCGCTGTACCTGGAGAAGGAGTACAAAGTGAAGATCAACCCTTCCTCCATGTTTGATGTGCATGTGAAGAGGATCCACGAGTACAAGCGGCAGCTGATGAACTGCCTGCACGTCATCACTATGTACAACCGTAAGTCACCGTGCACCCCAAGAGGACAGGCTCCCCTGCGGGTGCATGAGCATTCCCTGCCCCTGGGATGCAGCTCAAACAGAGGGTGACACCTTGCTGCTGTCTTCTCCAGGCATCAGGAAGGATCCTGCAAAGCTCTTTGTGCCGAGGACAGTGATCATTGGGGGCAAGGTGAGTTGGGTCAGGAGTTTTAGGCATTTTGGAGGAAGTCCTTGACAATGCCCTGGGGAAATTGGTTGCAGATGTCTCATGTGGCCAGGTCCATGAAGCTCTCCAGGAAGTGCTGGGGCAGCACTTGTTGGCTTCAGTCCAAGCAAGGCACTGAGTTTTGGGGCTTGCACAACCATGTGCTGCTTTTGGTCAGGGAAGCCCCTGAAAGCTTGGTGGTGCATCACACGGGTTGGATGAGGTGATGGAAGAAATCTTGAGCGGGTCCTTCCCCGGGCATATGGGCACTGGATGGACCTCCCCTGCCCCTGGCCAGCCCTCTGGGCTCACCTGTGGCTTTTCTCTTAGGCTGCCCCAGGATATCACATGGCTAAAATGATCATCAAGCTCATTAATGCTGTGGCTCAGGTGGTGAACAACGACCCCATTGTGGGGAGTAAGCTGAAGGTCATCTTCCTGGAGAACTACAGGGTCTCGCTGGCAGAGAAAGGTAGCCCACCGGGAGCACACTGTGGGGAGGGTACATCGGCCCCGTGGCTGTCCGCCAGCCCACGGCTCCCTCACTGCTAGGCAGGAGGTCTAACGTTCTTTGACATGCTACAGACACAATGCTGGTCACTGTGAGCCCCTTGTGTCCACGTGTTCTGTTGGCAGTGATCCCTGCTACTGACCTGTCGGAGCAGATCTCCACAGCAGGCACTGAGGCGTCGGGCACAGGGAACATGAAGTTCATGCTGAATGGGGCGCTGACCATCGGCACCATGGATGGAGCCAATGTGGAAATGGCTGAGGAGGCTGGAGAGGAAAACCTGTTCATCTTCGGCATGAGGGTGGAGGATGTCACAGAGCTGGACAGGGAAGGGTGAGGGCTGGAGACGCTGGGGGGGGTTCCACCACAGGCAGCTCAAGCAGCAGCATCTCATATCAGCCTTTCCCTGCCAGGTACAATGCCCAGAAGTACTACGACCAGCTCCCCGAGTTGAAGGAAGCCATTGACCAGATCAAGAGTGGCTTCTTCTCCCCAGAGGAGCCTGACCTCTTCAGCGACGTGGTCAACATGCTCTTCCACCATGACAGGTGAGCCCTGGGATGCCATCCATCCCCTGGGTTGGGTTCCCCCGCCAAACTCCTGGTGCCCGTGTGGAGCAGCCCCCTGCAGCGACCATCCACCCTCTGGCTGATAATGTCCAGTCTTCCAGCTCTGATGACGTGCATGTGGTCGAGCAATCGATGCTTCACTGGTACAAGAGACGGGTCTGTGTCCAGCACCTTATGCTTGGCCCACTAAAGACTGGGGTACATTAAGGCCGAGATGCATTTGGGTGCACAGCCCTCATCAGATGATAGATGCTTTTAAGTGTCTCAAGGGCCTTCCTGGCTAGAGCATTAAGCAGCCAAGGGCCACGAGCATTTGCACTGGAGCAGTGTCTCCCAGTGTGCCCTAGAGCACACGTGCCGCACCACTCACGGGCTTGCAGGGCTCTCTGCGCAAACAGGGCTTGGGGAGGGTGAACTCGTCTGAAGTGCTTGTGTTGGAGGCAGCCCAACATGTAGCAGCCCAAGCCCCGTGTGCTGCAGCCACCGTCCGCGCTGAGCTCCCACCTCTGCGTTCCTGTTGCCGACGACTCCTTTCTTTGCTGCTACAGGTTTAAAGTTTTTGCAGACTACGAGGCTTACGTCAGGTGCCAGGAGAAGGTCAGCGAGCTGTACCTGGTGAGTGCCGGCCTGGGGACGAGGCAGGGGAGCTCTGATGGGGGCACCACATTCCCTCCCCGGGGATGGGTCTGTGCATGTACATGGGTTCCTGGTGAGGAGGCTCCTGGATGTGCTGCTGCAGGGAGTCTTCCCTCTTAAGGCCAGTGTAGCACCCATGGGTGCAAGCCTCCAGCCACAGTCCCACCTCTCTCCTTGCAGAACTCCAAGGCATGGACCAAGATGGTCATCAGGAACATCGCAGCAGCCGGCAAGTTCTCCAGCGACCGCACCATCAAGGAATACGCCCAGGACATCTGGCACGTGGAGCCCTCCAACCTGAAGATCCCACCGCCCAATGAGCCGCGGGACGCGGCTGAGCAGAATACACCCAACGGCACAGCAGCGTAGGGGCACGGAGCTGCTGGCAGCTGGAGCTGAGGGATGTGAGCACAGACGCTGTACAATGGTCTCTGTCTCCGCTGTGTGGTGTCTGTGCTGCTGCTGGCTTTCCTACCAGTGGGGAAGGGGTAATTTTTGTAACTCGAGTGTCGTGCAGAATGTGAGAACTGTTGCCCTGTTGTGTCATTGGAGTCCAAGGGGCTCTTTGCTGAAGCCTGAATTACGGACTGGGCTTGCTTGCACTAATGCAAAAACTGGGTGTCAGGGGTGAGGTGCTGCGGCCCAGACAGAGATAGCGTGGGCAGCGCAGCTGGACACAGCTGTCTAAGCCCTTGCAGGTGATGCTGAAGCAGGACTTGGGGTGCAGCTCTTGCCAGTCCTGAGGCATCAGTGCTGGGCAGTTTAAGGGGTAGTTGCAGTAGGGCTGTGTACCCCCAACACTGCCCCATATGATGCTCCTGGACACGGTTTGTGTGGTCCTGTCCCAGGAGCAGCACCCAGATCACAACAGTATCCCCATCCCCCAAGAAACCTGAAGCATCCTTGAGGCAGTAGGAGAATTAGAACATTTTTCAGTAAATTTTATTACTTACAACAGCAAGTTCCCGGTGTGGATTTGAGTAAGTGCTTGTGGTTGCTGCATGCAGCAGCTGGCATCTTTTAATGTTCAGGAAGTCTCTGTAACAAGACGTAGTAAATTTTACACTGTTATTGCTGACCATCCTGTGCTGCTTCAGAGCCTGGTTTCTGATCCCTAGACGTGGGTCTGAGCTGGGCTTAGGGCAAAGCTGTGTACCCAGGGCAAAGAGGATATCCTTAGGCCTTTTCTAGGCAAGGTTCGAATTCCCTCTTTTACCCAAGCAACTTGGGTCTGTATTTTCCTCATCCTGTTCCGTTAATAGAACCATTGAAACCAAAATTTGATCCCTGTAAGTTTTCATTTCTAACCCTAGTTGTACAATTAAATCTCTCCCCAGCAAATTGCTTCCTGCTACAGGAATGTATAACAATTGCCCTTGAATTGTTTCACTGTATTATTCAAGGTAGTGTCTTAAAAAACGGGAACTGAAGATCCCTCTCGCTGAAAATCCCTCTCTTTTTACTCCCAAAACAGTTATCCTTTGGTTTAATAATTTCAGTGCACCTGATCAAGTGCACATGTGTGCGATGAAGTGTATGGCTCCACATGTGTGTGATTATGTGTGCAAAGTGTGCTGTGCCTTCACGGGGCTGCTCGTGAGCAGCCTTTCTGGAGCTGGGGCTAGGGTACAGCCATCTGATAAGCTTGACTGCACTAACACAAACAGCAAGTTGTGGAGCAGGCTTTTCTACTGCAGGGCCAAACAATGTTCCTGAAATACTGTAAGTCATTTATAGCATTTCCCCCCTTCTCTTTCGTAAAATCAGCAAGAGAATTTATTGTTCCTGAAAGCGAGGGATTCAGACTGCTGGCTCAGCCCGGTCCCAGCAGAGGGAGGCACTGCGTGAGCCTCACACTGTCAGCCCTGCCAAAGCAGCTTGGGTCCGACCTGGCATACGCACATCCCCTCTGCTCAATGCATCCCACCCTGGCAGCGTGGTGCTGGCAGTGGTGCAGAGCTGGCCTCTTTCCAGAGAGGCTGTGTCAGCCTCTCTTGTCACCATCTCTTGATGTCCAACTGCACACACACAGCAGTGATCTGAGCGTGGGCGGGCTTCTCTGAGCCCAGTGGCACTGCACCCATCACAGCTGCAGATGCTGCACCTCCTGCTCATTAGGATTGTCTGGGGGTAAGTTATAAACTATTTGGGGGGGAATCATACGGAGGGGGTAAACTCTTTAGAGGATCCCATGCCTTAGGTTCCTCAGTATTTCCCTTGATTTTCTTGTTTGTTGTTTTTAAGGGGAACTAGTGAACTGCAGGGAGGGGCAGCATTTCTCCCTCCTGCTTCACTGTTGATCCCGACCTGAGCCTCCCAGGAGACCTCTTACACGTCTCAGGCTCCCAGCATACCCAGCATGCAGCACAATCAGACTCTTCTTGTGAGAAAAGTTCCTTAACACAGAATCATAGAATAGTTAGGGTTGGAAAGGACCTTAAGATCATCTAGTTCCAACCCTCCTGCCATGAGCTGGGACACCTCACACTAAACCGTGCCACCTGAGATTATGTTCAACTTGGCCTTGACACTACCAGGGATGGAGCATTTACCACTTCTTTGGGCAACCCATTCCAGTGCCTCACCACTCTCACAGTAAAGAATTTCTTCCTTGTATCTAATCTAAACTCCCCTGTTTAAGTTTGAACCCGTTACCCCTTGACATTTACATAAAGATTTAAAGTCTGACATTCTTATGCTTCCCTAGCCCCATACTTTGGCCAAAAAACGGCCACTGGCTGAATACTTTCCTTTGTCCATATAAAATAACAGTACTGTACCATCTTGTCCCTTTTTATATAAGACATGTCTTTCCAATTTTTCAACATCCTCCCTAAGGGGCTTTCTGGAGGAATATTATTCCTGGGATGATTCCTCTCATCCCTTCTCTTTTCCTCAGGCCTGTTTTTCTTATTCTCCATTCTGTTTCCTGAGACTTCCTTTCAACAAGTCCTTACACTTTGTCCTTCCCCGGCTGTATCCCTCACGGAATAACAGAAATGCAGATCCGGACTCCACACTCTCTTTGTACTTATTTGTACGTCTCAGACACCCGCTCAAGTCTCTCAGAATGTCCCAACCACCAAGGTAATGCTTCAAGTCCAATTTTCTTACCTTGGCCCCTGCACGGAGTTGCCTGGTTGCTGCAGTGGTGCCTACTTTTTCCTCTCTCTCTCTTTTTCCCCCTCTGGTTCACTGGGCCTACCTTATAAATATGGTCTCAGGATTTTAGGCAGTAGCTGCGGAACCCCCGTCGAGCCGCACTAGGCCGTTGAAATCAACAGGACACGTCTCCCCATCTTTTGGTGGCGGAGGTCCCCTCAACAAGGACTTGATCCCTGATGAGCCCCCACGCTGTGAGATACAAACTTCTCTTGTAAAAGCTCAGGGCAGGCACAGCAGTGAAGCGGCAGCTATTCTTTATGGACGTTTTTGCAAAACCGGGTTTCCTGGCAAGTCGGCAGGCACAGAAAAGGCAGAACTTGGATTTGTATTTCCTATCTCGTCCGCACATTCCCTCCCTTGTTTTCCCATTGGCTGGATACTCCAAGATTTCCAGCCTGTCCAGCATGTATAATCCACATGCCAACTTGTCCCTCCTCTGTTTGCATCTCCCGTTACTCGATTTTCCACGCCCCTTCCTCTTATTTATCTATCTCCTTTTATGGTTCGATTTCATAACTCTCTGGCAGATGTGGAACCCCAACTTCATAGTTTTGGAACCCCAAGTTGCATGGGTTGTACAAAGACCGTATTCGTTCTAACCCCAGTGTGTACCCTTTGTCCAGAGACGATACTGTCTTTAACCACAACCACAGAGTCTGCCTGGCTCGGTTACGGTATCTCAAACCCGTCAGCTCGTTTCCTGAGTGACTCAGCCCCAGCCCCAACATTGCAAAGCTGAATTAGGAACTGAACTCCCCCCAGGCCCTGTCGCCGTCGCAGTCGCCACAGCCCCACTCCCGCCGCCGCCAGAGCCGCGGCCCGTTCCCATTCAGGCCCCGCCCCAACTCCAGCCACCCCGGGGCGGGGCCGAGGCTGCCCAACGGCTGCCGCCGCGGCCCGGGGGGCGCTGCAGGGAGCCCGGGGCCCGCAGGGAGGTGACGCGCGGGGCGCGCCGGCCGTGCCGAGGGAGAGATTCCGGATAAGACCGCCAAAATAATCATAAAAATGCAGGTTTGAAACCAACGCGGGTGTCCCCGCTCCTTCTGGAAGGGGAGGAACCTGCTGCTGGTTCCCCTCTCGGCTGCGATTCCCGCTCTGTCAGGCTGAGTCGGCTGGAGCTGAAACTTCCCACCAGGAAAGGCATATCTTCGTTTCACCGGTAATTCCCTGAGACTCGGATCGGCGCAGAAGGACGCGCTGCTTGGACACAGGGATGCACGACTGGGCCATTGCCCGTGTCACCGAACCAGCCAGCATGGCCCACAGCAGAGAGGGCTTTGATAAATACACCTCAGCAGGGCTGGGAGCAAACCCGTTCCTGGAGGAGCAGCCAGACCATGCGAGCGTTTCGGGCTGCTCTTATGCCACCCGCCCTCCTGAGCAAGACCAACACACACCGAGCTGCTCCTGCCGTTCCAGCTGAGCTCCAGGGCCAGGCGAGGCAGGACACGATGGTGGGACAGGCTGCTGAGACAAGGCAGGCGCTGGGCATGTGGCGCTGCACCCTCCGGCACCCGTGGTGGACAGTTGAGGTGTTGCTCAGCAGGGTGCTCATGCGCAGCTCTGTGAATCAGGGAGGTTGGTGCGGACGCAGCAGCCTGTGCCAGCCCCGAATGCAGATCCAGGCAGGTCCCGTCAAAGCAGGGCTGTGGGCAGGTGGGTGCGGGTTCCCCATCAGCAGATGCTGCAGTAACGCGGCCCAGGCCAGCCGCAAGCTGCTCTGCCCGCGCTGAGGGAGCAGGAGGACAAGCGGAAGCCATCAGCACATCCAGCTGGTTTTATTCATGAGAGCTTTTTGCTTCCACCCCAAATTTCCCCCCATCCCTGGTGGGTGCAGCTGGGCTGCAGCTGGGGCAGCAGCGCATTGCCGTGAAGAGGACAGGAGAGACGGTCCCAACGCCTCGCATTGCTGTCAGTGGGGATGGGCAGGGTGCAGCCTAAACTGCTTGCAGGGCTTTATTGGGCTGCAAGAGCTGAAGGGGATCAGCCCAGGATTATGGCAGATGCCGCGCGTGCACCAGGATGGCGCAAATACTTGGTGCCATAAGGGGCCAGCACAGCAAACGTCGCAAACATGAGGATCTCCCGGGCTGGAGGGAAACTCCTACAAGTGAGAAGCTGTGCTGGCTCGGTCCCGAGCGTGGTGGGGGAAATGCGGCTTGTACAGCAGGGGCTGGACATGCGATGGCAGCAATGAGCCGCAGCCGAGGGGGCGCGACAGCGCACGGCTCGCCATTGTTCTATGCAAAACCGGCAAAGCTTGGGCTTCTTTCTTTCCATGCTTCTCCCCGCACGAGCTGTGAGAGGGGGAGGTTTCCGGCTGGATTTTCCTACGGCGTCTTTTCCTACATGCCCACTTTGTTCGGTTTTGCTGATGGTTTCAGAGCCCTTTTTTCTTTTCCTTTCTTTTCTTTTTTCTTTTCTCGTTTTCATTCTTTTCTTTTTTCTCTTTTTCTTTTCTTGTCTTTTCCTTTATTTTAGTTGAGTTTAGTTTAGGTTTTGGGGTTTTTTTTTTGCTTTGTCATTGCTAATTTATGATGACAATGACATCTTTATCTCTGGTGGTGACATTGGTCACTTGCTTTGCAGAGCTCTCACTGCTGTGGAAGTCAGATGCTGTGGAAGTCAGAGGCTGTGCAGGATTCTCCCAAAATCTGCTAAGAAACCACCGCAGGCTGCAAAGCACCATCTGTGCTGGCCACAGAAGGCCTGTGAATGGGGAGCAGCAGATTCAGGTGAACACAAGGATTCACAGCAGGAGCAAAAGGCTCTGCTGTTTCAGTTGAAGCAGCAGCAAGTGACCCGTGCCCCCAGCTAGGCACTAGCTGGGTGTCCCAGCTAGGCTGTCATGCACGCTGCTGCTAGCAGGGGGCCTGGGGGCCAGAGTTATTCTTTTGCATGCAGGGAAGTCCACGCAAAGAGAATAATTGATGTTTTGACCCTTGTCCAGTCTCTTGTTTCCAGCAGTGTCCCCAGTGCTGGCTCATGTGTGGTCCCGGGGCTTGGGCCAAATCACAGCAGGTCATGTCCAAAACATCACAAGTCTCCTGTCAGAGAGGACCCCTCTCAGAAGGCTGGGGCTGGTCAGGGCATAGACCCCCATCCCTTTCTGCCATGTGTGCGGGTGAGGGGCTCTGGGCAGCCAGGCCGTGAGCTGGGCTGGGCAAGTCGCTGTGCTAGTACAGATGGACCGAGGGACATTGCCACTGCTGCTGCAGAGTGTCACTGAGACCAGGCTCGATGAACTGCACAGGAAACTCAGCATGAATTCAGCATTGCCCACAGCAAGGCTGGAGAAAGGCAGAGCAGTTTGCCTGCCCAGGGCCAGGGAATCCCATAGCCACATGGAAAGTAATTAAAGGGGTTTAGCAAGGTCATGCTTGAAAAGAATATATCCTTGTTTTATTTCCAGGCTGCAGCCTTTGCATCAGTTCTGCCTGCTGAGGAAACGCGCCGCCTTTGTGTTTGCATGAATAAAGCCAGTGGCCAACACGTCAGTACTGGGGGCTTTGGCTCTTGCAGTCTTCATAGGGAGCATAGGGGACATGATGCGGTAGGATGGTGATCCCAAGGAAGAGACCAATCCCCCAGCCACAGGCCTTGGACCCTGGAATGGTGTGCAGACATAGGCTTAGCTCTGTACCAAAGGGGTTGGTTAAGCTATGCACATAAAAAGCCATTTTTAAAGCATGAGTAAGATGGGCAAACATAAATCAAAATACAGGGATTTCATGGTGTGACGTGTCCAACCCACCTCTCCTCAACCAGGTGGTTCCACCACCATCCTCACAGCCTCACAGAGCACTGCTGGCTGCTGCACTGAGTTTGCCAGTTCTCACCCCAACAGAGACGCTGTGTGGGAGCAGCCTCCCCTCCTGGCAGAGGCAGGGGTGCTCACAGGTACTCGCCTGGTCCCCCCATTGCCGTGCAGGTAGATGATCACGGGGTGATCATCGCCAAGCGCTTCCTCGTACCACTTCTGGTCCTTGCCCCGCGCCTCAGCACCTCTGCTGTCCGGCACCGTGTGCCTGGGGGGCAGAGCGCGGTTACCTTGGGGGGCTGCAGGACACTGGTGCAGTCACCCAGCTGTGCCCACCCAGGATGCTGGGGCTGCCCCGCTCACCAGATGCCAACCATCACTCCTGGCTCGGTCATGAGGTACAGGTTGATGGTGTTGTTCAGCAGCAGCTCTGGCTGACGAAAGTCAACGAAGAAAGGAAAGGCCACTGGGAACAAAACCACAGCCACCACTCGGACAACTCGGCCGTGCTGCTGACGAGGGATGTGAGCACAGACGCTGTACAATGGTCTCTGTCTCTGCTGTGTGGTGTCTGTGCTGCTGCTGGCTTTCCTACCAGTGGGGAAGGGGTAATTTTTGTAACTCGAGTGTTGTGCAGAACGCGAGAACTGTTGCCCTGTTGTGTCATTGGCGTCCAAGGGGCTCTTTGCTGAAGCCTGAATTACGGACTGGGCTTGCTTGCACTAATGCAAAAACTGGGTGTCAGGGGTGAGGTGCTGCGGCCCAGACAGAGATAGCGTGGGCAGTGCAGCTGGACACAGCTGTCTAAGCCCTTGCAGGTGATGCTGAAGCAGGACTTGGGGTGCAGCTCTTGCCAGTCCTGAGGCATCAGTGCTGGGCAGTTTAAGGGGTAGTTGCAGTAGGGCTGTAACCCCCCACCCCCCTACACCATGTGATGCTCCTGGACACGGTTTGCATGGTCCTGTCCCAGGAGCAGCGCTCAGATCACAACAGTATCCCCATCCCCCAAGTATCCCGAAGCATCCTCGTGGCTGTGGGAGAATTAGAACGTTTTTCAGTAGTTTTTATTACTTACAACTTCTTTTATTTTTCTTTTTATTACAACTTTTTTATTACTTACAAGTTCAGTGCCGTAACAGGTTCCCGGTGTGGATTTGAGTAAGTGCTTGTGGTTGCTGCATGCAGCAGCTGGCATCACTTAATGTTCAAGAAGTCTCTGTAATAAGATGCAGTAAATCTTACACTGTTATTGCTGACCATCCTGTGCTGCGTCAGAGCACGGTTTCTGATCCTTAGATGTGGGTCTGTGCTGGGCTTAAAGCAAAGCTGTTTATGCAGGGCAAAGAGGAGATGGGACCTTGCTGCAGTGCCACAGCCCCATGACACCCAGGCTGAGGACAGGTTCGGGGCAGTGAGGAGCAACTGGAGTTCGAAAATTGATGCCAGTGATCAGTACAAGAGGGGAAGGAGCAGAGGGAAGACACCTGCATGGTTGTGACAGGGGGGATGCACCCCTGGAAGAAGAGGCCCAGGCTCATTCTGTACCCCCCCATTTCTGCAGAGCAGGACTTACTTCACCAAGGCAGGCACCTCTGGGTTGAAGGAGATGTAGTCATGGCCCAGGCCCAGCTTTTTGGGAAAGGTAATGAACTTCACCTTGGTTTTGTCCTTGTAGGCACTGCGTGCTGTCTCAAAGAGCTGACATGGGGTGGATGCTCAGTTAGTGGCATGTGGAGAGGACCCCATACCCCCTGTGGCATCCCGGGGACGGCCACCCCCTCTCCAGCCACTTCAGCCCTCCCACCCCAGGCTCAAACGTTGCCCACCCACATTAAAGCCCATGCACAGGGACCAGTCCCCACCTTGCGTCCCAGGAGCGGAGGCAGGATGGAATCATCTTCTGCGTGCAGGATGAGGAGCGGGCAGGACAGCACCTGCACGCTGCGAGTAGCAAGCACAATGCTGAGGAGTCACCCTGGAACTGATGGGCCCATGGGAGCCTCCCCAGCCCCTGCGAAATCTCTCACAGCAACCCTGACCCCCTGGCACTGCCCTTCAGAGCCAGCCCAGCCCATCGGTAGCTACAGGCAGCGGCTGAACCGCTGCGGGGTGATGCCCACGCCATTTGTCCTCGCATGGCAGCACCAAGCACCCTAAAAGCTTAGACCTGTTTATAGGGTGCTCAGGCTTCAAAAGCTTCAAGGCTTTCAGTAAAGGCTATTGAGCTGTGTGTGCCGCACCGCAGGTGGGACTGGAGCGTGTAGTGCTCACAAAGAGGATGGTGGTTTGCGGACTTTATGCAGTGATAATACTGGTATCTGAAGCTGTGCAAATAAAAAGCCACTCATAAAGCATGAGTAAGATGAGTAAACCTAAATCAGAACATAGGCGTTTCATGGTGTGACATGTCCAACCCACCTCTCCTCGACCAGGTGGTCCCACTACCATCCCCACAGGGCAGTGGTGCCCCTTCCCACCGGACACTCACTTCTCATCGCTGTGGAAGAACATGTCAGCCAGAGCGAGCGAGTCCAGGATGAGGTACTCAAAGCCCGGGAACTGGCGGTAGATCTGCCAGGGAGAGAGTTGGGGGGTGCTAAGCTTTGCCCTTGACTGATGCACCCTTTCCCTGCAAAGGGAGGAACACCCAGGCAGCTGGGGCTGCCTCTGAGAGCCCTTGATCTGTCACCATGGTGGGACCCTGTGGACTGAAGCCGTGGGCTCACCTTGGTGAGGGGGATGTGCGCAGCTGCCTCACGGATGTTGGTGTAGGGCGATTCCAAGACAATGGCATCAACCTGGACTCCTGAGGTCAGAGTGCAGTGAGAACAGGCATGGCTGTGGGGGAATTTCTCTCCCCAGGCATCAGCCATGAGACCAAAATGCCCTCTTCCCTCTAAGAAGCATGGGAATGGTCACTTGTCCCTGCTCCAAGAGCTGACCCTGATACTTTAGCAGACAGTGAAAGGGATCCCCAGCTCCTCAGTGGCCCCTGAATTGTGGCACACCAGGGACATGCAGAGCCCAGAGGACAACTGCACAGGGCCAACCCAGCCACAATGGCCCTTACCTCGCTCCTCCTGCAGTTTTCTTGCTGCATTTGTGGCAATCCTGTGAGAAGAGAGGGGACAGGGAGGGAGAGCAGCGATGATGCCCCAGTGGGATGCACAGCACCCTTAACACCCCCTTTGCCTGCTGGGTTTTGCCTTTGCAGATGCTTCCACCAAGGAGCTGCTCCAACCCCTTGTCCATCCCCAAGTGGCATTACTCTGGCAGCAGTGTCACAGCTCAGGGACTGTCTGCAGACTCCAGTGAGGCAGCACGCATGGAGTGAACCCCCCATCTATTGCCCAGCCCCACCCCTACCCTGTCCCCAGCGAGTGTCCCCAGAAGACAATGATGCTGTTCCCAATCCGTGCTTTAGCCCAGTCATAGAGTGCCAGGACATCCGTGGTGAAGCCGTTCTCCGTGGGATGCCCGCTAGAGTCCCCATAGCCTGCAGGGGACACGACTAGGTGTCACGACCCTGGGGAGGCTGGCCCCACAGGGGTCACTCAGCAAGAGGCAGGAGGATGACTTTACCTCTGTAGTCGAGAGCCAGGATGTGGAAGCCAGCAGCACCCATTGTCTGTTGGAGGAGCAGCACTGTTTTATGCCTGGGTGGAGGTTGCACCCTAGGACCCCCAGCATGGTGGGGTTCACTCTGGCCAGGGTCTCCCTTGAGTCCCTAGGGCCAGTGTGAGCCTTACTCCCAGCAGGTGCCAGTCCCCTCACAGGGAACCACTTACCTTCAAGAACTGGATGCGGTGTCTTGCAGCTCTGATGGGAAAAATGAGGTTAGAGCTCAGGCAGGGACCCTCAAAGGACCTTCCCCTCCAGCACCAAGGGACTGGGGTGACCTCCTCTCAGGAGGGCAGAGCTGGATGCTCTGGGCTGAGTGGGATTTGGCGTTTCCCTTGAACTCCAAGGGGACTGTCCTTGACTCGTGGGATCAGACACCGCTGCAGCAGCCCTGGCCAGGCAACACTGCTGGCTGCTGCACCGAGTTTGCCAGTTCTCACCCCAACAGAGACGCTGTGTGGGAGCAGCCTCCCCTCCTGGCAGAGGCAGGGGTGCTCACAGGTACTCGCCTGGTCCCCCCATTGCCGTGCAGGTAGATGATCACGGGGTGATCATCGCCAAGCGCTTCCTCGTACCACTTCTGGTCCTTGCCCCGCGCCTCAGCACCTCTGCTGTCCGGCACCGTGTGCCTGGGGGGCAGAGCGCGGTTACCTTGGGGGGCTGCAGGACACTGGTGCAGTCACCCAGCTGTGCCCACCCAGGATGCTGGGGCTGCCCCGCTCACCAGATGCCAACCATCACTCCCGGCTCGGTCATGAGGTACAGGTTGATGGTGTTGTTCAGCAGCAGCTCTGGCTGACGAAAGTCAACGAAGAAAGGAAAGGCCACTGGGGAAAAAAAATCACAGCCATCACTCGGGCAACCCAGGAATCATCACATCCAGCTGCTTTTATGCAATTGTTCCAAAGCAGGATGTTACTGGTTTTAAATTATTTGCCTGGAACCCCAGGGCCATTCGCAGCCCAGCTCAAGAATGGAGAAGTGAGCACAGCCCTCAGCCACCTCCTCCCACCCAGATTTCTAGCCCCATTGGCACTGTGCGTGCTCACGTGTTGCAACTTCAGGCAGTAAGCAGGGTGGACAGCACCATGTTATTACAGGTTGCAAGACACGAGGCACCAACAGAAATTCCCTCCATGCCTCCTCCGCAAGCCCATGGCAAGGGGGCATCAATGGGTGCTGTACCAGTGCCACCCATGCACTGGGTGCACCCCACCCACATTGCAGGGACCCTTCAACTCTCTTCCTGATGAATTCCAAGCGGGGTGGTTCTCCCAGCCTGGGGCACTCACGGAAGTTCAGGTAGACAAATTTGGTGAGCAGGACAGGGAAGAGGCGGATGAGGATGGGCACAGAGATGTAGATGAGGAGCGGGACCAGGAGGACAGTGCGCAGCCGGGTACACCAGCGCAGCCAGCCCCTGCAAACAAGGCATCTTGTTAGCACATCCCTTCCCACCCCACAGGCTTTGGGGCACAGCAGAGTGGATTCCTGCTCCCAACCCCAGTTGTGAAGGCAGTGGCTTGTCCCCTGTAAGGGCCTGAGGCTGCTCTTTGTGTTCCTCTGCCATGGGGAGCTGGTTACCCACAGCAGGATTGTATTTGGCTTTTGGGCATGGAGCCAAGCTGTCAGAGCAGCCCCACTGTGACACAGCATCATGAGAGGCCATGATCCAGCCCCCCACAGCCTCCCACGGGAAGAAGGGCAGGGCAAGCACTAGGGCCAGGAGCTGCAAGCCAAACCGGCAATGAGGAGCGACCCATACTCTGTGGCAACACCCTGAGCTGTGACTGCTGAGACATTGTCACAGAGGTGTCCCCAAGCCCAGCACCAACAGCCTCTGTGATTCTCCAGGGACAAAGAGGAAATATGGGGAAGGGGCTTGCGAAACCCACAGCCTGTGGGAGAAACCAATCCCCAGAGCGATGTCCTGCAGTGCCATCAGTACAGGGTAGTGAGTGTGACCACCTCTGACAGCATCATGCTCCCAAGGGCTAGGGGACCCATCCAGCTGCCCCAGCTATGCCCTCTGCAGCAAGCCATTGGCTAGCTGAAGCCCCAGCCTCCGAGAGGGATGGGAAAGCCAAGAGCTGCAGCTTGTCCAGCATCAACATCTTTCATGGGCTGATGGTGCTGGGTGATGGGGAAAGTAGTCCAGGCACAGCACCAGGGGTTGAGGGCAGAGGTTTCTGACATGCGTCCAAGCACAGCTCACTCCTGCTGAAGAGGACTGAGTCCAGTGCCTGTCCTGGGGAGTGCTGCAAGATGCCAAGAAAGGGTTGCAAAAGGGGTGCCAGGGCAGGGTGCCATAGTCCCCTGGGCACCTGCGCCCCTCCAAGAAGCCTGACATACAGGGTGACATGAGCCATGATGGAGCCATGGGGAGCTTCTTAAGCCCCAGTCACACCCTGAGACTTCAGACTGAGCAGTCTCACCAGCAGCAATGGGCCAGAGATGCCCTCACAGTCACTGCAGTGAATGAGGCACTGCTCTTGGTCTACACCCAATATTCAAGTGCAGGGGCGAGCGCTCACACCCATCCTTGCACAATACCTGCTGCAGGTGAGCACTGACGCATCCAGTCCAGGGGGACGTGCCCACTGAAGGGCACCTGACAGCTGGGATGTCAACAGGCTGAAGAATGGCTTCATGGGGCTAGCAAGGTGACATGGGGACACAGCCACAGCATGGCATCATGAGGATGGAGGCACAGCCATGGTATGGGGGATCATGCCCATGGCAGGATCCACATGGAGCCACGGCCATCATGGCTGGTGCAGGGTGGCACGGCCATGCCAGGGGGATAGGTACAGGGTCATGGCCTCAGCAAGTGACCAAGGCCACGCCGTGGGGACGCAGGAGCATGGCCACAGCACAGATGGGCTCGGCAGGGTGGGACACCTGGCAGGGGCCCCGTGGGCCGCGGCACGGAGACAAACCCACGGCACAGGGGCACAGCGGTGGCACATGGCCACGGGAGACGCGGCAGGGAACAAGGCCGGGGTACAGAGCGTGGCCACGAACGAGGACAGCGGGAGCCGGTGGACACGGTCCCTGCGAGCACAGCCGCGGCGCTAGGCAGCGCCCCTACGCTGGCCCGGCAGCCCAGGATGCCGGCACCGCGGCGGGTACTCACCGCCGCTCCTGCCGGGCCCCGCTCTCCGCCTGGCCTCTGCTTTCTGCCCTGGCCCTCCTCTCCGTCTGGGAACTGAACTCCTCCCAGGCCCTGTCGCCGTCGCTGCGGCCGCCGCCGCCATCGCCATCGCCAAACTCCCGGCGCCGCCGCGACATCGCCACCACTTCCGCCGACTGCCCGCGCCGCGGCCCGTTCCCATTCAGGCCCCGCCCCAACTCCAGCCACCCCGGGGCGGGGCCGAGGCTGCCCAACGGCTGCCGCCGCGGCCCGGGGGGCGCTGCAGGGAGCCCGGGGCCCGCAGGGAGGTGACGCGCGGGGCGCGCCGGCCGTGCCGAGGGAGAGATTCCGGATAAGACCGCCAAAATAATCATAAAAATGCAGGTTTGAAACCAACGCGGGTGTCCCCGCTCCTTCTGGAAGGGGAGGAACCTGCTGCTGGTTCCTTTCCCCGTGTGTGTCCCCTGTGTCCTGCTGTGTCCCCTGTGCCGTAGGTCTGTCTCCGTGCCACAGCCTTGCGGCGCTATTGAAGCCATCACCGTATGCTGTGGCCATGCTGCTGTGTCCCCACAGCGTGGCCTTGTCACTTGCTGAGGTCAGGATGCCATACTGTGGCTGTGGCTCCATGTCACCCTGCCATGGGTGTGATCCCCCATACCATGGCTGTGCCCCACTCTCATGATGCCATGCTGTGGCTGTGTCCCCATGTCACCTTGCTATCCCCATGAAGCCATTCCTTGGCCTGTTGCCATCCCAGATGTCAGAGGTGCCTCGCGGTGGGCATATCCCCATGGACTGTACATGCCAGGGCTCAGCTGCAGCAGGTATTGTGCAAAGATGGGTGTGAGCGCTTGCCCCTGCACTTGAATGTGGGCTGTAAACCAAGAGCAGCACTTCATTCACTGCATGGGTGGCACTGATACAGCACCCATCTGATGCCCCCTGCCATAGGCTTGCAGAGGGGACATTGAGCTACCTTTTCCATTGGTGCCTTGTGTTGTGCAAGTGATGTGAAGGGATAACCAATGTACAGGGGGGTTAGGGTTAAGCCGCTTAGAATCATAGAATAGTTAGGGTTGGAAAGGACCTTAAGATCATCTAGTTCCAAACCCCCTGCCATGGGCATCCCTGCTCACACTAAACCATGTCACCCAAGGCCTCATCCAACCTGGCCTTGAACAAGGCCAAGGATGGAGCATTCACAACCTCCCTGGGCAACCCATTCCAGTGCCTCACCACCCTCAAAGTAAAGAATTTCTTCCTTATATCCAATCTAGACTTCACCTGTTTAAGTTTGAACCCGTTACCCCTTGTCCTGTCACTACAGTCCCTGATGAATAGTCCATCCCCAGCATCCTTGTAGGCCCCTTCAGATACTGGAAGGCTGCTATGAGGTCTCCATGCTTGCTTAACATGTTACTGCTTACTCATGCTTACTCAACAAATGCTGCTCAACACTTGTGCTTGCTGGAACAGGGTGGGAGGATCAAGGCTATTGATAAGAGGAAGGAACAGTAACTCGGTTCCTGCTCTCCGGACCCCTAAACCAGCTGAAATTAGCTTTGCAGTTTGGACAGTGACTAAATCACTAGGGAACATGCGCGACACCTAGAGGTGAGAAGTTCAAGGAAGACTATTTCATCTTGAGACCCACGACCACCCGGAAACACTACGCAAGCAAGGAGCTTTTACCTCATCATAATACGAGAGGGGATAGGTCATGTATATGACCATACACAACACGTATAAGTGTTTTGTGTAACCCCATGAACATGTATAAATATGAAGGAGAACAATGCTGAGGTGCACATGCCTTTGGAGGAGCGATCCCCCATGTGCCTCAGTGCTGAATAAAGCATACCTACTTTACAACTTTAATGAGTTGTGGAGTCTACCCACGTATCACAACCTGTGGGAAGGGATGTGCTAACAAGATGCCTTGTTTGCAGGGCTGGCTGCACTGGTGTACCCGGCTGTGCACTGTCCTCCTGGTCCCGCTCCTCATCTACATCTCTGTGCCCATCCTCATCCGCCTCTTCCCTGTCCTGCTCACCAAATTTGTCTACCTGAACTTCCGTGAGTGCCCCAGGCTGGGAGAACCACCCTGCTTGGAATTCATCAGGAAGAGAGTTGAAGGGTCCCTGCAATGTGGGTGGGGTGCACCCAGTGCATGGGTGGCACTGGTACAGCACCCATTGATGCCCCCTTGCCATGGGCTTGCGGAGGAGGCATGGAGGGAATTTCTGTTGGTGCCTCGTGTCTTGCAACCTGTAATAACATGGTGCTGTCCACCCTGCTTACTGCCTGAAGTTGCAACACGTGAGCACGCACAGTGCCAATGGGGCTAGAAATCTGGGTGGGAGGAGGTGGCTGAGGGCTGTGCTCACTTCTCCATTCTTGAGCTGGGCTGCGAATGGCCCTGGGGTTCCAGGCAAATAATTTAAAACCAGTAACATCCTGCTTTGGAACAATTGCATAAAAGCAGCTGGATGTGATGATTCCTGGGTTGCCCGAGTGATGGCTGTGATTTTTTTTCCCCAGTGGCCTTTCCTTTCTTCGTTGACTTTCGTCAGCCAGAGCTGCTGCTGAACAACACCATCAACCTGTACCTCATGACCGAGCCGGGAGTGATGGTTGGCATCTGGTGAGCGGGGCAGCCCCAGCATCCTGGGTGGGCACAGCTGGGTGACTGCACCAGTGTCCTGCAGCCCCCCAAGGTAACCGCGCTCTGCCCCCCAGGCACACGGTGCCGGACAGCAGAGGTGCTGAGGCGCGGGGCAAGGACCAGAAGTGGTACGAGGAAGCGCTTGGCGATGATCACCCCGTGATCATCTACCTGCACGGCAATGGGGGGACCAGGCGAGTACCTGTGAGCACCCCTGCCTCTGCCAGGAGGGGAGGCTGCTCCCACACAGCGTCTCTGTTGGGGTGAGAACTGGCAAACTCGGTGCAGCAGCCAGCAGTGTTGCCTGGCCAGGGCTGCTGCAGCGGTGTCTGATCCCACGAGTCAAGGACAGTCCCCTTGGAGTTCAAGGGAAACGCCAAATCCCACTCAGCCCAGAGCATCCAGCTCTGCCCTCCTGAGAGGAGGTCACCCCAGTCCCTTGGTGCTGGAGGGGAAGGTCCTTTGAGGGTCCCTGCCTGAGCTCTAACCTCATTTTTCCCATCAGAGCTGCAAGACACCGCATCCAGTTCTTGAAGGTAAGTGGTTCCCTGTGAGGGGACTGGCACCTGCTGGGAGTAAGGCTCACACTGGCCCTAGGGACTCAAGGGAGACCCTGGCCAGAGTGAACCCCACCATGCTGGGGGTCCTAGGGTGCAACCTCCACCCAGGCATAAAACAGTGCTGCTCCTCCAACAGACAATGGGTGCTGCTGGCTTCCACATCCTGGCTCTCGACTACAGAGGTAAAGTCATCCTCCTGCCTCTTGCTGAGTGACCCCTGTGGGGCCAGCCTCCCCAGGGTCGTGACACCTAGTCGTGTCCCCTGCAGGCTATGGGGACTCTAGCGGGCATCCCACGGAGAACGGCTTCACCACGGATGTCCTGGCACTCTATGACTGGGCTAAAGCACGGATTGGGAACAGCATCATTGTCTTCTGGGGACACTCGCTGGGGACAGGGTAGGGGTGGGGCTGGGCAATAGATGGGGGGTTCACTCCATGCGTGCTGCCTCACTGGAGTCTGCAGACAGTCCCTGAGCTGTGACACTGCTGCCAGAGTAATGCCACTTGGGGATGGACAAGGGGTTGGAGCAGCTCCTTGGTGGAAGCATCTGCAAAGGCAAAACCCAGCAGGCAAAGGGGGTGTTAAGGGTGCTGTGCATCCCACTGGGGCATCATCGCTGCTCTCCCTCCCTGTCCCCTCTCTTCTCACAGGATTGCCACAAATGCAGCAAGAAAACTGCAGGAGGAGCGAGGTAAGGGCCATTGTGGCTGGGTTGGCCCTGTGCAGTTGTCCTCTGGGCTCTGCATGTCCCTGGTGTGCCACAATTCAGGGGCCACTGAGGAGCTGGGGATCCCTTTCACTGTCTGCTAAAGTATCAGGGTCAGCTCTTGGAGCAGGGACAAGTGACCATTCCCATGCTTCTTAGAGGGAAGAGGGCATTTTGGTCTCATGGCTGATGCCTGGGGAGAGAAATTCCCCCACAGCCATGCCTGTTCTCACTGCACTCTGACCTCAGGAGTCCAGGTTGATGCCATTGTCTTGGAATCGCCCTACACCAACATCCGTGAGGCAGCTGCGCACATCCCCCTCACCAAGGTGAGCCCACGGCTTCAGTCCACAGGGTCCCACCATGGTGACAGATCAAGGGCTCTCAGAGGCAGCCCCAGCTGCCTGGGTGTTCCTCCCTTTGCAGGGAAAGGGTGCATCAGTCAAGGGCAAAGCTTAGCACCCCCCAACTCTCTCCCTGGCAGATCTACCGCCAGTTCCCGGGCTTTGAGTACCTCATCCTGGACTCGCTCGCTCTGGCTGACATGTTCTTCCACAGCGATGAGAAGTGAGTGTCCGGTGGGAAGGGGCACCACTGCCCTGTGGGGATGGTAGTGGGACCACCTGGTCGAGGAGAGGTGGGTTGGACATGTCACACCATGAAACGCCTATGTTCTGATTTAGGTTTACTCATCTTACTCATGCTTTATGAGTGGCTTTTTATTTGCACAGCTTCAGATACCAGTATTATCACTGCATAAAGTCCGCAAACCACCATCCTCTTTGTGAGCACTACACGCTCCAGTCCCACCTGCGGTGCGGCACACACAGCTCAATAGCCTTTACTGAAAGCCTTGAAGCTTTTGAAGCCTGAGCACCCTATAAACAGGTCTAAGCTTTTAGGGTGCTTGGTGCTGCCATGCGAGGACAAATGGCGTGGGCATCACCCCGCAGCGGTTCAGCCGCTGCCTGTAGCTACCGATGGGCTGGGCTGGCTCTGAAGGGCAGTGCCAGGGGGTCAGGGTTGCTGTGAGAGATTTCGCAGGGGCTGGGGAGGCTCCCATGGGCCCATCAGTTCCAGGGTGACTCCTCAGCATTGTGCTTGCTACTCGCAGCGTGCAGGTGCTGTCCTGCCCGTTCCTCATCCTGCACGCAGAAGATGATTCCATCCTGCCTCCGCTCCTGGGACGCAAGGTGGGGACTGGTCCCTGTGCATGGGCTTTAATGTGGGTGGGCAACGTTTGAGCCTGGGGTGGGAGGGCTGAAGTGGCTGGAGAGGGGGTGGCCGTCCCCGGGATGCCACAGGGGGTATGGGGTCCTCTCCACATGCCACTAACTGAGCATCCACCCCATGTCAGCTCTTTGAGACAGCACGCAGTGCCTACAAGGACAAAACCAAGGTGAAGTTCATTACCTTTCCCAAAAAGCTGGGCCTGGGCCATGACTACATCTCCTTCAACCCAGAGGTGCCTGCCTTGGTGAAGTAAGTCCTGCTCTGCAGAAATGGGGGGGTACAGAATGAGCCTGGGCCTCTTCTTCCAGGGGTGCATCCCCCCTGTCACAACCATGCAGGTGTCTTCCCTCTGCTCCTTCCCCTCTTGTACTGATCACTGGCATCAATTTTCGAACTCCAGTTGCTCCTCACTGCCCCGAACCTGTCCTCAGCCTGGGTGTCATGGGGCTGTGGCACTGCAGCAAGGTCCCATCTCCTCTTTGCCCTGCATAAACAGCTTTGCTTTAAGCCCAGCACAGACCCACATCTAAGGATCAGAAACCGTGCTCTGACGCAGCACAGGATGGTCAGCAATAACAGTGTAAGATTTACTGCATCTTATTACAGAGACTTCTTGAACATTAAGTGATGCCAGCTGCTGCATGCAGCAACCACAAGCACTTACTCAAATCCACACCGGGAACCTGTTACGGCACTGAACTTGTAAGTAATAAAAAAGTTGTAATAAAAAGAAAAATAAAAGAAGTTGTAAGTAATAAAAACTACTGAAAAACGTTCTAATTCTCCCACAGCCACGAGGATGCTTCGGGATACTTGGGGGATGGGGATACTGTTGTGATCTGAGCGCTGCTCCTGGGACAGGACCATGCAAACCGTGTCCAGGAGCATCACATGGTGTAGGGGGGTGGGGGGTTACAGCCCTACTGCAACTACCCCTTAAACTGCCCAGCACTGATGCCTCAGGACTGGCAAGAGCTGCACCCCAAGTCCTGCTTCAGCATCACCTGCAAGGGCTTAGACAGCTGTGTCCAGCTGCACTGCCCACGCTATCTCTGTCTGGGCCGCAGCACCTCACCCCTGACACCCAGTTTTTGCATTAGTGCAAGCAAGCCCAGTCCGTAATTCAGGCTTCAGCAAAGAGCCCCTTGGACGCCAATGACACAACAGGGCAACAGTTCTCGCGTTCTGCACAACACTCGAGTTACAAAAATTACCCCTTCCCCACTGGTAGGAAAGCCAGCAGCAGCACAGACACCACACAGCGGAGACAGAGACCATTGTACAGCGTCTGTGCTCACATCCCTCGTCAGCAGCACGGCCGAGTTGTCCGAGTGGTGGCTGTGGTTTTGTTCCCAGTGGCCTTTCCTTTCTTCGTTGACTTTCGTCAGCCAGAGCTGCTGCTGAACAACACCATCAACCTGTACCTCATGACCGAGCCAGGAGTGATGGTTGGCATCTGGTGAGCGGGGCAGCCCCAGCATCCTGGGTGGGCACAGCTGGGTGACTGCACCAGTGTCCTGCAGCCCCCCAAGGTAACCGCGCTCTGCCCCCCAGGCACACGGTGCCGGACAGCAGAGGTGCTGAGGCGCGGGGCAAGGACCAGAAGTGGTACGAGGAAGCGCTTGGCGATGATCACCCCGTGATCATCTACCTGCACGGCAATGGGGGGACCAGGCGAGTACCTGTGAGCACCCCTGCCTCTGCCAGGAGGGGAGGCTGCTCCCACACAGCGTCTCTGTTGGGGTGAGAACTGGCAAACTCAGTGCAGCAGCCAGCAGTGCTCTGTGAGGCTGTGAGGATGGTGGTGGAACCACCTGGTTGAGGAGAGGTGGGTTGGACACGTCACACCATGAAATCCCTGTATTTTGATTTATGTTTGCCCATCTTACTCATGCTTTAAAAATGGCTTTTTATGTGCATAGCTTAACCAACCCCTTTGGTACAGAGCTAAGCCTATGTCTGCACACCATTCCAGGGTCCAAGGCCTGTGGCTGGGGGATTGGTCTCTTCCTTGGGATCACCATCCTACCGCATCATGTCCCCTATGCTCCCTATGAAGACTGCAAGAGCCAAAGCCCCCAGTACTGACGTGTTGGCCACTGGCTTTATTCATGCAAACACAAAGGCGGCGCGTTTCCTCAGCAGGCAGAACTGATGCAAAGGCTGCAGCCTGGAAATAAAACAAGGATATATTCTTTTCAAGCATGACCTTGCTAAACCCCTTTAATTACTTTCCATGTGGCTATGGGATTCCCTGGCCCTGGGCAGGCAAACTGCTCTGCCTTTCTCCAGCCTTGCTGTGGGCAATGCTGAATTCATGCTGAGTTTCCTGTGCAGTTCATCGAGCCTGGTCTCAGTGACACTCTGCAGCAGCAGTGGCAATGTCCCTCGGTCCATCTGTACTAGCACAGCGACTTGCCCAGCCCAGCTCACGGCCTGGCTGCCCAGAGCCCCTCACCCGCACACATGGCAGAAAGGGATGGGGGTCTATGCCCTGACCAGCCCCAGCCTTCTGAGAGGGGTCCTCTCTGACAGGAGACTTGTGATGTTTTGGACATGACCTGCTGTGATTTGGCCCAAGCCCCGGGACCACACATGAGCCAGCACTGGGGACACTGCTGGAAACAAGAGATTGGACAAGGGTCAAAACATCAATTATTCTCTTTGCGTGGACTTCCCTGCATGCAAAAGAATAACTCTGGCCCCCAGGCCCCCTGCTAGCAGCAGCGTGCATGACAGCCTAGCTGGGACACCCAGCTAGTGCCTAGCTGGGGGCACGGGTCACTTGCTGCTGCTTCAACTGAAACAGCAGAGCCTTTTGCTCCTGCTGTGAATCCTTGTGTTCACCTGAATCTGCTGCTCCCCATTCACAGGCCTTCTGTGGCCAGCACAGATGGTGCTTTGCAGCCTGCGGTGGTTTCTTAGCAGATTTTGGGAGAATCCTGCACAGCCTCTGACTTCCACAGCATCTGACTTCCACAGCAGTGAGAGCTCTGCAAAGCAAGTGATCAATGTCACCACCAGAGATAAAGATGTCATTGTCATCATAAATTAGCAATGACAAAGCAAAAAAAAAACCCCAAAACCTAAACTAAACTCAACTAAAATAAAGGAAAAGACAAGAAAAGAAAAAGAGAAAAAAGAAAAGAATGAAAACGAGAAAAGAGAAAAGAAAAGAAAGGAAAAGAAAAAAGGGCTCTGAAACCATCAGCAAAACCGAACAAAGTGGGCATGTAGGAAAAGACGCCGTAGGAAAATCCAGCCGGAAACCTCCCCCTCTCACAGCTCGTGCGGGGAGAAGCATGGAAAGAAAGAAGCCCAAGCTTTGCCGGTTTTGCATAGAACAATGGCGAGCCGTGCGCTGTCGCGCCCCCTCGGCTGCGGCTCATTGCTGCCATCGCATGTCCAGCCCCTGCTGTACAAGCCGCATTTCCCCCACCACGCTCGGGACCGAGCCAGCACAGCTTCTCACTTGTAGGAGTTTCCCTCCAGCCCGGGAGATCCTCATGTTTGCGACGTTTGCTGTGCTGGCCCCTTATGGCACCAAGTATTTGCGCCATCCCGGTGCACGCGCGGCATCTGCCATAATCCTGGGCTGATCCCCTTCAGCTCTTGCAGCCCAATAAAGCCCTGCAAGCAGTTTAGGCTGCACCCTGCCCATCCCCACTGACAGCAATGCGAGGCGTTGGGACCGTCTCTCCTGTCCTCTTCACGGCAATGCGCTGCTGCCCCAGCTGCAGCCCAGCTGCACCCACCAGGGATGGGGGGAAATTTGGGGTGGAAGCAAAAAGCTCTCATGAATAAAACCAGCTGGATGTGCTGATGGCTTCCGCTTGTCCTCCTGCTCCCTCAGCGCGGGCAGAGCAGCTTGCGGCTGGCCTGGGCCGCGTTACTGCAGCATCTGCTGATGGGGAACCCGCACCCACCTGCCCACAGCCCTGCTTTGACGGGACCTGCCTGGATCTGCATTCGGGGCTGGCACAGGCTGCTGCGTCCGCACCAACCTCCCTGATTCACAGAGCTGCGCATGAGCACCCTGCTGAGCAACACCTCAACTGTCCACCACGGGTGCCGGAGAGTGCAGCGCCACATGCCCAGCGCCTGCCTTGTCTCAGCAGCCTGTCCCACCATCGTGTCCTGCCTCGCCTGGCCCTGGAGCTCAGCTGGAACGGCAGGAGCAGCTCGGTGTGTGTTGGTCTTGCTCAGGAGGGCGGGTGGCATAAGAGCAGCCCGAAACGCTCGCATGGTCTGGCTGCTCCTCCAGGAACGGGTTTGCTCCCAGCCCTGCTGAGGTGTATTTATCAAAGCCCTCTCTGCTGTGGGCCATGCTGGCTGGTTCGGTGACACGGGCAATGGCCCAGTCGTGCATCCCTGTGTCCAAGCAGCGCGTCCTTCTGCGCCGATCCGAGTCTCAGGGAATTACCGGTGAAACGAAGATATGCCTTTCCTGGTGGGAAGTTTCAGCTCCAGCCGACTCAGCCTGACAGAGCGGGAATCGCAGCCGAGAGGGGAACCAGCAGCAGGTTCCTTCCCTTCCAGAAGGAGCGGGGACACCCGCGTTGGTTTCAAACCTGCATTTTTATGATTATTTTGGCGGTCTTATCCGGAATCTCTCCCTCGGCACGGCCGGCGCGCCCCGCGCGTCACCTCCCTGCGGGCCCCGGGCTCCCTGCAGCGCCCCCCGGGCCGCGGCGGCAGCCGTTGGGCAGCCTCGGCCCCGCCCCGGGGTGGCTGGAGTTGGGGCGGGGCCTGAATGGGAACGGGCCGCGGCTCTGGCGGCGGCGGGAGTGGGGCTGTGGCGACTGCGACGGCGACAGGGCCTGGGGGGAGTTCAGTTCCTAATTCAGCTTTGCAATGTTGGGGCTGGGGCTGAGTCACTCAGGAAACGAGCTGACGGGTTTGAGATACCGTAACCGAGCCAGGCAGACTCTGTGGTTGTGGTTAAAGACAGTATCGTCTCTGGACAAAGGGTACATACTGGGGTTAGAACGAATACGGTCTTTGTACAACCCATGCAACTTGGGGTTCCAAAACTATGAAGTTGGGGTTCCACATCTGCCAGAGAGTTATGAAATCGAACCATAAAAGGAGATAGATAAATAAGAGGAAGGGGCGTGGAAAATCGAGTAACGGGAGATGCAAACAGAGGAGGGACAAGTTGGCATGTGGATTATACATGCTGGACAGGCTGGAAATCTTGGAGTATCCAGCCAATGGGAAAACAAGGGAGGGAATGTGCGGACGAGATAGGAAATACAAATCCAAGTTCTGCCTTTTCTGTGCCTGCCGACTTGCCAGGAAACCCGGTTTTGCAAAAACGTCCATAAAGAATAGCTGCCGCTTCACTGCTGTGCCTGCCCTGAGCTTTTACAAGAGAAGTTTGTATCTCACAGCGTGGGGGCTCATCAGGGATCAAGTCCTTGTTGAGGGGACCTCCGCCACCAAAAGATGGGGAGACGTGTCCTGTTGATTTCAACGGCCTAGTGCGGCTCGACGGGGGTTCCGCAGCTACTGCCTAAAATCCTGAGACCATATTTATAAGGTAGGCCCAGTGAACCAGAGGGGGAAAAAGAGAGAGAGAGGAAAAAGTAGGCACCACTGCAGCAACCAGGCAACTCCGTGCAGGGGCCAAGGTAAGAAAATTGGACTTGAAGCATTACCTTGGTGGTTGGGACATTCTGAGAGACTTGAGCGGGTGTCTGAGACGTACAAATAAGTACAAAGAGAGTGTGGAGTCCGAATCTGCATTTCTATTATTCCGTGAGGGATACAGCCGGGGAAGGACAAAGTGTAAGGACTTGTTGAAAGGAAGTCTCAGGAAACAGAATGGAGAATAAGAAAAACAGGCCTGAGGAAAAGAGAAGGGATGAGAGGAATCATCCCAGGAATAATATTCCTCCAGAAAGCCCCTTAGGGAGGATGTTGAAAAATTGGAAAGACATGTCTTATATAAAAAGGGACAAGATGGTACAGTACTGTTATTTTATATGGACAAAGGAAAGTATTCAGCCAGTGGCCGTTTTTTGGCCAAAGTATGGGGCTAGGGAAGCATAAGAATGTCAGACTTTAAATCTTTATGTAAATGTCAAGGGGTAACGGGTTCAAACTTAAACAGGGGAGTTTAGATTAGATACAAGGAAGAAATTCTTTACTGTGAGAGTGGTGAGGCACTGGAATGGGTTGCCCAAAGAAGTGGTAAATGCTCCATCCCTGGTAGTGTCAAGGCCAAGTTGAACATAATCTCAGGTGGCACGGTTTAGTGTGAGGTGTCCCAGCTCATGGCAGGAGGGTTGGAACTAGATGATCTTAAGGTCCTTTCCAACCCTAACTATTCTATGATTCTGTGTTAAGGAACTTTTCTCACAAGAAGAGTCTGATTGTGCTGCATGCTGGGTATGCTGGGAGCCTGAGACGTGTAAGAGGTCTCCTGGGAGGCTCAGGTCGGGATCAACAGTGAAGCAGGAGGGAGAAATGCTGCCCCTCCCTGCAGTTCACTAGTTCCCCTTAAAAACAACAAACAAGAAAATCAAGGGAAATACTGAGGAACCTAAGGCATGGGATCCTCTAAAGAGTTTACCCCCTCCGTATGATTCCCCCCCAAATAGTTTATAACTTACCCCCAGACAATCCTAATGAGCAGGAGGTGCAGCATCTGCAGCTGTGATGGGTGCAGTGCCACTGGGCTCAGAGAAGCCCGCCCACGCTCAGATCACTGCTGTGTGTGTGCAGTTGGACATCAAGAGATGGTGACAAGAGAGGCTGACACAGCCTCTCTGGAAAGAGGCCAGCTCTGCACCACTGCCAGCACCACGCTGCCAGGGTGGGATGCATTGAGCAGAGGGGATGTGCGTATGCCAGGTCGGACCCAAGCTGCTTTGGCAGGGCTGACAGTGTGAGGCTCACGCAGTGCCTCCCTCTGCTGGGACCGGGCTGAGCCAGCAGTCTGAATCCCTCGCTTTCAGGAACAATAAATTCTCTTGCTGATTTTACGAAAGAGAAGGGGGGAAATGCTATAAATGACTTACAGTATTTCAGGAACATTGTTTGGCCCTGCAGTAGAAAAGCCTGCTCCACAACTTGCTGTTTGTGTTAGTGCAGTCAAGCTTATCAGATGGCTGTACCCTAGCCCCAGCTCCAGAAAGGCTGCTCACGAGCAGCCCCGTGAAGGCACAGCACACTTTGCACACATAATCACACACATGTGGAGCCATACACTTCATCGCACACATGTGCACTTGATCAGGTGCACTGAAATTATTAAACCAAAGGATAACTGTTTTGGGAGTAAAAAGAGAGGGATTTTCAGCGAGAGGGATCTTCAGTTCCCGTTTTTTAAGACACTACCTTGAATAATACAGTGAAACAATTCAAGGGCAATTGTTATACATTCCTGTAGCAGGAAGCAATTTGCTGGGGAGAGATTTAATTGTACAACTAGGGTTAGAAATGAAAACTTACAGGGATCAAATTTTGGTTTCAATGGTTCTATTAACGGAACAGGATGAGGAAAATACAGACCCAAGTTGCTTGGGTAAAAGAGGGAATTCGAACCTTGCCTAGAAAAGGCCTAAGGATATCCTCTTTGCCCTGGGTACACAGCTTTGCCCTAAGCCCAGCTCAGACCCACGTCTAGGGATCAGAAACCAGGCTCTGAAGCAGCACAGGATGGTCAGCAATAACAGTGTAAAATTTACTACGTCTTGTTACAGAGACTTCCTGAACATTAAAAGATGCCAGCTGCTGCATGCAGCAACCACAAGCACTTACTCAAATCCACACCGGGAACTTGCTGTTGTAAGTAATAAAATTTACTGAAAAATGTTCTAATTCTCCTACTGCCTCAAGGATGCTTCAGGTTTCTTGGGGGATGGGGATACTGTTGTGATCTGGGTGCTGCTCCTGGGACAGGACCACACAAACCGTGTCCAGGAGCATCATATGGGGCAGTGTTGGGGGTACACAGCCCTACTGCAACTACCCCTTAAACTGCCCAGCACTGATGCCTCAGGACTGGCAAGAGCTGCACCCCAAGTCCTGCTTCAGCATCACCTGCAAGGGCTTAGACAGCTGTGTCCAGCTGCGCTGCCCACGCTATCTCTGTCTGGGCCGCAGCACCTCACCCCTGACACCCAGTTTTTGCATTAGTGCAAGCAAGCCCAGTCCGTAATTCAGGCTTCAGCAAAGAGCCCCTTGGACTCCAATGACACAACAGGGCAACAGTTCTCGCATTCTGCACGACACTCGAGTTACAAAAATTACCCCTTCCCCACTGGTAGGAAAGCCAGCAGCAGCACAGACACCACACAGCGGAGACAGAGACCATTGTACAGCGTCTGTGCTCACATCCCTCAGCTCCAGCTGCCAGCAGCTCCGTGCCCCTACGCTGCTGTGCCGTTGGGTGTATTCTGCTCAGCCGCGTCCCGCGGCTCATTGGGCGGTGGGATCTTCAGGTTGGAGGGCTCCACGTGCCAGATGTCCTGGGCGTATTCCTTGATGGTGCGGTCGCTGGAGAACTTGCCGGCTGCTGCGATGTTCCTGATGACCATCTTGGTCCATGCCTTGGAGTTCTGCAAGGAGAGAGGTGGGACTGTGGCTGGAGGCTTGCACCCATGGGTGCTACACTGGCCTTAAGAGGGAGGACTCCCTGCAGCAGCACATCCAGGAGCCTCCTCACCAGGAACCCATGTACATGCACAGACCCATCCCCGGGGAGGGAATGTGGTGCCCCCATCAGAGCTCCCCTGCCTCGTCCCCAGGCCGGCACTCACCAGGTACAGCTCGCTGACCTTCTCCTGGCACCTGACGTAAGCCTCGTAGTCTGCAAAAACTTTAAACCTGTAGCAGCAAAGAAAGGAGTCGTCGGCAACAGGAACGCAGAGGTGGGAGCTCAGCGCGGACGGTGGCTGCAGCACACGGGGCTTGGGCTGCTACATGTTGGGCTGCCTCCAACACAAGCACTTCAGACGAGTTCACCCTCCCCAAGCCCTGTTTGCGCAGAGAGCCCTGCAAGCCCGTGAGTGGTGCGGCACGTGTGCTCTAGGAGGGCACACTGGGAGACACTGCTCCAGTGCAAATGCTCGTGGCCCTTGGCTGCTTAATGCTCTAGCCAGGAAGGCCCTTGAGACACTTAAAAGCATCTATCATCTGATGAGGGCTGTGCACCCAAATGCATCTCGGCCTTAATGTACCCCAGTCTTTAATGGGCCAAGCATAAGGTGCTGGACACAGACCCGTCTCTTGTACCAGTGAAGCATCGATTGCTCGACCACATGCACGTCATCAGAGCTGGAAGACTGGACATTATCAGCCAGAGGGTGGATGGTCGCTGCAGGGGGCTGCTCCACACGGGCACCAGGAGTTTGGCGGGGGAACCCAACCCAGGGGATGGATGGCATCCCAGGGCTCACCTGTCATGGTGGAAGAGCATGTTGACCACGTCGCTGAAGAGGTCAGGCTCCTCTGGGGAGAAGAAGCCACTCTTGATCTGGTCAATGGCTTCCTTCAACTCGGGGAGCTGGTTGTAGTACTTCTGGGCATTGTACCTGGCAGGGAAAGGCTGATATGAGATGCTGCTGCTTGAGCTGCCTGTGGTGGAACCCCCCCCAGCGTCCCCAGCCCTCACCCTTCCCTGTCCAGCTCTGTGACATCCTCCACCCTCATGCCGAAGATGAACAGGTTTTCCTCTCCAGCCTCCTCAGCCATTTCCACATTGGCTCCATCCATGGTGCCGATGGTCAGCGCCCCATTCAGCATGAACTTCATGTTCCCTGTGCCCGACGCCTCAGTGCCTGCTGTGGAGATCTGCTCCGACAGGTCAGTAGCAGGGATCACTGCCAACAGAACACGTGGACACAAGAGGCTCACAGTGACCAGCATTGTGTCTGTAGCATGTCAAAGAACGTTAGACCTCCTGCCTAGCAGTGAGGGAGCCGTGGGCTGGCGGACAGCCACGGGGCCGATGTACCCTCCCCACAGTGTGCTCCCGGTGGGCTACCTTTCTCTGCCAGCGAGACCCTGTAGTTCTCCAGGAAGATGACCTTCAGCTTACTCCCCACAATGGGGTCGTTGTTCACCACCTGAGCCACAGCATTAATGAGCTTGATGATCATTTTAGCCATGTGATATCCTGGGGCAGCCTAAGAGAAAAGCCACAGGTGAGCCCAGAGGGCTGGCCAGGGGCAGGGGAGGTCCATCCAGTGCCCATATGCCCGGGGAAGGACCCGCTCAAGATTTCTTCCATCACCTCATCCAACCCGTGTGATGCACCACCAAGCTTTCAGGGGCTTCCCTGACCAAAAGCAGCACATGGTTGTGCAAGCCCCAAAACTCAGTGCCTTGCTTGGACTGAAGCCAACAAGTGCTGCCCCAGCACTTCCTGGAGAGCTTCATGGACCTGGCCACATGAGACATCTGCAACCAATTTCCCCAGGGCATTGTCAAGGACTTCCTCCAAAATGCCTAAAACTCCTGACCCAACTCACCTTGCCCCCAATGATCACTGTCCTCGGCACAAAGAGCTTTGCAGGATCCTTCCTGATGCCTGGAGAAGACAGCAGCAAGGTGTCACCCTCTGTTTGAGCTGCATCCCAGGGGCAGGGAATGCTCATGCACCCGCAGGGGAGCCTGTCCTCTTGGGGTGCACGGTGACTTACGGTTGTACATAGTGATGACGTGCAGGCAGTTCATCAGCTGCCGCTTGTACTCGTGGATCCTCTTCACATGCACATCAAACATGGAGGAAGGGTTGATCTTCACTTTGTACTCCTTCTCCAGGTACAGCGCGAACTTCACCTTGTTCTCCTGGGTGAGGGCAGGGAGCACGCCAGTGCCCAGCCTGTGCTCTCCCTGCCTCCAGCCCCTGGCCACCCCCTCACCTGCTTCACTTTGGCAACCTCCCGGACGAAGAGGTCGTCGTCCACGCACTCGTGCAGCTTTGTCAGCTGGCTCAGGTCCCGCACATAGTCCTCCCCTATTTTCTGCAACAGGAGCACAGGCACGCGCTGACCACACGATGCTCGCAGGCGCCTTCACGGGCGTGCTGCTCCCGGCTGGCAGAGCCAGCAGCGCTTGGGAAGCAGGAGCAGAGCACTCGGGCGAGATGCAAACACATCTCCACCATTTAGAAGATGTAAAAGGCTGAGATTGGAGCAGTGTTCCCAGGGTCAGGAAGGGCTGGGGGCCAGCACGCTTCCCGCACAGCATTACCTCTGCGATGAGCTCCGCCAGCCCCGGGTTGCAGAGCAGGAGCCAGCGCCGCGGGGTGATGCCGTTGGTCTTGTTCTGAAACTTCTCCGGCTCCAGCGCTGCAAAGTCCTCAAAGCTGTGAGGACGAGGAGGGGACAACTTCAGGTTTGCCTCCTGGCACCACCATTACCAAGCCAAGGGTGATCCCGCCACCACGCCTACACTTGAGTCTTGACTATTTCCGAGTGGATCTTTGCCACGCCATTGACAGCGTGGGAGCCGACGATGCAGAGATGGGCCATGTTGATCCGCTTGGTACCTCCCTCCTCAATCAGGGACATCCTCTGAAGTCGGTCCACGTCGTTAGGGAAGAGAAATGCAATGTGCTGCAGAGAAGACCAGAGAGATGGTGAGGGGTGCTGGCATTTAGGGATTTCCCACCTGACTGCTCCCGAGGAGAGGGCCACAGCAATGTCTCCAAAGCGCTTGACATGCTGAGCCGCAGAGCGATGGCTTTTACTTCAAAGTGACAGTGCAAACCCCCTCCAAAGGGTGCCCTTCCCCAGCATGGATGTCTCCAGACATAAGGACGTCCCAAGCCCCCCCAGTCTTGGAGATGGGTTTTTGGGCACGTGTGGCCAGCAGGGCTGTTTCAGCAAAAGCCTTGTGCTGCCAGCCCAGGAGGCCAAACCTCCACCTCTTTTATACCCTCCACCTCATCCTTTCCCAGGATAAACTGTGTATTTAGGGAGCAAAGAAAGGCCAACAGGTAAGGCCCTGGAGCAAAGTGCAAAGTCTTTAAAACAGGCAGTAACTGCAGGATGGCAACTGCACACCAACTTCCCAAAATAGCAGACAGAACCACCTGGCCACACACCCAACCTCACCCCTCTGTGCACCCCTTAGTCCTGACAGCACAACACACGCCATCCCTGGGCCCCTCTCTAGAGAGAGTTCCTCTGCTGCCCAAGGGACTTACATCCAGGTGTCTCTGGTTGATCTCATAGATGATCTGCAGGTGTCTGGGGAGCAGTTTCTCCACCAGGTCCACTGGCCAGCGCTCCAGGGCTTCGGGAAGCACTGTGTGGTTGGTGTAGGCGAAGGTCCGCTTGGTGATGTCCCAGGCCTGCCAGGGGAGAGCTGGTGCTCAGCAGCGAGGCTGGGTGCCAGCACCCATGCACAGTCCTCCCACCACGGTCAGCAGCACGGCCAAGCCGACGCCTCCAAGTCCATACCCATTAAACCCATCCTGACTGCTCCACATCACTCCCCAGGCCACCAGCAGCTACAGAACTGGTTGCCCAGCTCCTCCACCATGGGCTGGCAGGAAGGTGAGTGCAAGCGGAGGGGATCAGTGGCCAAGTCAGGTCTCTCTACCTTGTTCCATGGCAGCTTCTCGATGTCCACGAAAATCCGCATCAGCTCAGGGATGGCCATGGCAGGGTGCGTGTCGTTCAGCTGGATGGCAACCTGTGCGGAGAGCAGTGGTGGCATGTGGGGATGTGTGTGGGACGTGGGCATCCCACTGCCCATCAGCTGGGCACAGGTACCCAGGGAGGGTCCACAAAACATCTCAAGGCCTGGGGGGCACCTGAGAGGTGTCAAATTGAGCTCCAAGGTACATGTCAGAGCAACGTGGGTTTGTACCTGGTCAGGAAAGGAATCAAACACGATTTGGACACTGTCTGTGCTCCCAAATTTGGACGCTTTGAAGCGGCGTATGATGTCCTGGAGGGTGGCAGCCACGACGAAGTACTCCTGCTTCAGCCGCAGCTCCTTCCCTTCGAAGAACTGCGAGCAGAGGAGCGGGGGCTGCAGCACTGCAGCGTGCTGCCCAGGCAGTGCCTGTGCTGTGGCAGCTGTGCCACCCTAGGCACACCTCCCTGCACGAGGGACCCGCACCGGCACACGTGCACCACACAGCATGGTGTGAGGCCCCACTGCTTCTCCTGCACTGGTTCTGGCAGCAGCTCTAACCCCAGAGTCTCTCCATGCTTTCCAGATTGCAGCACAGGTGTGTGAGATGTGCCTGCCACTGCAAACAGGTTGAGTCCCTCCCGAGCATCGTCAAAACCTGTTCTCCCTGGTGTGAAAATTCTGGCCACAAGGAAAGGTACTGGGGAGATGGAAGGGAAGCTGCAGGGGCTGTAACACCGAGGAGCTAATTCTGAGACAAGAATTAAAGCCACTGTTCGCATAGCACAAAACACCAGCCCGCTGGTCTGCAAAATAGGATCTGTAAGAGGCAAGCTCACCACTGGAGCTGTGGTCCCCCCAGCTCTCCGTGACAGCTGGGAAGGCTGGGGTAGGGTTAAATGGGAAAAACTCCATCAAGGCTCGTCCAAAACAGACTGCAGAGTGTGGAGAGCTGCCCTTCAGCTTCTTCCCCTATGCCTGCAAGCAGGACATTCTCATCCCCACTCCCTTTTACCACACTGAGCACAGATTTGCCCAGCAACAGTCATCTCTACTGCAGCCCTGGTGAGAGGCAGCAATCCCCACCCAAGCACTACAGGCAGCTTGAAACACAATGATAAGCATCTCTGCAATGTCCCGGGGTTACTCCACTTCACACTCTCTCTGGGTGCTCTTTATCCGTCCCTAAACCAGGGACACTCTTGCCCCGCATCGTGACTTACGTTGTCATTGGGGTAGAGGACGCGGGATATGTTCTCTGCCAGATTTCTGTCCAGCACAGCCTGGATGTAGTCTCCGACATTGACTGCGGAGGAGCAGAGGGATAAGGTGGGCACGGGACCCCCCTCCACCCCATCCCGCTGGCACCCCACCAGCAGCCACTTACAGTCCCGCAGGTTGAAGTCGTTGGGTGCTCGAGCCGACCACAGGCGCATGGTGTTGACGGTGTTGTTCAAGTACCCGGGCACAGGGGTATCGTAGGGCAGCGCCAGCACCACCTACAACATCAGCAGGGGAGCTGAGGCTGGGCTGTGCCCCTGGCTGGTGTCCCTCCAGGTCTCCCCTGCCCCACCTGAGCCTTCCCATCCCACAGACGCTCCTCCAGGACTGAGCTCAGGGCTGCACCCATCTTTATGGTGGGGACATGCTTTGTACCCACAGCCCCTGCCATGGGGACATCCCGGCTCCCTCAGGTCTGCCCAGTGACTTCTGGTGTTTGCCAGAAGCACTCAGGGGATGGAGAAAGGCTTGCGAGCTTCAGAAGCAGCTTAATTTAAGCCATCGTACCGTGCTGTGCATTGCACACAGACCTGCTGGAGGTGTTTTTGGGTATTTCAGAGGTTGGCTGCAGATGTGGAGCACCAAAACCTGTCCCCATCCCTAATGTCCATCCCCTCCCCACTTTGCTTCACCACCGCCTTTTCCACCCCAGCGAAGCACCCTCGCCAGTGCAACCCTCCCCAGCAGGGATGCTGCGGGACCCACGCCAGGGGTGCAGCCCCCCAGGTGACGGGACAAGCCATGCAAGGGGTCCCCACATGCTGGCCCCACGAGGCTGTGCCCCAGCCCGTACCTGGGTGTCGACCCACTTGGTGCCAGTGGCAGTGTGCTCCACGCGGCCGTAGAAGTGCACGGGCAGCATGTACTCGGGACGGGCTTTCTCCCAGGGGTTGCCGTGCCGGAGCCAGTCATCGGCTTCTTCCACCTGCCGGAGGGAGCGGCAGCTGTGGTGGGGCCACCCAGCCCCAGGGACCTCCCCAGGCTGTGCCACGTGCGGGGCTGGGACAGGCTCTGGCTGCATCAAGGGGCTGATGCTTTGGAGATCGTCTGCCCTAAACCTGAATTCTGGTGCCACAGGGTGAGCCTGGAGACTCTGCCCCAACCACCCTGAACCCCAGGGTCTCCCTGCCAGAGGGGTGAAGGATGGGGATGAGGAGGTGGGGACGAAATGAATGTTCCTCAGTGCACCGCTAACACTGCCGTGCTGTGACCAAGATGCCACCAGCCTCTTACCCAGTGTCAGCCTGCAGGCCAGCTAATGAAGTGGAGTTGATCCCTGCCCCGGCAGTGCTGGGGAGAGCCCAGGGTAGAGATCACCTTTGGCACGGCCAGGTCAGAGCTCCGGGCAGCAGGGACATTGTGTGAGGGCCAGGGGAGATAAGCCACATCAGGACGTAGCAGCCAGGGAATGCTGTGCCAAGGAGGAAAGGTCTCCACTTGCTGGCGGTAGGGACAGCTTTTGGGAGTGCTCACAGGGTCCTCTGGGCACTCGGGGCTGCCTCCCACCAGGGGTGTTGCAGATGCACACCACATTTTCCACTGCATTTCCTAAACAGCCTCTTCCACCCTCTGATGCTTTAACCCAGATGTCAGGCTGCACAGCAGGGCTTGGGGGCTGCATCTGGCCTCCACCAGACCTTCCTACACTATCCCTGTACAGCCGCAGTGAAACCATCCTCACCCCATGAGCAGCATGGACACGACCTCTCCCTCCCTGTTAGCACCAGTTTAAGAAGTTAAACTTGCTCGAGAAAACACCTGACAAGTTATAAACACCAAAGCACCAACAGCTCCTGCAGTCTCCAAGCTGAGAGAGTGTCTGTGCACTCTGATCTCAACTTGATCTAAGGGGGAGGCCGGATTCAGGGCTTTGGCTGTGCGGGGGAAGGTGAGGGCCACGCGCCTCCATCCGTACCTGCCACCCGTCCCGGATCTTCTGGTTGAAGATGCCATACTCGTAGCGGATGCCGTAGCCGTAGGCTGCCAGCCCCAGCGTTGCCATTGAGTCGAGGAAGCAGGCTGCCAGGGGGACAGGGGAGCACTGACGGGCACTTCCCTGGGGAGCCCTGGGAGACAGTGGGTCCTTCTCCCATGGAGAGCAATAGCCAGAAGCAGGAGCCCCGCAGGGATACGAGGCAGGGCCAGCAGCAGCTGCTCGCTGCCCGGCCACCCAACACCTCTCACCCTGTGCTGGACAGGCTGGAGCAGTAAACCCCTATCCCCTGGTTTAGGTACCCCCTGCAGAGGATGCAAAGGCCCTGGGGCTGTGCCCCATCTCCCCAGCAATGAGACCGCTTGGGGGCTCACTCACCAGCAAGCCTGCCCAGACCACCATTGCCGAGACCAGCATCCTCCTCGATTTCCTCCAGCTCTTCCATGTCCAGCCCAAGCTACAGAGGAGGAGGAGAAGGCGATGGGCCAGACACGCTCGGTGCCCAGCCCCGAGGAGCGGATGCACTGCTGGCACGCACCCCTGGGTGCTATGCTGCACCCACTGCTGCCATCCCTCTTAGGGTGGCCTCCAGGAGGGGTGGAAAGACACCGAACCCTGCAAGACCTATCCCTGCAGGTGGGACACTGTGATTTGCATCCAGAGCAGCCTCCCTCCCCCTCCAGGGATGCTCAGGCTGTAGCAGGGACCAGCTCTGGTGTTTGAAGTCCCTCCACCAGCCTTTACAAGGGATGCACGCACCGGTGACGTTGCCGTGGACAAGCTCCTTGGGCCTGGGGGCACCCAGCCATAACCAGGGCAGAGCCATAACCAGGGTGCTGGTCCCAGGTCTTTCAGGCAGGTCTCCCAGGGCTCAGTCCCAGCCCTCTTCCCTCTCCCTATGCCCCAGCACCACGGCTGCAGCCCCACACGGGCAGTGCTGCGTTCCTGCTCCCCCAGCACCCCCATCCCCCTGGGCAGTCACCCATGTGCATCACTGCCCTCTGGCACAGTAGCCCAGGTGCCCATCCCCATGGCCCCAGGCATCACCCTTTAACAGAGGTACCCAGAGAAGCAACCGCACCACTTTCACAAGGAACTCTCAAGGTTCCAGCCTGGGATGCTGTGGGAGGAAGGGGTTTTGCCTATGCAAAGCACCTTGGGCAGCTCAGCAGGAACTAAGACGGTGCCTTGTCAGCGCTGAGCCACCTTTTCCCATGGAAACCCCTTGGTCTGCATCTCCCCTGATGTCCCACGGTCACAGCAGGTAGGCACAGCCCCAGTGCCACAGCCACCCATGCAGGAGAGCCAGACCCTGCACTGCTCACAGGTAAGAGACAGCACCTTCTCCCAGCCCTGCATTGCACTGGCAGCCCTCAGTGCCCACACAAATATTTCAAGTGACTTCTATTCTACCATTTCATTTTAGAGAAGTTTGGCATTTGTGCCCGGGGAGCTCAGCACATGCACTAAGGAAGGTTCTGCCCATAGCTTCACCTGCCATCGACTGCAAAGAAGGTGATTTCCAAACAATCTCACACCTTCTGCTTCCCCCTGCAGCATCCCAGGCAGCATCCCAGGCTCTTCACCTCAACCCGCATCCCCAGCTCAGCTGCCAAGGTCAACAGATAAGAGATAAAAAAGCCTAAAAATAAGTTACTGTCCCTTGATCATGTTTGCACAAAAGCTGCTCCTGCTGCTGTGCAGACGCCCCAGTTGCACATGACACGCATTGGACACGCTGGTCCAAGTGGTGAAAGGTAGAGGGAAAAGGAGCCACCCAAAAACCTTTGACAACCCAAGTGCCACAGGGTGCCAGCCCCAGCCTGGGGCTGAATTAGGCTCCTCTGCCATTGATTATGGCTGTTAACGGCCTCATGCATAGAACCATGCATTTCCTGGCAGTTTATGGGCTCAGCAGCGCTGTACTGCATCCCTCAGCACACAGCAGTGGGACTGGGCAGCCCTGCTCAGGCTGCAAGTGCTGGCTGCAGCCGCGGGCCTTGTGAAAGCAGGTCCTGCAGCAGCATTCATGCACTACGGCATCACCTGCTGCTCAGGGAGCAGTTTGCAGACAGCGTGGTAAAAGACGGACGGACATCTCCAGGATCCAGAGAGCATGGAGCCCTCCTGCCCCGGGGCCTCACTGCCTGGGATGCTCACCTGGTAGATGGCTTCGTCGCAGGCGTTCTGCAGCCCCAGGTTGATCATGGTGTTCTGCAGCGTCCGCCCCATGTAAAACTCCAGGGAGAGGTAGTAAATCCTCTGAAAGAGAAAACCAACCCAGGTCACCTTCCCCAGGCCTGGAGGAGGCTCCCCTGCACCGCAGGAGCTGCTATTGGGAGTTACCTCAAAGCAGGAGGAGAACCCTGGCTGTCAACAGGGCAGGGGGGTTTGCACCAGGAACTTGAGGGCTGGGGCTCCTTGGAGGCCCCGAGGCGGCTGCGCCTGCAGCCCCTGCCCTGCTCTCCTGCCCCTGCTATTTCCCAAGCCAGGAAGATGGCAGTGCCGAGGTGGTTTGTCGGGACAAGCTGCGGTGCCCGGTCCAAGAGCAGGGACAGCTCCATGATGGTTGGCCTGAGCACGCCGGGGGCTGCAGTGGTACAAAGGTAACCTTTAAAGAGGAGACATTACCCAACGTCCCCATGAGCTACAAAGCAACCAGAAAAACAAGGGAGCCACTGGGAACAGAGGTGTGTGGCAGCCACAGGGCCACCGGCTTCCCCTGCAGCCCTCTTGGGTTTGCTCTCGTCTCCCCTCTTGCTGACACAACGGGGGCAGGATGTGGCCAGGAAGGTGGAGGCTTGCGTAAGCTGTCGCCTGTGTCAGCACCAGCAGGTTTTAAGGAAGGATTTAGTCTGGAGGGAGCCACTGACTTGACAGCTTTCCCCAGGACCTGCACAGGGGCGGGCTGGGGATGGCGACGGGAGAAGAGAAGGCTCAGGAGAGACCTTAGAGCAGCCTTTCAGTACCTACAGGGGGCTGAACAAGAAAGCTGAAGCAAGGGCATGTAGGGACAGGACAAGAGGCAATGGCTTTAAACTGACAGAGGGGAGATTTAGACCAGGTTTTAGGCAGAAGTTCTTGTGAACTGCTGGAGTTTGGAAGACTACCATTATACAGAAGGTGCTGCACTGGGGTTGAAAAGAAATGTCCTTTCTTGATCTCATTTGAATTTGTGACCTTTCCCTATCACACATAAACTTGCCCTCCAGTGCCTTAAGGGTCCTCCAAGAGAGCTGGAGAGGGACTTTTTACAAGGGCATATAAGAACAGGACAAGGGGGAATGGCTTTAACTTGACAGAGGGCAGATTTAGATTAGATATTAGGATGAAGTCCTTCCCTGTGAGGGTGCTGAAGCACTGGCACAGGGTGCTCAGAGAAGCTGTGGCTGCCCCATCCCTGGCAGTGTTCAAGGCCAGGTTGGATGGGGCTTGGAGCAACCTGGTCAAGTGGAAGGTGTCCCTGCCCGTGGCCGGAGGTTGGAACTGGATGAGCTTTGAGGTCCCTTCCAACCCAAACCATTCGGTGACTCTGCGTTCTGGGCAGCATGGGTTGGGTTTACTGGCTTGGTCCCAGCAGAGCTGGAGGCCATGATGTAGGGTGAACGGCACTCAGCACGGCTGAGCTGTACGGCAGAGTCCCCACTCTGAAGCCCTGGAAGTGGTTTATCTTTCTCTCCCCTACAGGACATGGCAGGGATTTGAGCTATCAGGGGCTGGCACCAGCCCAGCGAGGTGTTGGCCGCACCACCCTCCCAGGAAGCAAATTGAAGGCGACAGAGCCATCCAGGTTGCAGGAGGGGATTACTGCTTAATCCCCAAGCAGCCAGAGCCCTGTGCTCGGTGGGTGCAAGCCAGCTCACACGGAATTCCTGCACAAAACCAGATCTGTCTCGCTTGGGACCCCTGCAGCACAGATCAGGCTTGCACCTCTTTCAGACAAGAGCTGCTTGCAGCTGCCTCCGCTTAAGCCCTTCAAGTAATTCACCCTAGAAGGCTTTGCAGCTGCTTTTGGTAGAGCTCACCCACGCCAGCACTGTGGGGCAACAAACGCTGTTCCCATGCCCTGCACCCAGCTCCCAGCCAAGCTGCGCTCTGTTTGTTTTGCAAAGCAAAGGACAGCGGCCTCCTCCTTGTTAAAGTCCAGTCCCTCTGCTCAGCAGCGCTAAAGGGAACATCCTCAGACCAAAGGAAAACCGAGCCCCCCATTCCTGTATTTTTTCTGGCAAGTTCACAGAGGGGCGGTTTGTGCCCAAGGGGTTACAACGGCTGTAGGAATTCCCCCACTCCCACCCTGCAGGACCCCCCTTGGGAAAACCGGGGGGGCCTCCCTCGCACTCCCGCCCTGCAAAGAGGGGTCCCGCCCAGCATCCCCTCGCTCCCACCTTGGGGTCCTTCTCGTAGTAGTACTGCTGCGTGCGGATCCAGCGCCCCACCAGGTGGTCCCGCACGGTGTGGGCCAGGGCGAAGTAGTAGTCGCGGGGGGTGGCCACGTTGCGGTCCTTGACCAGGGTGAAGTGGAGGTGCCGGTTGAAGCCCCGCTTCAGCTCGGCCACGCTCTCGGCTCCCACGATCCCGCGGATGCTGATCTGCTTCCGCCGCTCCTGGTCCGACAGCGGCCGCGACATCCCGGCGGGGCTGCGGGGCACGCACACCGCGGACACTGCCGCGGCGGGGCTGGGCACGGGCGGCAGGTTTGGGTTCCGCCTCCGCCCCGGGCCGGCACCGCCACCGCCAGCGGCACAGGGACGGGGAGGGGCCGCCGCCACGGGCCGCCCCTGGTGGGGCGGGAGCAGCGCAAAGCGAGGGGGTCTCGGGGACCACCACCCCTGGGCGGGGGCACAGAGGGGAGTGCAAAGGGAAGGGGCGGAGCCCGCACCAGCTCCGGGCGGCGCGGTCCGGTCCTGCCTCGCACCGGGGCGGTGGCGGGGACTCCACCCGTCCCACTCAGGGCTCCGCCCCGTGCTCTGGAGGTCGTCCAAGGCCCCTCCCGCCGGGGTCGGGGGTAAACCCGCTCTGAGGGCGCAGAGGGACGGTTCCGCGGTCCCACCCGTGCCCAGCAGCCTCCCCCGCCGTCCCCTCGCCTCCTCACTGGTCTCTGCCCGCTCGGGAATCCCTGTGGGAATGGCGCGGGATCTCCTCCGGTCGGCTGCGGGCCCTTTCCAGCCGTCTCCCCGGGCGGGCTCCGTGGCTGCCTGCCCTGCTCTGCCTTCGGAGCCCGGCCCTGCCTCCTGGTTCCTCCCGAGGGCAAGAATAGCTGACCTGAGCATGCAGCACAACCCCTCTTCCTCTTCCTCCGGCCGTGCCTGCGCAGGCCTTCCAGCGCTGGGTGTTTTCCCTGCCCAGTTCTGCACAGCTGAACCCACACGCAGCCAAAGAGCATCACAACCCAACCGCTGCCCTGGGCCACCCCTGCTCCTGGGCCTACCCAACCACCCGACCGATACGCTGGCCAGGTCCAGGCAGGATGAGGCTCCACACTGAGCTGGGCCCTGGCAAAGGGCTGCAGCAGCTCACCCAAACTTCAGGAACCAGCCCAAACCGCACACGTGCGACATGGGAAAAAGGGAATGTGCCCCGCGTTCCTGATTCTTCACAGGGCAGATTGAAGGACTGTTGTCCAGGTGGACGCCTGGGCACGGTTTCCTCGCCAGTTGGCAGCAGACAGGGGCTGGGTGCCTGCAGCAGGTATTTCCTGGCCAGGACCTGCCCTCCAGTGCAGGTGGGAATTGCAGCCATGCGAGTGGTGCCTGCAGAGTGCTCCAAGAGCTGCCAGGGGCGGGGCAGAACCCTGGGTGGGTTTGGGCAGCTTGGGACATCCAGCGCTGCTCTCCTGGATAGCGGGAGCTGGGCTGCACCCGCCGTGGGGTGGTGTCCCCTGGCCCTGGGTTGTGCCTGGAGTTCCAGGCTGGGTTTTACAGGCCGCAGGGTGGATGCAGTTTACCGTATCTCCGGTGTGCTGGGTATGGCCCCTCTTGGGAAGGACAAGCGTTGTTCTGAGACATAAATGCACTTAATGCAATGATTAGCATGTTCTTCTTCAGCCCTGGACCCGAGCCCATGATGAGCTCAGAGGCCTCACATTGAAAACCTCTCCTTAGGCATGGTGAGAAAACGTGGAGCAGGCACCAATGTCCCAGCAGCGAGTCCTAAGAGAACTGTCCAGGACTTTCCCTCGGACATGGCCCCAACAGCACTCATACCTCAGCATTTCCCCTATTTACGGAAGAACGACCCTCCCAAGGGATTCCATGTGCTGGTGCTGCATCACAGCAGTGGGTCTGGGGCAGGGGCTGGTGCTGGGATGGTTGCACTGGGTTGGATGCTGCAGCTTGCCCCCTGGGGAGGTGCTGCTCTGGACTCAGCCCAGGTAATTTCCCCCTCCTGCCACATGCCATCCCTCATCCCTCCTTCTTACATTCTGGCTCCTTGGCACCCAGGACCATTCATTGGCACCCCAAATTCCCTTGGTGATGGGCTACAGGTGGAGTGGGAAGCCCCGTGTTTCTGCTCCCTCCCCTCTTCTGCTGTCTGAGCTCAGCACTCATGTAGGGAGTGGGGAATTGTCACTGCTCATCATACACACAAAGAAGGGAGGCAGGAGTTTGCTCAGGAAGGGAAAGGATCAGGAAAAGACTGGGTGGGATGTGGGACTGCTGGATTTGGTGTTCATGGCTATGCTTGGGTTGGCTCCCCTAGAGCCCTGCAGGCATAACAGGATTTGCAGTGACTCATCTCCCTCCTTGGGGCATCTCCTGCTCATGGGATGGGAAAGTTCCTATCCTCTCTGCTCCGCAGGTGCTGGTGCCTTGCCAGCTGTGTCACCCCTGTAGGGAGAGGGTGCTGGGGTGCTGCCTGTGCCAGCGGCATAAGCTCCCTGCACCCCTTGGTCATCTTGTGCTGCTGTTGCTGCAGCGCTGGGTTTCAGCTGGCTTCTGTACCCCCCTCACTCCCATGAACCAAGTTCTGTCCATTCTCTGCCGCTGTCTCCCTGCAGGGACAGGGAGGGATGTGCAGTGTGTTGCACTGACCTGCACTGGGGTGGGAGGAGATGGGAACCAAAGGCAGGGGCTGTGGTGGTGCAGTTATGCTCTGGAAAGCTGTGCCCTTCTCTCATAAAAGTCCTTTATTAGAACAGCAAACATGACACTTCTCTTCAGTACAGCGGCTGTATGCAGCTATAATCGCGGTACAGGGGGACGATGTCTTACAATCACTGGGAGTCTAATAAGCACCATGAACATCCTAAAGGACAGGGGATAACGGCTGAGAGAGGAGCCCCGGGTGAGCCGGCCACGGGGGCTCATCAGGAATTCACCAAAGAGCTGCTCGGCATTGTCCCGCAACACGGCTCTCCTGCAGCTGAGAGAAGCTCCTCGGTGTAAGTCAACAAGATAGCACCCATCCAATAAATTAGGTAAACTTAATACTAGAGCAACAAAGGAATGAATGGGACCATCCTAGAGGAGGGCATGCTGGAAGGGAATGGTCTATTTACACTTGTCTTCCTGCTGGACCAGCACTCCTGAAGCATCCCACCTGATCCCGAATCTGGAGCTGCAGCTCTCTGGCCAGGCTGGGTAGGCTGGTACCTGCCTGGCAGCGGCACTGCTGCCTCCCCAGCTCTGCACCACACCAGGACACGGCGAGTGATCGAACAGTGCACCGTGGGGACATGCGTATGCAGGCGCCCTCGGCACGGGGACGCAGCTGGCACCGGGCATGGCACCCGCAGCTCTGACTCCTTTCCTGCCTCTGAATCACCAGAAAGTCCCTACTAGGGTAGGCCGATGGGAGCTGCTGCCAGCAACAGGCGCAGGCAGGGCAGCGGGTGCGTATTCCTGAGTGCATGGCAAGGCTGTGGCCAGCTCTCCTTCCTCCCCATCCTCATCCCCAGGCTCCCTGTCAGACCCTCCCTGCAGAATGTATTCTCTGGTGAACAGAAGGACACTGTCAGGATTTTAAGGCTAGGCTTTATATGGCAACTATAAAAAAATAAACACTAATCTCCAAAGAGCCGGGCAGGGGCTCTCTGGTCTATGGCTGTGGCGTGCGTGCTGACGCCGGGCTGCGGAGAGCTGGGGGAGACCCTGCCAGCACCCAGAGCACCCAGGGACAGGGCAGCCACTCCCTGCCCCACTGCTGTGCCCCATGGAAATGCCTCGGGGGGACAAGGGACAGGGCCGGGTGTTTTGGTAAGGACACAGAGACTGACTGGTAATCCAGGACCCACCTCTACACACGACTGAGGGTGCTCTGCAAGAAAGGCCACAGGGGAAAGAAATATCCTGCAAAGTAATGGGGCTGGTGTGGGCAAAAGCTTTCTCGTGGTGGGGGTCCCTCCTTGGTCCCTCCATCCAACTCCAAATTGCCAAAAGAGACGAAACTGCCCCCCTCGAAACCCCAACTCAAATCAATGAAACCAAACCTAAAAGCGGACACAGAGGAACATCTCGGGCTACTTAGGTACTTCATCAGCCAAAAGAGCTAAACAGCGAAGCGCACACACACAGGACAGCGCAGGAGGATGGAGATCAGAGGTGCCCACAAGCTGGGTTCTTCCTGCCCGCTTTGCCTCTCTGTCTCCGGCCGGCAGCTGAGCAGGGACCCGGCGGCTCGGCAGCAGCCTTGTCCCGCGGGAGGGAACGGGCTGGCTCCTCTCATCCTGAGAAGAGGCAGCCGGCTCCAGGAGCATCCTCACGGCATGGCCGAGCGCGAAGTGTAGAACTCAGGGACCGGCAGGCCGGTGTGCAGCGTCACCTGCAATGAGACACAGGGCTCAGCTGAGTCCCTCCGTGCTTGGCAGGACAGCTCAGGGCTGGCACACTGTCCCCAGGGAGGGCAGGAGCAGCACCCAGACAGAGGCAGGGTGCAGCCAGAGATGTGGGGAGCCCACTGCTCCTCCTGCCCCACTGCACATCCTCTCCACGGCAGTGGGAGCCTGGGTAGGGTAGGAGAGGCTGTTCCCAGAACTGCAGCAGTAGCTCCATCTTGCTTTTTCATGGCTTGTCACCCCTGTGAGGTGGGATGCTGGTACCAGTGGTACCAAGCCCCAGATATCCTGAGCTGGCTGCAGACAAATCTGGCAGTTGGCTGCCAGAGAGGTGGGACATGGCAGCAGTTGGATCCTTCCACAGATGGGATGGACAAAAGGGGATGGAAGGGCTTGAAGGATCCTGAGCTGCTCAGTACAGAAAGAGACCTCCAGGAAGCCCCTGAGCTGAGCGTGTGCCATACAGCAGATGGGATGTGGCCAATTCCTGGTGCGAAGAAGCTGAGCAGCAGCAGGATGCTGGGGCAGGGCCATGCTATGACATGGGGAGATGTTCAAGCACAACCTTTAACGGTCTCTTCCAACCCAAACCATTTGCTGATTGTATGAAAATGGGAGCTAGGCACTTGGCCTGGCATCATCTGGGGATGGGAAGTGACGCAGCAGAGACTGCAACACAGGGATAAAGGGAAAGGGAGAGGAATACTGGAGACCTGATGCTCAGGGTGTCTAGGAAAACCTTGGTCTGTAAGGGATATGGGCAGGCTCTGCTTGTGCAGACTGACTGGGTGAGGAGCCAGTCGTGCAAATACTCACACAGGCACCAATGAGCTGCGCATGGGTAATTCAGTTCCCTTTGCAAATGCTTTAGTTTGGGATGAAAGCACAATTCCTTCTTTTATTGGAACAGCAGCATTTTCCCCTTCAGACAGAGTTACAGGAAACTCTGTCTAAAACAATTATTTCCCTCTTAATTACAGTTAATTATTCGTAAACCTTTGAAGAAGGATAATAAATGACTTTGGTTTATTAGCAGCCTTTTATCAGTATCCCATGGGATTTCTCTGTTATCAGGGGATTTAAGCTCTGCCTTGCCCAGAGAACTGTCAGAAAGCAGAGGGGCTTCAGGAATGTCTTTGTCTGTTAGGGCTGTGTATAGGATTTTTGTAGGAATTAAACCCACAATGAAGCGGGATGTTTCTGCCACACCAAATTAATACCGTAACCTCTAAGACCAGCTCAGACAAGATGGTCTTCTTTAATGTCTCCTGATTAAACACCGGCTCAGCCCCAGTATGTTGCACATTGGCCAGCCCTTCCCCAAGCTGGCAGCCTCCCTGACTGCAAGGCCCCTAGGGTGGGAATCTCTGGCAGGGATGCTCGCAGGGTTTGGGGTGGTAGCGACCAACCTCTGCCCCAGTGCTGCTGGAAAACTGTTAGTGCCTTGGTGACAGCAATGGTACGCCTGATACCCTGAATAGAACATGCCCTGCTCCAGAATCCTAACTTAGAGAAGCTACTCGGTGCCTCTGCCCTTGTACAGAGATGGTGCCTTTGACATCCACTGCCAAACTCCTCAACACCCTGAGGTCATCTGTTATGTGCAACGTGTCCTAGGATGTGCTTGGGCACTTGTGCAGTGCTGGAGGTACAAGCAGTGGTAGAGTGGATGTGCCAAAGTCAGGCTCAGTGATTGTGGAAGACTCAGTGCGGGGGGATCATAGCAGGGATGTGATCAGTGAGAAGAAAAATGAAAGATGAAAATACCGGATAGGCCCAGGAAGCCACCACTTGGTGATGTTCAGGATAGCTGATAGCTTGGGAAAGAGGAAGAGAAGAGGGGTTTGAAACTCCCCGGAGGGCAAAAGGTTTTAAAAGGTGCCCTTCTCCCCGGTAATGCTCCTGACTGGAGAGTCCTAGGAGAGCTGCGAGAGCTGATAAGGCTCTTGTTGGGTACCATCATGAAACAGTTATAAAAGTGTTGCACAAGAGCCTTCCCCACAAAGTCCCCGTGCTGCTGAGCATCACCACGCACTGCAGTGACGGCAGCACTGAAGGGTCTGCCAGCAAGCTCACCCGCAGGGTACGCTGCTGTGGTGCTCCAGAGCATGGTCAGAGCACGTACCTGCACATTCCTGTTGAGGCTGACCGCGGGGAAAAAGAGGCCCTCCAGGTTCTCAAAGGCAACAGGCCCTTGCTGGTCCTCATTGATGGAGAACGTCAAAGTCCTCCTGGTCAAATCCAGCAGCACTCCCACCGTGGCGCCTTTCGTTATCCCACCCTCGGTTCTGTGGGGGCAAGGAGAAGATCAGAGCATCTCTGTGGCTTAATGTCCTCTGTGCTCCCAGCTCAGGGTTCAGGCCACAGTGGATCTCAAGGGATGATGATGCTGAACTTCACAGCTCATGCAGGGGTCAGGCCATGACCTGCACCCATCCCAACTGGGCACCATCCCTGGGCATCGCCTCCTCAGCCTCCTGCAAAGGTGCTCTCTGCTTGCCATGATGTCCCTCTGAGGGCAGAGCTGCCTACCAGAGCAGGCACAGCAACACAACCATGGGGGAAAGCAAATGGACCTGGGGAGCAAAGCTGCAGGGCCTCTTCAGGCCCTGCTGACCCATCAGGGAATGGCCTCTGAGGCTGCAGGAAGGTGATACCAGGCTCTCCCCAAGCTACCGCAAGCTTCAGAGCCCCCAGCCCCATTGTCCCATGGGGAAAGCGAGCAATAGCTGTGGCACCATGATAAAGGCAAACACTATTCTCTCACTGCATGAGTTGCAAGGCTTTGGTGCTAACGCGAAGAGGGTGCTATAGAGGAGTGGTGCCATGCATGCTCAGGAGAAGAGTCAGCATGGAAAGAGTTGTTGTAGGCAGGGAAGGAATATTGGAGCAAGGCAGAACCAGGGAGGCAGGGCCTGTCCTTTGCTTGGGGCGAGGGCACATCCTCTAACAGAGGCAATGAGGAGTGATGCCACCCTTCCCATGGGCACCTGTAGGTGCCACTGGAAAAGCTACGGGGTCTTACTTGGGTTGAAGGTAGGCTGTGGTCTCTGGGAGGAAGACCCTGTTCCAGACCACGTACCTGTTGGTGTGCGAATTGTTGTGCATGAACCAGCTCCGGTTATTGTCCACGTACATGGCCCAGGCCTTGTCGTCCTTGCCCAGCATGGCATCCTTCAGGACATCAATGCGTGCCACACCAAAGGCTGGGTCAGGGTGGTTATCGTAACGATCGATTGACAGCTCCCAGTAATGGAGCCCTTTGGAAAAGCCCGTTTTCCCCAGCACAACCCTGTCATCATAGCTGTTGCAGGTGACAGTCAGGTTGTCATTAGAAAAGATGATGTCAGCATGGGCAGAGGCAGGATCGAAAGAAAACCAAGCAACTGGAATACACAAACAACATCAGGTTAGTGTGGAGGGAGCAGAGACGAAGGTGGCCGAGCCATGCGGAGCAACACGGAACAGGGCATGCTGCATGCAGGGCCGACACGGAGGGGGTGAAGGCTTGGGCTGCTGCCCGCTGACATGGCAGCAGGAAGCAGGCAGGGAGCTGCACAGCGGAGGGGTGCTGGCTCAGGGAGGGCACCTTCCATCATGGAAGGATGCTTTGAGCTTGTGCGGCTGCAGCCTGCCAGCGTGGCTAAGGTCTTATGGCCAGGACTTGGTGGGTTTTGTTCTTGCTGGTTCCCAGTGCCTGTCTGTCTCCATGCCCTCCCACTGTCTGTGAGCCACAGGATCCTCACCATCTCCTAAAACTTGGCCCTAGCGGAAGGAGACATGATCCCAGCCAGGTCTCCAGGCTCTATCTAACATAAACTGACTCTTATGACTAAGGATTAGTCATGCAAGCAACAGTTTGAGGGGTCAGGCCCACTGTGGGGTGGAGGCTGAGGGACTTTTGACAAGGGCGTGTAGGGATAGGACAAGGGGAATGGCTTTAAACTGAAAGAGGGCAGATTTAGATTAGCTATTAGGCAGAAGTTCTTCCCTGTGAGGGTGGTGAGGCCCTGGCACAGGATGCCCAGAGAAGCTGTGGCTGCCCCATCCCTGGCAGTGTTCAAGGCCAGGTTGGACAGGGCTTGGAGCAACCTGGTCTGGTGGAAGGTGTCCCTGCCTGTGGCAGGGGGTTGGAACTGGGTGAGCTTTAACAGGCCTTCCAGGCCAAACCATTCTGTGATTCTACGATTTTACAATTAGCACATAAACTGCGTGTGTATTTGAGGGCTGGCAGTCCTGGGAACCAAAAGCACGTACAAAGGTCTACATTGACAGAGGTGCTACATCACACCAAGAATCATCCCTGAGGAGCAACTGGCCACACATAAGACAAGAGCTAGCTCATGGGAAAGCTGGAAAATGTGCGAAAGCCTCCATGACTTGGTACAGCTGCTGGTTTAAATGCACAGGACTTGGTTACTGCAAATCTGACAGATATAGTGTCACGTCCTGGACAAGACAGAGGCACAGGGTTTCACAAGTCACCAGCCCGGTTCCCTAGGTGGTTTGCTCCAGCGGTCACTGAAACGTGAACTGACACATCCACAGAACACTCTTACGCCTGCAGGAGTAAATACGGCTTGAAAAATGAAACACTCTGGTGAGACTGGTTCATTGGTTTATTGGATCGTTTCACAGGACAGCTCACATGCACGCAGGTGCCCCACTTTTGCAACTCGACAGAGGTGATTCCGTACCTGCCACCATTTTTTTAATGTCAACTGTGGTCATTCCCAAGGACAGGCATGCAGGAGAGAAAACAGCACGTAAAGGTGGGTAAAGAAAGGAGCGAGAAACAATCTCTGCTTGCCTGCTTCGCACAGACCTGTCAGCGCTTTGCATGAACGGGGGCAGAGATTGAGGGAGGGTGGGCTTGGGCTGCGGTGAACTGCCCAAGGTAGGAGTCCTGCAGGGCGGGACATGGGACTGAATTCCCAGGGGAATGAACATGCAGGCAGTCTGACAGGGACAGGCAAGTGGCTACCACCAGCTTGATCCAATTAGCTGCAGACGGGCCAATCACCTCCTTGGCATTTGGCCCGTGTTCAAGCACCCTTAATGAACTGGAATACATATTGCTTTGAGCAGGACGAGCAGCTCTTAATTACAGGGCTGCATCCAGAGCACTGACTTCAGGCTTTAGTTTAAAACTGTATGGGGGAAAACTTAAAAGGCCTTTACATTGTATGGCAATCATTCCTTCTCCAAATTTGTCTACTGCCCTGACATCCAAGGGCACTGTGCAAGCAGGGTGTGCGCAAGAAATGCTGCTCAGTTACCAAAGGAAAGTTAAATATCAAACAAGAAAAAAGGACGAGCAATGTGGAGTAGGTACCAGTTAATTGTAATAAATATACTTGCCTAATTGAGAGTAAGGCGTTCCTTGAATGTCAAAATTGCATCCTATAAAGAGATACTACATTTCACACATCACAGCTAAGAAACAACAACTGTCTAACAACCACCCGTGAGCATTTAACCATTAAGTAAGCATCCAGCCAGCCACAGGAGGCCTGATTCATTAAAAGCCAGGAAGCATGGAAAGGGTCACAAATGCAACTGGTGAGTTTGAGTGTGGACTGTTGGCTGTTTTGCTGAGTCTCATCTCTGGGAAGCGTGGAGTATCTGTTTTTCCAGTGCCAGATGCCATCACAGCTATCATGAGCATCAAGTCCTGATTGCCAACTGCCCAGGATGCCAAATCATTGGACATTCCTCCAGAAAAGAGGCAGGAAATTTTAGCCTTGGTAAGTATTCTCTACATTGACTCTCAGTTGAGTCACTTAAAAACCAGTCCTTGGAGGACAGGGACTGATGAAAGAAGAGCAGCCATTGGTGTGTTCAGTGGATAGGGACCACCGAGCTCTCCCAGGCTGCCTCCTCTGCTGTGTGTGTGGCCTGGGCAGGAGTGGAGCAGGGGAGGGTGTCTCCAGGGGCAGATGCCTGGCTGCAGACCCCCATAGCACCCAGAGGGCACTGGGCTGTAGCTTTGACTGCAGCTGCGCAGGCAGGATGTGCTGGGGTGCCCTTCATCCTCCTGTAAGTGGGCTGTGCCTGACCACGGACTGCAAGCACCTCCTGGGAGCCAGAGACTGATCCAGGAGCTTGTCCTCGCAAGGAGGAGTGGCCAACATGAATCTCCACGTTGGCACTGCATGGGAGGGCATTCACGTATCTTAAGGATTCCCCTGTGGGGAAGCGTCTGGCTGCAGTTGTGTGCCCTGCCATGCTGCTGGTGAGTGCCAAGCAGCACCTTCAGAGGTTGTTTTAATGAATCGAGCCCCGTGCCCCTATTCAAAAAGTGTTTTCAAGGTCTCTGTGCATCGCTGTGATACAAGTTAACCTGAGCGCGAAACAGCACGGACACACGGGCACGTTCAGGACCCCGCCACCCCAGAGCATGGCTGCAGAGGTCCGTACTGCACATACAAGTATTGCTCATGGCCATCGCAGTGGATCTCGGTACACTGGACACAAAGTAAGAACTGTCCGTAACAAAACAGAGTTCAAGCCATTAGCGCACAGCAGTACGATGAGGAAATAAACATAAAAAGCACAAAGAAAAGAAAGTTGCAGGGTCCCAGGTTATTCTGGCAAGGGTCATGCTGCAGCATTCCTCATTCCGGGTTAAGGGATGGAAATCAATCAGGGGCCCCCATTCTTCCTGGGCTTACACCAGAGGAAGCCATGAATTAACTCCATTGGAGCCCATGGAGTGGTGTAAATCCAGACTGGTGGAAGAATCAGGGCCCAGGATCTTTAGCAACGGAAGGTGTGCGAAGACTGGTTAGAAAACAGCCCAGAGATGCTCTGTGCCTGTGGCTCCCTCACTGGCTGCCTGATACCGTCACTCATCCTGCCTGTACTACCTACATCCCACCACAGCCCTTGAGGACCGGGCGCAAGGAGGCAAGCAAAACGCTTGTCAGTGCTGCCAGACGAGCAAGGGTTCACAGGAGTGGTTTCCTCTGCTCTGCAGAAAACAGGAGCTTGATACGATCCCATCTGGTTTTGCACAAGCTGAGCCCAGTGCTCAAAGCTGAGTGGACAAGAGCCCACATCTTCAGGTTCTTAAGCAGCCAGACTGCAAGGGATCTGTGAGCCTTAGCTAGACCTTGCTTGCATCTAGACTTGATTCTTTCTTAAGAAAGGTCTAGATTTAATTGAGCAAACTGATTTCATAAAACAAATCTCACAGCAGAGGCTGCATTTCCTGGTTGTATAGGGAAAGCAAACCATCGAGATGTCCTCACAGGTTTCTCCCAGGGAGATACTGTTCTTCTGACTGTCCTTGGACAAAAGATCAACGTAAACTAGAGATGGGTGATGTGCTCTGCTGGCTGGCTATGCGAAATGGTTCAGCCAGGCTGGCCCTGCCAAGAACAGCACCCAAGTAAGGAGTTACTGTGCTGGCTCCATCACCCCACACCTACCCATGCCGGTATGTACAGATGAAAACACCATGAGAACTCCCTCTGCGGCAGGAGCAGGCCACTGACAAACAGAAGGAGCTTCCCCTGCTATCCGCATGTCATGGGAAAAACAAACACAACGGAACGAAACAAACAAATACTTTGGAGATGCCCAGAAGCACAGACCAAGAGGAAATGCCAGAGGCACTCAGCTCACCAGCTGAATTCAGGGACTGTAAAGAAGAATGCAAGCTCAGCTGGTGGGCCGAAGATCTTAGCTCAAAGTAGGATCTCCCCGGAAAGCTGGGTTGTAGATTAAGGGTGGAGGAGAAAGGACTCATTCTACGAAGCTGCGATCTTTCCAAAGGCACTGGAAAAGGGAGGGTCTGTTCTTCTGACTGCGTGTCTAAACGTAAGATCAATGCAAACTAGAGATCAGAAATGGGATCTGCTGGGTGGTGTCACTCCGTTGCCCGAGACCAGACCTCAGACCAGAGCACAGACGCTTCGGCACGCACGGACCCTGCTCTGCTGCAGCGAGCGTGCGTATGGTGTGTGGAGCAGGAATGTCTGGTGCTGTGCAACCCAGCGAGACCCTTCAGGAAAGCCTTGCCTCTGACAGTATCGGCAATAAACACACTTTCATCTTCCAAAATGTTCCCATGCCATCAAATTCAATACGCTTGTCTGTAAAAGTGAGTCCTGCACCTCTTCACAGTAATGCACCTAAAAAAATTCACAAGTTACCATGCACACTTCCCATCGTGCTTTAACACATCTCATATCTTTTTGTGCACAATTATTAGGGGCATAAAAACTAGTCACTTGGTAATGCTGAAAGGCACTTTTGCAGGGCTGTGCTAAGCTATATTACCCTAAGTACCACCAAGCACCCACCTTACTCAAAGGTTGTTCGGGATGTTGTGTTCTTGGTATCCCTTTGTACCTGTCAAAACACATCTGAGCCTTACAGTAAGAATTTAACTCATGTGGTTCACAGCACAATGTCAGAGTAGAGGCAATCTCTTGGGTCATGGGTTTCTGTTCCCTGCTACCATGAAGTTACCTCCTGCAATTTCATCTCTAGGCTTGTCAAGGGATATGTGAACATGGAAATGTAGAATCCACCATCCTCTACACATTTGAATCAGATAAACTCACGAACACTGTATCCCCAGCCTTCCTGTCTCAGCTGTGAATACGAATTGAGCTAGAAATCATGTTAAAACAAATAAAAGGAAGCATTTCTTTGCACACTGGGTTTTAACTGCTGCAACAAGCTGCTGCACGAGGCTGTGGAAGCAAAGAGTGTCAGTGGGTTCATAAAGGTTAGATAAATTATTGCACAACAGGTCAATAAACGGAGCTCAAGGTTAGGGAGGAACATATCCTCTAACTAAGAGTGAGAGAAACTACTACCAAGAGTAGCCACACTCATGACTCTCTCTAACTAGCATCTTATGTTCCTAAAGCTCCCTGCAGACTGTTTTCCCTTCTGTTGTTTACCCCTTTCCAAAAGCTGCTGGTTAAGAAGACTTGGTTGCTGTTGAGGATCGCTCCATGGCTGGTGAAGAACTTAAAGTTGGGCCCCAGATGAGGAACTAGGCTTGAAAGAAGAACAAAGTTTCTGGTGCTCAACTAGGCTGGGGAAGGGCTCTCAGGCTGGGGTACTCCAACTCCTCTAACACATCCCCACGGTGGCAGAGCTGGCTGGGAGCAGATGCTCATGGCACTGGCAGAGTTGCCCAAGTCTGGGAACCCAAGAGAGGGGATGGCAGGGCACAGGGTGTGACAAAACACATGTTCCTCCCTGACCCTCTGCTCCTGGCTTGTCTCTCACATAAGCCAAAACCAGGCTTGCCTTGAAACTCTGCAGCTATGCCTAAAGGTAGGGACTCAGCAGTTGAGAGAAGGGGAGGTAGAGCCTCAGCTCTTCCCCTGCTGCTCGGCTGCAGGCAGCACATGCCCAGGAGAGTGTGGCTGAAGGCACAAAGCAGCCAAGTGGAAGGGCCAAGGTGTGGGAAAAGGTGAGAACGGAGCAGCAGGTTTTGTAAGGAGGGAGGTCAAACCTCTGCACCAGCCAGGAAGCCAGGAGTGCAGATCTGGGCCTGGAGAGCAGGCAGGGACAGTCCCCTCCAGCACTACTGAGCTCCTCTTCTCCATCTCCACTGGGGTGACTTGGTCCTTCATCCCACCATCCAGCTTGCCAGACAGCCCATGGGAAAACACAGCACTGGAGGGATGCAGAAACCATCTCAGAAATCCTTGTAGGGAAAAGCAGCCCAGCAGCCAGCCCACCTGCAGACCCTGATCCCACTGCAACTGGGAGTCATCTCTGTTCCTTGTTACAGGCCATTAGGCACCTGTTCCTCAGGTGGCTGTTTGCAACCCACCATGACCAGGAGACCAGAGCCAGAGGCTTCTGCAAAGCCTTTCAGAGGCTGCTCTTACAGCAGCCAAAAATGCACCAAGCAACCACTGGGTAGGCTGAAAATGGGAACATGCCAGGATGAAAACAGACTGTGTCCCACAGTCAGCAGGAGACTGGGCAGAGGCTGGAACATCTGCTGGATGAGGAAAGACAAAAGAGCTGGGGCTGCTCAGGGAGGAAGAGCTGGGGGAAGACCTGGGGTCTTGGCCAAGCAGTGCTGCCTCTGGCTGAGCTTTGTGAAGTGTCTGGGCCTTGGCACAGCATCACCTTGAAAACTGTCTTCTAGACTCATTTCCAAGCCTACAGATGAACTCCATTCAGGTGCTGAAGAAACAGTGAGGTTAAGCCAGGCCTCACGTCCCAGTGCTTGCAGTGATGGTCCTGGGGGCACTGGCTAAGACATGACAGGGCAGGAGATACTGGTAAGGCTGCAGTGGAACAGCCTGACATCAGCTAGGGAGAGGACACAGTTCAAGGTAAGCCCTTGCTGCCATGTGGCTTGAAGATGATGAAGATCTTCATCCCAGAGGGCCCAGCACATGGGAAGGGCTCCAGGACACAGACCTTCTCGCTGCCAGGAGCCATCTTGCTCTACTTCTGGCACCAAGCACCATCCTTGAAGACTGAACTGCAGTTTCCTCAGCTGGAATATGTAGTTTCCTGTCAGATGAGCAGGAGAAGATGTGCTGGGAAGGTGCTCTGTGCCTTGCTGTAAGCTTGTGTGTGCGCTGGCTTCCCATGGGACATTCCTGTGGGACATTCCCATCGGTGCTGCCTGGCTCACCTTGGCTGTTTGGCTGGGCAGGATCACAGAAACATGCCTGCAGAAGCCTAGACACAATTCTACCCTCTTCTTATCCTTGTTCTCTTCAGATGCTGAGACCCTGCAGGACGTTTCACTCCCCGCTAGCCTCTACAGCCCATTTCACTGCTCACTAAAGGTAGAAGAAAGACTTCAATTAAATTCCACAGGCTGCAGATAAGGATCTTGTGCGCCAGGACTAGAAGCCAGCTTTGAAGTGACACCCTCTAAGCAGAATTTCTCATAACCACTTTGCAGCAGGACAGCCGTGTTCACAGAGATGTTCTCTTCATATCGAGACCATCTCTTCTTTTGTCCCCTCTTCCTGCATGGCTGAAGGGAAAAGCTAAGCCTGCTTCAGACAAAACAGCATTTAAAGGCCTGATGCTGCTGTGAAGGCCAGAAACAAGAGCTGTGATGCATGTGGTGGCTCTATTTAACAAGTCACTTGAATATGCGGAAGATGCACATAAATGTAATGTATTTATCTTTGAGTCCAAACAGCTCAGGTGGCCTCAAAGAGCAGAAAATGCTCCAGGCCCATTTGACTTTTTCTCCCTTTTTCTTTAGTGCTGGAATAACAAATGCAAAAGCCTATGCAGTGAAAAGGCTGAATGCAGCAAACTTTCATCTTATACTCAGAAGAGTGAAACTTTTGTTTGCTGGCACAGACCAAGGCATCAGCCCCAAGCACAGCCTGGCCTGCTGGGACCATGAACAGCTATTTTCTCCCAGGTTCTGTTGTGTTTTGGAGCTGTGTAATAGGTGAGCTTGGCCTGACAGTGAAAACCCCAGTGAAAGGAAAGCAGAGCTGGAAAGATTGGGACCCTGAAACTCATGGCTGGGACAACTTAAAGCCCAACTGGTTTTGGTTAGGAAACTGTCTCAAATGGATCTAATGAGACACAAACGTGATGAGAAGCCAAAGCTTTGCTGTCTCCTGCAAAGGCTGGTGAAGCTGGGTAGTGAGGTGAGTGAGAACTGCTGACCTCAGGCTTTGGGAGAGGTCCTGGCCACTCCAGTGTGGAGCTGGATCTGGGTTGTCCTGTCCCTGGATTCCAGAGGAACACTGCAGCTTCCTTGATGCTGGTCCTCAGCTTTGCAAACACAGAGAGCTCAGACATGCCAAGGCCTTTGTGGCCTGTGATTTTTCTGTCACTTGTATGAGAAGGTTTGTCACAGGTTTTCTATCCACCTTGCATCTGTTACAGGTGAGTCCCATTCCTCGCTGACCTGTCCTGCCCATGCATCCAAACCTGGTAAATGCCCTTTCCAAACTGGAATGGTTATCTCCTGCAGATGAGTGCAGGCAAGCGACAATGCTCTGTGTAGCCTTCCTCTGCTTTCATCTTCTATTCTTTCAGCAGAAACCTCTATTTTCTCCTTGCCCAAAGCCACCAGAGATGCTCTGTGGCAAGAAGGCTCTCACCTTCCTTCCACCCCACCAGCAGCCCCACAAGCTGAGTGTGTTCCCCCCAACCCCAGACTGCATCTGCCAACAGCTGCTGGGGCTGCAGCAACATGCTGCTGCTCTGGAGCCAGCTGCAAGCCAGGTCTGGTGATGCTGCTGTGATCCACAATCTTCACACAGCTTGAAAAGAGAGGGTTTAGCTTGGGAGTAAGGAAAAAGGATTCCATCAAGTGTGGAAAACTCCCAAGGAGAGGTTTCTTGCCTGGCAGCAAGGCCACAGGGCAGCAGACATGCTGGTGGGGGCTGAATCCTTCCTTCACAGCTGCATCTGACTCCCATCTCATCTTGGAACCAGCCTTAGGATTCTCCATCTGCGTGTCAGAAGCAAGCCAATTTTCGGAGACGGATTAAGTGCCTGGTGTGACAAATGTACTTAAAGTCAGGCTGGGAGACTCCTCTGCAACCTGCAAGGGAGTGTTTAATATTCTGAGTGCCTGCAGTGCAGGGTGGTGCAGACAATGCTGGCAGGGCTGTGCACCCCATGTCAGCAAGGACACCTGTGCGGCTCCATGGTCCCTCTGCTCTCTATTGTGCACAGCCAGGAGCTGAAGGAGACATTGTGTGGTTAAGGCACTGTGCAGCTACGCACAGCCCTTAGTGTTCCAGGAGCAACGTGACAGCGTTTTGTTTTAAATGGAATTACTGAAAACATCTCAGCTGTGTAATACAAGGCCTGCTGCACCCAGATTTTAAACAGCTCTCTTCAGGATGTCTCTCTCTGTACCTCCCCAAAGCACCTTCTGTAAAGGAAAGGGGTGAGGGCCAAGTTCTGGCGCTGTCCAAGGCTCCTGACACAACCTTTCCCCTCCCATCAGCGCTGGCTTTCCTTTCCTGCGGCAATTGCTTAGGTACTGGAGGACCAGCAGAGCAGTTCCTTTTATTGCAATGCTAAGCTTAGGTGTGCTGGATGGGCCCCATGCGTGCGTGTCAGCAGTGTTCGAGCGCGTTGGGCTGGAGCTGTTGCAATGCCTTACCCTCAGATGTCTGGAGGACCAGGGTCTTGCTGTATGGGCTGACTCCTGTTTTGTTGAAGGCTTTGACACGCGCGCTGTATGTGCTGTTGAAGTGAAGCCCATCCACCGTGCACATGGTCTCCTTGCCCACATACACCTCCTGCAAAGCAAGCACAATTAGTGCCCTGACCAGAGAGTCCCAGGAGTGGGAGAGCAGCTCCCGGCAGTTGTGATGCACAGGGTTCAACTATGCTCTGCTACCTGGGCCAGACTTACAAGTACTGTGTATGACTTACGCAGAGCAAAATAACCCTCTGATTTGTTCCTTGATAATACTTCAGGCTGCATTAAAAGAAGCGTGGCCAGCAGGTCGAGGGAGGTGATTTTCCCACTCTACTCCACTCTGGTGAGACCCCACCTGCAGTACTGTGTTCAGCTCTGGGGCTCCCAAAACAAGAAGTACATGGACCTATTTGGGCTGGTCTAGGAGGCCATGAAGACGCTCTGAGGGCTGGAGAATTGACTGGCTCTTGTCAGGAACTGCCACCTGTACAACAGTCATCGCTCCCAGCTCGCTTAGCAAATTGCTGCCTGACATGGTCAGCTCAGTTCTTTCAGGCAGGAGAATGTCTCAGTGATTTGAGAAGCCGGAGATGTTCCCCTTCCTGGCACCAGCCGTGTGGCACCATTGGCTGGAGCAGCCCTCTCTTACCCCTGCAGCAGGAACATCATGCACATTCAAGCCCCCTCCTGCTGCTGATGGGATGAGAGAAGGCTGGAGTGCTTGGGAATTGCCCTGGCCTTGCCGGGATGGCTGTGCTGAGCCTTGGCCTCCTCATGCCCATCCTCCTGCCTGCTTCTCTCTCCAGATCCCCCCTGTGTCACCTCTCTTCTGCCTCAGCTTTGCTTTGGCTCCTGCCCGATTGAATTTCTTGTGGATGAATTCAGGAAATGTAAGGGGCTGGTCCCTGCACCCGCTCTTGGTGGATGTGAACGCACCAGGATAATTATCAGCGTGTCGGATCAGAGAAAATTCCTATTTTAATTGTGTAATTACAGCAATTTACAAGCCCTCAGGCCTTAAACACCTCTGCTTGCTGGCATCTGGCAAACCAGGAGTCCTTCATGGCTATTAGCATCCTTTGCATGAAATATTTAGCACCCTGAAGAGATGGAGCTTCAAATGTGCTCTTTGCAATTGAAAGTCGTATTGGCCACTGGAAAGGTATTTCCACTCCCTCAGATAACCTCGTCCCCACCAAGAGCCTGCAGCTTGTCCACACCATTGGCTTTGGGCACCCCAGCACCGAGTCTCATGTCTCCAGGGAAAGAGGGGACTTGCAAGAAGCCTGGGAAACTCTTTGGTCACTTCATGGCAGGGAAACACAAAACCCAGGAGCAACCTCTCGCTGCTGGGACTGGTTCATGTCTGAGCACCTACCCTGAACTGGCCGCCGTTGCCATCATCGAGCTCCAGGATGTAGCCTTCCACCTGCACCGTCGACAAAGGGGGCTGCTTCCAGGACAAGGTGGCACTGTTGTTGTGGGTGCAGCACTCCTCCAGCTGCAGGATCGGGGGGGCCGGCACTGGGGAGGAAACTAAACACAAATTAGTGTAACCCTGGCTGCTGGCAGCACAGAGGAGCAGCGGGGGGACAGCTGCAGCACGCACGTCTCAGCTGGAGCATGGAGGATGCAGTTATTGCCTCGGTGCGAAGCCAGCTCAGCACAAGGGATGTAACCGTGGTCTCATGGTGTGAGGTGGGGGGGAAGCAGAAGGGGCTGTTCTCCAAACAAGCTCTACCAAGTTCCTCCACCCCGCAGATGAAGCTGAGGTTTCCCCAAGAGCTTCTCTGGTTTCTTCCTGTTTTCTGACGCATTTTGGTGAAACACAGCAGCGCAATGATGTACCTGGTATGAAACTGCCGGGCTCAAACATGGGAGATTCTCTTGCACCCTCTGCAGAGCTGGCTGCAGCCACAGGCCTTCTCTACAGCCCAGCAGCCACGATGGCTCCCAGCAGACATGCCCAATGCACCCTTCTCACTGCAGCAAATACCACTGGGGCCGTTATTTGCCGATGCTCATTATCATTACAGTGGAAGCATGTGGTCAATGCCTTCCTGCGCCTGAGCACTGAGAAATGCTGGTGTGAGCAATAGCTCCGGAGCCTGTGGTGGCAATGAAGAGCCATGCCAGACCTGCAGCGGGTGGCCTCTCCTCCAGGCAGCTCATTTGCACCAGCTGAAGGTACAGGTCCATGTTCAATGCCCCCCTGAGCTTCCCTGCGTCACAGTCCATTTGCATCTCCTGTCAGCTTCCCAGGGCTTGACAAGTTGCAAATTGCTCACAGGTTGCAGCGGCGCTCTGCTTCCTGCAAAGCGATGCAAATGCCACAGCTCCCCAGTGTGGGAGAGTGAGCACAGAGGGAATGCAGAGCGAGGAGGAAATTAAAACTGAAATGAAGGTCTAAAACAACAGCGAGAAGATGGGAGGGAAGGAAAGAGCTCAAGGTAACTGGTGTACCTCTTTGTGCCTTTGTCAGGAGGGACACCGTGGCTGCCTGCAGCAGGCAGCTTGCTCACTGGCCCACAACAGATTCTGCTCAGCACTGAGCAAGCAAACGTGTGTGAGCAGAGGTTTCAGAAGTGCCTTGTGCTGCTCCTGAGACCCTGGTCCCAGCCTGCAGAATGCTTCCTATTGCATTGCCATGCAAAATCAAGCTCCTGGCACCTTGGTCTAGCTCACAGCTGCCCAGGGATCTGAGACAGGGAGGCAGATGGCCCAGGGGTGCAGAATACACAGGAACAGGAATAACTGGGCATGGGGCTTGCTGGCAGATGAGAAACTCTCCTCTCCTGCCTGTTCTCTGTGATGAGTTGCATAGAGGCACTCAGCATGAACAGAGACAGGCTTTTGAAAGGCACTGGAAATGTTCTTACCTTTCATCTGGACAAAGTCGAGCTGATGGATGGACTGCAGCAGAGGGGCATTGTCAAGATTCAGGTCGAAGTCCGTGGTCATCCGGGGTGTGAGCGTCCCCTTTCCCCACTGGTCCTCAGTTAAGTGCACTCTCCTGATGAGAGCGTCGGAGATCTGGTGGCAAGGAGCAGCCTCAGCTACCAAGGGCTACACTGTATGCTGTGCCTTGTCCCTACCCTGCTTTCCTCCTTCCCTGTGCCTCCCAGGCTTCCATGTCTGCCCTGACTGCCAAAGGCTGGGACATCACACATGGTTTCTAGCATCGCCCTTCACCGCAGGCTCAGATTGGCTGAGGGACCCCAGGAACTCTGGGGACTACTTTAAAGCCAGGGTCTAGTACCAAAGGGACCAGCCCAGGAATGAATGGTGTGATGCACTTCTCAAGTGCTGTATGTCCTTTTTCTGCTGGAGAGCCATGAGACAACATGTTGTGATCACTGTTCCAGAGATACACCACCATCTACTGCAACCTCTCTTTCTCTGATCAGAGTAAGAATGTCTCTGGGCCTGGTCCTGCTTCTGTCCTGCTGCAAACCTGGAGGTAATGAGAGGTTGGCCCTTGATTTTACAGCTGGAAAAGCTGGGGACATCACCCTTGGTGTAAGTCCCCAGCTCTGCTGTGTTACCCCATGGCCCTGAGCTGTGCAATGCCTTTCCCGCTACCCTTGCAGCCCAGACGTGAGCAGCTGCACACCAACCTGCAGGAAGCCACTGGGGTCGTTCTCCTTGATGACCTCAAGGCAATACTCCATCAGGCCCGTGGTCTGGCGCAGCTTGACTGTGCAGTGAGAAATCTGGTCTCGCACCACCTGCAATGGCACAAGGAGAGCAGCATTTCTTGGAGCTGTGGGGTTTTGGGATATGAGGAGAAAATGGGCTTTGGTGCTCCGTGAGCAGAAGGAAAGGGTCAGGGCAATACAAAAGGAGACAGAAGACTCATGGGAATAGAAAAAGGCCAAACTGGCCAAGGCTCAGACACCAAATTCCAGATCTTTGAAAATCTGGTGAAAACCAGCAAGCCTTATTTAGCTCAAAATTATTAACTCATGTGATTATTCAAAGCAGTAGGGCAGTTCCATGCTCTGTCTTTAATTAAGACAGCTTCCAAATGGCAGCTTATGAACTCGATGCAAAGCAAATGCCTACCTCCATAGATACACAGCTGCTGTTGCAGCCTCTGTGGGCTGCCCTATCCATCCTCAGCATAGAGCCAGGCTGTGGGGTTGGCTCTGAGTATTCTGGTATTTCCAAGAGGAATGAATGCACCACCTCCCTCAGCTCTGACTAATGTGTTTGAGAGAGACAGCACTCATCTCCCATCAGCTGAGATTGAACCATGCTGCAGAATTGCCTCATTTTCTCCACTGGCTGCAGCGGGATCCTGGGGATGAGCTCAGAGAGAGAAATGTGCCAGTGAGAGGAAATAAATCCACTCACTTTGTGGCAGGGCTCCCTGCAGCATGCTGAGCTCTGCCTGGAGCTGCCTAGGCTGCATGCACATCTTCTTGTAGCCATGGATAGTTCCCCCAGGGGGATGTGTTTCAGCATCCCAACAGCAGAATCCAAGCAAGTGTGTGGTTTGGCCTGAGCCTGCAGGCTCTGCTGACCTTCCCTGAAACACAGCGGGCAGAAAGGGTTCAGGCTCCGATGCCACGAGGGTATATCTGAAGGTTGGCTTGTCCCTCACGCTGAATCCCTGCAGAAGGAGACAGTGCAGGTCTGCACTCAGTGTCAGTGAGACTTCTGTCACAGGAGATTGGCAGAGCAGCTCAGGAAGAGAGATTTTATGCTTTAGAGGAATGTGCTTATGGCAGATTATTTGTTTTTTCCTTGTAAGAGCTTTAAAGCTGGGTAAAATTCCCTGTTAGGACTAAACAAAGCTATGCAGCTCCCAAGACCACAGCTATTCAGGATGATACAGACAGTGAAGATGAGCATCTGCAGCTGCAGTGTGATGGGAAAAGCTGCAAGAAGCAGCGATTAACATTTCAGTGAACCCCAGTGCCTGTGTGCCCACCACTCCATAGGCACAGCAAAATGAATGCTCTGGGCTCTTCCTGTGAGCATCCCTACTGGTGTGAGGAATGGGGAGGTGAAACGAAGCACATGTCAGCCTCCTGTGGTGAATAAACCTGGGCTTCAGGAGGGGCAATGGCTCCTGCAGGGCAATCAATCACATCCTGTGTTGGTTAATTATAATTTAATCACCTCTACTTCATCATCTAACAGGAAGAAAACAATTACCAGTTTTGTAACTTGGGACAACACATCTTCTTCTGTGAAATGCCAGGAAGCATTCTCCTAGACGGCTCCTGGTTTTTAGGGAGCATCCACTCCCTGCTGCTTTGAACAATCCCAACCTGATGTTTCCAGCCTGGAGCACAGTGGGGCTGGAGCAAGTTCGGGTGATGGGAGCGGGCTGTGTACAAGGTGGACAAGGCAGCAGAGGGAGCTCCCATATTGCTCCTCTAGACTAAGATGTTGCAGAGATGCTGGATTGCTCTGAGACAGGCCTAGCGAGCAGCACAATGGGCATACACTGGTTTTGGGCTCAAACGCTGTCATTAGAGGGGAGAATTCATTCAATGGAAGTTTTGGACACTTGAGTGCACTGGGATGGCTCTGCTGGGATGCAGCGGAGGCAACAGCTAGTCCTGGAGATCTGGATTCCTACACTGACCTTTTCTGAAAGCATGAGCAAGCCCCATGACTTCCTTTCTCAGCAGGGATGGTCAGTCCTTCGGAATAGGATCCAGAAGGTGCAAAGCCTTGCAACAATCTGCAGCCCCTGCCATGCAATGCAAAGCAGTCCTTTGCATTAGTTTCGTCTCTTCTGCTCAAGAGAGATGATGGGCGGGTTGTTCTGCTCTTGCAAGAGTTGTGTGGATGTTGGGTCTCCCAGCTGCAGACCACGGTGTAACACGGAGTGTGAGATGAGCCCAGAGTGTGGGCTCCAGCCTTGCTCTGAGAGCATATCCTGACTGCACTGGCTGAGCCAGAGCAAGGTTTTGCATTCCCTGCCTGCTGGGCTGCAGATGGGCAAGTGGTGATCCCAACCTGAACACCCAGAAAAGCAGCCTCCTTCTTTCATGCAAGACCCCTCTCCAGGGAAATGCACATGCCACCAGGAAGAGAGCGAAGATGGGACTGGTAAACAATCTTCTTATCTGCTTTGCAGCTTAAACCTCTGGTTTGCCCAGGATAATGAATTTGTGAGCCTCCCCCTGCCTTAGTAGATGCTTTCGAAGCATTACCAGCAGAATTGCCATCTGCTCCCTCCAGCCAGATGTGAGCCTCCAAGAAACAGCATTTGCTCAGTGAAGACAAGCAGAGTGTCCCAAGACAGCTCTGGACACGTGGCTGGCTGCCTAGCACCCACTTGGCCAAGAGACGAGGTGAGAGAACCTGCCACCACTGCTCCGATGTTAGCTGAGACCTGCGGGGCTTCCTGGCACTGGCTGGGAGGATGGAGCTGGGGCACAGAGATGCCAGCCCTTGCTTTGCCCCTCTACCCTGCCCGCTCCTCAGCAGCAGGGTGAAGAGAGGCCAGCGCCAAGGAGGCTCCAAGCTCATTAATTATCAAGCTTCCTGGCAGATTATTCCTGCTAATAAAGATCTAGTCAGGAGTGGAAGCATTTGCTTCAGGCTGTCACTGAGGTTACATAAATCTTCATGCATGTGGGTGCAAACAAGAAATTCCATTTAAACATAACATTTGTAAAGGTGGTCGAAGGCCAGAACAGAAAGGCTGTGGAGTCTCCAGCCTTGAAGACATTCAAAACCCAACCAGAGGCTGCCCAGAGAAACCTGCTCTAGGTGCTCAGAAACTGCACCCAAAGCAGTGGATGCAGCTCTGCCCCTGCCTACACCTTTAGCTCCAGTAATCCTGCCGTTCTGTAACTGTGATCCCCTTTGGGGACCAAGCACCTATTCATCTGAAGAACTAGAGCATAAAAGAGCAGTTTAATTGCAGCATCTACACAGCAGGCAAGCCAGTAGGGGAAATGGTGATGTTCCCCTCATCACCAACAAACTGTTTTCAAGGCAAGAAGTGTGATCTCTGGTTGGGACCTTGTGGGGCTTCATGGCTTTACAGCTTTTGCACCCTATACAAGAGAAATGGGATGCAGACAGGAACATTGATTAGGGAAAGGAAAGGTTTTAAGCATAAGACATAGACATCTCCCACACCTTTGAAGGCATGGTCTAAACCCAGTGAGGCCAGCGAAGCCAAAAAGTTTTCCATATTGCCTTAAGTATCCTGTGGCTCTCCTCGTGCATCTGGGATTTCCACTCTTTGGGGTACCTCAGCTCTCTGTTACTCCAGTAATGAAGAGTATTTCAATGGAGGGAGCTGAAAATGAAATCTGGAAGTTCCTCAAACCCTTGACTCATGCAAACAAATAAGGTTGTGTTGGGCAGATAACCAGGAAACCACGCTGCCATGAATGCGGCATGGAGGTAGACAGTTTACAAAAATCTCCTGAAACTATGTTGGTAGCACACCACACTGAATGGTGGCATCTTCTGGGAAAGGGCTAATGGTCCAGGTGGGAAAGGGATCTGGGCAGCTCCATACATTTTGTTTGTGGTAGTTTCTATCAAAGGCCTTTTTTTTTCCCTTCAGCTGCCAAAGGAGGCAACAGCCAGAACCTGACTGCTAATTACAGCCTATAAAAAGGACTTTTGCTGTGCACTTACAGCAGTTCACTACTACCTTAAAATAGGACGTTTATTTCAAGAGCTTTTATTCCCCATAAGATGACATTAACTATAATTTACATTTTAATATAGCTCCTAGAAGGCAATAGTATCTGCACACATCCCTACTTACATGTCTTCCTCCCCTTCCTCCTCTTTTTAGTACTTGGCTGATAACAGATTTTCAAGACACTCAACCTCACTTGAACCTCAGCTCCTCAGTGCCCGGGATGAGTCCTGCTGGGAATGTCACATGGAGGACATGGAGCCTCCTTGGGCACACCATGGATGGGGTTTGGTCACCTGCATGGATGCGGGGATGGAGGGCAGTGCTACAGAGCATTGGTGCTGTGCTTTGCCGCAGCGCTGCAAACCCAGACGGAAAAATCCCTGGGACAGATCCCGACAGTTTGATTGTGCTGAATCCCACAGCCACGCATCCTCTGAGCAGAGCACTTCCAGGTGGATGTTTCCATGGTGACTTGCCTCTTGCTACTGCAAAAGGAGGCTCAGGCTGGAGCTGGGAAAAGCAGAGCTGCTGTGTTAACAGCCCTGTGCGATGCTGGCGGTGACACGTCCTGAAGGCTTGCACAGCTTGTTCTGATCAAAGGCTTCTGTAGGCACCAACAAGTACGAGAAAGTGCAATATGGAGACCTGATCTCCAGTGCAGAGCCACTGGAGAAGATGGCACATAGATGCTGTGGGGGACAGACTTGAGCCAGCTCTTCAACAGAACAAGTGGAAAGCTTGAGGGACATCAGAAAATGAAGGACATCCCTGCAACTTAATCACAGCTGTGCTGAGCTCCTCATCTTCAGTGTCCAGCTCCCAGTGCTGATGTCCTTCCCAAGGCGGTCAGACACCATGGCAGGGGGGAAATAGTGCAGACTGTGGAGGGATTTGTAAGATAAAGCAGGGATCCGGTATCTGCATCTTTGGGAAATAATGTACATTGTGATGAGTTTATCATACCTATGTGTCCTGTCTGGTGTTTCCACATAGAAATGGTGCAGTGCCTGTACTTCTGTCCTGTCTCTCATCCTTTCACACCAGTCCTGATCACCAGAGACCTAATTCAAGAGGGGCACCAAGTTCCCTTGGGCTTCCTGGAAAATCCTGACTGTAACCCCTAAAGAAAGGTCACGGACCGGCATTTCATCTCTGGAGATCCAGCACTACGGACAGGAGCCCTTGGTGAGCATTTCCTATATAATTAACTCCCCTGGGAAGTGTGACAACCACTGTTTGCCTGCAAGGGCTCTGTGGCCAAAGCACCATGGTGAAATCACAAAGCAAAGACATCTTATGACCTGAAGGCCAGAAGAAGACCAGAACAGCACACCAGCACCGCCAAGAGCTTAAAGGAGGTGCATGCAGTGCTCAGTTCATGTGTGCTGTGGAGGAGATATTTCTTCCTATGACAACACTGCAGGGAAGCCTCCGTGTCCCCTGCACAAACCAGCCTGTGCTGTAGGACATTTTCCCTTGGGGAAGACCATACCGATCCTCTGAAAACCAGGGTCAGCAATGAGGAGCAGAACAGACAAGGAGGTCTCTCCTGGAGGTGGAGCAGGCACCTGGCCCCACTGCTCCTCCAGATGCTGGAGGACATGGCAGTGTCAAGTGGACACACATGCCAGGTTTGTGGTGGCCTGGTGTGGTCGGGAGACCCTGTGCACACCCAGTGAGGACAGCAGGGATGTACCCAACAGGACTGAGGCTGTCCTGCACCCCCTGTCCCGTCTGCAGCTTGTGAAAGCAGGCAAGACCCTCTCTGTCCCTGTCCCCAAACCGGAGGGTATGGAGATGATGCTGAAGCAGCAGACACTGTTCTCAGCCTGACGATGCTGAAGCCATAGGAGGCAAATCTCAGTGTGCAAGACTCTAGCTGGCACTCGAGTGGGTCACAGCTGCAAGACTCTCCCTGTGTAAGTGTAAGAGCAAGCACTGCTGTGTTTATTACTTATCCCTCCCAACCCAGTAAGAATTAAAAGGGAAAAACAAATCATTGCAGGTTAAAAATCTGCCCAACACTCCACAGGCTGCAGAGCAGAGGGGAGCAGATTCTGGGTTTTAAACACTTCCTGCTGTGATGCTACCAATAACTGGATGCAGGCTTGTGAACCACATCTGCCGGAGCATGCAGGGCAACAGAGTCCTTCCTACCCATGCAGCTCCCTTTCCATGTCACATGGGGAGCTGCAAGGGCTTGGTCCTTCAGGGAGGGTGGCTTGGGGGCTCATTTTAAGAGTCCAGTGTGAAACCTAGGGGCTGTTTCTTCTTTTAAGGGTCAGACCTACTAATGAGAAAGGCCAGCTGATAACAACAGTGGATGGGGTTGGGATGTACATATAAATGTGATGGTAAGAGCAAGCAATGGGATGCAGATCCCTTCCTCTGGCCAAAAACTGAAAGGCCTCCATGAGTTGTGCTGAGCAGGGAAATTCATTGTGCTGCTTGGCTTTGTGAGAGTTTAATTAACTGTGCCCTGAAGGGGAAGAGGGAAAAAGAGCCCACCAGGCAGTGAGGGCCTTCTCTGCACCTAGAAGACAGGCTGGCGGCACGGCATGCCTATTTGGGGTTGTGCTTTATTGAGCATTGATGCTGAGCTTGGTCCCACAAAGCTGCTATTGTCCATCCCCTGATGGAAATGCTCACAAGCCCTTGTATTGTGGTGCCCATCATCTGCAGGCAGGCTGGAGACTTGATGACCTCCTCCCTCATTTTAGGCAGGTCCAGGAATCCCTCCGGAGGGACGGTGGCCAAAAGCAAGGCCAAGGGGATGTAAGTGGAGCCAGAGAGAAGACACAGATGTTTCTAGCCATAACAGTGAAATGTCATTGGAAATGCACATCCTAAAGCACAAAGTGATGACAGTGTGAAATGCCTCAGCTGGCCCGTATCAGTGATGGCCAGTGTGCAACTACCTTGTCCCACAGACACTGAGCACTGCTACTACACCCACTCTACCATTCCCAGGTGAGATCTGGCCCCTTGCTTCCATTCTCATCCCTAGATGATCTGAAAGGAAGCAGTGTCATGACTGCAGGAACAACACAAGTCAGGAGCCTGTTCTCACACTGAGCTGACCTCAGTGCTCATGTTGAGAGCTGCATCTCAGCTCCTCCAGGCCCAACAATTCACCTCTCAGTGCAAACATCACCCTGAGGCCAAGAGGTGCTCACTCAAACACAGAAAACAGAGCAATTCCTGCTCCTGCCTGATGATGGAAGTGCATCATGCCACCAAGTGCCACATAAATTCAGCTGAAGCCAATGGAAGTTACAGGTACTCAGCATCTTGCAGGATCATGCTAGTAGCTCAAAAGCTACATAGGACATGAACAAGGTCATTTTCCAGCCTATAGATTCTGTACACATGATTGCTGACATAAGGAGTAGTAATTCAGCGAGAACCATGACCTGGAGGAAGCCTGTCATGCTGTGAGCAGGCTGGGCATCTGCAGCAAAATGAAGTTCAGCTAATGCAGAAAGCAAGAAGAGAGGCTTTCCACAGACCTCCCCTCTCCTCCTATGGTGCTTCATGCCAACCAACAGCACCAGTCGTCATCCCCATCTGGTGCCAATCCTGCAGAAAGCACCACTCAAGGTGGTGGGTAAGGGCTCACCTTCAACTTGTGCTCGTGCTCCTTGTTGACCCGGGACAGCAACTGGGCTTTCCTTCTGTTGAGGGCATCAATGAGGGCGTCACACTGGGCCACCAGGCAGGCCTCGAACTCCACGCTGTTCTCCTGTGGGTCAGAGCAGAACATCACAACCCTGGACACATCTCCACTTTAGTTGGGAAACCTGATTTTTTACTATGGTACCACATGGGCCATTTCTACACGTGCTGCTGCACCACTGCAACTCATAAATCCATAGCATTAGCGTGTGGGATGCTTACACCCCTGGCTCACAGCAAATGTGGTGCAGCAGGTGGGGAACAGGTTTGGTCTGTCCTGCCACATCCTTGGATCTACCCATGGCAGAGACTGGGGTCTCTGCTGCTCCCTCTGTGACACAGGCAGCTTTGGGAGGAACAGTTTTTGGGAGGGTGCAGGGGAGTAATATGAAAAGTCAGGGGTGAGCCCTTTTGGGACAGCACCCACCAAACAAAGGTGGGGAGATGGGACAGGACTGCAGAGAGCAACTCATCCTGGTGGGAAAGGGCTGAAAACATCCAGCCAGGAGATGCAGTACCTGGATTTGCTGCACCATGTTGCGGAGTTGGACCAGGAACTCTTTTGCTTCCTTGGCTCTGTCTGACAACCCATTCAGGGCTTGGGAAAGCTGGCTCTGCAGAGAGAAGAAAGAGCAAGGTTATTGCCATGTCCTGGACTCATCCTCATGCTGGAGGACCTCACATGTGTGTGATTTGGGCTGGGGATAGACTAAAGCTCAGTACTGCCTTCCTGGGGTGTGCAGCCTTCAGCAACCCACCAAGGTGTTCTTCTGCCCTTGCTGCCCTGCATGTAAGGAGAGGAAAAGGAGGGTTAGCCATCATCATGGATGCCCTGGGTTTGGGAAGCAGATAATCAGTATCCACCTCCTCCACGGGCTTCCCTGAGTGATCAGGGACAAGCCACATCCATCCAGGGTCTCAAAGTGAGCCAGTCACTACCTCCGCTGGATCTGTGCTCTCCAGGGAGCCAGACACCAAAAATCCTGTAGGATCTGACCCATGTCTGCTGCAGGTGATCAGCAGAAAGGCTCAGGTCAGGCTACACGAATCAGATCGAAATCTCCCTGAAAGGTAAAGCTGGTTCCTCCATTGCCATGCAAAATACTGCTCCCTCCTCCTCCGGTGCTAGGGGTGGGAGCACACACCCACAGCCCGCTCTTGCCTGTGCTGAGCTGAGCAGGAATCTTCCTCTTTTGCTGTGATTTCAGTAACAGTTGATCACCCATGACAGTCTACCTCCTGGAGGGATTCTGCATCTTTTGTGGGCTGCAAATTGCTTGCAACCACCACACAGGTTTTGAGGTGTGATCTTTCTTTGTGGCAGACACAGAAGGGAGCCCAAATCTCCAAAAACCTAATGTGTCACCTCTCCTGTGATCAGGATGTTGGTATCAGGCTGGCACCTGCCTTGTGCCATGCTCCCCTGGATGCCAGCATGGAGAGAGCGAGAAGGTGAGACATGAGAGAGGGAAGTAAAGGGAGTGATGGTGCAGAAGGGATGCAAGGTCACCGATGTGCGGTGCCTGCTGAGATGGTGCTGGGCTGAAACTGAGAAAAAGAGACATGCTACCAGAGAGGCGAGGTAGCAAATGAATGGCAACCACTAAATGGCCCAGAAAATGACCTTACTGCTGCCTCCCCAGGAGATGTTAATATAACCCTAGTGATTTCTGAAATTCCTTTGTAATTTATTGTGCCCAAGTCATTAGGATGTGGAGCTAATCAGCAAATGCATCTCTAATAAAAACGGGATTACTAAATCAGCTCAGTAGGTCTCCCTATCTCTCCTCCTTCCTCTCCCTAAGCCAAAGCTGGAGGAGAGCTGACGCCAGAGCCCAAACTGCTCCCTCAGTGGCAGCCCCACGCACCCCAGGGACCACCCAGGCATGCCTCATCCTCTCCACTGCGCCCGTGTGAAAGCCTCCATCGCCCTGCCCATGCTTGCCCTCTGCAGCCACGCACGGCTCCAGCCCCCCCAGATTCAGAAAGATGTCTTAAACCCAGCAAGGTGGGTTTAAGTTTAAGGTGCAGGGTCCTGGCCTTTGGCAACACAGGCAATTGAGAGAAAATCAGCAGGAGTTTGTTATGTTTACAAGCTCCTCATTAAAACTGCAGCATGCTGGGGTTTTTTCCTTTAATAAAGTCTTTGGAACGCTTTTTCTTTTCCTATCAATATACATCCCAGAAAGAGGATCTTTATATCAAAATAACTCTTTGAGTCTTTCCTAATGGCAAAGCATTTAAAATGTGCTCTTAAAATTTAGTAAGAGCTCTGTGATGCCAGTGCGCACTGTTCACATGTAGCTCCTTCACCCTGAACACTCCCAACCTCCCAGCACAATGTCTTCCACGGCACAAGCAGCTTTGAGCCTGTTTACAAAATGAAACAGATGGTCCATCGCCTTCAGAGCATCTCTCCCTGTGGTCTTACAGTGCATCCCACTCCTCAGCTCAGCGCTTCCCTCTGCTCAAGATGTTCTTGATGCCACCAGTGCCTGCTGGTGGGGGGCATGAACTAGTCAGGAAACTGTATTTTCTCCATAATTGTAAAGTTGGTGAGGTGCATAGTGGACACCCTGCCCCGTGCCTTGTCCTCAGCATGGAGAATGGAATGCCCAGCTCACAGTGATATGCTAGCATCGCCTGAGCAAACCTGGTGTTCCCATACATAGGGTTCTCAACAGGACATGGGAGCTCTAAGGTTTGTTTTTTCATCAGCATGAGCTTTGTGCTGATCTCCAGGAAGGGTCCCCACTAAGACAAGACTCTCGCAGAGTTCAGACATGTTCCTGGACACATCCCCTTTGAAACAAACATCTGCCCAGCTCTCCTGCTGCATCCCTGCTGCTTACGCCAAGAGTCACCCCACTGGGGTCTCTGAGCTGCAAGCCATCACAGTCAGCCCATTAAACAAGGTTAATTAATGCTATACGACAGTGGAGCGCGCATGGGAATGTGCGCAGGGACTCACGGGCATGCCCGAACCTATTCATTAAGGGCAGCGCTGCAGGCGCAGTGACAATGTGATTCATAACCATATGCCACAGAAAAACAAAGTCCTTCTGGTTTCTGTTATTATGTTAATAAGTCAGAGGCTGCAGAGAGAAATTAAATGACTGATGGGGTTTGTAAATTCTACAGGTACCTCCAATGACCCCTGGAGCAAACCCAAGCTTTACTGCAGTCTGTCACCTCAGAGGATTTAATCACCAGACACAGAAGGCAGAATCACAGGTTCTGCGGGATCTATGTGGAAGGAATAGGAGACGGACACTCAGGAGGAGTCCTCCATCTGGGAGCAGGGGGTCAGAAGGACCTCAGACCTTGTCTTCTGCAGGTGCTCTACCAGATGTCAGGCAGCAAGATGCTGTTAATGTTTCTGACACACATTGTAGGGATTTCCCCTCCCTGTGAAAAGCTGGAACGTTGTGCTTTGCATCTCCATGTGGAAACAAAATCATTGGTGTTTCTTGGGCTGGGAATCCAGTTCTGGGGACCACTGTCCCCTCACAGTGCAGGGGACAGTGGATGGAGACTGGCTGTCCTCCAGTGTGCAGTGGGCCAGCCAGCCCGCATGTGCTGGACTGGAGCAGAATCCCACCCCAAGCTATCACAGGCATAGGAATTAATGAGTGTGAAATGAAGAAAAATCCCATTTAGTGGCTCTTAAAATCAAGTGAATTTGTTCTTTGCGGAAAGCTGGGCTCTTTTTCAATGCTCTTGTTTCAAGGCAGTATGAAGAGACCTCTGTAACTCACATTAACATTAATGGGAGCTAAGCATTTAAATCTGTCCCCAGAGCACTTAGGAGAGAATCCATCCCTTCTTTGTGCTTGCTAATAGCTCTGTAACCCTTCTTCCCAGGCAGGCTGACAAAGGGATTTCTGTCACTCTTTGATTCTCCCTTGTCCCAGAGCACAGTTGGGCAGAAGGCTGGTGGCTCAGAAGGGCTGAGCGGGCTCCAAGAAACAGAGAAAAGCACCATTTTAAACGCCGCATCTTTTCTCAGACAGAGCTGATCTGGTTCTCCTGTTGTGTAACACAGCTGCCAGCAATGGCGCTCCTCCGGGATTACCTTGAGGTGAGGAGGGAGATGGGCTTGTTATTTTAGGAGGCACTGAGTCCTGCTTGGCATCGGATGGAGTCACGAAGCCAGCTCTGTGTGACAGCTCCATCCCGCATACCGAGAAAAGCCCGAAGTTAGCTAGTGCTGGCCACCAACAAGAGCAAGGAGCAGTTGCTCTCCTTTCAAACCTCCACTTGCTTTCAGGCTCTGACACTAGACAAGATGGAGTAGTCAGGAGAGACACCCTTCTCCTGCTCTGCTCAGCAGAGAGGAGGGCTCCTCTGCAAGCCAAAACCCAATTGCTAGCCCAGGTCACTCGCCCAGCTGGAAGCCCTGCTCCAAGCTCTGTCCCCAGCCAGCAAGGGCTGCGCCTACATGGAATCCTAGAATGGTTTGGATTGGAAAGTACCTTAAAGCTCATCCAGTTCCGACCCCCTGCCACGGGCAGGGACACCTTCCACTTGATCAGATTGCTCCAAGCCCCATCCAACCTGGCCTTGAACACTGCCAGGGATGGGGCAGCCACAGCTCCTCTGAGCACCCTGTGCCAGTGCTTCAGCACCCTCACAGGGAAGGACTTCATCCTAATATCTAATCTAAATCTGCCCTCTGTCAAGTTAAAGCCATTCCCCCTTGTCCTATTCCCATATGCCCCTGTAAAAAGTCCCTCTCCAGCTCTCTTGGAGGACCCTTAAGGCACTGGAGGGCAGGTTTGTGTGTGATAGGGAAAGGTAACAAATTCAAACGAGATCAAGAAAGGACATTTCTGTTCAAGGCCAGTGCAGCACCTTCTGTATAATGGTAGTCTTCCAGCCTCCAGCAGTTCACAGGAACCTCATGAGATTGGCATGGCTTCCAGGTAGCCTGTGTAAGCCTCCTTGAATTTCTTTTCCACAGAACTGTCCTGTCTCATTATGAACTAGCATAAGCTTTTATTACAAGACCAGAGAATGGCCACGAGGATAAGGGGGCAAAAACACCTCCCGTATGAAGACAGGCTGAGAAAATTGGAGCTGTTGAGCCTGGAGAAGAAAAGGCTGCATGGAGACCTCATAGCAGCTTTCCAGTATCTGAAGGGGGACTATAGGGATGCTGGAGGGGGACTCTTCATTAGGGACAGTAGTGATAGGACAAGAGGTAACGGGGTTCAAACTTAGGCAGAGGAGAGCTAGTTAGATATAAAGAAGAAGTTCTTCCCTGTGAGGGTGCTGAAGCACTGGCACAGGGTGCCCAGAGAAGCTGTGGCTGCCCCATCCCTGATAGTGTTCAAGGCCAGGTTGGATGGGGCTTGGAGCAACCTGGTCTAGTGGAAGGTGTCTCCGTACACAGCAGGGGGGTTGGAATGGGATGGTCTTAAGCTCCCTTCCAACCCAAATCATTCTGTGATTCTATGATTCTATGATCATCCATAAATTCCTGTAACAAGGAGTTCACAGCTTAAATGTGCGCCATGTGAGAGCTACTTTCTCTGGTTGGTGCAAACTCTGCCTGCTTCAAAGGCCACTTGCCCTTAAGATTTCAGACGTCTGCAAATCCTTATCAGTCACAGATGTGCTAGGTGCTGCCTGTCACCCCAAGACAGAAAAACCAGCCCAAAAGAGCTCTTGCCATTACACTGAGAGCCCAGTACCCGTTCTGACATCCCAAATGTTGCAACCAGCCCATTTCTTCTCTCCTTCCAACCAAGTCATCTCGCAGCCAATTCCTCTGCTGGAGCATCCATAGGAGGTAAAAGAGAAGAGGAATAAGCCACAGCAAGAAAAGCTGCTGCTCCCAGCTGTTCTGCTTGTACCCTCAAAATGATGAGGAGCTGTCACAGATGCTGAAGTCCTGTGCTTCTTTCTTTTAATTAAAGCAAAAGACCTACAGCCTTTAAATCTTGAGGCAAGCTTACTGTATGTGATGCCTGACTAATTATAATGGGATGTTTAATTAAAACTTGCATTCAGTCAGGAAGTTGATGAAGCTAAACTGTTACTAATTGGCTTTTGGCTCCAGTCACGAGAGCCTGACTTTTGGATACAGTGCTTCCTAAGGAGAGGATCCAGGAGTTCTGGAGTCTGGAGCTGCAGCCTGGGCTGAACCTGGCCTTGAGACCAGAGCCTCCACCACAGAGTGAGGGGAGACCAGAGCAGACAGGGCCATGTCCCAGGGTCCTGCAGGAGCTGGTTCTCCTGGGAGATGGGTGACTGTGGAGCTGCGGAGCAGCCTAGGACCCACCACAGGGAGCCTCCTTCCTGAGCCTGCTCCCAGCCATCACCAATGCCCACATGAACTCAGGTCCTCATCCCTGTCCTCGTTCTTCTTTTGCCCACCTGACATCACCCACTGGCTCCTGCCAGGCCTGCTCTGAGGACGAGCAAAGCCAGAGCATCTTAGCTGCTAAGAACTGTGACTGAGCCAAGGCAGGCGACAGGAACAGAGAGCATGGGTCTGAATGACCCCTCCTCAAACACTGCACCACTGCTGCTGCCCATTTGACATGGGTCCAGCTCAGCTTCTTCTGGCTTCCCATGAGAAGGATGTGCTCTCAGCCTGACATAAAATAACACACATAAAATATCAGACAGAAGAGCCTATGCTTGTCAGCAGGACACACACACACGGAGGGCCAGTTTGTGAGCAAAGCTCCTGGTGTGAACTGTGAGCTAGGAATGAACCCTTAGGAATGGCTCCTGCTCCCTGCTGCAGACAATGGGGGAAGCAAGGGATGGGAAGGCAGTGATCGCTCCCACTGCGTACAGGGTCCCTGGTTCTCCTTCACTGCAGTGATGCCGGGGAAACTGGGGTCTGCAGGAGGAGAGTGAAATGAAAACTGTTAAATAGAACAGCCCCGGGGCAGGAGCTGCACGTGGGGAGCATGTGCAGGGGCTCTGCAGCAGCCCCGAGGGCAGCTGGGGTCTGCAAAGCAGATGATCTCTGCAAGAGCAAGGCAGGCTGGTCTCTGGGCTGGCATCTGCAGAGCAGATTATCTCTGGGGCAGATTTATTGACACTGGAGTTAATTCCAGGGCTTGAGGAGAAGCCCCTGCATCTTTGGAAGAGTCAGAGATCCCACTGCACCCGCTACTATTAATCATAGACCCCGGGGGATCCTGCTGGGGGAAGCACACAGCCCTTTGCCACTGCAGCACAGGGAAAATCCCAGGCAGAACCTGAGGGAGGACACCCGAGATGGGGACACTTTCGGGTGTCTCCCCTCTGCAGTGGTGACATCCATGTACAGCTCCAAAAGGATCCCCCTCCCTGGCTGGATCATGGGTGAGGTACAGGCTTCTCAATGCAAACAGAGAGATGTGGTGGGTTTGGGATGCTCAAGGGTCCAGCCCAGCAGAGCTGTATTGATCTGTGTGGAGCACAGGCTGTGCTCCTTTCTCTCATCTCCCATCCTTTCCCCCTGTCCCCGTGCAGCAGCACAGCAGGCTCACATGTGCTACCCGAAGCTGGCAGGGGGAAGCCTTGCTCCAGAAGGGGCCGTGGATCAGGCCAGCATGCAGGCAGTGGAGAATTCAGCTGGGAGAAAGCCTCATGTCCTCTGTGCCAGGCAGCCAGGCTGTCTGCAGCCTTCCAAGACCTGGAGGGGATGATGCAGTGGGTTTTGCCCCTTGCCAAGTCCCAGAGCTCGGCTGCTGCCTGGCAGTTGGTTGGATTCTGTTAAAGCCACTTATTTTTAGGTAGCATTGATAACAACAGCAAAGCTGTTCTGGGTGCTGCAGAAATCACTGCCAGTCTTGGCAGTGCCAGAGTTGAGGCCTTATCAGCTCAGCCCAGGGTGATCTTATTATTCCCATCCAGCCCAAGTCATTCGTTATCAAGGTGAAATCTCACATGTGGACTCCTGCAATAAGGAACTGCTTCAGGGGTATGGGTGTTTCGGGATTTGGGCAGGCCTGGGCATGGCAGGGTCCCCAGGAGTAGCACCAGGGATGTCCCCATGAAGGACAAGCCCTGAGGGCTCAGGTCGGATGCTGCCTGTCCCACTGAGGCACTGTGCTGGCCTAACCAACCCCTTTGGTACACAGCAAAGCCTATGTCTGCATCATTCCAGGGCCAAGCCCTGTGTCTGTGGGATTGGTCGCTTCCTTGGGATCACCATGCTACCACATCATCTCCCCTATGCTCCCTACAATGACTGCAAGAGCCAGCCAGGAGCCAAAGCCCCCAGTACCGACGTGCTGTCACTTGGATGCACAGATGGCCCTGGCTGCTGGCTTTGTTCACACAGACACAAGGGCAGTGTGTTTCCTCAGCAGGCAGAACTGATGCAAAGGCTGCAGCCTGGAAATAAAACAAGGATATATTCTTTTCAAGCATGACCTTGCTAAACCCCTTTAATTACTTTCCATGTGGCTATGGGATTCCCTGGCCCTGGGCAGGCAAACTGCTCTGCCTTTCTCCAGCCTTGCTGTGGGCAATGCTGAATTCATGCTGAGTTTCCTGTGCAGTTCATCGAGCCTGGTCTCAGTGACACTCTGCAGCAGCAGTGGCAATGTCCCTCGGTCCATCTGTACTAGCACAGCGACTTGCCCAGCCCAGCTCACGGCCTGGCTGCCCAGAGCCCCTCACCCGCACACATGGCAGAAAGGGATGGGGGTCTATGCCCTGACCAGCCCCAGCCTTCTGAGAGGGGTCCTCTCTGACAGGAGACTTGTGATGTTTTGGACATGACCTGCTGTGATTTGGCCCAAGCCCCGGGACCACACATGAGCCAGCACTGGGGACACTGCTGGAAACAAGAGATTGGACAAGGGTCAAAACATCAATTATTCTCTTTGCGTGGACTTCCCTGCATGCAAAAGAATAACTTTGGCCCCCAGGCCCCCTGCTAGCAGCAGCGTGCATGACAGCCTAGCTGGGACACCCAGCTAGTGCCTAGCTGGCGACACGGGTCACTTGCTGCTGCTTCAACTGAAACAGCAGAGCCTTTTGCTCCTGCTGTGAATCCTTGTGTTCACCTGAACCTGCTGCTCCCCATTCACAGGCCTTCTGTGGCCAGCACAGATGGTGCTTTGCAGCCTGCGGTGGTTTCTTAGCAGACTTGGGGAGAATTCTGTACAAGGAGGAGGGCCTGAACCCCAGTTTCCAGCATCCCTGCACTTTAACCCCACTTCTTCAAGGGGCAAACATTCAGGCCCACAAAACTCTCCAGCAGAAGACAGAGCTGCCAAATAGCCTGAGAGAGAAGTGGCTTGCTTCCAAAAACATGGGGACACCAGATGAAGTTATTGGATACCAAGGCAGCCGCAGTGACCTTCTGTGTCTCCAGCACTGCTGTGGGATTAGCCCTGGTTTATCTCCGCCCCCTGGAAGAGGGCAGACCTAGGATGATTCCTGGCAACGATGATGAAGGCCAGCTTTGCATGCAGGGACACTCGCTGTGGATCAGTTCATGTGTGGCAACTTGCTGGGCTGTCCCCAGTTGTTGGCCTAAGCAAATGTAAGAGGCATGCAATGTCCTGGGCTGCTCCTTGCTGGCAGTGCCTTGTCCTGGGCTGCTCCTTGCTGGCACTGCCTTGCTGTGAGGATGTGTTGAAGATGCTCTGTCCTTGATTTGATGTCGGATATAGTCCTTGCTTTGATTTTTAGGGAGAAGAAACGTAAGCATCTAGTAATAGCACTTTGATATTGTCCAATTAATTCCTGTTTTGCTTCATTAACACTCAACAACAAATCACATTAGCTTCTCATTGGGAAAACCTAACATGCACGTCCCTTTGAAATCACAAACAGAACTGCCAGCTCTATTACAGGCATGCCAAGAAAAACACAAGTCTGTTGCCTGCCCACAGGTACACAGAGGGGCAGACAAGGTAAGGGTGAGAAACTATTTGGAAAAGGCCAAATACCGAGGACTGATCTGCACAGATCTGGAGAGTGAGCTGACGCTGAGCTCCACTCTCTCCATGTTTCAGGAGAGCCACTTTGGACTCACCCTCGCCTGGTTCTCCTTCAGCTGCACTGCATTAGGCAGCGTGCTGCTGGAGTGCATCTTCCAGGCTGTGTCTCTGGGAGAAGTCCAGGTCCTGCTGCAGCTCTGCACACAGACATCCTCAGGCCAGGAGCACTGCGCATACCTGGTGTAGCTGTGCTGCAGGCTGCTGGTCTGAGCTGAGCAGTTTCCACATCCTGCTCTGGGCGGCAGTCTCCCTTGGAGTCCTGTAGCCAAGATGATACTGATGGAGTCTGGCTGCTGCTGGGATCTGAACCCTGGCAAGGAGGCCTTGAACTTTGCCGGTGCCTGGTTCATGCACATGAGGGTACAATAAATTCCTCCCCATCGTCCCTCATGGGGCAGCTCAAGTAGCAAGAAACTCAGCCCCAGCTCTAAAGCCTGTGGCTCACTGAGATTCAAATGGGATCCTCAGGACACATCTCTTCCCATCTGGAAATTTGCAGACCTAGGGGCAGAAGTTAGCACAGACTGGACCACACATTTGTACATAGCCCTCCTTTTCCTTCCCTCAGCTATACAAAAAAGATGTGGACAGGCTGGAGAGGGTCCATAGAAGGGCCATAAACGTAATCTGGGACTCAGAAACTGGGAGGAAAGGCTGAGAGCTGAGCTTGTTCAGCCTGGAGAAAAGAAGGCTCAGGGGAGACCTGATCACTACGGAATCATTGAATCAACCAGGTGGGAAATGACTTTTAAGACCATCAAGTCCAACCATTGTCCCAGCACTGCCAAGGCCACCACAAAACCATGTCACTGAGGGCCTCGTCTGCACCGTTTTTGAACACTTCCAGGGATGGTGATCCCACCACTGCCCTGTGCAGCCTGTTCCGATGCCTGAGCACCCTCTCTGTGAACAAATGTTTCCTAATATCCAATCTAAACCTCCCTGGTGCAGCTTGAGGCTGTTTCCTCTTGTCCTGTCCCTTGTTACCTGGGAGACCAACCCCCACCTCACTACAACCTCCTTTCAGGCAGCTGTAGAGAGTGATGGGGTCCACTATATTCCAGTATTTAAAGGGTGCCTACAAAGAAGACAGAGACTCCCTTTTTACAAGGAGTCCCATGGAAAAGATGAGGGGTGATGGACACAAGTTACTCCTGGGGAGATTCCGACTGGACGCAAGAGGAAGATTTTTCACAATGAGAACAACCAGCCATTGGAATAATCTCCCTGGGGAAGCGGTGGATTCCCCAACACTGGACTCTTTGATGATTCAGCAGGACAGTGTTGAAACATCTAGTCTAAGTTGTGCTTTGTCTAGAAAGGTTGGACCAGAATGACCCTTAAGGTCCCTTCCAACCTGGTATTCTATGATTCAACATCACTGATCTACCAGCCCTGTGGAGATCCTCCCATAGTCAACGTACACCTCCCAGGTACCAAGGTCACAGCACAAGGTGTAAGCTAAAGGAGTGCTCTTTAGGCTGAGGAGACATGCAGATGTGATGGATAAAACTACCAAAGTGACACGTCCCAGCAACAAAAGTACATGGGTTGTAAGGTATGGGTTGTAATGAGGCTGATGGGAGGAAGCAAAGAAATCCTTTGGCTAGAAAAGGCATAGTGAAGATCCTGGTGCAAGTCAGTCCATGCAGAGCTACAGCAGCACACAGCTCCCTTTAACGACTGTGCTGAGCCACGTCTTGAGGAGTGCAATCGTAATGATGGTCAATTACCACTTGTGACCCAGCTGGGAGCACAGTGATCTATAGTTGCTGTCATGCAGCTGGTGGCATTTCCAAACCACCCTGGAAGCACAGGGCTCATTTGCTGTGTGTCAGCGTTGTTATGATTTGAGAGATGAATGAGGCTGGTGAGAGGCAGCAGGCAGTTTGCAGTTGAGCAATGCCTCCTCCAGGCTCCCTCCTCTGCATGGCATGGTCCAGCAGCAACATGCAGTGTCCTGAGCGGGTGGAAATGCTTGTAGCTCTTCTGGACCAGCACTTACAGCCATGTCCCTGAGCAGACAGGCTGGTTTTTTGCTAGAGGTACAATTTACAGGCAGAATAAGCACACAATTCCACCTACACTCCTCTCTGGAGAAGCTGGGAACGCACCATCTTGCACACACTCTTCCTGTATTTCTAGAAAAAGGAGGTTTAAGCATTCTTTGCTGTTCCCTAGCCCTCAGAGGGCTGAGTGCTGGGGCAAACCCCTGTGTGATGGAAGGCAGACTTGTGGGGACTGTCCCTGCAAGCATGGGGGCTGTTACACTGGCTCTGACCCCATGGCAGACAGTGCCTGGGCCATGCCCTGCTCCTCCTGGGCTGTCACTGGCTGCAGACTGGAGCCCATTTCCCCTATGGCTGGAGGAGTCAGGCAGGACAGCACGCACCCCTCTGCCCTGGGTGCCTCCTCTCACCTGCAGAGGGGCATTCCCACAGGCACAGCATCCGCCAGGCTCCTCTGCTTCCGACTGCAGCTGCGGCTAGCACAGGGGCAGGGAAATGAACCGAGCAGAGCTGAATCCCATTAGAGAGATCCGGAAACAAGAAAGGAGATGGGAATGTGTCCAGGTTTCTGAGAGCTCTGTGTGCCCTTGTGCCAAGAGAGGAGAATCACAGATGAGGAGGACAGCATGTCCGGTCCTGCTTAGGGATGCTTTGGCCAAGAAATGGTGTCAGAAATCTGCAGGTGAGAGCTGAGCAGGACACGGTGCAGCATGGCTTAGCATCACACCACAGTCTCTTTAGCATGCCTGGTGCTTGGGCTAACTGGACTGGGTGCAGCTCTATGCTACATGGGCTGTGCCTGGAGAAACCTCTTGAGTGGCACCAGAGAGCTGCACTGTGGCCTCCTCCTTGAGATGAGCAGACTGGGGCTGAGCCTGGCTGGCGGAGGTCTTCCCTGACAGCATGAGTATAGCTGTCAACCTCCTAACATCACTGGGGCTGCCTGCTGAAAACAGGCACATCCTGGCCCCATTGAGAGATTCCCTTTCTGTAGGCATGACAAAGGCCAGGACACATTGCAGACAGACTACTAGGAAAAAATACCCAGAAGACAAGTATGTACTGAAGGAAAACTGCAGAAATTTGGCTTCTTGATGCACTAGGAAGTAAGATGCATGTTACCCAGAGTTGCTGCTAATACTGCTTTTCTTTGCTACCCTTAGCAGTGCAGAACCATCCTTGAATGAGCATCCAGGAGGAAAACAGAGATGTCTTACTGACACAGAGTTACCCACCGATTTGCTGCACAGCTCTTAAGGAAGTCAGTGCATGGCAAATACTGAGAGTAATAATGCTCAGCAGTGCAAGGTAGGCAAGGCAACTGATCTAGTTATAATTAGCCTCAGCAAGCACGGAGTTCAGCTTCTGGAGGAGTACTCTGCAGGTCAGAAGGAACTGGCTCATCAAGCAAGATCTTCCTCACCTCAGGCAGCCTCTGAAATAGCGTTATTATTGTTTTTAAAAAGTAACAAATTCATTGCACAGCCTTAATTAGAGAGACTGGCAGTGAACAGAACCAGGCACTGCATTTCCTGAGAAGGCGCTTAGCAGCTAATCTCTTTGACAGCTGATCCCTCCTTAAATCGCTGCTCCTTGTGGCATTTTCCCTTCAGTTTGAATACGCCTCTGAGCCCCAGCTTCCCCTTCGCATGGTGTAGAAGACAGAAGGGAACAGGTATTAAGCACTCAACTTGTATCCTGAGCTCCTGAGGCAGCTCCAAGTGTAGTCCCAAGCACTGTCGTCTGAGATGCAGTGGTCATGTCTCTAGGTCATCCCTTCAGCAGCCTCCCAGTCAGTGAAGTGGCACACACAAGAAACCCCAAGCAGACAGCTGCAGGGATCATCCCTGGGCACATTAGAGAGGGAGCTGCCTCTATAAGGGATCTGGAATTAAACAAAGGGCAGTGGAGGAGAATGAACAAGAAGGACTTGGACCTGTAGGAGCAAATCCAGAGAAGGCCATGAACATGCTCAGAGGGCTGGAGCACCTCTGCTATGGAGACGGGCTGAGAGAGCTGGGGCTGTTCAGCCTGGTGGCCCAAGGTGTAATGTGTCAAAAATCACCAGAGCTGCATCCAATACTGAGACAAACCTCTCAATTTCTGGTCCACATTTTCCTGGCAAGATCCTCTCATTATTTTTCTTGCACAATTCCTTAAATCCATCTGTGCATTGTGAAAATATCCAGCAAACAGTCCATTTCCTACAGGTCAGACTCAACTTTGCTGACAGAGTGATCAGGATAGAGGTTTGGGTTTGGTATCTCTCACAGTGAAGGAAAAGCAACCTGCTGCTGGTCTACCTAGAAACACCTCCTAGGCCAATGCTCCACTTGACCTCCCTTCTCCTTCAGGCCGTTTTTCTTCATGGTGCATGGAAAAACATGTAAGCAAAGACTCAGATTATAATCTCATGGGCCAAGATCTGTGTCCTGTATAGAATAAAGGTACTGTGGATGCACAAGCATGCAAAGAAAACCAGACCGTGAACTTGCAGGCAAAGCTGCCAGGGGATCAGCACACACTTCTGGGGTACAGTTAGCACAGGAACACACAGATGCCTGTTCACTTGTATGCAAGCACCGAGTATCTTCCTCTACACAGTCACCCAGGCAGTGCAGGTAGTCCAGGCATCACTCCATATCTAGGAAGGTGCACACTGCAGATCTTACACTTTCTTCCTTCAAATTATGCTCCATCTGCCTTCAATCCAACCTTCCCACTCAGTCTGCCTCTGTGGTTACTCACACTTTAGCTCTTCCATCCCATTATTGCATTAAGTCTTTAAATCTGATTACTTCATTTGGAGTTAAATTTAAACCTGATTAACTGCATAAACAATGATTTTTACCAGTCTGGTAAACCAGGACACAGTCCTGGCCCAAACACAGGAGAAAGAAGGTTGAAAGCCCTATGGGGCAATTCCTCTTTCTGGAGTGAGTGCATTGACCATCCTTTTGTCTTGTCCTACAGCCTTTAATAACCATCTGTGTGTTGTAGTCTGGCACAGTCATAAACAGGCTTGACAGCTAGCCAGCATCTTGACTTTGCTTCTGACATTTAACTGCCTAGAAATGTAAACTGCATTGCACCCTTCAGCTCTGGGCTATACCCACTGAGGCACTAAGGTAGAGGAATACACCCCATCACTGCAATCAGCCAGCATTCAATGCTCTCACTGGGGCTAGCATGAGAACAACAGCAACTCCTCACCATCATCACTAATGATCATGAAGTCTAACCACAGAGGGAGCTCAATGAAACTGCCTTCCTCCTGAACGTAGTCCTGATATGGCATCCAGAAGGCCTGGCGTCCAAGCCCTGCTCTACCATAGAATCATAGAATAGTTAGGGTTGGAAAGGACCTTGAGATCATTTAGTTCCACAGTAAGATCATCTAGTACCAGAGGTGAACAGTGTGATGCTGGGGAAGTCCACTTTTCCCATCTCCTGCCAGTGAGGACCAGAAAGCTCTGGGGCAGTTGGGTGGGTGGGCACTCAGTCTAAGGAAGCCTCATGTGCTTCAGACAAAGGTAAAAGCACAACTTTCAAACAACAGCAGCACGCAGGCAGACACCAAACAGGTCACACAGCCTTAGCATCCTTGTGGCTCTGCATGTTGTCAGTCCTGTGCAGTATCTCACCGGTCATCCAAACTGACCTGGCAATACACTGTGGCTTTCAGAGATGGTGCCTTATCAGCAGCTTCTCATTTCACAGCCCTTTGCTTCTTTGGCTGCTGACCAAAACTGGGATTTTACAGAACATCAGCAAGCACTCATGGACTTATCTGAGGAGAGTTTTTCAAAGGCGCAGATGGGAGATGGCATCTCATTCCCTTTGGCTATCAACACACAGGCCTCCCCTTCAAGGAGAAGAAGTATGTATATCCCCCAGGTATCTCCACAAAGCAGGGCTGCATCATGGCCTTACGAACAGCCCATCTGCTGGTATTTCCTAATGAATCCCTGATGCTGCAGCCTCTTTGGATGGGCTGGTGTACCCAAAAGCTTGCCTGCCTTTCCCAACTGAGTTAGTGTAACAAAAGGTATCTCCTCTCCCAAGGTGCCTCTTACCTTGGGCACATCCAAAGTCTTACGCAACTACAAGATCATTGCTTTTCTGTGTATGTTCCTTCTGGCTATTTGCTCTTAACCATCTGCTCCTGCAAAAAGCAGTCTGGCATGTGCTGAAGCACTGAAAGGGTTGCACCTTGAAGGTCCCTTCCAACCCAAACCATTCTATGACTGAATTACTACAGCCTGCTGTTGGTCTTTTCCATCATTGTCTCAAATCTAAATGCTCTCAGCCTGAGGACATCTTTCCCAGTCTGATACTCCCTGATGGGATACTGGCTAATACCAGCTGAAGGATATGGTATTGGGGTCACTCCTTCAAATACAAAGCCTGCAAGAGCCCACTGTTGGCTTGAAGACCATCACAATCCCTCTCTCCAATCTCCTCTTCTCCCCTCTGTGCATGCCCATGCCCTGCAGTCACTCCATCTGCTCTCCCTGCATGCTACAAACGTGGTTTGCAACTGCACCGATGCCAGAGTGCCCCATACTGTCACCATACTCCAACTGAGGCTGTACCAGCATGCATTTCCCCCACATGCAGCTCACAGCACCCTTTTGGAGTGTTTCTTGTGCTCTCCTCCGAGGTCTTTAACTGAGTGCTCTGTGTGCTGGACCTGACCAAATAAATCGCTGGGCGTTATCATCTCTTCAGGCAAATACAGCTCAGAGTACACAGAAAAGCCCTCTCTCTCTGCTTTTCTGACATATTTTCAAGAGAATGTGGGTCCTTTGTTCCTGCTCTTCTCTAAACACTGCTCTTGGTTTGTGCTTTAAAGCTTGTGTTTATTGGTGAGCGCCTGATGAGCATAACATTAAAACAGTAAATCTCCTGAGAGGTTCTGTGTAACGAGGACGCTCAGAGCCATGTGAAACACACTTCAGGGACCTGAGCCCTTCCAGCAGCTGTCCTGAGCTCTCCCTCACATCTCTAGGAAACAGCACCAAGTTCCAGCTCTACTGCAACCCCCCGTGTGATGGCTGAATCACAGGCAATACCACTTGGAACAGCCATACCCTGTCACTGAAGTATATTGAAGGGAGCTAGGGCTGACATCACTGCAACACACTCGGCTGCAAGGTGTGAATGCTGTTCTCACTGTCACACCTGAGCCCCTGTGCAGCAGGGCAGCTCTCCTGGCCACAGCCAAACAGCTCATCTGACTTACCCAGCCTGGCTGTGCCAGCCAGTCTGTTCAGCACAGTACTGATGCCGGGAGATCTCTGCTTTGTTACTGGCAGACAAGACTTCACTAGCAATAGAACATCAGCAAATTATTACTGCTTTCAGTAGTATTGCTGGTATCACACAGCAGCAGCAGGAGAAGGGGAAAAACAAAATCAAGATCCATATGAAAGGTCTTTCTGCTTCACTCCTTTCCTGTTCAACAGATGGATATCACCACTTTGGATGCTTGCTTTCAGCCATGAACCTCTTGACTCCAGACAGCCCAGGCAAGAGACAAGTAGTGTCTCTTGGAAGTACCAAAACTTTTCTCATGCCTGGGAAGTTACAAGGATTGTAGGCTTGGCATTACTTCTTCTCCTGTTTCTTAAAAGCAGCAGAGGCCAGAGAGGCTTGCCCCAGGTTGAGCTTACTAGAGAACCATCTCCTTCAGTTATTGTTGCTGCTTCTGGGCAGAAGGCTGGACGTGAGCTCTCTGAAGTCCCTTCTAACCTTAAGTTTTCTACCACCAAAGCTGTATTACTCAAAAAAGAGCTTCTGCCTGCCGTGAACATCTCTGCCTAAGCAGAGACGCTCCCAACCAGTCACCTACTGAGGTTTCAGTGTGGGGACAAAGCAGCTCTTCAGCAGGGCAAGGCCACTGCCAACCCCCTTGGCTTCATGTAGTCCTACCTCTACATATCTGATTTCTCTGACAGCAGTTCCTCTTTCTCCTTTGGGCAAAGGGGAGGCTTTTCAGGCATACACTGAGCTCCTGTTCATTTAAACCAAAGACTGTTGCCAGTACTGCGTGTACGGGAGGGCTCTTTCTGCTCTCCAAAAATAAAACCAAGGACAGGTGCAGCAGAGATCAAAGGGCAGGTCCAAGGAGCAGGATTTCATATTTCCATTGATGCATCACTTCAGAAATACTTCCCACCACCATGGATACTGGAGCACTGGGAATGCAAGTCTCACTGAAGCAACAGCAGAGATGCTCGGGTGGCTGCTGCCAGGAAAGCACTTAAAGCAGAGCAAGGAGGCTCAGATCTCACCTCAAGAGCAGGAAAAACACAGTTAATCCAGCCTTTCTCCTCTGTTAGCTCCTTCCTCCAGGCACTTGAGTCTGAGCAGCTACATCTGGATCCAAACTTCCCAAGTTAGAAAGGGTTGGATTTGGGATTACTCCCAAAATGTGATAGCAACCAGGCTGCATTTGGTGCTGCAGATACCCCAAAAGCCAGTCTGGATTACGGAGACTTCAAAACATGGAGGGAACAGGATTTCCAGGGAAGGACAGATATGGAAAAGCATCTTATTCTCAGACTAAGAGTAAGAAGTCCTACTTCAGACAGGGAGCAGACTGTGTGTATGCTAGATGCTCTGTCCCCATGCTGGGTGGGCACAAGGGGCATTTTGCAGGCCCCTCACCTTCCTCTGGCTGGGTGCTGGAGATGGTCTCAGGCAAACAAACTCAGTAGTGCTGCAAACCCCAAGCTCCCTAGCAGCTTCCAGCAGTGAGATCAGGCTGGTTGTCATGTCTCCAGTAAGCTCAGGACATGCTCCCATGGCTGCTGCACTTTGCTCCAGAGTCGGTGAAACCAATCCCTTGGGACATGCTATGCTTTTTTACCTCTGGGGACACTGAGCAGAAAGCAGCCCTGGCACATACATCACCCCGAGGTCCCCAGGCCTCCCAGGCTGCACAGAATACGCCACGATGAAACCAATGGAGAAACTCTGTGTGTCCCATTTGCTCAAGAGCATTGAAAGGATTCCAAGAGGCAAAACTCCCTGATCCCTGGTCTCCCCACTTGCCCACTTGAAGGCCTATAATCCCTTTCGGAAGCACGGAGACATGGCACAGCACAAGGCAGGAAGGAACAAGCAGTCAGTAGAAGTGGTTTAACACCAGGTCCTCCAGGAAGGAGCCTACCAAAGCCAGCAAGGTGCCTAGAGAGAAGGCGCAGGAAGGTGTGAATTTAGCAAGCGCCAAGATTTAAAACCTCTGAGGAATTCAACCTCCAGCTCTCCTAATGCAATCCAGGAACAAGCTCTTTGGAAACCCCACTCCTTCGAGCTCAGATGATGTGTTTGAAGTGCCCACACTAAGATTTTCAAGGAAAATGAACCACAGAGAGAGGCACAGAGAGAGACAAAAGTACTTGAAGGCACGATGAGAGTAGGAAGGGTGTAGGCAGAGGAGGATGGGAGTCGTTATCGGAAGGCTAACCAAATGAATTGGATGGATTATGAAAAGAATGCAGACCCATTAATAAAAAAGGAGGAAGAATAAATCAATAATTCTAGAAGAGCTGAGATACTGAGTGCCTTTAAGAAAATTATTCTTTAATAAGAAAGGACGTATGGCTAATTAGGAAGTAATGAAGAATTTATCAGTGAAAGAATGTGAGGAAGCGAGTGGGTTCCATACCCAGAACTGAAGGAGATCTGAAATGCTGGAGCTGAGCAATACATCCTAGTGTCAGGAGGAAAGCAGTTAATGGACTCACTGAATCATTCATGATTATTTATGAAGAAGAGAAGAATCCAGGAAATACCAAGGGATGGGATGGGGAATAATTCACGTTTACTTCAGTAATAGGTTGGGGTTTTTTTTCAATGGAAGAAAGCGCTCCCAAGACCTTAAAAAAACCAGCCTATGGAGAAAAGGTGCCACGAATACAGTAAATACCTCTAAAAGTCCCTAGAGAGTAATACCGTGCCTCAGCGTGGGGAGGACACACCTGGATATTGAACTCTCACATCCCCTTACAGCAAAGGCACCACCAGCAGGGCCAGGGCTCACTCGCAGTGAGCGAGGGCCTCAAGAAACTCAGCTTCTACAAAGACTTCAGATGTGTGGTTGGGATCCAAGTACTGCGATTCTCTAAGCATATAAATTAAGCATCTTTGTATCACCTCAGTCTCGCAATAAATAGCGATGCTTCATTGTAGAGCTGAGGCTACCTGCTTTTTAAAAATACTCAGTAACAAAGAGGTAGATTTATGTATTTATGCACATGCAAAATTGCAAATGCAGCAAGTCGTTACATAAGCTTATATAAATTACCTAACAATTGCATATAAATTTTCAGTGTCACATTCCACCGACCTCGTGCTGAAGGACTAAATCGTTTCACGTTACCAGTTATTCCCAATGGCAGGGACCACTCTGCACAAATGAAGGAGGAAGACTCTGGCCTTAAATTACACACTTGACACACATTTGTGATATTACTTGTATTCAGAGATCTCTTGGCTCCTTCAAACTGTAACTGCAAATCAACTTGGAGATGCCAAACCAAGTAAACTGTCTATTTAAACTAAATGACTGCAATATAATAAATATTGATTTTGTAACATTTTGCTGAGGTTAAAAGCTTTTCACAGAGACAGTCATTAGGCACATAACTCTGCTCCCAATCCCTGCTATGTGCATTTATTAATAGATCACATATTATAGCAGAGTCTCAGGCAGTCTAAATCAGCACAGCTCCCCTGAACTCACCACTACAGCACATGCTCTCGCCAGGTGATGATGTTGGTCCTGTAAGCTTCATTGTATTTAATTTAAATCAAATGTCTTTTGGGTCAAGTACAAGTGAAGTGGATGTTTTCTTAGATTCAGGAACCCTGCTACGATGTAAACTCTTTTGGAACGGCATAACACCTGGTGGCTGCATAAATACAAACTCTACTCGTATGTTTTTAAATTATACCCATTTTACTGTTTGTAACATACCTGGTGATGAAAACCACATCCACTAGAACAGAACTGTTCCATGACCTACCAGAAAACAACTCTGAATAAATCACACTGCTTGGTACCCTTCAGACAGCCTTGGTGACCTCTGCTGGAAACCACCAGTCTACACGATGGGTGAGGAAAAACTCCAGCATCCCACCCTTCCAGTCCCAGCCTCCTGATCAAATGTGAGCTCAACTTGCTTATTTTCTGGCTAGCAGCTTTCTTCCCATTTGACAATATGGAGTACTGCCTCCAACTCAATGATAAAATCCCAGGAAGCCCTTGCGGGACTGGGGGATGATGAAGCCCTCAGACTTTTGCAACTGACATACAGTCTTTATCGGGTGCTGGGAACAACCACTGCATATGGTTCATATCACATGCCGAGTGCCAGCCAGGTGCCATATCTGCAGCTGTGCGACCATAAAACCCTCTGGGTTTGCAAGAGTATTTACATTGATCATTGGGTTTCTGTCAATTCTCATCAGATAGAGAATGAAGAAGGGACAAATCACTGTGCTCAATGGCATTTGATGGCATGATTTACGTAAGGCTTTAGCTATATCTTGAGACTACCAAGTTCTGCACATTTTCATTCCAGACCCATCTGGCATCAAACTGCTCATAGAATGGTTTGAGTTGGAAGAGATCTTTAAAGACCATCTAGTAGGACCCCACTGCCATGGGCATCTTCAACTAGATCAGGTTGCTCAGAGCCCCCTTCAACCTGACCTTGAATTTTCCAGGATGGGGCATCTATCACTTTTCTGGGCAACCTATGCCAGTGCATCACCACCCTCAGTGTAAAAGATTTCTTTCCTATATCTAGCCTAAATCTCTCCTCTTTTAGTTTAGTCCTAACACTACAGGCCCTACTAACAAATCTGTTCCTCCCTCTCAGATCTCTCTGGGGCCCCAGGCTGGTTTGTAAAACCCAAGACTTTTGGACCTGACACAACTCATGACAACTGTAATAATTCACAGTTTTATTGAAGCCATTGTGGTCTATGGCAGAAAGGGCTTTTGTCCTACCTTACACAGCCTGCTGTAGTTGTGACATAAATTTTTCCCCCAACTTTCCTTTTGATGCATCACAAGATGAATTGAGATGCCAAATGCTGACTGCATGTGGTCGTGCAGAAAGATGATCTGTGCTAATTGCCACAAATGACCTTGCACAGTGTCATCCTCCTGTCATCGCCTCTGCCGAGTTGCAAATGATCCCAGGAACTGAAACAGCTCCATAAAGGTGTCCCACTTTTCCCTCTCAGCAGAAGAAACACCATGTAATTGCAGGAGGTGTTACCCCAGGTCACACAACCCATGGTTGCAGTGGGCTGCATACTCTGCTCACTTCTATGGGAGTCACAGGAAAAGGATCATGCTCAGGGAGGAAGACACGAGTTGATGAATACATGTGGATTTACTCCAGCTGAGAAACAGGGCAGGATCATGGGGAAAAGAGCACTTGTTTATAAATCCAATCTCACTACTTCATTTACAGTGCCTTCCAAGCTTCTGAACACAGCCAGACTTTGCTTCCCAAGTGTCCACTCTCAGGTGAAGACTGACCATGCAGTTACCAGCACCCAGATAGCTACAAACCCTGCAGACCAAACCTGTGAGGCATGAGTTAAGAGCCAGCTAAAGCACTACACAAACAGTTCCATGAGCTTTGGCATTTTGCCTCATACAAGTCTCAGGATACCACTGGGAAGATGTGGCTTGCTTGCTCCTCATCCTGCTTCACTGCACAGCACTCTCACTCGCTATGCACTAATAACTGTGCTATAATTGACAAAAATACCTTTTGCCCAAGCAGAAACTGGGTTGTTTCCAAATGAAATCCACCTGCATTGGTTCTCACAGTACGCCAACTTGCTTAAATCATAAAATGGCTGTAGTTCAATCACAAAAGGAGTTCAAATGAAGTTTCGGTCTCATCAGGTACAGGTTCTTACACTGCCTCCATCGCTAAGGGAAAGAGGCATATTTCTCCTGACAGCAGTTAAGAAAGGAGTCAAACTTAGCTCTACTAAATAAATGGCACTCTACTATCTCTCAATCCTCTCCAGCTGCTGAAGTGCTGCAGCTGCAAGGTAGGGAAGGACAAGGCAGCTGAGAGCACAGGGTGGGATCTTACCACCTTTTCCCTTTCTTCCTCTCACCCTTCTCCTTTGCAAGGGAAGCGTTCCTCCAGACTTCCAACAACTATGGGGCATCCCAGCAGTAGAGCAGGGTAGTGGCCTTCCTTTGGCACCTACCTACCACTCACAGCTCAGAAAGGGATGAGTCAGGCCTACCAGCCACATCTGGCACATCTGCCAAAAGCAAATAGTGGGGCTCAGCAGCACAGAAACCTGTTTTTCAGGCAGAAACCTGCTGCAAGAGGCAGCTGAGCGGCTTGCAGCTTGGCAGGGTCTGCCCACTGGAGACGTGGGCACGTCACCTTCCAGCCAGAAACAGACGAAGGATCCTTCTCAGAGCTGCTTGCAGCATGCCCTTCACCATCTGACAACCCGGCACCGCTGCAGGAAATCAATAGAGAGCTTAACCATTGCCCAAGTCACAGATGGATCGACTGATTGGTCATCTGGTTCATAGCTCCAGAAGCACAGCACGATACACACAGTCGATACAATCAAATAACCTTCTTGCCTCTCAATCTGGGCTGTCATCTGCCATTAGCAGAGCAGAGGGGATGGTACAGCTCTCAGCTCCCCTCCACCCTGCTGAGCAGCCGGAGGGCAAAAGCAAAAATTATTCAAAACCACAACTCTTTGGGCATACAGGATCGTTATTTTTCATATTATTTTTAGCCAACAACAAATTTTAACTGCTGAGCTCTGGGGGAGGTGAGGAATAATCTCATAGGTGAGAAACTGTGTCTACGCACTTGCTCTGATTCACCAAGCTGTGGGCTGCTGGCAGCACAGACCTTAGCAAATACTCTTTTGGGCCCTCATTTCCAGTGAATTCAGTATCAAGATGGAAGAAGTGTTGCTGCAGGGTAGATACAGGACAAACTCAGCCATGTCCGAGTTATGGAGCTTAGTGGGTTTTACGCAACAGTGCAACCTGAACCACTGCTGCTGCCCCTCACAAAGAGCAGGCTGTACATTAAAAATGGCACAAGAAGAGGCTGAACTACAAAGGAGCACCAATAAAATATATGTTGGGACAATCAGAGGCATTTTGAATGCTTCCTTAGACAGCAATAGTAAGACTTTACTGGCTTTGCCATGAAAGTCAAAGCTTGTTTTACACTTCTGTCTTGTACCCTGCCAAAGAAAGAGCGCTGTGTTCCCAGGAAACAGTAGCATCTGTCACAGAGCCAAGGGACAACACCAGCTCTCACCCAGGACGCAGTTAATCTGATGTTGTTTGCACATCAAGGACTCTCACCAGTTTACCATTTCAGGCGCCCTAACTCAAGAAAGCATTTAAGTCATGCCCTTAAATCTCTGTGACTTCAATTTCAGACTGCACATTTATGGAAGTGTTTTCCCAGGGAGATAGGCTGATGCTCTCATTATGTTCCTGATGGGATTTCATCCAGCCCTGACAGCTACAATGCCCTCTGCATTGTTAGAAGTTCTCAGTACATCTCCACATGTAGCAGGCGGTGCTTGGTTATGAATTTGTACTACACCACGATCAGGTTGCTGGGCTGGAGGAAGGGAGCTGTGCTAAACACACATTTCTAAGAGGCAGTTTTGAACAAGCTAGGGCAGTTTGAGGCAGCGGAAAGGACAGACAGGGAGGCTACGCAATTATTTGCCCAAGAGCACAAAGCAAATCCTCAGCAGAGAGAACCAACCTCCAGTCACAGCCACAAGCCCAGCCCTCTTCTTCCAGCATCCTCAGGGAAATACTGCCTCAGTTCCTTCCCTCGCTTCTGTAGAAGCAGCCACAGCTGCACCTGACAGCATCTTCCCATTCCTCTCCTGCTTCAGGCTGCATCACTAGGTGCTTTGGGTAACACAGCCCAGCCCTGCCAGGAAGGGGAGCAAGGGAACAGTGGGTCTGACAACAAAGCAGTATGTCTGTGTCTTGAAATCATCTAATAGAGAAATTATCTATTTCAAAGCTTGACACAAGGCCCCCTTCTTCCAGCTTTACATACTCCAATGGAAAGACCACAGCAAAAAATCAGAGAAACCTGTTTGGAAGAGGATTATGTCCTAACAACACCCTGGAGTCAAAACCAGACCTCTGAGTCTGTCCCTGCAGACAGAAAGGCCCTTCCTAAGCAGAAAGCTCATCAGTACAGTGAAGCCCCCACCTAGCAAAGGGACGGAGACCCCAGGCAATCAGTGCATTGAGTGCTAGGCCAGGAGACACAGTTCCTTTCATTGCCTACAGCTGATGCCTGCAGAGGTCAAGAGGTAAAGAGCAAGGAGGAGAAAAGTAGTGAAGTCAAAAGAATTACTGAATTAATGCCTCTTGAATCAAGGGGCATTGATCATCTGTGAAGACAGAGGGATTTCATCAGAGAAGAGCCCAAGAGCTGCAGGTGGAAAGCAGCTGCAGTTTCACAGCTCGGCCTTAAACAAGTGATGTTACAGATGCATTGTGCACCCTCAAGCTGTAAGCCATCACTAATTCACACACACTGACAACCCTGCTGCAGGGCACCATGACAAGAGAAGGGCCAGCCACAAGAAAGGGAAGAGATGGAACCTAGTGCAAGGGCCCGACACCCCAAAAAAGGAAAAAAAACCTGGGATCACTGGATAAAAGATGTGCCACAGTTCATGCAAATGATTTAGCTGGTATTTGCTGGGGTGCTTAGGCATTACACCTCTTCTCCAAGCTGGAAGAAGCACCAGCCTCATGTGGGCACCCAGGTTGGGATCTCTGTGTGAGACATCCGAAGTTATAAACCTCATCTTCCACTCCAATGGCTCGGTGCTGCCACATCTCCTCCAGTGAAGCCATGCTCATTTACACCAGCTGCGGATCTGATCTCCAGCTGCTGGGCAATGGCAATCGTGGCATCAGCATACTGCAATTCAGGCAGTTAACATGGATGTTAACATGCCTTGTTAACATGCCTTGTTAACATCCAGTGCTCACCCTTCTTTTAAATCCATCAACAAATATAAGGTTAGTAAAGGGGAAGTGGCAGCTCACACTGATGGGGAACCCCTCAACTGTTAGGTCCCTTCCAGAGAAATTTCTGTTGACTGTGTCACAGAACTGATTGTGCACCTATTACAAGCCCTATATTTCTGTTACACAGGGAATTTAATGGCTAATCAAATGCAAAAACAGAGCCCAAAACCTAGTCCATGCTGCACCTACTGTGCTTTAATCTGGTGTCATTCCGCACAGTCAAGAGCCTCTCTGCTCTTGCCTGTTGTTGGCTCAAGAAAATTTCAAAACAAACTTGGTCTTATTCTTCCAAGCCAAAAATTCAGCTCTTATCTGAAAAAGTCAATGCTCCACTGAGCTTTTCCAGCCAGCTCTGGGTCAGGCTGTCCCTCAAAGTGGCTTTCAATTCTGAAGGCAAAACGCAAGTTAGTTCACACCACCAACCAATCTTTCCGTTGAATAGAAAAGCTGAATTCTTTGACACGCTCCTTTCAGCTCTGGTCTCTTTCACATTATAAGCAGACAGGTCGTCTTTCTGCATTAATCAGTGGTGCCACATGATGACAGTTGAGCCCAGATTCTACATACATACATCTGTGTCCCTGTTAGAATGTTCGATAGCTTTCCTTTCCGTGACTACCCAGTAGGACTCTCATTCAGTAAGCCACTCCTCAACAGTGGTCCCAGAGCACTGGTTTACCAAACCAGCCTACTTGCACAGTTATAACATCCAAGTTATAACTTGGATGGCCCATGAGAATTTCAGAAGCCCATCCAGAGAGCTTTAGTACCATTGCTTTACACTTCACAGTAACTGGGCTTCTGCCACATCAGCCTCTGTTTCTCCTTCTAGGATGCTACCTGAGCTAGGGTCACCAGAGATTTACATCATGAACTCTCTTTGGCTTATGGGCTTGCTCTAAATAGGTATTTATCCAATTCATCCCAGTAGGACTATCTGAACAAACAGGGAATGAGCTGGCTTATTTATAAGCCAATTTAACAGGTAAAATGCATACCACAGCCACACAGAACACCTCATCCCCAGAACAAACAAAGCAGGGAACAAGGCTCACAAAAGAGCAGTTTTGAGAGCTGGGGAGTTGTAATGGCTTAACTGTTTTCGTTTTTTTGATTACTTTTTCACACAGCTGGGAAGAGCACATACAATTTGAAAGCACTCAGCTTTGAATAAATGTGTGTGAATGATGCAAGTTGATCAAGGGATGCAGAAAATTCCTTCAAGTTTTACGAAAAGAGAATGAAAATATCTCCAAATGGTATGAGCTGCAGCTCTAGAAGGTAAGCGGCAAGACTCCTCAACAGGATTTTGCAGTCATATGTGAACAGGCTTTGTCAAGTGACACCAAGCAAAATTTTCCCTCTGAAAACCTCAACTTTTGGGTGCTGATTTATTTAGAAGAGTGGGAATAAGCAATGCAGAGCAGCCCCACAAGCCTCTTTAGCATGTGTTCCCGACAAAGATTCACCCTGCACTGTCAGCTCTCTTAGTGCAACTTGAGAAACCTGGTAAATAAACAGCAATGCATTTTTCTCCCTCATGTCATTTACTTAACACCAGGTTCAGTGTTTGCTCTGCTTGCTAATTCTCCTGGTTTTTCAGGCTAGGGATGTGGAGACAGCAGAATCACTGGATGACACACTGATACCTGATGAAATTTCCACAAGAGAGAGAAGAATTAGTTCTGATTTTTCAGCCATCTCACTTGTGGTTCTCCTCATCTGCACAAGAGTAAATGCAGCAAGAAGTACCAAGCCACTGGGATCCTTCATTCATAAAGTGGTCAAGAGAAGAAACAAGAAATCAGATACAACAGTGTGGGGAGAATGGAAAAGGTTTGATATTTACAGAGCAGTAACCTTCTGGATGAAGAAGGTCCCACTAGACACCAGTCTGCATGTTTTGATGCTTATAAGCCTTTGAAAAAGCCTGAGCACAGGCAATGCCACACAGCATCATCCTGTGTGGTCAGTCGAGTTTTAGACTTCCCACCTGAACTGATGAAACTGCAGTGATTTACATCCGCCCTGATACAGCCCTGGGCCCATTTCCATTTGCAAATAAGTAAGAGAACATCTCCTGGCTTCAAGTGCCACGCACGCTCCAAAGGCACCTCGCAGAACTTGCTGTACAGCATTACCTTTGATTAGCACGGTATTTGTGGTTGCTCCTTACTTCATTAACTGCAGTAAGTGCAGAGGAAAGAGCCACCTGACAGAAAGCTGTTTTCTAAATAAATCCATACAAGAAGGCAGCATCACCACTGGATCTCAGGCAGATAGAAGCTGGTATAAACCCATGGACCTCAGTGACATTTCTTTGCTTTTATCTGACTTTAAAGCATCTCAGCCTGTTTGCAACTCTCAGGTTTTGGCCACAGAAAAATGGAGCCATCAGGATGCTTGGCATTGCTAGAGAAGGGCAGGAGGGACAAGTGATGGAGCAAGGACAGTGGGATTCAGGACTCCATCAAGCCAAGGCCTGGGAAAGAGCATTGCTTGCACCAGGAAAAGATTGAGGATTCTCCCTGCTTCTGTTTTAGCAGCAAATATTTTACTTTGCAAATGCAAACAGGTCTTCATCATACAGTAACTCCCTGGATACCTCCCCAAGCCCTGAAGGCTACAGGAATTCCCACGGACACAACAGCAGTACTTTCACAATGCCTCAAGAAAGCGACTTCCCACAGAAGTTTCTCTGGCAGCTAATGCAGAGGTGCAGCCAAGCTAATGAATAACGTTGTCTGCTTGTACCTATCTTGGCTCCGATGCTTGCTGTCCCCTGGGCGGAAACTAAAAGCCACTGGTAGAGTTTTCCACCCCTTAGTTCACCCCAGATGTGCAAACTGACTGGAACAAAGTCATGTCTGGTGTACACAGGATTTTTGATTCTTAAAGGAAGAGCTCCCCCAGCATCCCTCATCCTATCTGTGCTAGCAACAGTGTGGATGAGCTGAGGTCTAGATAACACCTCTGCTAATTAGCCTCTGCTAAGAATCATTACAGCTGATTTAACACAGTGCATAACCTCAGTTCACAGCGCTGGTCTCTACTACAATCTGCAGAGACGCTGCAGGAGTCTGCAATGTGAGGACACTTTGTGTCTTCAGCTGGGAAATCCCATCCTGGGCAGTTAAATCCCATGTAAAAGTATAACTGAGAGCACTATTTAACTTCCACCAAAGTCAAGACCTGTTTTGGCTTCACTACAAGAGCAACTGGACAGGTTGACTAATATCCTCCCCTTTCAGTGGCAAGGTAAAAGCAGATTAGTCCCAACTCAGGGCCTTGATTTAAGCAAAAGGAATGTGAAAGAGATGCTAGTGGAAAAAAGAGGCAAAGGCCCATAAGCTTCTGTAAACAAACCCCATGATCCCAACCCAGAGCAGAGGGAAGCTTCTTGCTCAACTGCCCAAAAAGAGAGCAGAAGCTTCCACCATCATTCACTGTGTGATCACTGAGCTCTTCAGCTTATTTCTGCACATGGTGAACCCAGGTTCATGTTTGCTGCAGTTGAGATACTGATTTCAAAGAAAAAAGCAGTCTCTGGCAGGCACGAGGCACCCCAGGGAGGGTGTCCCCATCTCAGAGAGGGTGTCCAGCCAGGAGGTGAAGAGAACCAGGGACTCTGCAGATTGTCGCAGCACTGGGCAACAACACAACACCCTTTGAGAGACAAGCAGGAATAACGACACTACATCACTGTCTCTCCATTGCCTAACTCAGAAAGCTTTCAAACCTCCTTAAAAGCTCCTACCAGAAACCATCAACTTCTGGGAGACCTTTCTGACAAGCATCAGCAAGAGTAAAATCCTTTTAAGACAGTGCTTCATCAACAGATGGATGGGATTTCAGGGCTGTCAGAGATAGCTTGGGACTGCACCGCATGATCCTGGAGGTCCCTTTCAGTCTGTCTATATTGGTATGTATGCATCTATTTATCTATCTATAGAAAAACATTAGCAAGCTACTTGGCCTGCACTCATCACACACTTCTCAGCAAAAAAGCAAGAGGGACTTGAATGCTCCAGGAATAAATGATTCAGCTCCATCTTGTGTTTCTGCTTTTGACATACTAAGCAGGACTCCAGCTTGTCAGGGTAAAATCCAGACAGCTGCAATATATGTACAAAATTGGGACAATTCAGATTAAAACCTCATTTTCCTCTGTGTTTCTCTGAATACTTCCCCCCTCCCAACAACTGTCCTGAAAGGAAGAGAGGAAGTGGGAGGATTTCCCACAATCTGTGTTCTGCTCAGAAACCCCAGCTCCCTGAATTATGCTTGATTGTGCCTTAGCACAGATTACTCTGAAATGATCATCTGCGAGAGCCACACAATCAGCACCCTGTCAAAGGAAAACAAAAACTGGGGCAGTTTCTGATGAGGTCTGTAAAAAGCCCTTTGGTCTCCTTTCCAAAGCCAAGCACGCTGCACTTAACAGCAATTGCCCAGGGCCCGGCAATCACGTACTGATGCATGAATGCTGCTTTCAAGAACAACAGCTCATCAAGGCACTCTGGGGTCATCACAGGCTGCACTGGGAATCACAGTCTCCCTGGGTCAGAAATTAAGGGCACAGACATATCCCAAAGAGTATTTTGCACTGAGAGGTGCTGTAATCGCAGAGGAGAATTCAAGACCTGATGACTGTCTTTTCACGCAAGCCGCAGGTACTCACTACAACCACTCAACACAGCAAAAAGATCAGACAAAAAGGGACAGTCGCCATTTCGGCACAGTTGTCTTGCTGCTCAAGGCCTGGTCCTTCAAAAAATGACACCCAGATACTTTTGCAAGAGGTTCACTGCTCAGATCCACAGGTGGTTTGGTTCCTAATGCCCAGCCCCAACCGGGACTGGCTTGAGAAGTCAACAGCCTCTCCCCTTGGCTTTGTTATCCGGCATCTGAGGGAGCAATCTGAGCTCTGGCTATGAAATCACTCCTTCAATTATATCGTACTGTCACATTTGACTCAACAGACTCTTCCTCCCTCCCCTAACAAGCAAACATCAGGTAGCGGCAGTAAACCCCTGCAAAAACACAGGCTCCCTCAAGGCAGGTGTGACTTCACTTTCCGATTTCCAAGTATCTGTGAGAAATTGCATGAATATCATCATTTCAAGCAACATTACAGTTCCATGTCTGATAGCTACATCAATGAAATACATGGCTAAAGCTCTCCCCCATGAAAAGGTGTTCTGGAAGCAAAGCTAAGCAATCAAGGAAAAATAAGCCGTCCTAATAAAGAACACAAAGACTGAACCTGACGTATCTGAGTACTTGCATATGAAGTTGTCCAGATGCTCATATGCCTTGCTGCACGTGAATCAAAGCAGGAAGGTGAAGCCAAAACCTTATGAAAAGGCCTGGTACTCATCAGATTTCTCTTGTTTTGGAGAACACCAAAGGCTGGGTCCAGCTCTACTCCTGCTCTGTGTCAGCACAGACTGAACACATTAATTCTCCACCAAGACCTGGGCCAGTAGGACCAGGCTCTGGAAGACAGGCTGCTCTCACACAGCCAGCCCTTACTGGGTTTCATAACAGGCAAGAGGAGCAAGATGCTCCCAGCATCCGATGGCTCATGCCATGCTAACATGCTGGTGGAGAGCCCCTGTGCTCCTGTGAGCAGTTCAGCAACTACCTGTGCTGTGGTGGACCCTGGCAGCCCAATACCCGTTGGGTGCTCCCACCGGGGGTCCTATCTGCTGACAACTGTGGGAGCAGCGACTGTATCGCGTGTAAGGACAAGGGCATGGGGCACCAAAACTACTCCAGTACGTGCGCTTCATCTTCATAAGAGCACTGGAAAGCTGGTGAAGCACTGAGGTGGCATTCCTGCCCCGGTAAAAGGGGGTCAGGACAAGCCCTTTTCAGCAGCAACAGGCACCACCATACTCTTCCCTCCCACTATGCCATGTAACATTGTTACCCTCTCCTCCCAGCCCTCTCAAGGGGCATCATCACAAGTGATGGCCTGAGCCCACGTGTACCCAAACACTCAACATAGAACACAGAGCTGCGGCCCAGCAGTTTACATCCTCCATGGAACCACACAGACTGTGCACAGCACAACAGGGATGATCTTGGAAAGTGATTTGGCCAAGCCCCTTTTTCACAGGGGTGTCATGCACCTCCCCATCTCCCCAACAACTTGTCACAGGTCCCTCCACCTGCTCTTGCCTGCACGGATTTGCTGGAGTAGAGAATAGTTATTTCAATGTTCATCTAAGGAGTGATGCCTATCCCCTTGTGTCCTGTCTGCCTGCATCCCAATCACTTCTGCCCCAGTTCCTTCAGTGAGGGGGTCACTGGCACAAGGAGGAAGGGAGACAGTGGGGTGGATGGAGTCAAGCTGAAGCTAATGATGCCTCAGGCGACAGGACCTTCTCCTCCAGCGAGGACGTGTGTGGGAGTGAGTACGCTCAAGAGGAGCTGATCAGTATTCAGTGAAAGGCTCTGCCACTGCACTGCCCGCTCGCATCCCTCCTCCTCCCAGTGACTCGGAGTGCGGGAGGAGGCAGCAGCTCTTCCTCAGCAGCACCCCATGGCGTCTCACTCCCACGTCCCTGTCCTCCCCTGTAGTGGATTTAGTGCCTCCCTCCTCACACTAGCATCTCTCCATGTCATTTCTCCAGCTCTGCAGCACTGATGTCCCTGATCCAGCCCCAGACCATCACCCGTTGGCCCTGCTCTTTCCTTTAGCAGAGCCTTGGCTTGTGGGCACCCGCCAGCACGGCATAGTTTGGGAACCCACAGGAGCATCATCTGCCCGATGACAGCCTCCCTGTGTTGGGGAGCAACTCTTCTCTCAAGCAGGGATGCAAAACGCAGCCCTGGTGTGGGAGAGGATGGGTGGCAATGCTCCAACCCTGCCAGCATGGGGAAGGTAGAACATGTGGGGCAAGTTGTGCTGGACGAACAACCCTCCATAGCCATCTACCCACCGCGGGGCTCAGCCGGGGCTGCTGGTGCAGGCCACCACGGAGCTCACCTTGTGGAGCTTCCACATGGCGCCCAGGGCCTTGACTTCGTGGCTGGAATGCTTGCCTTCCTCCAAGCACTGGTAGCAGACGGGGCTCTTGCACTGCACGCAGTACATGCTGTGGTTCTCCAGCTCATGGTCGGTGCAGGTGGAGATCTTGCGCGGGCTGAGGCGGCGGCTGACGCGACCCTGTGCCGGCGGGACCAGGCGGTGCTTGGCCAGCGGGCCCCGCGGCGGGTGGCACCGCAGGCGGCAGGGATCGCAGTAGAAGACGTCGCACTGCTCGCACATGACGGCCGCCTCCTTGGGCGCCTTCTCGCAGAGCTGGCAGCGCAGAGCCGCCGCCCTGCCCTGCTGGTAGCGGTCGATGACGCCCTCGAGCAGCCGGTTGCGGGGGAAGCCCCGCAGCCCGCGCTCGTCCAGCACCAGGCTGCGGTGGCACTGCGGGCAGGTGAGGCAGGCGTTGCGCGGCGGCGGCGGCGGCGCCAGGGCGGCGGGGGGCGGCGGGGCGGTCGGCGGGAAGACGCGGACGCCGTTGGGGGACTTCTGGCAAGGGGTGGTGGGAGCGCTGGCGAAGCCGCCGTAGGAGCCATAGCCGCTGTCCGCCTCGCTGTACAGGCTCATCTTATCCAGGTCCAGGTAGTCATAGTCGGAGACGGCCGAGCCCGAGGCGCGACGGCTCTGCGGAGACTCCGACTCCGGTGTCTGCACCAAGATGTTGCGGGCGCACGCCTGGCACAGGTTGTGCGAGCAGGGCAGGATGATGGGCTCCCGGTAAAAGGAGCCGCACACCGGGCATTTCAGCTCCTCTTCCATTTCTTCCATAGGGAAGGGAGAGCAGCGGCACCAGCAGCGGCACCGGCAGCGGCCGCGGCACAGCGACAAAACCCACCCGCACCGCCCCGCGCCTCAGCGCCGACTGCCGCCGGAGCGCCCCGCCCCGCGCCTCGCCATTGGCCCGCCGCCGCCGGGGAGGGCGGGACGCGCGTTCCGATGGACTCCGCCCCCCTCCTGCCCCCGCGGGCCGTGCTGCGGGGGTCTGTCCGCGGGGCTGCCGTGCGGAGCTGCGGGATGGCGCTGGGGCGTGGGTGCGGCCTCGGGGCTGCCTCTGCTCCTCCGCCGCGGCTTCCTCCCCGCGCCCACCGGGAGCATCCCCACGGGCACGGGCGCATCGCCTTCCCCCCGTGGGGCCTGCAGCAGCTGCCCTGGGGTGTCCCCAAGATGGCGGCATCCCTTGGGCTCCTACACCGCAGCGTCCTCAGGCCGACATCCTGGCCTGCGAAGAGCTGCGGGGGCCTCGCTGCCGGCAGCAGGGGCCCAGCAGGGTCCTGCTACGTGCTGCTGGCGTGTCAGGACTGTGTTGGGTCAGCGCCCGCAGGGTACTGTGGTGGTCCACATGGTCCGATGGCCACAGGATGCTTTGCAGTCTCCCTCTTGTTTTTTTAAGGGACCCAGCGAGTGAGGCTGGGCTGTGAGGGGCTTTGTGGGGCCACAGAGGCTGAGCCATGGGGCCCTGGCTGCAAGAAAGAGCCCCCATCAGAGGGAGAGTGCATTTGGGTGGGAGTTTTGCAGAGGACAGGGTGTGTGTGTAATACAGGGGGGCTGCAGGATGTTCCCCTCTGACAGCACAAGGTGACTTTTGGAGCTGGAGGTCTGCAACCTGCTGAAGGGCTGGGTCATGAGGCTGTAGTAATAGTGATTAGAATAGCCATGTGTATCTAATAAATGCAACAGGCTCAGTAATGCTATAACTTCCCATTAATCACCTCTGTAAGATGACTGTGTTGATAGGCAGGCTGGCACACTGTGGTCCCTGAGCCTGCACACAGCCTTAGCATCCCATGGGATGCTGCTCTGGCTGTGGAGAGCAGGGAGGGGGCCTGGTAGGACTCCTGCAGCTGGCTTGTCAACCATGCCTGCTCTGAAGGTCGTCTAAGGTCTTTGAAAATACCCTAGCAACATGCAGTGCGGCATAGCGGTTCCTTCTCAGCCAATGGAAAAATAAGATTACTTGGAATGTCTGTGTTATCTCATTCCCCTCTCTCTGCACGCGTTTGGGGCTGCCCCTTAGCACAGTTGCTCTGTGCCTCCCTCGTTGTTATCTTTGGATCTCTCTTGGGAGGGGACCCATGATGTAAGATGCCCAGTATGAGAGTACAGGGACAGACAGTCCAGCCTGTAGCTTCAAACGGAGCTCAGAGGAGCTGCAGATCCTCTGTGAAGCTGCTGCGGGAGCAGCAAGGGCCTGAGAAGGTTGGCTTCTGATCCTGCGAGTGGGGCACAGGACCCAAAGGAAAGGATGAGCCCTTGCCACCATTCACAGGCAGTTACTGAGGATGCAGGGAGACTGCCTTTGGGATCCTGATGCTCCAACAGCGTGGAGTGACACAGGGAGGTTGGTGGCAAAGCTGGGGAAACTGCAGCAGGCTCACAGCAACTGCCCAGTGAGAGGGGGAGGGCTGGATGCTGACAGGCCCCTGTCATTGAGGGTTTGACCAGCCTGGGGCCAAGGGCCAAGACCTGAGCTCAGCTGGAGCCCTGGGACCCTGGGCAGAGGGGTGGGAGAGCCCCTGGTGAGGCTCGTGAGCCCTCATGGCCTTGGACAGTGTGTGATGGTCCCCACTGGTGGGGATGATCTCCAGGATCATCCAGGAGGTGAAGTGATTTGCTTGGTGCTGGAAATGTACAGACAAAATGGGGCAGTCACAGAATCATAGAATGGTTTGGGTTGGAAAGAACCTTAAAGCTCATCCCATTCCAACCCCCTGCCACAGTCAGGGACACCTTCCACTAGACCAGGTTCCTCCAAGCCCTGTCCAGCCTGGCCTTGAACACTGCCAGGGATGGGGCAGCCACAGCTTCTCTGGGCAACCTGGGCCACAGCCTCACCACCCTCACAAGGGAAGAACTTCATCCTAATATCTGATCTAAATCTCCCTTCTGTCAGTTTAAAGCCATTCCCCCTTGTTCTGTCCTTACAGGCCCTTGTCAAAAGCCCCTCTGCAGCTTTGTTGTTGGCCCCTTTAAGTACTGGAAGCTGCTCTAAGTCTCCTCTGATCCTTCTCTTCTCCGGGCTGAACAAGCCCAGCTCTTAGAGCCTGTGTCCATGGCAGAGGTGCTCCAGCCCTCACGGCATCTTCATGGCCTCCTCTGGACTTGCCTTAACAGGTCAACATCCCTCTTGTCTTGGGGGCCCTGGCGGTGGATGCAGTGCTCCAAGCGGTGTCTCACAAGAGTGGAGTAGAGGGGAGATTCACTGGTGCGCTCTCCTCTGGCTGCTTGTTACATGCACATCCAGAGTGCTGGGAACTGGTGTAGGTCCCTCTGCTCCAGCAATCGAGGCTATTTTCTGGAATATCCAAACCACAAAATGCACTTGCACCACTCTTGGGCACACTTGTTTCCATGGTGGGGAGATGGCAGAAGTACTGAAGGCACCCCAGGGCTCTGTCCCCCACTCGAGGATTGTATGCCCGGACACCAGGCTGCCTTCCCCCTTTGTGAGGAGCCATTTTTGCTGAGCCACGCTGTTAATCTGAGACTTGTGCAGATTAAAGGGATATGGTGTGAGTAGTGATGGCAGCAGGGACCTATTGCTGCCATGCTTAGTTTACCCCTCTGCGGGTACCTCGGTGACTCTGCAGCCCAGGACTGCTGATCCTGAGCTGTGGTGTCTCATGGGCAAGCATGGGGACACACGAGGGAGAGCACTGCTCCCTCCACACCTGCCCATTAGCCAACAGCTAGGGGAGGTACAGAAGAGATTTGAGTGGGGTTTATCAGATTGAGCCTTGCAAGGCCCAATCCGTTGCAGGCCCAGCTAAGGGCAGGGCCATGGAGGGGTTATTTCCATCCCCAGCAGGTTTGTGCAGTTCCTGGGATCCAGTGAGCAGGTAGAATTTCAAGCTCCTGCACTGGTGTTCAGAAGGAGGAGAAGCCCAGGAGCTGAGATGCACAAGGAAGGTGCTGCCATTTCTCACCCTGATAAGGAGGAGCAAGTGAAAAGGAGAAAAGGACTTTCCAACTGTTTCTCACACAGCAGCTTTGTGCTTTCCTGTCTGCTTCTCCAAGCTCATGCAGGCTCCATACTGATCACTGGCACCATGGCTTCCCATGAACTCTGCTGAGCATTCCTCATTTTCTCCCCTTTGATGTCTGCTCAGAGTTGTTAGTTTCCTGCTCTCATACCTCTAGCTGCCCTGTTGCCAAAGTGAAGCCATCATTCCTTGTTTGCTCTGCCTCTTGCTTCCCGTGGCCATTTTTCACTCTGGCAGGTATGTGATGCCATTTCTGCTGTAGTGATATGCTGATCATGTAAATAGGAAGAAAGAGGAAAAAGCCCTACAAAGAAGAATGCAGCCAGTGCATTTGGAAGCAACCCTTGGTCATAAACATTCAGCTGTTTTCTTTTTGGCACAGCAGCTTATGTCTTCACTTTCATCTCAGCATGAGGCAAGAGTCCCCGTGCCCTGGCTGTGTATTATTTACAATGATCAGCCCTGTTACTGCCCCGAGAACTGTGCAGCATGCAGCTACGAACCTGCAATAATTACTTGAGCCAGCTTCCACATCCATTTACCTAATGTTGCTGAGTAGCGATTACAAATTAAAGGAGCAAGAAGTCATCTTGTTCTAAGCTTGCTCTTGCTTTTGTCATGTGTCTTTTGCCAGGAGCCTCAGCTTTGGAAATGGCCCCGGATCCCACCGGAATGGTGGCTCTCTGTTTCTGCTGCATCCAGCCTCTGCTCTGGGGGTTGTGGAATATGTCACTGGCTGAGATAAATTACAGTCATTGGGACTGTATGTAACTGCTGTTGCATCCTTGTGGTGATTCATAATGACAAGAAGGACTGTTATCATGAACTGTTATCAACCGCCTGCTCCTGGCCATTCCCCTCCATGCCCCGCCTGGTGTGTTTGCTTTGTCTGCTGGAAATGCAGATTAGAAATCAGTATCAAGCTTAGAAATATCGACAGGAGCAAGATGGGGCAGTGGGCAATGCTGTTTGGATTGTCTATGGTAGAGCACAACAAGATCGCAACACCACTGCGGGTTTGTTCAGCTCATCAGAAAACCACAGTCCCTGGGCTGTGACACAAGGGCTGGACGTGGCCTCTGGTGCTGGAACCTGCTCCCATATCTCCGTCCAACCTCTGTCCCAGCCACCTCCTTTGGCTCGCAGCGTACAGCTGCTGCATTGCGTCTCCAAGTTGTCCCTTGAGAAACAGAAATATGGGGAAAGAGAAGATGGGCAGATGCCATTAGGCCCCAAGGGACCACGAGTAGGGAGGTGGAAAGGGATGGAGCGCATGAGAGCTCCTCATCCCCCCACTTCCCTGGCAGGATGGAGGTGAGGGTTGGGATAATGACCAAGACTCGCCCAGTGCTGAGAGCTGCAGGGAAGAATTGAGTGCAATATTCTGGAGTTATCTTGGGGAATGGAAAATCTTCATCGCAAAGTGGCATGAAAGATCTGAACCTTGGCATTTTTCCATGGAAATTCTGCAGTATTTAATTCCGTTAAATCCCCATGAGAGGGAGGTGGTGGTGACACAAAGGTGGAGGTGGGCAGCTGAGAGCAGGTCCCCAGTCCACTGCAGCAAGACCCGCAGGGGATGCAGGGCTCCTGGGCAGGATACCACAGGCACAGAGGCCTGGGAACCCTGTCCGGAAGGCAGGGGCTGTTTCCTCCATTTATCAACTAAGTATGTTCTTATTGTTAATACTACCTTGATGACAAATAACTGAACTTCACTTGCTTTGGGCAACAGTGGTTTCTTAAACCTCCACTGTTTTACGTTTATGCCTATGCGCGAACACACGTTCGCTACAAAATCTTCCCCCAAAATCCCCACCAGCAAAAGGATTACAGGACAGAAAGAAAGCAGGACTTGGGTAATCAATAGCGTTCATGTCTTCGGAACGAGGAGCAGTGGGATACAAAGCTGAAGGCTGTCTGTCGCTAATTAATCTGCCAGCATCATCCCTACAATGATGATCTGTCTCCTTCCCCTGGGCAGAGAGAGAGCCTGCTTGCTTCTCTCCACAGGTGGGTCGCAGCAAGATGACAGGTTTGCTTCCACCTTTGCCCCCCCCCCCCCCCAAATATTGCACAGGGTCCTCAGGTCCAGGGTAGGGTTTCAAGGGGAGAGGCGGACTGGACAAACAATGGCATGCCAGCATGTATGTGTGTGTGTAGGTAATGGGTAGCCGGGAGGGTGAGTTTAGGTTGATTTATGAGGCTCTGAGCTGTGCTAGAACTAATACATGAGAGGAATGAGCTGAGACAAAGAGATCTGCAGTCTCCGTTGTTCATCGCACTCCCATAACACCCTTAGGAGATAAATAGCAGTGGACGAGAGATCAGGGCTCCCTTCCTGAAAGGAGGGAGTCAGAACACGTTTGGGGTGCCCCAGGGCCTTCCCCAAGGTCCCCTGTGATGCTGGAGAGGCCTCAGGTGTCTGATGCAAGCAGATGATCTTCCACTGCCACATGGGAAACCTGCTTCAGGCTCTGAAGATGCATGGTACCTCATCAAGTACTTGGGGCCTCTCCAACCTTTTGCACTGGAACGCTAGTGTTTCCCTGTGTGTACTGGAAGCATCTCAGCAGACACAGCCTCGGGTTCAAGTTGCCTTTTTATGACTTTAGGACATTGGCAGCTGATAATTCATCCCGTTATGAACCAGCACACACTGATCCTCCTTCTCCTCAGTCATTCTGAATGGATGAGCTCTTGGCTGACAGCAGAAATCCTTGTTTATTAGTCCCTGCAAGCATGCGTGACCTTGAAGCCCATATCCTCGCTGTCGTTCCACTCCCCCAGGTCGTTCAGACTGTTCAACATATCCTGCTTCTTCTCGGTGCTGAGGACACCTCCTGGCTTTGTGTCGTTAGCACATTTGCTGGGGTCACTCATCTTTGGCACCATCAGCAGCAGCAGAAATGCTGGCGAGATGTCTAGCAGGGTCCCAAACCTGAAACTCCCAGGGCTCCAGCAGTAGCTGCCTCCCAGCACAATTTTCAGAGCTTCTTACTGGTTATATCATTTATTCCAAGCACTATTTTAGGTGCACTGGAGAATCTCAGGCAGGTGAAACCACCTCTCATTTGTTTCTGAGATCTCTTCTAGGAAGAGTGCTGCTGTATTATTGCAGGTGATCGACCTTCATTTTGAACCCAGGTGGCATCTTTGCCCATTTTATCTCACTGTTGCCAACTTGTCTGAACATGAGGGATCAAGAAGTACTTTGTGCCTGTAGCCAAACAGGAGCCCACCTCTGCCCTCACCAGCCCCCTCCTCAGGCTTGAAATATCCCAAACACAGAAGGGTGAGGAACATTAACAGGGAAAACTGGGCTGCAACAACCATGAGTGAGAGGGGCTTTAAGAACCTGTTCATGTTACCTGGATGCCTGAAGGTCCTTGCACAGAAGATCCCAGAAGGATTGATCATCGGCTTAGATGCCACCGTAGATGCTGAGGATGTGTTTTTTATGGTTCTCCTAAGGGAAGATGACAAACCTCAGTTTGTTTTTATTTGGGAGGGGACAAAGTACACTTTTAACTGACTCCTGCTAGGGCATAAACACTCCCCCACTGTTGCTGACGATGGTGAACTTGCCTTAACCTGTGGGATGCAAGAAATACTTTGTGCCTGTAGCCAGACCTCCAAGATGTTGAATGTTTGATGCCCAGTTCTCACAAACCAATCTCCCCCTGCCTGGGCCAAGTTGCTTTTGGTCGCTCAGACCCTGCTGAAGCAGTCTGAAGGCTGTTGGCAGCTCTGTTGCCCCACTTCTGGCAGCAAACAGCAGCTTCCTTGGGTAGTGATGAGGTTTCCTGGGGCTAGATGGATTTTGGAAGCTAGAGGAGAGCTTCCCAATGGCAGAACACTCAAAGTCAGAGTTTTTCCTGTTGTGTAGGAGACAGGCAAAGCTGCTGGGAAGTGGTGAGTGAGAATTCTTTATCAGAGTCACAGAACTGCAACTCCTGTTTCAGGCAAGCAGCACTCATCGAGTCACAGGAGATTTGCCCGGTTTTGAGCTTGGGGCTGAATCAACATCAGGAAGAGACTTTTCACTGGCCTCAGCGGGCCCTGTGTCAGGAGCGACTTGATTCACAGTTGGAGTCAGCATCTGACTGCTTCCCTACTCCCCAGACAACAGCACTCAGGGCTTGGCTGGCTGATGAGCAACATCTCCAGACTTATGTACCTGCTGCACCAAGAGAGTTACTCACTGCCAGCCGCACAGAGCGGGTGTTAAATAAACCCTTGATTCGTAACTGCTTAAACCCCTCTGAGTAACCTGTGGAGGTGGTCGAGGCTGCTGCATGCTCTGGCAGCCGTGTCTCTTTGGCGGGGAGGCCAATGAGAACATCAGCAGTGTATTGAATGATTTTTTCCCTGTAGCAGACTTTAATTACCATCACTGAGCACACACTTTCCTTATTAAAACCAGCACTTCAGTGGTACCATTGGGATAAAGCCCACAAACATTGAAGAACTGTTACTCTTCTCTGAGGACTTCTTGGCAGTGATGCCAGCAGTGACCATGGGTATCAGCAGGCGGCTGAGCCCTGGGGGTCAGTGCCTCTGTCACCTCCTGGAGACATCTTCTGAAAAACCAGTTCTGGAAATGAGATGCTCCATCAGGTAACTCCCAGCCTGGCGAGACGCCCGGACCCGGGGATGTGTGACTGCCGCAGGAGGACTGTGAAAGAGAAGCTAAACACTTAAATGATGCCTCGGAGCGAGAGGTATTGAAAATTCTGTAAATCTAAATTTGATGGTTGCTTTCAAAGTGACATCATTTTTAAAAAAATATTTATTTATTTTTTACTCTGGGGAGCCAGTGAAAAAATTCTGATTTTAACTGAGAGCAGAAACCATTGATAATACATGGGAATAGCTAAGCTGCAAGTGTAAATTGTGATGCCCCTTTGACCATTGCCTTCGAGGCTGCCCACTTACTCATCTCCCCTGAGATTAATGTCCCACTTCTCTGGCCTGTGACTCATTTTGGAAAACAGCATTATTAAAGTCATCCCACCCAAAAAGTCTGTCCTTCCTCCCACAGGCTGGGTTTGTCTTCTTCCTTTCCCTGCTGCCTAAAGCCTCAGCTGGGGAGCATTGAGAAAATGTGCTGAAGGGGTGATACTCCTTGTGTCTTCAGCATTGAAAAGGAAACTCCAACCAAAATATATCAGTTTCACAAACAATTCAAGGCTTCTTTAACCATAACAGGGTCCTGCCACAGGGGACCGTAATGGTGCAGAGCCCTAGGAAGGTGCCCATGACAATCAGTGTGAGTTTTGGCTGTGCTGAACGAGTCTGCGTTGGGTTTCTCCAGCAGCAACCCATGTGATGGAGGTGCGTGCACTGCTATGGCACTCAGAGGCTTGGTGGGGCATTCAGTTTGGTTTGTGTGAGCCTTTGTGAGCCACTGCTAGCAAAAGGGAGGAGAAACTGCAAGGAGGGGATTTGCTCGCAGGCAAAATCCAGGTTCCACAAATGTAACCTCGCATCCACTCTCTTCTGTGTCCTTCGCTGCAACCCAGAAGAAAGCAGCCAGGTATTTGTGTACACTTGGAGAGGTGACATACATGTCAGTATAGATAAGCCAGTGGTGATGTCAGGGAGTTTAAGGGTATCATAGGATACTCCTCGGCAGGAGCTGTTATGAGAGGAGCAGGGAGAGAGCACAAAGGTCTTGAGAAAATGGCCATAACCAGGACCTGCCTGGCATTGCCTCGTCATGGGAGGCTATGGAAGTGCTGGGATTCAACAGTGATGGTGCTTTGAAAGCAGAATCTGGAGCACTGGGGGCTTGGATCCCCTCAAAATGTGTGTGGACGTATGTGGCCAGAGAGGCTGGGCAGCCCTGGGAGCCAGCTCACCCCATTTGCTCCTGAGCTGAACCAGCAGCTGGGGAATAACAAAATCAAACTGCCCCTGTGTGTGAGAATACACATGGCAAAGCACCGGTGAGGGGAGGCATGCAGGAGCTAGCCAAAGGGGCCGGGTGGCATCCAGCATGGGCTGCTCCGCTCCATCAGCAATGTGCATCATGCCTAGGTCTTGGCTGGGCATCAGGGAGGTTTCTGTGCCTCCAAGCTGCCCGCTCAGGTCAGTCAGCATACAAAAGCCTTTAAAAGCCTTTCTGTCTCACCCCTGAGGTCCTGCTGGTGACTGCTCATTTCCCAGTAGCTTCCCCAGATCTCTTGGGGGGATCTGGCATGTGTGCACCAAACCCAGGGTGCATCGGTCTGCACTGGCTGCGGGAGAGGAGGCTCAGGGCAACCCTGGATTTTCTGAGCTGTTAAGTGGTGATCGGTTCTATGATGTTTGCTATGAATTACCGTGTTTCATTGGAAAATAACTGGAAGGCTAATGGGATCATTTTCTCCCCCAGCAGAGATTCAGCACACACACACCCCAGAGTGGCTTCCCATTAGGTTTCATCCTTGCTTCTCAGTGGGGAGGTTATCCTCAGCAATGCCCCAGCTCAAAACCCCCACCTCTGGGGATGCAGATGGCAGAGCCAAGTCTGTCCCAACACCATCCCTCGGTGATGGCTCATGGGGTGTTTTATACCCCCTGCTTTCTGCATCACCTCCTACCGCCATAGAGTGGCTGTTCCCTACCAGAGGGGTTCAGTATCCTAGTCCTAACCCTGCAGATGCAATGCAGGATCCTTCCTGTGCCTCTGCAGTGCTCCAGCTCCAGAGGCTTTCCAGGAGAAGCCAAGCCCAGCTGCAGCACAGCAGGCACTGCAGCATGGCAAGCCTGCAGCACCCAGAACTATTTGATGCAGCAGAGCGTAGGAGCAATGCAGTGCCCATGGGCAGTTGTTTAGCACAGCCACCCTCCGTCATTTCTCAGTGTGCTAAATGGCTGAGAGGCTCAGGAGGGCAGCAAAGGCATTTTGCATCTTGCTTCTCAATTAGGAGAGCTGTAAAAGCCACCCTTTATTGGTGCACCAGGGTGACATCCCCACTGGTGAACTCCAGCAGCTCTGGCCATGGCTCCTGCAGTGCCCGGGGAGCAGGTTAGGAATGGTACCCGAGGTAATTGCAGGATATTCCTCTTTTCAGACAATGCCTGCTTGCTTTGAGCAGAGCATGGCTCATTCATCATGCTCTAAACCCATTCAACCTCTACTAACCTCTGCAGTACAGACTGCTTTGTTGAGATGTCTAAATAAGTAAAACTTGAGATGATAACGAGCGCCTGCATTCACCCAGGCATTAGGGAGCGGCTTCAGGAATAGCTTCCCCATTACAGACCAGCGTGCAGGACCGTTTCTTTTCAAGCCTCATTCCACCTTTCTCAGCTTATTGCCGACAATTTTGGGGAAATCAGTTGAAAAGTTTTTGGCTGTATCGAGTGGGAGGCCAAAATCTAATGTATAGCTGAGCCTAGTGCAGACTTCTTCCGGCTGCCATGGTAACCAAGCTAACTAAAAATAAGAAGTATTCCCATAAATGTCAAAACACACCATGCTTCTGTGACGTACGGGGTATTTGACCTGAAATCTGTAATCATTATGTAACAATGTTTAACATCACAGTAATTACATGGGGAAATCGTCTCCAGGTTAGATGCTTTGCATAACTCTGGTAGTCAACCCAGTTCCTGGTATTCTTTGGTATCTCTGCTGTTCATGTGATAATTAGACGCTCAGTGTAGCTGTTTAACATCTGACGTGCGGAGGGAGACACTGCACTCACGGAATCAGTGCCACTGTCCATCTTCTCTAAATAACCACTAAATAAACCTCTATCTGGGGCTTGGCAAAATCTGGTCTTTTGGGAGATCTGCCTGTGCAGGTGGCAGCACTGCATGGACTCAGACAGCCAGGCTGCAGGGAAGACTCGGTGGGCACGTTTCACTGCCAGACATGCAGGTATGTCACGAGCTAGCAGCCCACAGGAGGAGGCACCCCTGTGGTGCTCTGTCCAAGGACTCAATGCATCTCTTTCTAGAGCAGACATCTGAGATAAGGCAGGGGCTTGGAAAGCAAGCCTGGGGAGACTTCTCACATATAGATGTCTTCATGGTGGACATCTAATGTTTAAGTGGAATGAAACAGATGGGCTGATAACCCACATGCTGAGTTTTTCTGTTGCTCTGAGTGGCTTTCAGATGAAGCCCATGGCTCCAGGACACTCACCCTGCTTTAGAGACTTCACAAAAGGCTGGGGCTGTCTCTGCTGAGGTCAGCAAAAGGTACTACTATGCCTCACCATGGGTTTGCTGGTGCTCATTGCTGCTGTCTGTTTTCCCTTCTGGGACATGGGAGGTGGGTTCTCACCAGAAGGAAGACAAGGGTGGAGAGGAAGGGTGTTCTGGAGAGGTGCTGTGGGAGACAGCACTCTACCTGGCGCCATCCAGCTTCAGATCCCAAGTTCTGCCAGCTGAATGCCAGGCCCTGGCAGACAGAAGCTGACCTAATGTCACGCTGGTGGCTGGTTGTGGCAGAGGCAATGATGGGACCAAATGCCCCACCTTGTAGTGATGTGACAGTACCTACCATGGCACTGCTGCTGTCCTGGTGCTGGGTCTGATGCCCCATGTGGCTCCCCTGCAAATGGGGCAGGCAGAACAGCTTGTTCAGGAAGTCTGGCTGTCTGCTGGGAAGGCTCGGATAGGCTTGGGAGACTTGTATTCCTCTCATAGCCATTGCCTTTCAGCAGCCATATGGGCTTGCTCACTGAGCCAGCAGGTCCTAAACTGAAGACAATGGGAAGGACAGCAGCAGGGAGACCCTTCACCGCTCCCATGGCTGCCCCTTTGGGTTGGGGTGGTGGCTATGGCAGTGGTTGAGCTCCAGCCCTGGGTGGGATTGGTGGCATTGATCCCATGCTCACCCTCTGCAGAGGAATCGCTGCTTCCAGCTCCTCAGCAAGTTTCCCTCTCCTCCCGGCACAGATAATGCGGCGTGGGTGTTCCATAAGCCTGTTGCCATGCAGTGACACACTCAGATGAATCAAGGAGGTGGTGGAAGTGCTGAGGAGATGTGAGGGAAGCAAACCAGGCGTGTTCCCAGCCCTGGCAGCCCACTCCTCACGAAGACTTGCCTCTGGCTGCCAAAGTCACATTTTTCATCTCTAAAAGGACAACACAGTGGGAGGACACAGGCAGAAACCAGCATCTCCTCCCAGCTGGCAGCCCACCAATGGGTATCCATGGGTGTCTGGTGTTGTTGCTCTTACACACGACTGCTACTTCCTGCTATTCTGCTACCAAGGTTAACTTCAGAAAGCTGGAAATCTTTCTTTGTGGGTATTACTGCCAAACACCCAAATATTCCCTTTACATTCAGGGGACCCAGCAACAAGCACCCAGCCCAGCCTCATGGCTGGAAGAAGATGTGCATCCCAACTGGTGCAGACATGGTGTGAGTAGATGCTGGAGTAGATGAACAGTTGATCTGTGCAGGAGAGGATGTGGAAACAGAAAATCATAGAATCACAGAATGGTTTGGGTTGGAAGGGAGCTTAAAGCTCATCCACTTCCAACCCCCTGCCACAGGCAGGGACACCTTCCACTAGACCAGGTTGCTCCAAGCCCCATCCAACCTGGCTTTGAACACTGCCAGGGATGGGGCAGCCACAGCTTCTCTGGGCAAAAAGCAGGAAAGAAAAAATAAGATTCCATATGCCTTAATTTGAAAATAATTAATAATGCATCTCACCCCTATTTAACCTGAATATCAAATTTAGGAGTCCAGACTAATCACAATTAATGTGGTTCTCCACTGCACCAAACATACACTACCAAAACAATTAAAAAGTTTCACATTCTTAAATCTAAATTAATAATCCCACAAAAAAGTCTTCCAAATACAGTTTCTTAAATTAATTTAAAAGTTGTCAAAATCTATCAGAAACAAATGATTAATAATTTATTATTAATAAAGAATGGTGCCAGTGCCTCACCACCCTCACAATGAAGAACTTCTTCCTAAGATCTAATCTAAATTTTTCCTCTGTCAGTTTAAAGCCATTAACCCTTGTCTTATCCCATTCGTGACCTTGTCAAAAATCCCTTTCTTATCCCTATATGCCCTTGTCAAAAGTACCCCTGGATACTAGGAAATCAGTGCTCCATAGTATGTGACTTCAGGCTTACGAACAGCCAAGAAGATACCCATATAACTACCCACAGGTCCAAGAGCAGCCAGGTAAGCCTGTCTCCTGGCTGACAAGAGAGCATTGACCAGCCACAGCCCTGCTCCTGGCATGGCTGGGTTGTAGAGGGCCAGTACCTGCTGGACACTCTTCTGAGCTCTGAAAGCTCTTGCCCTTAAGTCATGCTTCTCCCCTGCTTTTGGCTTTGATTTTTAGCAGAGAAACATCAAAGGCTCTTTCCAAGAAAGCAAAAATGGCATCATTTGTATGGAGACTTCAGCCGCCCACTTCTACAACTGCACAATTTGAAAGGGCTGCTAAAATGCCAGCAAAATGAAAGGTCTGGGGACCTGTGTTTGTGCCTTAATGCAAAGCAGTTGGGAGCGGCAGGGTGTGGAGAACAGGATTACAAAAAATCAATGTACAAAGAAAAAGGAAGAGTTAAAACGAGTCAGTTTGGTCCTTCTGGACCTTGGAAAGGCCCAGGCGAGGAATACATCCACCTTGATGGGCTCCTGCAACCACTGGGTGTCCTGAAGCCAGTGGTGAGTGCTGGCTGCTTGGCTTGGCCCCCAGGGCTCCAGCACACGGCACAAGTGATCGGGACAAGGCAAAACTGAAGCATTTTAACATGTAAGAAAGGGCATTCCTCAGAGCGCATGGGTTTGTAGCATCACAGCTAACAATTGCCAGTCTAATGGCCACATTCAACAATTTCAGAGCATTGGGGGATGTTTATATTAAAAAAATCAAAGAAAATACACGGTAAGCCATTCTGTGATGAAATAGCACTCTCAGTGGTGGTCTTAACAGCACCTCTGTATGAGGTTGGATGTCAAAATGTATGTATGTTTTAGCATCATAGAATTTCCTCTTAAAACAGCTAGGTGTAACAGAAAGAGATGCTGAGGAGTCAAAGCCTACTGTCAGTGTATTAAAACCTGACCAAATTGCAGGTTTGTTGGGGTTTTTTTAGGAAAACCAATGTATTCGGAATGAAGCAGTGCATTAAACAAGTAACAACTACACAGTCATTAATATATCACGGAAGAGGATGGATATGTATCGTATAAAAATGAGTATTTATTATTCCATCCCTAACAGAAGACAGAAATACAGACAGGGAAGTCCACATTTGTTTGAGACTGTGATGCAGGATGAGCAGTAACACCAGCACATCCCTAGCAACCAGCAGAGACTCTTTAGCATGGCATCATGCCATGCAAGCCTTTGCCACAAAGCTGAACTATACCAGCAGGGACCAGGCTTGATGACCCCCATTCAGCTGGGATTGGTTCTCCATGGTGCCTTCAGTAGAGGACTGCTGAGATCAAGAGACAGAGGGGAAGATCCCCACTCCAACAAGAGCATCCTGCAAAGGAGCAGCTCCAGGCCCCATGGGACTTGGCATGTATGTAGACTCCAGATGTGTGGGGAGGCCATCTCTTCCAGAAGACCTTTCCAAACTCCATCCATGCTCAGCACAAACAGGTGCCATTGCTTCAAACAGAGAAAGAGATCCCTCTTCCATGGACTTGTCCAGCCTCACCTGCAGCTCTTGGAAGTGTTTTGTAGCTAAGCACTGTGTGAAATCTGGGGTATTTTGAAGTCTCCCTGCTGGGCTTGAGAGGTCCCTGCTCAAAGCCCATCAGGCCACTGGTGTTTTGGATGTGGTCAGGTGTGAAGCAAAGCCCAGCCCAGCCTCAAGTTCTCCTCAGCACAGATCCCACAGGCAGATGTGGTGGCTCCCAAATATCCTGGAACATTCCAGAGAAGGTCCTTGTGCATTTGGCAACACTTTACTTTCACTGTCAGTTTTTACTGAATTCTCATTAACCTGCTATTTCGCGTAACCTTTTAGCTTTTATTCCTTCCTCACAAGTGGCTGGCTTGGTCTCACTGAACTTTTCCACAGAGGGAAGAGACCTGGCATGGGAAATGTCTGCTCTGGTTGCACAGAGTTTGGGGCAGTACCATGAGCCACCAATAACGGTCTCTCAGTGGGAGGAGGTCAGCAGTGTTTGTGATGCAGGGTGATGTTGGCTCTCCCCCAGAAAAGAATTGAGCTCCTCAGTTCTTCTGACCAAATTTAATATCCTCTGTTGATTTCCAGTGCTCAAGTGGACCTTCAGTCTGAAGTTTATTTGCATTTTAATAAACGATCTTTGATGGAGAACACCTTTCTCTATTCATCACCCACAAAAGAAGAGTGAATTGAAAATTATGCAGGAACTTAACGCATCTGAAAGGAAATTGCAGGCTACAGCTTGACTTCACTGAGAAATATGAAGATCAAATGATCCTTGTCTGCAACAGACATCAAAAATGAGCAGCATCGCTTATGCGGAGCTAGCACAAGGGAACGGCTTTCATTAAAGATGTTCCTGAATGAACTGTGTTTACGTTTAGGAACATAACAGTGGCCATAAGTGGGGGATGAGCAAAGTGTGACCCTTCTCCAACCAACCTCCTCTGGTGGGTCAGGGACTTGGATCTGAATTGAGACGTCTCTTGAAGGCCCTGTGGGGGCTGTGAGCTCAGCTGGGGTGAGGTGAGGGCTGAGGAAGGAATAGGATGGAGCAGAAAAGGCTCCACAGAGAGATGGGGAGCACAGGAGGATGGGAAATGTCCCGTCGTGCTCCAAGGCTCAGTACAAACAGGTTCCATCACAGCAGCTCACTTTGCAGGATGAGGCCCAGGAGGAATGCAGGAGAAGGGTCTTCCTTGCTCCCTTTCTCCTTTAATCTTCTTTGGCAGATGCTGCAGCTACATCTGTGCCCAGGAGTGGAGGTTTGCTGGAGGAGGAGCAGGAGGTGGGCAGACAAAATTACCGAGGCAAAGGCAGTCAGAGAATAGGATCCCAGCATCTGAGATCTTCATGGTCTTCTCTGCTATTGAGCTCACGACAATTAAACACCATCCAAGCAGGTCAAAGCCATCTTTACAGCTCTGCTATCTACAGCTGGAAAAAGGCTCCTCAAGCTTCCTATTTATAGCTGTTTAGCAGCTGCTTTGCTGAACCTTCGCACTGACATGGGGTGATGAGCACAATGGGGAGTCTTGGCTACGGCTTCCGATCCTAGGCAATTTAAATACCTCCACGTGGTACTGATGGAAGAGGTCTGTGTCAGACCTGGACTGGCTTGGGAGTATCCAGCCCATCAGCGCAGTTCCGCAAGCAATGCCAGGCTGGCCTCGCGACCCTTGCGATGCTGGCTCTGTCACCTCTAGGGTGGCAGGTATGTCCTCATGCCACACACTGGGTGTCACCACCTCTGCCCTCACCAGCCCTGTCCTCAGGCTTGAAATACCCTAAACACAGAAGCATGAGGAACATTAACAGGGAAAACCAGACAACAATGTATGAGAGGGGTTTTGATAGCTTGTTCATGTTATCTGGAAGCCTGAAGGTTCTTGCACAGAAGATCCCAGAAGGACTGATCATCAGCTTACTGCCTGCATCCAGCCATATGGCAGCTCCCACTGGATCTGCCTGGTAAAAAGATCTCTCCTGAAGTGCACCTGCACTTACGGAGAATGAATGGAGATTTTCTGCAGATGATCTACAAACTTCCTACCTAGAATAGGAGGAGCACATTGCGTCAGACACTGCCAGTGTCTCAGCCATGGTTTTTCAAGCCGTGATTCCAACCGTGAGGAGCAGCCCCCATCTTCCCTGCACAACTGGCAATGTGGGATCCCTCATTGCCCACTCACTCAGCCTCCAGAACGGGCCTTGGAAATCAGCAGCGGTGTCTCCTGCTGAGTTGGAAGTCTAGAAATTTGGCTCAGACCATTCCATGAAAAATGCATACTGTTATAGCTAGGAGGAAAATATCAGCGGAGAGAGGAGAGGAAGGAATGAATCATTTTTGGCAGATGTCTCCACACTGCAAGTACCACTCGGCTGTGGAAAGAAGTCATGCAAGCTAAGGGTAGTCTTGCTGCTTATCTAAATAGTTAAATAGAGCAAAACTGGCATGTTACATCCCATGGCGGCAAAGAGAATTGCTACTGCAGATGCCTCACAAAAACATTAAACCCTGAGCATCCCCAAAGAGTGGTCTAGAGAGCTGGATCAGTAAATACTGCATCTCTGTGATGCAAATGCAATCCTGCTGCCATTGGCTGCTGAGGCTGCCTCCCAGGGTACCCATCACACGAGGGATCCTGCCAGATCTTTGGTGGAGACAAGGTGCTGTCAAGGCACTAAAGTCCACAGTGGGCAGCCAGGCTGGGCCATTTCCTGCAGGATGCTCTGTGTCTCCCCTGCCTGGTGCTTCATGTAGAGGATTTACGGTTTTGAAAAGACTAGGGATCAACTAATGAATAAATACAACATTTGCCTTTTAGAAAGAGGATGATTCTAGAAAGGAGAAAAGCAGAAAACCCTTCCACACAACAGTTCCCAAGCATCACTGAGTCATTATTATATATATAGTTATTATTTATAGGAGAAATTACTTTTCACGTGAAAATTTCAAGCAGCCATAGGAAGCTTTAATCTATAGGCAAAGAAATATGGCAGCAACACCACTGGTGCTGGTATTAATTGCTACACATTACACATCTGCACTTCCTCAGGCTGCCAGCCCAAGCCAGCTTCTGGGGCAGATTCGGATGATCGCTTCCACAGAATGCCTTTTAAAATATATGGCAATACACTCCCAGCAAGGAAAGGTACCCAGCAGAAGCTGCCATCTTCCAAAGATGCTCTAAAAGGGCAGCAGAGAAAGCTAGAGCCAGACAGAAGTCACTGTTGGCCCTTCAGAGCCTGGTCAATACACCTCAGGGTTTTACAAATGAAGGGAGGCTCTCACAAAGCGGTGACTCCTTCATGGATATGGAGAACGGCTCCTGCCAAGCTTCTCTCCTAAATGGTTATTACAGAGGGAAACGATTCAACTTCCAAAGGTTTGAAGCACCAGAAAGATGCTTCCTTTCTCTAACACATTGCAGTGAGGGCATGCAATGCTCCTGGTTCCCCCACAAACTCTTGCCAAGCTCCCCAGACCCTTCTTATGGCGCAGAGACATGGGGGACCACAGGGCATGGGGCAGCCAGTGGACACCGAGAGGCTGCTGCACAGTGGGGATATCAGTGTGTCGGTTAGTCAAGGTCTTACAGGCAGGCTCTGTTGTGTAAGCCAGCCGGATACCCAAGGATGCGCTCCTGAACTGCAATGGATAAAAATATCCTGGGAATACGTGTTGCTTCGACTAAAGCATTGCTAAAATAGAAGAGTGCGCAAATCCCTTTTTAGCTGCTCCTTCTGAGCCTCCTGCCTTTTCTCCTGCAGAGCTCTTACCCGCAGATCACTGGTGGGTTCATGTCTCACAGCCCTCATCACCTCCTCTCGCTGTAGACGTGGTACCTGTGTGCTACCTGTGTCCAGGCAGGTGCTTTTCTTACTGTGATGTTGCTTTGTGTGAACGAGAGTGGGCATAAAGAGTGAGGTTAAGATATCACTTTGCTCGAGTTGGTAAATTAGTTGTAAAAGGGTTGGGGTGAATGGTGGATGTGCCATTTCCCCATGTCCTGGCTACTGTCCCCTGGCTCTGTTGTTGCAATATTCACACTGTAAAGTCTTCCCTTGTAGGATGGTAAAATAAAATCCCATTTTTTGGATGCGTTTATGTTTGAAATCCAGTCCTCCAGGTCTGCTGCTGTCTGATCTGGCCATAAGACAAATTATGCCATCCCTGCACATAGAATCACAGGATGGTTTTGGTTGGAAAAGTTCTTAAAGCTCATCTAATTCCACCCTCCTTGCCACGGGCAGGGACACCTTCCACTAGACCAGATTGCTCAAAGCCCCATCCAGCCTGATCCAACCTGCCACCCCACATCAGGCTGGGGAAGGGTCTGTGCTCTGCGCACGGCAGAAGGGTATGAGCCACCTTGGTAGGCAGCTCGGTCACACAGGATGATTGAGAAACATTATTAATCCTCTTGTATCCCACAATAAGTATATGTCACCTGTCCTTTTGCACGCTTCTGCTGACAACAACTAAACATGCACACATTGTTAACAGCTTATTAAAATTCATTGGGAGCTGCCACTGCAGGCTGCTAAAATACAGGCTGCTCTTGATGCTAAGCCAAATAATTTGAGTATTTCATCTCAGTGATCATGTAAACAAACTGTCAGACATCCAGATGCAAGCATGGAGAAATACCCATGGACTGTAACAGTGACAGGGCTCAGCACATATTCATTTACTAATCTGATTGTTGTGAATAAATTAAATGACAGTGTTAGAAGTATATTCCCTGGGCTCATGTTCTGCTATATTAAGATGTGATGATTTTGCATCTTGGGTCACTAAGCAAATAAAGACGTGCCTCAGTGGTCAGCTGAGTCAAAGCCAGATATATGCAGCCCCTTATTTTCACATCATAGAATCACAGAATGGTTTGGGTTGGAAAGGACCTTAAAGCTCATCCAGTTCCAACCCCCTGCCATGGGCAGGGTCACCTCCCACTTGACCAGGTTGCTCCAAGCCCCATCCAGCCTGGCCTCAAACCCTGACAGGGATGGGGCAGCCACAGCTTCTCTGGGCAACCTGTGCCAGTGCCTCACCACCCTCAGGGAAGAAATCTGTAGGTCTCCAAGTGGGGGATAATACTCTCTTGTGGCTCTGTTGTGAGGAGCCAGTAGAAGTGTTAGGGAAACAGCCACGCAAATAAAGCATGAAAAAAACAGTGGCTTTGTAGCTCTCTCCCTCAGATGTAGGACTATTTTCCATTTGAAAGTGCATATCTTGGATTTTAAGGCAGAGGCACCATGCTGTGCAGTAGTTTTGATCTCTTGAGCAAGGGCGGACAATGGCCAGCGGTTCTGCACAGCACAGCACTGCAATGGAAGGATGTCACTCTCCGATAGCCAGCACGACTGCAAGGCTCTGTGTGATGGAGTTTATCACATCCCCTGCAACCTGTTACAGCCATTCCTTACCTTCCGTTAAAAACATGGAGCTTATTTCCAGCTTGAGTTTTTCAGACTTGAACTTCTAGCTGTTGGATATCATTATGCACTGTCTTCATAAGATCAAAAAGGTCTCCAACACAAACCTCTTCCCCCTGGGAACTGCACCGTGGTGGGATTGCACAGCCTCTGAATTGTTTGATGATGTGTGTATTTAGCTGTTTTCCTCTCAATTTCCCAGCAGTTCTCTTCTAGGATCCCCATTTGGAAGATCTCTACTGCCAAGTACCACCAAAGGGGGTGATAAGATCAGAAGAACAGCTGTGCTGTTCAGCCCATGGTCCACAGAGTTCATGTCTCCAGCAATGGGCCTAAGAGGATGCTATCACAGAATTGCAATAGATATGATTTATTCCTCAGCACCTGCCTGTTTCCTCACCTGTACATGGTTTGTCTGTTTGCAAAATCTCCAGAAGTCTCATACTTTTTCGCTTTCCCAGAGGTCTTCAGCAAAGATTTCCCCAGATTTGCTCTACACCGCACAGAGGCTCCCTGTGGACACAGTGCACTGGCAAGGTGCTGCGCCCAGCCATTGCCTCTCCTGATGCAGGCACTCCACACATCATGCTGCTACCCAGGCACACTGCTCCAGCAGTGGCTTAGAGCCCAGATTTCTTCAAAGACTGCTCCTGGCATTGATGCGTTGTGTTTTGGCAGCTTGAATCCAGCCGCAGTTCCTAATCCCATCTGCCTTGTGGTGAAGAGGCACCACTTGTCTCCAGGTTAGAATCATAGAATAGTTAGGGTTGGAAAAGACCTTAAGATCATCTAGTTCCAAACCCCCTACCATGGGCAGGGACACCTCACACTAAACCATGCCACCCAAGGCCCTGTGCAACCTGGCCTTGAACACCACCAGGGATGGAGCACTCACAACCTCCCTGGGCAACCCATTCCAGTGCCTCACCACCCTCTCAGTAAAGAATTTCTTCCTTATATCCAATCTAAACTTCCCCTGTTTAAGTTTGAACCCGTTACCCCTTGTCCTATCACTACAGTCCCTGATGAAGAGTCCCTCTCCAGCATCTTTGTAGGCCCCTTTCAGATACTGGAAGGCTGCTATGAGGTCTCCACGCAGCCTTCTCTTCTCCAGGCTGAACAGCCCCAACTTTCTCAGCCTCTCTTCATACGGGAGGTGCTCCAGTCCCCTGATCATCCTCGTGGCCCTCCTCTGGACTTGTTCCAACAGTTCCATGTCCTTTTTATGTTGAGGACACCAGAACTGCACACAAGACTCCAAGTGAGGTCTCACGAGAGCAGAGTAGAGGGGCAGGATCACCTCCTTCGACCTGCTGGTCACACTCCTCTTGATGCAGCCCAGGATACGGTTGGCTTTCTGGGCTGCGAGCGCACACTGAAGCTGGCTCATGTTCATTTTCTCATAGACCAACACCCCCAAGGCCTTCTCTGCAAGGCTGCTCTGAATCTCTTCTCTGCCCAACCTGTAGCTGTGCCTGGGATTGCTCCGACCCAGGTGTAGGACCTTGCACTTGGCATGGTTAAACTTCATCAGGTTGGCATCAGCCCACCTCACAAGCGTGTCGAGGTCCCTCTGGATGGCATCCCTTCCCTCCAGCACATCAACCGAACCACACAGCTTGGTGTCATCGGCAAACTTGCTGCTCAATCCCACTGTCCATGTCACCGACAAAGATGTTGAACAAGACCGGTCCCAACACTGATCCCTGATGGACACCACTCGTTACCGGTCTCCAGCCGGACATCGAGCCATTGACCACAACTCTTTGTGTGCGGCCATCCAGCCAGTTCTTTATCCACCGAGTGGTCCACCCATCAAGTTGATGTCTCTCCAATTTAGAGACAAGGATGTCGTGTGGGACAGTGTCAAAGGCTTTGCACAAGTCCAGGTAGATGACATCAACTGCTCTACCCCTATCCGTCAGTTCCGTAGCCCCATCATAGAAGGCCACCAAATCGGTCAGGCAGGATTTCCCCTTAGTGAAGCCATGCTGGCTGTCACCAACCACCTCCTTGTTTTTCATGTGCCTTAGCATGCCTTCCAGGAGAATCTGCTCCAAGAGTTTGCCAGGCACAGAGGTGAGACTGACTGGTCTGTAATTCCCTGGGTCATCCATTTTCCCCTTCTTGAAAATGGGGGTTATATTTCCCTTTTTCCAGTCATCGGGAACTTCACCTGACTGCCATGATTTTTCAAATAGGATGGCCAGTGGCTTAGCAACTTCATTCGCCAGCTCCTTCAGGACCCATGGATGGATTTCATCAGGTCCCATGGACTTGTGCACGTTCAGGTTTTTAAGATGGTCTCGAACCAGATCCTCTCCTACAGTGGGCCTAAGGTCTTCATTCTCACAGTCCCTGCGTTCGCCTTCCAAGACTTGGGTGGTGCAGTCAGAGCCTTTGCCAGTGAAGACTGAGGCAAAGAAGTCATTAAGAACCTCAGCCTTCTCCAAATCCCGGGTAGCCAGTTCTCCCAATAGGTTCCGGAGGGGGCCTGTGTTGTCTCTAGTCTGTCTTTTATTCGCTATGTACCTATAGAATCCCTTTCTGTTATCCTTAACATCCCTAGCCAAGTTTAAGTCTTAGCTTTCCTAACCTGGTCCCTAGCTTCCCGGACAACATCCCTGTATTCTTCCCAGGCCACCCGTCCTTGCTTCCACTTTTTATAAGTGTCTTTTTTCCTTCAAATTTTCCTCAGCAGCTCCTTATCCATCCAAGGAGGTCTCCTGGCCTTCCTGCTGCACTTCCTTCTAGTTGGGATGCAACACTCCTGAGCTTGGAGCAGGTGATCCTTGAATATCAACCAACAGTCTTGGGCCCCCCTGCCCTCTAGGGCTATATCCCATGGAACCTTACTAAGCAGGTTCCTGAAGAGGCCAAAGTCTGCTCCCTTGAAGTCCAGGGCAGTGAGCTTGCTGCATGCTCTTCTCACTGTTCTGAGCATCTCATGATCGCTGCAACCAAGGCTGCCCTGGAGCATCACATTTCCAAAGAGCCCTTCCCTGTTGGTGGGCACGAGGTCAATCATGGCACCTCTCCTTGTCAGCTCCTCTATTACTTGCAGAAGGAAGTTGTCTTCCACACAATTGAGGAAACTCCTGGATTGCTTGTGCCAAGCCATACGGTAGCTCCAACAGATATCAGGGTGGTTGAAGTCCCCCATGAGAACAAGGGCCTGTGAGCGTGAGGCTGTTCCTATCTGTCTGTAGAGTGCTTCATCCACAGATTCCTCTTGATCAGGCAGTCTGTAACAGATCCCCACAGTAATGTCTCCCATCACTGTTCTCCCTTTAACCCTGACCCACAAACTCTCTGTTGACTGCTCACCTGTCCTCAGACAGAGTTCCATACTCTCCAGCCTATCCCTAACATAAATAGTAACTCCCCCTCCCTGCCTGCCGGGCCTGTTTCTAAAGAGCCTCTAACCTTCCATTCCAACACTCCAGTCGTAGGAGCCATCCCACCATGTTTCTGTGATGCCTATTATATCATACCCCTGTAGACGTGCACAAATCTCTAATTCCTCTTGTTTGTTCCCCATGCTATGGGTGTTTGTACAGAGGCATCTGAGCTGAGCTCCAAATGAAGCCAGCTCATTGGCTGGAGCGGCTGGAATATCTCTACATTGCTCTGAGCATTTATTATAGGTGTTGGCAACTGACTGGGTGTGTTGGGATGGAATGATGCCCCCCTCCCCCAACACATCTAGTTTAAAGCATCCTTGACCAGTCTGGCAAGCCTCCTACCAAAACCACTCTTCCCCTTCGTTGTCAGATCAGCTTCACCAGCCTCCAGTAGACCTGGCCTACTAAATTGAGTCCCGTGTTCAAGACACTCAAACCCCTGACTATGGCACCACCATTCTAACCATTTATTAACCTGGCCAATCCTCCTAGCCTTTTTAGGGTCCTCCCCTGTATCCCGGAGAATTGACAAAAAGACAATCTGAGCTCCAGAGCCCCTAACCACCTCTCCCAGGGCTCTGTAGTCCTTCTTTATGTTCTCCAGGCTACTGCTATCTATATCACTAGCACCAACATGGATCACTAGAAGTGGGTAATAGTCCATGGGGCTTACTAGAGCAGGCAGCCTCTCTGCAACATCTCTGATCCGTGCCCCTGGTAGGCAACACACCTCCCTTAAGACTGGGTCAGGCCGACAGAAGTGGAGTCCCCTACCACTATGACCTGCTGCTTTTTCCTGGCAGCACCAGTAGTGATCTTCTTTACCAGTGCCCCAGACGGTTGTTTCTGGTGCGAGTGCGTTTCCTCAACAGCCCCCTGCAGGACAGCAAAGCGGTTCTGGGTGGGGACAGCAGATTTAGGAAGAAGCCTTTGCTTTTACTTGTCCTCTTCCTCCTTTTTTTGTTGGTTTTCTTAGTTACAGTTTCCCAGCTTCCTAGGTTAGCGGCCTCCTTCTTCCCTCCATGAGCTTCAGGGGACGCTTGAAGCCCCTGCACATTTTGAGCCTGGAGCTAGCATTCCTGCTTCCTCTCAGCTTCCCTGATGTCTTGCAGCCTATTGACAGCGCCCCGCAGCTCAGCCCCTTGTTGCAGGAGGACCTGCACCAGGGAGCACCGAGTGCAGCCCTGCCCGTTGTGCACCGTTCCCTCAGGAGACCAGTGCAGGCACTCTCTACACTCTGAGCATTGCACTGCAGCCTCCCCTCTCATCAGCTCTGTCTGGGTGCCTACGCTGGCCACTGCCGGGGCAGCCAGAGCAGAGCTCCCAGACCGGGCCCTGGTCACGAGGCGAGCGCTCACCACGCCACTCGCCTGCCCGCGCGAACTGCCTCGACCCGCCCTGTTCGCTGCGCTCCCTGGGCAGGTTTTTACCCACTCAGGGCTGGCGCCGCTCCTCCTGGCTCCGCCCCCTGTGAGTCCCTGCTCGCGTCAGCTGAGCTGCCGGCTCCTGGGCAAGGCCTGCCGAGGACTTGAGGCTCCCTCGGTGGCTCTGGGCGCTCTGAGTTGAGGCTCCTGGACGCTGAGCTTCCCCCTGCTCCGCTGTTGAAGGCGTCCTCTCTCGAGCTACTCACCTCAGCAATTTGCTGAGGGTTGCTCCTGCCCAGTGTTAAAAATGGGCTTATCAGCCCCAAACCCCATTTAAACCACTAACATCTCCCAGGCAGCACTTTCCCGGGGCAGGTCCAGCCTTCCCCTGCACAAACTCGGGTGCTGTTTTTACAGGAGTGAGCTCTGGCTCTGTAACAGCTCTGCAGAGACACGTTCTGCCACAGCACTGGGTTGGAGTCCATCCGTCTCCTCCAACACCACAGGGTTTGCAAAACTCCTGCTGCCTGCCAGCTGGCTGTGCGCGGCATTTCTACTCTGCCTGCTGGCCTCTGGCCACAGGGATGCAAGGGAAGTGCCCAGCAGGCTGCGGAGGAGAGTGATCCCTGAGCTGCGATGGGATCCTGGCGGTGCCAGCACTGACCTCCCTGCTGCCTTCATGGGAACTGGGATCAGCTCCGTGAGGGAAAGAGACTTGGGCATAAGGGCTCTGGAAAGAAGAGAGGGGACCAGCTTAGCCTGAGGGCACCAGGATGGCTTCAGGGCTCCAAGCAGAGACCAACCTCTCCCTGTGCCTTTTTTCCAACCATGGTCTGTCTGGGCTGCAGGCAAAGGATGTAGCAAGAAGGAAGCTCCCAGCAGCAAGAGCCTGCAGAGATGGCAGTAGCTTGTGGACCATTATATTCAGTAGCCAGCAAGGAGACCATCTTTCTAATCCTTTCCTGCAGTCATTTCTGCATGTGGCCCCAGCTGCACCCAGCCAGCCTGATTCACCCTGAGCCCAAAAGGGTTCAGGGGGACAGAGACAAGTGCTCCCACAGGGACCATGCTCCTGACACACATCTTGGGTACATACCCTTCCCCTGCTCCTTCTCCCATTGTTCATCCCCGTAAAATGGAGAGCTTTGTGTTTCCAGTGCTGGACATGGCCAGCCCTACCCCAAGCAGCTCTCCAGCCACAGGGAAGCCCTTGTCACTCTGCCTGGACAGGGAAGGCACACCATGCAGGAATGCTACCACAGCTGAGACTTGGTCCTGCGAAGTCCTCTGGCTACTGCACAAATCACTTTACAGCCTCTCCCCTGCCCATTTGTTTGAACAGATCCATTAGCATTTGGAGCCATATGGCCACCTTAACCTCACACATGCTGGCCTGTGCTCTCTGGAGCAGGGAAGTGCCCTTGCTTGCCCCCCCCCACTGCAGAGGTACGTAATGTGGTCCATCAGCCACAGTTGCTGCTCACTGGCATTGCCTCATCTTCAGAAGTGCAAGGACAATCAGCATAATGACTTCATTTACAGTGGAAATCCAATTACTGCAGGGAAGCATTTCATTAGGGTGGATTTTCTCTGCAGCTGCCATACATAGGGAGCTCGCCCGCTGAGCAACAGGCTTGCTGATGTTGGTGCCAGCACAGGGGACTACTGCTGTGCACGTGAGGTGGTGACAAGGTGCGCAAAGCAGGACATCACACCTCAGCCATCTCCTATGCCTTTCCCCCCAACTATTCCCAACTGTCTTCTCTCCCTTCTCACTCCCATGATCTCCAGCTGCAATCCAGCAGGCATTGCCTGCCTCGAGCCCTCTCTGTATGGACTTGCAGGGGGATTTTGTTCCCATGCCACTCTGAGAGAACAGCAGATCCCCCAGGAAGCACAGCAGCTCTACCCAGAAACACTTTGAACCATGTTCCCACCACTCTGGGGATGCAGTTTGACCCTCCTCTGTAGCAGCTCTTATGGAGGAGAGGATGACTTGCTGCCATGGTGCCTAGCCTTTCTTTCCCAGACCCTGTAAATCTGGCTGCTTACAGCAAGCCTGGCCTTCCTTCCCCACACTTGTGGTGCTTTGGCTCTCTAGTAAAACATCTTTAAACCGTTGCCTTTATTGCTCTGAGAGTTTGCTGCCAGCTCATACCTGTTTTGAACTTGGTAAAATTGGCCTTTTAAAGAGGTCGGTACAATCATTACTGATCTGCACCACATTTCTGCTGAAGCACAACAAATGCTGTATGAATAAGGCTTGGAAATGATCAAGCCTCACATTATCATCATGCAACCGGCAGAGAAGCAAGGTGAGTAGGAGATGCTACTGTGGAAGACGAGGCAGCGAGTGGCATGAGGCACGTCTGCGCAGGAGGTGCCTCCCGATTCCTGGGACTGCAGCTCAGGCACTGCGAGGGAAGGCACTTGTGATGGATTTTGCTAAAGAGCAGAGTTCACGTTTGTGGCAGTGACAGATCGGCTCCTGTTATCGCTGCATTGCATCATGTTTCCAAGAAAATGAAACTATCTCTGCTGGGGAGTATTTTATTGCCTGCTTGTTTACTTGTTTGAAGATGCAGTTTTGTTTCTAACAGCGTGCACATGGGAGAAAAGCATAAATACATGAAAATGAGAGGCAAGGCTGAGCAATAGGGAAGACTGCTCTTCTACGGACCCATTTTATCAAAAACCTTCTTGTCTCTTCAGTCTCTGATATAGATACTTTGATAGAAACCACTGGGTCCCACTTTTCCCATGTTTGATGTTTGACCTTCAGACTCTTCCACATGGCTTGCAACTCTACTCTTGCAGGGGGGAGTCCTATACTCAGCAGCAGAAGTGTGCTGCTAATACTGCGCATAACAAGATGTCCCAAAGCTTCTTCTTTGCACGGCAGGTAAATACCCCATCATGTTTCAAGCTAATTCAGCAGCAGAGATGGGACTATGCAGCAGCCTTCTCAGCTCCCAGTTCGAGCCCTCTGTTGGGGCTGCACAAGAAGTTAGCTTGTGTCTGTGGGCATTGGAGACCCACATGTTTCTTCCATACCAGGATAACCAAAAAAATGACGCTGGTAGTGCTCTCCAGAAGTGCTCAAAAAACCATTTAAGTGTGATAATCACCACCTACCTGCCGTGTTTCTGATTCACCCTGTGGCATTTAGCTTTATTCAGCGTATTCTAGCTGAAGGAAGCACTTGTGATGATTGCAGTGAAAGCTTCCCCATGTCCACTTAGCTGTCCATCTTCCCTCCTTTAGCAGACTGAGCTCTATCAGAGGCACACACTTTGCTCAAGGACACTGTTTTCTGGCCCAGCATTACATTTGCTACCTGCAGGTGAGCAGGTATATGCCAGGGTGGACTCCTAGGAGAGAAGCTGCTCTAATAAGAGAATGTTTCTCAATGACATTTGCAGGCAGAGGCAGGCAGGGATCTGTGGGTGAAGGAACATTTTGCATCAGCCTACACAGCAGTTACAGCACTCTCGGGAAGCAGTGTGTGGGCAAGCCGTACAGGGCTCTTCACAGCAGAAATGCAGATATATGTGCCAGGGAGAACACCCTCTGAGGAACAGAGGGCAGAGCTCTTATCACAGAATCATTGACTCAATTATTCCCTGAAAGCGTATTAAAATAACTGGGTTTTTTTATCTTTTTATTTTTTGCAAAGGGATGAATAAATCCTTACTTTGTTAGTGCAAATTGGATTCCATTTTACTTTAAAGAGGGCATGAACGACCCGCCAACTCTTGCTCTGCAGGTAGTTCAGAGTAACCCCTCGGGCCTTCAGCAACAGCAGAGAGCAGTGGAGGAAAGTACAGGGTGACTGAAAAGATCTCTTGCAAATGACCCAGTGCATTCATCTTTGTCACAGCTCCCCATGGCTTGGCTGTGAGCATACCTGGTGAGTGTGTTGGGAGCCCTGCATGTGGGATTGCAATTCCCAAAGCAGGAAAGGAAAAAACCTTAGTTATGAAAATAGCATGAGCACTTTTTAGAAAACCTTACAAGATATCATGAGTGTGGCAAATGCACGCCCAGTGTATGCACCATCAGCAAGCAAAAATGTGATCATAAGACATTCCCACAACCAATAGGGTAAGCATACTGCATGAATGACATTGCTGCCACCATGTTCCTCGCCGCCACTTGCAGCCATTCAGTAGCCCAACACTGAGTTTATTGGTGTCAACAGAGGACATAGGGACTCATACTATCATGGTCAGTCAGAAAGGAGTTTTTGGCTGGGTCTGCAATAAGACTTACTCTGTATGCTAAATCTGGGCTTTTTGTGGCCATGGGAAGAAAGTCTAACCAATGAAGTCCAGAGTGAGATCCAAACTCTTACAATCTCAAGCAGTTTGGATCTCAAACTTTGTTTTGGGCTCCATGCAAGTTCTTGCCACCCTTATCCCAGCCCAGGAGAGCAAATACCCATCAGCACCACCAGGAATAGGACTACTCCAAGAAGGACTTTAGAGCAGAGAAGAGGTGTTAAATGCAAAATCTTGATGTATGGTTCATACCCTTGTGAGCCTGATTCAGAGCCCATCAGTGTCAATGAGAAGATATTTGGCTAGATAAAGCTGGTTCCTTCTGGAAGAACAGGTTTTATTCTGTTATCACACTATCACTGTGCTTCCTATTTTGCTGGAAAATATAAAAGTCATATGGAAAGATGTTCCCCTATGCTCAAAGATGACAACTTCAGGCGTGCTGTCTCCCTTGCCTAGCTTCAGTAGGGTCAGGAGTGTTGTTCTCTGTGTTGTTAGATGCTCTTGCTGCTATTTCTGTGTTGCTCTGCTTGATTCTTTGATGCTAAGCACTCCATTTGAGATGTCTTGTTTAAAGAAAAGATACCTACTTTCTTTAAATCTCTTTTTCCAATTAACCAGCAGTGGGGTTTCTGCCAACAGCCAGCCAGTCAGCCTGTCTCCCTGCGAACACAGAAACGTGTACTGCTTTCAGGATGCTACAACGTTACTTGTGTCAGTGCCTGGCACAATGTGGTTTGATATCAACAGCAAGGACATGACTAGAAGGAGAAGCTGGCATCCATACCCACACAGGGAAGGCTGAAGTAAATGAAAAAAGGATGTAAAGAAAAAGAGTGAGGTGATCTCCCATCAAGAGGGGGGCCATGAAGATGAGCTGAGGACTGGAGCACCTCTGCTATGGAGACAGGCTGAGAGAGCTGGGCTTGTTCAGCCTTGAGAAGAGAAGGCTCTGGTGAGACATTAAAGCAGCTCCAGTGCCTAAAGGCACTGACAAGAAAGCTGCAGAGGGGCTTTTGACAAGGGCATGTAGGGATAGGACAAGGGGCAATGGCTTTAAACTGAGAGGGGAGATTTAGATTCGATACAAGGAAGAAGTTCTTCCTGGTGAGGGTGCTGAGGTGCTGGTGCAGGTTGCCCAGAGAAGCTGTGGCTGCCTTATCCCTGGAGTGTTCAAGGCTAGGTTGGATGGGGCTTGGAGCAACCTGGTCTAGTGGAAGGTGTCCCTGCCTGTGGCAGGGGAGGTGGAAACGTATGGTCTTTAAGGTCCCTTCCAACCCAAACCATCCTGTGATTCTGTGATTCGATGAAAGAATACCTGGCCACCTGGGGACATGCAGAAAATCAGACTCCCCCTCTGCCCATGGCCCTTCTGACATCAATATCCAGGAAGATAGTCTAATCTAATAATCCAACATAATCTTCCAGAGTGTCATGAACTGCATCTCGCAGTGATATATCTGATAGCAGCGAAGTAATAGGCCTGTTACAGATTATGTTGTCTGCCTGAAATAATTATTTTTGGCTTCAAAAGCAACATTACTTCCTCACCATATATTCCAGAAAAACTTTCCTAGCCTCAGATACTGCAGAGAAAATGCAGGTCTGATCTCTACAGCCTGGGCAAATCATGGTCTGGTCTCCTCTGCTATGCAGGCTGAGGAAAAGAAATACGTTCACATGCAGCACCAGCCACAGTAAAGGCTTTCTGGTTCTTCTTGTCTGGTTCCAGCTTCCAACATTAAATAGATACATAGATAATGAATCTCATAGATATATAATCTGTCTTTGATTCTAAAGATTTTAAGGATATTATGGAAATGATTTGAAATGTTGTTCAAGGCCAGGTTGGATGAGGCCTTGGGTGACATGGTTTAGTGTGGGGTGTCCCTGCCCATGGCAGGGGGGTTGGAACTAGATGATCTTAAGGTCCTTTCCAACCCTAACTATTCTATGATTCTATGATTCTATGTCAGAAATACTGAGTCCTCAGTACAGGAAAGACATGAACCTGTTGGAGAGGGTCCACAGAAGAGCCACAGAAATGATCAGAGGGCTGGAGCACCTCTCCGATGAGGAACGGCTGAGAGCGTTGGGCTTGTTCAGCCTGGAGAAGAAAAGTCTCTGGGAGACCTTATTCTGGCCTTTCAGATCTTAAAAGGGGCCTATAAGAAAGATGGGGAGAGACTTTTCAGCGGGGCCTGTTGTGATAGGATGAGGGGTGATGCTTTTAAACTAAAAAAGGGGAGATTCAGGCTGGGCATAAGGAAAAAATTCTTTACAAAGAGGGTGGTAAAACACTGGCACAGGTTGCCCAGAGAGGTGGTGGATGCACCATCCCTGGAGACATTCAAGGCCAGGCTGGATGTGGTTCTGGGCAACCTGATCTAGATAAAGATGTCCCTGCTCATTGTGGGGGTTTCTACTACATGAGCTTTGAAGGTCCCTTCCAACCCAAACTATAGATACATAGGTGATACATACCCATGGTGACAGGGAAAATGCAAGGTATTCTGACATCTCCTGGCCTCCTGAATTTTCAAGGATAGAAATGGGGCCTGAACTGGAATGTTTTTGTTAGTTTGAGTACAACAACTTAAATACGGCTTGTGTTATGTGTTGCCTGAACAAGCCCTGTGCACATAGCATCAGCTGGATCTCTTAAATCAGTGCAAGAACACCTGCACAGACCTTCCTCTCCTAAAGTGACATTTTACAAGAAAACAGTACTAATATAATTTTCCCCAGTATGTCTTTGGACACCTTTAGGCAGGCTCCTGTGCTGGCCTCAGGGCAACAGGTTTCTTGTCACTAAAATACAGCAAAGGGATTCAAGTCAGCACAGTATTTCCTGTCTCCTGGAACCAAGAGCAACTTCCAGACTGGTGCAAAATGATGTAAAATCAGGAGGTCACACACGGGGGAGGGGGCTGAGGAGAGGTTGGAGTTTAAATACATGAATATTGAATTCCATTGGTAGGGGAATTCCTCTTGTACACAGAGCCAGGCAGAGGGCTGGAGGAAAATAAATGCATTCCTTTCTTTTCTTGGAGACATGCTCACAAGATGACTCTGCTCTGAGACATTGTGCTCATATAGGACAAATCCTTGCCCCAGAAAGCCCATGAACACAGGGGATGAGAGCACGAAGACAGCAGTGTACAGAGCGCACAGCAATGCTGTCAGCGTGGTGGCAGGTGTGTATTGCAAAGGCCTCTCGACATCTTGATGTGAAGGGGAGAAAGACAAATGGAAACTACCAGAATGGGAAATTGCTCACTGGCAGGGTGCTAATTATTTTAAAGATGTGATAGACTGTGCTGTGAGGGGAAAGACAGCAGAAAGATGCTAGGCAGATGACCTGGTTTCAGCTGGGATAAAGTTATTTTATTCCTATTAGCTGGCACAGTGCTGTGTTTGGGCTTTAGTCGGAGAACAACGCTGATAATACGCCAATGTTTTAGTTGTTGCTAAGTAGCACTTACCCTGATCAAGGACTTTTAAGTCTCTCATGCTTTGCCAGTGAGGAGGGGCACAAGAAGCCAGGAGGAAGCAGAGACAGGACACCTGACCCAAACTAGCCAGAGGGATATTCCATACCACAGCACATCATACCCAATACAGAAAATGGGGGGAGTTACCCAGAAGGGACCGATTGCTGCGCAGGTCAGGCTGGGTATTGGTCAGTGGGTGCTGAGCAATTGTACTGGGCATCACTTGTGTTTGTTGCTTTATTGTTGTTTTCATTTTCCCTTTTTTATATAAACAGGGAGATCTCTCCCTGTTATTTCCCTTACTGCTATTAGTACTGGTATTATATTGTACATTATTTCTGTTATTAAACTGTATATTCTTTTGATTCAGCCAAAGGCTGGTGAGAGAGATACCAAGAGATGGGATGGGGTCAGGATGCAGAAGGAAGAGGGTTTGGAAAGAGAGGAAGCAGAGGGGTAGCTACTGGCAGTTTATCAGTTTATCAGCTCCTCTTCCCTTAAGTGTCAAACATGGAAGTAGAAGAAACACAGGTTTGAGGGGTCCAGGGTGTTATTAGGAAAGTCTGCAGAGGGGTTCACAATGAGGGCAATGAGAGCAGCTCAACTCACTTGCCAGTGCACGCTAGTCTGCTGCAGTTCCCTGGGCTCCACATGGGACAGGAGGTTTAACACTTCTCCCCACATGTGTGTCCTGATCTCAGGCCAAATCCCACCTGGATATCCTCAGAGATGTCCTCAGACCAATGAGGCAAAGCAGAAGAGGAAGATGAAGCTAATCAGGGCTGCAAGGTGGCCTTGCAAGAGAAGAGAGGGGTGAATCCTCAGGGGAGCAGAATCTCGTTGACACAGCACTTGATAGGGAAAAAGAGATAAAAACTATTTCAGAATAGCACACAAAAGAATTAAAGCAAATGAATAAACATGTGAGACAATATTAATTGTCTGAAATACAATCTGTTTGACTTTTGGTTTATAAAGCTCTCTACTTCAGTTCCCATGGTAACTATTGCGCAAAACCACACTTTTCCTAATCATCTCCGCAGAGTTTAAAGCAATTTTGTAATCCAATCAAATGTAAAGAAGATAATTTGGGGCTTGCTTGAGAAAACTGCTACCTAATGAGCAAACAGTGACTGGGAGAGGCCACATTTACAATGATGACCCTAGAGAGACACTTAATTACTGACTAATTAGCAGTTACTTAGCACATAGAGGAGTTTCTTAGCACATATAGGAAATGCTGAGGGATAGCAGTTGTAATTCCATAGTCTTCCAAGTAGTCTTCTGAAGTGAGAAACAGCAAGCCTTGCTGCGCATAGCACTTTCACCAGGTAACACAAACTGCAGTCAGGCATGGGTTGCATAACGGCAGAAGCTGAAACTGAAACTTTCTGCTTCCACTGAAGCTTTCAAGAAGCCAAACCCCTAACATAGGGTTTTGCTGAGGCAGCTCAGGCACTGGGGAGTGGAAGGATTAAGTTGTTGGATGGGAATGTGTTTTCCAGTGGGGCTGCTTCGAGCACAGTCCGCTGTGGAGTTGGGGTTCTGCTAATTCTGCAGCGTAAAAGCCATGCTCACAGGCACCAAGCCCAACCTCGCTTTTGGGAACTCAGTGGCACCCTTTCTGGGCTTCAGTTTAGACAGGTAGGGTTGAATTGTTTCCCCATATACAGAGGATTTTTTTGTAGGAGGAAGCACTGATGCATAGATTGCCTTCCTGGAATGAAATCCAGAGCTACAGAAAAGTAACTAGTGCTTGACTTTAATTCTTCTAATGCTGAAGCCCAGAAAACTGTCTGAGTGGAATTCAAAATGCCAACTTTCCCAAAAGGACAAAGCCAGAAAACAGCCCAATAAATTTGGCAGGATCAGTTTTGCTTCTTACACCAGTACAAAATGCAGCCTTAGGCCTGCCTAAGACTTTCAAGGTCAGTCTGATTTCACCTTGGGCTTCAAGACAATGACTTCATGTCTCCTGCCTCATATGATTACACACAAGAAAGCTCTCTGCATAATCGCTTGGCATTTCCTAAATGCAGGGCTCTGGTGCTGTACCTCATCCAAGGACTGCAAAGCTTGCTTCGTGCTTTGGAAAAATTACCTGGCCAGCACTCTGCTATCTTCAAGTGGTCCTTCAAAAGGGCAGCCTGGGGCAGGCAGCCTCTGTGCTCCTACTGCTCATTCATCTGGTTTAGTGTTCACCTCATTGTCAGGGCATGTAAGGGGACTTAAGTGAAAAAGGAGAAAAGAGAAAATACATGAAAGTAGAGCTGGTTCAATATGTTCACATTTCAAGCATAGATGAATTAACATTCTGCAAAAAAAGGAAAAAGAGTGGGTGAATTTGAGTGGAATTTTTTAAAATGTTTTTGACCACTTACAGAATGGGTTGAATTTGGAAAATTTGTTCATCTCTGTGGCTTTAGCTTTGGGGAAAATGTTGAGACATTCAAACATTTCAGCATTTTTCCTTTTTCAGCTCAAAAGAAAGCAAAAACCAAAGGAAGCAGTCTACTCCCACTCCTACCCGTGGGATCTGCTTTTCTGCAACACAGATGTCATCAAGAAAAGGGTGATTTCTTGATTACACAGACATTTTTTGCTTTATCATCTTTCACTCTTCATCAAAACCAAGCAGCTCTGTGGGCAGGAGAATGTATCAGCCTTGTTTCCTGGGCTCAGTGCTTCATGGCTGAACATCCTCTTGGCTGACAAGTGTTCTTGTAGATCAAATCTTTCCCTGTGGTTAAGATACTTATAATTCCTTTCCCCTCTGTCAAACAGTAATGAGGACTTGTGCTTCAGCCTCTTTCTGTGCACCAGCAGTACTCACTCCAGCTGGACAGTGCTTTTCATGATACTTACAGAACTGGATATTTTTGTAACCCCAACTTCGGTCAAAATGATGAGCCATATTGTTATGGTGAGTTGGTGGGAGGGCCTGTAGCTGACCACAAAATCCTGTTTACTTCAGATCCTCAGAGAAACGACCTAAAACCAGTAGGCCTTGGACAAGGAAGAAGTCCTCTACATTAACACCTTGAAAGACGACAGGGTGTACCTAGCAGGAAATCCAGGTCATTTCTAACAAGGTTTTCTTCCATCGCTCTTTTCCCCGTTCAGAAGCAGCCTCAACTCTGCCGCCGTGTGGCAGAGGTGAAAAAGAGCATGAATTAAAAAATCACTAACTAGTGAAAAAAATCACCTCATCGGTGCGGAGTTCACCCCACCGGGCAGGAAAGTCCCCGCTCCGAACTGGAGGTTGATTGTACAAACAGGCATTTGCACCTTCTGACCCCCACAACCAGAACTTCAGCCTGCAGAGGAGAGGGTGTCTTGCAGAACTGCTTGGGGCTTTCTCATAAGATGTGGACAGTTAGTGGGGTTTGCCAACAGGAAGGCTGTGTGCACTCTGACAGTGGTCCCTGGGCTTGGGAGAGTTTTGACCAGTGATGCTACTTTCCCCTTTGAGTGGTGGTATGTCGCAGAATGGACTCAGTCGGAGATCAATGTGATCAGACAAAGCCATTTATTCTAGAAAACTAACTCTTTATATACTATTTCTTAAAGTTGTTTGCACTAACTTGGCCCATTGTGATTGGATACATATCTGTGAGGCCCTTAACAACTAACATACAATTGGTTAAGCACAGGTGTGAGAACCTGACCTTCAAAGTTTTCCAACAGTCCTCAATTTAGCAACTCAGTAAATTCCAGCTCCTTCTTATCTTGCTGGGATTCTCACTCCCAGTGCCTCGCTCCCATCCTCCTTCACCTTTTGTTGTTCCTTGGTTCATGTCGAATTCCACAAAGTAAATGGATTATTCCTTTGTTTCTTCTTCCTTTTCATCATTGTACTGACATAAGCAAACATCAGGATCATTTCTATATATCTCACACAAAGTACAATGGTCACAAGGAGTTCCTGATTGTTGACACGAATCATTCCTACATTTTCCACAATTCCTCCCCTTGTTTTTTGTAACTTATTGATTCGTGTTTTGGCTTCTAGTCTAATAACCACCTTTCGAGCTGCGGATAATACTGGAGTCGTATTAGTTTTTAATACCATTAATGGGTGGGTTTCTTCCTTATTTGCTATTCCTGGTTCTAACGGCATAGAGGTTAATTGCATATTTTGTACAACTGTATGTATAAGTTTGGTGAAACACAGAATTATACAAGGAATAATTAACAATCCCCTGAATATTACCAATATCACTATCCAACTTTGGTAATCCAATCCCCGTTAAAAAATTGTCCCCAAGATCTTAACTCTCCAAAATTGATTCCATTCCATGTTTGTACTGGGCCATGAGCTATCTTTTTCATTTCTCTTGTAAGTTCATTTATGACCTTTCCTTTATCATCAATTTCTAAACAACAATTGCTAAGATTAAATTTTCCACAAACCCCTCCTTCTTGAGCTAACAAATAATCTAAGGCTAGGCAATTCTGATATACTGCAGTTCTCATTTTAGTATTTTGTTTTCCAATTAATCCTAATGCATCTCCTGTTTTATTCACTACTACTTCTACCACAGCTTGTAACTTTATAATCCTATTCAACATATATATAGGAGTCCTGTATCCCCAGGATCCGTCTTCAGCCCAAGTTGCCAGATCATAATGAGAAATTATCCGTTCAGGTGGCCACTCATTGTCTTTCCACTTACCAATCTGTAATTCTCTTTTATACCGTTTTCTCCTTAGTTCACCTGTTTCTGTGTATATCTGGACTCCCAAGCATTCTCCTCGCCTTATAGGTAATAAACTAGGTCTAATTGTTCCCAATATATATGATCCTGTCCAGTTCGAAGGTAACCGTGCAAAGGCTATTTTACCACAGATCCAATAATGTCTGTCTGGAGTGGGCCAACCGTTTGGTATGTTAGTTCCATTAGTCCAGTTACTAAATTGCTGATTCATTTTTATAGGATCTCTCCTTTTTTCCCAGTCTTTCTTTGTTCTGTTCCATATATAACCCCCTTCACAAAGTAAATTTCCTACCGGTTTACCTTCATTTTCTAAATTTTCCCAACAACTTTTTCCAATTGTACTTGTTTGTAAGATCCATTGCTGTCTCCTATTATTCCTTTCTGGATTCTTCCAGATTGTAGGATCACTTACGTTACTTTCCATTGCCTCCCAGCGCCATCTCTCTCCCTGATTAGTTCCCCCACAAACATAGCAATTGGTCACATTCAATGCTTTAGCTATATTTTCAGCGAGATTTACAAAGAGATTTTTAGCAACCGTTGGAATCTCATATTGGACTCCTGTTTCTATTTCATGATAAAATGATTTGAATAATAAATGATGCTGTATTGATTCTCTAACACTTTCCATAATTTTAATTTGGATTATCGCTCCTGGATCCTTCTCTGTTGATATAAGTTTACTGTAATCACTCCCTTTTCCACCTCCAAATTTATTCCTAACTTTATAATTAGATCTCGTCCTAATAGGTTGTTCTCTGCTTCTTCCACCAACAGAAAATCTCCTATGCAGATTTTCTGCTCAGATTCAATTTCTACATTTTTGATAACGGGAACCCTAAAAGGTTCTCCTTTTGCTCCCACTACTAAAGTGGTGTCTTTACTTATTTGGCATCCCGTAGGGACACACCGGACCGTAGATCTTTCGGCCCCAGTATCAACTAAGAACGTTATTTCTTCTCCCTGGGGACCTATCTTTAAATTTATCAAGGGCTCAGATGATGGTTTTGTCCCCAGAATGTATAGCCCCTGACACCCCTATTCCTCTTCTTTAAACGTTTTCTCATCTCACATACGCTTCCTACAATTTTTCTTAAGGTGTCCTTTTTTTCCACAATAGTAACATTCTGGTATTTCCCCAGAAGTGGTGGTCTTAATCTTTTCCCTCGGTTCTGTCTGCCTTCTTTCTCGATACCCAGGTCCTGAAACCTTGGATACTGGTCTAGGCTGCTCTCGTTTCTGAGTTTCTCATACTGCTGCTACAAATATTTTTGCTTTTGCTTTCTGTTTTTCTTCATCTCTCCGTACGTAAACTTTCTGAGCTTCTCTTAACAATTCCTGGAGTCCACGATCTTGCCAATCATCTAGTTTTTCTAGTTTTCTTCTAATATCCCCCCAGGACCGTGCCACAAATTTGGTTTTTAAAAGGGCTTCCCCTATGCCAGGTCCACACTGGAATACATTTGTAAAGCTTTCCTTAGCCTTTCTAGCCAGTCAGTAGAGGACTCATCTTTCTCCTGATGCTCACTAAAGGCTTTGTTAATATTCTGTCCTCTCGGAGCTGCCTCTCTAATTCCTTGGATAATAATTTCCCTTAAATCCATCATATTCTGTCTGTCATGGCCACTCTGATTATTCCAATTGGGATTCTGATTAGGCCATTTTTGCTCTCCGGGAGGACCTTGTTGATGTCATCTCTCCCAGTTTCACATTCCAGCTTGCCTGATCATAGATCTTTCTTCTGCAGTAAATAATATTCCCAATATTGACTGCATCTCTTCTCATGTATAAATGTTAGGACCTAAGAACTGATCCAATTGTTCAGAGACCCCCAGAGGGTCATCTAACAACCGACCCATCTCCTTTTTAAAGGATCTTACATTGCCGGTGTTCAGGGGAACTGCTACAAACCCGATTCCTCCTATATTCCCTCCCATCGGAACCTCTCGGAGGGGAAACAAAGTTTCTCTTTCCTCTACATTCTCCTGAGGATCCTCACCCTTTTGTGTTCTTATCTTGTTCCTGGTGCGGCTGGAGAGGGGAGGATGGAGGAGCCAACGGAGCGGGGTCGGGTGTTATTGGAGGGTAAACGCCTTCTCGATTACTTCCCGAGTCCTGCCCTTGATAAGGGGGTGGTAAGTTATCCAACCCTCTCCCATGATGGTTTATTTGGTTTATTTATCTTTCCTTTTTTTTCCTTTAGGGGAAACAACGAAATCGTTGTAAACGATCCTTTCCACAATGCTACATAATCACTTTCCTCCTGACTGAAAGGTTCTTTGCCATTAACATATAAATTTAAAGCCTGACAAATCCAATCATCAAAAGATCCAAATATTGGCCAGTATAAGTGGTCAGGCCGAATTTCTTCTTTAGTTCACACTTCCATACAGTAATGGACCATTTTTTCCTTACTCTTTCCTTCTTGGGACGGCCAAGACCCCCAGTATTTAATCATTAACCCCAAGGGACTGGCCGGGGGTATTTCTGGTAATTTGCTCCCTGTCTTATTTCTGGGACCTCTGTGTGGGCCCCTGGGACCTCTCCTTGGGCCCCTTCCTGGGTTAGAGCTACGACTTTTACTCTGACCCATTTCCCGCCAGGTGTGTCTCCTTTCAGTCAATCACTATCACTTCCCTCCTTCAGCGGCCAAGTCCCTCGCGGGAGATTGGAAACGCGCTTAGAAGAGGTCCACACTTGCTTCACAAATCCTGACATCCTGACCCGTGCCTTCACAGATTCAGGGTACCCGGTTCGTGTCTCATCATGCACTCTGTCTCTTTACCGATCGGTTTCCTTACTGAAACCACGGTTAGAGGAAAACCATGCAACCTTGTCGCGTCACACACACACACACACACACCGGCCTTCCCACCCAACCGAACGATACTTACAGGCCGTTGTTCTCATCCGGATCTTCATGCACAAGAATTATGGGTAATTTATACTGCAGTTTTCAGGGAGCTTGAATTCCTTGGTTATTGCCTCTCTGTTCGTTGATCTCGCGAGACTGCCCGGGGCTACAACTCCTGAGCCACAAAGTGTGGGGTGCCTCCTCGTAAGAACTATAGTCCCAAGCAGCCACACAGAGATCACGTCGGGGTCACCAAATTGTTATAAAAATTCAGTCTTAGCCACGACTGATTCCAAATATTTTATTCAGATTGATTAAGGGTAAGAGGCAATAAGCAAGCAGCGCTGGGTGCGCTGGGGAGTCTCCGCTCCACCCAAGACGCACACCGGGATCTTTGAGGTTTAGTCTTTTATACTTCTCGGTCCTGGTTCTCAACCAATCTCCTTGTCTTCTTCACCCGGATACCGACGTGGCTTCTTTTCATTGTTCTTCTCTTGTTGCTGAGGTCTTCCTTTTGGTGAAGAAACTTCTTAGAGGAGGTTGCCGACCTTCTTGGTAATGTATTAACAGGGAGACGTTTGTTACAAGCTTAACCACAGTCTTAGCTTTATTTGTTCCACACCTTGTATGTCTATTTGCTCAGTACTTAAGTTTCACAACATCCTGTCACAGGATGTATCTCCTGGTCGCCCAACCATGCTAGCACTTAAGCAGTTGAGTAAATGGATTATTCCTTTGTTTCTTCTTCCCTTTTATCATTGTACTGACATAAACAAACATCAGGATCATTTCTATATATCTCACACAAAGTACAATGGTCACAAGGAGTTCCCGATTGTTGACACGAATCATTCCTACATTTTCCACAACCTGAAGTAAAACTTAATACATATGTTGACCTACAATTTAACACTTGCCAACTGCACAGGGAAAGAGCCATGCATAGAAGCCAGAGAACCCCTCTTTAAATTAAGGACATAGGAAAGGAGAGCACTGCCAGGATGGTATTGGAGGCACCTCAAGTTGGTCAAGATCAGAGCCATGAGGCCCTGCAGCCTCATGGACACATAAGGATCTGGGGTGGGTGACAAATAGAAATAGTTAACGAAATGGATCCAGGCGTTATCACCCTGGTCTGGCTTAAGCCTTGGGAACCATAAAGAAAATACCAGGTGCTATTGCCCTGGTCGGGCTTAAGCCTTGGGAACTGTGAAGAAAACACCAGGAGTCAATGCCCGGCCTAACCCTTGGGAACTGTAAAGAGAACAATGAAGGGTAAAGATCGGTTAGCAGAACAAAGCAGGCAGTTTGCAAGATAAAGAAGGATGTGCATCTCAAAGACAGACCAAACAGTGTGAATATTTGTAACCCTTACTGGTTTTGCTAAATCAGGATGATAAGGGAGTAAAAGAGTGGAAAGTTACTGCTTAGCACTTAGTAAACTATAAAAGGGATGCCAGAAGCGAAATAAAGGCCTTCAGATTTCACCAGAACTGGAGTCCGTCTTTGATACGCCACAATCTGGCATTGCTCCCATGGAGGTATAATGTACCTCTAAGGAAGCATGAGGGTAGGAAGGGGATTTGGCCGTGGCGACTACTGGAATAAACCAGTGTTATCCCTCCACACTATGCACATTTCTAAAAGTAAGTCAAAAAGCAACAAACTTTTTTTTTTTTTTTCAAATCTCAACTCACAGGAACAGAGCAGGCATAAAGGAAAGGGAAAGGAGATGTGTTAATATCTTAAAGTCACTCAGAGCCATCTTATGTTTCATAAAATCACAGAATCACAGAATGGTTTGGGTTGGAAGGGACCTTAAAGACCATACATTTCCACCTCCCCTACCACGAGCAGGGACACCTTCCACTAGACCAGGTTGCTCCAAGCCCCATCCAATCTGGCCTTGAACATTGCCAGGGATGGGGCAGCCACAGCTTCTCTGGGCAACCTGGGCCACAGCCTCACCATCCTCACCGGGAAGAACTTCTTCCTAATATCTAATCTAAATCTCCTCTCTGTCAGTTTAAAGCCATTCCCCCTTGTCCTATCCCTACAGGTCCTTGTCAAAAGCCCCTTGGCAGCTTTCTTGTCAGTGCCTTTAGGCACTGGAAGCTGCTATAAGGTCTCCTCAGAGCCTTCTCTTCTCAAGGCTGAACAACCCCTGCTCTCTCAGCCTGTCTCCAGAACAGAGATGATCCAGCCCTCAGAGCATCTTCATGGCCTCCTCTGGACTCACTCTAATAGGTCCGTGTCCTTCTTATGTTGGGTGCCCCAGAGCTGGATGCAGTACTGCATGTGGGCTCTCACGAGAGCAGGAGAAGGGGAGAATTACCTCCCTCAACCTGCTGGTCACACTCCTTTTGATGCAACCCAGGATACACATTTTTTGTTAGTTAGTTAGTTAGTTTGGTTGTTTGGTTCTTAAATCTCTTTATTCTTCTGTGAACGTTGAAAGATGAGGCAGAAATTTCTCCAGTCTGCCTGGGAGGGCCAAGACAAACAGGCTGGAGAAAGAATGCATAAAAGATATGGTCAAGGCTTGTTCTTTATTGTTCTCAAATGCCTCAAAACTTTATAAAGAAGTGAAACAATGTCAATGTAATAATAACAGAGAGTAAAAGTAATTCACAGCAGTCATTACCCTTAAAATACTTCCTGGAACCAAGTGCAGGAGGTATGAAGTCATACTTTTCACTGTCTTTCACGCTGTCTCCATATGAAGGTTGGTATGCCTTTGAAGCTACTCTTTATTTAGAGTGGATGCCTACCAGCTCCTTTCTTCTTGAGCCTAGGAGCATTAAATGGCAAAATCACTATCCAGGAAGATAATCTAACCTGATCTGATATAATAATCCAACATAATCTTCCAGAGTGTCATGCACTGCATCTCACAATGAAGTATCTGATAGCAGTGAAGTAATGGGCCTGTTACAGATTATGTTGTCTGTCTGAAAGAATTATTTTTTGTTTCAAAAGCAATGTTCTTATTGACTGCGTTAAATATGGCTTGTTTTCTGTCATGCCTGAAGGAGCCCTAAATCAGAGCAAAAACACCTGCACAGGCCTTCCTCTCACAAAAGTGACATTTTACAAGAAAATAGTAGAATCATAGAATAGTTAGGGTTGGAAAGGACCTTAAGATCATCTAGTTCCAACTCCCCTGCCACAGGCAGGGACACCTCACACTAAACCATGTCACCCAAGGCTCTGTTCAATCTGGCCTTGAACACCACCAGGGATGGAGCATTCACAACCTCCCTGGGCAACCCATTCCAGTGCCTCACCACCCTCACAGTAAAGAATTTTTCCTTATATCCAACCTAAACTTCCTCTGTTTAAGTTTTAACCCATTACCCCTTGTCCTGTCACTACAGTCCTTAATGAATAGTCCATCCCCAGCATCCCTATAGCCCCCCTTCAGATACTGGAAGGCTGCTATGAGGTCTCCACGCAGCCTTCTCTTCTCCAGGCTCCAGTACTAATATCATTTTCCCCAGTATGTCTTTGGACGCTGTCGTGGTTTAGGCCCAGGCCGTAAATTAGAACCATGCAGTCTACTTCCCCCCTCCGCCTTCCTTCCCCCCTGCTCCTGGAGGGACGGGGAGGAGAATCAAAAGAATGCAACTCCCACGGGTTGAGATAAGAACAGTTTATTAACTAAGGTATAACACAAATCACTACTGCTATCACCAATAATAATAATGATAAAGGAAATAACAAGGGAAGAGAATACAACTGCTCACTACCCGCTGACCGATAACTCACCCCCACCCACCAGTGAACTGGCCCTTCCAGGTAACTCCCAGTTACATCCTGGACATGACGTGCTGTGGTATGGAATACCTCTTTGGCTAGTTTGGGTCAGGTGTCCTGTCTCTGCTTCCTCCTGGCTTCCCCTCCTCCCTGGCAGAGCATGAGGCTCACAAAGTCCTTGGTCAGGGTAAACATTCTGACCAGCAACTGAAAACATCGGCTTTATCAGTACTGTCCCAGGCCAAAAGTCAAAAAGACAGCGCTGCACCAGCTACTAAGAAGGAGAAAAATGACTGCTACTGCTGAACCCCGGACAGACGCTTTTAGGCAGACTCCTGTGCTGGCCTCAGGGCAACAGGTTTCTTGTCACTAAAATACAACACAAAGGTTCCAGTCAGCACAGTATTTACTGTCTTCTGGAACCAAGAGCATCTTTCAGATTGGTGCAAAGTGATGTAAACCCATCAGGTCTGCAGGGTTTTACATCTGTATCATTCTGGAGTAAATAAATACTTGGAGGGCATGAGATGGTCCCTTTGTGCCTGGCTCTGCAGTTGAGTGTGCAAGATAGCACTTTGGTCCCTTTATACACATGGTTTGCTCTATATTCTATGGCTTGCGTATCTTTTCCACTGAAATGCTATCAGCAGAAGTAGCAACATTTACGTTTCTGGCTGCTCAACATTCCCCACTGCAAGCCCTGCTTTCAGGCTCCTCTCATTTCTCCCGAGCTGGAATCATGCCTGCTGATGTATTCCAGGCCATCCCGCTGCCTCGGACCCAATATTCTAGCAGGTTCCTGCTAAAATCAGTTCAGCAGTTTGAAGCTAGGGAAGCAGGAGGCTTGCCTCATGCAATGCTAATTCTCACTTGCATGTCTCTAGGTGTATCTTGCTCTTCCCTTATTTGGATCAGAACTGGGAATTTGGTAGTTCAGCCACCCTTGCTTCAGGAACAGGCCTTTGGCACGTCCTGCCAAACGTTGCCAAGTTGCAGCTGCACGATGCTCTTATGAAAATAGGCATGATGGCAGAAGCAGCAGAATCTAATCAAGCATCTATTGGGGCTGGTCTTGTGATCTGAAGAGCAGTCTGGAAATGAACTGGCTTCTACGCTGATGGCATCTTCTCTCGCTGTACCTCCAAAAGGGGACGGCACCACTTCTTGTGTGTGAAGAACTGAAACCACAGGAGGATCGCTCAGCCCCTGAGGAGAGGGGTAATCCTGCACCTAGTGCAGGCGAATGTCAGCAGCACACAGGGGAGGGGACTGAGGAGAGCTAGGGCTTAAATACGTGAATATCGAATTGCATTGATAGGGAAACACCTCGTGTGCACAGAGCCAGCCAAAGTGCTGGAGGAAAACAAGGATATTCCTTCATCGCTTGTTATTCCCGAAGCCATGCTCACAGCGAGCGCCGCCCCACAGAGCAACTGCGCTTCCCTCACAGCCCTGAGCGCGTGCGTGGGGGCGGAGCCAGTTTTGACGTCAGAGGAGGGGCACGGCGCGATTGGCTCCCTCCTCCTCTTCTTCCGCCTCCCCGGGAAGGCGGAAGTGAGCGCGGAGCAAGATGGCGGCGGCCGGGTGGCTGTGTGCTCTGCTGTGCCTGGTGGCGTCCGCACTCGGGAAGCGGAGCCCGGTGAAGGTGCTGTCGGACGGCATGTGGCGGGAGCTGCTGCACGGAGAGTGGATGGTGGAGTTGTGAGTCGGGAGCCGGTCGCTCGGGCTGAGGGGGAGGGTACTTGGGATGTCTCCGCGGCCAGCTCTGAGGCCGTGTGGAACCGGGCGGTGCTGTTCGGTGACGGAGTTGTGCTGTCCCCAGCTATGCCCCTTGGTGTCCCGCCTGCCAGAACCTGCAGCCCGAGTGGGAGAAGTTTGCTGAGTGGGGCGAGGACCTGGAAGTGAACATCGCCAAAGTGGATGTCACGGAGCAGCCAGGTGAGAAGGGCTGGCGGGGACGGTGGTTCCTGAGGCCTTTTCTGGCGCTTCGGGCTTCCCATTGCCCGTGCAGTGCCTGATGCAAGGATGTCGCGGTTTAACCCCAGTCAGAAACTAAGGAGGAAGTCTTGAAACCAGGCCAAAGTGTATGTGCTCTAAGGAAATAAGATTAATAGGAAATTCGAAGTATGAGGCACTGACACGGGTTGCCCAGAGAAGCTGTGGCTGCTCCATCCCTGGCAGTGTTCAAGGCCAGGTTGGATAGGGCTTTCAGCTACCTGGTCTAGTGGAAGGTGTCCCTGCCCCTGGCAGGGGGTTGAAAGTGGATGAGCTTTAAGGTCCCTTCCAACCCAAACCATTCTAAGATAAAGATCACTTAATGTTTCATAGGCAACTACATTTTCAAATTTTTTTTTTTTAATGTGCTTTTTCCCATACACATTTTAAAATCATAGTCTTGCAGTAAACAGAACCAAAAAGGCTTTCCAGGACTCCTTCAGTATCTTAGCAAGTATTAAAGGAGAAGAATAGCTCAAATTGACAGAAAATTGAGTTGTTTTGGGAAGCTTTTCATTTTGGCAATACTAGGTTTATGGTTGGACTCGATAATTGTAAATGATTCTATAATTCTACCGAAGGCATATTGCTGGATGTATGCTAAAAACTAGATAAAAGGAACAAGTGAATTTCTCTGGAGAGTGATTTGAAGGGTTTCAAGGGGATTTTTCGCTGTACTTTTTAAGCATCATACAGAGCAAAAATGTGGTTTTAGCTTTCCTTGTGGTAGTACCTCCCCTTGTTCCTGCAGCTGAAGCTCACTTATCTGAACTGCTTTCCTGTCTGTGTGGCATTTGTAAAAATTACCTTCTCCATGCTGATGCTGTTCTTTGAAGTAACTTTTGTAACTTCTTCCCATAACTTTTGAAACTTGCCTTACTTGGATTATTTTCTGCCAATACTGGAGGTTGCAGTTCATGTGGGAAAAGGAGACCATCCCTCAAGAGCTACAGCTAAAATAGTTAAGTAAACAGTTATCCTTGGACATCTCTTCTCCATGGAGAAATTTTCTAGCTCTTTGTTCAGGGACTGTGTGTAGTACTTTTATATGTGCAAGTTTGTGTTTGATCACAATTAAATATTGATACCTGGGGCAGGAGCCATTTTTATTTTGATGTATAATAAGGCATTTCTTGCCTTCTATGTAAGTGTGCTCTGCAATTCTGAAAAATAACTTTTCTTACAGGTTTAAGTGGACGATTTGTCATAACAGCTCTTCCTACCATCTATCAGTAAGTATGAAATGCAGCAGATTTCTTGGAGGAGAGAGGATATTTTCCCCACTTTTTTACTGGGACAAATAAATGAGACTTGCCATGCTTTTTAAGAATGTGAGTTACTTTACACAGGGACAATCACTGTCTTATCTACTCTGACCTTACAGTACTGCCAGTTGATGTTTTTCATTTTCCTTCAGGCCTTATTTATCTTCCTCATGGGTGTTTCCATTTTGCAATCTTTATTTCTTGGTAGGTTGATCTTAGTGCAGTTATGTGGCAAGTGCATTAGGAAGATCATTATCTCTATGGAATCGCAACCATATATTGAGCAGATATATGTAGAGTCAAGATTCTAGAAATACCTGTAGTCAGCAGTTTTGGAAAACATTTTAGAGCCAATATAATCTAAGACAAAGTAAAACTATGATCCAGGGCAAGGTGGTGGGAGGGATCGTGTTGAGTGGAAGCAAATGCTGTATGCTTAGACTATGTAAAATAAAGGACTTGTTTGTTTGTTTTACAGCTGTAAAGATGGGGAGTTCAGGAGATACCAGGGTGCAAGGACTAAATCTGATTTCATAAATTTCATCAGTGACCAGGAATGGAAATCTATTGAACCAGTTTCATCATGGTTTGGTCCTTCCTCTTTCCTGTGAGTTTTGATTTTTATCATGACTTGTTGTTGGACATGCTGGGACAGGTCCTTAGGTGCTGCACCTGGTGCTGCCTCCTTACTATCAGCTTATGCAGCAGTGCTGATCTGCTAATTAGTCTGTGAATGTGATGGGCGAGTGTCATGCCTCCTTCAGCAGCAGGTTGAGGGAGGTGATTCTCCCCCTCTACTCTGTGTGAAACAGGGTACTAATTTTAGGATTGATAAGTTAGAAGTGTACTGATCCAGTCCCATTTCTGTGCATACTGAACCAGTATTCAGGCTGCTTCTGCTGTTCATTCATCAACTTAAGTTGGCTTAATGATTCAAATTCTCCTTTCCTTTAGAGACAGTGAATACTTAATGCTGAAGTTTCGTAGTAACAGGAAAATGTCAGACCAGGCTATCTGCCATGTATATCCTGCTGTTTCTTTTTCACTTGCATGTAAAATATAGCTGAACTTAAGTGTCTGAAGAACCTCAGTTTTTGTATAACCTGATTTATTTTTTTAATAGGTTGTTTTAATAAAATATCCAGATGCTTAGTTCTTAACATCTTGAATAGAGTTCCAGCTGCTTCTCAGATTGTTTGTCCAAATATAACTTAGAACATAAAAGTAATTGAAATTCATATATCAGCAGATACAAGTCAAGAAAGTTTGTAAGTTTGTGGTTGTCCCTATATAGAACATTGAAACAAGGTGGTGTTGGTACCAAAAGTATCTCATGGGAATGAGTGTTTATGGAATTAAAAGACAAAACAGGAGATAAAAATCAAAGTAGTTAGAAGAGAAACCAGACATGAGCAGAAAATTATTCAACTTGGGATGAAATAATGACCAGTCAGGCAAATCAGAAGGTATGGATATGTGACTAGCTTAAAGATGTCTTCAGTTACTTTTTTGCTTTATTTCAGGATGAGCAGTATGTCAGCTTTGTTCCAGTTGTCAATGTGGATCAGGGTATGTGCTTAGATCTCTGTTTTATTGGAACACACATGATATTCAGCTATTCTTGAAATAATTCTCTTGTCTTTTATTTCAGCACTGCCATAATTATTTAACAGAAAACGTTGGAATACCAGTCTGGGGCTCGTATGCTGTGTTTGCATTGGCAACTCTATTCTCAGGACTGATACTGGGACTTGTAAGTGAAACACGTGAAAGATTGGCTTGTGACTGTTAAGTATTATGCTAATGTCGCCTTTGCTTCAGTCTTTAATAGTGAGTCCAGTTTTTCTCAGTGCCCCTGTGCTGGAAGACAGGGATGGGGAGCAGAACAAAGCCCCCATAATCCAAGGGGAAATGGTCAGTGACCTGCTACACTACTTAAACACACACAAGTCTATGAGGCCAGGTGGGATCCACCCAGGGGTGCTGAGGGAGGTGGTGGAAGTGCTCACCAAGTGACTTCACATCATTTATCAGCAGTCCTAGCTCACTGGAGAGGTCCCAGCTGACTGAAGGTTAGCAAATGTGACACCTGCCTACAAGAAAGGGTTGAAGGAGGACCTGGGAAACCACAGGCCTGTCAGCCTGACCTCGGTGCTGGGGGATTTTATGGAGCAGATCATCTTGAGTGCTGTCCTATAGCATGTACAGGACATGTGTAGGTGATCAGGCCCAGTCAGCGTGGCTTTATGAAAGGCAGGTCCTGCTTGACTAACCTGATCTCCTTTTACAGCAAGGTGACCTGCTTAGTAGGTATGGGAAAGGCTGTGGATGTTGTCTACCTGGACTTTAGTAAGGCCTTTAACACCATTTCCCACAGCATTCTCCTGGAGAAACTGGCTTGGAGGAGTGTGCTGTTTGCTGGGTAAAAACTGGCTGGATGGCCAGGCCTGAAGTGTGGTGGGGAGTGGAGTTAAATCCAGTTGATGGCTGGTCACAAGTGGTGTTCCCCTGTGTTTGAGGCCAGATCTGTTTAATATCTTTATCAGTGCTCTGAATTGAGGGGATCTAGTGAACCCTCAATTCACAGAAGACACCAGGTTGGGTGGGAGTGTTGATGTGCTTGAGGGCAGGAAGGCTTCACAGAAGGATCTGGACAGGATGGATCAATGTGCTGAGGCCAACTGTATGAGGCTCAACTGGCTCAGTGCTGAGTCCTGCACTTGGGCTACAACAGCCCCTTGAAACGCTTGGGGCAGAGTGGCTGGAAAGCTGTTTGGTGGAAAAGGGGGTGTTGGTCCACAGTTGGCTGGTATGAGCTGGCAGTGTGCTCAAATACCAAAGAAGGCCAATGGCTTCACCGAAAGGGTTGTCAAAACCCAAAAAGTTGGGTATTGGGAAAGTCTTCACAAAAAGGTTCATCAGTTGTTGGAACAGGCTGCCCACGGAAGTGGTGGAGGTGCCATCCTTGGAAGTACTTCAAAGACATGTAGATGTAGTTGCTAAGCCACTGGCCATCATATTTGAAAAATCATGGCAGTTCCCGACGCCTGGAAAAAGGGAAATATAACCCCCATTTTTAAGAAGGGGAAAATGGATGACCCAGGGAATTACAGACCACTCAGTCTCACCTGTGTGCCTGGCAAACTCCTGGAGCAGATTCTCCTGGAAGGCATGCTAAGGCACATGAAAAACAAGGAGGTGGTTGGTGACAGCCAGCATGGCTTCACTAAGGGGAAATCCTGCCTGACCACTTTGGTGGCCTTCTATGATGGGGCTACGAAACTGATGGACAGGGGCAGAGCAGTTGATGTCATCTACCTGGACTTGTGCAAAGCATTTGACACTGTCCCACATGACATCCTTGTCTCTAAATTGGAGAGACATCAATTTGATGGGGGAACCACTTGGTGGATAAAGAACTGGCTGGATGGCCGCACGCGAAGACTTGTGGTCAATGGCTCGATGTCCGGCTGGAGACCGGTAACGAGTGGTGTCCCTCAGGGATCAGTGTTGGGACTGGTCTTGTTCAACATCTTTGTTGGTGACATGGACAGTGGGATTGAGTGCGCCCTCAGCAAGTTTGCCGATGACACCAAGCTGTGTGGTTCGGTTGATACGCCAGAGGGAAGGGATGCCATCCAGAGGGACCTTGACACGCTTGTGAGGTGGGCTGATGCCAACCTGATGAAGTTTAACCATGCCAAGTGCAAGGTCCTACACCTGGGTCGAAGCAATCCCAGGCACAGCTACAGGTTGGGCAGAGAAGAGATTCAGAGCAGCCCTGCGGAGAAGGACTTGGGGGTGTTGGTCGATGAAAAAATGAATGTGAGCCGGCAGTGTGCGCTCGCAGCCCAGAAAGCCAACTGTATCCTGGGCTGCATCAAGAGGAGCGTGACCAGCAGGTCGAAGGAGGTGATCCTGCCCCTCTCCTCTGCTCTCGTGAGACCTCACTTGGAGTCTTGTGTGCAGTTCTGGTGTCCTCATCATAAAAAGGACATGGAACTGTTGGAACAAGTCCAGAGGAGGTCCACGAGGATGAACAAGGGACTGGAGCACCTCCCGTATGAAGACAGGCTGAGAAAGTTGGGGCTGTTCAGCCTGCAGAAGAGAAGGCTGCGTGGAGACCTCATAGCAGCCTTCCAGTATCTGAAGGGGGCTGGGGAGGGGCTATTCATCAGGCACTGTAGTGACAGGACAAGGGGTAACGGGTTCAAACTTAAACAGGGGAAGTTTAGATTAGATATAAGGAAGAATTTCTTTACTGTGAGGGTGGTGAGGCACTGGAATGGGTTGCCCAGGGAGGTTGTGAATGCTCCATCCTTGGCGGTGTTCAAGGCCAGGTTGGATGAGGCCTTGGGTGACATGGTTTAGTGTGGGGTGTCCCTGCCCATGGTAGGGGGGTTGGAACTAGGTGAAGGTCCTTTCCAACCCTAACTATTCTATGATTCTACTTAGGGACATAGTTTAGTGGTGTGCTTGGCAGTGCTGGGGTAACTGTTGGACTTGGTGATATTAAAGGTCCTTTCCAGCCTAAAGGATTTCATGATTCTCATGTGTGGGATGTCTGGAGATTTAAACATGTTTTCCTTTGGTTTCAGATAATTGTGTTCTTAGCAGACTGTATCTGTCCATCCAAAAAGTACAGACCGCCACAATACCCTCACTCAAGTAAGCCTGCTGTATATGACTAATTCTGTGAAGCTATTTGCTAAATGTTATTTAATAAGTACTGGTGTGTAACTTGTGTCTGCAGGATGTGAGATGTAGTATAGAAGTTTACACTTGCAGCTGTTTGCCCTTAGGGTTTATAGTGGATTTGTATTTTCTATTTAGCTACAGCTAAATTATTTTTAAAAAATCCTTTTTTTTAGGAGATGGAAAATTGCTTTTACAGCACTCATAACTGCAAGATATGAAATTCCATGTGTGCAGGGAAATAAGAGTAAACGTTTTGAGTGGAGCTCTGTGTTGCAAAGCTGGGGGTTGCATAATTTAGAGGGGCAAAGTAAGGAATAGTGGATGGTAAGTAATTTGGTTTGGGGTTAGTGTCTGGAATTTTTTAAGCTAATCTTAAAAAGTCATGGTTTTTAGGAACAGGACTTCATCCCTGTCCCACCAAAGCTGGAAGATTTTTTATCTTTCTTTACCTTGTCTGGGTAGTCTGTTATCTCTTAATACTTGACCTGGGGGTAATTTCATGCTAGCAACAATTCTACTTAAGGTAGTAGCTGAAGTGACTGATATCTGAAAGTGCTACCTGGATTAAGTTCATCAAAATCTTGTGCATCAGGACTAAGTTAAATGCACTTTAATTGATTGTTAAAGTCCATTTCTCATGGTAATGGTATCTGTGTATGCATGTTTTCCTTTCTCCTTAAGGAAAGCTAGCTCCAGAGTCGGCTCAGCTGCTGAAAAAGCTGGATGAAGAGCAGGAAGCAGATGAAGAAGATATCTCAGATGATGAAGTCGAGGGTAAAGAAGTGTCTGACAGAAACTCATCACCAAATGCTGTAAGGCAGCGCCCAGTGATGACTGCTGCCACAACAGATAAATCTTAGCTTTATTTGCATGCAGGATTAGTGTTTGAGTCACCAACTGAGAAGGAAATAAATGTCAAATCTTTTAGCTTGAAGAGAAGAATGACTCCTGTCATGGTGGTAATGATGCATTTCATTGAATTCAGGGGTAAAAAAAGGGCATCTTTGGCATCAGGTATTCAAAAGTAAAACATGCTGTTGCAAATGGCTGAAATGTGTCTGTGTGAAAAGAAGTGCTAAGAAGTAATGTACGTGGCTTCTTGAATGACTTGTTCTATAAGGATTTTTGTTTTTTCACAGACTGTAAACCAGTGTACTTGTTGCATTAGGGAACATTAGCAAGGAAAATGCACTAACCTGTTTGCTGTTAAAGCATTCAAAAAGATTTCTCAGTATAAATCTATCTAGTTGTGCTCTTAAGAAATGCTGAGGGGGAAGAGTTCCTTCAGTTAGGGGACATGTTCCAGGCTTTTTGTGACAAAAACTGCTTTCTGCTATGACAATGAGAGCTACAACCCCCTCAGTCTTTCTTCTTCCAAAGAGATGAAAGTTGCTGTCATTTAGAGGAACAGAAGTTGTCCTCTGAACAAAAGCTCAAGAGCTTGTCTTTGCCACGTTCCCAGATGGAAGTTGTCATAAAGCACTCTGTGTAGTGTGCATTCTCTGGCTGACCAGAAACTTGCTATTTGCATCAGTTTCTTTTAGAAAAGGCTGTAGAAAATTAGGAGCTTCTTGGCAAAGTAATTCTTTTCTAGAAAAAAAAAATTACAAGTAGTACTATGAAGTCTTGTCTCTAAGACTCTGATTCAGATGGGAATAGTTTACACACAAGGTTCTCTGCTGAGTGCAGATCCTATCCAGTCATCCCACTGGATGGCAGTAGGACTGTACTTATTTTTAATACAGCATCAGTGATTTCTGCTTAGTCAAATTTTACTCCAAAACCAGTCAGGCTGTTCTTAGTACGAAGTTGAAATAACTGCTGCTTTTTCTTTTACAGAAAGTCATCTTTTCAGGTCTCACAAAACCATTTTGAAACAATATACCCTAATTCTTTAAGAAACAATCTGTAGTCTACTATTTTCTGTATGCTATGTTTTCATTTTGTATAGAAATAAAAAGAATGCACATACGCATTGGACCAGTGTTATCTTACATGGCTTATAAAAAGTCTTCCATAGTCAGGTTTTGTCCAAAGTATTGCAAGGGAAGGGTTAGCCTTATACTGAGTTTTTTTTGATGAGTCTATTCTTGCTGTTTTGGAGGGTTTTTTTTTGGTTGTTTTTGTTTTGAGGTGTTTGGGGGGTTTTGTTTGGTTTTGTTTGTAGTTGTTTGGGTTTACTTTTCTTAATTGTTCACCTGAGTGGGTATGCAGGACTGGCAGTTGATAAACCTCTGTCAAAAGTAAACCACTGTGACTAATTAAGACCACAAATGTAGAAATGCTCTTGATCTTTTCACTGCAGCCTGGCTTTCTAAAGCAAGGCTCTCCTGGTGACTTAAGAATATAGAACATCAGACAAGGAGCTTGTAATGAACTCTGGGATATGAAAGAAATATTGGGCAGAGCAATATTCAGCATTGACTTGTAAAGCTGCCATGTTCTTTGTCAGTCCTGAATGCTTCTCTGTAAGTTGCAATGTAAGTATATGACAGATCGTAATTCATACTCCATGTTATGAATAGAAAAAAGTAATTCAGCTGTCCAAATATCTGAGTGAATCTTCCAACAGGTTATTGGATGAGTAAGAATCAGTTATGTAAGATGTCCTGGAACTTCCTTCTTTAACTTTATTTTTGTTATCTGAATATTGGTGCTCTGGAATGTCTCATGACTCCAGTGCTGGGGTATATATTGGGAAGATATAACTGATGCTTGAATGGGTCCTTTTGATTAAAATCTGAGTGTTTTTGTCATTTTTAAATATCAGTATTCTGGTGTTTGAATGAAGACCACAGTGTGCCAGAAATGCCCTTCAGGTGTCAGTCTTGTGGGATTGCCTTAATCTCTCTCAAAGTTTAGATTTTAGCCTTTGTCACTAAAGCAATAAATCTGTGAGATCCCAAGGAGAGCTAGTAGCACTGTCTATTAAAATGGAGTATTTATTTAGTTTAGAGAGGGCTTGAAGACAGGACACAAATGATGTATGGTGTTTTTAGGGACAAGTGTTGAATTGTTTTAAAAGCTGAACTATATGCGCTAACTCCACTTGAAATGCATTTAAATGTAGCTGTTATAAATGCAGGGCTTTCTAATTTTTCAGTTTCTTAAAACTGTTTGTGCAATATAGAAAGTAAATACTGATACCTTTGGCTAATTTTTGATTTTGAAAGAACAACCACCTTTTTTTCTTGCTGTATTTCTAGACTCCTGGTTTAACAAGAACTTCTAGCACTAATTTACCTTGCCTTTGTCTTCTGCACACCTGTCTTTTCTTACTGCCCCCCTGCCTTAGGCAAGTAACCAAATTCCAAAACTGCCTCTTAGTTATAAGTGTTCCCAATTGCTGGAATCCAGCCTTCATGTGGCAGACCTATGCTTGTGATTAATGTAACTTCAGCAAATTCCCTTTGATTACCCATAGGCAGCCTCTGTTTGCTGATCTCTGTACATCTTACCACTCATATTTTTAATAATATTTCTGTGGTTTTGTCCTGTGAATATTTAAGTTTCTTTGTTTTGTAAAAAATCGATATTCCAAAGATGTTTACTGAGGCTGAGTGAAGGTTGCAATGAAATATGCATAAGAGCCTGTCCTAAGTGTGTATTGATGATGCTTGAGTATCAGTTTTGTAAAAGTCGAACTGCCCTTTCCAGATCATCACCTTGTCTAAGCGTGTCCAGATTCATTCCAGAAAGGATTTATTACTTGTAACAATACCTTTTTTAATGTTTGAGTCTTCAAGTAAAAAATAACCACCAGCTTTGGATTCCTGTGTTTGTGTCTTAATTTTTTTAAGATAGTATCTTGCTGTTTAGCAGTGAAGTAAAGCTCCAGTTATTTCTATGGAAGAAAGTGGGTGCAACATGATAGCTGACAAATCAGCTGTGATAGTCTTTTTTAAAGGACCAGTTTGAATAATACTTCAAACTAAAGTGGCACTGAGGTGCTTGTGGCTTTCAGTTAAGACTGGTTGGGTACCTCATGGTAGAGTGAGCTGGTACATGTAATTTTGGTTAGATGGTTTGGGAAGGAGCTTTCATGCATACCAGGCTTGGACAGCAATGGTAATAAAATGGGATCTTGTATTGCAAAAAGAATGTGGACTGGAGTTGACAAATGATGTTTAAAATTCAGTTCTTTTAACTCTTCTCTGTGTAAAATGCATGCAAATGTATTTTGGCTACAGATGGACTCCTCCCCCCTCCCACTACATGCTGAAGGTATCAGTATTGGTGAATTTATCTTGGAGTGGGAAGTTTAACCCACAATTATTGGAGTTCTGAAATGAAAGAGTCTTCTTGAACAGCAGATTGAATTTTGATGGGGTATGCTTAAATCACTATTGAGTAACAGCCAGTCTAGTACAAAGCTTGCCAGCAGAGAGAGAGTCTGTCTTGCCTGTTCCCTTGCTATTTCCTCTTCTATCTTTTCTAGTTAGGAGTGAGTATTGAGAGCATGGTAGCTTTAACCTGTCAGTTTTCAGTCTGATAGTGTATACTTTTCTGGGCAAGTGCAATAATACTCTTGCTGTTCCTGCCCAATGGGAATAAGGCATATATATTGCTTGGGGAATTAAGTAGATATTTCCCAAGCCTAAATTCCCTACTTTTCTACTCAATACATTATATGTAATGGCAAATAACAGTCAATCTAAAGCGGGGCTAGGGGACAGGACACAAGCAAAAAGTCAAACTGACTTATATTTAGATAAAGTTGTTAGAACTAGCCTGATGAGCAACACAATAGCAACTGCATGCTTAGCTGGCAGTTGGTGTTTGCCAGATTGCCAAAGCAAGCCTTAATGTTGGGTTGGAAATAAATAAGTTTGTTATAACACAGACTGGGGAAGGAAAACATTTAGCGTGCTACAGCATTGTTTCAGTGTTCAGAAATATCAAAGTACCATGTCAAGATTTTTTTGCTTTAAAGAGGAAATAAAGCTCCTGCAGCTGCCCTATCCATGCTTGCATCAGCTGGAGTCCTTGGTTTGACCTGACCAAAGTCATCTCTGGCTCTTCCCTGAATTTTGTTTCTGACCATCAAGGGAGACTTTCCAGCAGCCTTCCAGTACCTGTAAGGGGCCAACAAGAAATCTGAAGAGGGACTTTTGACAAGGGCCTGTAGGGACAGGACAAGGGGGAATGGCTTTAAACTGGCAGAGGGCAGATTTAGATTAGATATTAGGAAGAAGTGCTTTTCTGTAAGGGTGGTGAGGCACTGGCACAGGGTGCCCAGAGAAGCTGTGGCTGCCCCATCCCTGGCAGTGTTCAAGGCCAGGCTGGTCAGAGCTGGAAGCAACCTGGTCTAGTGGAAGATATCCCTGTCCATAGCAGGGATTTGGGACTAGGTGATCTTTAATGCTTCCTTCCAACCTAAACCATTCTGCCTCAGTAATACCCCTTTTCCTCACTCTCACATTTAGATCTTTAAAACTTCTCAGATACAAATTTCATTTCTATCTAACATTGCCCATAGAAATTTGCTTAACTGCAAAGTAGATCCAGAAAGCCAACTCTTAGATACACATCTGATGTTTAATAGCCATCTTTAGTATAAAGGAAGTAGACATAACCCTTTCACAGATTAAAGTACCTCCCCAAACATGCATATCCCTGTTGTAGCACTTGTATTTGACCTTAACTTCATGCGTGCTAAAGCCAGCCTTCCAAATACCTGCATGCCGTGATTTGCTTTCTGTTCCTGTCCTGTGGATGCTTAACTTCTCTGTGCTGTAGCTCTGGCTGGAGAGAAAGTTCCAACAGTTGTATGAACTGGAGGAGTGCCTGGTGTTGGGGTCCAATGTGGACTAAGCACAAGATAGATCAAAGACCCAACCTTTCCTGCAGTGGGAGCTGATGCTTTGCTTTTGGAGAACCTGTTTTATCATGTAGTTATGTTACATGTGCCTCGAAGCGCCCAGAGCAGCTGCTGGGCTTGGTTAGCTGCCCTGGCACCCCGCTCTACTGAGGCTGAAGTTGTGGGAAGCATCTGGGCTTCCAGTTCTGCCTTCCCAAGGCAGATGCCTGCCTGAGAGCCAGGGAAGAGTGCTGGATGTGCTGAGGGGTAATGGTGGATGTGGGCTTGTCTGTGGCTGACATCCTTGAATTGCCAGCAGGTTCTGAAATACCTGTGAACATGAGAGGAGGAAGAGACACCGGTGGAATCTTCCGGGCCTCTCTCTTGAAAAGGTTCATTTGTAAGTTAAATGATGCCTCCTGTATCAAGGATTTTAATGCTAGATGAGAAAACAATGCAAGATCAGAATTAAAGATAGTATTCTTGTAGCTGTGCTTTTACTTCCAGAGTCTTTATGCTTTGCTGAGCCTGGATCTCAATGTCCCTGTTCCCTTCCACCTTGTTTGCCTGATAATTCCTTAGAAAGGTATGTCTCTGAATCTTCCTTTAAACTCCCTGCATGTGGGATGGTTACTCCTCTCTGAATGCTTGCTGTATTGAGACTATCAACCAAAGGGAAAATCAGGTGTTCAAAGTAAAGATTTTTTCTTGCCTGTGGCTGAAATTGCATGGATACACAATGTCTTTTCCACAGGTGAAGTTCAACTGGTGTGTCCCTTCCCTGTCCTATTCCCAGCAGAAGTGTTGGCACTGCAGTGACAAGGAAAGATTGCTCACCCTGTTAGTGTCGCTACACAAAGCTTGTTGTGTTTCAGCGAAGCTCAGACCTGCTATTAGCACTATTGATGTAAATCTCTGACACCTTGGAGTAGCCAAAATCTTGTCCCCTGGCAGAGCACAGCAGTGTGGATCTGTCTTGGAATTGCAGTTTGATCTCTTTAAAAACAAACAGAAACACTGAATGAGGCCAAGTACTGGTTTTGGATGGCCTGAATTCCCTTGATCTTCTGCATCAGTGGGGAGAGCCTGGAGCCACTGGAGGTGGTGAGCACAAAGAAATGGGCAGGATATAGCCTGAACATGGTCTGCAGCTCTACCACAGGAAAAAGTGGGGTACAAGGACCTGTTTGGCTCTCAATGGGGTGTGTTGTTACTCCCCTGTAATACCCGATGGCCAAGCAAAGCCTGTCCTACCTGTGCCTGCAGAGCCTGGCTGGTTTCTTTACATAGGCTATCTCAGTCCCTGGGTCCCCAAGGAAAATATCGCACATTTCCTTTGTGGAATCTTCTTGGCTGTTTACTGGGCTGCAGAGCTGATTTCTTAGATGATTGGGGAAGTGGTTCTCCAAGGTAAGTAACTGTTTCCTCCTCTTTTCCCCATCTCTTGTGAAGTATTTGGGAAGGGCATGAAGTATGGTCTTATATGGAGCTGCTATTAATATTAATATTATTAATATTTCAGCAGAAACTTGTTAACAATAACTTGAGATCAAATACTCGGTATTAAGCAGGTTTTGGTGTGGGCTCTGTGTATCCCCAGCCAATCAAAAATAGAAATTACATCTGATGTGTCCCCTTTAAGCTAGAGCTTGTGCCTCTGGCCAAACTTCCCAAAGGTTTTGAGTTGCTGAAGGATCTGTTGTGAGTGGTGATGTCATAATGCAAGAGCCCATCAATGAAATCCTGCATGAAGATGAATAAAAGCAAAATGTTTCTGAAACAGCTTTTGTTCAGGGAAAATAACCGGTGTGTAATCTCTGCGATGGTGTATTTTTAAATACAGTAGTTCATAGCCAGTTTGATGTGCACGGTAGGCGTCATCATGACAGGTTTCTAAAGGAACTGTCTGGTTTGATGCATCAGTTGTCTGAGGCCTAGACAAGGATGATCCATCATCCCCTTCCAGATCTGTCAAGGCTAGAGCCAGTCATCAGCCCAGTGGGGAGGGTGAAGCGATCGCTGAAGCCAGGACCTCTCTGGGTGGGATCTCAGGGTTTGGAGGTTTCTGTATGTTTTCTTAAGCACAAGAGATGGCACGAACAAACCCTGCCAGGAGCTGTCAGCCCCTGGGGAAAGAGCTGTTTGCCCTGATGCTCTGCTGAAGTTCTGCAGAAACGACTAAACCTCAAACCACCATGGGGTGGTGTAGCGAGACCTTGCTGTGCCGGAGGAGCCTTGCCAGCGCAGCACCCATCAGAAGCATAAAAAGGTGCCTTTTATTATTAATTTTGTGAGACATGCTGACTGAAGTGCCCCGCTTTGTCCATGGTACCCTGATGTACTGTGGTCTCTCTCGAAAACACCCCATTTGTCTTCTGCAGGCCCAAGAATTAATTTGGAACCTGGCGGTAGCCTGCTGCAGGGGCTTCAGCCCCTGTTGAGACTGGGGCTGGATCAGGCTGCAGGGCTGCATGGGGAGTGGGCAGTCGGGGCTCCCCTGCCTCAGGAGGAGTTCAAGGGTGTTGCTCTGCATTTGTCTATTGTAATTGGGCAGTTGACCAAGAGCTAATGCTCCTCACACTCTAAAAACTTCAAAGGCTCCAAACTGATACCTGCTCCATTCTGAGTATAGAGACTTTCTAAGTCTGTTATTCACTTTTCTTTTTAAAGGGCTTTGGAGCACATCTCCCAAAGGGCTGCTCTAACTTTAATCCCGAGAGTTGTGGAAGAAGTTGTGTGGCCAAAAGGCGAGCAGGTGAAAGGAGCCAGATGACCATGTGGTGGCAACGTGGAGATATCACAGAAAGACTGCTTGGACCTGTGTTGCCCTTGGAGAAAGTGTTACTTCTACAGAGAGACCTGAAGTGATTTCATGGCTTAAAAGAGGATGGCAAAACCATGAAATGTAAATCTTTGCAGTTGTTCTAAAGGAGACAGTAAGTATGGGAGCAATACGTATTTACGAGTAAGCTGTGTTATTTTATGCTATGGATGCCCATAATGTAGCTGCATGGCATGGACCAAACAAATGTAAAATGCAGGTTACAGGCCAGTGAGAACTTTCTGAAGGAAGGAACATTAGGAAATGAATAACTGAGACTGAGCTAGAGGAGGTGCAGCAGGAAGTCACCATGCAGCAGGATGGGGATTGGCTGGAGGTAACAATAGCAAAGGAAGATGTCTAACTCCTGCTTTGTGCTTTCGATGGATGGATTTATTTTATGGCAACTGGGATCATCACTTGAACTTCCAGTGCTGGGAGTAAAGAATTAATAGGGCGGAGAATAAACTCTTTCTGCTGTGTATTTATAGGATGCTGCGAGCTCCCTCTGGGCTGGTCCTGTTTTCATGCAAGACTCTCTTCCAGAAGAAGGTGTCACATATGTGAGCTGTATGTACCCAGCCTTTGAGTTACATCCCCTGTGGGTCAGTGTTTCACTGGCGGCATCTGCTCCTTCATAGGCAGTTGAGCTGCAGCACCCTCATGAATATCCTCAGAGTTGAGGCATGTAGCACCTCCTGTATGGAGACAGGCAGGGAAAGTTGGGGCTGTTCAGCCTGGAGAAGAGAAGGCTGCGTGGAGACCTCATAGCAGCCTTCCAGTATCTGAAGGGGGCCTACAAGGATGCTGGGGAGGGACTCTTCATCAGGGACTGTAGTGACAGGACAAGGGGTAACGGGTTCAAACTTAAACAGGGGAAGTTTAGATTGGATATAAGGAAGAAATTCTTTACTGAGAGGGTGGACAGGCACTGGAATGGGTTGCCCAGGGAAGTTGTGAATGCTCCATCCCTGGTGGTGTTCAAGGCCAGGTTGGATGAGGCCTTGGGTGATGTGGTTTAGTGTGGGGTGTCCCTGCCCATGGCAGGGGGGTTGGAACGAGATGATCTTAAGGTCCTTTCCAACCCTAACTATTCTATGATTCTATGATTCTATGTCTCGTGGCTGGCCAGAACACGCTGTCTTCAATGGCAGGTTATATGCAAGCACGTGTATCCTGAAAAGCTGTTGCTGTTTACCTTGCCTGGCTTCTGTTGTGCTCCTTGCTTCTTTTTCCACTGCATATTGTGCATGGCCAAGGAGACGGAGCCAGTGGAGAAGGGGGAAGGCAGTGGCTGGCAGCAGCAAAGGTGGTTGGTGCCATAGCTGGGCTCCTGGCTCCGCAGGGCAGGCAATAGGGGAACCCCAGGGCAGGAACAATGTTTTGGCTGCTATGGAAGAAGCTGGGCTCATCTGTGTGTGCCACTCACTGGGGCTCTACGTCTGCCAGCGGTGCAGGGCTCGGAAGGGAAGAAAGCCCCTGGAAAGGGGCAGATGGTGAGCGGAGCCACAGCCCTGCCCCAGGGCTCCTGCTGCAGCTGTGTGGCTGTTCTGCTCCGTGAATGAGGACAAAACCCAGTTTTGTCTTCAGGGCAGCAAATGTCAGGGTTTTTTCCCCTCTGTTTGCTGTGATGCCGTAAGCCAAATCGGCTCTGTGCCTACACCTGGTGTGCATGTCCCAGCAGTATGCCTGCTAGAGCTGCCAGGGAGGCAGGGCTCTGCTGTGCAGGTCCTGCAGGAGCACATCAACTGGATCATGCCTGCCCTGTGCCAAAGGGTGGGTGTGATCCATGGGGCTGGAAAGTGTAGACCCCACTGCTGAAAATACTGCAGAAAATGCCTTTAAACATAGTTTAAATTGACCAGTTTAGGATAAGGAGCATACAGAATAATCCTACCCCTAAAGAAGAGTATGGGAACATAGCCTCGTTACCTAAATCCATAACTGCCAAGTTTTGAAATAAGACCTGCTCCATAGTGTGTTTTGCTTACATTAAGTATATTGATAATCTGTTTGCTCCAATAATGGTGCATCGGTTGAGCAATATAACAAACCAGCTCAGCACCGCTTCCCATGGGGAACAAAAAGACACGTTTTAGGAGATCTTTCTAGCACCCTTGGGGCTGTGGGAGGAGCTTGCTGGTCCCAGCAGGCAGAGTGGCTCCAGCACGGTGCTGTTTCCAGATCCTGCTTCATCCAGGAGCAACAACTGCTGTGGAGGCACAGATGCAGGATCCCGTTTTGGAGATTTCCCCATTCTAGTGTCATTAACCCTTCACTGGCCCCTGGGTTATTTTGCCAACTGCACTGATTAGTCATTCCCTGTCCCCTTATTTCCTTTGCTGTCTCTCCTCAATCCCTTCAATCCCAACGTGTATTTCTATTAAATCAAGCCCTTCCCCTGTCTGTTTTTTCTGGCTGGATTTGCAGAAGTGGTTTATTTACAACTCTTTCCAGAACTGGCCTCTTATGGTTAAAAGTGGTGTGGGTGCTGGTTGAAGGAGAGCTGATTTTTGACAAACTCAGCATGAGAATAAGAACAGATGGGGGCTTTGAATTAGATTTTGCTAAACGTTGTCCTCCTGTAAATAAGCTTGGTTTTCCCTATTAGCATAAGAAGCAGGAAAAAGGATTTAATTTTTCTAAACATTTCCCCTTAATGATCTACCTCTCCAGCTTAGAGATTTGCTGCTTATCAGCAAAGCAGCTGAATCCTTTCCACAGAGAATCAACTGCAGTTTCGAGTTGATTTCTGGCACTTTTCCCTTCCTGGGATGAGAACTGTGCTTAGGAGAGGTGGTTGCTGTTTTTAAATGGTATCAATTCAGGTTTTGTATGCTTTCAGGTTGATTTAACTGAGGTTTGGGTTTGGTTTTTTGTTTTTAGTTTGTTTGGTTATTATTTTTTAAAGGACTGAGAGAAGGCACCACCAAATTCTGCGATGCTTTAGGCTCTGTGCCCCTGCCTGGCAGCGCTGCCAGCTCTCCTGTGTCATGGTGAGTCGCAGCCCACAGCGTCCCCATGCAGGGTGGAGGGTACCACTCCTCCCTGCCCGTGCTCAGGGGCCCAACCCACTGCACCCCGCCTGCACCCACCGCATCCCACACTGATGGGGGACATCACCTGTAAGGCTGCTAGAGCTGATGGGCACTGTGGTAGGTATTGCCCCATCCGTGGTAAGGGCTGCCCCTCTCTGTTGCCTTTTCCAGGTGGTTCCTGCCCCTGTCATGGATACCACAGGATATGAACAGTGGTGTGGCTTGCTCTGCTTCACCCCCAACCTGGGGGCTGTGCAGAGGCAGGGGGGCTCTGCCATGCTCATGGATGGATGAAAGCTGTTGTAGGCAGGTGCTCTGGGATTTATCTGCTGTGTAGTTGGGTGGCTGAGAGAAAGATGGACCAGGGGCAGCCTCTGGGGCTTTGCCAGGGCTGCTCACTGCATGGAGCTTTGCTGGGTTTGACTGCAGGCTGTCGGCAAAGGATGGAGCTCATGGTGGGTGCTCTAGTGCTTGATGCTGAATGCTGTTGTGTAGTCTCTCTAACCCAAAGGTTGGCAAACAATATCTTGCCTTTCTACTTCCACCTCTGACCTTCTTGCTCCTCCTCCTGCCCTGCCTGCTACCCAAGGGCTAAAGAGATGCTGCTCTGTGGATGCCAGATACAGGTGCTGGGTTTGCTGGTGACACTGGGGATTACAGAAATTACTGTTTAACTTCTTTCCAAGAAGGACTCTGGAGTCCTGAGGAATCAGAATCCCCTGCTGCTTCACTGTCCCCTTCAGAAGGAGGGAGTCTGCAGGGAGGTTTTTTTAACAGCTCAGCTCTAATTATCCCTTTTGCCATTTGTAAAGCTGAGCCTGGATGGTGATAAGGCATCCACTCGATGATTCCCTGAAGGAAACTGCTTTGCAGGTTAGAAGAGCTGAAGGGGTGGTGTGATTAGCGGAGCACTAGCACACACTGTGAGTAATGGCTTGTGCACGGGGACAGGGCTCCAGGGGCAGGGAGTCCCCATCTGTCCCATGGGACTGCAAGCAGGGAGCACCTGGGGGTTCAGCCTTCCCAAGAAGGCACTGCCTTTCCTTTGAGTGCTGGGGCTAAAAGCTATAAGCCTTGATTTTTATTCCCCCCCTTCTCTGTTCCCCTGAAGCTGCACAGCTCTGATTCATCACGTTGGTCACGCTGTCTTTAGTGCTGTCCATTAGTTTGAAACTACTGTCATCTTCTGCAGGGTATTAGGTACCGCATCGTCTCCCTCTATATTAGCCTGTCTTACCATGTCCAAATCGCTGGATAAATGGAGACTGAAGCAAAGCTTCTGCGGCCAGCTGTCTGGTAGGCATATTAATGCCCCATGCTTCTGAGCACAAAAAGCATGCTGGGGATGTGAAGAGCTGGCAGAGCACTGGGAGGGAGCAGAAACTATTCCCACCTGGATGTCACCATGGATTGGTGTGAGCCCTTGACATCTCCCATCCTGCCTTCCTATGGCATCCTTATGGTGGGGCTGGATGGGGACCCAGCACCTCGTCCCTGGTTGGAGGATGGACAGAGGTCTCCTCTGTGCTTTGTTCTTCTGCTCCCCAGGCTGCTGCAAAGCCTGGGACAGCACTGCCCGTGAAGAGCCCACTTGCCCAGACCTGTGCCTTCCTCCATGTCAAAGTGAGAGGGTCTGCTGTGGCAGCCTCTCCAGCAGAGGTTAGTGACAGCAGCTCCTCTGGATGCTCAGCCCTGTGAGGGTAGTTCCATATGAGGGTTTGTAACCTGGTGGCTGCTCACTTCCCAGGGAAGGCAGCATTTTATGGTGTGAAATACTGAGTTTTGATGGCTCCAGAAAACAGCTGGGCAGCAAAGTCCCATTTTGGAGGCTGGGGTGGCCACGGCTGCATCAGCAGCAAATCCCCAATGGAGCTCAGCCTGCTGCAGCCACAGGGTTCCTCAGCTGATGGCTGGAGAGGGGGGGGAGCCAGGGGCTGCTAATCCCATCAGACCTGTTAACAGCTCCAAAGAGTGACTCCAAAGATTGCTCAGTGTTAGACAAGACCTTCTTAATTGAATTTCTTTTGCATTTAATTTCACCCAGCTACAAGTAATAGGAAGGGGTTCAAGCACAGACTAACAACATTGGTGCCCAGGGCTGCATGTGCGCTTGCACAGGCATGAGTCACAGCTTTGCATGAGGATGGGTTATCCGCAGGCCTGGGGGTGCAGAGGCTTTGCTTTGCTGTTGCCTAAGAGCCCCCATGGGGCTCTGGACCTGGTTGTTCTCCAAAGGAACAAAAGCCTGGCTCCAGAGGTCTGACGTCTCTAACACAACTCGTCTCTGATGATGGCCACGCCATCCCCAAGGCTGATGTTGACACCCGGCTGCCTCACCGCAGAGCAGTCTTCCCAGGCTCTCCTCGCTGCTGTGGATGGGGTATTGCAGACTGGTATTGGACATGCTCAGAGGCAGATAAATCGGCCTGGAAAGTTGAAAAGCCAAACTCTTCAGTTTTGTATCTTCAGCTTTAGCTGTTTGTGCTGATGACACTGGCCATACAATGGGGAATTGCCCTCAAGAAGTCTTCTCCAAACTGCCGTAGTCCTATCATTGCCCTCTGCTTTGCTCAAGCCATCCTGGAGAGAATCCTGCTGTCCCACAGGGGGATGCTTCCCACTCTGCTGAGGAAGGATTTGTGAAGCAATGTGTTGAACCATGCAGGTAAACAGAGAAAAAGGAGTCACATCTCCTGGGGAGAGACATACCAAAAAATCCATGGGAAACAGAACCACCTGGCTGGATCAAGGAGCACTCCACTGCTGTTTGGCTTGGTTCTCTGGCAGGGTGTTTAGAAGAAAAGCAGCCTGCAAAATTAAAGTCCTTTAGTCAAGGACTGAGCAGATGTCTCAGACATCCAAGATGGTTCAACCAAGATGTGGCCGTGGAGCTTCCCAGTGGCAACTGGGAAAGGGGTAGATCATCTTTCATCTCACTTGGTGCCTAATTTAGTCACAAAGGACACTTGTGCATCTTCAGAACCATAAATCACTCTAATGGTTAGGTTTTAATCAGAAATGGCAGGCTTGTGTGCTGAGATTGCATCCCATACGCTGACGATCATCTATCTCTTCAGTGGGAAATTAGGCATTTCTGCATGTGTATTGTGTGTGTACAGGATGAATGAGTCAAATGGGATTTTGCTAAGAAATTGTGCTGTTTTAGTCTTGAGCTTTGTGCATCGCAGTTGTTATTCCGTGAGAGATAAATGAGAACAGCAACAAGCTTGTACTTCTAACGGAGGAGTGAGTGAGTGAGTCTCGATCAAGACTTCAGTGTGCGATCTGTATTCACAATGGCTTGTCTGGCCTCTCCTCCTTGGGTTTTATGTCTGCTTTTCTGTTTTGATCATTTAATTGTATTGGATTTTCTGGAAGGAAAAAAGAGTCCCTTTAAATGAACTCCTCCTATAAGACTGAAATATGGAGTTTAATTATCTCCCATTTATTTATTTAAATGCCAAGGGCTTGCAGTCCTTAGCAGGTGCTTCTGCAAAGCTGCTCTCCTCGATGGGATGCTAAAATGAGAAGCTTCCAGAGGACATGACTCATTTGCTGTGTGAGTTACTTGTTCTGCTTCACTGAGAGCATAAGCAATATCAGAGGAGATGCGATTACTCACGGCTGCACTTCCAGTCAGTAGTGAGCTTAGAAACTACGCAGGCAGCACAGGCGCGATCCGGAGTGTGGCTGCACAGTGAATTATTGATAAGGGAATAATAGCAACTGGAGATAATCGCTCTTGCGGAATATGGGGAGTAAATCTCTGCTGTACAGGGAAGTAGGTCTCCTGGTTAGAACAACACTTCCCAGCCAGGGGAATAGTGGCGGCAGGAGGTTTTTCTTGGATGAAGACCATAGAAAGAGGCCCTGGGAACTACGTGGAGCATTGCAGGGAAGGGACTTAGCTGTGAGAGAGACTATTTTACACACAGACCTCACTCTTCATTTGGGAACTTCAGTATACTTAGCTAAGGGCTGCAGGTCTTCCAGGAGAAAGAGGTAATTTAAACTTTGGAAACAAAACAAACAGGCAGGGCAGGCAGAGAGGAACGGGTGCCCAAATTAAAACTGGATAAATTGGGATTCCCTTGTCTGAGCTGATGGGTCAGACGGCCCAGCGTTAGCCTGATGTTGTGCTTCCAGGAAAAACCATCAGCGATCCCAGAGACCTGGTGTGCTCAAAGCCTGGTGCCTTGCATTGAGTGCTCTGCCACGGCAGATGGACAAAGAACAGCAGGCGTGTTTGGTGGCTCAGGCAGTGTCCCAGCACTCCCACTTTGCCTTCCAGCCCTGCTGCATGAAAGTGGGAAGGGGGAAACTGTCAACTGCGCTGTGCAGCCTCCAATGGCCAGGGACTTGTGATGGGGAACTACAGCACCCAAGTGTCTACACCACTGCTGGGGCACATCTCACCAGGAATTTCACTGAAGTGAAACTCAGCTCTTCATGGATGCATGGGAGAGGTGTCCACTGGCCCATTTTAGTGGCCTTTTAAGATACAAGGAATACACATGTGTGATGTCCATGCTGTCGAAGCAGAGCTGCAATGCTGGGCCATAACCGGCTGGCCAGGGAGGCAGAGGGCTGCAGTGCACGCCTGGTTGGCAGGACATGGTTTTGCTGCCAACTCAACAGAAGCACATCTGCTGGTTTCAGTCAGTTCTTCCCCCAAAGTGGGTCTCCTTATGCCCTGTAAAGGATGAGAGAATTGCCTTAGGAATCCACAGCTGGAGCTGCCATGTTTCAGGTACCCCACGGGCTGGCATGGGGCTTGTGGATGAGCAGACAAATCTGTCTGCAGGAAACACATGGGTAGGGCAAGGCTGGGCAAATACTCTTGGCACAAGGGCCATCTGCCAAAACCATGTGATTTGCATCAACCTGATGGTGTTTGGAGAACCAGCCTAGCTTCACTGGTTAGCCATCTGGTTTTCACAGGCTGTTTCCAACCGAGAGGAGGGAGATTTTCCCCCTAACCCCAGGGTTATGTTCTTCATGTTTGATATTGGAGAAGAAAACATAGGCTGTGGTTTGGGGATGGTGCATTCATTTCCCCATTTCTGTATGGATCTCTAGCTCTCCCCATGGCAGACCACAGCTTGCCTGGTGGGCTTGCTCTGACCTCTAAGGGCAGCCAAGACTCAGCTGGAAGGGATGCAGGGCTTCTCAGTGTCCCCATCATTTTAATTTCCTCAGCCGGAGAACAGGGAGGGTTACATTGGCTTTGCTGCTGCTTCCAGCTCAGCTGCTCTGCTAGGAGGGAACCTGTTGCAAAGGTGCTGTGAATTGGTGCCTGGGGGAAACTGAGCAAGCAGGGAATGGCTGCCCCACCTGGGGAAAGGAAGAGGTATCTGCTGGAGTGATAGGACAAGGGGTAATGGTCTTAAACTAAAAAAGGATAGATTCAGACAAGATATAAGGGAAAAAAAATTATGCTGAGGGTGGTGAAACACTGGCACAGGCTGCCCCAAGAACCAGGGTAGATACTGCATCCCTGGAAGTGTTCAAGGCCAGGTTGGACAGGGGTCTGTTGAAGATGTCCCTCATCATTGCAGAGGGGTTGGAACTGGATGACATTTCAAGGTCCTTTCCAACCCAACCCATTTGATGATTCTAAGCAAACAAAGTGGCATGCCCGAGGTTTCACAAGGCACCTGTGACAGGGCTGGAAAGATAATTCAGATCTAACAGGCTTCGTGGTAGGAGTCGTAACCAAAATACACTTCTCGCTTCTGCAGGCGGTGTTTTCTGCTTGGCTCTTCTCTCAGGGTAATCAAACAGCCCTGTGTGCTCCTCTGCCTGGTGAGTCTTTGCTCTCTGTGTTGGTGCCTGGGCTCCAGAGAGATGGGCTAATTGCTCGATGCATCTTGACATTGCACTCGGTAGCTGGATTGGAAGATTGCAGCCTCATCGAAATGAGTGGAGTGGTTTGGGTGTTGTTTGGGGTTTTTTTAAGTCTTAAGCACTCTGCTCCCCCATGGCAGACTGTTCCTGCTTCTGAGCTTCTTGCTGCTGTCACTGGGAGCTGAGGGCTCACTGCAGACCCACTGTCCTATTGCAACTACCCTAAAGGGTGTCAGGCACTTGAGGGTGTGAGCTAGGTGGGCCACTGAACACTTCTAGTTAGTGTATGCTGAGTATTTGACCATAAATAAAATACAGCAATGATGTCCAAGTGTCCCAGCTGTGGTCTGTGCACCACCAGACTCATTGGTGCTCATTGCTGCCTTTACAAACGTGATGGATGGAGAACAAGGTCTTGTATAAATGGATAGCCTGGAAGTACTCTAAGGGCAAAACTTTCTGGCATGGAAAAGCTGAAGACAGGCTCACTGGAGCCATTATTGACCCTCGTGTTGCTTTTAGCTCTGCTGGGCTTTCCCCATGCACATGCCGATGTATTTGCAATCACACTCCTTTGCTGTGTGCATGGCTGCTGTTGGTGTGTGCTCCCATCCCAGTGTGGTGTGTGCAGTGTTGTCCCTTCGCTAGCTATGTCCTGGGCAAGGACAGCTGAGCACGGCCAGCCCTGAGAGCTGCTCCTGCAATGGGGCAGGTGACAGCAGGGCTGAGCCAACACTCAGATCCCAAAAATGACCGCAGCAGAAGATGGCTGCAAAACCCATGTGTATCCCTGGTTTCCCATGGTTTGCAGGTAGTCAGGATTTAAGAGAGCCACAGGAGATCATTTTCAAGCTTGGTTGTGTGCACAGGTAAGAAATCTGGGCTTTGTGTGTATCAAATGAGTTTGCTTCCAATATTCCTGCTGCAGACCTTCAATGTTAGGGACTGGTAGGTCCCTTCCAAGCTCTGCTGCCAACCCTGTGTTTTCCCAAGTCTTTGGCTGGATGTTGTTTGGGGCATCATCTGTTGCTGCATGTGGCTGGAAGGGGGGGAGATGGGGAAGTTTCCCAGTCTTAGGGATTGTAATTTTGGGGGTTGTGGCTTGGCTGTGCCACTGTGGAGAGCCACATCTGGACCGTATTTCTGGGAAGCAATACAGCTGAGCTCTGTGTTCTCACTCAATTACAGTGGGACACTTGTCAGCAATTTCTTGGTTTTATTTCCTGTGACTTTCCAAACTTGATTGCTTAAAAAAATCCAAACACCAAACGAGAGAGGAGAGAAAACCCACAAAACCCCAACAAAAACTCCAAAGCACATGACATCGGTCCGAATGCACCAGGAATGGACTTTTTTCTGGACAGGAATGACTGCATTTCTGCTGCAGTTGTGTGTGTAGGGACAGCAGGCTTCCTAGAGAGGTGATTGATGCCCCAAGCCTAACATTGTGGAAGAAGCATTTGGACAATGCCCTAATAATTTGCTTTAACTTTTGGTCAGCCCTAAAGTGAATGGTCACGCAGCTGGACTAGATGATGGCAGTGGGTGCCTTCCAACCGAAATACTCTATTCTATGCCTGCTGTGGTTAAGAGATGCTCAGTGACCTGTTTGTGGGGCACAGCCCAGGAGCATCTTCAGACCTTTCAGGGCCAAAGTGGCCATAGAGTGATGCGGAATCTGCTCCCCAATACTCTGATCCCTGTCTGTGCAGCCGTGCATCACCCTCCTGGTATGGACACTGCGGATGGGAGAATCCTTTTGCCAGACCTGTGCAACACAAAATCACTGTCCTCTTCCAGTAATCTCTGCCTAAAAGCACATAATTAATTCTGATACACTGAGATGAGAACTTTAAATTGATTTACTGGCAGGTGTAGAAGAAGAATATTCAAGGGTTGCCAGGATTTGCAGTGTTCACCACCTTGATGTGCATAGGAGCTTTTCAATAATTACATTTGTTATTAGCACTGTCAGTAACATGTACATTTGAGGCAGACTAGTGCTGAATTGCCTTTTTTTTTTTTCAGTTTATTTATTGAGTCAAAGAGATCACGCTTGGAGATTTCCTTATTTTGGACAGAAACTGTTGAACCAACTGAGCTTGCTCTCCTCTTACCTCTCACCTCATAAGGCTTTGTTTCATCACCTTCTCCAAAAAGAGACCTGCTTGTACAGCATAGCATTAACAGACCTCATAAATGTTGCAGAGCAATTACTGTCAGTGTTGGACCTTAATTTTCCCCCAAATTCAGCACTTGTTGATGCATTGTGTTGGAACGAGCGCTGCAGAGTCATTGAATCTGGCTTTTGCCAGCACATTAACTTTGTGTGTGGGCATTGGGTCAAACCCCATTTATCAATGCAATATCATGATCGCTTGGCTCCAAATGAGAGAAAATCCCTCCTGGCCTGAAAACCTTGGCAGCAGGTTGGCCCAGTGGGCAGCTGGGCAGCTTTCAGCCCTCCTCCTGCATTGAGGCTTGGCTCTGCTGCTGTCAGTCCTTCACTGAGAAGTTCTTGTCTGGTTGGTGGGGTCAGCCAAAACATCCACGTGCCCTGGTTTCTAGGGCTTTTTTCTAAGCATTTGGCACAAATGTGCATCCTGCTGAAATCTCTCTGGTGTCTTTTTTTCTGTTTGTACAGAAATGAGCATCTTCAGTGCAGACCTGGATCAGTGATCCTCTTCCTCAGGAAGACTGGCAGGAGACCAAGGTGTTTCCCAGCCCCTCTGAGCAGGTACAAGGAACGTTTTTGTCTGCCTGGGAGGACAGCTGAGAGCAAACCTTGCTGGCAAGAAAAGTCTCATCTGCTGCTGTAACCAGATCATTAGGGAATCTTCCTTTGGGTGATGCTACTCAAGGCCATCTTAGGCTGGTCAAAGTCTGTGTCCTGCCAGCTGGTGGGACAGAGATAACTGCTGTTCTCCCTTTCTTATTGGGATAGCTGCAAATCAGCACATTCCAACCTTGTTCCCAAAGTTTTGTCTTCCTTACAGCACCATCACCAACAGAGCTGGCTTTTTGTTTGAGGCTAACCATGTCATGCATCTGACAAAAAGCCTCTGTAACTGACCACCTGCTCTCTGGCAACAAGGGATGCAGCAAACAGCTAAGAGACCCAAGAGCCTGGCCATGGACCAGGTCAGTGGTATCAGGATCTCCTGGGCTGCAGAAGCTGCACCAGGAATCTCATGCTTGAAGACTACTGGTAGAGCAATCATTTGTGAGCCTGTCTATTCTATTTTTGACTTTATGAACATTTTTGTTCTCCACAGTATCCTACCCAGCAAATCCCACAGTTCAGTGATGGGTCTGTCCTTCAGTCAGTTTTAAATCAGACACCTGATAACTGCTCCAGCTGCTTCTTAGTTCTTGCCCTGTGAGAAATCACAGATCACCTTCTCCACTCCTCTGGTGTTCCCTCATTGGTCTCTGCTGGGTGCTAGTCCTGGTCTTTGAAGCCTCTCCTGCCCGCACTTCTCTGTGCCTTGGCCATTTCCAAACCACATGTGGACTATTTCACCCTGAGCCCTGCTCCCAAGCTGTGGAGAGACATCTGCAACAGAAAATCGAGGCTCTCCTGCAATATTTATCACACAGGAAGGTTCAGCATCTGTTGCCTCCTCTGAAGCTTGCCAGGACCAGCGTTCAGCTGCTTTTCCAGGTTACTTGTGTGACTTCAGAGCTGGTGCTCTGCTGAGCTCCAAAGCTGTCCAAACAGAGTGACACCAGCACCTCTGAGAGCTGCTCTGCATCCTGGGGCTGTCCCATGGTACAACATAGTGTCATGGTGGTGCAAAAAAGTGCTGATGGGGGTAGACTTCTGTACTGTGATTTATGATTCTTCATCTGATTCACAGAAATCCCCATCCAAAGCCCTCACAAATTCTGGGTTTTGGAGCCTTCATTCTTGTCTCTTCTTTCCTGTTTGTGGTTTCTGCTCAAGACTAGCTTTTCATTGCTCATATGGCTCTGGGGAGCATAAGCTGTAGCAATCTCTGCTGGTATTTGAATGAAAACTTGCCTCACATCTCTCGCTTGTGGGTCTGTTTGTCATTTCCCTCACACTTGAGGTAGTCAATACTTCTCCTTCTCACCTCATTAGAGCTTGCCCCTTGTACTTCATCTCCCAAGTCAATTCATTCTGTGTCATCTGCTCACTCTTGCCAGGCAATTATTTTCTTCCTGGCTGAGGAGGAAGCACCTGATAGGAATCCTTTCCCATCTGGGTACCTGAAGACCTTCACAAGTAAACCCCAAAAAGTGCTGTCAGATGGAGCTTCTGGGCCCTTATTTAATCAGAAGGGTTTTCTGGCTTGCAAGTGCTGCTGACTAACCCCCCACATCCACCCAAGTGCTTCAGTATCCCATGGGATTGCTCAACAGGGCTGGAGCTTGATCTCAGAGGTGGTCTCCCACCGTTGTGCATCCCACCCAGCTCTGCAGCATCCCATGGGGCACCCGCAACCACCATGGGGATGAGTGGGGTGCTCCATGGCTGGATGAGGCTTTGATGGGTTGCTCACCGCTTCCCATCCAATTGGTTGAGCACCCAAGGGTGTGTTCATTTTGGTGCTGACTGGCTGTGTCTCAGCTTTTGCCCTCTCCTATTTGCTCATCTCAGATGTCTTGTTCAGACTTGGGGCTGCTCTGAATTGTAAATCCCTCTCTGAGTCCCTGATCCTGGCTTGTGCATTTCTATAATTCATGGCACTGGATGAGGGGTTCAAATACAGCCTAGGAGGAGAGTCATGGCGTGGGAAGAGCAGAGCAGCAAACCTGTCTGGGAATGTAACACCCTGCTTTTAGCTGATAAACCATGGCCATGATCTGAACTGTGTGTGATGCATCACCATCTCCCTCTGCAGCTGGATGTGATTTAAGACAGCATTCTGCTTAAAAATGCATTGCCAAGCAGGGGTCTCAGAGGCAGAAGGCACAGTCTAGCAGGGCAGTGTCCCATCTGCTGCAGCCAAAACAGCCACCACAGGCTCCTCACCAAAAAGTCTGGTACTGTCAGGCTTTGGGGGCCATTTTCCACATCTGAGGATAATTAGATAGAAGGGACTGCTACCAGCCCTGGGGAAGCTGTCTTAGAAATGGTGGGTAAATGGGGGGTAAGAGGAGATGGGGCCTCCCTTCCCATGCAGCCCAGGACGCGGTACTCCTCCATCCCCAGTTCGAGAGTGATGTGCACCGTGTGTGGGGTATGCTCTCCCTGGATGCTCTCCTCACTGGCTGGCTGGGGACTGGATATCAGCAAGCACAGCTCAGTGTCACCTCCAGGAGAGCGAAGGTGTGGGAGGAAACAGCTTTGATCCTATAAATTTTCTTCCTCTGTAGGCAGTGCCACCTTGGGCTGGTGGTGGGTAGCAGCAGCTGGAGAGCTGGGCTGTAAATCACTGCTGCCCCATCAGTTTAGGCTGTCCCCCCTGTTCCAGGTCTGTCAGCATTGTCAGAGTGGCTGCAGGTGATGCTGTTTTGGTTGTTCACCATCCGCATTGCCAGGATTGACAAGTGCAAGGGCCAGAGGTAAAAGAAAGAGCTGAACAGAGACCAGCTGCTCTGCTAACCGGGGAGATTGCAGCTCTGGGAGGCGCTGGGGAGGACATGGTGTGTGCTACAGTGCAGGTGCCTCTGCACAGGGGCCAGGCACAGCTTTGCTCTGAAAGAACTGAGATGGAGACATGCCTTTGAAAAAAGAAGGGGAGAAAAGGACAATCCAATCTTCGAGGAGATCCTGAAAATAGCATATTCTGTCCTTTTGTCCTGTTCTCTTTGCCTCCTTGTACTCCCAGGCATGTGGGATGGGGAGGTCCCATGGGCCTGAGCAGTCTTTGCTTTGAGAAAGAGGAGTTCATGATAAGGGCAGGAGCCCAGTGAGGGGAGATCTCACTACAGACTCCAAGGGGATTCATTCAGCTGCCCTCTCTCTGCCTGTAAAACAGGCACAACAGGATAGTTTGGGCTTCCTGGTGTTTTGCAAGGATGAATTCTTTACACACAATGAAGTTTTCAGTGACTTTACTAATATTTGTTGGTGCAAAGAGTTTGTACTTGCTGCAGTGAACAGGGTGAGGAGCATCTCTGCCAGTGCTGGATCAGGTCCTGCATGTGGTCTTGGTGGGGTGGCTGTTGTCCTTCTGAGCCCACAGACATTGCCTGGGGACCACAGCTGTTCCAGCGTGCGACCTCTCCAAGGCTGAGCTATTTAGCAGATGTGTTGGGCAGGAATGCAAAGGGGATTGGGAAAGCAGCCTTCCCCCAGGACAGAGGGGTTTGGCATGGACCGGGCTGCCCAGACCTGGGGCGAGGAGGAGGCAGGTAACAGCAGACCCTGCATCCAGCCCACCCCTTCTCCAGGAGCAGCTCCCATGTTCCAAGCTGCTGCCCAGGAGGTGCGGGGCTGGGCGCCACTCGCCCTGCCAGACCCGGGCTTATCTGCAGGAAGGCCTGGGGGTCATCCTAAGCCTATCTGCTTTACCTGTATGGCCCAGGGAGGGAAGCAGAGCCAGGCCAGTCTGCAAGCAAGATGCAGCAAGTCTCACACCAGAGTCCTAAAAATCCTCTGATCTGTATCGGGGCAAGAATCCTGGAGGACAGCAGAGAAGGGCTGCTCCAGGCCAGGAGCAGTGAGAGCCTGTGGGTGCTGGGATGCTCTGCAGGAGCAAAGGTTGACCTGGGCTGGGAGGAGAGGAGATGTAAAGATGGGGACGTGGGGGACTCCCATGCTGGTGTTTGGAAAAGCCCAGAAGAGGCAGAGCTGAAATCTCATCTGAGGCTCTGCTTCAAGCCTTTTCTTTCCCCCTTTCCTCCCCCCCAATTTTAATTGTTATCTATCTGCAGCGTCAAATTCTTCCCTTGTCTCTTGTTTATGCCTCAGTTTGCAAGGCCCCAAGAGCACAAGGCAAGTCTCCATGCTTTAGGGAGGCAGAGCCAGACTAGTGGGGCAAGAAATGTACCACCCTTGGGTTCAGATGAAGGGATCTCTGGCTCATCCTGGGATGGGGAGCTCTCGCAGCCCAGCGTGGGGCAGTGGTGAGGAGGATGTGTTTGTGTGTGGTGCTGCCAGGCTGCTGCATGTCCTCCCTAAAGTTCATAAACACATCAAGATCAATACCCGTGCCAGCTTGGCTCATCAATACTGCAGTGCTCTCTCTTCACCAGTCTCTTTGAAGGGATTCTTTTACCATGCACATTGCTCCCCAGATGAGTGTGATGAGGGGTCAGGCCGGATCCTGCATGCTTTTTGTCTGCAAATAATCTGTCTGCAGCCGTGCTTCTCCCTCCTTGTGGGTCTGGCAGATCTTTCTGTAGCTTCCCAGCTCCTGGACACCCATGGTGCATCCCCACCTCATGCTGTGTCAGCTGCTGTCACTGGAAAAAAGCCATGCACTGAGCGCAACAACTGTGTTCTGGGGCCATGGGGCCAGTGGAGGCTCCAGACCGTCTCCCCCCATAGGTAAGTGCCCCATTTCCTAATGGGTGGGATGCTCTCGGGGAAGGTGAGGATGAACTCTTCTGGTTTGGCCCAAGCCAGCTGTTGGATTCGGCTCAGACTGGGGTGACAGTGGGTATTTGGGCTTATGTTTTCGGAAACATTCTCTGCTGAGAAGCTTCCTCTTCCTCCATCTGTTCCCACAGAGGATGCACTCATCCCGCTGCCAAACTGGAGCTTGCCCCAGGACACCTGCTCACCCCGTGCCAGCCCCACAGAACACCAGGCATGGGGCAAGCAGATTTTGGGGTGGGGTCCTATGGCAGCGAGATGCCCGTGAGAGCTGGAGTTACTGGTGGTGTGCTGCACCTCAACAGAGCTGGGTGTGGGCTCAGTGCAGGCCTGGGATGGTGGCCACAGGCCACAGCAAGTAGCTGGTTTACTTCTTTCTATGACAAGCTGGAGGGCTGGGGCTTGGTTTTGTTTTTCTCATCCTTGTTTAAAAACTCATTTACTGCAATAACAGCTCTGATGATGTTTGAAAGACAGGTTTCCACTTTCTGAGTGACTGCTCAGTGCAAGCAGCAGACTCAATGGTTTAGGAAGAGGAGGGAACCCCATGTGATTTATTTTATTTATTCTGTTCTATTCTATTCTATTCTATTTTATATTTCCCCCCCAGACATCCTCTTCAGCCTGTACCTGCTCACTGCAGAGGGGCCAGAGCAGCCTGGCTGCAGGAAAGCTCCCTGGCACCATCATTCAGTGGAAATGGTGATGTCTCTCCTGTATAACCCTTCAGGAAAAGGCAGTATCCCACAGGGAACTGATCACATGGCATGATGGGGAAGTGTGACCCGGCTTCAGTGCACGTGATGCAGTGAGCGTTGGTGCACGGGAGCTGCAGAGAGCTGAGATCAAAGCCGCAGCCACGCCAAGCTTCCCTGGCCAGATGTGGTTTCCGATAAAGGAACTGGGCAATTATTGCTCCACGGCGTGCGTGCGAATCATTATTAAGTGATTAGCAAATCATTATTAAATGTGAAATCTAAGAAATTGTGAGGAAGAAGTCACTCCAGCCCCAGCACCAAGGATGTTACACCTTGATGTGCAAGAGACTTAGGATGGTTCAGCCCACCTGAAGAGGGGCATCACGGACAGAAGAGGTGTTTGTGCTCCAGGGCATCCATTGCTTTTGGGTGTGCAAAATAGGCTGTGATGAGTCACAGACCATCCCTATGTCCCTGACTACCTTCCCATTATTCCCAGCCCACTGGAGAAGCTGTGAGAAGGGTCTAGCATGGGAGCAGGTGACGGCCCTCTGCAGTGGTGACAGCAAACTATGGCTGCCCCATCCTTTATCCAGGTTCAGTTCAACCCAATGCACTAACCCCATAGTGAGGGTGTCAGTGGTAACCCCATCCTACTTTTCAGTTTTTCTCCAAAAGAGACAATAAATAAGCCACAATATCCTCGAGGAATTTGTTTGTTTTTCTCATCCTTGTTTAAAAACTCATTTACTGCAGTAACAACTCTGATGATGTTTGAAAGACAGGTTTCCACCTTCTGAGTGATTGCTCGGTGCAAGCCTGTTGTACAGGCTGCGGAGTGGGACATGTGCTCTGGCTTTCCCTCCTGGCTGTGGTCTTCACCTTGACCAGACTCTCTAAGGGTGCACAACCCACCAGTGCAGAATTAACTGGGCACATAACAAAGTGGTTTTGTTGCTTGGAACAAATTATGGCTCAAGGAAAACTTTCCAGAAACTCCTTTCCCATAGCACTTCTGTAGGGGTGGTTGACGTGTGGCTGGGCTGTGTGCTGAGTGCTGGAGCATTATCTAAAGCATATTTTGGGGGTCCCTCCTGTTAAAGATGGTTTTGAGATCAGCCCTCCTGGTGGGCTTATTGGAGCATGGACCGGGGCTCTTGTGGCCCCTTGGGATGAGTCCCAGCGGTGTCGATGTCCTCCGTGGAAGGGACCGCGGAGTGGGTCTGCAAAGCCAGAGGACTCCCCCCGCTCCAGCGCCGTGGGGCCGGGGAGCGCCGTCTGCGGGGCGGAGCGGCTGCGGGACAGGAGCGGTGCCGCTGGCAGCAGGGCAGGGACAGGCAGAGCCGGCTGAGCCGCTTCCCACGCCCGCACGCAGAGACGCTCTCCGCGGCGGCTGCGGGCCGGAGGCAGCGGTGAGGGACAGTAGCGGCTTCCCTCCGGCTTCTTTCGTTGCGTTCACCCCGTGCTGCGGAGGCAGGGATATGGGGAGGGGAGAGGGGGAAGGTCTGGCTGCTCGCACACCCCCACGGCTGGCAGAGGATGCTGGTGCTCTGTGGGTGTCTGCAGCTCCCCTCCAGCTCTTCTGCCAACGCTGTCTACTTCCATCTCCCTCCTCCGTCCTCCTCACTCTCCTGCCTAACTTAAGGATAAAAGGGAGTGCACAGACAGCCCTGTCTCCTGCTGCCCACCTTCCCAAAGACTTGGAGTCCTCCTTTCCTCTGTCTTTGTGCAGAGCCTGGCACATGGTCCCTGCTCCAGAGGAGGAGAGGGGGTCCCATGAGATGGTATCTGCCAGGATGCTGGAGCTAGTAGCATCATGGTCCTCAGGGCTGATCCAAAGACAATGGCATGGTGCTGTCCAGTCCAGCTTTCCTCTGACTCCACTCTGGCACTGCTCGCTTTCAGTCCCTGCCATGGAGCTGCAGGGAAGGTGGCTGATGTCAGAGAATCACGGCTAACATGGTTCTCCCAGTGCCCCAAGTTCTCTTCCTCCACAAGGACAAAATTAGCCCATTTTCTTCCAGAAGATAAAAAAAAAAGGGGGGGGGGGGGGGAAACAAAGCACAAAAGGCAAAGCAAACACCTCGGCCTTTGTCTGGGGAGACAGGGGCTGCAGCCTGCTCAGATGGAATTTATTTTGCGCTCAGTAATTCAATCCATTCGGGCTCAGGATGTGGCCAGGAAAGTTGAGCCAAAAAATGCAAATTTAAAGCAACTAAATTTTATGCTGTGTATACAGCTAAGTTTGGGGTTGGCTGAGACAAGCAGTTTCCATGGTTTTTGCAATTTCTGTTGTAGCAACGAGCTCCTTTTGCAATGGAAGGGCTGGGAAGTGTGTGGTCCTCCTGTGAGCCCTGGTCAGAAAGGGGCATGAGGGGAGCTAGGGCAGCCCGAACAGGGGACAGGGCTCCTCACAAGGTGATTAATACTGGCCTGACTGTGTGACCCTCGCTGGGGACAGCATGCTTGGCAACGGTGAGTACATCCCTGTGGTCTGGCTCAGAAAGGGCTCCATAGGGTTCATTCCCCCAACCTCTAAATGCCTCCAGTGCCATGCAGAGCTGCTCCCGGTGCCAGGATGCGGCTGCTGAGGTGTCCCTCTCCCTGCCATTAACGTTTTTCAGTGTCACTGTAAAGCGAGCTGGAAAAGCTGAGCAATGCCGAGCCATAGCCCAGCAGCTGGGCTGCAGATGTGCGGAGGAGCCCACGCCAGACTGCAGCATCAATGCATGTCCCCATCCCCTCCGGCCTCATCTGCCCTTCGCACACAGGGGACTGTGCATCCTTGAACAGGGCTCATCCTTAACTTGCACAGCACCTTGCACCTCTGTGTCCCTCTGTGAGGCTGCAGAGCTGCTTTGTGATAAAGGCATGAGATCTAAACCAAACAAAACCCCAGTGCTCTTAGAAATAACACACATTCTTTTCCCCCTTGATCAGGGAATTATTATTTCAGCTTGCCAGCTTGCTGGGACCAGCTGTGCTCACCCCGCGGCCACGCTTTTGGCAGCAAGAGCTTTGTGTGCTGCCTGGTGGGTAAGGGACATCCGCTTCCCCACAGCAGGGAGGATCACTCAGCACTGCACTGCCTGGAAGGCCATCAGGGCTTAGGCAAAGCAAACATCTGTAAGGGGGTTTTCTTGTTAAATGGCATCAAGTGGCCCTTTTTGTTTGGTGATTGTTCCCATGAAATGCTGCTCTTTCAAGAAGCTAATCCCAGTGTCCCAACTGAGCCTAAGGCATGGCCAGGCCTTGGCTGGGATTTATTCCCATTCCGATGGTGGGCTGGATGGGATTCCCCTCCAGTTACACCCTGTGCCTTGTTTGTTACTGTAACCAGGGCCACTGTACAAAGGTATCAGTTCATCAGGCTAGCCACTTCTGCAACATGCCTGCCAGCAACCCACAGGCTTGAAAGCAGCTCTCTGAATATTTCTCATAAGCTTTGTACTTTTGACTGCATTATTCTGTTGAAGTTAATCCTCCTAGCCCGTCATCTCCTACTGACAATGGTCCATGAGAGCCATTCAGCACTGGATACACCATCTTACATGGCCAGCTCAAGGGCTTCTTGATGGGGCTTTTATGAATTTAGCAACGCCATGGATTTCTATCCCATGAACTTCACCCATATCCTCTTGAACTCATGTAACCATTGGCATCTTCAGCATCCTGCAGTGGGGAGCTCAGCAAGTTACATACATACTGTTTGGGGAACCACCTTGTCCACCCCAATACCTGTCACTGGCGTCAGGATGCTCCTCCAGGAAACAGGAGATCTGCAGCTTTGCTTGGCCTCAAGAGATTCACACTGTATTGAAAGTGCCTGGTGTCACTTTGGAGGCTGTGGTTGGCCATATGTCATGAAACAATGTTAGGATGCTGGTGTGTCACTTCAGCCTCTGGCAAAACCTAGCCAGCCTCCTTCCTTCCCTGCTTTTCCACCTTGGAGGGCTGGCCCTCTGTACTGGCTTCCTCAGGCCCTTTGCTGCTCCCCAACCACTGCTGGTCCCCATACCCTGACCACAAGAGCGCTTTGCATCTCCCTTTCTGCCCGCAGGTTGGAGGTGGAGGGGAATGTGCCCTGGACTCATCTGCGTGCCTGACCCACGCCTGCCTCCTCTTCCTCCTCCCCCATCACTTCCAGCAGAGATCTGAGATGAACGTCATCTTGAGAGATGCTTGGGTGTCCTGGTCCTGCAAGCAGTCAGTACATGCCTGAAAGACCTGCATCCATTCAGCATCACCTCAAGGGTGCTTGTGTCTTGCCAGGGAGGTATATGCCACCGCAGAGGTGACACATGAGGTGTGTGGAGGCCTGCTTGCGATCACCGTGTTTGGGACAGCATCTCCATGCATGTATATCTATGTGTGTGTCAGGGCTGTTTACACAAGGACAGCTTGTAGACCCACAGAGCTGCTGAATAACAGATTTCCAGAGGCTGGCCCATAAACTGTTAACACATTAATTAGAAGAAGAAAAAGGAGTTGGTCCCATTAAGCTCACCATCTGTTTTAATTATCCACTAAAGCTCACAGAAAGCTTTGTACACACTGTAATTGCATAATTAAAACGAACTATTGGGAGATAGATGGTACAGAGATGACTGGGGAGAGAAAAAAGTTCTTGCTCTTACTCCATTGTCACTCAGGAGCATCGTAATTAAGAGGGAGCAGCAGAACAACTCCTTCTGGGGCTGATCGTAGCATTGCACAGGCCCCCTTGATTTCTCATAGCTTTCTGAGGCTGTTTGTGTAGTCTCCAGGCTGAGCAGAAGTAACAGCATTGTTAAACCCCACTTTGCTGATAGCTGGGATGAAAGCCCCATGCGCTGGTCCAGGATGGGTGATCATTTCTGCTCGTTGAGAGCAAATTATGCTAATCCTTAGTTTCCAGCCCAAATCACCACCTGGATGCATCTCACCCTGTTGCAGATACAACCCACTGTGTTGCTGCTCCTCTCCTGCCTTGTGCCCAGCAGAGCCAAGGGAGTTTGTTCAGCAACTCCCAGAACGAGGTTGACCATTCATTCAAAGGGAGCACGTCCAAAGCCTGGCTGGTTGCTCCTGGGCACGGAGCACATCCATTCATTCAAAGGGAGCACGTCCAAAGCCTGGCTGGTTGCTCCTGGGCACGGAGCACATCGACCTATTCTCATGGCAGGGGGTTTAAAATCAAAATATGGGTCTTAAAAAGATGTAAAAAAGAGCAAAACAAACTTTGTGTGAGTAGCAGTGGGAATTCTTCACATTTTCTGCTGTTTTGGGGTTTTTTTGTGGGTTTCTTTTAATGCTTGTGCTATTGAACTGATATTGTCATGTCTCCTTATACCTTGTTTTCCCAGATCACTGCTTTTTCACATTCTCTGCAAACCTAATCTTTTGATTAACACTTCTTTTGTTTTATTTGCCATTAAACTTCTGATCTGCACTGAGACAACACGATGAAGTCATTGCAAGTCCTGAAAACTGGAAAAAGTCCTTCTTGTCAGAAGCCCTCTTGGGGTAAGCCTCTGACAAGGAGGAGGTCCAATATTAAAGTGTTTGTGGACAAAACATGACACAATCTGCCCACACTGGATCAGGCTAGCAATGAGTTCATGACAAGCAACACACTGGAACGTAATTAGAGAAGAGCTCTGCAGCCAGCCAGCATCTCCCAACATTCTAAATGTCAGCTCAGAAACACATGACTTGCTTGGAAGGTCTTTGAGAGCCAAGGTAAACTTTGGGGAATTGGGGTGATCTGCCAGCACGCCTTCAGAGCAGCGAGGTCCTGGTAACGGATGGTCAGCTTGCTGCAGCAACAGCTCTTTGGCATGGTTGTGAAGGATGATCTCTGCACATCCCATCTCCCGTGGGCTGGTATTTTGTTATAAAGCAATTTTCCTGGCAAAAAACGATGGTTTCGTCAAGACCGAGGTGTTTTGCGGGAACACGGCTGACCCTCCTCACACGGGTATGTTCTGACTTTTCCTTTAGGGACAAACTTTCCTCCCCATGACCAGACAAGTTATCTTTTTTAATCGGGTCTGGAAGAAAGACCCATCACAAAGTCCAGCTCCTCTTTGGAAATGTGTTTCCTGGGGAATTTCAAAATGTTTGTGAAACAAGTTTGCAAACGTGAAGCATGCTCCAGGCAATCCTGGCAGGCAGCAGCTCTGAACACCCAACAGCAGAGCAACCGAAGGACAGAGAAAACTCCCCCATCTGCAGTGGTTCCGCCAAGCAAATGATGCTGAATTAAACGGGCTCCTACTAGAGGCCAACGCAAGCAAACCCTCCCCTGGAAGTGATGCTTTTCTGTCTTCTCTCAGATTTTTCTTTCAGACAAAAGGCTGGCAGTGGTTCCTCAGCTCTGCAAATAATCCTGGGGAATGGGAGATTAGGGTTGGGAAGCCTGTGGTTGTTTGAGGTTCCAAGCCTGGATTTCAGTGAGGTAGGTGGCTGAAGGGGCTGGGTGGATGTGGGTGACCCATGCACAGATTTGAAGACCCAGCTGAGATTTACACAAGCACACAACCAAGACAATGTTCTGTGAGCCAGCCCCAGAGCCGCTGCCTGCAGACACCCATTTCTGTTCCCACTTTCCCAGCCTGGGATAGGAGTCTGGGATTTAACACCCGGAGTCAGAAAAAAAGTCCAAGCAGATGCCATTGCCAGCCAGCACAACTGATTCAGCTGTGATCCTGAAGGCAAGAGCATCCTTTAACATACCCACTGGGGAGCACACAAAAGAACCAAAGACAGCAGCTTGCAACCCAGATTGTGCCAAAGGGAGTATTTTGACACTCACCGCATCGCTGGGCCATGCAGCTCATCATTATGGGATGCTGTTGGGGCTGATAAAACAACCAGGCTCAGAACGCACCAGAATGCTATGCTTGTGAGTGCCCCTTGCCCTGCTCCCAGCCCCAGGAGGTTGCAGTGGCTTTGGGCAGGCTGGACTGGTGCAGGGGCTTTACCTTCTCCCTCTCACACTGCCCGGGGTCCAGCTGCCTCTCTGTGTTTTATCAGCATAAAACATTTTGCCTGTGAATTTCAGCTGAACAACACATCCTGTATTTTATCATCAGGCTCTGAGGCAGCTCAGCTGGGTCCCAGGAGACAGGCTATTAGGGGAGGCTGTAACAAGATCATTTCTTGCTGGAGTGATACACTGGATGCATAATAGCACCCACCCCTGCCCAGGCTTTCCTTTATTTCTTGTCTGTAAAGAGACTTAGAGAGCTCTATGGTTATTTTTAAGCCCTTCAAGTACTGATAGCATTGATACCTAGTGGAAGATGCAGAGATTTATATCTTCACAGGGTCATGCAAAACAGGATGAATTGAAGTAATGAAGTGGGGTCATAACAGAGTATGGTGGCAACTGGGGAGTCAGAAATTCCCAGTCCTGCATGCAGTAACACACACTTTGGGATGGGGTCCTGAGCACTCACAGAGCAGAAAAGCACGTAGTTGGCATTTTCTTGGAAATCCCACATGTGCATCCCTGTCTGCCATGTCTGGACCTTTGCACGGATTAACAGGGTGAACAGTGACCCTATTAGATGCCAGGTTTGGGGCCCCAGGGAAGTGCTTGGAAGGGAGTCAGAGACCATAACCATGGCAAGCACTGGGCTCTGGTGAGCAATGGTCAGTGGAGCATCCAAACTGATGGATGCTGCAGCTGAACCCCCAAACCACTAGTTTAAATCCCAAACAGAAGCCTCCAAATGATCTTGGAGCCACCCCGCATCCCAGTTATCTCCCCAGGCTGGGTTTTCTTGCCCATGTGTCCCCTGGAAAACTCCCAGCCTGGGCTTGAGAAGGAAATCTCATGGATGTCTTAGCTCAGATGTGTTTTGGTAAGTGCCCAATACTATGGGAAATTTGTGCGCAGGTTTCGTCTTCTCTCCCTTCTCCTCTTAATTATATTTTAAAATTAATTGACCAATGTCAAAAAAGAAAAGAAAAGAATCCAGACAAATTTTTCTTTGGAACATGCAGAAATGAGACTTTTCAGCCAGTCTAAGACTGAGACATTTTGAGTGTGCAGTTTGCCAAACCATGGCTTAGCTTTGACAGCTGTCATAATGGGAAATCTGCTTGCAATCGCCCATGTCCTGGATCTCTCCCACCACTGGTGTGCTCTGGGGTGGCCTTCCCTGCAGAGCAAAACGTGGCATTTCACCCTGCATTGACCGCTCATGGATCAGAATAGTAAAGCATCTCCTGGGAAACATCTCCTCCTTCTGGAGAAGGTCTTATTGGGAAGGTCCATCAGCATCCACCAGAATGCTATTGCTCCCCTGGGCAGCACATTTGCTTTTAATGTAATGAAGATCCATTGGGGTCCTCCAGAAGTGCATGCCCAACAGGCAGGTGGACTCCTGAAGTTCAGGACCTCTGCATGGGCAGAGGGGCCAAGCCACCAGCCTTTGTGCAGATCAGGTGAATGGGCTCTCTGCAATGAATAAAACCAGGAATATATACTGCAATGATACCCACAGCCAGGATGTGGAGGCAATAATGCAGGAAGATGGATAACACCAGACTAGTGCTCTGAGGGTAGATGAGGCACACAGGATTTCAGTGGCTCTTGCAGGATTTATTAATTGGGGTGATGTTTTTCTATTAACATGAATGAACAAAAAGATCTCAGAAAAGATGGAAGTAACAGGACAGATGTGGATGCTTTTGGTGTGCGGACCAAACCAGAAAAGGGGGACAGCGCTGGCACAGGGGTTCAAACCAACTGTGCTGTGGAGTTGTCAAAAAGATCAGATTTTTGAGGGCTTTTTATTTCACTATTTTTAACAAAAGCTCTGAAAAACGCCTTGTCTGGACCCGCCCAGCACTGCTCACGGGACCAGCGCCGAGTTTCTGCTTCTGGCGTCAGGCTCGTTGTCCCTTTTGTGCAGCAATTCTTCTTCCCACTGAGGTCAGCCACTCAACAGAAAGCGCTGGTTGTTCGGAAGCAGAGAGCTTCACGTAGAAAAACATCCAAATGAAATGTTTCGACACTGGGAAACCTTCCCTCCCACCCTGGCCTCGCTCGGTTCTTTGCAGGGAGCAGCTCTGCTGTTCCCCAGCCCACTCCCATTGCAAACCAGCAGCTTATCCCTGTCTCTCTGCTCTGCTTGAGGCACAAGGCACTTCCCGCTGTGTATCCCTCTCACTGAGCATTTGTTATGCCCCATTCCTGACACCCAGCACTTTAGTGATGAGCACAGCCATGGAATGCCTTCCATCGTGGAGATACTGTGTGTGTTCAGTCATGGGTCAGCTCACCGAGAAGCCCAATGAGGGTTTTGTTTGGAAGTGAAGTCAACACCCTGGTTCTCCTTCCCAAGCAGAATGTAGGCAACTGTCATGCTTGGCAAGTGTTACAAAGGAAAACAAAGCTATGGGGCTGGAATTGCGATGGCTCAGGTAACACTGCACACAAATTATCCATCCCTGTGGAATAATACAGGGCAATCTCGTTTTTGCTAGATGGAGATGAGTGGTGAGGAGCACGGGCTGTCAATGGGCTAGCTGTGATGCTGGAAACAGCCCAACAAGCCCTGTGCTCCTCATCCTCTGCTTGGCAATGTGCAGAGCCCCTCTCTGGAAACCTCCTTGGTCTGTAGCCTGTTGCAGGTGCAGAGGGAGCTGGCTCCCCATCTCCACATCGCTTTGGAGTTGTTCTCTCTGGGTTGCACTTGTAGGTCACTGCCCAGTCTGGCGCAATCCTCCTGAACTGGTCTTGCTCCTTTGTCTGCTGGGACAGTCCCAGTTGATTGCAGGATTTCTCCTGGTGGAGCTGAGTGTAGCTGTTCCATTTCCATTAAAGACCTCCTGGGTTCCTTCTCTCCAAATGCCAGCAAGCCAAGGGAAGGAACTTGCAGTGCATTGGCATGCACAATCCCTTGTCCTCCCTTGATGCTCCCAAAACCAGGGAGGCTTTCCTGCCCCACACCTGCTGCTTCACATCCCATATTCTTCTCTTGCCTCCTCCTTGTCCATGTTGTCCACATTATCCACAAGAAAGCAAAGGGAGATGTCTCCTGGACACATTATCATCCTGCAGTGACTTGGACATTGCAGGGCCACCAGTAGCCAAGATGGCTCAACTGGGACATGTGGGACAATGCCCACGGAAACAAGCACACTGGCAGCTCTGAAGCCAGCGCAGGCCACACCAAGAGCCAGAGGAGAGGCTGCAACTTGAAAATTGGAGGCTGCCCCTGTACCTTCTGTGGTGCCCATGAGTCACGGCTGCTGGTGCAAACCCCGCGTGGTGCAGGTTGTTGCTGGTGTGTTCCTGGCAGCACAAGGAAGCAACAGAGAAAAACACAGCATTAATGATGCTTTCTATGGAAATGGCAGCTTCGATCCCAAACAGCAGCTCCAGCCTCCCACACAGAATCATAGAATCACAGATTGGTTTGGGTTGGAAGAGACCGTAAAGACCATCCAGTTCCAACCCCCTGCCATGGGCAGGGATACCTTCCACTTGACCAGGTTGCTCAAACCATGGCATGGCCCTACCCAGCTGTGTTTCTCAGGCCGCATGCTGCTTGGCATTTTTGTGGTCTTCTTCAGTTTGGTGTTTTGTTGTTGTTTGGTTTTGGTTTGCGTTTTTTCTTTTTAGCTACTGCCTTTATCAGCCCATTTCAGTGTTGCAGCTCTCCCACGCTGAAACCTTCCGTGCTGCCTCTGCTCCCCATCACAGCTGGAACCACTGATCCTCTGTGAGAAAGATGGGTCCCTCTGTCCTATGTATCTCTGCTCCATCACAAGCTGCCTGGCAGAGGCTGCTGGCGCCCTCAGGATGCCGGGACTCTTGTGAGTTTCTGCTGATGTCCTGAACAAACACAAACGGGGGAGCTCATCCTTCCCCTAACCCTCCACCTCCATCCTGTGGCATGTGCCACTTCCTGTAGTACATTTCTTCTGCAAAATACATGCCAAGATCTCTCAGGGAAACCTCTAAACCAGACAGAAAAATTGAAGGAAAAACTACATTGGAATGATCTCCTTGATTGCATTTCCATAATCCTCCCATACCAGCTGCAACCCAAAGGAGGGGAGCTGTAATAAACTGTTTAAAAAGTTGTATTTCAAGTTAACAAACCTTTTCTGATGCTCCAGAACAGCCTGTGCTGGGCTGAGCACAGTCTTGGAAGAATAGTGAAGGGTTGTTCTTGCTTGGTCTGAACTGGTTTGTTGAGTCATCCTCTTAGTTAATACCTGGCACAGCACACAGTCCTGCCGGCAGGAAAAACTCACTCAGGGAAAGTTCAAGCCATTCGTGCTCCTCTGAATGGGGGGCGCAGACAAAGACTTCTTGTTTGACAATCAGGGGAGAGGAGTGAGGAAGAGGCAGGCAAGGGAGGGTGAGATATGGTGGGAAGGGGCTGCTGTCCCAGGCTGGAGAAGAGGCGGATTTGGGATGCCTGCCCGTGGTGTGCTGCTTGCCGGCTGGGACACATTTTTGCAATGCTTGAGCTGTGTCATGAAGAGGCATTCCCCATGCCAGAGGGGTGAGCGCCTCGATGGAGCAAGATCTTGGTGGGATGGGAAGAGCAGGGGGTTTGGAAGGGACATCGGGTCCCTGGAGAAGTGGTGCTGTAAGCAAGGGGAAACTGGGATGGGCAGAGAGTGCCTGGTGCATTGGAGTCAGGCTTTTCTCAGCAGGCAGGTTGGTGGATGCTCCATTGGTAAAGTGACTCAGAGACAAGCAGAGGCTGGAGTGTCCCCACAGAGCAGACACAGAGCATTTCCCCCGGGAAAATGCAGGGCCCTATGTGCAAGGCTCCCACCATCCCTGCTTGCCTCAGGAGCCCCTTCCACCTCACCCAGCTGCCCTTCCTATGCAAGAAGAGGTGGTGGGAGAGGAGCAGCCAGTGAAGGACCCGCATCCACAGTCACACAGCACACATGGACACACTGATCTGAGCTCAGGCACCGCAGGAGGTCTCAGCAGACTGGGATATAATGAGATGTGTGGCAGAGTGTCAGGCAAGCCAGCCTCCTCCTCCTCCTCACCTCCACTCTTGTCACCAAAGGGTGGCAGCTATGTAAACGCCTCCTGCTCTGCTGGCTGACTTCTAGGGCCCAATTAGAAAGGCAAAACTGGTTTAATTAGGGATGTCTTCAAGCTAGCCATGGAGCAAGATGCTGGTGGGTCCCCAGGGAAGATTTATTAGCTCATACTGTGGAGTATCACAGAATCTATTAGCTAAATGTGATCCAATAAGCAAATAAATAGTGTGCAAATCAACTGCAGCACTGACAAGTTCCTGCATTCACCCACTGCCCTGGAACTGCTCATGGCAGTGAAGTTGGGTAATTTCTCTTGCCTCAAAATCAAAGCCATGCTCCTATATGAGAAGCAAATCTGCAAAAGCCATGGAAGGAAGGGGAACGGCTATGTGAGCAGAGTGTCATGCCAGCAGTTCTCCTGGTCACCCCTTGCTGCTGTCCCACATGCTCCTGGATAAGGGCACAATGTTGACCAGCTCTTGTCCTCTGCTCCAGCCCTTCCTCTTCAGCATTACTGTACCCCATGGAATGAACTCTGACTGAGCAGGGACTAATATAACTTAGCCCTTAAAATCATGCCACTGCACCTTATATTATCTTTACATCTACATTGTCCATCTCATCTCAATGTCACTGATCATCTGAGTCAAAGTCTGCAATGACTTCTAGATTGGGTTGGAGACAGTGAATCATAGAAGTCATTTTGCATTGGCTTACTCCTTGCATATTACTAACCTTAAATCCTTACTCAGTTTTAAGCAAGGTTTCCACATTTAAAGGGATGTTCTTTTTTTATCCCAGTATGCTTCCCTAGTAAACCTTCCCCAGTTGCCTTTGTGGTGTAGCTGTGAGTGTGTACTCAAGTTGTCTTCACAACAGATTTTGGATTTAACAGCTGATAGAAAAAGAAACAACAAAACAAAAACTGTTTTCTTGGAAAATGGAAAGTCAGTGCCAAGGCAATCCAGAGAATGAACAATGTGGTGGGAACGTAAAATGACCATGAAGCCATCAGAGCTGCACAGGGGCAGCCAGCTCCTATTGCCTGGCAGAAACAGTCTGCCTAGTGCATCTCGGTGTGTCTGCTGCGGAGGGACAGGCAGTAACAGGGATTTCCTCTGTATTGAGATGAATTACAGCCTGAGCAGAGAGCCCTGCGTTTTGGAATGTGCATCGTCTTGGTGGAGAGGTTGTTATCCCTGAGGGAGAAGGGCTGTGCTGGGAGGATGCGCGGTAATGTGCTGAGACTGTTATTTTGCAATTAAGAAGTTAAGATTTTGTAAAGGACTATGTATGTGAAAGCTTGAAAATCCTGAGTTTAACTTGTATACAGTAAGGAAAAACAATGTTTCCTTGCAAGCCCACAGACCTTGAGGAGGAGACCGATAAATGAACCATGTGGGTCAGAATAAGAGTTGCATCTAACTTCAGAAAGATTAGGAAGACAGACTGAATTTTGAAAAGCCTAGCAAAACAGAAGGTAACTGTGTTCCTAAAGGAGCTCAGGTCATTATACTACTAAAAATCACACCCCCTGAGAAGAGACACCCTTGCTCACAGAGACCCTTGCCCGTGGAACAACGGTAGTGATATATATATATCTATATACACACTGTGTCTTTAAATAGAAATGAGAGAATGTGAAGCCAGTGATTGTAGGTCCAAACTGTTATGTGTACAGAAAACACTGTTTTTCACTGTTTGAAATATATAAAAGTGGATTAGCTGGCTTTGTGGAGATACCACCTAGCACCCGTCTCTCCACAGACATGGAATAAACAAGCATCTCGACTGTGTGTTAATCGTCTCTCCAAACACCAGGTGAAGAACCCTAGTTTTGGGACAACAGGACCACTGGGCTAGACTTCCAGCTTTAGGACTGCTGTGGGGTTATGCTGGACACGTCACTTAAGGCTCAACCAGTTGATATTGTGTATAGGGTGAAAGTCACCCTATCAAACAACCCCTCTTTGCAGGGTTATTCATCTAAACAGCCAGCTGGATGGATGAGAGATCTCCCATTTAATCCATTATTTTCTTTACATTTGTGTTATTTCTAAGCTCCCTATAAAAGAAAACAAAACTCAAAGGGCTCCCTCTGGCTTGGGACAGTTTCCTCATGGTGATTTTACAGTGATCTCAGATTTCAGATGGAAAGGCTGACTGGGGCTGGCTTGGTGCCCAGCAGAATGAACCCCCCAGGAGCAACGCTCCACTTCATGAAGGCTTTTTAGTGGACAACTGGCTCTTGGGAGCTCCTCGCCAGTTTTTAATCCTTTAATGTGGGCTTTATTGATGCTCTGTAGAGCTGAGGTTTTAACGCTGCATTGAGGACCGTGTCCCTGCTTTTGTTACGGCAATGTTACACCTGGTGCTGGCAGGTAGGATTAGTGGTTGGCTCCTCCTTCCCTGCCCACCAGACCTTACGTCCTTCTTGCTTGTGCCCATTTTCTCTTTTCTTGTGGTCACTGGCTGGCTCTGTGAAATGGTCCAGCTGTACAAAACCCCACTGAAAGGGGAAAACATTATCCAGCATCTCCCACCTGCAAGGCATTGGGTTTCTTGGGGCCTTTGGTGTAGCTAAAGCCAAGACTCCAACACTCTTTACAGCACGGAGTGACATGAAGCAGGCTCCTCTGCTTAATTAAATGGGTGCTTTCCTGGGCTTTCTCTCAAGTGAAAACTGCAACCTGCCACACTGCAATGCTTGGTTACCTACGGTGCAAGTTGCTAGCAGGCTGTGGTGGTGGTTGCAAGGATTTCCAGGGCTTCAGCTTCCTTCTGTCTTTTGGGACAGCCCTTCCCAAAAGGGTTGCCCAGGCCCTCCCTTGGCAATTTGGCAGTAAAATGAATATCAGGAGCAACTCACGTATCTGTGTTCCCATCCTTGCACTGGGCTCCTCTCCTTGTGCGCAAGAAGCTGGCAGCGAAGTGTGACCTGCTTGCAAAGGAAGGTTTTGCTCTCTGATTTTTAGACCAGGGTCAGCACAAAGCAGGCACAATTCCCCTGAGCTGTGGGACAGGAATCTGTGCTGCAGCCACCAAAGCCTCTTGGGACCATGGCAGAGGACACCACCCCAAGTGATGCAGCCAGGGAGGGAGATCAGCCAACCCTGGGAGAAACTCTCTCCCTCTTGCCCCAGGGAGACTTAATTATAACCTCACTTTAGTAGCTATGTGGCCCTTTGATGTGGTGAGCGCCCAGACCTCATGCAGGTATCTCTGAGAGGAGATGTCTCCGCATCAGCCAGCCGTCTAGACTCCCTGTGCAGAGAGGACCAGCTGGGAGGGTGTGATTCAGCTCGGCTTGCAGCCCATGTCTGCATCCCACCCAAGGTGACTCTTAATAAAGTAAGTGGCAGTGAAATTGCAACCCTGAACGGAGGCCGCGGGGCTGCAAGACGCACCCAGGAACCTGTCTGTGCCCTGGGCTCAGGGCAAGCTGCTCTGTGCAGGCAGGGCTGGCAGGTTGCTCAGCCTCCGATGGCTGCTCCTGCTCCATGAACTCTTCCACTGGCTCACTCCTTCCAAATTCACCGCATGGGCCATTTTCCCTATATCCCTTTGCATCATATGCAACGGTCAGCAATATCACCCCAGTGCTGGCCAAGGGGGCATTGGTCCCCCAGTTCCCCAGGCTGAACATGACCTTTGAGCTCCACCAGCACTGCCTCGGGTGTTTCTCTGCACCACCAGCCAGGGACAAGCAGTGCCTGGGTTCTGAACAATTTGGAGTGAAACCAAGACTTAGTTGGAGCATGGGTGTCGCCAGAATAGCTGTTGGCAGGCAGTCAGACTAATTAAAGTCCATTTAGGGGAAGGAGCTGCCTTTTCCATGGCACAAGGCAGCAGTATTGTGCCCTCAAAGTCAGGGAAGAGGACATGGACATGGTCATGAATAAGGAGACACTGCTCGTCAGGCACCTTTTGGGGGACGAACCATTTTTTGTTCAATTAACTGGAAATAAAGGACCATTTCCTGCCTCACACTAGGGAGATGTGAGTTGATGGCATCACTGGTCTGTAAGGACATCGGCTGTATGGTCAGCAAAGCAGTGAGCGGAGCACTGCTGGCACCAGTGAGGGTGCCCAACGTGGGGACATGATGGCAAATACAAAACAAATGGATAAGCTCTGGCCTGGGTGAGCTCTCTGTTAGGACATACATTTTCTGTGCATGCTGCTGTGGCCCCAGCACAGTGCAGCCTTGCAAGGTCTCCCATGACCTGCGAGAGTGGTCCTGCACTCTCAGGTACCTCCTTTTCAGCCTTCCCGGCTCCCTAAACCCCTGGCTTTGGGCACCTCTGCTGGTGCCTGGCAGCCATGGTGTCCCTGGGCTGCAGATGTGCCGTGTGAATTCCCTGCCCATTTGGGTGCTGCTCTCCTGAAACAACCAACAGGCAGGATGGGGCACCCCAACAAGTGCCTGGATGGAGGGAGAGGGGCTTGCAAAGGGCACAGGGCTACCAAGGCTTAGCTGGTCTCTTGATATTCTGCAGGCTGTCTGGATGAGTGTCCAGAAGCGTCTTCCAGACTGTGGTGATGTGCAGAGCTGGTGTGTGGGCCAGCTGCAGACCTCACTGGTACCAGCCTGGGTTTCCTGAAGATAGGATCCCTGGGGAGATCTCAGTACCCAGAAGGTGAAGCTCAATTTGGTGGGTCCGAGGGCAAGGGAGGTGGAGGACCCTTGGTGATCTTGCTCTGCTCTGTCTCACCATGCACCCAAACCCACAGGCCTGTTCCTGAACTTGAAAAATGCACCTGACTTAGGTCTCATGTTGATGGAGTCCTCGCTGGAATCTCAGACCAATGCAGCAACCCCTGCATAGCTACCACCATGCCAGGGGATGCTTTAGAGGCCCCCATTTCTCAGTGGAGCCTGCGGCAGGGTCTGTAAAGCCTTGTTTTCCTGGTGCTTTGCCAAGGTGCTGCGGTAGGAGGCGTGATACACTGGGGTCTCTTCCACTCCGGCACTATTTCTGCAGCTATCTGAGGCCACCTGAGAAACTCCATGGATCCACAGGATGAAGTGATGTGGGACCACAAGTTCTGCAAAGCCAGGGAGGAGAAGCAGAGGAAGGGCGGATAATTTGACCAGTGGCAAACAACATGCTTCCTAAATCCAGAAAAGAGGCAGACCAGGATCTCTCTACAGATAGCTCCTGCACTTGGCAGCACCTTCCCCACCTGCTTGGTGGTTTTCCCACTTTTGATCTTCAGAGACAAATAAAAACACCCAACAAGCAAATGACACCATTCCCTCCCATCGACAGCACAGCGGGGGCATGTCACTGCTCCCCTCCAGGGCCTGCACCCATGACCTCCAGGAAGCTGCTGCGGCTGGAGGCACAGACCAAGGCTGAGCAGCATTTTCTTCCCGCAGTCTTGGTATGCTTTGTGTCTGGTGTCCCTCAGTCACGCACCCTCTGCAGACCCGCCTTGCAGGGGAGACCAAACCAAAGCAAACTCCAGCTTTCCATGATCATCAGTCTCCTCTTGGGGAAAAGGATCCATTTCCTCCCCCAATCAGCCCTCAAAGGGTTGGCTTAACCAGATCCCGATCTCTGTCTCCCACCACTCACTGTTCCCCTGATAAAGAGCCATGTGAAATTTATCTCACCATCTTTCATTAAAATAAACCAATTAAGCAATGTTCAGAAACCTCTGATCTGGGCCAGCTCGGTCAGCCGGCGTATCCGTGTTTCCAAAGCATCTTCTTGCTCTGCTTACCCTCACATCAAAGCAAGCCAGGGAGCAGCCCCGTCCTTGGAGTGCTTCGGCAAAGTGTGTCAAGAGATTTGGGAAACAGCTGATTTAATGCTGAGGAAATTAGTAACCAAATGAGTTCTTAGCCAAATGGCTCCTCTTCTTGATCTTGGGAAAAGTGGTGTTTAAATTCTCTATCTCATAGTTTTAGACTCAGGAAATGTGATTACACATCTGTCATTATTTTACTCTTCTGTGTTGATGGCTCATATTAAACAAACCACATTCCTGCATTGCTTAGTAATCTCTGCTGTTCCCTTTCCTTGCCGAGGAGACAAGTCCCAGCTTGACATCAATATACCTGTTGATCAGAGCTCCACTGTTAACCAACTGGCAGAGCTGTGTAGACACCAGCTGTGGGGAGCGTTCGCACCATCAGCCTCTTTTCTCTGGTTTGCTGCAACTTTGCACCCTTTTCTTTCCTAACCATCCTTTGTCTGAAGAGCAGGAGGAGCCGAGCGAGATCCACACCCTGCTGAGATCCATGAGCTTCTCGGAAAGGTGGTCGAGCCTCCTCCTGTCTTCCACCGAGCAGGTAAGAACATGCGCTTTGGGGTTGGACACCAGTCAAAAAAGGGTAGGTCCCTCCAAGTGAAGCACAATTCCCAGGGATCCTGGTGCTTCACCAGCCCAGGAGGACGTGGAGAGCCCCACAATCCTGCCAGCTCGCAGGGATGAGCTCCCACCAGCCGTGCAGGAGGAGCCTGCCTTGAAGCATCCCACCTCTGCAGGGACACTCAGCTTTTCTCTTGGTGGCTTTATCTTCCAGCTCTGCTGAGATAACCCCAAGCTCGCCATGGAGCTGCTGGAGGAGCCCGACTTGTAGATGTTTCCAGGACCAGGTAGGAACATGGGTGCCTGTTTTAATGGCGTTGGGCTGCGGAACGGAAGGGAAGGGTGGTGCAGATGGTGACCTGGTGCTGGAGGGGCCATCTTAGCTGGCTCCCAGCTGAGATGTACGACTGTGGCATTCACTGAGGAGTGTCTGTCCACACGGTACCTGTGGTCTATGAATGGTTGTAAATGCTTTCCTGCTGCTTGAAACTCAGTAAAGGATCTTGGGGTGATTTTAGCGTTGCAAGCTTTGTCTTCCCCTGGTGAGGACACGGTTGGCCAAGCGTTGGCAGCCATGCTCCTTGGGGATGTGATTTCCTTTATCATGGCATTCTGGCACAAGAGCTGTGCAAGGGATAGTGAAGATCCCCGGAGGTGCTTGTGGAGGACAGTGCTGTCATGGGAAGACGCCAAGCTCCCAATGTGCTGTTGTTTGGCTGGATACACTCAGTTTTCCCTTGGTTTTGTTTGCGTGTTGCCTGCACCAAGCCCCAAATTTCTCCTGTCCTAGCAGCTGCTGAGGGGGAAGGACTGGGGTGGAGAGGATATGTTCCCCAGCCACAAGCCCACTGTGTTTCAGCCAGGACTGATTTCTGTGGGAGAAGCAAGGCTGGCGCAGCACTGCCCAAGGTGCCTCAGAGACGACTCCATTTGGCTTAAAATACCTCCTTTTGTTCTCTGCCATGTGAGATCCCAGGGTGTTTTTCACAATCAACCCCTACAGGACAACCAGGGAAGGTCCTGGTAAAGGGAGACTGAAAAGAAATGGTGGTGGGAGAGGGAGAGCAAGGCTCGGCGTGGGCAATGGGACTACTCCTTGCTGTGGATCCTGGGCAGAAGACTTGGGGCCACTGGGGAATTACCATCCCTGGGCACCTCTGAGGGTTGCCATCCCTGGCAAACCTCTGCTCCCCCTAATGCACCCCAGGAAGAAGCCTGTTCCCTTGGCACATGGCACTGAGGACTCACGCTTCATCACCCACCCACCCAAGGGTGCTTTGAGGAGTGGGTGCAGCTCTCTGCCTTAAGGTCAAGGTGGGAGCAATGGCAGGTCCTGGTGCCGGTTACTGCAAACATGCATGTGCCATATTAAACTGCCTGTAGCTTTGGGCTTTTTTGATATATACGTCAGCCATGCCTTAGGTGGTTTTGGCAGGCATTCCCTCTGGATTGCCCAGACCACCGTGACACGGAGAGCTAATGCTCAGGCTTCCTTCTGCCCATGGGCATCAGCAGACTGGGTGTCTTGCTGATCATGCCATTGCCGTTTAAATCCTGCCTTGAAAGTCCCAAGTCAGATGGCAATGGGGGATTTTCTCAACCGCCCCATAGGGACCCTGTTTCCCTCAGCAGGGGGCTTGCCTGGACATGGTGCTGGGGCCAGGGCAAAGGATGGGGAACCCGTGGTGGCAATAAGGGGTGCCCACGGTGCATACCTATCCCACTCTCTGCTTGTGGCTGCCCAGGAGCTAATGCCACATTGTGCTGGACCCAGAGCAGTATGAGATCTTCCTTGAGCTCTTGGGACATTTAGAGACAGCCTGCATGAGGGAGGTGTTATTTCTTCTGCACTGGTTTCACCCAGGGCCCTCATGGTTCCTCCCGCAGAGACCTGCTCACTCACTGGGGAGGAGGCAGCAGCATGGTTCTGGGTGCACCAGGTCACCTGGTTTGGGAAGAGGGGCTTAAGAGCATGGCTTGCATGGAAAGGGCTTGCTGATGACTTCAGTTCTTTGAAAGCATCTGCAAGATGCGAGGTTGGCATCAAAGCCATCAAGCTCCTGCAGACCCAGGGAGACATGGGTCTGGGTGCTCTCGGCAGGCAGAGCGGCTCAGGAGGGACGCGTGTAGGATGGCTCTTTTTAAACAATTAAGAGCTTCTCCAGCTCATTTCCTTCCATGCCCTCGCAGAGGAAATCAGCTTAATTAGCAGCCTTAGTGAATAATTAATTTTCTCGTATTGTTTTGATAACTTCTTTAAAGCAAGAAGAGGGCCTGAGTGGCTCCAGTGAGGCACAAGCTGCTGCCACGCATCCCCAGCACCGCTACGGCTCTGCCCATTACCTGATGCCTGCAGACCCTGAGTCCCTTTTGCTCCATATGGGTGGTGGAAATGACCAAAAAACTGATGTGAGAAGGGACCAGTGGCATGAAGGTGTTTTCCAAGCGGCTTTTCATCCCCAGCATCCCATGGAGATAAATGCAGTGTATTTGATGCCTTAGCAAAGCACGGACATGTGTCCCTAAATCCTACTGCCCGTCTTGATTAGCCAACTTATGAGAGGGGTTTGAGGCTCCCTAGCCATAAAAATCACGTTTATTTCAGCTTTGTCTTTCTGCTTTTTGTAACAGGAGGGTCTGCTGTTGTTTAGACTTGAGCAGGCCGACTTTAATTACTACTTCTCTGCTGAGAAGGATGTAAATATGGACTCAGGGAAGCAGCGAGGGTTATTAAAGCAAAAAGGCTGTAATTGCTGTGCCCCTCCCTCTCCATCAGATTTTCCTCTCTCTCCGGTTTGGAGAGGACCGGCTCATCCAGTCATGCTGTCTCTGGCCATGGGTTGCAGGCTCTCCCCAGGGAGCCCGCCGGCAGGGAGGGGATGTATCCAGCCAGCACCCACCTGAGTTAGGGCTTCATCAGCCCCAGCCCACAGCAAGGAGGGAATTGCCTTTATCCAAGCAGGAGAATGCTGTAGGATCCCCATGTTTTGGCATGGTCACCTGGAGATGTTTGCAGTTTGAGGAGCAGGGCAAGCATTTTGGGTGGGTTTTCCCTGAGGAGATCCTTTTGCAGTTAAAGAAACTCCCAGCCTGGCTGCAAACAGCCTCTCCTGGATGCAAACAGACTCGTGGTTTGGGGTTTTTTTAACTCATATCTTTGATTTCATTTAATAATGGATGAATTATCAGAAATATGTGCTGGCAGGGAGCCTGGGTTTTGTCAAGAGGCAAAAGACTTCAGTAATGCATTAGCTGAAAATATTTAATTAAAAAAACAGAGACAGAAAAAGAATAAAAAAAAGAGAAGAAAGCAAGTCTGTGCTAAAGCCTCCGGGGGTGGGAAAAAACCAACTCGACTGCAGGAACTTTTTTTTCTCTCTCTTTTTCTCCATGCCTGTGCAGAGGGCAGGACTCCTCTCACCTAACTCGGCCATCTCAAACAGCACAGCGTCAGCTAAGCGCAGTTCCCAGTGGGTTGGAGTGGGAAAATGGGAGCTGTGGCCCCTCTGGAGAGGTCCCGCACCTCCAAAACCTCAGTCACAGCCCCTTGGGAATGGGGGCTTAAACCATGACAGGGGTGCAGAGAGGTGACAAGCCCCAGCCTTGGCCGATGCTCTCAACCGCATCTAGAACTGTGCCGCTCTCCTTGCCACACATCCAAATAGTGCATCCCTGTCAAGCCCTTGTCCCCCTGGGAGCAGGGAATGGGTGGTGAAGGTACCTTTGCCCCATGGCCAGAGCCCGTGGGGTGAAGCAATCGCACCCAGTCACTGAGCAGGAACGATGTGAAGCTGGGGCGCGCAGGAGCAGAGAGGAAGGCAGCACCTCCTCTTGGCGTGCACCAACACGCCAGGCAGCACGGCTGGCGGCACCGGCACTGCCTCCCTGCTGGGGTCCCTGCTCGGTGAGGCGGGCAGGGTTCAATCTGCTCCTCCAAAGACATGCCTTTGGTTACCCCACTGATTCTGGATGTGCTTGCCAGCTTCGGGGTTAGCATTTGGAATCCCCACACTGGAGGTAATGTCTTCTCCCACCCTGCTCTTGGACAGTTTTAAGGTGAAAATAGGGAGACAGGGAATTGCATCCCGAAGGCCTGGCTCCATCCAAGCTGCTTGCTCCTACTGGCAAATCTGGCTTCGTTCCCCTTGAGAAAGCTGCTTCTTTCCTGCAGCGGAAGTGTCTCCTGCATGAGGCAGGACTCCGTGGGGATGCTCGGGCCCCGGCAGGTCTGGGTTTGGTGCCTGCAGCCTGGCCGCATGGCCGGGGCAGGAGATGCGCCTGCTCCAGATTTCAACCCACTCTTCACGACTGAGTCAGAATGAGTCAGCCCTCTGGATTGCTCTCCTGCTGCCCCTGAGCCAACCCAGCACATTTATTAGTTAATTAGTTTTTATTTCCTCCTCCTCTATTTCCTTCCCTTTGCAGCCAGCCCTCTCCTCAGTCTTGCCTGCCCCTCTCTCAAAGCAAAGAGGCAAAGCAAACCCCTGTGCTCTGGGGACCTCAACCCCATAAGAACCCCTCTGTACCCTCTCCCAAAAGCATCACCCTTGGGCTTGGCTTCCCACAGAGGGCCCGGGAGGTCAGATCTTGGTCTTGTGCCAATGTGGTGGGTGGCAGGAGGGACCCACGCTGCTTCCTGCATCTCTGCCAGCTTCCCCCAGTCAAGACCCACTTTTAGCCCTTCAAAGGACCCCAGTAATGTCAGGGCTTGTTTGCTGGCCCTTCTCAGCACACCCATTTTGCAGCACAAGGATGCTGAGGAGCCGATGTGCCCCATGACGCAGGACAGGTGCAGGCTGTTATTTTGGTGTCCCGACAAGTTATTAGTGGAGACGGATGGACGTGTATTAAGGATTGCAGGGAAGAAGAGGAATGCTCAGTGGCTTTGCAAACAGCTTGTCCCCAGGGCTGGTTTTGCTCCATTTCCATGCCCTTCTCTGATTCCAAGAGGTTTTATCCCTGTGGAAGTGGCCAAGCAGGGCTGTCACCCATGGGCTGCATCCCGCAGACAGGGCAGGTGCCTGGCTGAGCCCTGCACATCAGCCAGCCTCATGCTCCCTGCAAAAACCTTGGCTTTAGCAAAAAACAGGGTTGGCTAAAAAATAACAGCAGTCTCACTGTGGCTGCTGGAGGACAGTGTCTGCACCGCACAGGGAAGGGGATGGGTATGGGGATGGAAATAGGAATGGGGATAGGGAAAGGGAACACCCTCCTGTCTGCAGTCCTGCCTGCTCGCTGGCTCATCCAGCTCAGCTAATAAGCAGGTTAGCTGCGCCTCGCTTCCCCGCCTGGGTGGGGAGAAATTTTCCAGCACTGAGGGTTTGCAACTGAGGAATAAGAAAGCAGATGGAAACAAGCAGGTAATTTGTATCCCCATGAACTAAGCAATGTCATTTCACTTGCAGAATGCGTGAATTTTCCAGCTGTTTCCCTTCACCCTTCATTCTTCACAGAATCATAGAAGCACAGAATGGTTTGGTTTGGAAGGGACCTTAAAGCTCATTCATTTCCAACCCCCTGCCATGTGAAGGGACACCTTCCACTAGACCAGGTCCAACCTGGCCTTGAACACTGCCAGGGATGGGGCATCCTTATCTTGTTTCACACAAAAGGGAAGGAGAAACCTGCAGGAGCTGGGCAGTTTTAGTGGGGCATGTTAGGTCTGAAAGGTAATCAGGTCCATCTCTATACCATCTCTGCTGGGGAAAAGAAAATAAATCTCATTTTCTTTGGCTTTGCTGATTGAAGTTTAATTATCTCGAATGCAAAGGATTTATCAAAGGAAATCACAGATTATTATTGTCTCATAAATTCATGTGTAGCTTGGGAAGCAAAGTGTTTATCGAGGTGTTCTCTGAGGAGGGTCTGCTCAGTGTAAGGCAAAGCATTTCAGCAGAGGCAGGGGAAAAAAGCACCTTTCCTTTCCTCCTAAATAGCTTTCCCCCACTGTGAAAGATCTCCCCGAGCACTTAACAGCATTATGCAGTCAATTTTACAAGTGACTTACTTACATTTTCCTCAATTCCAGGCTTGCAAACCTGGGAATTGCCCAGACTGGGGAAAAAAATGGGACCTTTGCTGGTTTTCCATGTTCTTCTTGTAAGTTTATATGCTGGGAGATCTGATTGCAAAACCAGTCCCAGAGTCAGGGAGACAAAAGTGCAGGCATGCCTCCTCTTTTTTTGGGGGGTGGTGGTTTACTTTCGTTTTCTTCCTTATCTTTCTTAAAGATGCCGCTTTAAGCTCGGAGCAAGACTTGCTGGGTAGCCAAGCAGCATTAGCAGGGCTGATGCAAACTATCTGCTGCCCCAGAATTAAAGGGGAAGGCAATTTGGGAACTCAGCTTTGGACATAAAAAAGTAGCATGTGCCATGAAAGAGAACTTCAGCTTTGCATCCCAACAAATTCAGAGCAGCTAAATGGCTGAGCAGAGGTCATTACCGCCATGGCTTTTACTTAAAGCAAGCCGATGGGACATCAGTGCCACGGCTTTTCCTGCTTGGACAGGGCTTTGAAGATGGAGGGGAAAGAACCACTCCCCGCAGTGCTCTCCATTAATGGCCCTGGGAATAGAAAACAAAAAAAATGATGCTTCTCAAAACCTCACGTGCAGCATTTCCAAAGATGCCAGAAAACCATCAGTCACTTGACCCTGTACTGGTTGTCTAACTTCTCCCCAGCCTGTTGCAGACAGGCACAGGTACGAGATGCTTAGGGCAGCCAAACCTTGCTGCTAACCCCAACCCAGCGAACGTGGGCTATGGATGTGGCTCACCCCCAGCACCAGCCACGTGGCACAGCACCAACAGGGTGAGGGGCAGCCTGCCCCGAGGAACCAGACGCTCCCAAGGGCAGATAAAAGGGATGGCGCTAGCTGCCTGCCTGTGGAAAGTCCCAGCTCGCTCCTCCTCAACGCCCAATCTTCTCACCTCGAGCTGTTTGCAGTCTTCTCCCCAATTAACATAACCAAAGCTAAGATGCCTGGATGCTGTCTGAAAGCTCTTCTTCAATTTTTAATCTAAGCTGCTGCTCCTGTTGGTATTTGAGGCTATTTTTAATGCTCTTTCCTACTCCACTGTGCCCCTGAAGCATTACCAGCAGTGACGAGGCCACATCTTGGCCACCTGCATGGGCAAACAGACAAGTCCTGATGGCCCTTCATCTGCTGGGCAGTGGCAGCAGCAGCAGCATCACTACCAGCAGGCTTGGCCCTGCCTTGCAGCCATCAGCCGGCTCCGATGACTTATGGTGGGTGCTGCAGGAAGGGTTACCTGCTTTTGCATCCCCAAACACCCACTTCTCTATCTCATAGCAAAAAAAAAAAAAAAAAAAAATCCAGAACAATACTGTGCAAACAAACACAAAGGCATTTAAAAATCGATCTGCAGAACATTCATAATCAGTTTGCATAATGAAAGATATCATTAATTGCCAATTAGTTGTCAAACGGGACTAATGGCACCTGACACAGATAGAGCAAATGCAGCTCTGTCTGCAACTGCAACTGTCCTCTGCAACTGCATAAACACCCAGTGCTGGGTAATTACACATCTCCTCCACACTCACCCCACCCAGCTGGGTCAGGCACTGCTGCAGGAAGCTTCCCACGCTGCCAGGATGGGTCAGTGGGGATGGGATGCTGCTGGTCCCACAGATGCTCCTGTCCTGGTGTCAGTGGGATGGCTGGGGATGGATGCACCTCTCCATGGTGGGTGGTGAGTGAGCTAGGTCAGGAGCAGCAGCACAAGCCTGGGTGCTGGAAGGAGAGCTTTGAGTCATTGCTGCAGAGGGTAATCGGGGTGTCTGATGGACAGGGGCAGGAGGAGGTGCCGTATAGGCTTAGGCTGGGTGTGAAGCTCAATGCAAAGGAGGGCAGGCCTAGTGTTTTTCATGCAACAGCTTAAGATCCAGCCCTGCCATAAACACAGAGAGGGGAATGTGATAAAGCATCCGATCCTGCTCTACAGGTAGGGTTGTTTGCTAAGCTCAGTGATGGAGAAATGGAAAAGGCCTTTTCTGCCTTGGAGACTGGCTTGATTATACCTGGAAAAATAGGGACTTACACTTGCAAAAATATATTGCAAGCATTATTTTCTCTACCTTGTTTGCCTGATCACCTGCTAGGATCACTGGCTGGGCAGGTGTACATATGCAGCAGCATTCCATACCCCTGAAGAGCTAAGAAAGCCTCAGCCAAGGGACATTGTGCTTTTCAGTCATGCTGAAAAAGGAGAAAATCCCCACTCCAGGAGGGACTGTCCCGTCCCACCCCCTGCACCGGTACCAGCATGAAAAGGCTCTTCTTGAAACCTGAAATCTGGTGTGGATGCTCTGATGGAGGTGATGGAGCCCTGCTGGGGGGCTTCTTGTTTTGTGGGCGGTGAGCTGGAGTGGCTTGTGTCAGGGTAGTCCTGGGGACTCCCGGGCTCACCAGAGCACTGTGGTGCTGGTGCCCTGCTCTCATAGGCCAAATCCATCCCTTCTTCCAGGTTAGTTATGGAAAAGGGTTGAGGAGGGCAGAGCTGTGGAGAAGAGCTGTGCATGGGACAGCCATCCTTCAGCCTCAGGCTGCGCTGAGGGAGAAGGGTCCATATCCACAATGATGTTCCAGGGGAGCTGGACCCTGCTGGATCCTGTTGTGGGGAATCAGGGGCTATCCTATCAAGCTAGCAAGGGCTAGCCTAAACCACAGACCGAAAGGGACGCAGTTTCACATAATGTGGCTGCAAGCTGCTGTCTGGGCTCTGGGATGCTCGGGTGCATGCAGGCTCCCAGCCCAGCTCCAGCCCTTCACGCCAGCACTGCTGCCTGATATTGGGGTCATGGGAGCGCAAAGCCACCCACTGACAGCCAGATCCGAGGCTTGCAGACAGCCTGCTGCCACTCCAGCTCTGTGGATGCAAATGCCAGGTCAGCACAGAGTTCCCATTATTAATTAGGCTACAGGGCAATGCAGCATCATCTCTACCACAGGTGACATAAGGCATTGCTCAGCCAGCCAAGAGTGTGTGCTGAAGATCTGCATAAATCAGGGGAGTGGGGTGCGCTGCCTTGCCAAATGTGATGTCAGGAGGGGTGTGAAGCAGGGGGAGGTGGCATGGGGGGATCAATTGGCCTGGGTGTCTGAGCCTGGGGGCTACCCCTTCTCCCCATTCACCAAAATGAGTGAACCCCATGAGAGCAAGGGATCTGAGAGCTGCGTTTGCACAAGGGAGGGTGCAAAAAGGTTCAAAGTGGGTGCTCTACATCAGAGATAAGTGTGTCTGGAGATAAAGGAGGCAGGAGCTTTGGAGCAGGATAATGTGTTGGGGGCAGCCAGGATGTGGGTTATTGGGTGGGATAATGCAAAGGACCCCGGTCCCTCTGCTCTGCGCTGGAGGGAACAGCACCGAGATCATAGAGGGCAAGGACGGGGAGAGCTGGCCCCAGGGATTTGGCTCCAGTCACCAGCCACCCCTGCCACAGCATATCTGGGTTATCCCACACTGGCTGGCCATGCTCTAATCTTAACTTTCCCCTCCTGCTCGCAGCTCCAAAGCTGAGCGCGCTTCTCAGAAAGCCAAAAAGAGCAGTAATACATTAATCCTACATACAGCAAGTGCTGACAAAGCAATTGGAGCCAACAATGGTACTGAAAGCAAGGTTTCAATGAGGGTGACAGTACCATTTCCCCCTTTTTCCTGGGATGCCTGCAGCATCCTTCACCCCTTTGCCTTTGTTTGGGTAAGGCCTTGGGCAATGAAGTGTTGGCACAGGGCAGTGTTGTGCAAACAGAGCAGGGGCAGGGCTGAACAAGAAACACCTGGGATTTCTCCCCCATTGCCCATCATTGGCTTCCAGGCACTTGTTATTTTTAGCATTCCCTTAAAAAAAGAAGCTCCGCTGGAAATAAGCACCCTGGGGTGCAGAGGCTTTGTGCAGGCTGGCACAGTGGCAACCACTGTAATCCCCATCCATACCTCTAGTCCCTTGGAGGGATGAGAGTCAGGGCAGTGCATTTCATGCCACTGTGTTAATGGGTGTCAGGGCTCTACTCTAAACCTGTATTTCCCAGGGCTTTGTATCTGGATCATAAAAATTCAGAGGAGGGGGTAAAGGAAAGAACCAAATCACATAAAAGGAGGCAGTAGCCACAGCTGCTTTGGCTTTACTGTGCTCATATAGCTCATAAACAGCTTGGGTTTGCAAAGTGGAGAGTGCCCAGGCAGCGACATGGTGCTGGCTCCTGCTGCTGCTGTGGGGTGTTTGTGTCGGGAACCCAGCTGCCTGCAGCACCCCCAAAACCTTCAGGGGGGTTTGTGGTGTCATGAAAATGTATGTACATGGGAGAGCGGGTCAGGGATTTGCTGACCGGGGCATGCACCAGTAATGCCTTGTGCAGGGGCATGGGTGCTGCGGTGCAAATACCCCCTCCACCAGGTGTGCAGGCAAGGGCTGCAGCACCCGCTATGGGGATGGGACCCAAAAGAATTGCTGGAGGGGCTGCTGGGGTGGTGAGAGGCTGTGGTGGTTTTGGAGTGGCCCTGCTGGGTCCCCAGAGCTGCGGTTCCTCCCTCCTGCCCTGCTCTAGCTCCCAGATGCAGCCCTGGGGAAGGGTGAGCTGGCTCTTTCCCTCCAGTTTGCTTTAATGAAACCAGAGCTGGGCTCCTGCCGAGCACCCCGGCTTCCTCCAGCCCAGGAGCAACCAGGCATTGGGGCAGGGAGGAAGGGAGAGGGGTTGTCAGGGGTACAAAACCCAAGCAGACAGTCTCCTGCTGACGTAGGACCCTGAGCTGTGGTCAGTGCTGCATCTGCTTCTCCATCTGTGGGATGCCAGGGCACCCACAGCACCCAGCAGTGAGTGGCCTGGATCCTGTATTCACCCCACGGCCTCCCATCAGTGTCAGCTGGAGGAAGTCTGGGTGGAAACCATCTGGTCCTCCCTGAGCAGGCTGGTTCCTGGCACATCCCTGAGCCTCACCCGGCCTCGGTGTCCCCTTGACCCAGCCGGGTACCCTGCGCATCCCAGACATGAGGGGAGACAACATCGCTTCAGGGCTGTATTTTCCAGCAAGTTTCAATCCAGTGGTGCTCTGCCTGAGCCCTGCCTGCCTGCCCTGCCTGCCCACCCCTTGCTGGGGGGGCTTCACTGCCTTCCCGAGGGGTACGTGCTCTTCAGAGCAGGATAACTGCACTGGGTGGAAAGCTGGGGCTGATCATCTTGGCGCGGGGCCGTGCCTGTGCTTGACTCACCATTTAAACATGTTCTTTTCTTTGTGCAATTAACTGGGAGTTGCATGTGCGAGCTGGCAGGGGAAACCCACAACCAGCCGGAGACTGCACAGCTGCTGCTTCCCGGGGAAATGGCCCTTAAAACCAAAACAAAACGGTGCGTTTCCCTGCTGCAGAGCAAGGGAGCGACGGCAGCGGGTGCTGGAAGCGCTGCTCTGATCTCAGGCACCCTCTGCCTTCACGCCAGGTGATGGTTAGGCACCAGCATCACGCTGATAAATTTGGCAGATGGTAACGAAAGGAGCGAGGTTGCCGTCCTCCAGCCATGCCCCTCACCTCTGCCAGGCTGGTGACCCCCCCTTGCACCCCAAAGCAGCCTTTTGTGCTGGAGAGGTACCCAAAAGCTGGGGGCTTGGGGAACTTGGGAGAGCTCGGCTGGAGGTTGCAGGGATCTCTGGATGCTGGCACAAGCTGTCTGCATTGGCAGGGGAGATGGCAGCTGTAGGGAAATGCTGAGTTCACTGGGCTTTATATACATGTGTGCATACATATAGGTGTATATACACATCTAGCACATAAACTCCCTGCAAAAGGAGCAACCCAACATACTGCCTTGGCAAATACACTGAAATAATGCCCCACAGTTTTGCAACCCCTCAAATGCATTTGCTCACTTGTCATAGGTTTAGGTTTACAAAGATGCTTTCAAGCCTCCAGTATTAATTCACAGCTAAGTAAATAAAAAAGATTAATGAATTGCTTGCTGCAACAGTGGTGAGATGTTTGCAATTGGTGCCTAAAGGTTTCAAGACTTTCCTGGGTGCGGGACAGACACGGTGCCCCCCTCCAACCACCCCCATGGGTGCCAGAGCAGTCGGTGGTGATACCTCTCTGGTGGGACGTTCTGGGGAACTGGTGCGGGGTGCAGCTCAGCCAAAGGCCACGGCTGTTTCTGAGCTCATTCCTGGCACTGGTTCACTGTGCAGGCACAAAAGTGGGCTGGTTTTGGCCCTAGGGGATGAGGAGGGGGATCTCCTTGGGGTGCAGGTGCAGGTGGGATGGAGCAAGAGAAGTAGGAAGGAGAGACACAGGGTGGAGGGGGCAGAAGAAAAGGAGCTGGTTGTAGGGAAGAGATGCGGGGATGTGAGGACCCCAGCAGCATGGCTGGGGAGCTTGGCTGCAGCAGGCTGGGTCCTATATGCCATTAATTAAATACAAAGGGATTAACAAGCTATTTGTGGAACCCATTAGACAAATATTAGCCTGTACAGTCCATTTCTTCAAAATAAAAATAAATGATTAGGCACTTTAAAGATGCTGCGGCTGCTTAAAAAAAGCAGAGCAATTGCAGAAATCATGCCCTATACCACGAACACCTTTGGAACCCTTTGTGCAAGGCACCTGGTATAGACCAGTCCCAGCACCCCAGCACCTCGCGGCTGATGGTGCTCACAGGATGGTTTTAGGCTGTGACAGCCATTGTGTCAGTGTCTCTGGTGGGGAATGGTTCCCAGCCCTGGCTCTAGCAGCCACGGCCTCAAAGGGGGCTTTCAGCCCCCTCCCTAGCGCAGAGGCCTGCCAAGGCTGTTTACACCAGCCCTGTAACCCCTTGGGTATAAGAGCAGGGTTAGGTGGATGTCCCCGGCTGCCCTGCAGGCCTTGAGCACAGTAAGAGGAGGGATGCTCAGGATGAGCCCATCACACTGGCAGGATGCGAGGGGGCTTTGCTTTGCCCTTGTCTCATGTGCACCAACACTGCATGGGCTCACAGCCCCTCTCCCCTTTGGTATCCATCTGTCCCCGCTCCTAACAGAGCACTGACCTTGGCTGGGGCTGCTGGGAAGCCCCGGCAGCACAAACAGCACTTCACAGAGGCAGTAAATCATTGATAGATGGGTGATGGATAACACTGAGCCATGGCCAAGCTCCTCACTGCCTTGGGCTCCCCAGGGTGCTTTGTCCCTAGGGCTGGCGGGGGGGCATTGGTGGCCTAGGCTGGCTTTTCCTTGTTGCAGTCCTGTGTATTTACAAAGCATGAGGCCAGAGTCCCCTTTCCCTGGGCAAAGAGGTGCCTGCTTGCACTCCCCAGCTGCCCACCCTCCCTGGGAATACAAACAGCATCATCCCCTTGCAAAGCATGACTGAAACCTCTCGCAACAGGCAGCTGCAGGTTGTTTTAAACCATGGTGCACAAAGAAAAGCATCTTCTCAGTGTGCTGGGGAAGCCCCAGGGCACGGCAGTGGGGATGGAGGTGATGCTGAGCCCTTGCTGCCCCATGCAATGAGGCCTTTCATGTCCTCCTGCACTGGAGCTGTGGTTTAAATGTATTTATGGCAAGAGCCTAATCTGTTTTAGGGCACGAGGGTGCAACTGGAGTCGCCCCATCAGAGGAAGCACATTTGGAGGATCTCCAGTTCCCCCAGTGTGAATGAGCGGCTGGTCTGTGACCTCTAGTACACAATTCATTCCTTATGTTGTTGCAGTTTGCACAGGGACAGAGCAAATCCACGCCTGCTTCACACTGGCCCCTTATTCCAGCTTTATCCCAGAGCAATGCTTCCCCCTTTCCTCTGCTCCTGGATCAGTTTTGCAACACAACGTGTGGCTTCCTAACTCCATTCCCAGAGTTCGCCCTGTGGGGAGGTGAGCTGGCTTCTGCAGCCTTGTAATCAAAACCCACTGGCCAGGGGATGCGATGGAAAGTGCGTGAGTGCCAGCGAGTGCAGAGTGAGGAGCTGCATCTCCAAGCTGCAGGGGTGGGATGCGCCTCCCGCATCCTCTGCCTGTGGAGAACCCACTGCACCCCAAAGTGCAGTGATGGGTGCCCTGGGCCTCTGCAGGCTTTCACCACCCAAACTGCATGAATTGCAATTATTTTTCAGCAGATAAATTCAGAGATCGGTTTTCCTCCCACCCCAACACACAGGTGTGGATTCTCTGATGTCTCGTAGCATTGGGGCTGCTAGTGACCCCCTCTAGGGATGCGCTTGATGGGGTTTCTCGTTTTGGGGAGACGGGAGCAGTTCTGCCCCTGAGGTGTCTGCCCCACTGTCGGATGTGACTGAAGTGAGCTGAGTGGCTCTGCAGCTCGCCGAGGGAAGCCAGCGAGCACACAGACAGGCTAAAAATACTCCTCTGCTCCTGTGATCTTTCCTGCCCGTCTGCCCCTCCCCGCCGGCCGCTGCCTTTCCTGCTTTATAACACATTTCCATGGGCTTTTCAGCAGCTCAAGCAGACTGAGAGCAAACCCTGGGACTAACCCCCTGGCCCAGAGGAGGGAACAAGAGGGCATAGGCTTTTCTACCAGGGCTGTAGAGATGCCAAGTGCAGGCTGTGTTTTGCTGTGCAATGGGCTGTGGTGGGAGACTGCAGCAAAGCCCGTCTCTGCCCATCTTGCCCCAGGTTTATCAATAACTTGGTGATAAAACCCAGCTTGGGGTACCAGGTCAGGTGAGGAGCTGTGGGTCCAGTGGGGAAGGCGATCCCGCCTTTTCATCCAGTCATCCCGAGGAATCTCACAGGCTCTAATCGCATCCGGCTGCTATGACTTGATCTTAAAGAGGATCCTGGGTTATGGGCAGCTGTAAATACCAGTGGGTAGATTAGCAGAATATACAGTATCAGCACTACCAGCCGAGTGGCAAGCAGGGGGGCATACCTCCCTGCTGGGATGCACGCTTAAGAGTTTCTTGATGTTTCCAATACTTATGGACTCAGCCTGGATTTTCTCTCTTTCCAGCTCCATTTAACTTAGATCCCATGAAACTGCTTTTTATCTTCGTCCTTGCTGACTTCCCAGGCAAGGAGAGAAGACAGCAGGGTAAATAGGGAGATTTGTAGTTCCAGTTAAATATACTAATACCTCCCCCCAGCCAAAACCGGACAGCAGCACCCTCTCTATTAGCATCCCCTGAGTCCTGGGGAGCCGGGGGTGGTTCTGCATTGCTGGCATTCCTGCTCCGGCTCCGATGGCTGTGTGCCACTGCCAGCCGCCCAGCACGCTCAGTGGGACATCCTGCTCCTGGCCACCACCCAGGTACTGAGCCGGGGTGTTCCCAGGCCACCCCCCGGAAGCTCTCCCCTTCCCTGGGGGCAGCTGGGGATGCTTAGCACCATCCAGGTCTGGCTCCTGCACACTGGGTACCGGCTTTCCCAGCTCACTGGCTGTTTAGCTGGGATGGAGTGGGATGGAGAGAGTTGGGGCTGTCGGAGGGTCTCTGCCCAGTGGGGTACACCCAAGCAAACAGCAGAGTGGGGCAGCATTGGTGAAAAAACCCTTAGGAAGGCTCCTGATGTGTGCCCAGGCATTTAATCATAAACCAAATTAAAGCAGAGGCTTGATTATTTCTCTGTGAAGTGGGTATTTCTGGTGAAAAATCCAATGGCATTATCCTAAAAGGCTCAGAAAATGCTGAAGGAAGCACCCTCTCCCCAGCACACAGCTCGGGTCCCTCCATCCTGGATGTTCCCATGCCAGGGTTGATGCATCTGGCCCAGCCTGGATGGGGAGGGAGAGAGATCTTCCTTGGAAATCCCCTGTGAAATGCCAGAAACAGAGCAAGGTCCAGCTCCTCGCTGGAGTTTATAGCAACGTGCTGGCTGTTGTGGCTCTGCAACGGGCTTTCCTTATTTATTTTCTTCCCCTTATGGGCTCAGAAACCATCCGCAGCCAAGCACAGCCCATTCACAGTAGCTGGGATTTGTCCTCCTATCTAGTCCAGGGAAGAACTTCTAAATCTCAGCTGCAGCCGGAGCCTGGCATGGTCAAACAGCAGTAATGCCCCTGTCCCCAAATGCACCCCACAGGGCTCGCTGGCTGCCCTACCAAAACCCAATCATTGCATGCTGAGGTTCCCATGCTGCTGGTCCAGGTTAAATTTTCCTAGCAGGACATCCTAAAAATCACCCGGGTGCATGCCGAGCAATGCAGCAGAATGCCGTAGGTCAGTACAGCCACACATGGGTTGGAAACAGTCCCTGTAGGAGCATCAGCCCTTGGGAAAGGGAGCCGGGTGCTGAGACACGACTAGATATAGCTGTTACTCTGTTGCTTTGTTTATAATTTTTATCCCATTAGCAAAATCATAGGGAAACTATGGATGAGATAAGAGAGCTGACATGTTTGTGTGACCATCCCTGCCAGTAACAATGCTGTTACTGAAATGCTGGGATGGAGGATACTCGGCTGGTGATAATGCGGGATCACAGTGAGCAGCTGCTATTTCCTGTCCTCTTAATATAAATACATCTAGTGCAAGAAAAATCTGTGTGTTTTATGTGAATGGTATTTTCAGTCATAACCACACCACCTTCTTTTTTTATGTTAATTTTTTGAGATACGCCTAGCAATGCAATTAGCTCAGTTAAACCTTGTCCAAAAGAAAAAGAAGAAGAAAAAAAAGAGTTCCATTTATTACATTTTCCATCTGTGTTTCCATTTCTTGGGACTTTGAGCAAGATTAATTCTAGAATGGTTAAAGAGAAATGTCACTGGAGTCTTTGGGCTTTTCCTTTCACAAAGAGGAGAGGCAGACCGGACACTGGCTAATGTCCATCTTTCCGAGCTCTCCACACATCAGAGCCTGGGGCAACTCATGCTGAGCATGGTTTTTCCCAAAGACTCTCCTTTGGCCATGAGAGCATCGCCCATCGATATGAGACACAGCATTTCTCTTCGGCTATATAACAGCATTAGCATACATGCCATCCACGCACATGTTTATATATTGCCTTGCTGGTATTCAAGAGCTCTTCCTGCTGCTTTATTTAGCCTCTGCGGCAAGGCTGTGTTACTGTATCGCTGTATTAGATGAGGCGGGGGGGTGCAAGCGATGGGGCAGGGGCCATGCAGGACACTCTCAGAGAGGCTGACTCATGCTCCTCAGCAACACACAAAGTGGTGAGGCCATGTCCTGCTTGTGCTCTCCTCAACCCCTAAAGTGTTTTATGAATTGGACTAAACGAACCGAATGGCAACTCTTCCATGCGCCTGGCCCCTACCTGGATGTCCCCCACTACGTTATCTGCAGGAGGGGTGTGTCCAAAGTAATTTTATTGGGAAAAATTAGACATTTCTGGCTGGGGTGGTGGTCTCTGCTCAGCCCATGTCCTCAGCTGCGGTGGCATTGAACATGGGTGGCTTCAAAGGCGAGAACACAGCACAACACAAGTAGGAGTGAGCTTCTGCGTGGGAATGCGCTCTGACTTTCACATGGCATGGATAAGAGTGCAAGATTGAGCCCAAAGACAAGAGTTTTCCAGCCCTGGCTGCCGAAAGCCAGGCTGCTTTTTTCCGTGAGGAGAGCAGCGTGTTGGATTCCCACTGCTGGTACCGCGCACTCGCATAATGTAATTACCCAGCACGATCTGTTGAGCTGCAAGCAGATTTCAGAAATAAGTGTCAGGGTATTCGCAGCAGAGCTGCTCTTTATTTAGGTCTGGGAACAAGCGGCTGTTCTCTCCTGGAGCCTTGTAGAGACTGCGGGGGCAGAGGCAGCCTCGCGGGTCATCCTCAAAAATGCCTATAGACGCTTAAAAGTGAGGAATAAATAACTACTCCAAAAACAATCTCACCAGATGGCACTTCTGAAGAAGGAGCGGCTCAGAGATGCTTTGCTGCTAATTTATGGTGGTGGTGGTGCTGCTATTCCTGTCCTGGGTCACCTATGGAGCGACCTGTGTGTGCGCTAGCTCTGTTACATGCGTTGAGCAAGCACTGGCCCTCACATGAATGTGCCCAGCTCACTTTTAACCCAGCTGCCAGACCGTTAGCAGGGGCCTTAATGGGAACAGGCTTTGGCCCTAATTCTTCTCCTGCCTCTACCCAACTGCAAAGTACTATCTTAACATGCCAGCGGCACAGCCAGGAATGGGGATACTGGGCTGGGTGCAGAGGGTGCTTGGGACCCCTCTCCAGAGATGCTTCGGTCCCCAGTGGGGACACATGAGTCCCCTTCTGGGAGATACCCAGGTTGCCCCAGGAGGATGCTCTCTCCGGGTATGTCTGGGTGGGTAAGTTCTCTGGGGAGGCTTGGGTCCCCCCTTGTAAGTGCTCAGGTCTCCCGCGGCCGGTGCTCTCCCCAGGGGATGCTCTGGTCTCTTCCGAGCAGTGTCCCCTCACGGGAACGCGGGCCCCCCGGGACCGGAGGTGGGGTGCGTGTGCCTGACTACCGCCGCCTCCTCCAGGGCGAACGCTCGGGTACCCCCTCGGGTATAGGTGCTGGGTTCGCTGCGGGGCTCCTCGTGCCCCTTCGCCGGGGCCGCCCGGTTCCCCCTCGCTGTCCCGGGGACCGCGCTGGGGCGGGAGGCGGTGCCGGTGCGCTCGGGGCGGTGCGGGCCGGGAAGGGGCGGGGGCGGCTGCGGGCTGGGCTGTACGGCTCCGCTAGGCTCGGCGCGGCTCGGCACGGCTCGGTTCGGCTCGGTTCGGCTCGGCTCGGTTCGGCTCGGCTCGGCTCGGCAGGCAGCGCGGTCCCCGAAGCCGCAGGTAGGTGCGTGCCTGGCTCCCCGCTCCGCGCTACCGGCCCGGCTTAGCCCGGCCCGGCTCGGTTAACTCGGCCCGGCTCGGCGGGGCTACCGCGTCCCGACGCGGCCCCCCCTGTGCTGCCGCGGGTGGGCCCGGCGTGGGGTGTCGTGGGGCCGGCGCGGCTGCTTGTTGCGCTTGGGGGATGAGTTCGAGCCGGAGAAGTGCGAGAGGCTCCAGCTGCAGGAATGCGAGTCATTTCCTCCGCCCGCCGCCCGCGGGGAGGTGAAGGCGAACGCGCAGCGGCCGGGCTGCCCCGCGACCCCCGCCCGCCTCCGCCCCTCCACGGCCCCGGCTCCGCCGGACCCTCGCCCGCTGTCTCTGCGTGCCCCGGGATCGCGCTCGTCCATGGGTCCCCTTGTCTACGGGACGCCTGACCGCAGGGACCACTTGCTCATGGTTCACACTCACCCAAGCGTTCTGTGGCCCATGGGACATCTTGCCCCTGGGTTGTGCTTACCCTTGGGTCCTCTCGCCCCTGGGACCCTCTTGCATCTGGGACCCCCTCACCCACAGATCTCCTTGTCCCTGGGATCCTTTGTTTATGGGTCACACTTGCCCAAGCGTCTTGTCACCCATGGGACCCCTCACCACTTGGTCATACTCACCCGTGGATCCCCTTGTTGGCACTTGCCCATGTGTCCCTTCATCCGCAGGTCCCCTGACCCATGGGTCACACTCATCAGTGGGTCCCCTTGCCCATGGGTTACACTCACCCATGATTGCCTTGCCCATGGGTCCTTTTGCCTGTGGATAACACTTGGTCACAAGTCATACTCACCCACAGATCCCCTCGCTCCTGGGATTTCCTCACTTATCCATGGGTCCCCTTGCCTGCAGGGCTCTTCACCCCTGGGTCACACTCACCCACACATCCCCTTGCCTGTGGTACCCCTTGCTCATGGGTCACACTCACCCATGGGCCACACTTGCCAGTGGGTTCCCTCACCTGTGGGTCCTCTTTTTATGTGAGACCTCTTTTCTGTGGGTCCTCTTGCCCATGGGACCCCTCACCCATGGATCTTGTAATCTGTTGGTCCCCTCACTCATGAATCCTCTCACCCATGGATCCTACTGTTTCTGAGTCACAGTCACCTATGGGACCCTGCTGTTCATGGGCCCCACTCACCAGTGGGTCAGTCAAGGGGGTGCTGTGGCTCGGGGTGCAAGCCAGTACCTGATAGCGGCACTAATGATCTTCTCTGAGTGTCCTACTGAGGATGCGAGTCCCTGCCAGGTTCTGGAAGTGGCGAGGATAAACCCACACGGCTCTTAAACCGGGCTTTAACTGACATCGAGCCCTTGTGGCAGCAAGGAAATCGGGGCTGAGGTTTCCCAGGACCATGCATGGTGTTCCCACGTCCTTTGACTTCCACGTAGGAGTGAGGCAGTGCCCGGCCCTGCGTGCCCCCTGCCCCCACCACCTTTGCTGTCGTTGCAGTCCTGAATCAGCTTTTTCCTGCTCGTGGCTGATGCATTTCTGGTCATGAGGATGTTTTTATCTCTAAGCCAAACTCTGCTTTTCCAGTGATGCTTTGGCGTGGCACTGATGGAGCTGGGCATGTGGAGCTTTGCCACTCTGCCTAATTCCCAGGCTGGTTTGTGTCGGTGTTTTTCCATGGGGCTTGCTTGCCCTCTCCAATTCTTGGATGGAGCGGGGATTATTTTGAGCTCTCTTGCTTGAAAGTGATGTTGTTTCGTTTAAAACTCCCAGTCCTGAAGGCACGTTGGGGTTTGGTTATAGGTACTGGCTTTTTACTATCGTTTTGTAGAGGCATTTCTTTTTTTAAACTGGGTTTATTCAGGCTCTTTAAACCCCGAGTCTGTAAGCAATTATTCCATTACATGAAAGTCAGGACGCTGAAAAAGATTAATTCAGACCAGATGTAAAAATAAATGTGAATTTCAAATTAAGATGATGTCAGCTCCCTCCTGCTAAAAAAAAAAGAGGCAGCCTTTGGACTCCAGATGGAGTATACAAATGATGGCGGTGGTTAAAATATCTGCCTGCTTCTTAATTGAGTTTTATGCTTTTTTTTGGCCTTGTCTGAAAAAGCAGGCTTAGGATATTGCTCAAACAGCAACAACAAAAAAGCTTTTTCCCCCTTGCTGCTGGGGGAAAGGGAAGTTTATGGAGGCTCCGGCGTGGCTGCAGGGCTCTCCCAGCCAGAGAACCAGAGAGCGGCACTGCTGGGGGAGGACAGATCCCCCTCTGCCCGCCCCAGGGTTAAAAGAGAAAGTAGCTTGGTTTTGGTTTGGTTTTGCGGGATCTGGAGCTGAAGGCGAGGACGCTGCAGGGCTCTGGATGGTCCAGAAGCAGTTATGTGCCGTTTGGCATAAAATGGAGCTGTTTTTCGGGCTCGGTGCAGAGCTCTTTGCATCCTTTTTTTCAACTCCTGCCCGTGTGCACAAAGCACTGCATGTTCCCCAGAGTGAGGATGGGTTTGGGCGCTGAGCCCATGTATGGGAATGGGCCTGGGAGCGGGGCATCAGGGATGGGGCTACCCAAAAGTGCTTTCCCCTGGGAAAGGAAAGCTCAGGGCCAGAGCATCTTGGGTGAGGGTTATTAAGTAGGGAGGTCCATGGTTTGGAAACTCAGGGATGTGGGATGGTGACACTGGCTCTTAAGCTGATTGGTGGTCCAGGGATCCCGCAGCCAAGGCTGAGGGCCAGATTGCCAAGGATTTATGGATGCTGCCTGCAGTGTGGGCTGCAGCTTGCCCAAAGAGAGGTGAGCAAGGGCAATACTTCACATGCATCCTTCAGAGGGATGCCTGCAGTCCCAGGAGTGGCACCTGAGCTCTGAGAGGTTTGGGTTTGTTACTGGTGCTTCTTGGAGACGGTTCATAAAGTCCTTGGGAACGTGGTGGGGACAGGATCTGGACCTAGATGAGGGAGAAACAATCCCTCCCCAACCCAGTCTTGATGCCATGGATGCTCTCACAGATAATACTGTAGTCCTGAAGGCTCGGGTGAAGTTTGCCGGAAGGAAATAAAATGGAAGGGGCTGGTTCCGTAGCAGAAGAGGGAAGAGGAAGATCAGGCGCCGTCCCTCCCTCACTGGAGCCTGTGCCAGGCGAAATCCATTTCTGTATGCATCTTCGCGGAGGCTGGGAGGCTTTATTTATATTTTAGTGCACCAAAGTAAGGGAGCGAAGAGGCCTGTGATGGCTCTGCTGTAGGTCACAGGCAGATGGAAAATCAGCACTTCCAGGCCGGATCCTGCTCAGTGCATGGCAGAAGGATGGGCTGGGGAAGCGGTTTCCCGAGCTGCCGTGGCTCGTCCCATGTTTCCCCGTGTGCTGATGTGATGTCCCGTGGGGCTTGTCCCCAGTGGTGGCTGTGTTTGCAGCTGCGGCACAAACAGGAGAGGACAGAGGGGCCATTATCCCAGTTTGGGGATGATGCACTTGGCTTGGCCTTTTGTGGCTGTCCCTTGGGTGTCCCCAGCACCCACTCATCGTGTTGCTGTGGTCCCGTTGCAGCAGCCAAAGGGGAGGAAGAGGAGGAGGGGAAGAGAAGGAGTGTTGCAGGGGTGGAGACAGGCGAGCTCCTGAGGGAACCTTCCTTGCAGAGGGTTTTTGGATACCTCCAGCACTTGGGGGCATCTGCTGGGGCTGGTGGGGCTGGCCCCCGGCTGCCCAGGCTGAGTTTCCAGCATCCAAATAGCTTTTGTGGCAGATGAAGTAATGTAATATTTATAACCGAGTCCTTTTTCCCAGTGAAGGTCTCTTTCATCTGCCTCTCTTCATTAGGAGGAAACTGTTGAGTTCATGAAGAATTGGAGACAATTTTAATTATGGGGCAACCACAAGCAGGAATTAATCTAGCTTTTGGGTTAGTAGAAGCTGCATTAAGTGACGGCCTTAAGACTTGTAATAACAGCTCATGCATACCTGTGCCCTGTGATGTGGGGTAAAACCGACTCTAAACACTTAAAAACAAGAAATTCCTGCCCTGTGAATTCATCTTCCCATCTTGCTCTGCACTTCGGGCAGCCTCTTGCTGTGGGATGGCCTGTGCCTACGTGTGGGTCCCATGCGGAATCCCTTCTCTCACCCCTATTGTGACTTTGGGGGGCTGGAACAAAAGCCTGGTAATGGGTTAGAGACGCCATGGTGCAGAATTTTTTATTTATTTTAATTAATTTTAATTTTTATTTATTTATTATTTTATTTATTTTGGCAAGGGATGTGAATTTGGGTGACAGAGAAAAGGGCTGGATCTGCTTGAGGCTGGGGATTGTGTGGCTGGATTGAGTGGTTGGCACTGTGGTGTGGTGGGTACCACGGGGGTACAAACCTTACCCAAATCCACAGGCTCACGGACTCAGATGGTTGTTTTAGATGTGATTAAATATGTGGAGGGGGGGAAGAAATGCTGCACGTGCAAACCAGCCTGGCTTCGCATGCACAGAAGCTGCGTACTTGCTTCTTTGGAAGAAAACCCCACCTCATCCTTCAAGTTCAAGCGATGTTAAATCCCCAACCCTGGAATTGCATCCAAATTTATATTTCCTATGAGGGAGCCTGGCATGCTGCTCCAGCACCTCTGTCTGAACTGGGCCCAGCCTCTGCCTGGCCTCGGCCGTGTTTGCAGGACCCCGTGCTGAACAAATCCCCCGCCGAGTCAGCAGCGACAGCCCAAGCTGCTTTTCCAGGCCCGCAGGTTTATTGCGTGATGTTTTCTTTACAGCAGAGCTTTGCGGTGGGGTTTATCCCATGGCAAAAGTACAAGGGAGGGAGATGGTATTCCAGCAGCCTGGGCTGAAAACCACGGTGGATCGAGGAATTTTCACTGCGTCGTCCTGGAGTTACAGAGCACATAAGGCATTTGCAGTGCCTTCCTATGGAATCTTAATGCTGTTTTCCCTGTATCAGGGAAAATGCAGCTGGAAGATCTGGGTCTCTGGGCACTGTGGAGGCTGATCTGTGCCTGTTCCGAGTGTTTTCTCCAGTCAGCTTTGCTCTCTGGATGGAAAACCCTTTGCAAAGCTGCAAAGGGTGGAGGTTCTCACTCTGGCTGTGGTGGGACCCCAGCGTGGTATTCCAGGGGGTCTCTCCCTGCAATCCAGTGTCTTTCCAGCTCGGAGCCGGATATGTGTGTGCTTTTTGATGGCGCTTGCACTGAAGCGACTTGCTGAGGGCAGCGGCGCGGGGTCCCAGGGAATCAAAGCTGACATTGTAAGAATGAGCAGCAGATGCTCGGAAAGAATTTGCCGGCATCTGGCTGAGGCTGCTGGAGGCACATCACCCTGCAAGGGGCTTTGTGTGCCCACTTACTAAATCTGCCACAGCTCCAGCGCACAGAGGGCTGGCAGAGCCCCAGGGGATGCTCCTGGAGTTGAGGGGGTCTCACAAAGCCGCTGTCCTCCCCTGTGATACCCTGTGTGGTCGTCTCATGAGGTGTTCTCATTCAGCAGCATTTTCTATACAAATAACAAAATATACGGTTCTTTCCCTCATGTGTTTCACTTGCCTTTGGAGGTAGGGTCCTGTAGAGCTGCTTCTGAGGGAATGTTTTCTTTGGCTCTGCCAGTGCTATCCCCACCAAGCTGCACGGTGCCCGTGCTCTGCTGATGCCAGCTCATGTGTTTTAATCCCCCGATGCTCAGGGACCAATTCATGCTGCAGGAGGAGGAGTAAATATATTGATTGGCATGGGGATGAACAGCCCAGGGGGTGCCAAGAGCAGTGTGGAAGCTCTCCCGAGGGACGCATAAGCTGCACAGTGGGGCCTGATGCCCAGCTCCTGCCTGGCTTTTAAAGGCAGTTTGGAGGCAGCGAGCTGATGAGCTGTGACACTGGTGTTTCTGCCAGTGCCCCGAAGGCTTGGTTCTATTTCAACGTACTCTTAAGAAGGTGTTTTCCTCAGGGATTCCGCTGTGAGCAGAGCTTGGTGCAGAGGTGGTGGTGGAGGAGGCACCCATTCCCAAACGGCTGCTTGTTCCTGTTGCAGGGATGCTGCGGGGCCCCAGGTGTGCGGGGCTGATGCTGTGATGCTGACAGCAGAGAATAGCCTCCTAGTGACGGGTTTACCAATAAGTTCAGGTGGGCTGTGCTTGTGGCTGTAGTCCTGAGCCCACAGGGCTGGTGGGAAGATGCTGTCCTGCACCCACTGGGGCTGCAAGAGGCCTCTGGGCGGGAGAAGGCTGCTGGAGGGTGCTCCGGAGCACGGCTGCTTTGGGCCCTCCCTACCGTGGCCCATGCAGGTTGCTTCACGCCCAGCCCCGTGTCGGTGCACGAGAGCTTCTGGGCACCCAGCTGGGGTCAGGATGTTTGCCAAATACCTTCAGCCCCGTTTTGTTCACCGCTGTGATTTTTAATGAACCTGGAAACCGACCTGTCTGCTGCGCTGTTTGCTCCCAGTTGGGATCAGTCGTGCCTGGGCACAGCCACGATGAATGGATGCAACACACAAATGCTATGCATGGATGCAGTATGTGGCCACAATGCACAGATGCAATGCACCGCTGCAAGGCACAGCAACAACGCATGGATGCAGTGCATGGCCATGATGCGTGACCACAATGCATGAATGCAGTGCATGGCCATGATGCATTGTTGCATGAATGCAGTGTGTGGCCATGATGCATCGATGTAGCGCAGAGATGGACTACATGGCCACAGTGCATGGATGCAATACACATACATGATGCATGGTGCAATGCACAGCAGCAATGTGTAGGTGCAGTGCGTAGATGCAACATGTGGCCCTGATGCATGTCTGTGGTGCATGGATGCAGTGCACGGCCATCATGCATGGATGCAATGAGCAGATGCAATATATGACCACAAAGTGCAGACGCAATGCACAACTGTGAAGCATGGCCACTGCATGGATGCAGTGCAGGGCCACCATGCACAGATGCAATGCACAGATGCAATATATGGCCATGACACATGGGTGCAATGCACGGCTACTCTGCATAGCTGCGCAAGGCCTTGGTGGTGCAAACCCAGAGTGGCGCAGCAAGAGAGCATCACCTCTGGATTTCCCAACTTCTGCAAAACCCCAGTAACTACCAAACAAAAAGTCACCTCAGGGCACGTTTTTCCCTGCTGTACAAATATGCAAGTTAAACTGTTTTGGAAGCCAAAGGCATTTTCATTTAGACCAAAGCAAATATTTTGTGGAGAGGGAAACACTATACTGTCCTTGGTGCCAGCATAAATCTATGGGTTAGGAAAAGGGTGAACTAGTTTAGAGTTTAAAAATCCTTGCTCATGGTGTCATGTGTGTGTTTGTGTTCCTGGGAACAGTCGTGGGGCAAAAAGTGCTTAAGGAATATTTGCCCTTGAAAATAAGAATTGGCTGAGGTTAGTGCTAGGACAGATTCACCCCTCAGCCCTGGTACCGATTTAGGTGAACGTTGGGAAATGGCAAGAGACAGCGATTCCCATCTTCAAATTGCTGTTAGTGCTTGGGTTGTTCGATTTAACCCCCGTAAAGAGCTGGAGCTGGGGGGAATGATGCTGGAGGGGACACAGGGACCTGCTGTGAGACCCAGCAGCGGCCCCTTGCCTTTCTGCTGCCGGCAGCAAAACCTCCCTCGCCGCTGCGCTGCTCCTCCCCGGCAGAGCCGGGTTTGTTCCCAGCAGATAGACTTCTGGTTTTTATAATTATGCCAGGAAAGCTTTTTCTGAGGTTTTTCTGAATTTGAGCCGGGAGAATAAATCTGCTGGGTCAGGATTTTTGGGCTCGGCTGAGTTCCTGCACTGCCCTAACTGTGGCGCCAGGGTTGGCATACAGGGTGGCCGTGGTGGGGTGCGTGCAGAGGTTTTGGGGGACACTCCGATTCCAGAGGGTTATGATGATGGGTGGGAAGGGTGCCTGCCTCAGGATGTGGGAAGCTGGGGGTGCCATGCACAGAGCTCAGCCCCCCCGTCTCGCCTGCAGGGATGGCGCCCGCGGGGACCGAGGCCGCCCCGGCCCACTGGTGAGGTGCTCGCCGCCTGCCCCGAGCCCCGAGCCAGGACCACGATGAACAAACTGACCTTCCACAACAACAGAGTCATGCAGGACCGCCGCAGCGTTTGCATCTTCCTTCCCAACGACGACTCCCTCAACATCATCATCAATGTAAGGCAGCACAAGGACCAGGGTAACCCTGAGCACCGATGTTTTCATCACACCCGGGGGCTTGCAGCCGGGTGCATTTGCAAGCTCTGGTTTTGCTTCTGGTTTCAATTTGGAGCCTGCCTGATCTTGCCCTGCCAGAGAAATGCACACGAGTTATTCTCCCTGAAGGCTGTGGCTGTGTTTTATGCTCCTCTGCTTCTTCTCGACACGATGTGCTGCTGGCAGAGCTGTGATTTTGGGCGGGTGACCTGCTGCATGCCATCCCACTGGGCAGCATGATGCGGAGTGGGCAGTCTCTCCTCCCTCAGTCCTCACCCCACACATCCATGGTGGATGGCAGTTCAACCTCTCATACCCCAGTGAAGAAACAGAAGGGGTTTGGCTCTGATTTGGATGTAATATGAAATATGAAATTCCCAGGTTTAATTTTTTTTTAATTCACCACCACCAATATTCTACTTTCTGCTCCAAAGCCATCTCCCTGGTGCCAGACTGGTTGCAGTGAGGTCTCTACCAACGCCTGCTGCTCTCAGGCTGCCCCATGCATCTGCCCTGTGCATTCCATCACTGGGAGAGCTCTGGTCCTGCACCCCAGGATGGGACCCTGCTTTTGGGGACTTCCATGTTGGCCCCATGGAAAAATGAGCCCCACAGCCCAACCCGTCACCCCCGTGCTCCTGCTTGAGGATGCTGCGGTGGGTTTGGTGCCTGCCTGGCTCAGCCACGGATGCTGAAAGGATTGTGTGGGTTTTTGCAGGTGAAGATTTTGTGCCACGAATTGCTGGTGCAGGTGTGTGACCTCCTGAGGCTGAAGGACTGTCACCTCTTCGGGCTCAGCGTCATCCAGAGTAAGTCAGGGGCTTATGCCATGGGTTCGTGCCCACGGCCAGACCAGCCCAATGCCATCATGGCTCATCATGGCACGATGCCCCTGGGTAAGGGGTGCATGTTTGCCCAAACGTGAATGCAAATTTACCCAACCCTTTGGTGGCTTCTCATTAAGTGACAGGGAGGTTATGGACCCCCCACATCACCCACTGATGGGCTAGGGCAGGGCTTGGCGGGATGCAGGGAACACAGTGGGGATGCTGATGCCAGCTCTGTCCCACTCAGACAATGAGCACGTGTACATGGACCTGGCCCAGAAACTCTACAAGTACTGCCCTAAGGAGTGGAAGAAGGAGGCCAGCAAGGTCAGCGGTGAGGTCTTGCATGGAGAGCTGACGGCAGTAAGGCCACCTCTGTCCCCGTCGCAGGTCACTTCCAGGAGATGGGAATGCAGCCGAGGGGTGGGAGGGGGCACTTGGCTGTTAGTCTGCACGGGGTGGGGGGACTGGTGTGCAAAGTGAGTGAAACCCAGATGATGCTTGATGGCTGTCACTGCAAGTGCCACTGTGTGCCGCTGCTGGGGATGCGTCCTCCATGCTCCCCACCCTGGAGCTGTGAGTTTTTCCTCCCTTACTTCCTTACACTTCAGCAGGAATTCTAAGCTGTCCCTTCTTCCGGTTTCTAAAATCGAGTGTTTGGGCTTTTCCCCCCAAAGCACCTTTTAATTATTTCAAGGCAATGTGCTGATTGGGTTGGTGCGAAGGCTCCTGTGCTGGCACTGAGAATAGGGCTGGTGGGAGATGGGCTGGGAGGGGTGGAAGAGGGGCAGCAGCAGCAGCTGGGGGCTGCAGCCCCCCTGGGGGTCTCAAACCCAGCCTCCTGCTTCTTTAAATCCAAATCCCCTTTGTGCTTCAGCACACTGGGGTACAAAAATAGGTTTAAACTCTAACTCAGGAAAAGAGTACAAGCAGTGTTAGCAAGTGAACTCCTCCCTGTGGCTTTTTTGTGGAGGGCAAAGGAGTGGCCATGACGGACCTGGCCCCGGGCGAGCAGAGGAAAGGGGCTGGGGCACGATGCTGGGGTCTGCACAGGAGCCCTGAAAATCTCCTCCTTCCAGGGGATCGACCAGTTTGGCCCCCCGATGATCATCCACTTCCGAGTGCAGTACTACGTGGAAAACGGCAGGCTGATCAGGTAGGGTGCACCCACCCGTCCCACTGTGGCGGGCACCCCCCGGGGCTTGGTGGGCAGAGCTGCTGGGGGGGGGCACCCAGAGGTACCCCTGGCTCAGAGCCTCAGGATGCCACGGGATGCTGCTGGCATCCCAAAAGCTGGAGCTGTTTGTGGCAGGGTACTGAGCGGCTGCTCCTGCCACTTGCTCTGCAGGGGCACATGGGGACACTGCTCCCAGCCAGCCATGGTGGAGCCTTTTGAGGGGCTGGGGACATCGTACTTAGGGTTTTACCAGGGCTTAACCCAGGGCACAGCCTGATTTTAATTCACACGTGTGCCTGTGGCCAGGTGGCAGCTTCAGGTCCTGTCTTGGGGAAAAAACGATTTTCAGGGTCTTGGGCACTTGGGGACACAGTGGCATCTGCAGCCCCGTGGGGATGCTTTTGGAGAGGCTATTTACCTGCAGGAGGGACTGGCTGGAAATTTGAGCACAGCAAAGTAGCTGTGATTTTGCACCACCTAATGGGATCCGGCTTTAATGAATGAGGGAAAGGGAGCAGCCAGTCCTGCTCCCTCTGTAAGATCTTCCCACCGGGAGGAGGGTGCCAGAGTTGTCTCTCACCTCCTGGTCTTGGTCATGAGTGAGTGTCCTGCTGGCTCCCCTCTCCTCTATTGTCTGCTGTCCCCACAGTGATCGGACCGCACGCTACTACTACTACTGGCACCTGCGGAAGCAAGTGCTGCACTCACAGTGTGTGCTGCGCGAGGAAGCCTATTTCCTCCTCACTGCCTTCGCCCTCCAAGCTGACCTGGGTGACTTCAAGCGCAACAAGCACTGCGGGAAGTACTTCGAGCCCGAAGCCTATTTCCCTGCCTGGGTAAGTGAGCTGTGGTGGGATCCCCACTCTGAGCTCATGTGAATCCCCATGAGGCTGCTGATGCTGGGCTGCTCAGAGGCTTCCCAGGCAGCCAGCGTTCCTGCTGGCTCCCTATCTCTGGCTTAGTTCCGGTTATTAATAACCTGTGACAACTGCGGGGCTGCAAATAGCCGTGGGCAGGGAGGGTTGGGGTTGGTGTGGTGGCTTGGGCAGCTCATTCCGCTGCTGGGGATTTCCCTGTGCACTGCAGGGATGCTCACAAGGGCTTCCCTGTGTGCTGTGTGCCAGCATGGCATCATCCCACCATCACCAGGGACAGCCCTTTAGGAACTGGTGTCCTTCATTGCAGCAGCCATGGTGGAGGCAGCTCTCAGGGTAGTCCTGGAGGGAAACTGAGGCAGAGCACAGGGTGACAGGCAGCCTCACATTACCTCCGACCATCAGGCAGAGCTGGGTGCTGGGGCAATGCCATCCCAATGATTTGCACAGACGAGGAGTAGAGAGCGGTCCTGTATGGCACAGTAATGGCAGACAGCTTGCATCTGGGACCTCACAGCAAGGACACGGTGCCAGCCTCTGGGTACCCAAAACCAAGTCTGTTTATTACCAGACAGGTAAATACTAGTTAGAGAGGAGTGATGAAGAGCTTCACAGCTGTGTGGGATGTGCCCTGGGACCCCAAACAGCTGAACCTCCTCTGTGGTTCCCTACAGCCAGGGCTACATGCAGATGCTGGCAAGGGGAAGGTTCATAAAGTCCTAGCCACCACTGCTCACTTTTATGTGATTTCTGGGTTTTGCCTCCAAATCTGCCAGCTTCTCTCTCTTTTGCACGTGTCAGTGAGGAGTGATGGCCCCAGGGCTATGTTCCCATGGGGAACATGCACTATGTCCATGCATGGCAATCCCTGCCCTGGAATGGGTGTCACCAGTGGCGTGGGCTCCACGGGCCAGGCACACTGAGAAATACGCATTTCTCAGTGGGAACTCCTGTTGACAAGAGGTTGTTGGCTGCTGTATCTGTTTTATTTTTGCTTGCAGGTCTCTATAATGAAGCGCATTGCTCCACTTTCCCTTTTCCCTTGAAATCGCTGCTGTCCAGGAGTGCTGGGGCTGGCATCCAGCCCCAGCCAGCTCTCCTGGAACAAGCTTCTTTTCTCCTCCAAACAGGTGGTTGCAAAGAGGGGCAAGGACTATATCCTGAAGCACGTCCCAAACATGCACAAAGATCAGTTTGCTCTGACAGCCTCCGAAGCGCACCTCAAGTACATCAAGGAGGCTGTCCGGCTGGACGATGTGGCTGTGCACTACTACAGGTTGTACAAGGTGAGCCCTGGCCCTGAGCTCAGGCTGGGGATTGGGTTCGGGGCTGCTTTTTACTGAAAGGAGCAACTTGCCAAGCAACTTCTAAGGTATTTTGGGAAGAGCTGCATTTGAGTTGGGACTTGCTGGCTGGAGCAGGGCAGTCTCAAGGGCAGTGCTTTGCTCCCAGAGGCAGGGAGATGCAGCTTTATATAGTCCTGCCATTTTCTACCAGTTATGGAGAGGCCAGAGGTGGCCAGGGTGTGGGGAAGCAGCTCTGGGGTTTCTGGGATCTTATTTTTCGGTATCCTCTCCTTAAGAAATACATGCTGGGGTTTTCTCCTGGGAACAGAGTTATTTGTTTGCTGGGTGCTGGGAGCTAGTGCTTCACAAACCATTCTATAGCATCCTTAAGTTAAGCAGAAGAACCCTCCAGGAGAGCACAGCGTGCTGGTGTAGGAGCACATCGGACTCAAGCATAAAAGTGCCCCAGCTCTGTTTCTGAAGGTCCTTTGAAGCTTTCTGAGGTGAAACTGCTTTTCCAGAGCCTTAAGATGGAGTGGCAGCTCCTGGCGGTTGAGACTGGGAACTTGTGAGAGGATGTGACGAGGCAGTGTGTGTGCATCATTAATTAAACAGTTGGGCTTGGTGATCTTAAAGGTCTATCCCGGCCTAAGTGATTCTATTATTAGTGTGGCACCTACCACATATGGCTGTTGCTGCTGGATGAGAGGTAGGGGGATTACAGGAGGATACCTTGGTTGGAGAGGGCGGAGCAGATTTCTCCACTTCATGCTGCAAATCATGTATTTTTAATTCCTTTAGGATAAAAGGGAGGTTGAGGCCTCCCTGACGCTGGGGCTGACGACGCGGGGCATCCAGATCTTCCAGGTAGGCAGCTGAGGAAGGGCAATGACGTGGCCCCCTCCCTGCATGGGCAACCCCTGCCAGCATCCTCAGCTGGGCCCGCCTCTTCTCTTGTTGCAGAACTTGGATGAAGAAAAGCAGCTGCTCTATGACTTCCCCTGGACAAATGTGGGAAAACTGGTGTTCGTGGTGAGTGCCACCATCCCCAGGCAGAGCATCTCTGCCTGTGTTGCTCCTGGCTCTGATTTGGGCACGGGCTGTTGTTACACAACACCTCAAGCAGGATGATTGCAGTGCAGGTGAAGGGGTTGATAGGTGGGCTGCAGCAGGAGTATCTGCCTCTCTGGGCTGACGTCCTCCCTCTCCCACACAGGGCAAGAAGTTTGAGATCCTGCCGGATGGGCTGCCCTCGGCCAGGAAGCTCATCTACTACACGGGCTGCCCGCTGCGCTCCCGCCACCTCCTGCAGCTGCTCAGCAGCAGCCACCGGCTCTACATGAACCTGCAGCCCGTGCTGCGCCAGGTCCGCAAGCTGGAGGAGAATGAGGGTAGGTGCCCCTGGGGTGTGAATCCCACCAGCACCAGGCTCCTGCCTGTATGAGGTCCTTGTGCCAGCCCCACGGCTGGGAACAGGTCAGGGGGTGGCTGTCCCCACGTTGTCCCCCTCAACTGTGCATCAGCCCGCCCTGGCCCTGACCAACCTCTCCTGGATGTCTGAGTGCCCAAAAACCCTCAGGCATTGCTGTGGTCCCTGATGGCCCAGTTCCTTCCAATGCCTCAATGCAGCGCTTCCCAGTGCCCCATGTCTCATCTCCAAGCTCAGAAATCCCTTGAGCATGCATAAGATCTTCTTCCTCTTCCTCCTTTTTCCAACCCTCATCTTCCTCTTCCCCTCTTCCTCTTCTTCCTTCTCCTTGTTCTCATCTTGCGTCTCCTTGTCCTCACCTTCTTCCTCCTCATCTTCATCCTCATTTTCCTCTTTTTTCTCCACGTGCTCCTCATTTTCTTCCTCCTCCTTTTCTTCCTCTTCCTGTCCTCTTCTTCTTCCTTCTCCTTGTCCTCATCTTGCTTCTCCTTGTCCCCATTTTGCTTCTCCTTGTCCCCCTCATCTTCTTCCTTGTCCCCCGCATCTTCTTCCTTGTCCTTGTCCTCCTCACCTTCTTCCTCCTCATCTTCATCCTCATTTTCCTCTTTTTTCTCCACCTCCTCTTCTTCCTCTTCCTCCTTCTCTTGTTGCTCTTTCTCCTCCTCCTACTTTGAAGCGCAGAGCACAGCAAGTTTGAGGCTGCCCACCATCCCCACCATCCCCACGTGCCACCAGGACAGGGCTGGCCACCCTTCTGGGCTTGGGTGACTGTGCCCTTAGGGACCAGGGTGCTCCAGGGGGTTGTGGTGCAGGCTGCCATGTGCTGACAGCGTGTCACTGGTCTCGCAGAGAAGAAGCAGTACCGTGAGTCGTACATCAGCGACACCCTTGACCTGGACATGGAGCAGCTGGAGAAGCGCTCGCGGGCCAGTGGCAGCAGCGCCGGCAGCGTGCGGCACAAGCGCCTGTCCCGGCACTCCACTGCCAGCCACAGCAGCTCCCACACCTCAGGCATTGAGACCGACCCCAAACCCAGGGAGATGGGGCCCGAGGATGGCTTCTCGGGCGCTGGTGTCCACCGCAAGCTGAAGACCTGCAGCTCCATGACCAGCCATGGCAGCTCCCACACCTCTGGGGTGGAGAGCGGTGGGAAGGACCGGCTGGAGGAGGACTCCCAGGATGATGGTGAGACACCAGCTGAGTGTGGGCTTTCCAGCTTGGGTCTCACCAGGTAACTGGGGTTGGAGGGTGCTCGGGAGGTGCACAGCAGTGACTTGTCCCATCTTGTCCTTGCCTGCAGAAATCGAGATGCTGGTGGATGACCCCCGGGAGCTGGAGCAGGCTGGTGAGATGGAGGTGAGCCCTGACATGTGCGTCTACATCACGGAGGACATGCTGCTGTCACGCAAGTTCAATGGGCACTCAGGTAAGGCGATGTCCGCTTTTATTTCCAAATCTCCAATGCAAGTCACACCTTCGGTGTTCAGCAGAGCAAATGAGCCCGCGCCATCCTTTTGGGACACCTGGAAAAGCCATTTTCCGCTCGGGTTGAAGGAGAGATGGGGTAAACTTGGTGAAACTACAAAAAGAAGGGGTTTCCTGGGAAAGGTGCAGGTTTGACTCGGAGCAGGACTGATGCTCTGTGCTGCCTCCCCGTGGCACAGGGGTGTGTGCCCAGGCTCGATGGGTTATTTGGAGATGGCAGGAGCTGCCCACAGATGATGGACGTAATTTCATTGATGTTCCTGATCACTGACCCCCACTCTCGTTTTTATGACAACTCTTCACTTGTTCCCATGAGCATGTGCACTGTTATAGAATCATAGAATCATAGAATAGTTAGGGTTGGAAAGGACCTTAAGATCATCTAGTTCCAACCCCCCTACCATGGGCAGGGACACCCCACACTAAACCATGTCACCCAAGGCCCTGTGCAACCTGACCTTGAACACCACCAGGGATGGAGCATTCACAACCTCACCGGGCAGCCCATTCCAGTGCCTCACCACCCTCACAGTAAAGAATTTCTTCCTTATATCCAATCTAAACTTCCCCTGTTTAAGTTTGAACCCATTACCCCTTGTCCTGTCACTACAGTCCCTGATGAAGAGTCCCTCTCTGGCATCCTTATAGGCCCCCTTCAGATACTGGAAGGCTGCTATGAGGTCTCCACGCAGCCTTCTCTTCTGCAGGCTGAACAGCCCCAACTTTCTCAGCCTATCTTCATACGGGAGGTGCTCCAGTCCCCTGATCATCCTCGTGGCCCTCCTCTGGACTTGTTCCAACAGTTCCATGTCCTTTTTATGTTGAGGACACCAGAACTGCACACAAGACTCCAAGTGAGGTCTCACGAGAGCAGAGTAGAGGGGCAGGATCACCTCCTTCGACCTGCTGGTCACACTCCTCTTGATGCAGCCCAGGATACGGTTGGCTTTCTGGGCTGTGAGCACACACTGAAGCTGGCTCATGTTCATTTTCTCATCGACCAACACCCCCAAGTCCTTCTCTGCAGGGCTGCTCTGAATCTCTTCTCTGCCCAACCTGTAGCCGTGCCTGGGATTGCTCCGACCCAGGTGTAGGACCTTGCACTTGGCATGGTTAAACTTCATAAGGTTGGCATCAGCCCACCTCACAAGCGTGTCAAGGTCCCTCTGGATGGCATCCCTTCCCTCCGGCGTATCAGCCCAACCACACAGCTTGGTGTCATCGGCAAACTTGCTGAGGGCACACTCAATCCCGCTGTCCATGTCACCGAGGAAGATGTTGAACAAGACCGGTCCCAACACCGATCCCTGAGGGACACCACTTGTTACTGGTCTCCAGCCGGACATCGAGCCATTGACCACAGCTCTTTGCGTGCGGCCATCCAGCCAGTTCTTTATCCACCGAGTGGTCCACCCATCAAATTGATGTCTCTCCAATTTAGAGACAAGGATGTCATGTGGGACAGTGTCGAATGCTTTGCACAAGTCCAGGTAGATGACATCAACTGCTCTGCCCCTGTCCATCAGTTCCATAGCCCCATCATAGAAGGCCACCAAATTGGTCAGGCAGGATTTCCCCTTAGTGAAGCCATGCTGGCTGTCACCAACCACCTCCTTGTTTTTCATGTGCCTTAGCATGCCTTCCAGGAGAATCTGCTCCAAGAGTTTGCCAGGCACAGAGGTGAGACTGACTGCTCTGTAATTCCCCGGGTCATCCATTTTCCCCTTCTTGAAAATGGGGGTTGTATTTCCCTTTTTCCAGTCATCGGGAACTTCACCTGACTGCCATGATTTTTCAAATATGATGGCCAGTGGCTTAGGAACTTCATTCGCCAGCTCCTTCAGGACCCACAGATGGATTTCATCAGGTCCCATGGACTTGTGTACGTACAGGTTCTTAAGATGGTCTCAAACCAGATCCTCTCCTACAGTGGGCCAAAGTTCTTCATTCTCACATTTCCTGCATCTGCCTTCCAAGACTTGGGTGGTGCAGTCAGGGTGGTGCCAGTGAAGACTGAGGCAAAGAAGTCATTAAGAATCTGAGCCTTCTCCAAGTCCAGGGTAGCCAGTTCTCCCGATAGCTTCTGGAGAGGGCCCACGTTGTCCTTAGTCTATCTTGTATTGGCAATGTACCTATAGAATCCCTTCCTGTTATCTTTCACATCCCTCCTGTTATCTTTCAGATCCCTGCATTATCACAAGTGTGAGCCTGGTTTTTCCAGAGCTGTGCCTAGAGAGTTGCCTGTATTTCCAGTTCTGTGCTGGGAGCTACTGGGAGGTCTCTGGGGTGCCAAGCTTCCTGGGGACAGCTTTGTATGCCATTTTCTTGCAAATTTGGGATGCTTTATAGATAACATTGGATACAAGTGGAGCTGTTGGGGTGAAGGCTTCCTGTGAAGCTGAGGGTGCTTTTGCCACAAAGCAAGGGCCAGCCTGCAGGGGCAGCAGGCATGGATTCCAAGAGAACTGAGAAGCCTTGAAATAACCATCACATCCTCCTCTCCCCTCTGTGCAGGGCTTATTGTGAAAGAGATCAGCTCCTCCACCTCCAGCTCCTCGGAAACAGTGGTGAAGCTGCGGGGACAGAGCACTGACTCCTTACCCCAGGTACGTGGTGCTGGTGAGGCTTTGAGGAGAACTGAAGCCCTGCTGGCACTGGGGTCTTGGGCTTCCCTGACCACCTTGGCTCCCCATGGGGTTCTGAGCTTTCTTTCTGCTTTGCCCAGACAACGTGCAGGAAACCGAAGACATCAACGGACCGGCACAGCCTGAGCCTGGATGACATTCGGCTCTACCAGAAGGACTTCTTACAACTGGCCAACCTCTGCCAGGACACAGCCCAGAGCTACACCTTTGGCTGTGCCCACGGGCTGGAGGAGGAAGGGCTCTACTGCAACGGCTGCTTGGCTCAGCAGTGCATCAACATCCAGGAGACCTTCCCTGTCAAAAGAACCAGCAAATACTTCTCATTGGATCTCACCCATGATGAAGTCCCTGAGTTCGTCGTCTGAGCACCACAGGGGGCAGGACCAGCTGCCCTCCCCCTAGGGGGAGGCTGGGGCTCCCTGCCCTGCATCGGGGCTGTCAGTGTCTCCTTTCCCCCACCCCACACCTCTCCCTGCAAACCGAGGCCGTGGAAACTCGGGGAATCACCCCAACAGTGGGCGGGATGGAATCCCCGGGCATGGCAGAGTCCCACCGGTGGTCCCCCAGCATCCTTTCTCCTCCGGATGAGTTTGTGTCAAACACAAGTTGTTTTATTTCGACTGGGAGAAGCACGACTTGTTTGAGCTCGCAGAAGCCAGCCCGTGTTTTCTCACTGCCTTGTGGCGAGGTGGCCTCTTTTCCTCCTTGCCCCCATCCTCAGTGCTGCCGGTGGCTCTGGCAGTGGCTTGGTGGCAGCTGCTGCTGGAAAGGAAGTGCCAGACTGTTGTGTTCAAGTCAAGCCAAAGAAATGTAAATACCCTAAAGGCCAGTATAGGGAGGGAGAATTGAGCAATAACCAGCTGGGGATTGATGAACCGTGGAGGAAGGCATGGCCAGCGGCATCAACCAGAGCATCAGCACAGTTCTTCCAAAACCACGTGCTGGAGGTGAGGCCAGAGCGGTCCCAGCAGGGTGGCTGGCAGCTCTCAAAGCCATTTGCAGCTTCATTTTTGTTCTTCTTTTCTCTGAGAAAAAAACCCCAAAACCCCAAACCACCCACCCAAGAAAGCCAAAAGCAAAGGAGGATGGAAAAAAAAACAGGTCACCTGTAAGGATATTGCAATAATGCATCCCAGACTTTGAATATATAGAGATTACATATATAAATATATCAAGGTATGTATGTTTATATATGTCTGGATCTTATAGACCCATTTGCATTTTACTTCTGCCCTAAAATACCTTTTATACAAAGGATCTGCCTCTCTTCTTTAATGAACCATATAAATAATCATATTTTTTTCTAAGCACTAAGTGAGAAAATAACTTTTGTCTTGAGAAGAATATGTATGCAACCGCGTTGTAATTGTGGCTCTTCCTGGTGCAGTCTCTGTTGTATTTTACCAAGGCTTTTCATGCGTCTTTAAGTTTCTTACAGTTCAAATAGTTCTGCTAAAGGATGGTGGTGATGTGCTAGAAAAACTCAAAGGTGGCTTCCAAGTGTGTCCCAGAGAAGCCAGCCTGCCCAGATGTAATATTTACCATCGGTACTGAAGGGTGAAGCATTACAGCAGCTAAAACTCACAGCACAATGCCTTTTTAGTCGATATTTTTAATTAGAGTTTAGTGATTGACAGCCAAAGTTTTGCCATATTTTGATATACCACCTTTTTTTAACTGGAAACTTTTCTTAAAAGAAAAAGATACTATTTTATAAGTAAGCACAACCTTATTTTTATAAAAAATGTTGGGGGAGAGAGCCAAGAAGGGAGAACTGATACCAAAAGAAACGGAGCGTGGCTGTTGGCACAGTGCAAACCCCCTCAGTGTTACTGTGATGCGGGAGCTGGTAGGGGAGAGCTTCGGGCGCTGCTGTGGCCCTGTGCTATGGGAACATGGCATGGGCGCAGCGTGTCCCGACCCCAGCGCTTGATCTCACCCAGCACAAGGGATATGATTGGAAATGATAGACAGCCAAATGCTGGCAGAGCAAGCAGGAAGATGGTAGGCCCAAAAGCTGGTTTTTGTCCCCCCTAAAGCTGCCCAGGGCAACTGGAGGATGCTGCATAGGGGGCTCGGGGCTATGTGCTCCCTTCTAGTTTTGGGGGGACCCCGGAAAACACCCCAAAAGCCTCCTTTGTGGATACCACATCTCAGAGTGGAATGCTTGCTCTTGGTAGCAGGAGCCCCACTCCAGGCCCTTGTCCACAGCCGGGTTTGTGGTTGCCGGGTGGTGTGTGTCTGCCCTGCATGGGCTGGTATGGTCAGGAAAATATCCTAAATTTATCCCCAGCCTCTTCTTTTCCCCTTTACCAGCCCCTGTGAGGCAGTGGGGCTGCAGCACCCAGCTGGGGCGTCCTGCTGGCACCCTTCCATCCAGTCTGGGATGCCCTCCATGGGACACTCACCCACTGCTCTGCAGAAACACATAGCTGGAGGGACAAAAAGGGTGAATCGTGTAAAGAAATGCCCAATGATGTTCAGAAAGCATTGGGGGGGGGGGCGGGGAGGGAGCAGCTTAATCAGGACTTCTTCATTTCTTCTCCTGCCCCATTATCTCATAGCTGAACCTGGAAGAAAGCAGGGTTTGGGGTGCTAAGGAGGGCAGCAATGGAGCTCACCCCTGGGCAAATGGGAGTGGGGCTGTGCCAGGGAGCAGTGGGGGGGACACAGAGGTGCCATTATTCTGCAGGTGGCCAGGGTGTCTGCAGGGTCCTGCTGGGAATGGGGGGTGGCAGTGCCTGACTGCCCTTAGTGCCGCTGCCCCTGCAGTAATGAGCTATCTGTCTGCACGAATGAAATAGTCCTTTCTGTGAAAGGATCTTCCTGTCAGGGCGATGGGAGAGCCAGTGACTGTGTTGCGAAAGGGAAACACAGGGAAAGCTATACAAAAACCCCGCAGAAAAACTGTTTTGTACCAATGAAGTTTGTTGTGTGCCTTTTGCGGTACGGCTGGAAACGACAATAAAGTGACAGTTGTTTGCATTACTTTGACTGTTGGGGATTTAAAATGCTGCCAGGCTGGAGTGATGAAACAACGGGTTAGTTTAACAAGTGTGGTAGATTTATTGTGCTCTCCAGCATCACCTGGCTCTGGAGAACAGGTAAAGGCAGCAGCCTCTGGTGGGGGAATTGATGGGCTGATCCTTTCCATCCTCATTTTTGGTGATTTCTAGGAAAGGGAGGACCAGTTCTCATCTGTCTCCAGGCCCCCCCAGCCCTGGTCCTCCCCAGCCCAGCCTGCTGGGGCTTGGCTCCCCACCCCAGGCAGTAGGAGACATAGTAGTTACCAGTGTGATGAGGGAGGTAGTCCTCTGCCTACTGCGCTCCTCTCTTTAATCCCCCTTTTTCCCTCCTCGTCTGCTTGGAGCAGGCTCTGCTTAGGGAGGATGGGATGGGTGTTTGGGAGCAGCACTCAGGTGAGTTTCCACAAGGGAGGAAGCTTCACCATGTTAAAGATGTGACTGTGACCAGGATCCTGCCCAAGAGCCCAGGATGGCATCTGGCCTCAGGCCGAGCATGGGGATGCTGTCAGAGCTTCCACCTCCTCTTGAGGCACCTGGTGGGATTTCCCAAGGCCCCAAGCTCCGTGAGTGCCTGGACAGGGAAGACTTCATTTTCTCTTTCCTGAGTTGACGTTTTTGGGTGAAGCGTGTGGATTCTCCAGTGTCCGATAGAGGGTTTGTGCTGCAGCCTTCCCCCTCCAACATGCAGGGCCACCTTCCCATCTCCCATGCCACCAGTGCTAATTAAGCTCCTCACAACATAACTAGCCAGGTCTTTTCTTCTTCATGTTGCCAGGTTTGCTGGTCCTGGCACCTACTTCCTCCAGCCAAGGAAAGCTGTTGTATAAGGTACTAATAGAATCATAGAATAGTTAGGGCTGGAAAGGACCTTTCCACATCCTCTTTCCCAGTTTTCTGAGCATCCCTTTATCCTCAGCACATTGATCCCCTCACACCCAGCCCATTCCTAATTGCTGAGATGCAAGTGGTAGAAAAGATAAAGGCTGTCTGATGTGAGGAGTTCACTGCTACTAGGAGCAAAATCCTGATTTCCTGCAGAGGATGAAGATCCTGTTCTCCCTTGGGGAAGCAGCATCAGTAAAGGTTCCTGGCTGGTTTCTCCAAGCATGCTGCAGATCTGGATGCGACCCTGTGCCTGGGGGCTACCAGCATCCCCAGGAGCCTGGGCACCTCTGGGACCTGCACTGGAACCTGCCTGCCTTTGCCATCCATCCTTCCTCCAAGCACCCTGGGAGAGGTATGGGGATGGAGATGTGGGGCTGTGCACCTCTGGTGTGGGGTATACACATGGCACCCTTCCCCTGGCACCCTCAGCATCAATGGTGGAGCAGTGGAGCATCCTGTGCCTATTCTTTGAGCTCCAAAAATAACTGCATGTTACCAGTGATTTCCCTTTGTCCTCTAAAACCAGCCCTCGTCCTCAGTAAGGCAGGTGCTGACCGTGGGGTGGCCACGGGTCTTGGTGCCCAATTGTTGATAACACCAGACGTTGTTGGGGCAGCTGATTGCCTCACGCAGGAGGGAGGAGTACAAGGGAGCAAGTGACTTCTGGGATGGGGACTGCATTGTCTGCTACTAAGTATAGCCTCTTTCATCCTTGGCCTATAAAACCCCTCAATTTTCCTAAAACCAGATGTTGAATGTTATTTTGCATGAGCCAGCCCTGCCGCCCAGGAGGGAGGGAGGGGAGGGGGCTCTCTCTTCCCCATAGACTGTCTTTAGCAAAGGCTAGTACCCTCAGCTAGGCCTTAAATGAATTCTCCTCCAGCATTTGATGGCTTGGCCTCCATTGCTCCTCCTTCATCTCACCAAGGGACAGGTCCCCAGGGGCGAAAGGTCCTCCAGTTCCCATCCCAGCAGCGTGTCCCCAGGCAGCCTTGCACCCACGCTGGCCTTTTCCCTTGGATGCTCCCTGGTGTTGGCAACCCTTGTGCTGCTCTGCCTTAACCGTTTCACGAGTTTAAGCTCTCATAGGAAGGCTGCACTTGGCCCATTTTATCTCCAGCCACTCCACTTCAGATTTTGCATCTCCTGTCACCATTTCGTGGCAGCCCGAGCGATCAAAGACTCGGGATTTGTAGGGCAACAACGTTCAAATGCCACTTTTACGGAGCCAAGTGCAAAATGCACTTTAAAAGGGGAACGTTGCAGTAACATCTCTTTTGCTTTTAAGTTTTGCCGCCAGATGACAACGGGTGGTGCTCTCTCAGTGTTACACAGTGATGACTCTCCCCAGGCAGGTGCCTCACAGAGCATCTTCCTTCTGTCAGCCCTTGCAAGCCAGCAGTGCTGGACACACCCTCCAACATCACCCCAATCATACACCAATGGCTAATTGCTGATAATTACAGAAATACCCCGTGTGCTTCTGTCTTTTTAGCCTGGGGATGTTCAGCACCCTGAAATCATCGTTGGATGCAACACTTTCATTTAGTGCAGCATCGCATGTACCCTGCATAGCGTTTGAGGTTCATGTGTCCGGGGTGGGGGACTCTGCCGTCGCCGGGCCCATGCTGGGTGCTGCTCGGGGTGGGGGGTGCCAGAGCCCCAGGAGCAGCTGGGGTGGGCTCTGCAGGGCCGAGCTCCGGAGCCCTGGAAGGAAATCAGACATCAGTGTTGCTGTGGAAACGGGAGGGGAAACCCATCCATGGCAGCCAGCGCCCCACTGCCGGGAGCCCTGCGGGCCTGGCCAGCGGGCGGGTGACACGCAGCCCCTCGCACCCACCGCTGCGGGCCCGGGGAGCTGCTGCTGTCACCCTTCGCGGGATGCCCGTGCCCCCCACCCGCGGGGAGCTGCATCCCAGCGCTGCTGCTGCGGTGGGCAATGGCACAGCTTGCAGTGCCCTGTTTCGGGGGGCTGTGCCGCACCCCAGCTCTGCAGTGCCCCCTGCCCAGGGACACAGGAGTGTACTTTGAGTGTATATATGTGTAACAGAGAGCAGACTTGAAGGTACAACCATGTATAGCCAAGGTACAGCTGGGCTGGCTGCAGATGTTTCCGGGTGCTGACAGAGGAAAGGAAAAGGCTGCCTTATACAAAACCCAACCAGCACTCACCAGGTCTCTTGTGCATTCAAAATCTTCCACCTGAAATCCTAAAAAATAGGCATGCAGGCTTACATGGATTAAAAATTAAATACAAACTACGGAGTCATGGGTGTTCCCAGAGGTGTGCCTTGGAGAGGCAGGTAGGGAATTACTGAGCTGGGAAGGTCTCGAGGGGCATGGAGAGGTCTGGGGGTGACAGGGATTTGGGCTGTGTGGTCAGCGCAGAGGTGTGAGTGCCAGAGGGTTTGTGGGGCTCAGGGGATAGAAGAAGGGGTCCCCAAACACGGTGTATTCAGAGATGAGGGGGAAGAGGGGAGAAGGATGGGATGGGTGCAGGGGGGCTGTGGGTGCAGGGATGGGTCTGTGAGGTGCAGGGGGGGGATGGGGTGCAGGGAGAGTGGGGGGATATGTATGGGGTGCAGGGTATGTGATGGTTGTGGGGGGTGTGTGGGGTGCAGGGTGCATGATGAGGGGTGTAGAAAGTGTGGGTGAAGGGTATGTGATGGGTACAGGGGGTTGGGGTGCAGAATGGGGGTACAGTGGGTGGTTGTGGGGGTTGGTGCGTAGCATGTGTGGGGTTCAGGGTCGGGGGAATGGGGAAGGGGAGGGAAAGGGACAAGGGGCAGTGGAAGGGACTGAGGCAGAAACAGGCAGTGATTGACTGGGACAGAAACAGACACCAGGACATGGACATGGGCACAGGCAGAGACAGGGAGAGGGACTGACGCAGGGTGGAGGGCAGGGGCAGTAGGCAGCGGGGTCTGGAGAAAAGCGATCTGCAAAACCCGGGGCATCAGGAAGGAGAGGAGAGCAGCAGCCAGAAGAGCAGGACCAGGAGAAGGAGGAGGAGGAGAAGAAGGAGGAGGAGGAAGTCGGGGCCGAGCCGCTTCCTGTAGGCAGAGGGATGAGCGCAGACAAAGCTGGGTGGGGACTCGCCGCTCGGGTCTGCTGCTGACCACCCTCCTCCTCCCTCCGGCCCTCCATCCATCGCTCCATCCCTTCGTCCCGCCGCCGCCCGCCCCGCGGGGCAGCACCGCCGCCTCCAGGTACCGCTGGGCAGACGCGGGGAGCCGGGGCGGGGGGCACTGGGAGGACCGGGACTGGCAGCGCTGGGGCTGGGCAGGGCGGTCCCCAGCGTCCTGTGGGCCCCCGAACCGCTCCCAAATTAGCAGAAAATCCCCCCACATCCCTCAGGGCGCCGATTTCCGCATCACCCCACGGGGACCCCGCGGGCTCGGGTGGCGATGGCACCTGCGGAGGAGGGGCGAGGGTCCCCATCCCGCTGGGGCTGGGCGCGGTACAGCACGGAGGGGCCAATCTCCCCAACAAAGGTTTGGATTCAGAGGGTTTGATCCTCAGTTAATCGTCTGATTTGCCATCACAGGAAAGGCTTTTTCCGCTAATGAATGAGACAGTGTTCTTTCTTTCTATTTTTTTTTTTCTTTTCTCCCTGGGAAAGAAGGGTGAGACTTTCCCAGCCCCAAACCCTTGCAGCAACCTCAGCTGGGATGGATCTGCCCCATCCTGGCTTGGGGGGGGATTTGGGGGTGATGGTCACCCTGTGCCCCACCCCACCATCCCCACAGCGGCAACCTTCTCCCCATCATTTCAATCCAAATCCTTATTCTTCTCAGTGGTGGTTCATGGGATGAGTGCTTCGGGTAAAGTAACCATGGGAAAATCACCGGTCAACGGGGACGTGTGCTCTGGTAAACCCGGTCCAGGGCTTGCTTGCCCCAGTGGGCAGGGAATCCAGCAAAAAACTTTTGCTTTCTTGCCTCCTCGGTGGAAAATGGATTTATTTTTAAGGAAAATCTTGAAGCACAGCGATTCCTAATTGCTAACTAATGAGTTACTAATGATTGTAAAGCATGCTACCCCAAAGGATGGACTCCAAGCACACATTAACTGCCACTGCTGTACCTGCTGCCTGCAGGGCAAGGGGTCGTTGCAGGTCTCATTTGTTATTTATTTCCCTGTTTTCCTCTGGGCCCCCAAATTACCAAACAGTGATTGCCCCACCAGTGAGCCGGGGCTCACGAGAGGGTAAAGGGGCCGGGGCTGTGCTGGTGGCAGCAGCACGTACCCTTGGCATCAGACTGGGGCCAGGCACGGAGGATTTTTCCTTATAACTGGATTTCCCTGAATGCAGCTGGAGCATGCGATTTTAATCCTCTTTTCTACCATATGGCCCCTGGCTGGATTGAAATATGACTCAATTAATTATTGCCAGGAAAGCCCCGGGGGCGAAGCCTTTCTCCAGGACGATGTTTTGAGGTGCTCCGGAGGTTATAATGGGGCTCTTCTCACCCCATGCTGCAGGGCACAGGGCACACGGCTCAGCCCCATCTTGTCCCAGGTCCCATGCTGGCCCTGCAAGGCTGGGCATCAGCCACGCTGCTCCCTTGGCACCAGTTTTGGGGCTTATTTTTTGGCTTTTTCAGCCTTGCATTTGCTTGCAAGAAGAAGCAGGGGCTGCTGCTGGCACAGCGTGCTGCTGGCTGCTCACCTGTGACACGAGTTGGGCAGACTCAGCATCACCTGCATGTCAGCTGGAGCCAGCCTCACGTCTGAAATGGGGTATCCCCACTTGTGGGGGACACACAGCTAGCACAGTGCCTGCACGTGCCCATCCTTTCTCCCAGATTCCCTGGGAGCTGCCAGCTTTGTTCCCACTGGTGCACATATTGGTGTTAAGGGTGATCATTGCATTTTCTCTGGGCTCCTTGCAGTCATGAGCCCCGCAAAGGAGATGATAACCAGTGTGCATTGGATCCTGGCACCAGGCTGCCTTATAGCATGGGGTTATTGAGACCAGGAGCAGGCGATCGCAGGGTCTCCTGATGGGATTCCTGTGGGTAGATGGCTGCGAGCTGGTGACGAAGCTCAATTATTAGTATTATTTTTATCCCCGAGGCAGCCTGCTGCTTTGCCACCCTGTGCTGGGGTGGCTGCAAGTGGAAAATGCAATAGAGGCAAACTTTGCAAGGATGGACCATGCCTTCCCACCCAGCAGGTGCAGACCTGCCCACTGGGCTTCCAGTGCTTTGGTTCCGACCAGCGGTGGCCGAGGCATCACTTCTCCTTTTGAAACCCAGTGAGTCACCGGAGGAGGACAGCGAGGCGCCGGCGCAGGCTGTTACCATAGTAATTAGGGCTGGTGAGGCGGCAGAGGAGCCCTGTGTACCCCTGAAAAGTGCTTCTACAGGGCAGCCATGCCTCTCCATCCCGTGTTTCAGTGCCAGGATGCTCGAGGCCAGCCAGCTTGAGATGCATGTGCTGCTGCTAAGGACCACAGAGCTGCACTGCCTGCTCCCTACTGCTGCCCTGCTGCCCCATTTTGGGTTGGGAATAAGGCATTTGCCCCAGAAAAAGCACCGTTGTTGGCACAAGTTGCATCAGTTCTCGGTGTGACTTTTCCAAGTGTGTCATTCCTGCGCCCAGAGCGGGATGCAGGAGCAGGATACGGCTGTGCACATTCACAGCCGGCGTGGAAACAGGAGGAATGAGCAAAGGGATTGGGGTGGGTTTTCAATTTTTCTTGCTTTTCAGGTTCTTTTCTCGCTGTTTCTTCCTCTCTGGTTTCTTGCTCGGCTGCTTTGTGGGGTCACAGTGGCTCCTGGGAGGAGGGATGGGTTGAAAGGCAGAGGGAGATGGTACCCCATGCTGTGGGGCAGGGCATGGGATGCAGCATGGTTCATTGGCAGGGGGATTTTTGTGCTTGCCCTTGCAGTTTTATTGCCTGCTCACTTCCAGTGAAGCTTCAGCCCTTCCTCATGCATATTTCTTTCTTCTGTATGCCACATACATGGTGCAAACACCCCCAAAACTGGTCCCTTTAAAATGCAGGAGCAGCTCTGTGCCCCCAAACTCATAGGGAGAATTGAAAGGGAGGGGGTCCTGCTTCTGCTTGTGAGGGAGCATGTGATGTCTGTGGGGGAGCGCAGGCTCTCTCCCAGCTTTCTGCACACACTTGGCACGGGCCATTGGGCATGAGCCACATTTAGAGGCAGGTCTGAGCTGGGAAGAAGGATGGGATGGGCTCCAGCTGCTGGGAGGACACAGATTTGGCACTGTGGAGAGGTAGATCTTGCTCTAAAACACATCCAAAGTTGCTGGAATGGTGTCTGTGGAGCCTGGGCTTTGGGTCAGGCCAGGGTTAATTACTGATACCTTTGATTGGAGTGGGGCAAGCAAATCACCAGTGCTTTGTGGGTCGGGAGGCAGCGGAAGCCGGATGCAGCCAGCCCCTGGGCTGGGTGAGGATGCAACCATGCTGAGGCCAAATGCACCTCCTGCATTTCCTGCAGCTATGATGGACTTCAAACACCAAACACAAGTTTTCACAGGCTCAGTGGGAAAAAAAGAAATAATCCCTGAAATGACATAGTACCAAACCTTAGAAAATCACTGCCTCGCTATTCGTATGCAGTTCAGAAACCTTCAACAGTTCCTGGGCAGCAACTGTACTAGGACCTGCTTATCCTACCAAACCCAATTGGTTTTCACCTTATCTGGTCCTTCCTTTGCTCTTCACATGCAGTTTTCTTCGTCTTTGTCTGTTTTCATCATTTTAATTTGGGCTAATTAGTTTATCCAAGGGAAGGTCCGGGCATTGCTGGATTGCGGTTGGTGGGTATCAGCAGCGTAGGGAAGTCCCCGGTCATGGGTGATGCTTTTGTCTTAGCATCCAAAAGCCAGCTGAGCTGCAGGTTGTTTATTCTCAGGGGTGCTCCTGTGAGCCCCAAAGTGCTGTACTCAGTATAGCAGAGCACCCCAGGAGCTGGCATGAGGCAGAGGTGGTGCCATGGTGGATAAGATCCTTTAGCTGAGTTGGTATCTTGGTTTACAGGTTTATTGTCCTGCCCTTGCTTGCTCTCCCAAGGGCTTTAGGAAGGAAAGTTGACTCAGCTGGCTCTGTCCCTCCCCTAATATTTCCAACAAGTGCCTCTCCCAGCCGGGAAGGGCCTGGCTGAGCATCTGGGTTTGTAAGAGAGAGCAACTTGGGTGGGAAGAAGCAGCATTGCCCAAGCCTTGGAGCTCATCAGAGATCTCAAACATCAGTGCTTCTTCCTGGATCATGTGAGATCCCACCGAAGAGGAAAAGTCCCTGGCACAGCATGGGATTTTCCCTCTGCAAGCTCCTTTGTGTTGCGGTTTTACCCCATGCCATGCTGTTCAGCATCCCTCCTCCTGCTGCCTACAGCATCCTCCAGACTGGTACAGCTGAACCCTAGCTCTGGAGCCTGACTGCTGCCTGCTGTGGCCTGAGCTGCCTGTGCCCAAAGCCACCAGCTGCAGTGGGGGACTGCAGGGACATCGGTGCCCCGTGCCACTACTGGTGCCTTAGTACAGAGACACAGCACTGATTATGGGAGATGCCCAGAGTAAGTCGGTGCCAAGTAATCCCCTTCCTCTGTCTGTCTATGGGGGAGCAGCTCAGCAGCCCCAGCACTCCCCTGGCTGGCACCGCGGGGAAAACAGTGATGCTGTTTGGGTGGGTTTCTGTGCTAGTTATTGTAGGGTCACTGCAGTGCTGTGATGCCTCTGTGTGCCAGCCTGCTGCGTTAGGAAACCTGCACTCCTCTGATGACAGCACAGCTGGATCAGTCCCTGCAGCTGGAGGCACCCTGCAGCACCCCTGGCACGGTGGCCAGGAGGGCTGTGCAGGCACTGCACCTCCTTGGGGCTCTGAAACCACTGTGGTGTGAAGACTGGTGAGGAGTTCAACAGTGGTTTGGGTTTTATGCCAAGTTGTGGTGAACACCAGCATTGCTCCAGCCCTGGGCTTGTGCAAGGGGGGGATTTGTGCTAACACTGAAACCTGGACTTGCTGATTCTCTTTCAATAAAAACTTGTCTTGGCTTATTGGCCAATAAGCAAATGTGGCATTAAGTCTATGCAGGGAAAAGCAGCAGCTGTGATGGAACCAGAGCACTTACTGCTCCTCCAGCCTAGGGACCTGAGGACAAGGCAGGGTGTCCCTGTGCACCCACCAGCATCCGCAGGGATGTGAAGAAGCATGTTTTCTGTCTTGCCTGCTCTGCTCCTGTCTGAGCTGTGTCCCAGGGGACAGACCACGAGCTGAAGCTGGATGAACTGCAGGAGCATTTAACCTGTTGCAGCATCCCTCTAACACATGATGGCATGGGGAGCATGGCCAGGTGTCTGAGATCCACAAGCCTGAGGCGTGAGTCCTTTAAGGGGCATGCTGAAGGGATGCTTCTGTCTTCAACCGCCTTAAAATCCTTTCCATAGCTGTGAATTCCTGCAGACTGAGTGCATTGCGTTAACTGTGGGTTTGGAGGAGTTGTACTTTTTGGGCCATTTTGGGCTAGAAACTGCCAGCTGTTTGTAGATGTGAGATGCTTGGTGCTGATTTCATTCCTTTTTGGTCCCAGTGTCTTTGGTTTTGCCTCAGAGTAGGTGCAGCAAAGGGAGGGAAGCAGGATAAAGAAAGTGTTGAGAGTCAGGGAACAGATCCCTAACAGGGATGTCAGAGGTGGCAGGTGTGCCAGAAACGTGTCTTCATGATGCTGCTGTCAGCGGGAAATGCCAGGACAGTGCCAGTATGTTTCTGCATGTAGCAGGGGTCATCATTAGGGCTTTGTCTGGTTTGGTTGGTGTGAGGAGCACCACAAGATGAGCTTTGGTCTCTGGGCTTGTCCCTCTCCTTCCTTGACAGTGTCTGGTGGGTTTGGGTTTATTGGGCTGAACTCAAACTGAAGATCTGTGTCATGGCTGCCTTGCCCATGCTGTGGGGCTGGGCTGGATTGCCTCAAACCCTCTGCAGTGGGTTATTATCACCTAATGGGAGATAACCAAGGCCTGAGAAAACTGAGACAGTGATTGCCACCCAGGCTGGGGCTCCAGCTTGCTCTCCCCACTGCTGCCAGCAGGAGGAAGGAAACCTGTGGTTCATTGGCGTTTCAAGGCAGAAATCACCTTGCAAGAGTTTATTCCCCATTTCAATGTGTTTCTCCTCAAGCAAATCTTGGGAGGAACAAGACGTAGAAGAATAATAAGTACCCATCATCTGCTCATGGGGTTGGGGCTGTGCCCCGTGGAGAGCCCCGGGTCATGCATGCAGTGGACACTGTGGGGCAGAAGTATGGGGGATGAGTTGAGGAGACCAACTTCTCCCCCACTGCTTCTTTTGCTTTCACATCTGCAGGCACCATTCTGATGGGGATTAGTGTGTCCCCAGTGTCTGCAGACGTATTCTCAAGTTAATACAGTGTTAGGGGCTCCTTATGTATAGGCTGCATCCAGCCTGTTGAGGTGTATCGCTCTGGGGGAAGGTGAAATGTCCCTGGAGATCCCTTTACACTTATGGAGCCCAAGGGTATTGTCTCCTCACTGCATCACTGCTCCCAAACTCTCCTGCCAGATTCTCACTGCCTTTTGCTTCTTGAAAGGGTCATCTCAGATGGAAGGACACCAAGACCTTGGTCTGAGTCTCCTGAGGACCAAAGTAACAGGAGAATTTCTCAGTGCCCAGAGCAAGTCCAGAGGAGGCCATGAAGATGCTCAAAGGGCTGGAGCACCTCTGCTATGGAGACAGGCTGAGAGAGCTGGGCTTGTTCAGCCTGGAGAAGGGAAGGCTCCAAGGAGACCTTAGAGCAGGTTCTTGTGAGCCCTGAGCTGTCACAGAACAGCAGATTCTGTGTGGGTCATGTCCTCCTTTCCAGGGTCCCAGCATGTGTGCAGAAAGCATCTGACCATTGTTGTTTGCATGGTGGAGACTTCCTCACCTCATATGCTGCTTGCATATGAGGAAGTTGGGGTTTGTCCTCATGGTTGGCTTTTGGCTTCCTTACCTGCTCTGGAGGATGTTCCATCAGCTTGTCATGCAGTTTTATCTCAATTGCATTATGGTTGCATTGGTTCCATGGGCTCTTTTGCTTGTATTGCCTCTTGAATTTGACCTGTTTTGGCAAAAGCTGTCCCCAGAGTGTCATGCAGAAATGTGGCCAGGTCTTCTCCATGTGGCTTCATCTTCTCCACATCTCTGCATGTCTTCTTGGGTACTTCCTACCCCTTCGCTGGGTCTGCAGTGGTTTGGGGTCCTTAGCAGGGGTCCTCAGCCATCTACAACCTGTAAACCTATTTGAACCTCTTCTAATTAGTCTTCAGGACTGTGTCTGCTGCTGGAGCAGCTCTGCTCATGCTGGAAAGTGTCCAAGCAGAGCTCTCTTACCTTGTGTTGAACGCAAAGTGTTGAACGCTGACCAGGTCTGGTGGAGTCCTATCACTTTGTGTAGGACCTTATGAAGAGGCAACGGTTTGTGCCTCTGCCACGGGGCGGGAGCTCCAACGTGCCCCAAGGACAGCATTTCAGAAGGGCTTTAGTCTCAGTTATTCAAGTCACGCTGACCTGATTGCGCTTCATCCCTTGTATTTTTAATATCAGGGAGACGTGATGGTGTTTGTGCGGTGCGTGCAGGGCTGGCAGTATCAAAATACATTGCATTATTTATCAGCTGATATAATATAATTGCTGCTCAGCCTCACAGCCCCGCTTGGGGGGTTTGTATTTGTGTCCGGTGCTTCCCTCACTCCCCAGCCAGTGCTGGCGGGGGGGACTCTGCCTCCTCCCTCCACACTGTGCGAGGAGGGAATAAGAAGATGATTTTAATGCAGCAGCGCAGGCTCTTGGAGAGGTGTAAGTGGCAGATAAGGAAGGCACTGATTTTTAAATTATAATGGTTTTAAAGCCTAAATCTAAGCCCTGTGTAATTTTTGCATTAATGTGTGTAAAAGTTAGGCTGGCTTCAAATCAATATTGCTCCTCCATCCTACCTGGAAGCAAAACCCAGCCCCCCAAAGAGCAGCTGCCTTCATTGATTTTCATAGCTCATGCTGGGAAAAATACAGGAATCAGGCACACAGCCCCGCGCTGAGGTTTCCCAGCAGCCAGGTAGGCAGGGAAAGGCGCTTGCCCTTGGGAAAGCAGCTCGCAAAGCACCAGGGCCCAAGCACAGTGGCTCCGGCTCATTTAGCAGAAGGATTAAAGCTTCGGGAGCAGGCACGGGGGGGATAAATGAAGCACGTGGTGCCCGTGGCATGGCCAGGATGGACTGATCTCCAGCACAGGAGGTACCGATGCAAGGGAGGGGAGGGCAAACCAGCATGGGCAACACCGTCTTGTGCTGTTTAATGCAGGGTTTGCACGGTTTTCTTGGCTTTAAATTTTTTGCCTTTAATTTTTTAGCAATGCTTGATATTGCAAGTGTAAAACCACCGCCCAGGCTAGCAGCTCTGGGGTGGCTTTCTCCTCCCGCCTGCGTAATACCAGTGTTTGCTGAGCATGTGTCATTTCACGATACAGCCAGAATAATGTGCGGTGGTAAAAGCAGGGCCGTTGACTCAGCAGGAAGCTTGGCAGGGAGGCTTTGCCTCCCTTTTTTAAGGAGAAAATGGGCTGGTTCAGGGATTTTGGGCTCCATGGGAAAGCCAAGATGTTGTATGTGGAGGTTAGTTAGCGATGAGGGCAGTGAAGAGGGGGTGAGGATGGAGACAGGCTTAGCAAGCCAGGTGAATAGCATGGGAAAGGCTGTTTTGCAGGAGCGCTGTGATCAGGAGAAATGCAGGTGGGTCAGGGCTTAAGCAAAGGGAAGCTGCTGAGCTGTAGTGGTGCTGCCTTTTGATCCCCCTCCACATCCCTGTCCCAGTTCTGTCGTGATGGCTGTGCCCTCCTCCCCTCATTGCATTGGGAAGGACCCAGGTGTACTCGCTGCCTCTGTTATCGGGTCCTACTTTAGACTGAAATGCATTAGGTTACAGGAAAAAAAAAAGAGGCAGCAGCAGGCCACAGAAGTTAAATTTAATTGAGATAATATGGGTCAGCTCACCGACCGAGGACAGAGGAGCAACCTACTTCTCCCCAGCCAGCCCCAGCTAACCTGGTTTGCAGCACCGCCAGGGCTCTGCATCCCTGCCCACATCCCTGCCGTGGACTGTCAGCTTGGAGGATGCTGAAGCCAGTGCAAGCCACAATGAACTACTATTCAAAGTTATTGATTGTGAAAATTCAGAGTAGCAAGTGGTATTTTTCTTTTCTTCCCCCCCTCCCCTTTCTTTCACCCAGAAACCTGCTAAAATCACCCATGTTTAGTGGTGGTTCTCCACCTGCAGCTTGGGATCTGGCCATCAGCAAAGGCTTTACTCATTTAATGGGTATCTTAGTGCTGTTGTAGTGCAACAACTTTGTCGTGAAGCCTTTGCAGAGTAACTGTAGCTGCAAGAGACAAGATTTTACCCCATAACCCATGCCTAAAGCAGAACAAATCTCAAAAAGTAATTACAAAGCTCTCCCACCTCCATGCAGAGCATCCACTATTGGAGTAGTGGCTTGAATGGCACTAGCTCTGGATGCTGGGAAAAAAATGGAAAAGAAAAAAGAAAGGGAAAAAAAGGCTCCCAGCCCTGTTGCTTTGATGGCAGGGATGGGAAGAGAAATACCAGGCAGCAGCACCAAGGCTTTGCTCTACTATAGCAGATAGGCTGTGACCTGTTTGCTGTATTTGAAGCTTGAAATAGAGCCTTATGAGTAATGTGGTTCAGGTGCTTATCACTAATTAATTAATTCTTTTGTACGGTGGATACCTAATTAAAGCAGTCTAAGGTAATTCCTGGGGGGGCTTAAAACTAATGGGATGCTTAACGGGGTTGTTTCTTTGCTGATGCAACTTGGTGGGTGATTCCCAGCGGCTGGAAAGGGTTATGAGGCTTTGTGTGAGTGTTACTTAAAATAAAATTCTAATAAAGGTTTGATCCGGGTGAAATCATCAGAGAATGATTCCTCATTGCAATGATTTCTGCAGCTGAGGGCTTCACCTACCGCAGAAGTTACTTGGGCGGAAAGGTGAGGTACTTGCGTTATAAGCAAAAGGAACAGGTTTGGGCTTATTTTAGCTGGGATGAAAAGTGCCTTAGGGAAGGATGAGCCCAGCAGCCTGGCACCATGGCAGGAGCTACTACAAAATCCACGTGCTCCTTCCCATTTCCTGGTGTCACGGGGATGTTTCCCTCTAAAAATGTGAAGTTTTAGCCAAATCAGGGCTTGCCCCGATTCCTTTGGGGCGGCTGTGCCCCCGTGCTGACAGGCAGGCAGTTGGTAAGTCACTGTGGCCTTGAATTCAGGGTGACTTTGTGTGGCACTCAGGATGGGTTTGTCCCTTCGAGAATGGTTGCTGACACAGCCAAATGCCTAAATTCTTTTCCAAAGGCAATGCTGTGTAAAATGCCTCCACCTTGAGCATTCCTTCCTTCCCTTTGCTTTCAAACCGCATTTTGCACCTTCCCCTGAAGGTCTTTATCTTGACCGTGGCAAATAGTTAAGAGCAGGATGCTAAAAACTGAAACTCAAGAATGGATCAGTTAATTAACATGAAATAATAGCTCTTGGCTGCTTCCCTTAATTAAGGGTCAGGAGTTCAGAGCTGTATGAACAGATGTTGAACTCCTTTTCCTGGTACAGGAGCTCATTGCTTCCTTGGCAGCTTTAACCATCTCTTTTTTTTTCCTGGGACAAGCAGCACAGAACTGGGGTTTGTGAACAAGGTGTGTACAAAGAATGTATTTCAGGGTCAATTTGAGTTCTTTTGGGGAAGAAATCAAGAAATGAAGCAATTGAGAAGTCATAAGTGTGATGATACTTCTAATTAAAGGGTGATTTTGGGTTTTTAGAAGTCTCCCTGTGGGGAAAGAAAGAGCTTTTTTGTGTGTGTTTTTGCTCCTTTCTGGCCAGCTGTAAGGTGGTGTGTACGTCCTAGACCTAGAGTCACCTTGACAGCAGAAGCTTCTGCTCTGAAGTAGCTGCCACTTCATCGATTGGAAACAGGTTTCATAGGGAGGATTTTGGTAGTCAAGAGATGATCGAGGTTTCAACAGGAGTTTTTTATTTGGTCAATTCATCCGTACTTCTACTGTATAGCTGTTGCCTCATGGGTGCATGGGCGTTGGTAGTGCTGGGTTGCCACCAGCTGCCCCGACACAGTTATATCGGGGTCACTCCAGCCTGGGAAGAGACATGCCAGGATGAGAATAATCCTAAAGAAAGGGTTTGCTGCTTTATGTAGCATGGGTACAGCGCACTATGGGAGAGGAACTTGGCTTTTACTGGCTGTTGATGCAGTAGAAGTGCAAAATAATAAACTCAAGTCTTTTCAAGGATATCTGCATAGTATTTTAACCAATGTTAAAAGGTGCATTGGACAGGGCTGTAGATAGTGCCATTGACCTCCAGCCTGGGCTGACCCCCATACAGTGAGAAATCAACAACAAAAAACCCCGACCCTGAAATCCCTTTCATTTTTGGTGAAGTGCAGCAGTGGTTTTGCTCAGCCCCAGTGCAGGCCACAGAAGTGGAACCTCTGCTGCAGGAGAACCTGAAAGGCGGTGCTGGGGATGGTGTGACAGGATGCCTGTGCTTATCTGTTCCTTCTACTGTATCACACTGAACGTGACAGCTGAGGCTCCTTTATTTCTGTGCCATAGTATAAACAGCTTTGCTTTCTTAGACTACTGGACCACACATTTGGGCATCCTTATTCTGCAGTATTTGACCAAGCTCCAAGGGCACCCATCCTCCCAGTGCCTGATCTGCACACACTGCTGGGTTTGTCCCTTGTGCATTAAGACCAAACACTTTTTCCTCAGGGTTTTCCTGCAAATGACAGTGGGATGGCTTTTCCTTTTCAGAGGAACATCCCTAAAGGCCTTGGGGCAGGGTTGGGGGTCATATGACTTTCTGGCTTGCTGGAAATACCCAGCTTTGTCACCCAGGGAAACAATGCTGATGTTAAACCCCTGACCTTCAGCACAGGGACTGGCAACCCTGGTGGCGTTCCCGTGGTGCTAGAGCCTTGTGCAGATCCCAGAGCAGGTTGGTACCTGGCCAGAGAGACTCACCATTTCCGATGACTGGTGGCAGGAGGGACGGGTACAGATGTCCCAGGCTGTGCTGTCTGCTCCTTCACCCGAAAAACCTGTTAACACCCTGCTCCCCCCACAAAACAAAGCTAAAACCCAACCAAACAAGAAAAGGAAGTTGAGGTGGGTTTCTGTTTGCCTCTGTTTTGAGCCGTTAGGACGCCCGTGAGAAAAGCCAAAGCTGAGATTCTCACTTTCGCACGACACCCACGGCACAGTGACTGCTCCAGGGGAAAGGACAGCCCTGTGAAACCCGAAATGGCCCTGTGGGGCTGGAGGCACTTGGCCCCATTGCAGCTGCTCCTTGCTCCTCTCCGGATCTGTATGTGACTCTTGGGAAAGCAGTTTCTCCTGGAGAGTCAGTCCTGGTGGGCTGCACTGGGATGCACTCAGCTTTCCAAATGGATGAGGCCCCCAGCCTATGAAGAACAGAGACCTGTTGGAGGCCGTGAAGATGCTCCAAGGGCTGGAGCACCTCTGCTATTGGAGACAGGCTGAGAGCTGGGCTTGTTCAGCCTGGAGAAGAGAAGGCTCCAGGGAGAGCTTAAAGCAACCTTTCAGTACTTAAAGGGGCCAACAAGGAAGCTGGAGAAGGGCTTTTGTCAAGAGCCTGTAGGGATAGGACAAAGGGGGATGGCTTTAAACTGACAGAGGGGAGATTTAGGTTAGATATTAGAAAGAATTTCTTCCCTGTGAGGGTGGTGAGGCACTGGCACAGGATGCCCAGAGAAGCTGTGGCTGCCCCATCCCTGGCAGTGTTCAAGGCCAGGTTGGACAGGGCTTGGAGCAACCTGGTCTAGTGGAAGGTGTCTCTGCCTGTGGTGGGGTGGCTGGAACTGGATGAGCTTTAAGGTCCCTTCCAACCCAAACCATTCTGTGATTCTGTGATGTTGCTAAACCTTTAGTGCTTGCAGACTTCCTGGAAAAGCATGCATTCAACTGCAGATATTAATGAGATCTGAGCTGCAGTAGTGGTCAGCTCTGGCAGCACAAGGTGGATGGAGGGGCATTCAAGCCAGGCTCCCTGCAAAGCCAGCTCCAGTGGAAGCTCTTTATTTAGTGCCCCAGCAAAATTAGGGAAGAGAAAAATCTTTGCTGCGGCTCCCTCTCACTCTATTTGCTTTGCATTGCTTTGATAACAAGATTTGCCCGGGGAGCCAGGGCTGGCTAAGCCAGTGGCAGGCTGGGGTTTGACTCCAGTGCTGGTTTTGGGGTGAAATAGAGCTGAATAGGGCTGCAGAAGTCTAAGATGGGCAATGTATATGGCACCCTTCCCAACTGCTGCAGAAGCAGTGGGAGGCACCAAAACCCACTGACAAAGGCAAAACATCAGCATTGGGCCCAAAATGGGCACCCATCCCACCTCGCCCCTGTTTGACGGGAGGGATCCAATGCTGGTGTGACAAGGAAGCCATTTCCATGGCAACAGGCTCATTTTCCACTCGGGTGCTGTTTTATTTATTTATTTATTTATTTATTTGCCAGCATGTCTCTGATCTGTGAGCTGCTTCATCAGTGATTTAAGCACTGTATTGGATATCAGGTGTAAAAAATGGATGTGGGAAAAGGGAATAAAATCCCTGCGGATGCTGTGGCTGAAACCGCCTCCAAGGATAAGGTCCTTTTTTCCCTGCGAAGCAGTATGATGGGAGCCCACGAGCACAGATCTAGCTCATGTTGTTTTCTGTGTTTAAGGAAATAATGAAACACATGTCGTTCGGGCATATTAAGACTCCTTTCCCAGCCGGGTCTGCAACTGCTGCCGAGATCAATGTGACTACACCAGCTTCCGCCCCCTGGAAACACAGCTCTGCTATTTTTTTTTTGGTCTGTAATATTTTTGTGTTTTTCTGTATATATTTAGTAATTGTTTTTCAGGCGAGCCGCATATTTTTAGCGGTGGCTTTTAGCAAAAGCAACAGGATGGCTTGAAAAGCCAGCCAGCCCCACGCGAGGCATTCCCACGCTCCAGCCGGCCGGTGACCAGCAGTGCCGGCTGCAGGGGGCTGACAGCACAGCCATACGCTCTGTTATCTGTTCTGGCTGCTGCATCACACCTGGGTTTGGGGGAGGAAATGGCAGTTTTCAGGAGAGCCTGCTTGCCTCAGCAGGGGACCGCGTTGGCCCTGTGCCTGACTGTACCCCTGGGATGCAATGAGCTGGGCTGACCTCAGCTGCTGGGATGTGCAGGGGCCTGGAGCAATCCCAGCACAAATGGGAGCTGGAACAAATCCCTCTGTTACAATACTCAGCCTGGCACCTTTTCTGGACCAAGAAAAAACCCCTAAGTGATGACTGCTTGGTAGGAACAAGCCTGAGCTGTGCGCTCCCCAAAATCCTGGCTGCCCAGTGGGGTTCACCTGCTTCGCCACTAACTCTGTGGAAAATACCAGTACCCGAGTGATGGAAAGCATAACTTTAGAACTGAAACCAAGAAGCAGGGAGGCTTCTGCTTTCACTCTGAAAAGGAGCTGTTCTCAAAGGTGGGTGATGCCATGTGGTGCTCTTTCAGTCTCAATGGTAGAAGAACAGTGAGTTTTTTGCCCTTGCAGATATCAGTGCTTTTGGTTTCATTCCTGCAGGCAACCACTTTTTCCTTTCAGTTCAGCTGGCCCATGTGGGGAGAATGATTTTCTGCAAGGTAGAGAAAAGCCCACTAGGAGGTGAAAAAAGGCTGGAAAATTGGGCAACGGATGGATGTGATCCGCAGGTTTAAAAAAGCAGAGGACCACAGCTGGGTGTGCAAAGGCTGCAGACCCCTAAAAATGCAGGAGGTGTCTCGTGACACCTGTAAAATCCTGCTCAATGCCTGTTTGCACTCTGAAGAACATAAGAAAATGCTTTGCAAGGATGCTGGCATCCCAGCTAGGGTCAGCGCTGCCTTTGAACAGCAACAGACCTAATCCAGTGCAAAATGCACTTCAGGGTACCCCTTCTGTAGTGACAGCTGCATATTTAGTCCAATGACCTTCAATAATCACCCTTAAAATGTATTATTTTAAACATGTAGGAGAATTCTGGTCTCCATCCACATGCAACTTGAGACAAAACCCAAGCAAAAGGGGGAGAAAAGCTCGAGGGGAGATTGGGCTCAGATCTGTGGGTTTAGGGCTGGCAATGGCGCTGGTGCAAGGCGCGCACAGCTCTGTGCAAAGGAAGCAGCAGCTTGTGCTGACGAGAAGCTGGCAAACGAAGGCTGATTTACTCTTGCAAGCAGGGCTGGCAGCTGGGGAATGCCAGGGCCCCACAGGAGCCCAGTTTGGGAAAGAGGCAGCTTAGCAGGAGGGCTCTATTGCTCTGGCATCAGGAAATGCTCCTTTCGCGGTGGCTTTTTTGGGTTGTACATGGCATTTTGCCTTGCTCTTCGGTCAAGGTGATGCCATGGCAAGGTAGCTTGTGCCAGGCTGTGCCCGGAGGCAGCGCTGGCAGCTCACCAGGCTGGAGCTGGATGGGGAGCAGCAGGCAACTTGGCAAATTAATTTACCACGGAGTGAAACGAGTCTCTAGTGGCTGGGCTGTGTGCTGGCAGGAGGGATGGGGTCAGTGCCTCTGCGATGATTTGCTCAGGGACAGGGGCATGGGAGCAGCACCAACGTTCTCCCCTGGATCAGGAGAATATATAAGAGGGGTGCGTAAATGTGCTGGGAGAGAGAAATGCATTCAGAAAGCAAGGTAGATGTGGTTATGGATGGAGGAGGGCTGGTTGTCCCTTGGTCTGAAGTAATGGTGGCTTTTAATGTGGAGCAAATTAAACCCCAGTCTCATCCTGTTGTGCAGCAGCTCGTTGTGTGCATGCTGAAGCAGTGATGGCGGGCAGCTCATGGGCTGGGTTTTGTTGCTCTATATCCTGGGTAAACACTGAAGACCAAGCAGACCAAAAGCAGACACAGCCATAAATGCTGGGGCAAGTGCCCCAATGTCAGGAGCATCCTCCACCCTTTGCCCAGCTAAATCCCAGTTTTTTGGCCTCTGATTTGGCTAGGTGCCACTGATGAAAGAAGAAAATGCCTTTCCGATACGTCAAGGGCTCTTCATTAAACAGTTAACAACAAATTAGGTGCTTTTTAGAGCATAAGTACCAGCTAGCAAAAATCAGCAGCAAAATTTCTGAGTCCAGACATTCATTGCAAGCACTTTCGCATCCTTTTAAAAGAATGAAATCTCTTGTCACATACAGTAAATAACCCGTGATGCCTCTGCTCAGCAGGCAAGTATCAAAACAACTTGGTGAGATCCTGAGTTGTGATTACAGTGCAGAGCCCAAAAGAGACAATATCCATGTAAATGTAAATATCATTAGCATGAAAATAGAATAGCATCTTTACTCATTAACCTGCGGTCAGGAATCGTATTATCCAGGCACACGTGCCATTAAATGGATGAAATAAGGTGCCATGCGTATTCCTCTGTGAGTGCCATTAAACCTGTACAGACCTGCTGTGTCCAAGGGCTGCTGTCACCTGCTGTGCTGGGAATACCTGGATTCCCCAGATGGGGTCAGGCAGGCTCACTGCATCCAGTAGGTCCCCAACCCCAGCACTGAAAGCTCCACTCCCAGTACCTGCCCATGGAGAAATGACGCTGCTAGGAAATAAGCTGCCTGGAAAGAATCATAGAATCACAGAATGGTTTGGGTTGGAAACAACCTTAAGATCATCAGTTCCAACCCCCGTGCCATGGACACAGATGTCACCCAAGGCTCTGTCCAGCCTGGCCTTGAACACTGCCAAGGATGGGGTATTTACCACTTCTCTGGGCAACCCATTCCAGTGCCTCACCACCCTTGCAGTAATGAACTTCTTCCTTATATCTAACCTGAACTTCCTCTGCCTAAGCTTAAACCCATCACCCCTTGTCCTCTCACTACAGTCCCTGATGAATAGTCCCTCTTCAGCATCCTTGTAGGCCCCCTTCAGATACTGGAAGGCTGCTATGAGTTCTCCATGCAGCCTTCTCTTCTCCAGGCTGAACAGCCCCAACTTTCTTAGCCTGTCTTTGTATGGGAGGTGTTCAAGCCCCCTGATCATCCTCGTGGCCCTCCTCTGGACTTGTTCCAACAAAGATATAATAATTTCCTTCTGCCAGCCACTCAAATACTTCAGCATTTTCCCCCCAGTCTGAGATTTTATGTATTTTCCAGGGTGATTTTAATTTTCCTGAAGTCTGATGCTCTCGACATCTACCCACTATCTACTTAAATACTTATTTTCTCATTCAGCATGGAGTCCAGCAGCAGTCCAAGCACCTCCTTGGGTCCTGGGGAAGAGAAATAAATACACATATTGCTTTGGTGTAGGCAGTGTTGCTCCTGGGTAAGGGCAGCAAGCAGCTGCCTGCAAGCATCTTAGTCACCCTGGTGCTGCAGAGGCACCTGCCAGGGTGTAGTTTGGATGACTACAATTAGTAGTAAAGAGGCATTAGGGGTAGAAGGAGAGGAGGATGCTCTAGCTTGGCTTGGCTTAAGTCAAAGCCAAATGATAAGGCTTTAGGTTTACTTCTGGTGGCTCACTTCAAAGTGCCACCTGCTATTTTTCTGTATTCATGTTGAAGGAAGCACGTCCAGTTGCTCGCAGCATGGAAACACTGCAAATCCATCATTGGCCCCAAACTGGTTCAAGTTCATACACGAGGTATCTGCAGAGGGGCCAAGCGTGGCCAGCTGCTGGTGTCACCAGGGTCCTGTGAGATGGCTGAGCATCAGCCGGGTCCCCAGCATCCCTATGCACAGCAGGGTGCTTGTACAGATGTCCCCTCCCCTGCCCCAGCAGGGTCTCGGTCTTCTCTGGCCTTATTTTTGGGCCTGTCTTTTCCACCTTACTGCCTCTAGGCTAGATGTAGTAAGAGCATGGGAGGGTTTCCTTGCAGGAGGCTGCTAGCAGGGTTGGATACATATATTTTTCAAGAGATCAGGGCTGTAGCAGCTGTACAGAAGCTCCCAGCAGTCATCCCTGTCCCCGTGCCTATTTCCATGACATTAATCTTCAGTCCCTATGTGACTCCCCACCACCAGAGCACCAACAGACCACGGTCCTCGGTATGAAATGGCACAACATCACTGAGAGTAACATTTGGTGCATTAGAAAGGTCTCTGCAGCATTCAAACCATGCAATGGCATGTTGATTGATGAACATCTCTATGGTCACTGGCCACCAGCCCAGGACCAGCTGCTGCACCACAGATGTGGTGGCACTGCCACCACCACCCACTGTATGGCTTCACAGGGAGAACTGAAAGCAAAAGCAGAAGAGAGGCACCCTGCTGCTCCAACACCTCTCCAGCAAAAAGAATGGGGGAGAGCTGAGAAAAATCAGCATGGAAACAGTGCACAAGCTGGAGATAAACCTCAAGCAGTGGCAATGACAGCAGACCTGGGCAGGAGCTTGGGCTGTTAGGGAGGCATGGTGGGAACTGGGCTGTGGCAAAGATGGGGAGGATTTTGGCAGCCTTCCCCAGGAGATGCTCTTTCTGCCTTGCCACATGCTGTCTGCACCAGACGGTTAAATTGCATCCCCTCTCGCTGTGCATCCTACAGCATGCTCGGATGTGCTGTGGGGCTGCTGAGAGCAGCTAAAAGCATGGCTGCCAACAGCCCTCAGATAGTTGCCCACTGGCTTGAAACCTCTTCCTGTGCCTAAAATCTCACTGAATGTGAATAATGTCACTGGGGAATGTTCTTGGAAGGCACAAGGAGGTGAGGGGGATACGGAAGGAAACACACAGCCTTTCTGCCTTCCTGGCAGGGTATGGGACTTGGCATCTGCAAGGGCTCTGGGTTTCCTGATGCCATAAATAATGGTCTCATTGCATTGACTGGCATCACAGCAGCCTAACCTGGCTCCTTTTTTCTTTTTTCTATTCTCTTAATCAAAGGCAGTGAACGGCCAAGAGGAGCAGATCTTCCCCTAGAGGCACACAGCACCGGAGAGACCTGCTTCTGGTAAAGAATAACTCCTCCTCACGCTCCCCATGGGGCAGGGGTGGCTGGGGAGGAGTCTCATCCAAAACCCCAGCTCCCCTGACACGACTTGCTCTTCAGTCACCTTCAAGGATGGGCACCTTGCTCAGTGCCAGGTTGTTTCTTTCTGTACATCCCAGGATGAGCCTCTGTCCTCCTCTACATCCTCCAAGATGGGCTTGAGCTGAATATGCTCACAGCTTTTCAGTCTCCTCCCTAAAAACCTCCTCATTTTAGGACTGTTCTATTGCCTGGGACTGGTGGGAGGCTCACTGCGCCCTGCAGCAGGTAGTGCTGGCAGTGCAGGGCACTCCCCAAAGCCCTGTTTTGGAGCTCACAGGCAGCTCCAGCCAGGCAGGGGCAGCACGTCGTGGCTGTGCCCACGCTGTATAATACTTGCTGCTTGCAAAAGCACTGGCTGCCGGAGGAGCTGAATGCTGGGTTCCTGGCCACCAGAGCTCAAGGCTGTTATAAAGCAGAGGAAAAACATCCGTGATCGAGATGGTGTGGACTTAATGAGCCTGCCTGGGGTGGAAATCTTGAGAAACAGGAAACTCCAGCATCCTGTTTAGCATCTCAATGTTCAAGTTGGCAGCAGGGACAAAACCAGGGAGGCCAAGGGACACAGGGCAAAGGCTGGGCATGGGCATTGATGTGAGGCTGGATGATATGCCTGGTTCAGGGCAGGGTAATGAGCCTGGTACTGCAGTTCCAGGCAGCCCAGGGCTGCCCAGGGGGAGCCCGTTCTCCGATTTCCTTTTGCTTTCTTGCTACCACAGCCTTTCATATAACAGCCAAAGACAGAATACAGCCAGCTGGGGTCCTGCTGTGCTCAAGAAGGTCCCAGTGTCACCTAAGCATGGCTCGTAGGGTATTCCCTGCTCTGGGAACAATGGAGAGGGCACAGGAGGGTACCACTGGCAGTGTGTGACTACCCGCCTACCCACAAAGGCTGGTGGCTCACTATGCTTGTATAAACACAGGATTCAACCCTGGCTGAAATGCCTGGGTCTGCATCTCTCATCTTCACACCCGCATTCACACAGCTCAGCTCTAACAGCTACACACAGAGGGCTGGAGCACAGCCTGAGAGAGCTGGAAGTGTTCAGCCTGGGGAAGAGGATCTCTGGGGAGACCTTAGGGCAGTCTTTAAATGCATAAAGGTGCTGGGAAAGAAAGCTGGAGAGCGACTTCTGACAACAGCACATGGGAATAGGACAAGGGGGAATGGCTTTAAACTGACAGAGAGCAGATTTAGATTAGATATTAGGATGAAGTTCTTCTCTGTGAGGGTGGTGAGGCACTGGCACAGGGTGCCCAGAGAAGCTGTGGCTGCCCCATCCCTGGCAGTGTTCAAGGCCAGGTTGGATGGGGCTTGGAGCAACCTGGTCTAGTGGAAGGTGTCCCGCCCATAGCAGGGGGATTGGAACTGGATGAGCTTTAAGGTCCCTTCCAACCCAAACCATTCCATGATTCTATGATTTGGGGTATTTTTCAGGGCTGGGAGCAGCTCTGCCCAGCCCAGCAGCTCACTCGTGTGCTTGCACCCGCAGCCTGTCTGGAGAGCGCGCCTGGCCTGCTCATGGCTAGCAACAACACTGCTAGCATAGCGCAAGCCCGCAAGCTGGTGGAGCAGCTTAAGATGGAGGCCAACATCGACAGGATAAAGGTATGAGAGTTTGTCCATCCTCTCCAGGCTTTCCTATCACTTGACACCAGCTCAGGAGTTGGCTGTCAGCTCAGAGTTACACTGCAAGGTGGTGTCTGCTGCTGAGCAGCTGCCAAAAGCACGTTATGGGAGCTGGGATGCGGTGGAGGGTGGTGTTTATGGAGGATATTTGTCTTAAGTGATCCCTATGGCCGTGGCTGAAGGCAGCAGCTTGCCTGTGGAAAGCTGCTGGAAGCATCGCCTGGAGCTCTGCCAGAGGGAGGGACAAGCCACTCTCCCTGAGGCAGCTCACCTTCTTGGGAATAGGTTAAACCCATGCTGTTTGTCGCACTTGCTGGTTGAAAGTGTCCTTTGAGCAGTGCTCGGTGCTCAGCCTTGAGGTTAGCAGGGCAACTCTGAAAGCCTGTTTCCTATGGAAATCCTTTCCAGGAGGTGTTTCCTCTGCTTTGACCACTTCTGCTCCACCCCAGTGGAATTGCTGCTTCTGAGCATGCAAAATCTCATTGGCTTCAAGCTTGAGATCCCAGAGGGTTTATGTTCTCCATTGGGGTGGCTTTGGATGACAGTCAGTCCTGAGCAGAGTGTGCTCTGGGGTTGGCTGCTGGCTGTGAGCACCTCTGGGTGCTTGGAAATCAAAGCCTCACCTTTCAGGTCTGGAGCGAGGTAGGGCAGCTCAGGATCAGCTGTGGATGTCCCTGCCGAGGGATGGGGGGCAGAGCTGGCAGGGATGTGGTACCTGCTGAAGTCGGTCCTTGCTACACTCAAGTCAGGTGAAGGATGAGAATGGGTGAAGGATGTGAAGGATGCTCATGGCAGTGCATGTTGACAGTAGAGCTTAGAGCCCAGATGTGAAAAACCAGCCCCACCACGGACGTGCTGTTGGCTCACTGGGCAGGTCTTTGGCTAGCGATGGTGTTACCTGCCCAGGGATGCTGTGAGTCCAGCCCCATGGGACATCCCATCTCTCAGGTAGGATGCCCCCAGCACAGCTCATCCCTAATGCAGGCTCCTTCTATTCCAGGTGTCAAAAGCAGCAGCAGACCTGATGGCGTACTGTGAAGCCCACGCCAAGGAGGACCCTCTATTGACCCCCGTCCCGGCCTCAGAAAACCCCTTTAGAGAGAAGAAGTTCTTCTGTGTTATCCTGTAAACCCTCGAGGAGCCTGACCAGCACTCAGGCCACCCTGAACACTGATGTAGAGTTTTTAGGAATGGGGACAACCTGCTAGTCTGCAGAATTTAAACAAAATAAGTAAAATACACGGCCTGGAAGCTACAGAGATGTGCATGTTTAAAGAAGCTGGCTACCTTTGGGGGAATAAGATGATCTGCATTGCAAGGCAAAAGATCTGAAGTCTGTAGAGTTGCCTAGAAAGAAAAACAAAAAAACCCCAACAAAATATGTAAAGAATAAATCTGTATCACTTTTCTGCTCACAAAATTGTTTGGTTGTTCCATATTTAAAAGCACCAGAGCTGTGCTGAGCAAAGTAACTGCTAAGGATGTGTATAGCCTTCTTGGAATGATATTGTTGGTTTCTTTCCAAACTATTATTTTTTATTTAAGTTGTCAGATATATAGCAACAGGTTAGATGAACTATGGTGTTACTCAGTGTTTGGTCTTGTGCGTTTTAGCTCCCGGCGGTTGCGTAGCAGAGGGCCCCGCGGTGGGTTAGCGAGGACGCAGCAGCTCCTGCCTGCCCCCCGTGTGCTGGCAGCTCCGTGTTCCCAGAGAACCCCACTTGCTAACATTTTGTATATGATTAGCTTCAGCTCTGCAAGTAAAAGTGAATCATGTGTTGTGGTTGGTGCTTCATACTCCTGTGACGACGTTCAGTGGTAGTGCATGAGAGTTTATCTCTGTTCATCTGCTCCAGAGTTTTCTTTTCTATCATTTGACACCACGTGCTGGTGGAAAAAGCTGTAGGGAGGAAACCGAGGCGATTCTGAAAGCAAAGGCAACTCCTGCAATGCCTTAGACGTGCCTGAAATACCTCCTGCATTAGGGTACCCCTGGGCGCTGAGGGGTAGCTAAAAATCTGAAAATCAAAGTCGACCACTTCTTTCCGGGTCTTTCCTCTTTTCCTACACCTCTGTGCCTCTGCCCTCCTCGCTTGATCTGTGTCCTGCTCTTTCGGCTTCTCAGCAGCATCTCCTCTCCTTGGGGCTGGATCGGGATGCTGCCCATGGAGGGATGCTGCCCACAATGGGATGTTTCCGCCCCTTCCCACACCCACCGCTGCTGCCCCACGGCGATGGGTAGAGATGAGGGAGCAGCCTGGGGAGCATGGGGCCACCCCTTCATGGAGGTGCCTGATACCTTGTTTACACGCAGCCTGAGCTCTGTGTCAGGCTGGGGAATTACTCCCAGGTCCAGTTCATCTGCCGCCAGCGTTCTGGGGACACAAGCCACCTTGTTTGGATCCGCTTTGGGTTTAATACTTTTGTGGACGTGGCTTGTCTCTCTTTGCTGCTGCTAAACAGCTCCTGGCTCTCCCTGCTCATCTACACTCCTGGGAAACTTTGGGAATCACGACTTTGGGCTTTGCATACAAAATTAGGTGGGTGTCACATAGGGGGTTTGGGGGTCTGCAGTGACCTGGCTAAACTGTAGTTCTGAATCAGGTATCAGCTTAAAAATCCCTGTGGATCCAAGAGGGCAATAGTCTTTATGTACCTTTCGGTGAAACTTTCTAGCCCGTAATAAGTGCATTTTTGTTTTTTCTACCTTTTCATACTCTTTTTCTAGTCTTCCACAGAGAAGACCAGTTTTTCTTACACTAGACTCCAAACTTTTGGCATCTGGGAACATTTATAGGACATGAGTAGCCTAGATTGTCCCAGTCCTCCCACCGTGGCTTTCAACCCCCCCTAACCTCGATCTTTTTACTACAGCTTACATAGCTTTAGGATGAAGGATGGATGAAGTCATTTGTTCTGCAGCTGGTTTCAGTCTTGGTGTTGCAAGGCAGATGTGTAAATACCCTGTCCCCGGTTTGTCTTTTGTTTTTAACGCTGATTTACTGTCACAGAGAGTGAAGCGCAGCCGGTCTGACCCGGGGCTCACACCCCAACCCTTCTCCAATGCTGTCATGAAGTGGTTTGTAATAATTTTTTTAATGACTTATGTATTTTACAACTTGAATTCTTAATATATAAATGAAGAAATAAAGATGCATGAAGGGTGTGTGTGGGGGGGAGTGTTAAACTAACCTAAACTACTCATTGAAGGTGTTTTACGTTGCTGGTCTTTATTTCACATCGGTAGTGGTGTTGACATTGGTGTGCTGCCAGGTATTTCACCCCAGTATTTATATTTGCACAGATACGCCTTTGTTAGCCAAGTAGAGATCGCCTGCCAAGATCGTTTCCCCCCTCGCAACAGAAATACCAGCCATCTCTCCATCCCGATGCTGTATTTCCAGCATGGTTTCAAATGACATCCAACTCTACCCCCAGGCTTTTAAACAAAAAATATCTGGAGTACTGGAAAAGGACTTTTATTTTCTGCCAAGGTTGCTGGTGGCGGGGCCAAGTCCGTCCCTCCGGTGCCAACCTGCCGCTGCCAGGCTTTTGGGGAGGGGGTGGTGGTAACCAAAAGCCAGCGCGGGGAGGTCGGCGTTGTGATGTAGCGCATCCCCATCCCATGTGGTCTGTGTACTCATTGGAAATAAAAGTTTGGATTTGTTTCAACCCTTTGGAGATGATGCTCTGTGCGCGCTGGCCCCTGGGGAGGTGGGTTTCCATCGTGGTTGCAGCTGGATCCTCTTCGTGGTGGGTTTAGAGGGTCCCTCCGACAGGGTGTGGGGTTTGGCAGGAGCTTTGTGCCCATTGGTGAGGGAAAGGGAAGCCTCTTGAGGTTTCAGCCACTGACAAGCCACATTCCTGCAGGATAAGCCAGCTCAGGGAGGATCAGGCTCGTTCAGGGTGCAACATTGCTCAAAATCACAGTCATTCAGAAACTGAAAGACACCTAAAGCTCTAGCTTCAGTGTCCATACCTTCTCCATCTGTTTTCCTTCTTCTCCCATCCCCAGCAGTGAGTACAGGCTCTACCGAGTGCCACCTCCAGCACACTCACAGCTGGCCCGCTTGGTCCATTCCAGAGCAGGAATGGCCTCATTTGGGGCTGTTCTGGGGAGATTACTTGGAGTCTTGTGTGCAGTTCTGGTGTCCTCATCATAAAAAGGACATGGAACTGTTGGAACAAGTCCAGAGGAGGGCCACGAGGATGATCAGGGGACTGGAGCACCTCCTGTACGAAGACAGGCTGAGAAAGTTGGGGCTGTTCAGCCTGGAGAAGAGAAGGCTGCGTGGAGACCTCATAGCAGCCTTCCAGTATCTGAAGGGGGCCTACAAGGATGCTGGGGAGGGACTCTTCATCAGGGACTGTAGTGACAGGACAAGAGGTAACGGGTTCAAACTTAAACAGGGGAAGTTTAGATTGGATATAAGGAAGAAATTCTTTACCATGAGGGTGGTGAGGCACTGGAATGGGTTGCCCAGGGAGGTTGTGAATGCTCCATCCTTGGCGGTGTTCAAGGCCAGGTTGGATGAGGCCTTGGGTGACATGGTTTAGTGTGAGGTGTCCCTGCCCATGGCAGGGGGGTTGGAACTAGGTGATCTCAAGGTCCTTTCCAACCCTAACTATTCTATGATTCTATGATTCTATGATTATGAGGGTCTGAGTCCTGTCCTGGCTGAGGTGTGAGGCTGGGAAAGGGGCTGCACCCAGGCTGCAGCAAAATATCCCCTTGTTCCCCCTTGCACCCACCTCCTTTCCCCAGTGCTTCCAGGAAGATAATCTGCTCATACCAAATTTAAAGTCCTGAATATTCACTTTGGTTTTGAAGGGTTCTCCTGGGCAAATGATTTCCCAGCTAGGCAGCCAGCCACAGCTTGAGGCTGCTTAGCCTCAGGTCATCTCTGGGCCAGGAGGAAGGTGGCAGTGTGGGTTTTGCAGTGAAACCCATCGCCATTGAGCTCAGCATGGATGCTGTGTAGATATTTCAGTTTTCTATGCATGTTAATTGCATTTCAGCAGGTGGCCAATGTTGCCCACTCCTGGGGAGACGGAATAAGCATGCCCTGACTTTCCTGCTCTGTCAGGCTTGACTCTCAGCTCCCCATCCCTTTCTGTGTCCATTGGGCCAGCTTAAAAGCAAAAACATTGGTGTTACTGCAAAGGAGCAAACCAACTGTCGCTCCTGCAACACCTCGGCTGCTTGGTGTGCCAAACCAGGCAGTGTTCAGCTGCTGCCATACCCTGCTGGCTCTCCTCCATTGCCAAGGCTTGTTTTGTTTCATCTTCACCTTCCCAGGCTTCAGCTCAGGAGCAGCAGCAGCACTGCCGAGCCAGCAGCAGCTGCTGAGCCGGAGGAGGTGTGGAGCACCCAGGGAAAGCAGAGGTGAGATGTTGCTCCCTGCACGCCATTCTGCTGCCTACCCCAGTGCCAGCACTGGGCCCTGTAGGGCTTGTTAATGAGAATAAACCCATTTGCACTGATTGCATTCATTAGATGCAAGAACATTATATTTGCAGCATGGGAGGAGAGGGGAAAACCAGGATGGGTTAGGAAGGGCAAGAGCTATCTGAGGGTGATGAAGGCAAGAGAGGAGGAGGAGGAAGAGTGGTGAGCCCCATCCTGCTGCAGGCATGGGACCATGCTGGCACTGCCTGTGTATTTGTGCTCCCACACCTATGCAGAGGTTTCATGACCTCCATTGCTGGTCACCCTTGCTGGGATGGACAACATGTGACATTCATGTGGCTGAGGGCACGTGCCCTCAGATGGCCACACACCCCAGGGACAGTCCCAAGCTCCTTTTAGCTATGCTAGAGACTTTGTCCCTTTGCTGATCACTTGTACGTCACCCTCTGTGCATGTGTCAGCGACACGCTAAGGTGCTCATGGGCTCTGGCTGTGAAAGCCAAAGGACACAGAGCTGGCTCTCTGTGAGGAGCCCCTATCCTCACTTAAACCATTCCAGGAACAAGCCAGAGGAGATACAATGAATGAGAGAGGAATGGTCCTAAAGGGAGGCAGAAGACTGCGCAGTTCCCCCTGGGTCTCGGGGCAGCCGTGGGGAGGGTTTGGATCAGCCCCGTGCCACTGCAGTGCTGCACCGGTGGCTGTGCTGACTGCCAGCTGGAGCGCTGGGAAGGGCTGGCATGGAGAGAAATGTCAGGATGAATATTGCATTGGCTCATTGTGCTGTCAGCACCACGTCTGTGAAGTGCCACCCTAGCCTGGGAGGGATGAGGGACGGGGGTGGTCTCATTCCCATCCCAGGCTCATTGCCATCTCCACACAAAACCACCCTTGAACAGGGATCCTTCACCTGCTGGCTGGCTCTTAGTGCAGAGCCCTTCTGCAAGATGCCACTAGAGCAGAAACTTCTCCTGGCCATAAACCACACAACACCTGCAAGAGATGACTGAAATGTATCTGGGAGCAAAGCCTGCAGTAGCAGCATTCACATGGAAAACAGTTTAATTTCAAGATGGAAGTGGCAACGAAAGGAGGGAGGTGGCGGGGTTCAGGCTCACCTCCTGCCCATCCCTGCGCAGAAATCCCTTTCACTGCTTCTCAGGAGGATGTTGGAGCTGCTGAGACAGCTCCAGGCTGGGAAGGATCTGTGTGAAATAAGGATGACTCACGCATGGTTTGAAGACTATAAAGGAAGTCTGGGTTTCTAAACCCTGGAGAGCACACCAAGAAGAGAAAATAAGCGCCCCTTCTCTGTTGGGTTAGCCTTTCCCCCTCCTGAAAGGTCAGTTCTGCTCTTGCCGAACTTCATGAGAGACTCTCCGGCATTTGCAGTGGTGTTGCTGCATGTTAGAGTGACCAGGAACCACAACCCTTCCGAGGACAGCAGCAAAGCCCCCATACATGGCCAACCTGTGACTCCTCATTCCCCACAGCTCTTGCTGCGGGCATAGGACAAGGCTCAGCGCTGTGGCTGGGGACAAGCCCCCGTGCCCTCCAGCCCCACATGCAGCTCTGGCCAGTGCAGTGTCCCACTGCTCCCCAGTATAGCTCAGTGCTCCCCAGTACAGCCCACTACTACCCGGTACATCCCAGTGCTCCTCACTGCTCCCCAGTTACAGCTCAGCATTCCCCAGTGTTCTCAGCGCAGTGCGCACGGCGAAGCTGCCCGCTACCACCCGCACACCGGCCCCATACCAGAGGCCCGGCCCCATACCAGAGGCCCCGCCCCCACCAGAGGCCCCGCCCCTGTCGCTGTCCGCCTGCCGTCGTGTCAATAAAGCTGGATGAAGGGCCACTTCCGCTTCCCGGCAGCACCCTCCGCCTCTGATTGGCTATAGAGGCTGCCGCTCGGCGCGGACTGGCCAATGGGCAGGCAGAGAGCGTGGCAGGGGGTGTTCCTTCCCGTACAGCCCGTGGGCCCAGCCTGAGCGCGCGAGCGGTAGGGCCCGGCTGTCAGCGGAGGCGCCGGTGCCGCCATGTTCCGCCGCAAGCTCTCTGCGCTCGACTACCACAACCCGGCCGGCTTCAACTGCAGGGGTGAGGGGCGGCGGCGGGGCTTCGGGGCGCTGTGACTTCCTCCCCAGCCCTCCCTTCCCGCCGCCCCTCACGCAACCACGGACCCGGCTCCCCCTGCCCCAGGGCCCCTCTCTGAGGCCGGGGATTGCTGGGGCGGCTCGTCCTTTCTATTGGTATCCCGTCGCCTCAACACGGGGGAAACGTTCCGCCCTCACCTCCGTGGTGTCTGCATGTCTCCCGTGGAGGGGGGGCGAGGAAGGGAGGTGGAGGCCGGGAGGGTCTGCTGGGCTCCGAGCGTTAGTGGACCGCTCTGCGCGCAGAGTTCAGCCGCAGCATAGTGATCAGGGAAAAATCCCGAGTTTAGGCCGGAAAAGCCTGAACCCCAGGCATTATCGTGGTGTGCGCAGTTTGGGTGTCTGTTTGAGCCTTGTTCGAGGGTAGAGCGGAAGGAGAGTTGCAATGCAGGGATAGACGATGTTGCTGCTCTTCTTAGCCTCCTCCTATGAAGTCTTAGTTTATGTGATGTAAGGGGCAGGAGTCACTCAGAAAGCTTCCTCAGCTCGGGGGGGGGAGGGTGTGTGTTACTGCTAGATATAACGTCTGTCCAGCTAACAGTGTTAGGAACCGAGTTTATCGTTGCTTCACTTTTCCTTCATTTAAGTTATAACTACATTCACAATAAAAACAATGTGTTGGCTGATGCCTTTTAGTGTAGCTAGTCGGTCATAGGCAGTTGGAATGGACTTGAAAAATAAGAAACAATTATTGTTGAGTTTTGATCAGAGGTTATCTTGGAGTACACGATTTCAGTGTTAGATGTTTATATATGTGTATATTAATGGTAAAATATGAAAGTGCTCTGGGGCATCAGTATTTTTATGAGCCAGATCAAAACTTAAGGGCTTGTTCTTGCCCTTAAGGTATTTGTTAAATTTTGCTTTGTTTACTTCTCCCAACAGATGAAACAGAATTCAGAAATTTTATTGTCTGGCTGGAAGACCAGAAAATCAGACACTACAAGATTGAAGACCGAGGAAACCTGAGAAACATACACAGCGATGACTGGCCCAAATCATTTGAAAAGGTATTTCATTGTTTCAAACACAATTCCAAATGATGATGTAAATGACAGTTAACAGCTGCTGTAGTTGTAGAATGTGACTCTGTTTGTCCTGTCTCTGAACTTTTGCATTTATAGGAATTTAAATGTATTATTAAAGCCAAACTGCAGGAGTTAAGACGGTAGAAGTTTTTGTACAGTTTTCATTCGGCTTTGTTTGGCAGTAGGTGGGGTATCCATTCTAATGATTCTGTTTTTTTTTTTTTTGCCTGATTTGATTCAGTTCTTGAAGTAGAAGAAGATTGACTACAAATAAACAGCTTTTCTACATTAGTGATTCTTATGTACCAAAAGGAAAGTGGATTAGGCTAAAGTATTTGTAGGCATTGCAGGCATGTGAAAGAAGGCTGCTTCTTCTCAAGAAAGCTATTATGGCTGCTCATCTCTGCACCTCTTGTTATTTCAGATAGATGGTTTTCCTTTGCTGAGTGCTCAGTGTGGCAAGCAGTGAGTGATCTCCTGAAGGCTCATTGAGCATTCCAAGTCACCACAAGGCTGTTGAGCATTTCCTCTTTCTTCTCTTTGCTTTCTCTTGATGCAGCCCTGCAAGGAGCTGGAAATGCTGCTCAGTAATACTCAGTGCTCACTCATCTCACTTTTTTTAACCCTGGAACTGCATGTTTTGCTCATTGCCCAGGAAGATTGGCGTTACAGTGCTTGTGCTTTGCAGGGAGGAGCCTAAAGTGTTCTAATATCACATGCATAAATGTACATGCTGTTAGAATTACTGGCAGCTGGCACTGTTACTGGCAGCTGGCACTGTTGTGGTATCAGTGGTATCTTTTCTGGCTTGGCCAGACTCTCCTCTGTGTGCCTGCCTGGGGGTCCCTGCCTGCTAGTGCACTTCAGCCCCTGATGACCTTTCCCTCTGTGCTGCCAAAGTAGACGCTGTGGGGCACTTCTCTCCTTCCAGCAAAGGGGCACAGCAGAATGTTTCTGTATCCTAGATTTTGTTAGTCTTGGTAGCAGTTTGGGCTGGGTCCTGTGTTCTGGATTCAGAAGGACAGTGTCCCAGCCACATTTTGCCCTCCTATTGTACACAGTCCGTAAGAAGGGGAAAATGACTTTTGCTGCCCCCAGAATCCTGTTATATCAACATTGTGACAGTCTAAGGCAGCATCATTCCTTCTTCCTGCTTTAGATGGTAAATCTTTGCTGTGATTTGTTCTCTGTCCTTTCTTTTGCCTCCACTTACTGCGTAACATGAACAGATAGCAAAGAAAGGGGCACTTTGCTTTCTCTGGTTGCCATCTGACAATGAGTAACATTCATTAAAAAGAAGGTGCTACTAATACCAGTAGCTCAAGCAGACTTGAGCTACTGGTGGATTGGAGTGCTCAGACAAGTGTGAGATAGATGGGATGCTGCAGTAGGACATTTCACAATGTTGCTTCTTGTTAATAACTGTAAGGTCTGTGAGAAAGTGACTATTGACAAAACAGTTCTGTGCTCCTCCTTAATTCATGCAGGCCCATAACAGCTATTTGTTTTCTCCTCCTTCTGCTCCTCAGTATATGAAAGATGTAAACTGTCCTTTCAAAATACAAGAGCGACAAGAAACAGTGGACTGGCTGCTCGGCTTAGCAGTTAGGCTCGAGTATGGAGATAATGGTATGAGTGAATTTAATACTTCAAAATGATAGGGAAGCAGGGGTTTACTGTTTAATTTTGGGAAGTATTTGTCAGATTAACACCATGTCAAAAGTATATGTTGTTTTCTTAAAAGAAAAGAAAATATTATTTCATCTGCTTGGTTTTGCACCATGTTCAGATGTGAACTGCTTCTGTGGGACAGGGCAGTAGTGTACTTGCATTTAATACCTTATTTCTGGATATAGCAAAACCCATTGTATATATTTATACCCTTCTTCCCGTGGGATTGCCTTTATGAGAACTTACTCTAAAGTGTATTAAACGCATTTTCTGTAGTACTACATTTATTCAAATAAGTTATTCTTAGAGCCTTGTTTTACAGGAAGTAGATGCAGAACCCTTGGGAATTAGGGCAAGGTTAGGAAGAGGCTGAGTTAAATCTCAACAGTCAGCAGCAGCTCACTTCCTTATACTGAGAGTGCAGATAAAAAAGTAATTACTGGTGGCAAACATAATAACAGACAAATTACTGTTTTCCGTTACCTTTAATTCCTTGGGCAGGGCTGAGCTCTGCTCAAGACAGGGATGGGATTTAAATACCTGCAATCTGTAGAACTGTTTCTCATTCCTTCATTGATGGAGAAAGTGAGCTGTCTGTGACTCAGGGTTGCGTAAAGATGGAGGAGCCAGGAGGTCTTGGAAAACCCCTGTGTGGGTTGTAGATGAATTCTGCAGTCTATAAAACAATGCCTTCACTGGAAATGCTATACTCACTGATCAGAACCAGCTTCAGTCTGTAGCTCTTGAACCCTCCATACACTGCTGATTGAGGCAGAGGGCCAATGCTAGTTGGAATGATGGATTTTCAAAGTGGTAGAACTGTCAGTGCAGCTTGTTCCGCCTTCTGTGACGAAGACTGTAGGAAGACCCTTAATCAAGAGCAGAATGTCTTGCGTAAGTGTGGAGCCTGCTTTACTGCTGCTCTTGGACAGCACATAAGCTTTCTGCAGATGCGAGCTGTTGGGGTAGCTCATTAGAATGGCAGCCTTTGGACACGTTAGTAGAGAACTCCAGAATGTCAGTGTATGAGCCCAGAAGGCTCCAGGGCAATTACCACAGCTGTACAATTAGTACAGCTGTAGCAAACTACAGCTTGGTACTAAACTTGTAACTAGTTATTTTTGTCATTAGTTCTAATGGTGCTCATGTTTGCTTCTTAATTTAACAGCTGATAAGTATAAGGATTCTACCCCAGATGGTGCTAAAAATACTGATAATACAGCAAAAACTGCAGAACCGCTGATTAACTTGGATGGTAAGTGTGCAGCAACCTACCGTATGGGTACATCATGGGGGAATGTGTTCCATGGCCTGTGTGGTGTTCTTCAGACTTTAAGTGGTTCTAATACTTTGATAGATACAATTCTTTAAAGCCCCATTTAAACCTTTAGGAATGCAGAGTTCATATGTTCTTTGACTGCTGGCTGAAACTGCCTCTCTGTGAACAGTGTTTTGAGACTTACTTGTTCCCACTTGTCTGTATTTCTGCTTAAGGAAAGAGGAACTGCTCCTTGTGAATCTCACTGCAGTGGTGCAGAGCTTCTTCTGTTGGGAAAGAAGGAGAAGGGCTAAGGGGAAAATCTGTCCCAGCAGTATGAGGTGCCTAGAGACTTGATTAGATATGATTAAGTTGGGAGGCTCTTCTCAGGCAATGAAGAAGCAGTTGAAGGGTGTTTACCTTAACAGCTTTGCAGAGAGCTGTATAAACAATGAGTGTTTGTTTCGGGTTAGGGTGAAATAGCAAGATTCCTTTTGACTATAGACTGTAATAGATCTTTAAAACAAACAAAACTAAGGAAATGTGGTGGCAGACTATTTCAATACTGTCAACATACTACATGTTGGCTTGGTCTTCCTCAGCTATACCTCTCATCACTTTATTTTGACTGCTAGGTGCATTCACAATAATGGAAGTGGTGGAAAATAATGACTAAATTTAGCCCAAAATCCCCCATGTCTTCTCCCATTGCTCCTTATACAAAAAGACAGCTAGGAATTGGTCCTGCCCTCACCCAGCACAGTTCTTTCCAGTGAGAGAAAGATATAGAAAAAAGAATATCTTTGTATAATTTGCTTTATTTTCAAAGACTTAACACCAGTTTATTGTACACTAGAACATATGCAGTGTGTTTGGTGTTGAAAACAATGCTGCTTATGTTTGGATGTTGTTCTGCAACATGATTATGAAGCCTGGCGCACACTTTGATTGCTTTGTAGCTAGACTAAGTTGTTGTTCTCTGCTGTTTATTCATGGCTTTACCCATCCTTGAGAACAATCCCATACCAGGGAGTCAGGAAGCCAGTTCTGCCTTTTGGAGCCAGTTAAACTAGCGCATATTTTTAATGATGATTGTTTTTACAGTGAATAATCCCGATTTCAAGGCTGGAGTGATGGCTTTAGCTAATCTCCTTCAAATTCAGCGACATGATGATTACTTGGTAATGCTTAAGGTAAGTTTCACAGTTTTATACCTCCTTTCTTCCTTCTTTTCCCCAGTGGCTGATACATGTGTAATACCTTGTGGTGCAGAGTTAAATTACGAGTTTTGAAACACAAACAGAAAGTAAAACTCATCCTGTATGTGTCTGCTCAGGCATATAAGAACACAATATAAATCATGGAAATTAATGGATAATTATCTTGGTAAGCTGAGTTACTGGAGTACCAGCACTGAGAACTGTTGTTCCAAATCTCAAGTATTCTTTGTGTTTTTAATGATTCTCAGAAGTGTTGAGGAACATGCTCAAAGAAGAAGATTGTATTCTAGTGCTAGCAATTAATTGAAACTTGAAGACATAGAAGCTGAGTGATGCAAAGGCTGTTTTTTAAAACAAACATCCTAGGGAGTAACCACAGTTAAAGGCTTCTTCCTCCTCTTTTTGTCCTATGAACTGTTGACTCTGTCATTACTGAAGTCAATTTAATTTGACAACTAATCATGGCTTTTAAATGTAGTAAATAGGCTAATTAATTTTCTAAAGCATCTTTTTTGTGACTGAGAAAATTTGTAACTTACTGGTGGAACTCCATAGTTAGCTGTAAATTTTGGGTCGAACCTGTACTGTGTTTTTGGAGTACTGAATTTACTGAGACAAGCAATCCTGAGTTCCTACTTGATCCTGCCATAATACGGAAATAAGCTTAGTTTTGTTTGCCACCAAAATAAACTCATTTCACTGAAAAAACCAATAAGATCCATTTGTTACAGCACCTGTGATATTTGCTAAATTCTTTTTTGAGAAACTAAATGCCGTAGGTAGTGAGGTTTATATAGTGTGTGTAAGTCTGTAAGAGGTATACTTAACAGTATTACCACCCTAGCCTGGTTTCTTAATGAAATGATAGCCTGCAGTTATCGCATCAATCACTTTATCATTCTCTTCAGTCTGGTATACTCCTTTGCTTTCCCAAACTAGCCTTTGAACCCTTCATCAATCTTTGAAGAGTGGTGGAGATCTCGTATATTAACCCCCTACCAAAAAACCTCCAGACCTAAACCCCTGCAAAAATCAGTGAAAAGGGGTATCAGAGAGAGAAGAGACCCTGGTGAAATTGAGGATCTGCAGCATGAGCTCAGCCATTATTAGACAAGAGTTCCTTCAGGTGGGCTTCCAGGGTTGTCTCAAGGTTAACAAACTGTATCTGGGTAGGACCATCTAGTACCATCTAATTTGGTACTACCAGCTTGAAGTGACCAGAATGAGGTTTCTGCTATGTTTCTGTCACTGTTGCTACATTTCTAGTGTCACTTTTCTCAGACAGAAGTGGTTGAGGAAAACCACCAGCCTGAAATTTTGTAGCTTTTAATTACAGTGAGAATGGATTTCTTCAATGGCAGTTCATGTTACAGGGGCAATAGCAATGCTGATTTTCAGGGTTTGATGGTATTAGGATGTGACAGTGAAACTTTTTAAATTTCATACCACTGTACGCACATTTGCAGAGAATTTATGATCCCTGTTCAGGCTTGGACACTGGGGAGTGGATGTTTAAGGGAGGCCAGAGGGTGCAAGCATGCCGCAGATCTGCCAGACTTTTGCCAGAGTGGGCAAAGAGCTATCTGGACTCCCATTTTATTAATTTAAATCTGGGAAGTTCATCAGAAAGCATCTGTGTAACACAGTTGGATATCCTTTTCTAACGCAAAAGGCACTCAAAATTCTTACACAGGGTCTGGTTTCACTGCTGGAATTTAAAGTTAAACTCCTCATCAAATCACTCTTGTCCAGGCTGCTCCCTTCAGTTAGAAGGATTTCTGGAAGTATTCAGTGACATCTTTCTAGTATCATTTCAACTTTAATCATGACCAGAACCAAGAGAAATCTTGGGAGAAAAACATGAAGCAGTAAGACTGCTTCTGTCACATTTGGCTACTCATCAGGGAAAGTTTGAGAAATATGTTTGACAGACCCAGTTCTTCTGGTGGAAGTCTGCCTGCATGGTATTCCTTCAGTTATTTTTAGAGGCATTTACAGCTGTAGGTTTCAGTAACTGATAGCTCCGATACGATTTCATGCTATGTACTGGAGCCAGTAAAAACAGATGAGCAGCAGGATTGTTAAACTCAGGGCTGCTCTTGTTCCTGTGTCTAAAAATAATTCCTTTCTGCTCTCAGTCTTTTTTAAAACCTGGGTGTGTAGCTTTGCTCCAGGTTTCTCTGCATGTGGAAGATGGTTCAGCACCTACTAAAAGATGCTGATGGCAGGATTTGCTTCCTGAAGAAGCTGTGTTGCTGCAGCATTAAAGGTGTGTGTTCTTGGAACAATAAAGATGGTGCTGCTGCTTTGGGATTGTGATTAACTCATTCTGTAGTCATAGAATCATTGAGGTTGGAAGAGACTGTTAAGACCATCAAATTCAACCATTAACCCGGCACTGCCAAGTCCACCCCTAAACCATGTCCCTAAGTGCCACATCTACACCTCTTAAATTCCTCTAGGATTGGTGACTCCACCACTTCCCTGGGCAGCCTGTTCCAGCACTTAAAAACCCTTTTGATGAAGACATTTTTCCTAATACCCAGCCTGAACCTTATCTGGCACAACTTGAGGCCATTTCCTCTCATCCGATTGCTTATTACTTGTGAGAACAGACCAATCCCCACCTTGCTACAACCTCCTTCCAGGTAGCTGTAGGGAGCAATAAGGTCTTCCCTGAGCCTCCTATTCTCCATTCTAAAAAACCACAAGCTTTATGACTGTTCCTAGTACCTTGCAGGTTTTGGCCCATCAGTGGCTGAAATGAATAGTGTGATGTCCTTGTCTCTTCTGGTTAAAGCTCCTTCCCACAGCCAGAGAAACAACACCTGTGTATGATACTACTTGCAAAGTATAGTGCTATTTGAAAAGGTTTAAGGTCTGAAAGAGTTTTCCAAGAAGTTGTTCACAGAATGATGGGTTTGAGGTGATGCTGGGTTATAATGTTTCCCTTGGAATTGCAGAGAAATGCATCAAGACATAAATAAATGACTCTCACCTTCAATGTTTTTCCTAGGCAATTCGCATTTTGGTTCAAGAGCGCTTGACGCAGGACGCCATAGCAAAGGCCAGTCAGTCCAAGGAGGTTCGTACATACACTGCATGAGTCTAGTGCTAATTGTTCCATATTGAGGGAAGAAGTGTAAGCATAAATGTCTATCATCTCAGTCAAAACCAATTCTGTTTAAACACTTTGTTTAAGATGGTGGTGGAACCTTGTGTTATCTTTGCCATCCTGATTTGAAAAGACCCAGAGGATTATGGAGAGTAGTATGCTGAGCTTTTTTTGTTTCAGTTGAGTACAAAAAGGTGTAACCATATGATATATCAGTAACTAGCTGTTCCCTGCCTAGTTACTTGCTAGAGGATTAGCTTTACTGTTCAGTGCAGCAGGCTGGCAACGTGCAAACAAATGTATGACCCAGCTTTTCCTCGGAATCGGCAGCACTGGCTGCATAAACAGGTTGAAACATTCCTTCTGTGGAGTGTTTTGCCTCATACGTACACCTTGTATGTGTTTGAGGGATAGGATGTTTCATGTCCAGCTCCTTCCTCCTCCTGTTCCCCAGAAAGAGGTGGAGAAAGGAACTTACACACTTAAACCTCAGATTTCACAGAGTTATTTTCTAACCACAAGCAGGATGTTCTAGATGATGGCTGTGGTTTTTCAGACTGTCATTTCTTAAACATCCCACTTTTCCAGCTTTTCCCTCTGGCATATGGCACAGCAGCTGCTGCATTAGTTCTTGGGTGCAGCAGGGAAGGTGGCCTCTCTTGCTGTGCAGGTGTATGTTTAGAAGTGTCCCTGCTAAAGAAACTGGATCTGGTCAAAGAGCGCAGATCCCTTAATCTTTTCTAGCAGCTGTTCAGAACAGTTCATGCTTTATTTATTACCATAATATTGCTTATGTACTAAGTAGCAATCCCAGGTGCTCTAAGTTGTAGTGCAGTGATTTCCAGAAGCATTGGAACATCAAATCAAAGCTTTGGTTTTGTATACCCATAAAACTGTTAAATTGAGCAGGAAAATACGAAAGCAGCTGAGATTGCTGTGTTCATTTTATGTCTGATAACAAATGTTAATAAAAAGCTGCTTTTATTTGCTGTTTACATAGCTGCACAGCTGACATGCAGGGATCAGAATGGGATTTTCTGTGTTTGGCGGAGCTAGCTGCTTTGAGGAACATTCAGTTTTTTTCATGACAAAGAATTGTTCATATTCGATAGGTGTTCAGAGCATCGTCAGGTTGATATGTCACTATGATATGTGTCACTGGGAGTGTGTTCTCGTTAGAAATGCTAAATTTCAAGTGAGGTGGAGAAAAGGGGGGTTGGAGGCGGGAAAACAGCTTTGTGTGCCAGCAGCAATCATCAACATTGTAATGTAGCAGATGAATGAAGAAAATTGCTTAAAAGCAGAGGGAATAGCTGGGTTGCAGGATAGAATGAGAGGAAAGATAAACCTCTTCTGGTTTTGGCTGGCTTGTTAATGCCAAAATACTAGCCAGTGACGCTTTGTATATTAAGCCTTGCCCCTGGAAGCAGGTGATAAATGTCTGACTGCAGCATGGCAGACAGCTTTATATACAAAATGTCATGAGTAGCATGCCTGGCAATATCAAGATAGAGTGGGGGAAAAGATAAAATAGCTTGAGAAATGTTCTCTGGCTGAAGGATATATATGAGGACTCTGGTGAGGAAACTTAAACTGCTGTGCTTGTGGCTTAAATGCACCAAGTAAAATGAGATTTATCTTGTTTGGTTGTCAAGGTACTTATTTCACGATAAGACATAACACATATGGTTGGTTTTTTGTTGGTTTTTGGTTTGGGATTTTTTGGGGTTTTTTAGATTACATTTTGAATGGCTGGTAATTCAATGTACTTCATGTCTAGACAGGATTCAGATTTATACTGGCAGGCTTGTAGTGTATCATAGGTAGTATCAAGTACAAAAATGTCCTTCAGGATCCCTGTAAGGATGCTCCCAAAGGCTATACCTGGGGCATATTTGAAAACACAACAAAGTGGGTAATTTCTGCCCTCCCCTCCCCCTGAAATCTGGAAGCCACCTCAGATAACCTAGTTTTACTGTTGACACTTCCAGTTACAGGGCAGGTGGCTGTGGTGGTTAGGCCCATTGCAAGTGTTTTGTGCAGCATTTTTAAATTAAATTTTTGGGGAATGTGACTGTGAAATTAAGCAGTCTGTATAGTTACAGATTTAAAGGTGATCTTCATTTCTTCAGTTCTCAATCTAAGGATGTCTCAAAAGACCAACTCTGAAGGTGGCACTGTGGTCACTCTGTGTTGGAGGTACCTGTAGTGGCCCTGGGGAATTTGTCCACAAAGAGCTTACTGAATCAATGCTTTGCTGCTTGTGTGGCTTTGAGAACACACCAGGGTGGCAAGGAGCAATTTGCAGCCTTATGTTTAAAACTATTTCCTTGAAACATTTATGTATGAAGTCTGATATTGCAAGAATCCGTCTGAAATGGTGAATCCAGAGGCCACGAAGATGCTCTGAGGGCTGGAGCACCTCTGCTGTGTTGACAGGCTGAGAGTTGAGCTTGTTCAGCCTGGAGAAGAGAAGGCTCTGGAGAGATCTTAGAGCAGCTTCCAGTGCCTAAAGGGGCCAACAAGAAATCTGGAGAGGGGATTTTGACAGAAGCATGTAGGGACAGGACAAGGGGGAATGGCTTTAAACTGACAGAGGGGAGATTTATATTTGCTATAAGGAAGAAGTTCTTCCCCGTGAGGGTGGTGAGGCACTGGCACAGGTTGCTCAGAGAAGCTGTGGCTGCCCACTCTCTGGCACTGTTCAAGGCCAGGTTGGACAGAGCTTGGAGCAGCCTGGTCTAGTGGAAGGTGTCCCTGCCCATGGCAGAGGGGTTGGAACTGGGTGAGCTTTAAGGTCCCCTGAATTCAAACTGTTCTGCGGTTAGTGGTGTTCTTACCAACAAGTGAGTTAGATTTTAAGATAGCGGTTGAACATCCATTTTATTGAAGAAGACATGAAAAAGAACCACTCTTTGAAAATGGGGTAACTCCAATGACTTATGGTCACTATTTTGTATTTAGTGTGTGTTTGATCAACTCAGATTTTTTTTTTTTTTTACATGTCTATAAAGCCTTTAAAATAAATCGTCACTGTTCAGAAGGTTTAGAACCCCATCATTGTAAAACTAATAGCATTGAACTTGAATGTTTTGTCGTGCCAAATGCAAGACATTTGGCAAATGCTCAGAGACAAATGTTGGAAATAAAAGTTACAGAGGTAGTAAAAGCAGATTATAAGGCTTGCATTGTTGAACTCTAATTTGATGTGCATGTTGAAACATGGTTAGTGATTGTTTAGCATGACTGCTTCTCTCCAGCTGGAGAGAGCAAAAGAAAGAGAGCAGTACTTGGAAATGACCACTAATGAAACTTTTCCTTGTACTGTCTTAATAAAGCAAGTGTTTAGAAAATGGAACGTTTAGCTTTATTCCTAAGCTTAACACTTGAGAAAATGCTTCTGGGGATGTTGATAGAGGTTGCAAGTTCAGTGCTTGAGAAACTCACTTGATTACCAAGTATTTTTACAGTTCTTTCAAATCGGGCAGTGCTTTGAAAGCTGGCAGCTGTTTGAAGGCACTAGTTCCTCAGAAAGCCTGGTTTGTGCATGCTTTTTGTTTGTCTGGGTAGCGATGTTGCCGGATTGGATGTTCTCTCACAGTACTGCTGTTGGCCTTTTAAGGATTGAATGTGGGCAGCTTGTATCCAATGGGGTTTGTTTGACGAGTCGGGGCATTATTAAGCATGAAGATTTTTCTTTACAAATACTCTGGGTTTGATGTTTCAGGACACGAAGGCGCTCGTGTGTAATCAAGCACGATGACTTTTCAAAGTTGTCACACACATCTATATAAGCAAAACTCAAGTGGCCTCCAGAGCTACTCACTGTAGCACTTGATTTTATTTTCCAAACATGCAGCATGACGTTTCTAATTGTACTTGAATATGCTTTTTCTTTTCGAAGGGTTTGCCTGTTGCTTTAGAGAAACACATTCTTGGTTTTGACACAGGAGGTAAGCAATTCTCTTAATGTTACTTCTAAGTAGTCTCGTCATGTTACTTCTAAATACTGATGTTTGCCTTTGACAAAGTATATTGCTGTCAAATATGTAGCTAATGTGTACAGTAAAAAACCCTGTAGTGGAAAGAATTGTTCCCTCCCAGCTTGTTATTTACGAGCACCCCTGAGCATTTTGTTTTGGAACAGAAAAGCATAAATCTTAACTGTGGAATATGTTGTTTCAGAGTAATGTTTAAATAACAGCTTTTAATGGCAGCCACGTTTGCAAGTGGGAGGAATGCATCTCACTACCGGTGTAAATCGTGTTTCTACCAGCAGAGGACCCCTGTGCTGCTTCCCTGTGGTTTAGCTCCATAATTTACCTCAAATCTAATCCTAGGCAGTACAAGTTGGTATGACCTGATATAGGTTATTTTGTAAGCAATAGCCAGATGACCTGGGACGCCTCTAGGTTGGCTTCACTTTTGCCCCCTGTACACCTAAATTACTACTCAGATTGTTTCATACTGACCCAACTTGGCTGTGGCGAGGGCTGCAGGAAGCTGAGCAAGGTCCCTCTCCAGCAGCAGGGAAAGTTGCTTCCTATTTCAAGTATGAAAACTACAAGCATGAACGAAGTGCAGAGTGTTAACTTTGACTTAGCTTTTTGAAGTCCTTCATGTCAGATGAAAGTGCTTGACACAACTTCTCTTTCTGTGACTCACCCAGATGCTGTTCTCAATGAAGCTGCCCAGATTCTCCGACTGCTGCATATAGAAGAGCTCCGAGAGCTGCAAACAAAAATTAATGAAGCGATTGTAGCAGTTCAGGCAATTATTGCTGATCCCAAGACGGACCACAGACTGGGGAAAGTCGGGAGATGAACAGAGAAAAGCTTTTAGTCTCTTGTGTACTTAGTACAATTAGGAACTACATACAGCTCTGTACAACCCCGGCATGCAGTTCGAAATGGTATTATTTTACTGTTTTGAAAGAAAACAGGAAATGGAATTCTGACTTCTAAGGAATTATCATTTTTCTTTAAATAAATGAAGTTGGGGAAAATAGACAAATTGTTCTGAATAGCTCTGAGTTGGCAAATACGCCTTTTTCATTGTGTTTGGCTTTGTGTTGAGATGGGAGTGTTACACAAAGTCTCCGCAGATTCCTCTTTTGTTGAGGTCCTGCCATATGAACAGCTTGACCCTGGCTTGCTTGCTGCTTCTCCACTCTGTAACCTACAACTGAAATACTTAAAAACTAAATCCAAAGGGAAACTTAAACCATTTTATTCAATTATTGTAGTAACCCAGAAAAAGTGAAGCATTACATCGTAAATGGTATTTCTGAACATGTATCGGTCTACATTGGGTAGGTCTATGAAGGCACTTAGAAGAACCAACAAGCATGAACAGATCAATTCTAGCATATTCTTCTAATATAAATACTAAAAGACATGCATTGAGGCAGTGGTGAAAACACAGAGTTGTCTTCTGGAAAATCTTCAATGCCTTTGCCACATCACATAACTGTTCTGCACACTGTTGGAGCACATACGGTCTCTGTCTTCAGGGCTGTACATTACTTAGACCCAGCAAATACTTCATCCAAAGCTCCCCATAGGTGCTTATTTTTTTGGCTAAAAGGACCTGTTGGTCAGATTGTCAAAAATGAGTCCATTCTTTGTCTAATAAAATAAATCCTTTGAAGAAGAAACTACATTTTAAGTTTTCTTGCCTAAGATCCACAGGACCATTTTTATTTTTTTGGTAATATAGCGATGTTTTCCACTTTAAAAAAAATACAGTAGTAAAGACTTGAGGTATCACTTCAAAAAATACTAAATAATCTTTTGTAGAAAAGTAGGTTGCTTCATTGGCCTTGGTTAAGGGTTTCTCCCCTCTTAGTTGTGTGCAGTGACAGTTTTCTGGGTCTGAAGTTCTTTTAGGTGCAAAGATGGTTGTTTCTCGAAATAGCAGTTACTATTTCCTCGCTGCAGACAGGAATGGATATCTTTAGCACATCAAGCACACAGCAGCTGTTTGTTAGACAATCAAGGGTGGGTGGGTTTTGTGGTGGGTTTTACCTCCAGGGCAGTAGGGATAAACTGCAGTTATTCCATAGAGATGTGATCGCTGCTCTGGAAGATACTCATCGGTAAAGGAGCCAGTTTCCTTATCGATAGCTATCACACCATCCCTGGTGATAAGGAGGAGAAGTGCTTTACTCACCTAGGAAACTTGGGTTTTTTTCCCCCCATCTGTATACATTTAGGAACAGAGGCAGCTCAAAAGATTGGTCTGAACACTTGCAGAACAGGGGGAAATAAATTTCCTCCATAAAATCTACATCTAGTTTGTTCAGTGTCTCTTTTTGGTGAGCCAGTCACACAGATGGCCTTCCAAGGAGAGATTATCTCCCTGAGAGTCTCCTGCAAGCATGACAAGCACTTAAGCGTTTGTTGTAATCTGCTACGGTTGAATCGAAGTTTTGAGAGCTTCCAGCTGGAGTGGGAATAGAGGCGAGCTCCTGACGCTGCAGGCCTTGGGTGGTGGAGGGAAGGGAACAACCCAGCACAGAATATTTTCTTTGACTTAATCTAGATCCAGAAACATGTGCCAAGTTTTACTTAAAAAAACCCCAACAAACCCAACCACTATTTCTGTCCCTCCTGGGAAGCTGGGGTTGTTCCTAAACAACTTCTGTGCTGAGATTTACAAGCGGGTGTTGCTGAACGTGGCACTGCAGGAGACACCAAGAGTGCTCTGGTGAGGTTCCAGGACTTGGGGACCAGGGAGCAAGCTGGGGATATGTTTCGTTTCCCCCCACTCTGGCTCAAAGGCCCTCCAAGCTGCTGGCTAGCACAGCTCCACAGAGAGTGCGGAGCCTGGCTCCTGGCCACTTCGAGGAGCAGAGCCCTAGGAAATGCTCCTCAGCGTTGCCAGCCGTGAAAGGGAGGGGGCTTGCTTTCCTTACCGTCTCCAGTCCGTATGGTAGAAGTGATTGGCATAACTGATGATGCTGAAGGGGTAGTTGAGGTTGTTCTGTATGACATGCCGGCCCGTGCCATCAGGGAATGTGCACTCCAGATGCTTTGTTCCTTTTCAAACACAGGACAGTTACCAGGCCACAAAAATAACCCCACCAAGCATGTTCTTTGTATTCACTGAATTTTGAAACAGCTTTTCAGCCTAAGAGTGTAGAAGCAACTTCTGCTGTAAGCCCCCTTGACCCTGTTACACAAAGTCCTTTGGGGCAGGACAGTGGAAGGGGACAGAGAAGCCTACAGGTAGCAATAGGCTGAAGACATAAGACATACATAGAATTACAGAACAGTTTGGGCTGGAAGGAACCTTAAAGACCATCCAGTTCCAACCCTCTTTTACAGGCAGGGACACCATCCACCAGACCAGGTTGCTCCAAGCCCTGTCCAACCTGGCCTTGAACACTGCCAGGGATGGGGCAGCCACAGCTTCTCTGGGCAACCTGTGCCAGTGTCTCATCACCCTCACAGGGAAGAGCTTCTTCCTAATATCTAACCTAAACCTCCCCTCTGTTAGTTTAAAGCCATTCCTCCTTGTCCTACCCTTACTTGTGCTTATACATAGCTGGATTTCCCCTCGAGGCTTGATATGTCTTGGTCTGATCCATCCTGGGCGAAGAAGTTACCTGCATCTGCCCAACAAAGCAGCTTGGAGAAGGGGTCGAAGGTCAGGCCGTTGGGCAAGCCGATGTCCTTATTCACCAGGACCCTTCTGTTGGCTCCATTGACAGTGGATGTTTCAATTTTGGGTGCCTCACGATTCCAGTCCGTCCAGTAAAGGTTGCTTGGGAAAAAAGTACATCATGAACAATCAGGACACACAACAGGAGTGGCAGGAGATGAGGAGCTTTCTCTTTGTTACTGGCTCTCTCGGAGAGAGGCCAGGTTTTCCCCTTAACACTGCCTGAAATCTTTATTTGATTTGAAAAAATCTCTACCAGAAAACCAGAATAATGTCAAACATGTTTACGGCCCAAACTGTAGCTCCTATGTGAGGGCGAGTCTTAGGAGTAGCACATTTTGTATCACAACAGCACCCTAGAGGCACAGTTTGTGTTTTCGAACACCAGGCGTGTTTCAAAGCTTTCACAACTAATGTACATCCTGATGCTGAAACGGCAGGTTTAGCCAGATCCTGAATTATTCAGTGAAAGAGCGGGTGGGAACAGAGCCAATCCCTCCTGTGGGTGTGCAATGTAGGATGGGTCCTTGGCACCCCACCAGTGTCCAGCTCTTACACCTTGCAAAGCCCTGCGTGCAAATCCACGCTGCTGCTCACCCTCGGACGGGGTCCACCGCGATGGCCCGGGGATTGACGAGGTCTGTGTCGAAGAGCACGCGCCGCTCGGAGCCATCCAGCCGGGCTCTCTCGATCTTATCCAGGCCGCTGTCAGTCCAGAACATGGCTCGGCGCAGGTGGTCCACTGCCAGCCCCTCGGGGCTGATGAGTCCTGCTGGAGGGACGGGCATGGTCAGAGCTGCTCCTGGACCCGTCACAGCATCCTGACCCAAAGCCAAGGGATGTGAGGGCGCAGTGGAGGATCTCAAACCTGTGATGGGCACAGGCAGGCATGGACCCTCTGCTGTGGCTTTGGGCAGGTTTGGGTGATGGGAGCACACCTGAGTTGATGATGGTCTCTGGTTCAGCACCTGGCTCCAGACTCGCCCGGCTTATGGTCCGTCCGGCCACATCAGTCCAATAGATAGTCTTCTCCCGGCAGTCATAGTCAATCCCCACCACGATGGAGCCCTGCCAGGGTTAGGAGAGGGACACAAGGTGAAATCCTGCCTGGACCACAGCCAAAAGCCTCATCCTTATCCCACCACCCAGCACTGAGAGCTGCCCCAGCCACTCTGCAAGATGGAGCAATGGGAATGACACTTCAGATCCCTTTTCCCTGGGAAACCCAACACTGACAGGCTCCTACTGCACACCCCCGGCTGAATGCTGCAGCATTGGTTTTTAGGCCAGCTGTGGCAGGCACACACCCGCATCCAGATGGGTTTGGAACCCTTTGGCTCAGGGAGAGACTGCTCCAACAGTGAAGTCAGCCCAAGGAATGACCTTTAGGATAGGAAAAGGGAATGCTTGGCAAGGTGTTTCAGTTCCTCAGGGCGCAGGGAGGGTCATGTCCCAGCTTCCAGCATTCCTCTCCCTTGGTCTGGCTTGGATGGAGATGCACACGGCCATGCTCCAAGAGGAGTCCAAGGAAGGGAAAAGGCAGCTTTGCAGTAGAGACGTGCGGATGGCAGCCCAGGGCCGGTGACTGAAGACCAAGGGGCCTCTGCAAGCACCCATGCTCCTTCCCTGTGCAGGCACCCCACATCTGTGACCTGCCTCTCTGCTCGGGGATGGCTGGAGGAAGAGGTGAGAGCACTCCTACTACCTCCCAGTGCCACAGCAGCCAGCATGACCAATGTCCCACAAACCAACATCAACCTTCAATCAGCCTCAGACCATCAGAGTGCAGACAAAAGTGGTCCAGAGAGATGTGAAGCACACATCAGCCTGTTCCTATCTCCCTCCCGTGGTCCTGCACCCCGGACCCGATGCTGGAGATACTGTACGTGCAGGGAGAGCAGAGTCTTCGCTGCCTCCTTCTGCAGCCGCGTGCCATTGAGCGGGAGGTAGCCGATTTGCTGTCCCTGAGCGTAGAGCAGAAACGTTCCTGAGGCCGGTGGGGACACATCGGGCCGGGGCGAGGGCCGGACACTTGGCGGTGCGACACTGGGGAGACCTGGCACATAAACAGGGGGAGACAGGGAGAAAGATGGCTCAGGGAGCATTGTGCCCTTGGCTCCGTACCTGAGCAGGAACGGGGTGCAGCACTGACAGCCTGTGCTCTGCCAGGCAGGGAGGGGGGGGTCACGTTTGGGGTGCTCAGCTCTTACATGGCGGGGTGCTGCCAGGCTCCGAGCGCGTGCCCTGGATCTCCCTGCCGCTCTCATCCACGCACCAGCAGTACCCGCTGTCCCCATGGCACTGCAGCGGGGTGAAGTTGCCCTCCACGTCGCACTGTGGTACATACTGGTCGCTGCGGGGGCTGCCCCCATAGTGCTCCAGCAAGCTCTGCTGCCAGCGCTCACACATGGTGCGGGGCCGCTCCGTGGACTCTGCACGGGGAGGGTGATAGTCACTCCCTTGCGATGGACCCCATGGGCAAGCCTGGGGGGACTCAGGGCTTTGCCAGAGCCCCTGGTCCCCTTCTCGTTGCTGGGTGCCCCTCCATGCTGGGGTGCTGCAGCACTGACCTGGGGTCCCGCAGCGAGGCGGTGTGCTGCCCGGTGCCGTTCGTGTGCCCGCAATCTCCTGCCCTGAAGCATCCACGCACCAGCAGTGCCCGGTGCTGCTGTGGCACTGCAGGGGCCGGTACCGACCCTCCTCGTCACACTGGGGCACATGCCCATTGCCGACGGGTGAGGGTCCCGGTGGCACCTCCCGTGGGTACAGCCGCGCGTGTTCGCAGGGGGTCAGCTGCTGGACGGACTCTGCTGGCAGCAAACACCCCTCAAGGCTCAGGGGGTGCCATGCAGCTCCCCTGCACCCGCTTGGCACCTGGGTTTGGCCTTGCTTCTCCCATGGCTGCAGGTGCTGAGTGATGCTCTGCTGGCACCACGGTGCCTCCCTCCTTGTGCTGGGGCTGCCCTTCTCCAGCCCCTCACCAGCCCATGGCTGTCACCTCCATCGCAAGATGACAGAGGAGGTGCCCCAATGGCCACTGCTACTATAACTCCATGGGCCAGGATGCTCTAAAGACCCAAGAGCTCCCTGATGTTCCCAACCACCCATTCAGCAGCACCCACACCCAGGCCACGGCCATGAAGCCCCCAGCTCAGTGGTTAAGCAGAGGGTCACCTCCTCTCTCTCCAGCCTCACTGTCCCCACTCTGCAGGTAGCTGGGGCCAAAGTTCTGCACCCATGTGGGATGGGCAGGAACAGACAGAGCTCTTCCTGTTCCAGCACTTTCCCAACACCTTCTCTTACAGAGCACAACAGCAGCCAGTGCTGCGAGATGCTTCCCACCAGCTGGGTGCCCACTGATCCCATTGGGATGCCAACGAGATGTGGAAGGACTCAACCCTCCTCCCCTCACCCCCTCAAGCACCCCGGGTCAGTACTGACCTGGGGTCCCGCAGCGAGGCGGTGTGCTGCCCGGTGCCGTACGCGTGCCTGCAATCTCCTGCCCAGCCGCATCAACGCACCAGCAGTGCCCGGTGCTGCTGTGGCACTGCAGGGGCCGGTACCGGCCCTCCTCATCACACTGGGGCACATGTCCATTGCTCACAGGTGAGGGTCCTGGTGGCACCTCCCGCGGGTACAGCTGCTCGTGCTGGCAGGGTGTCAGTCGCTGTGTGCTCCCTTCCAATGCCAGGACAGCCAAAGCAACAGCAGAGTGAGAACACAAGAAGTTGCCTGGGGCACAGCGGGGGGTACGGGGCCAGCCAGCCAGCCTTACCATAAGTGCACTGGAAACCATCGCCCTCATAGCCCGGATGGCACCGGCAGGAGAAGGAGCCCTGTGTATTGTAGCAGACAGCGGCTGGGTGACACGGGTTTTCGGCGCACTCATCCACGTCTGTGCACGGGGAAGATGAGGATCAGCTGGGGCAGGGCACCCTGGCAGCTGCGCAGTGCAGGCACCCTGCGGTCCCCCCTGCACCCCGTACCGGAGCAGCTGATGCCATCACCAGTGTACCCAGGGAGGCACTCGCAGGCGGGCTGGCCCCCGGCGCGGATCAGGCAGCGTGCCCGGTCCCCCGGCGCACATGGGTGGCTCCCATCCTCACAGGGGTTGCTCACTGGTGCCAGCACTGTGGGGACAGGAGGTGAGGGTGGCTAGGGCAAGGCCCATGGGGCACAGGGGAGGGGGAACCCCAAACCACAGGTCTGGCACTTACACACACACCCCTGCCCGTCCTCTGCCGGCCGGTACCCACTGTGGCACTCGCACCGGTAGCTGCCTGGCCCATTCAGGCAGAGAGTGAAGGGGCCACACTGGCTCAGGCCTTCTGCGCACTCATCCACGTCTAGAGTAAAGGGGGAGACACCACCAGCAATGATCGGGCACCCCCATTTTGGGGTCTGGCTGCTCCTGGCCTGGGGTGGGATGTCCTGCCCCAAGCTGCCCACCTCACATCTGCCACTTCCTCCATCCCTATAACCCTCCCCAAGTGTCCCCCACAGCCTCCTGTCACCCTCCCTCAGTTTCCCCCCATGAATCATCCATATCCTTGGTGCAGCTCTTGAGACTACAGGTGCTGTGGCACCTCCTGGCACCCCAAATGGCAGTGGCCATCACAGTGTCCCCTGGGGGATAGGATGCACCAGCCACCCCTTGCACCCACCCACAGCCCCACTCACCTCGGCAACCCTGTCCATCCCTGCGGTACCCAGCCGCACACTCGCATGTGTACTCCATCCCTGTGCCAGGCTGGCAGCGTGCTGTTGCCTCACATGTGTGTGTGCTGTCATGGCAGGGGTTCACTGGGGAATTCTCAGCACTGTCTGCAGGGGAGGCGGACGTCAGTGGGGCAGGAAAAAGATCTGTGAGATATGGGGTTCCCACTCCTCCCTGACACAGGCATCACTGCTTTGCCACAGCACCCTTGTCCCATGGAGGGACCTGTGGCTGCCAGCCCCCAGTGCCAAAAGAATCCCGTCTCCTTTGGCTGTTTAGGGGCAAAGTGAGCAGTTGGCACCCTGGGGTCAGCACCGAGGAGTGGGTGATGGAGCTTACCTCCTGCCGAGCCGATGCTGGCAGCAAGTGCGTAGCGCAGGACGTGCTCCTGGCTGTCGTAGAGGGTGAAGGCACGCGCCACGTTCAGGCGCTGCCGGGCGAGCAGGCGGGTGTGCGGGCAGCCGGCGAAGGTGATGTTCTGCCGCAGGCGGTAGGACAGGGTCTGGTTGGCGGTGCCCGCAACCAGGATGTACTCCCGCTGAGCAGAGGATGTCACAGCTGCTGGACGGCAAGAGAAACCCCATCGGATGTGGGGGAGCCGGCGTCAGCAGAGATGCTTCTTGGATGTTGCGAACCGCAGTGGGAACGGGGTGGTTTTGGGTTGCTCCAAGCAGGGCACACAGGGATGGCGCTTGAGAAACTGAATCCAGGGTTGAGCATGGGCTCTTACCTGAGCTGGAGTAGTGGTAGAGCTCCTTGTAGGGAGCAATGTGAACAGTGGTGTTCTCCGGGAGAAATGGCACCTGGCCCTGGATGTGTGTCTTGATGCTTAAGTAATTGTCTGCCCCCAGGCCCTCGGCTGTCTGAGTGATGTGGACTGTCTCCCCTCCAGGGTAGAAGGTCACCTCCAGGTTCTGGGTGAACTCAGCACCTGGGCAGGAAAAGGGAACAGGCAGCATTCAGATGTAGGATTTTTAGGGAATACATGCCCAAAGCTTCCCTGCTCCTCCGGCACACCTGCAAGGGCTCGCAGCAGGGAGGTGACCACCAGCTGAGCCTGGGGAGGTGATCGGAGGAGCCATGGGGCTGCCCCGAACCCACACCCCTCACTACCTGCCCCACGCCACACATCACGCCACATCTGACCAACCCACCCCACCACGAGCCATGTCCCTCAAAGCAAAGGGACTCTGTGGTGCATCCCGGATCCCTGCTCACCAGTGATGCTGAAGCCATTCTCAGAGCCGGGTTCCTCCAGGGCAAAGAGCCATGCGAAGAGCTCGCCGATGGGCAGGAGGGGTAGGAGGGCGCGGGCAGCAGGCTGGGGCACCCCGCTAATGGCCGTGTACATTCGGCCATCGCTGCCCACGATGTATGCGTGCAGGTCGACGTCCTGGAAGCGGACGGACGCCCGTCCCACCGTCAGGCTCCCGCTCACCTTCCCGTTGAGGCGATGCACAGCCCCTGGGCAGGGAGACAGGCACCCCTGGCAGTGGCCACCCAGGCACGGGATGCCCGTCCCCACCCCTGCCCCACGTACCTTCAGGCAGGCACTGCCGGCCATTGCCATAGTAGGTGGCCCGGCAGTGGCAGCAGACACCGGTGGCGTAGTCAGTGCAGAAGGCGTGCGGGGAGCAGCGCCCGTGGTGCTGGGCACATGTCTCTCTGCTGGCTGCGCTGTAGGTGAACACTGGGGCCAAGGGGAAAGGGTTGGGGACATGGTGACAAAGCCATCCCTCATAGGCGGTGGGCACCTTACCTCTTTAACCCAAACCCACCGTCAACGCTGTCAGGAGACAGGCCAGCTGGTGGCTCCCAGAAAAGCATCCCGGGATGCACAGGGAAGGCTGAGGGGTTTGAACCTGTTGCCTGATTTCAGGCAGCTCTGACAGAAGGTGAGAGATCGAGTTCCTTCTTATTCCTGGGAGACAGCAGCCCAGAGATGGGGCTTTGCTCCTACAGGCACATGCCACAGTGGCTCTGCAGCCCACTCAGCAGTGGTGGGGGCACAGGGCCAGCCCTGGCCTCATGCCGGGACCTGTCTCGTGAGCTTCCCATGCTCCAAGCTTCCCTCCTCACAATGTGGGGCAGAGCAGCAGCAAACCCGGCAGGCAGGGATGTATGGCAAGCAGGGATATATGGCTCCGGCAGCCCTTGGCAGCAGGATTTGGCTGGGAGGAAAGGAGCTGGAAGGGCAGCAGCTTTGCAGGAGCAATGCTAGCCCACACTAGCTCCAGCCCCAGCTGCTTGGGAAGAGATGAGCTTGCAGCAAAGAGGCCTTTTTTTAGGGAGCCACCCGCCATGAGATGTCCCCACTCAGTCATCGGAGGGGCTGTGGCCACTCACCATCAGGGTTAAAATGCACGTCTTCCTCCACACCAACACCGTGATGCCCAGAGCTGTAGGAAGAGGGGCTGGCAGAGTAGCTCTGCTGGGCACTGCCATCCCCATTGGGGTGCAGCCGGCGGCTCCGCTCCTGCCCCAGGGTTGCAGGCAGCCCCCTGGGGACGGTGCCCTGCAGCGCGGGAGCGCGGGGTCCATGGGCAGGATGTGTGGTCTCCGAGCCGTGCTGTGCAGGTGGCTCCGTGGATGTGCGGTCAGCACGGTTGTAGTGGTCAGCAAGGCTGTAGTGGTCAGCAAGGCTGTAGAGCACGCGAGTGTAGTCGGCACTGCCGGATGCATGACGTACAGGTGCAGCTCCTGGCTCCACATGCTCTAGCGGTGCCACACTGCCCACGTGGAAGACCCACACGCCTGGTACCCCCGTGTTGCTCTCCCTGCAGGACAGCAGCACACAAACACATCCATTGCAGCCATGGTGGAAAACCCACCCCAAGGTGCCGGCCCTGCTCCACACCACCCCTTACGGGATCGCAAGCACAGCTCCCAGAAAGCTCCCGTGCACATGGAGCTGAGACCCCCACCTCAGCCCATCACCCCAGATCGCTTCCCTCCTTCTTCCAGCTTTCCAAAGGCTTTGAGGGCTGGGAGAAGGTGACCTCAGTCTCCTCGCCCACCTCACATGGCCCCAGACACCACGCACCGCTCCAGGTTCCTCAGAGCCGGCTCGCTGCTGGCCAGGCTGTGGAAGAGCCCATCCCTCTTCGGGTCGTCGCCGTCCCCCCAGCTGAAGCCCACCCTGGCCGGCAGCTCCAGCTGGACGTTGTACGACTCCTTGGGCCGCGTCCCCAGGAACTGGAGGCCGCCCTCAGGGTAGAGGAAGATGGCATAGGTGTCCTCATCATTGTAGGCTATGACTGCCTGGAAGGTGTTGAACTGCCAAAGGGACAGCAGGACAGACAGACGTCATGGAGGGGCACGATGCCAGCAGAGGACTGAGACAGGGAAGGGGACCAGGGATGTGAAAGCCAGTTCCCCACACACCACATTGCATACAAGTGTCCCGAAAGAGCCCTTTATCAGCCTGCAGAGAGACCTCCTGGGGAAGGGCAGGAGCAAGGGCTGCTTGTGCATGGCCAAACCCCAGTGCAGCGTGCTGGGAAGGACACTTATCGTCCTCCACAAGAGCCCATGACACAGCCAGGCCATCCCCTCTCAGATGCATCACTGCAGGGGTGTCCCTTGGAGCTGTGACCAGGGAGGTGACAGCCCTCTACAATAATGCCCAGAAGCATCCCTGGCCATGTAACCCGTGCACCAGGCTGGTGCACTGCAGCTTCCTTGCTCCCATCCTCCACCTCCTATCCTGCCCCTGACACCAGCAGCCCCTCTCCATCCCATCAGCATCATAGGAAACCCTGCATCCCGCCCCCCGCTTCCCCCGAGAACAATTTTAGCTTGGTTTCCTCAGGAAAAAACATGCATGTGCTCCCGCCTTCCCCACACCCATACGTCCCGCTATAGGCACACTGGCTGCCTGCCGTGCCAGCCCTGCGAGCCTTGGGGCCATGCCAGCATCGAGTGAGGCTGTGCCAGGGAGTGGGACCACAGCAATAACCCATGGACAGGCAGGCTGCAGTGAGCACAACCCTCATGAGCCACATCGTGGTCACCCCAAATGAGGGGAAACCAATGCTTACAGCATTTGGACCAGCCCCCTCCCCATCGGTCCTGCTCTCTGAATCAATAAATATAAGCACACAGCAGCAGCAAGCCCTTCCCCATGAGCTGCAGGGAGCAGCAAGAGGGGAATGCGCCTGAGTAAAGGAAAAATGATTAAAATCCCATTTTCACCCCAGAGCAGCAGATACAGGAGTGGGGGCTCCCCCCATACCACCCCCCAGCCCAACCCTGCCTGACCCTGCAGCACCAGCCCCAGTTTTGGGGTGCAGGGCCCCCAGGGCATCACAAGGTTTCCTGGCAGTCCCGCAGGATATAAAGAGCCTTGTTGTGTGCATCGCACACTCGGGCATTCAGAGACCCCGTGCAAAGGCAGCCAAGAGCTGGGGGGGGGGAGGATAAACCCCCCCCTTGGGGCTGGATTCCTCCCCCACGCAGCCAAATTGCAGCAGCAGCTGCAGGGCTCATTTTGCCTTGTGGTGGGCAGCAAGGGGGGAACCGGAGGGTGACTCTGATGTTCTGGCACTGTGGGATGCAGGGCAAAGACAGGGAGGTCAGCCCCTGGTTTGTGGCCGACTGCTCCCGGCAAAGAGCTGCAAAGGGCAAATTCCAGCCCAAAGGGCAAGTTTTGCTCCTGCAGAAGAGGGGTCAGCTCTTGCCCTGCTCCTGCAGCCCTGGGAAGTGTCACTGCAGGGAGTAGGAGCATGATCTTAAGGTCCTTTCCAACCCTAACCATTCCATGAGTCTATGTCCCCAAGACAGGGGATGGGGGAGCCTCTAACCCCCCAGGCTTAACCAAGGTTTCTGCTTGTGACGCTCAAAAAAGGAGGAGTGGCTACTTTCCAAAGCAGGGGGTAAAGGCTTCGAGGTCAGTTCTGGTTCTGAGCAGCAGAAAGGCAGCTTTTCAATAAATGGCATGTTGGGTAAGAAAAAGGTGGATTTTGGGGACCGTTTTAGCAGTTTTTTAGCTTTTTAGCTAAGAGAGGGTTCAGCAAAGCATGGGCACAAGCTGCATTTCAGTGGGTCTTGAATGAAGCCTTCCCTTTCCTTGTTTCCAAGCAAGACCAGTTTCATTTTAAAAGCCGAACCAAATTCTCAGAGAGGAAAAACAACAATCAGGAAGAGAAGAGAGGCTGCATTTTTGATGGCTGCAAGGTCGCTGCGAGGCCCCTGATGGCATCTCTTCAGCTGCTTTCCCAAGTTTTAAATTAGAGGAAAAAATGTCCGTTGTTTCCTTCCAAACCTCATTTTCTTCCCTGCTTGGCTTCACTCTCAGCAACCCGCTACCAAAGGGCCCCGGAGCAGGGGGGGATGGTGGCAGGGACAGCTCCTGGTGGCTTGTGGGGACACGGTGGCTGTTGATGGGCTTTGGGTTCAGCCCAAAGCGGCGAGAGCCCATCACTCGTCGCACAGCTCTGGGTGTTCATCACAGGAGTTTTCCTCTTGCAGCTCTTCACATTCAGCTTGTTTCAAGAAGCCCATCTGCCGGCAGAGCGTCACCATCACCTCCTCAGCACATCATCAGCCTAAGGTGACAGTTCATGACCCAGCAGCAGCTCCAGTGTTTTTGGGGAAAGGCAGTGCTGGAGGTCTACCCACCAAGAGGTTTATCAGCCCATGAGAGGAGAGCATAGGTCACCTCCTGACCTGGTGAACACATACAAGCTTGTTTTCCAGACACAGAATCAACCCACGGTGGAAACTCTGAAGCCGGTTCCTCACCAGCAGTGTTATCAACTGCAGGCAAAAGGAAGGACCAGCCCCAAGCAACCAGAAGCAAGATGGGTGACCCACCAGCTGCCCCTGGCCCAACTCTGCCCTGCAAATCCAGAGCCACCAGCACTGTAAGCAGGGAAAAGCCTGAGCACTTTCAACCATGGACTTGAAGGCAACCTCTAAACCTCTTCCGCCCATCAGCAAAGCTGACAGACCCACCACCGCTGCAGCTCTGAACAGAGAGGAGAAGCTCCATGTCTTCCCCAGTGTTCATCCAAGGCTGGATCCACCATCCAGCTGCCCAGAAAGATGCGACTGATTGTTTTGGGTGCTACACAAGGAAGATTTATCCTCCCATGACATGTAAGGGTGGGTGTCCAACCTCAGCCTATCAACCTCACCTTCCTGGAGGGCTCGGTGTCCTGTGAGAGCTCCTGGTAGGCGCCCACATACTCCCAGGTGGCAATAAATGCATTGGTTGGCACGAAGGAGCCGGTGGTGCGGGGGAACCCAGCCTGGATATAGCCCACAGCCTGGTTCAGCACATCCGGAGAGTTGTCTTGCCGATAGTAGATGTTCCCTCTGTCTCCGGAGGTGTCCAGGTCGGCCAGGAAGGGAGCAATGACAGGGAAGTCTGTGGGGAAATCATCATCCACGTACTGTGTCTCCCTGGGGAAATCCTGGGTGGAGATGACTCCGTTGGTCCCCACCTGCAGAGAGAGCGGTGCAGGGTGCTCAGGAGCAGCAGGGGCACCTCAGCCACTGTCTCCCTGCCATGTCCCTCCGTCCCTGCTGGAGCAGGGCACAGGGCTGAGGGCCCTGAGGCCGCGTGGCCCCATCCGGCCAGAGAGAAAACAAAGACCTCGGGCTTTTCCATCCCCCAGAGAGCTGCAGCTCAGGAGCTGCCCCAGCTGCAGCCGTGGGGAACAGCTGCAAAGGAGAAAGCCCTCTTGTTCCTCTGCAGCCAGAGACACTGGGCATGAGGTGGTGGGAGTGCAGTGGAGGGGGGAAAATGGATGGAGAAAAGGGATGCATGGAGCAAAGTCACGTGCGGTGGTAGAGGCAGCAAAGACACACATGGAAGGGTGGGGAGAAGCAGTAAGGGCAGATGGATGTCCAGGCTGGGGAGGAAGGGGGTGAGCGGGAGGAGGGATGGAAAGACAGAGCGGTGAAGAGATGGGAGGAAGGAGAGATGGTGGGCCAGGGGCATGGAGAGGAGTGTGGGAAGTTGGAGAGGCAAAGAGGGATAGAAGGAGTGAGGTATAGGGATGGGAAGTATGAGAAGATGGAGGGCAGAGGGAGATGATGGAGAGGAGGAAGGGGTCCGGGGGTAAGGAGGGCCGGGCCAGCCGGGACTCACGTAGAGGCGGCGGGCAGCGCGGCCGTAGAGGCGCGGGGCAGGGCGGAGCGGCACCCCGGGCGAGCTCTCGTCGTCGCCGGGCCGCAGCCGCGCATCGCCGCGGGCCAGACCGTGCGGCAGCAGCCCCGGGCGGGGCAGGGCTGCCCCCACCGCCAGCGCCGCCGCCAGCACCGCCGCCACCGCCCGCATCCCGCCGCCGCCGCCCGCCCACGGGACACCACACCCGACGGGGCGAACCGGAGCGCAGCGAGGGAGCAGCGCGGAGCGCACCCGACGGGGCAGCCCCGACCCTGCGGAGAGAACCGGAGCCGGCGGGGCCGGACGGGGCGCGCCGCCGGCGGGGCGGGTCCAGACCGCGGCCGCGCCGCCATTGGATCCCCCGGCCCCGGCCCTGACCAATAGGGTCTTTCCCCAAAATACGCCCCGGGCTGTAGCCCCCCTCCCACTGCCCCCCCGCCCCCCCCGGGCTGGGTACCACGGTGGCATCCCAGGGGATGGGGAAAGCTTCGTCCCCGGGGCCCTGCATCCCCCCCCGGCTGCGGCGCCCCCGGAGCCAAGACCGCAGCCAGCGGGGCCGGGGCCCGGACGTGAGTGAGAGGCCCTGGCCGCTCTTCACTCGCTCCCCTCGGATCCCTCTCCCTGGAGCCGGGCAGCAACGTGACTCCTTATCCCCAGGGGACCGAGTGGGGAGACGGGGGACACAACGACTGGAACAGCCACCCGGCCAAAATATGTCATGCAGCTCAACTGGCAAGCTGTCAGCGAGCAGATGCGGCCGTGGGCTCCCCACACATGCACGACAGCCTGGGCGCAGGGTTGATGTAGTTTATCCTTTCTCAGACCATCATCCCCACCCAGAGAGGTCGAGGACAGGAGGGGTTCCCTGCCTTTGGGTTGGGATGTTGGAGTGGGAGCACCCACAGTGGTGGAGAAAAGGACAAGCTCAGATCCAGGCAGCTGGACTCACTGAGTGCTCCTGGAAATCCAGTCTGGGAGCAGCCAAAAGCTCTGCTCTATCTTCCTGGAGCACTTCCCGCTTCCCTGGCTCCAGGCCAGTGTTAGTATCACATCTGTCCTAAAATGTATACATGCCCAAGGAATGCCAGATAATAAGGAGAGAAGTGTCAAACCTTGTAGGCTGACAAGAGAAATAAATCAGGGACACATTCATGGCATTCCCGGTAGGAATCTTCACAGGGGAAGCAGCTGGATGCCCACTGCCCCATCCCTGTTGCAGTGACAGGGATTTGTCACTGCGGCCCCTGTTCCCTCCATGCAAGCCGCCACATCCCAAGCATCCTGGAAAGCAGCTTCCATCCGTGCTGGGGCCGAGCTCCTTTGCAATCCTGTCTGTCCTGGCAAGTGTGGCCACGGGGGCCACATCCGGACAGACTGCACCCGCTCGGCTACAGTCAGCTGGCCAGCTCTGGCCCTTGGAGGGAGACGCCTCGCCTGGCCACGGAAAACCATTAGAGCTTTGAGCGGGGCTCAGGCCAGCTGGATGCGGTCTGCAGCCTTCAAGGAGTTCCCCGTGCCAAGAAAATGGCTTTCATTTGAAGCTCAAACACCTCCAGGGCTCTCCAAGGAAATCAGGCACTGCAAGGAGCCGGCAGCCCCTGTGACCGGTGAGACCCCAGCTGGAATGTCCCTCCCATGGGGAACAGAGGCATTTGGTTGCACCTCAGAGGTGGTGATGGGTGGGCAAGGACCAACAGACACAGCCTTGCTGTCCTGTTGGGATGCTCAGGGGCTACTGAAAATACAAACTGAGGCATCCCTGCAGGGATGGAAATGTTGTAGTTATGAATGTCTGGCTGTTGTAAGGGAAAGACTAGGGAGAATTTAATTTGCAAGCTGCTGCAGCTGCTGTCCTGAGATGTTTCTTTAAGACACTTATCTTCAAGTCCTGTTTTTAAGGGGTAAATTACCTTGGGTCTTCAAGGGAGGAGCTGCTGCCCCCACAAGTTCCCCACACTGTGTCAGCCAGTTCTGCCCCATGCCTAGGAGAAAAGGGCCCCATGGGACCTGAGGACCCTTTGCCATGTGGAAGGGGCAACTGCCAGGAATTCACCAGAGGCTTTAAGATTCTAAAAAATGCTTTTTACCACCCCCTCAGCAAAACTGGCACGAGTCAGTTGAAAAAGAGGCAGCTGGGAAGAGCTGGAGTCATGCACTGACCTTGGGAGCAGAACCCCTGGAAAGAGCAGCTGAGACCCTCACAAAGTGCGAGGATGGAGATGAGGACACAGATTGAGATGAGGATAGGGATGAGGATGGGGATGGGGACAAGAATGGGGATGGGAACAAGGATGGGGATGGGAACGGTTATAGGGATGTGGACGCAGATGAGGATGGGGATACTGATGAAGATAGGGATGGGAATGGGAATTGGTATAGGGATGGGAACAGGGATGGGGATGAAGATGAAGATGGGGACAGGGACAAGGATGGGAATGGGAATGGGAATAGGGATGAAGACATGGATAGGGATGGGGACGGGGATATGGATGGGGACAGGCTATGCTAGCCCACACCATGTGCTGGAAAAGGAGGTGCTTGCAGGGACTGATCCCTGTAATCACTTCCATGTGCCTCAGCAGAGCCTTTGCCTGGGGCAGGATTAGCCCTTCTCATAGCTTGGGCAATAAAAAAAAAGTCAATAGGCATTTACTTGGTGGCATTTTGGGCAGAAACAGATGTGCTGAAGTTGGAGGATGCTCTGGAGATGGAGGGGGGGAGAGATCCAAATGGACATAGAAGCCCCACCACCATGGACACTCACCACTAACTCTGCTAAAATGGGCAAACCAGGACAAACCACTCACCCCCCAGCAGCCCCGCGGTTGGGTTCCTGCCAGATGTGACTGCTGGGGGAGGACCATCAACCCCCATCCTGCTGAAGGCTCGCATTCACCCTGGGCTCCAATGAGGAGAAGGAAGGGCAGGCAAATCCCTGGCTCAGAGGCTGTTCTAGGCAGGAAATCCCAGCAGCCTCTTCCTGAAGGCCTGTCAGCTCCGGGATCTGCAGAGATAAGGGAAGCAGCAGGAAACATGCATCTCTCCTGGGGCGGTCGGGAAAGGAAACTTGATTCCTGGTGACCAAAGCAGGGTTGGGGACTGCAGCAGAAAGCAGATGCGTGCAGGATGCACTGGGATGCTTCAGTGCTTTGAGATGTCAGGCAGGAGCAGGGGTGGTGTAGGGCTGGGGTAAGAGCAGGGCTTCAGCCAGCTTCAGCACAGGCAGTATCCCATTTCCAGGTGGGTTAGTGGGTCACTGTAATAATGCCCTCTGAGCATTTGTCCTCCTGGTTATTGGAAACAAGTCCTGCTAGAGGCTGGGCTGTTTGGCAGGGCAGACAACAAGCTGGTGCCATAAACATCCTTTAGGTTCTGGTTCTCTAGCACGGAAGGGCAGATTGCTGATCTCCCTGGATCGGTATGCACTAGTTTTTTGGCCTTATGTCCTAAGAGAAAGAGATGTCTAATGGGGGTTATCCTCCCTACCTTAATAGCTGGAATCTGCTGGATAATTTCAGCCAAATCTGATAGCAGTGTCTCTGAGGGCGCATAAAACCAGACGGAAGGAAAAAAGACTCTATGAGCTGCCCTCTTTCCTGAGAAGCTGGGCACAGCCTCAGGTTTGAGCTCAACCCTTATGAGCCATTTGAGAACCCACAACTGATGCATGGCTGGGGTGAGCACAGCTTGCTGGCAGGAGGAACAACCTCTGTATTGTGTCAGGGACAAAGGGGGAAACACTGGGTGGCCATGGTCCTCCCATGGGGTGTCTCTGCTTCCCCTTAGGCCATGTTGAGGTATCACTCCCAGTGGCTCCATCCATGGGTCCGTAGCTCCTGGCTGATCTTGCTGCCTTTCCTGTGGCTGTTTCCTTTCCTGGGAGCATCCTGCTGGGTGCTGACAGCAGGGAAGCGATGGCAGCGGGGCAGATTCCCACCAGCGCAGCACCCAGCTCTTGACATTTCCATTTTTGGGAACAGTTCTCATTAACTTTGGGCTCACTTCTTTGCACCAGCTTTGCTCATGACTCACCACCTGCTCACCCTGGCCCACCGCTCCTGCATGTGGGAACACCCTCTTCCAGTCTGGCCCAGGAGGTACATCAGGACTTGCTCAGGTGCATCATCAACGATGGGCCTGAAGGTCACTGAGGTGCAAGAGCACCCACCAGATGCCCAGCCATCCCAAGCTACTCTCCTGCTCCCAGGGTTTCTGTCATGGGCTCAGCAGCCTGCAGCTCCTGGAGGGTGTCCACCCATGCTGCAGATGATTTCCATGCACAGGTCCATCACACATGCTCCAGCTGTAACCTAACACAGATATTCCTGCTCAGGGCACCAAACATGTTCTGGGAGAGATGTTGTCCTTACAGAGAGCTGGGATGATGGGGTGCTACATCACAGGTAGGTCCATAATATGGAAACCCAAGGTTTTTATAGTCTGAGGACAGTTTCTTGGCCCTGGGCAACTCAGCTAAAGCAGAAGTATTGGAAAGTGGCTCGGTGCATGGAGAGGAGAAATAATCAAGCTGCTACTCTAAAAGGCAAGATAGCAAGTGCTTTCCTGGCTGAAAAGGTCGTGGAGCTTGGATCTCCCAGCACCCCAGGGAGCTGGAGACCCCTGGGATGGAAACACCACTTCCATGTGGAAAAGCTTCCTGAGGCGTCTGAGCCACAGCCCAAAGGACTGATCCAGGTTTTAGAACGTATTTTAAGACATAAAGGTAAAGAAAAGCTGTGGGGTTTTTTAATCTCTGGGGCTCTCTTTCCTTCCTTCCTCTCTCTAAACACTGCTGCAAAGCTGGTTTTGGTACCACAGCTGCCGGATGAGCGCACCGAGCCCTGCAAGCTCCCTGTGCTGGGGGCTTGGCACAGAGCTCACAGGGAGCTTGCAAGCGCGCCTGACGCTGAGTGATTCCTGTGCACCGTTCCCCCAAGATTAGTCACAAGTTCCTTATTTGGTCCGGGCTCCAGCAAACTCTCTGGCAGAGGGGATCTCATCTGCTGGGAGAACAGCTCGGATGGGTTTGTGCTGGGACTGGGAGCATCCAGTGGGACGGCAGAGAGGGAGCGTGTTCACAGCAGAGATAAAATCAGCCCATGCTCTGGTGCTTCGGGGGGTCTTGTGTTTTTGTTGCAGCACAAAGCACAGCAGGCAGAAGTTGCCTCACCCATTACCCCCTGCAGGAGTTCCAGCCCTGCCCCATCCCAGGGATGTGTCTCTGGCCCTTGACACACACCGACTGAGCTGATGCAGCTTTGAGACAGTTCCCTGGGTGTTTATACCCTGAAGCAAGGGTCCTCTGCAGAATGAGGCTTTGTTTGCTGCATGGGTTAGGTGTCGGGTGGGCAGGGAGTCTTGGGGAAGCTGGGACCCTGTGGCTTGCACTGCAAGCATTGCCAGAGATCGGGTCCAGGCTCTGGTCAGCCTTTGCTCTTCTCTCAAACAGCCCTTCCCATGGCTCTAACAAATCCAAGGCTCTTCCCAAAACCTCTCTCCAGCTCATCCCTCCTCGCCTGACCCCCTCGGGCCTCCAGCCCTGACCCCTGCAGCATCCGAACGCTCCAGGGTGACTAATCCCAGCAATTAGCCCCGTTCCCTGCATTTATCTGCTTCCTGCCTTTGTCCCTCCTGACAGCCTCTCTGAGCAAACAAGCCACATTTTCCTGGCTCTGGCTCTCCCACCAGCCTTTGTCCCGTAGAGCCTCTCTGAGCTGTGTGAGGAGGTTATTCTCACCCGACACGTGTCCCTTCCGCCTGCTGTGATACAAACGGTGACCAAAATAAGCACCCAGCAGTGCTGAGGTCACCCCAGCCCCAGCAGCGGATGGAAGCAATAGGATTTGTTCTTTAAATTGAAGACTGATGCAGACCCAGGGGCGTTTCATGCTAAAAGGGATTTTAGGGCTGAGCAATCTGGCTAAATGGGGACAGAGTGCTTGGGTTAGTTGAAAATTCAATGGGAAATAGCGGAACACATGGGCAGCACATTTGGGAAGTGCCTTCTCCACCCGGCCTGTTCCCTGGGACAGGCTGCACATCCACAGGGGAGCTCAGCGGACCCGCTGAATTTTGGAGGGATGTAAGCACTCACATGTGTAGTCTTCACCAGGGTCCCACGCTTATGGAGCAAATCAGGCTGCTTTAGTTGAATTATTTCTTTTTTTTCCTTTTTTTTTTTCCCCTTTCCTGCTATTCCCCCACCCACCTCCACCCCCTTTAAGGATCCATCTCCCCTTAAAGCGAGCTTCAAAACCTCCCAGAATATTTCCTAACTGAGGTATGGGCTGCTCTGCAGCAGATCTAACCCTGCCGAGAGCTGTCTCCTTTGGCTTGGGCTTCTTGGCTGCTTTGATCCTGATGTGAGTTCCTATTTGCCAAGGATGTGTGTCCCTTCTCCTCAGCAGCTGGTGAGCCCAGGAGGGGATCTCTCCTCTGGCCTGGTGGCTCCGTGGAGAGCGGGAAAAGGGGGTCGGGCAGGAGCTGAGGGGTTCTCATATGACACCACACAGGACGCTGCACCCGAGGAGCTGCAGCTGCAGCACATCTGGCCCGGGGTGCAGCTCCCAGGAGGATGGCGCTCAACCCCTCTGCAGCAGCTGCGGCAGCCTCCGAGCCGAGTAAACCCCTTCGCTGGCCCCAGGCCGGGGAGCGGAGCCAGGGAAACACCGCAAATCACGGGGAAGAAAGCGAATGAAAACCCGACTGATCTGCGCCCGAATCGCTCCCTGGGTACAGCGCCCGGCGCAGCTGTCGGGATCGGCGGGATTGGACGGGACGGGACAGGCGCGGCCGCGAAATGGGAACGGGACGGAGCGGCCGGTGCCACCTCCGGGACAGCGACCCTGCCCGCAGCACCGGGGCTCAAGGGACCGGCGCGACAAGCGCGCCTGGACCGCCCCCCCCCGGCAGGCATTCGCTATAGGCGCACCCCAGCACCCGAAACCATCCTCCTTTCCCTTTTCCCCCTCACTCCCTGCCAGGGCCCATTCCCACCGCGTCTCACTCCCGGGGCTCCAGGCCCCCCTCCCATCGCCCCCGGCAGGATCTGCAGGTGTAAGTGTTTTGAGCAGACGACCCGTGATTCGCCCTTTCCCAAACACTTTCCTTTCTCTTTCCAGTCATCCCACGCCTAGGCCCAACCCTGCCCTGGGCTTTCGGGGCTTGTGCAATGGGGGAAAGAAACATTGCTCCACTGCCCCCTCCTTGCCCAACATCTTCCCACCCTGGGGCTGCTTTCTTTCCTCATCCTTGTTTTCCCCCCTTTGGCAGACGTGGCAGGATGTGGTCTCAACGGGATGCCAGCAGCTCCTGAAGTGCAGCAGGAGGAGGTGGCTGCAGCACCTGAACCCACTGACCCCTATGAGCTGGCTGCTCTCTCAGCATTCTGCAGATTTCCCAGCTGGCCAGGGTTATTTTCTCCTCCAGGTGAGTTGCAATAACACAGCTGGAAGCAGTCTGCAGGGTTTCTTCTGCCTGGGTCACCCGATGACTCAGAGCAGGTCCATATTCCCAACTTGAAGGGACTGTGTGCCCAAGCAGCCCCCCAAAAAAACCCTCTCCTAGGGACACCATCACGATCAGGATGAGGGGACATGGAGATCAGCCCTGCCAGGCGCTGGGTTGTGCCAGCTGCCACTTCTGCTTCTACCTGCCAAATTAAATGAGGGTGTTTGGGCACGTTTAAGATGCTAAGTGCATCTTCCCAGCAAAGAAACCCCATCATCCCAGGAGGAAAAGCACCAGGGTATCACCAACTTGGGTGTTCCCCATCCCCACACCCTGAGATCCCCTGGGTGCAGGATGCTGGGTTGCCTCCCTGACATGTCATCACATCATCTGGGTCATGGGAGCACCCCCTTCCCATGCTGGGGGAGCTGTGAATCCCAAAATCCTGCTGCGTGGAAAGAGTGAAAGCCTGAAAGCCTGGTGGGGAAACCGGAGCTGGGAAAGACAATTGGGAAAGGACACCGGGGAGGGGAAGGCAATGCCCTGCTCCCATTCCTGGAGGGACAGTGGTCCCGGGGAAGTGGAGCAGGGCTGAGCTGAGTGATTGAGCTCTCCCACGCAGGGAGGTCGGCTCTTCTCCACAGGACCCTCCCAGCCTTGTTTGCTCGACATGCAAATATTCAGCAAGAGCTGCCAAAGCCGCTGTTCCCGGCCAGAAGCATCCCTCCATCCGGCTCCCCAGCACGGCACTGCCTGCCAAAACCCTCCCCGTCTAACGAGCTCTAAATTAGGTTATTGAGACACCGCTACAAACACTTCCAAAGCGAGCGCTGAGCTGGAGGAAGGTGAGAAAATCGCAGCACGGCCACCCCGAGCAGTGCCGCTGATGAAGAGCAGACTGACACGGCTTCTTCAGGCAGCGGCGGCGCTTCGGGAAAAGCCGGGCTAGGCAATAATAGGGCTTGGCGGTGAAGCAGGCACCCGCTCGCCACCACCCGGCTGGCAAGGAGAAGCTCTATGGGGTCAGCAGGAGTGTTGGAAAAAAAACCCATCCCTTGAAATTCCTTGTGGATGCTTCATTTTTTTCCAGCTCCTCATTTGTGTTCTGGGTTTCGTGGCGTGCTGCTTTTTCTTCCGCTTTAGGTTGTTTTTCTGCTGGGGTTTTTTTCCCCCTCTCCGCCAGGAATGTGACCGGCAAGAAGAGGGTCACGTCGGAAGCGTGACGAACAGGAGGGATTCGTCATGCGTGGCTATGCGACTTTCTCAAAGTCTTTTTCCCCTGCTCAAATAGCTGCAATTCATGTAAATGAACTAAAAGAAGAGCTAAACAGGGACTCAGTCCATCCCACTGCCCACACTGGTTTCTTTCTCAGGGGAGACGAAGGAGGGAAATGAGTCTGAGGTTATGCTCCTGGCTGCACACCTACCCCAGCCCCAAGCCTGGCTCAACAGCGCTGAGAGCTGGATACCCCTCCGCAAAGAAAGATGGTCACCATGGCCTGCCATGCTCAGCGTCAGACCTTCCAGCAGTAGGGAAAGGAGCTGGGATCAGGTGAAAAGCATCTCCCAGCCACAGCCGTGCTGTCTCCCATGCACACACCTGGAGGCATGCCTGCACCAGGAGATAGTCCCAGAAAGCCTTCTCCCTCCCAGGCTTTCCTCATCACCCCGGTACAGAGGGGTGTGAGGACAGGAACAGCAGTATCCCCTGGTCCTTTGGGATTTCCAGCCAGCTGGTGCGTCTGGGGCAGTACCCGCCTCCAAAAGGGCTGGATATTGTCACAGTTCCTCCTCCTCCTCTCCCCAAGCAATCCATTTCTGCTGAATTTGGCCTTCTGGCTTTATCTGTCTGACAGGCTGGTGGCTATTGAGGGACTTCCCCACAGTGGAGGGGGAGCCCAGCACTTTGGTCTCTTCTCTATCAGAGCAGACTGGCGGGAACGTTCCCTGTGCGGGAGCCTGCAGCATCATCACGCCACAACAGTAGGTCCCTGGGACTCACCATGCATGGGTGATGGGGAGCAGAATCCCGCAATGCCTTCAGTGCAGGAAGAAAAGCAAAGCCCAGGTATTTAATTTGGAGAGACAGCTCCTGTGGACAGAGGCAGCTTGCCTGGGATGGGTTTTTGGTTCGAGTGGCAGGTTTCTGCTCTCAATAAGGAGTGGAGATGCTCTGCCCATGTGCAAGCCCCAGCCTGGGTTGAGGACTGTCCTCCCAGCTCTTGGGAGTTGGTAAATGAGCTCTCTGGCCCTGCTGGGCTCTCCTTCCTAATCTTCATCCTGGGGAAAACCAGAGAGATCTCACCACATCCTCCCTCTGCTCAACTGGTGGGATCAGCCCATAAAGAGGATTCCAGGGCTGGAAAAAGGAATACATCCACCGGTGCTGCCTGCTTGCTCTCCCCAGCAGTCTCTCTGGCTCATCATCTGCAGGGAGCTGACAACAGCCACAGGTCCAGGGTGCTGGGCCTGCTAAAGGCAGCAGCGGGTGTGTTTTTGAGGCACTGGCTGGGAGGATATTGTTTCTCTGGGCACGCTGAATTTCTTCTTCCCGGGGCCCCAGGCAGGAATCAGTCACTGGGTTCTCGTTCAGCCCTAGTGAGGGCAGCACATCCACGTTGCACGTGTGTAACCACTGCACCACAACGAGTTTTATCTCGATTTCTTTCAGAACTGGGGTTCTCATCGGCACACAGCACCAGCCACAAACAGTCCCTGCCCTCTCTGCTGGAGAAGTCATCAGCTCTATTCAGACAGCATGAGAAATGCAGCCCATCAATAAAACATGCCAGGGCTGATGCCTGGCCTTTTAGAGCTCCTTTCACACCCCTCCTGTCATCTTGATACTTTTATGTGCTTCCTGTACACCTCCAGAGTAGTAAAAAGGGTCCTGAAAGCAGACAACCATGGTTTCACGCTTATTCATCATCACGTGTACTGATAGCTGCGATATGCATTGTGCTGTTGCGCTTCTGTGGCTAGAAAGGCCACTTATTTTCCTGGAAGAAGCTTTAGGGGCTTCTTCTGGAATTTGCTTCTGGGATAGCGAAGTGCTGAGAGGGCACAGAGGGGCTGGGAACCCTGTAATGGGATTCTCAGCAGGGTACCACTGCACAGCCATCATGCTGGACAGGCTGCAGGTAGAAGTGGTGCCTGATTAGATTGAAGGCTCAGGCGCTGTATGTCTCTCAAGATGTACAGAGGCATGGGCACTCCGAGGACAGAGGGTGCTCTCTTGAGAGTGCATGGGGTGCTGGGCAGCAGTGAAACGCCTCTGGGATAACTCTGTCCTTTCCTCCCCTCTCTACCCCTGTGCAGGAGGTGATCTCGGGCCAGTCCCGCACCCCGTAACACTCCCAGGGGCTCAGTCCCCGCCCCCCTCCCTGTCACCCCGCTACGGGTTCAGCCCAGACCCCCTTACCTGTAACTATACCCGGGGCTCAGCCCTGCCCCTCACCGGCAGCCTCCCGAGGGGGTTCCGCTCCAGCTCCCAAACCTGTGTCGTGCCCCCGGGGTCTCAGCCCTGTGATCCCCGGGACTCAGCCGTGTTCAGCGCACCCACCCCCCCAGGAGCTCTACCCCGCCCAGAGACCCAGCTGCCACCCCCTTACCCGTACTCCCCCGCCCCCCCCAAACCGGCTCAGTCCCCTCCCGGGATTCGCCTCCCGCCCGCAGTCGCGGTTCTCCCGCTGGAGCGCAGCTTCCCCCAAACCCCGCAGCCGCCCTCCGACGGCCCGGGGAGAGCCGGGCGGCGGGAAGGGGCCGCCCCAGGGGCCGGCCCCGGCCGTGCCGCGCCGCACCGCCTCTCCCCTCCCTCTCTGCCTCCTTCCCTCCCTCTCTCCGGCGGCGGGGGCCGCCCGCCCTGCCGGGCCAGTCGCCGCCGGCAGCCGCGGCGCAGCCCGGTGCGGTGCGGAACATCCCATCCCGGTGCGGGATATCCCGATGGAGACGGAGGGTTACCGGTGCCGTAGCAGCCGGTACATCGAGAGCGGGCAGTCGGCGGTGCCCAGCTCGGTGCTGTTCGCTGCCGGGCTGCTGGGTAACGTGCTGGCCCTACTTCTGCTGGGCCAGCACCGGCGGCGGTCCCGGTCCCCCGGTGGCCGCCCGCCGCGGGTCTCCGCGTTCTACGTGCTGGTGAGCGGGCTGGCGGTCACGGACCTGCTGGGCAAGTGCCTGCTCAGCCCCATCGTGCTGGCAGCCTATGCCTACAATCGCAGCCTCAGCGAGCTGGGACCCGGCGGGCGCGCCGAGGGCGAGCCGGGCGCCCTCTGCCAGCTGTTCGCCTTCCTCATGGCCTTCTTCGGGCTGGCCCCCACCCTGCTGCTGCTGGCTATGGCGCTGGAGTGTTGGCTCTCCTTGGGGCATCCCTACTTCTACCGACGGCACCTCACCCGGCGGCTGGGTGCCACATTGGGGCCGACAGCGGCAGGGCTCTGTGCCCTTTTCTGCGCCTTGCCACTGCTGGGCTTTGGGGTGCCCATGCAGTATTGCCCTGGCACATGGTGCTTCATCCGCATGGCCGGTGGTGGACCACGCCAGCTCGTCTTCCCTGTCCTCTATGCCAGCCTAATGGGCCTGTTGGTGCTGGCCATCGGCACCTGCAATGTGAGCAGCATGTGGCACCTCTACAGCATGGCACGGCGGCAGCCCCGCCGTGGGACCCCCACCACCACCACTGCCCCGCGCATGGAGGAGCTCGACCACCTCATCCTGCTGGGGCTCATGACCGTCCTCTTCACCATCTGCTCCTTGCCGCTCATTGTAAGTTATCCCACCAGCCCCCTCCCCTGGAACAGCCCCCTGAACCACCCCCTGCCCCAGGCTGTTGCTTTGGGACCCCCGAGTACCCACCACCCCATCCCCAGGGGCTGGCCATTGCATTAAGCCCTTGGAAAATAATCCCTCTTTGCCACCACCTCCTCCCAGGGAGGTTGGATTGTTGCTTTGGCCACCTTGGAATACACCCCCCCTGACGGTGGGGGTCAGATCACTCCTGAAGCCCCTTGGAATAACCCTCTCTCTCCACCACCCTTCAATACCACTCAGTCCTGGGGGATCAGGTTGTTGATTTTGCCCTTTGGAATAAACCCTGGCACCACCACCTACTCCTGGGAGCTCAGGGCAAAACTCTACCCCCTTCTAAATACTCCCCCACCATGTCATAGGGGTCGAGTTATTGCCTAAACCCCCTTGGCATAATCCCCCCATCAGCACCACTCAGTCCTGGCGGAATCAGGTCATTACTTTGGCCTCTTGGGATAAACCCTGGCACCATCACCCAGTCCCGGAGGTGCTGAGAGGAAATAATTGCTTTAGTTCCCTCCAAATAACCCATCACTGCCACCCTGTCCCCGACAGTCAGGCTTTAACACTCCTGCAATTACCCCACCCCAGCACCAGCATTCCTTTCTGAGAGGTTGCTGTCCTCAATGCCCACCACCAGCACCACATCCTCGGTGGTTAATTTCTTGCTTTAACCCCCATGGAATAATCCCCCATCACCACCACTCTGTGCCAGAGCTGTCGGGGTGGGGGGGTGGGGGTGGTGTTTGTGTGGTCTGTTGGATGATTACTTCGGCCTCCTCTGAGTATCCCCCGCCCTGTCCCAGGGGTCTGGCTGTTGCCATAATGCTCATGGAATGACCCACAGCATCACAATCCCATCCCAGGTTGGGAGGGGTTAATTCATTGCTTTAATCCCACTGGTATCACTACACCACCACTACGATGTCCCTGTCCTGCGGACATTGCTTAAACCTCCTTGGAATACCTGTTGCTCCCCACCTCCCCCATCATGGGGTCATTGTGTTTACCCACCCCTCCCTCCTCTCCCCCCCCCCCCCCGAATACCCAGCACCATATCCCCAGGGGTTAGCTCATTACTTTAACCCCCACAAAATAACACACCCCCACACACCCCCCATCACTACCCCTCTGTCCCAGAGGTGTTGGAGGCCTCAGGTAATCACTTTGGCCCCATCTGAGTGTTCCCCATCCCATCCCAGGGATCTGGTCATTGCTTTAACCCTCCCCCTCTGCCATCACCACCACCCTGCTCCTCTGGGATTGCTCCAGAGGTGTTGAAGATGTTGGGGAGTTGGTTCATTGCCTTAGCCCCTTGAAATAGTTCCCCCCCACCCCATGCTTATTCCTAGGGAGGTTAATTCATTGTGTTAGACCCTCCAATCCCCCACCCCACCCCTTCCATTCCAAACCCCTGGTCCTGGAGATTCTGGGTAGATCCATCTCCTTTTGAACCACGCTGGATTTCCTGACCTGGGAGAAATATACCCTGAAATCCTCTCACTTCTTCCCCATAGATGGGGGTCCTGCTGGCAGAGTTGGAGATCCCCAGCATGACAGAGCCCTTGCTGCCCCCCACCAAGTGCCCCATGTCCCAGGGTTGAATCCTGCAGCACCACTGCCTTGCCATCACCCTCTGTAGCCAGAACTGGTGCTGCAGAGAGGGTTCTCCTGAAATCCAGATTGGGGTTGTGGGTACTGCCACTGCCTTAGATGATAACTTCTGCTTTCTGTCCCCTCTATCATGCTCTGGGGCCACATCGTGATGCACCAGCCACCAGCAGCACCTCCATGGCTGGGCTTACACTGGTTCTATAATAAACCTGGCAAAAGCCCTGTGGGCCTCAAACAAGCAGGGCTGCTGGCTGGACCCCGAGGTGGATGAATGACCTTGACCCACCAGGGATCGCCATCCAGCTGTGGTCCAGCTGGGTTATCCAACAGACGCCTGGTGTGATACCCAGTGCAGGGAGGGCAATGCATGAGGGATGCCCTTGGGGGCAGAGCAGCACCCACTGCTGCAGCCTCTGGAGGTCAGACGCTTCCTTTACCTGTGAAACAACCCTGGTCACTGGGGCTACCTCTTCAGCTCTAACCTCCTGGCCCTGGTGAGGACATGGTGCCCCAGTGCCATGACCATCCATGACCCAGCCTCAACTGACTCCCAGTTCCACGGTCTGTAACCCACAGCATGTGCTGATTTGATGCATAAAGATATTGAGGGGTTAAAACTTCTTTTGCTGCTCCCAGGGTAATCTCTGTGCTCTCAGCTTTACCCCTGCAGTGAGATCTTAATCTTTCCGCACTTCTTTGGTTTTTTGACAGATCCGGGCATACATGGGGGCCTTTGCTGCTGATTTCAATGAGAACGCAGACCTCAGCGCCCTGCGGTTTCTCTCTGTGAACTCCATCGTGGACCCCTGGGTCTTCATCATCTTCCGCACCTCCGTCTTTCGCATGTTCATCCGCAGGGTTTGCAGAAGGCTGAATTCCCGGAAAGCCTCCCTGAAAGGGCCTGGACCAGGGGAGGATGGCCAGTTCTGTCCCCTGGGCTGGCGCAGGACAGACACCCCACAGCTCAGCTTCCCCTGAGCGTGAGGGTCTTGTAGAAGCCGTTGGCCGCTGGTGAGGATGAGGAGTGAGCCTTCAGTCCTGCACCCCGTTCCGGAGCATCCCGAGGCAGCACGGGGCTGTTGCAGGTGGGGACAGCATCCAGCTTGCAGCAAGGGGTGGGTGTGAAGTGTTTCTGCCCCTCTCTGGGCTGCATTTTCACCCCAGAGAGGAACTGGGAGGCTCTCAGGTACCTGTGAATATTTCCAAGCAGCAGCACTTTGTGAAGGGTTTGGGGAGCGTCTGGCTCCAGGAGAGCAGGAGGGTTTTAGTGTGTGACTTCAGGGCACTGGGGATGCACAGGGAGGAGAGGGGTGTGTGTGTCCCCATCAAATAAAAGTGGTTTCGAGCCCTGCTCCATTGCCTTGTCCTGTGCACGATCCCCTTCCATGACAAGAGGAGGTTATCCAGGGCTGGTTCAGGGTGTCACTGGCCTGAGCAGGGTGGGGTATGAGGGAGACTTTTTGGGTATGGAAACTCAGAAACTTGACCAGAAGCTCATGGCTGTGCCAAGAAGCTGGAGGACAGGGGAGGTGCTTTCCGGGGATGCCCATCATCCCTCCCAGGGATGCCCATTGTCTGCCCTGTAACCCCATATCCACCAAGCAGGGCTGTGGTTTCTCCACCGTGTCTTGCTCTTCTCTCAAAAATTGATTTTCTCCAAGTGCTGATGTTACATTTGTGTTGCTCAGATGGCTACTTGTCCTGCTGTAATTGTTTTAATTTGGTATTTATGATGATCCTGAGCCCTTATAAGAGCAATAATTGAGATAAGACAGAGCCTGGGATGGATAACCTCACCCTGCAAGCATGCCAACAAGTGATCATTTTAATGAAAGATCCATTTCCGCTGAGCCACATATGTTAACTGGATTTAATATCTGCCTCAAGTGAGCATTTAGGCCAAAAAAATTATGATCACCCAAGTCCCCATCTGCTTATTGTCCTTGGAGGAGACAGGGCAAATAATTCTCTCCCTCTATTTAGCCAAGCCTTGCAAGGTGTAGTCATGTTCCTGCCATTTGTCATGTGATATTTACTCTTGGTGTCAAACGGATTCTGGTTTTTGAAGGAAGAAACTCACGCAAATCTGCCTTGGGGCTTTTTGGAGGTGACCTGGTTGGGTTGACTCTGGCTGTTTGACCAGCCAGGCTCTCTCAGGCTAGAGCAAAGGACAGACCTGTATTTGGGGATATATTATGGGGGTGTGCAAGTTTCCCTTCAGGGTTTGCTAAAGAGAAAGAAATGCAGTGAGGGTTGGTTTGCCTATCGGTTTCATGTTACCGGTGTGTTACGGACTTGGAGATGGCTCACATGGAACCACAGAGTCAACAGCACCCTGTGTGGTGGCTTTCACTGGACCTGTTCCAGTGCAGAAGGATGAAGGCCAGGTGAGATAACAGCTCTGCAAAATCCTCCTGGTCTGTGATCCCCTCCCTCATACGGATCCAGACAGACGGACCAGGCACAGACAGGCTAGGAGGTGGCAGCAATGTGAGCCATGGGTGCTCAGTGTGTGCACAGGCTGGGAAAGGCCATTATCTACCTGGGATCCCAATGAGGATTCACTCCTGGAGCCTCCCGGGAGAGGTCCCTGCCCCGTGGTATGTGTATTTAGACCCCAGGGCAACCATGCAACTAAATTGAGAAAACCCCAAACCAACAAACCTTCCAGGTTATTTATTAAGGTGCATGAATACAGCCCCCATCCAAGCCCTGAGATGATGCAAACATGCCGGTGTCTGACCCATCCAGGAGTTTATCATCAGAGGAAAGAAATCGTGGAACCACTGAGCACAGTGGGGGCTTGCAGGCTGAGGGGTGACTCCCATGTCCCTGCATCATCCCTGTTTCCACTCCTGAACCTGCGCACCTCCCGGTGACCTTGACACTCTTATCTCACTTCGCTAGCTATTTAATCACCATTCTACCCTTAGTGGTGTCCGACCTGCTCTGAGAGCAGACTTGGAGTCTCCAGCCAGCCACCGGTGCCTCCGGCAGCAGCCAGCAAGGTTTGCTCTTGAGGCTGAGCGCCAGGCTGCCCTCCGAGCAGATAAATCACTGCTCGGTTGCTTGTGGGGCCTGGGACTGCCGTACCGCGGTCTTCTCCAGAGATGGCAGCACGTCTCCAGCCAGGACTGCTGCCGAGCCGGCCTGAGCACACTGGGCACAGCGGCTGCAAGGATGGGGCTGGTCCTCTCCACCCCAAGTTGCTCCCTTGGGCAGTCCACTTTTTAATGCCCAAACGCACCTGGTTTGGGGTTTCAGGAGTCATATCGAAGCTCAGAGCCCCTTCCTATTACTGAGCTTGGAAAAAATGAAAATAAAATAAAAATCATGGTTTAAAAACCTCCCTGCAACTGCAGTTCAGTTGTAAATCTTGCTAGACAGGAACCAAAAAACCCCAGAGGCTCAGGGCTCCCCAGCCCAACACTGAAGAGCTGAAAGCTGCTGTGTGAGCCCTCTCTCATCACATCCTCTTCCCAAGCTCCTCACACTGCTCAGTCATGCCCCATGGGCCCCCTCCGTGCCAGATCGCTCCTGTGCCAATGATCCTCAAAGGGACAGACCTAATGCTTAATGGAAGCAATAAAGAGACACTGCTTGGCTCACGCCTGTGGCTCACACCAATGATGCTCTTTTTGGAGCTATTGTGCTGTGCCAGCACTGCTGGCTGCTGTGTCCCTCACAGTGTCTCTGGTGTCACTGGCATCACCTAACCTTGCATCCTGCTCCTTTCTTGGATGTTAACTGAGCGTGATCAGGGTTGCTTTGGGTTTTTCTGGCTCATGAAATGGCACAACTTTGCACAAGCTCATTTCCCAGCAAACTGTTTAGTTCTTGCAAAGAGCTCTTATTTTATTGTCTGCCTGCATTTTTCAGCCATTCTGAAAGCAGGAAGGCGCATGTCTGGGCAGGCAGCAGCACTGGGGCTGCCAGGCACCACAGCCAGGGCGCTGTAAGACACAGCCAGACGGTGAGGGGTTGGATTTTTTAACCCGTGCACCCAGGTGCTTGCACAGGACAGCAAACCAAGGTGCCAAAACCAGGACCTGCCATGCTGGTGCCTGGCCACTCTCTTCCAGGATGGGGAGTGAGGCTGCTGGCAGCACCAGTGCATGAGACAAGGGACAGCAGTAGGAAGGATTTGGAAGAAAAATGATGTCTGGCTTTGCTAAACACAACTCAGATGGAGTTTTTGGTTTAAAAGGATTGAAATCCATCCATGCAGTCATAGAATCACAGAATGGTTTGGACTGGAAGAGACCTTCAAGATCATCCAGTTCTAACCCCCTGACACCTTCCACTAGAGCAGCTTCTCTGGGCAACCTGCGCCAAAGTCTCACCCCCTTCACAGTGAATAACTTCCTTATATCTAATCTAAATCTATCCTCTATCAGTTTAGGATATCTTCCCTGTCTGTAATGCCAAAGCCATCCTTTAAAGCCCACCAGGGATGAAGCAGGATCCCAGTGCTCTCCCCAGCCACAGGCAGCAAACGCCAGAGGTTGAGTCCTCTTGGCTGAAGGGTTTATGTGAAATTCATGCAGCTTTCTTACAAGCCCAAAGTTTTTTCTCTAAATGGGCCAACCCTGTAAATCTTCTCTTAGAGAAAAAAAGGCCAATGACCCTTGGGAGGACATAGGAGGTTCTGGAGTACGTCCAAAGACTGGCAAAGGAGCTGATGAAGGGTCTGGAGCACAAGTCTTACAAGGAATGGCTGAGGGACCTGGGGTTGTTTAGTCTGGAGAAAAGGAGGCTCAGGAGGGACCTTATCACTCTCTACAACTGCCTGAAAGGAGGCTGTAGTGAGGTGACGGTCAGTCTCTTCTCCCAGGTAACCAGTGACAAGATAAGAAGAAATGGTCTCAAGTTGCTCCAGGAAAGGTTTGGATTAGATATTAGGAAAAATGTCTTCACCCAAAGGGTTGTCAAGTGTTGGAAGAGGCTGCCCAGGGAAGTGGTGGAGTCATTATCCTTGGAGGTGTTTAAAAGATGTGTAGATGTGGTACTTTGGCACATGGTTTAGTGGTGGGCTTGGCAGTGCTGGGGCAATGGTCAGACTTGATGATCTAACTTAAATGATTTTATGATTCTATATGGTCTTTGTTAGAGGCAAGACACCCGAGATAACATGGAAGCAAAAGGAAGAAAACAAACTCTTCCCAAGAGGTGGACAGATGGTACCAAGTGGCCTGTTTCTGGTGTTGAGCTCAGAAGGGATAAAAAAATAAACCAAGAAAAAAGCCCATCAATTTCCTATTATTGCAAAAATATCCCATCAGAGGCAACTGCCAGTTGAGAAGCCTGAAGCCCCAAATGGGTATTTAAGGCTCCATTAGCTGCCAGGAAAAAGAGCTCCAGAAGATGCCAAAACCCCTTCCTGAGCTGTGACACAGAACACCAGACAGGAGTGGGAGGCTGGGAAGAGTCTTGAAGCAACCACTCCACAGGGTGCCTTCTGCTCGGAAAAAGTCTCCAGAGGAGCAGAATGCAGCCTCCATACGCTGCTTAGATGGACCAGGCCAGGATTAGGCTTTTTGCTGGTACCACAGAGGGCTGAACATGCCAGGGTCCCACCCAGCCCTACACATGACGGCATGTCCTCCGTGAAGTGCTGAAGGCGACTTTGAGCTTCAAGAGAGGAATAGGAGGGGCCTGTTGGAAACGGAGGGGCCTGTTGCAAACAGAGGTGCTGTCACAAACCACAGCTCACCCAGCCCCAGGGTTCACCATATACCACGTTTCCGTTACGAAGTTCCTGTTACAAAAGCGAGGTTTTGAAAATAACAGCCAAAATGTACTTGGGGGAGCAACCTGCTGTGTGCGTGATGGAGCTGACCAATGCTGCAGTGTCTCACTGGGGTTTGGGGGGACCAGAGCACTTTGCGAGGACAGTTTCCATTAGGCAAGAGATGCACCTGAGCCAGATCCCAGGTTGAAGGCCAAGGACAAAGGCTTTGCTCTCAGCGAGGTGGTAAGAGGATCAGGGTCATGATAGGGGAAATACTCACACTGGGGAAATACTCACACACTCTCACACAGTGGGAGCTTCCTGTGCCATCTGCTGAATCCAAAGCACCAGTGGAAGGAGCTTTCCTTGAGCTGGTATTTGGGGCAGATGGGCTGTGTTCAGCCAGGCTTGCAGCAGGAAGAGGGGCTCCCATCGATGCTTCCCCCCACACTATAACCTGACACTGGCTGCAGGCTGCACTCCTGTGGGGACCTCTGATGACATATACGACAGGGGAGCAATGGGGACATGGTGTAAAGCTGGCCATGGGGCAGGGTGTTCCCTGTGGGCTCTGGGTGCCTCTGGGGCCGTGGGATCAGCTGTGTATTCCTGGTAGCCTGTCCTGCGCCAGCCCGGTGGAGATGGCACCAGGGCTTATGGTTCCTTAGGGTCCTTGGAGCAGCACCAGGGCTCACTGCCCTTCCGGGGCTCCTGGCTTCGGCTCCGGCACCGGGGCTTGAAATGTACTCAGTGCTCTCAGACCAGCACTGGACATCGCTGTGAATCGGGGGTCTCAGACCGGCACCGTGCGTTCCTGTGCCTCTTGAGGCTCCCTTACAGGCACCAGTCTGGCCATGCCGCTGGGTTCCTAGATCAGCAGCAGGGCTATCCCGGCGTCGGGGCTCCCGCAGCAGCACCGGGACTCCCGGCCTGGCACCGGGTCTTGCTCTGCGCCCGGGGCTCCCGGACCGGCACCGGGGCTAGCTCACCATCCCCAGAGCAGCAGCGGGATGCCAGAACCACCGCAGTGGCCTGTCGTGCACAGGGCTCCCCGGCAGGTACCGGAGCTCCCGGAGCCGTACCGGGGCTGGCTGCGCCTCGGGGGTCCCGGCCCGCTCTGAGACCGAACGGGAGCTGGCAGTGTCGCGATGCTCTCGGTGCCTCACCGGGACTCCCGTATCCCCTCGGGGATGGCCGTGCGAGAGCCTCCCGCTCCGGCCCCGGTGCGAACTCGCCGTCGGGTGTCCCAACCACCCGTGTGCCGGTGCCAGGGGGCGGCCCGGGGCGGGCTCGGGGGCGGCGGGCGGGGCGGCCCGGGGAGTGGGGGCGGTGCTGGCGCGACAGGCGGGCGGCGGCGCAGTTGTGCGGCAGCGGCGGGATGAACGGGACGGGCCGGGGGCTGTGCGAGCTCGGCGGAGCGCTGCCGGCCGGGGCCCGCCCGCTGGTCAGCGGGCTCATGTTCTCCGCCGGGCTCCTGGGCAACCTCCTGGCCCTGGGGCTTCTGCTGCGCTGCCGCCGCGGGCCCCGTGCCCGCCCGCCCGCACTCTTCCACGTCCTGGTGCTGGCGCTGGTGGTCACCGACCTGCTGGGCACCTGCTCCGTCAGCCCCTTCGTCCTGGCCTCCTACCACCACAACCGCACCCTGACCACCCTGGCCCAAGGAAGACACATCTGCCTTTACTTTGGTTTTGCTATGAGTTTCTTTGGCCTCGCCACCATGCTCATCCTCTTCACCATGGCGCTGGAGCGATGCCTGGCCCTGGGGCAGCCTTACTTCTACGAGCGCTTTCTAAGTCCCCGTACGGGCTTGGTTGTCCTGCCTGCCATCTACACCTTCTCAGCGGCCTTCTGCTCCTTGCCGCTTGTGGGCTTTGGGCAGTACGTGCAGTATTGCCCCGGCACTTGGTGCTTCATCCAGATGCACCTGGACTACGCTGAGCACAACAGTGGCAGGGAGGTATCTGGGTTGGACGTCACCTTCTCGCTCCTCTACGCCACCCTGCTCCTCTTCCTCATCCTCTCCGTGCTGCTCTGCAACCTCAGCGTCATTGCCAACCTGGCCCGCATGCACCGCCGTGGGCAGAAGACCCGCCGGCTGGCCACGATCGAGCAGCCCCGGGCAGCCAGCAACTGCGGCCGGCGCATGTTCTCCATGGCCGAGGAGATCGACCATCTCCTCCTCCTCTCCATCATGACCATCACCTTTGTCATCTGCTCCCTGCCCTTCACGGTGAGTGTGACCATCTCTCCCCTGGGGTGGGGTCCCTCTCCCCACCGTTCCCGTTTCTCTCCCTCCCTCCCTTTATAAGCCTGCCCCCAACTTCACTGCCCACACCTCAAGGGCTGAGGTCAAAGTTTAGCTCCTCCTGAAGCTTGTGAGACCCCAGCTCTGCCACAGACTCCAGGCAGTTTGCACATCCCTTGGGCTACTGGGGGAGCCAACTCTCTGCATCCTCAGGGCCAGGAGGAGGATGGGGTGGGGTGGCAGGAGGACTGAGTGGGGAGATGACAGGGTGGCAGGAGAATGGGGTGCGGGGATGACAGGGTGGCAGGAGGATGTTGTGGCAGGAGGAGAGGTGCCCGCAGAGGCTTCAGGTCAGTGTGGCTCAGGCAGAGTGGCATCCCCTGAACCACATGACTTCCCTGTGGTTCCTGAGAGCCGGGCACTCATGGTGGAGGTGTGAGTGGTGGCAGAGCAATAAACTAGATGTCCAAAAATCGGGATGAAGAAGATGCCACTGGGCTGGAGACAGCGGATATCTGTGCTGGGCAGGCAGAGTTATCCCAGATTTCTGTTACAAGATGGAAGGATGGAGCTGAAGATGCGGGCAGGCGAAGGTATCTACTCCTCTGTAACAACGCTGGGGTGTGGGCACAGAGGTGGGTGATTGCTGGGAGCAGAGATCCGGCACATGGGCCACAGCATGCCTTGTCCCAAGGGTTGTGCCCACATCCTGTGCCGTATCCATGCGTGAGGCTTCCAGCAGAAATACGGGGTTGAAATACTGCAGCCAAGTGAGGGAGGGGAGAGAGAGTCTCCTGACGCTGCCCTGGGCTCTCTGCCTCCAAAGGGCAGCTTTTCATCTGTCCAAACCATATTACACCAGCAGCATGGTGGACTCCAGAGCACCTCAAGACACTCATGTTCCCTGCCTGCGTGCTTGAGCCTGCCACCGCGGGAAGTCATTTTGTTTCCATTAGAAGCAAGCCCCACCAAGGTTGGGAGCACAGCCAGTGCTAATTTTGTGCTCATGGAGTTAAATAGACACTACCTTCCCTTTGCGCTCCCTTTCTTGTCGCAGGGGAAAATAAAATAACCACAGGCTGTAGCTGAGCCAGGCTGCCTGGGTTTTAAGACAGAGAAAAGACAGAGCAGTCATGTCCGGATGCTCACGAGCATCCCAGAAGCCAGACTCAACATCCTGAGAGACGTTTCAGCTTCCGTTAATGGGCCCACATACGATGGATTACTCTCCCCATGTCCTGAAAAAGCTTGGGTTTGGGTGCTGTGGTCATTATAAAGTGGGATTCCTTGGTGCGGACACGTGGGCAAGGCTCTGTGGGTCTGCTTGGGGCAGGCGGGATGGGAATGTGCTGCTGGTGGGGATCCCATGGGCCCTCTGGTAGCAGATACAGGCTTATCCAGAAGTACAGCTGGCTTTTCCCATCGGCTGGTTCCCATGTGGGGTTGTGTTTGGGCTGTGTTTTGGCAGTGTCTCAAACCAAGCTGTCGAGCACTGCTGGTGCCTCCTTGGTGTGACACTTTCTCTGCTGGCTGGGAATGCCCACAGGACCAGCCTGGGCACGTGAACCCAGCAAGCATCAGGCTACAGCACCACAAAATCCTTCCAAAAAAGCCCTAAGCCTGGAGCAGCCCTTGGAAGTGCTCCGCTGTTGACAGTGCCCAGCATGGGTTGAACCACAGCCACCTTCTGGATGCACCATCCCTGGGTGGTACCCAATGGATCCTGGCCAGAGGAGAGATGCTCATGCATCCTGTGCCGCCCCCCAGCTCTCATCCGCATCCAAGCATATCCTGTCCCCCAAAGTGAGGGGGTGGCGATTCAACCCATATGAATAAGAAGTGCTGAGTCACCCTTCCGGGAAGCCTCGTAAGCTGCTATGAGTTGGCATATTGCAGGAAGTACTGGAGCGGTCCAGCACCCTGCATCCCCTCCATCTTCCACGTTAATTCTTCCAGTGTGGTTTTCAAGGTGGGACCCACCACTTCCTTAAGCAGCCACTGGATTAATTGCATTAGGGCTAATCGAAGCCTCCCTGCATGCTGAGAGCTGAGAGCAGAGCACAGGCCTGGCATTCGTTAGCAAAAAGTTCATTTAACCTGATGGAGGCAGCGAACGTGCTAGGACAACCCAATCAAATCTCCCCAAGATGCTGGAAGCCCATTCCCGGCATTATTTCTCCCTGTTGTGTTTTGCAGATCCATGCCTATGTGAACAAGTTCAGTGAGAAAAAGGACAACCACGAGTGGGACCTCCTGGCCCTGAGATTCCTCTCTATCAACTCCATCGTTGACCCATGGGTGTTCGCCATCCTGAGGCCACCTGTCCTGCGGTTCATGCGCTCGGTGCTGTGCTGCCAAGTGACCCTCACAAGCCAGGACAGACGGACTCCATCCCCTGCAAAGACTAACCTGGCAGCACAGATGAACCCCTGTGGGCAGTAGATCCATCGGCCACTCTGGGAAACACCTGCCAGGTGAAGCACAGCCCTGACAGGTGTTAATGAAGCTCTGCCTTATGGCCCATAAAGAGACGTATGTGTTGCTGGGTGGGCCAGGTACGGGTGGCCCAGCCAGGTGTCACCACGTGTCTTGAAAGTAAGGCAGTGTGGTCTCTCATGGGGCAAAAAATAGAGTGGGACAAGATTGTAAGGGCTGGTGAGTACCTGGATATTGATGATGGGGCTGTTCCTGCCTGGCAAAGGGTGCAGGCTGCATTCAGCCACGCTGCGGGAGGGTCAGGGGGTGAAGCATGGGGTGATGTTCTATAACACTACTGCAGTGGGGGCTGTCAGGGAGCACAGCTTCCTGCTGGTGTGCTTCCCAGAAAGGTCCTCGCAGTCGTTTTGGGCTAAAGGCAGCATATAGGCAGGGTACGGGTCCTGGAGGTGTGGTTGTGTGGTCACCATTGCTGCAAGCACCCGTCTCTGTGCCCAGGTCCCTAGTGATTGGGTAGGAGAAGGAAGTACTGTATCCCCAAATACTATTCTTTATTTGGTAGGCTGGTTGCCTAAAGAAATACACTTTATCAGGTGTAGGTCTGTGTGCATGTGTCTGTCTGTCCATTCCCACTCCAGAGATTTTAGACTCCAGTGGGTGCCAGTTCAGCATGTCTGAGGGGCACAAAAAAAGCTAAAAAGTCAAAATTTGGCACTTCCCTAGCGCTGTGATGGCAGCAGAGCTGTGTGGACATTCCTGAGCCTCAGTTTGTTATTTTCTTTGCCCTATATTTGTGTAGGAGCTGACAAGGGGAATAAAGAGCCTAACCAGGGAACAGGAGGTTCCGGTCACAGCCGTGCACTGTACCCATGTCCAGGATGATGCTGCTGGTGGCTTTTGGGTTGGCACAGAGGAGGGCTCATCCTCTTGGGCTGCCCACAAAGCACCTTCCATTGCCCTCCCACTGGCTTGGGACAAACCTGCTCAGGGGCTTCACTTCTCTGGAGGTTTTATTTAGAAAAGAAAAACAACAAAACCCCAACAAAATTAAACACCCCAAGTGCACAAACATCCAGGTCATCAATCCTGCCCTACAGGCAGTGTCCTTCAGTACCGCTGTTTGTTTTGTGGAATGCCTGTTGCTCTTCAGGGCTCCGGGCTGGTCCTCACCAGCATCAGGAGCATCTGACCCTGCGGTCCCAAGACCATCACTGCTGCCATTAGGGAGTTGCTGGGGGACTCCCATTTGTGCTGCATCGAGCATATGCTGTGTCATGATGCTATTGCAAGTGAGGCATCTCCAAGTCCATCTGAGGGCTGCCGCTCTACTCAGAGAGCCCAAAGGTGCCGTGATTCGGAGGTTTTCTGAGGTTTGTTTGTTGAGGTGATGTAAAGCTAATATATTATTATTTAAATAATAAATGTCTTTCAAAGGAGCCTGCTGAATCATGTGTGGGTTTGTGCGTAAGCCGCACCTCAGGGTAGATCTCGCTCCTGGAGGAAACATGGAGAACTGGTGGGATGAAGCCTCAGGGATGGGGGGAGAGGCAGGAGGGGAGGCAAGGAGGGGAAATGTGTGCCCCCGATTTCCTAAAAAACTAAAGTAAACTCTGTTTGATGAATGAGTGGTGGCATTTTTGCCTTACCTCTGCAACGTGATCCCCGAGCTTTGGAAATACCCCCACTCTGAGCTCTTTCCCTAAAGCTTGTCTATCCTGAAGCCAGGGAGAGGCAGGCAAAGTTCCTACCTGTTATCAAAATACAGAACCAAAAAATACCCACCCTAAAAAAAGGCAGAATTTATGTCACTTCTGTCAGGCAGCCAATATCCACAGGAAGTTTACTGGCCTCCAAGCTGTGTGTGGGCAGCTGTCAGGCATGGGCTGCTATTGCTCAAGCCTTGCCGGCGGGATTCTGGCAGCGCCCTGTGGCTGGGGGTTCAGCGGGGGTGTGGAATTTCAGGCAGGGTTTGGGGGCAAGTTGCAAGACATGCCCTGTACATGGGGCTGCAGCTGGGGTGCTCCCCGCTGCCATGTAACTCATGCAATTAAGTCATTAACCCCGTCACTGAGCCCTGGGTGCCCAGATTGGGCAGGCTCCCATCTGCTGCTCTGGGGTCATGGTTACCCCCCCCCAGTTATTTCCCCATCCATGCACACAGCAGCAGCAAATGCACTTTCTGGGTTTAGGGCTCAGCGCACCCCATCCTGTCTCAGTGGGTGCTTGGCTTGAAAAGAGCTGTGGATCTGTGTGCTTTATTTGTCTGGATGGTCATGACCTGCTTGCTCACACTGGAATTTCAGGACCAGTTGCCTACTCCTTTTATAAACCAGGAGGAAAGGCTGCCTGGCATGCAAAAGATGGAGAGAAAAGGAAAAGAAAGCTGTCACGTTGGAAATGGCAGAGGAGTCACCTCCTGCAGAGACCAGCCTGCTGAGGAATGTGACAGCAGTGGGAAGAGGACCCAGCTCCATCTATGGGGACAAGCTAAAGGTGGGATGCTCCCGTCAGCTCTCACTACACCTATCTGCTCCCGCCAGCTTGGCTGCTGACCACTAATTACCAGCTCCTTGTTTTTCTGGGAGGTTTACGGCTCCTCATCAGGAAATGTGGGACTCGGAGACAGCCTCCTCGCATCCATCCTGCTGGAATCTGCTTTGTGCAGCGTAATGCTACAGCAGAGTCACTCTCATGTGAACTGTCCCCAGTGCGGGAGAGTGAGCCTGGCAAGTGAGGTCAGGGAAATGACTTGGCTGAAATGTAACACAAAAATAAAGAGGAGAAACTGGTTGTGAGCTGCGGAGAAGATTGATGCACACAAAGAGAGGAACCCCCCCAAGTCCCTTTGCCATCCGTGATGCAGAAATGGATCCCTCACCTAGAGATGCTGTGGTCACTGCTCTGCTTGGGGACCACTCCACACCACTCTCTGTGGAGGGATGGGAGTCTCAGACCCCCTACTGGGGTGTGCTGGCCAGGCCCAATCTGAGCTGCTGGCCGTGGGTTGCCCTGTCCCCTGCTGCCCCCCATCCCAGAAACTGAACAAAACAATCAGCCCTGCTGCTCCATCTTTCAGATGGGAGCCTTAGTTAGAGCTCTGTGAGGGCATGGAGGGCCATGAATCTCTCTGTATCCTGAGCCGTGAGCCTGCACAAAAGACTTTTTTATTAACATCACACAGGAACCATTACGAAAGCCAAATTGACTCTCTTCAGCTCAATCAACATCTGCTTGGCTTAAATGCAAGATGCCCAAATGTCATTTTGTTGTCTGTGCTGACCTAATCATCTTTAATTTCCATACTGACAACCTTCTGGTGCAAGAAAGCGCCAGGCAGGTCTTTAGGGCTGCATTTCCATCTGGAAATTAAGCTGAAGAGGGTCAAGGGAGAAGCCACACATTTATGAGGGCCAGCAAACGTGGGTGACAGCCACAGAGGTGGGTGATGTGATGTGCTGCGTGTCTGAGCCTGCAGAGCACCTTTGGGATTGGTGGTCCAGTCCTTTGGGAGGCTGGAAGGCGCCTGGGATGAAGGAGAGAGCCAGGTGGGAGGCAGCTTCATTTCCAGGCAGCGAATGGGCAGTGAGCTCATCACACTGGCTCCAGGAGGGTGTACGGTGTGGTAGCTATTAAACTGGGTTAAGTGAATTAGGCAAGGAAGCGACTTAAGGGAAGATGGCTCTGCTGGGCTCCCAAGCCAGCTTTGCGGCAGTGCCAGGGCTTACCTCGGATGTGAGAGCTGATGGCAATTCCCCATGGTTCAAGTGCAGGGAAAAGAGAAACCTTTGGCTTTACCATAGTTGCTGCCGTAGTTCTGCTTTTGCAGCTGGTTTAGGATCTCTGCCTCCCCATGTGTTAACATGGAACGTCTCTAATTCCTCTGGTTCCCTCGGGTCACCCCACATCTCCCATTTTCCTGGATTCGCCGGGTCCCTTTTTGGTCACCAGGGACTAACATCAAGCACTGTCCTCCTACAGCATCCCCAGAGGGGAGAGCTTGCGGAGTGAATCGGGCTGTATTTTACCTTACAGCCCTGTAAGGAAGGGTACCAGCCCTTTCTAGGAAGGCTGTTGGGGTATCCCAAACATCATAGACTTGAAGTCAGAGCCTGTCACCCAGCACTGAGACCCAGAACAAGAAATGTTCCCAAGCCTGTTCCCTGTCATTATAAGGGCTTTTGAAGCCTTGGAAGCAGCACGGTTGCGGCAGAATTACCTCTGCAGCCACAATTTAAAGCTTTTTTTTGCAATGTGAATAATAACAAATGTTTTCATTCTGGCTTTTTGGTTCAGCATTGCAAGGAGGTGAAGGTCTTGTCTGATTTTTCCCCAAAACTGCCTAAATTGTTGGTGTTTTGGCTGCTTGGCGGAACTTTCTGGTTCCTGGCCTGCTCCCAGGTCTCTGTCCCTTCTTAGTACCTGGCCATGGCTTCAGGACCTGATGCGTAAGGGAGGACTGTGGGATGAAGGTGCAGCCCTCCTGCTGCCAACAGGACCTGGGTGTGCTGGGGGCTGAGCTGAGGGATGCCAGGGATAGCACTGTGCCCTGGGATGACATTAGCCCTGCATCCCCTCTGGGCCCCCCACAGTTCTCCCCCTCTGACTGGGAGATGTGCTGCTGCAGCAAAACCAACCAAGGGGACATCCGAAGGGCTGGGAAAAATCCATGCAGAGCTCTGAGATGATCTACAGCTGACTGGAAACACAAGGAGGGGAAGTTTTACAAATGCAGCTGGGATGTGGAATGAAAAATACAGCTGCCATGGCTCAGTGAGGGGGTGAGCAACCCTAGGCCAGCGCTTGCTTGTTTGCTGCAGTGATGTGCATGCACAGCAGGGCTAGCATTCACCTCTGGGTAACACCTCTTCTTTTAGAGCATCTAGGCAAGGCATGCAATGATACATATATCCTGCTTGCTGCTTTTTATGCAGTTGACGCATGCTGAAGGGAGAAGCCAGTGCTGAGGGCTGGACCATGCTTCCCTGATGCTCATGGGCTTTGCTGTGGGGGCAGAGGCAGCATGAGAGATTTGTAAAGAGCACATCAGATCCCTACTCAAAAGCCTGAGGTAGGCAACTTGTCTGGGGAGGCTCCTGGAAATCACAAGGGTTTCCCATGCTGAGCTGCTTTTTTTAACTGGATTTCCCTGAAACATGGAAACATCCACGTCCGTCAAATCCGCAGGGAAATGCCTCCGATCTGCCAGAGCTGGTGCAGTTCCCAAAACGATCTCAATCTTCAAAAACAAGAGACTAAACAGTGTCAAACTCATGTCAAGCATCTGGCTTTTAAAGAGGCCATTAAAGTTACGAGGCATCACTGAACATGATGGATCACTCGCTGCCCTGCCCCTCGAGCTAAAGGCTGTGACCTCGCCTGCAGACCTTGTTTATTAGGTAAAAAGGAGACCCTGTTAGCAGCCTCGTGAGCTGAGCTCATGGAGGAGAGCAAAGGTCCCAGGGTTTCTGAGCAAGTCAGACCATAAAGCTGTGTAGGGTTTTGGGTCCCAACACCATGGCTAGAAGCAGCCGGCTCTGGTTTTGCTGTGGTTCCTGCTGAGCCACCCCAGATGCAGAAGGTACCAGTTTGTGGCTGAAGTAAAAACCCTATAAAAAACCCCAAACCAAACCCACCTGAAAAAGCTTCTTCCTCTGAGCAACCTGTGTATGAGAGAGGTCCTGTCGTGGTTGAAACACCAGCCCTCCAGTCCTACAAGTCTGGCACTCTGCATTGCTCTGCCTCAGTTTCCCCTCTGTGCTCTGGGAGCATCTCTTCCCAGTGTAGGAGCTACATCCCTCTCATGGCCATTTCCCCCAACACCCTGAAGTGATAGGGGAAACAACTCCAGAAGATTAATAAAGGGAATTAAAAGGGGAAATAACAGGGAAAAGTCCTGGGTGCCAGGGCTGAGGATGGACTTTTCTCCAGGGCGCAGGGCTCTCCCAGCCTGAAGCTGCTCCCTTCCTCCGGCTTCCAGCTGTGACCAGCTTTGCTCCTGTTAGTGTTGGCAGCTTTTGCAGCGATGAACGGTCCCTGCTCTGGCTCAGCTTTCACTTCCCATGCGCTGGCTCCGTGCTGTGCTGAGAGGAGCTCTGCTGAGCTGCCGTGCTGGCCCCGGCCCTGGACCCAGCTGAGCAAGGTTCCAACAGGGCTGGCAGGTTCCTCGTGCTATCCACAGACTTATCCCTTCCAATGGGTGTGCTAAATAGCACCCATCGGATACAAACATCTCCAGAGAGGCTTTTGCCAGCAGGATGATGAATTCTTATTGTTTTCTATGGCTTTTTCTTAGCTGGGATGCTGGAGCACTGAAATGGTGCTGGGAGAAACCCCCAGAGCTCATTGAGCCCATCACCAACCCCAAACCTTCTCCAGCACCCGTGTCCTCACTGATCTTCCTTTTCTATCAATCACCTACACTGTAATTTCAACCCTAGAAGATGCTGAATAAGCAGCATAACAATGGTTGGCAGAACTGGGATGGATAAAACCCACTAAGGATGCAATTTACTGCAAGCCCAGTATCCCCAGTACTGCTGCCACAGCATGCCAGGGACAAGACTTTGTCTCTCTGCATGTGGGAGTGTAGGAGGAGGTGGTGTTGGCCAGGACAGATGTGAAATGTCAAAGCAGACAGCGTTTTGAACAGACTTAAGAAAAGAAGTAACTGTGTTTATAAGAAGCCATTCCAGGGCTGTTTGTTGTGCCTTGTTTATCCCTGGACATTCATGCTACTACAGTTTTGTCCATGCAGCTAATTGAGCGTCATGGAGTTTGTCATGCCGAGTGGATGTATACATGAGAGAACATTTATTTATCATGAGCAGCTGCTATTTCCTCTGCTAAAGAAAGACTTTTTTCATCCAGTTGGAGCTGGGAATGCTCATTTACAGCTGTGAGGACTCTCCGAGGGCCCCACAGCATCCAGATTGACCCGTAGGTCCATGAGGATGAGTCAGCATTTACTCTCAGCAAACCAGTGCATGGCCAGTGCCTGGGGAAGGCAAGGGCAGCCCCTGCCCTGGCTGAAGGGCTCTGCTGGGTGGTCCATGGGGCTGGTGGAGGAAGCTGCTTAGGGACTTGGAGTGATCACCTCAGGCATCAGTTTAGGAAACCTCTTTCACCAGTATCCCTGGGTCATTGCTGTCCCCAGCATCCCCTGGTCCCATGGGGCTGTTCCCAGCAGAGCCATCACAATCCCTCATTTCTACTGCAGAATCACATCCAGGACATGGATAAGAATGAGCACGAAGCCTCTGCAAACCTCCTGCAGCTCTGCAAACAGGGATGAGGACTGGGGAAATGGGGCCAGAGAAAAGGCAAAAGGGAAAGGAGAAAGGGGACAGGGCAAAGGCTTCCAGGCTCTGTTCTGGTGTGCTTGGCCATTGGAAATTGCTGTGCCCAGCTGGTTTCTCTGCTGGTAGTACTTTGCTACCAGCCCTCCATTCATTGCCTTTTGTTGTCCCAAGATTTGGCAGCTGAATCAGCCTAGAAACCTGAGTGTTCCCTGCACGATGCTCTGGGATCTGGAGGCTTGCTGCTGCCAGGGGGCATGGGGGAACCCCAGGACAGTGAAACGTGTCTGCCTGAGAGGGGTTCAGGGGTCAAAAACAAATACCAGGAAACCCAGGGCAGGACATCCGCTGGTTCTAGCAGCGATTACCCCCTCAGAGCATCCTTCTCTCCGATCATCCTTCCCGGGACGGTTTTCGCAGCACTTCCCTCCTTGGTGGAGCTGCTTGCGCAAGCAGAGACACTGTGGCCAGCTCTTCCTTCCCGGGTATGGCATTTTCCTGGCAGTGCATCCCATCAGCACCAGCCAGAGCCGCACTGCAGAGCAGCTGGGCTCAGCATCAAACAGCATCACTCCTGCGATGGCCAAAAGCTTCTTGAACAGCTACTCAAAAGGCTCCTGATTCTCTTAATTATTTATTGTTATGATTAATGTGCTGTAATTATTAGAATAAATCATGAGGATTTGCAAAGTTTATAATCTATAATCTCTCTTTGAGAGGGAGCTGAAAGGCCCTGGTGTGGCACATCCCTTCTGTGGGGTGTTTGGGAGCATTCGAGCATCTGACAACCTTTGAAGGGTGATCAGCCTAGTCCGCACACACCATCACATTGCTGCTTTGCTCTGATTTTCCTCTCTTGGAGGGGAGCAGCTCATGTTTTCTCACATTTTTCTGAAGTCATTCTGTGTTTTCAGAAGGACGTGCTAAGCCAAGAAGGATTTCTTCTTCTTGCGGGCATGTTTGCTTTGAGACTTGCGTTTGCAGAGCAGCACCCAGTGTATTTGTAAAATCACATTTAATTGCCCTTTCCCCCTGCTTGGACTTGCTGGTGCCCCCAGGGAGCGGAAGGGTGCTGGCAGCCTGTGGGGCCATACAGCTGCTGGAGCAGTAGACCTCAGAGGGCACACCTTTGGGGTCCCCATCCTTACAAGCAGAACCTGTCCTCCAAGGAGGTCCCACAGCTCTACAATGTGTCCCACCCTGGTTCATGGGACTCCCAGCCGGGCCCAACACAGACCAACAGCCGCTGTGGTTGGGAAAAACCAATGCAGCCTGATGCTAAAGGGCATTGGAGCAGCACGGGGCAGACAGAGGTCACCAAGAAGGCAATGGTCAGGGGAGCAAAGAGCAGTTAGGAAGAACTGAGATTTGCAGAGTACAGAGCAATCTCAGCAGCTTCATCAGTTGCTGCCAGCTGGATTTTGCAGGACGAGAGCAACAAAAAAAACCCCTTTTTCTATTTGGGCAAAAAAATGGAGGGGACCTATATGTAAAGTCCAAGGAAAATACCTCCTGTCCTTGATATCAAGCAGCAGATGGAAGGACTTGGGTGGAGATCTAGGGCAAATGGATATCAGTAACCCTATGCTGTTGCAGGGACCAGGGACATTAATGTGGCCACGTCACTGGGACACTTCCAGTGAGCCCAGACTGGAGGACTGGGATGGACAAAATAAGACAATTCCCTGTATGAAGACTGGCTGAGGCTTGGTGGCAGGGACCGTGTCTCTGGTGCAGCCGAACTGTCACTGAGTTTGGCAAAGGGTAAGTACACCCCTCTGGTCTAAAAACCCAGCCCTGCTTTCCTGGGAGATTGCAGGATGCTTCCTGGCACTGCTGAAGCACTCCTGGAAGTCACCTTACACACCATGGGAGGGTGAATGCACAGAGGAGTTTGCCCTCATTGCACCGTGGTACATCAGAGAAGACCCGTGACGCAGGAGAGGAGAGCAGGGCTAAGTACTGATAATGGCTCAACTTCCAACCTGAGAGCCAGGCAGGACCCAGGGACACACGAATGACACCGCCAGCCCCGATGTGGAGTCACAGCTATTGCCAGCACATACTTAATGCTTCAGGATCTTGGAGGGATGTTGCTTGAGAAAAAAGCTGTGGAAAGAGAAGGAAATCCAAAGGAAATGGACAGCAGGAGGCTTGTGATTAAATGGCTTTAACTTATATCCTTAAAAATATAGATCTACTTTGGGAGCTGTTTGGGGAGAGGAATGTAAGGCTGGCCCTGCTGGCTCATGCCAGGTCTCTTCGTAGCTTGTTTCCACCAGCACACACTAGCTGTGATTTAGGGAACCAGTCCAAGAACAGGGCAACTCAGAGCAACCTCAGCTGGCGATGGTCAGGAGCCACCAAGAGCCAAACCCATCCCTCTGAATCCCTCCCTTTCTGGAGGGACCACCAGCCCTCAGAAAGGAGCTTGGGGTCTAGAGAGCAGGTACCTGTGGGTGGAAAGCCCACCTTGTGGGGACAGGGGATGTGGTGGGGTGTCCTCCCACAGACCCCTCAGTGTTCCCAGGTCGCTGGGGCTGTCAGCACAGGGGAAGGAATGAGAACAGCAGCCAGCTGGCCCTGCTGTCTGGTACCACAGGACACGGCTTGCCAGGGGAATAATTAAAGCTTTGCCACAGGAAGCTAGGGATGGATGGGCTGTGTTGTGAAGCCCTTCCCATTCCCTGGGAATTGGACTGCAGAGATAAAGTAAAATATCTAAGACCTCATTCCAGCTGGAGCTGTGACCTTAAAACGGACCATGCTGTGCTTCTGGCTACAATAAAGAGAGAGAAATCCCTCCTGGTGAAAAATCTCATCTCTCTTTCTCAGCCCATGCATCATGGCCATGGCCCTCCCAGCCTAGCTGCAGCTGAGCTCGAAAAAGATGCTGGCATCTGCCTGTGCCTATCATCAAGAGCCCTCTCCACTGTGGGGCAGCTTCTCTGGGTCACTGCGGTCCCAATAAGCCACGGAACTCCCTAAGCTATGAATCAAGAGGGATTTCCCCCTGCTGGTGCAGTGCTGCCTTAGAGTGACACAGCCTGAATCACGCTCATGCCCTCTCATTTCACTCTCCATGGTTTGGCCTGGCTTTGTCCTGACATGCTTTTCTCCCAAGGAGATCCCTGTTTGCCCAGTCTAAGCACTGGCGACAGTCCATGCCAGGCATCCCGGCCCCACCACAACCAGGCATCAGGGGTGAGGGACTCACCTGCCTCCGATGTAGAAAGCCTGTGCCCATCAGTAGCAAACTGGGAGAAAGGACTGAGTGTCCATCCAGAAGGGAAGAGGATGGGAAGAGGCAAGGCTGGATGTCAACCCCATCCTGCTCTGCACTGCTGCTGTCAGTCTCTGCTGCAGATACAACTGTTCTGGTGTCCTTGGGGAGGGGATGGTGAGGGTACCACACAGGACATGATGCATCCCCAGAATGCGTGCTGAGTCCTCTGAGCTCCTTGGGACCAGGCTCTGAGCCCTGCTCCAATGTCCAGCTACCCAAGAATGCAGCATCATGCCTAAGCTGGCAACCACAAGCATCCCCAGCTCCTGACTCAGACCCCACTGCAAATGGTGGGGTGAGGATAAACGAACAGGTTGGGTTTCTGGTGGCTTCTTCTTCATGGATTCCCTGGGGACAGGCATCAGAGGGAACATGGAGCAACACTGCCTGAGAGCCAGGTGGGACCCAAGGACACACGAATGACACTGCCAGCCCCGATGTGGAGTCACAGCTATCGCCAGCACATACTTAATGCTTCAGAGGCACTTTGAGCGTCTCCCTGGTGAGGGGGGCCGCTGGTGAGGAGTTCAGTCTGTCCTATGCAGAGAAGAAGAAGAAGAAATGAAGCAGGTTCCAGCCTGCATCTGGAGCCTGCAGTACCTCACTGCTGCCTCCTCCCTGACCTGAGGCAAAGAGCAAGAGGCAGAAGGAGGAGCAGAAAGACCTGGAGGTCCCTCTGGGCTTCCCATTTGGCCTCCATGTGCCCAGGAGCCTGTGAGGGTGGTGTGTTAGAGGGTTGCAAGCTCATACTTTCCATGATTTTCATTAAGGGGGAGGTAGCACCATGTCAAAGGGAGTCAAGAGGCTGGACCCTGGTGTCTGCACATGGGGATGGCTCCGGACCTGGCTGTTTAAACCCTGGAGAAACCCAGCTCTATGCAGAGGGTTGGCAGCGGTGCCTGATGCATGAGGAGTGAGGATGAGTGCCACCAGCATGGGGTCCACAGCAGGGGACAGTGGCCAGGGGGACAAACCACAGCCATTCACACCTTGGTTGTCACCTTAGCTCATTCACACAATGGGGAGATGGGTTTCAGCACTGTGTGATCTTCTGGGTGCTGTGCTATTCCTGGGGAGCAGGTGGGGATTTGGGAAGAGACACAGGGAGTCAGCAAGAGGGCAGCATAGGAGCCGATGGATGGCTCAGGAAAAGGTAGGATTTTGGCTGTGGGAACATCACCCTGATGAGGAATTACACCCACATGTCCTGGGTGCCTGTTGTTGCTGCCTGCTTGTGTTTATGCTGGCTCCAGCTCAGGCAGGGTTCTGGCTCAGGTTCCCAAGCTGTCTGGAGCTCTGAGCTGTGTGTCTGGAGTGGGGATCTGCGCAATCCCTCTACTGCCTTATGCCTCCCAAAACCACACAGGCCCGGAGAATCTTGGACCCACCTGTGGGCACTGAAGGAAGCTTCTTTGTGGGATGCCCCAGGTCAGGCTGTGCTCTGACCACCAGCTTGAAGGGCCTGGCACCTTGCTGGGGGGTCCCACTCCAGGGGGGTCTCTGCCAGTGGAACTGGTGGCCGTGGAGCTGGTGGCTGGGCTGCTGCAGATGGCAGGTGGACTGGGGACTTGGGGACAAGATTTGGGGTCACCTGGGTGCTTGGCAAGGACGGTGCTGAAGCTCAGTGGAAGCCTGTGGTTGTTGCACTGGCTCTCCAGTGGAAATACTCCATTGGAATGACTCTGTCAGGATCTCTGTGTCCCTGTGGGCCAGCTGAGCACGCATGTACCTGCCCTACCTCTGTCCCCTGTGCTGGAAGCTGTCCCGAGCCGGGGGACTCTGGCTGCTGCCCATGGATACTGTTCCAGCTTTGCTCCTGAAAGCATTTGCAGTTATTTTTGGACAGTAACTGCCTTCCCAAATATTTGCCTTGGTGCTGGTGCCTGGCCCTGCTCACAGCTGGTACTCCCTCCCCTGACCACTGCCATGCAAGGCTGAATTCTCCCAGCCTTCATGTAGCGGAGTGCTACCTCCATGTCCAGGATCCCACCTCTCCCTTTGGACCACTTCTCCCACCCACCACCCCACAGCAGGTTCAGGGTCCACAGGGAGTCACCCAGAGCATCTCTTCAGGGTAATCCAGCCCTCCAAAGCTCCCACTCCTCAACATGGGTCACTCACCAGTCCAGCTGCTGGAGAGAAGACTTCAAGACTTAAAACTCAAAAGGAGCCTGAGGAGATGCTCCATGCACTGCACTGAGAGGCTCTGCTGTGTGCTCTCCCGCAGGCAGGACTGCACACAGAATCATAGAATCAGCTAGGTTGGAAAAGACCTTTAAGATCATCAAGTTCAACCGTTACCATCACTGCCAAGTCCCACTAAACCGTGTCACTGAGGGCTTTGTCTACACGATGTGTGAACACTTCCAGGGACGGCGATTCCACTGCTACCCTGGGCAGCCTGTTCCAACACTTGACAACCCTTCTGGTGAAGACATTTTTCCTAATATCCAATCTAAACCTCCCCTGGTGCAGCTTGAGGCCATCACCTCTTGTCCTGTCCCTTGTTACTTGAGAGAAAAGACCAGCCATCTCCTCTCTCCATCCTTCTTTCAGGTAGTTCTAGAGTGCAATAACGTCCCCACTGAGCCTTCTCTACTCCAGACTAAACCCCTCCAGTTCCCTCAGCTGCCCTCAGCTGTTCCTTATCACACTTGTGCTCCAGGCCCTGCACCAGCTCCGTTGCCCTTCTCTGGACCCACTCCAGCACCTCAATGTCTCTTTTGTAGTGAGGGGCCCAGAAGTGAACACAGGAGTCACCTGGACATGGCTGGGACAGGGACACCATGGCTTTCATCTCTAAGAGTTCTCTTCAGCCCTGGGTGCAAGGAACCACAGCAATGGGTCCATGGCTTTGCCCTCACTGGGAGTCCTGTTTTTGACTCTTTAAGGGTCCATGTGCAGAATGAGTCCAGCCCATGAGCTTGGGCAGCTGCCAATGGAGAGGAACAACACCAAGTTTAGTGATATTACTATTTGTGTTGCAAGCAAGCCAAAATATCCCTGGCTGAAGGAGCAAAGGCCCTTCCCCACCTCCCTACCATGCTGGAGATCTGAGCATCACCCTCTAGGGCTGAAGCAAAGTTGGGAGCCTTCCCCATGGGGGAACTGGCCCATGTGTTACCACCAAGGCCTGAATCATGGTATTGCAGCCACTCTTTCAACATACAGAAGGGATTTGGCAACCCTGTGGGCTATTAATAGGGCTGAGCTGTTTTCCCTGGGCCCCATGCTGTGCTGGATGAGTGTGGGAGAGCAAAGCAAACTCTAAGGGAGGTGAAGCACTGAGTTTACCTAAGGAGAGGTCAGGCGAGGCGGGAAATAACTTTCTGCAAAGCAGGAAGCGGAGCAGTCCCCTCTCTCACCTTATCGATTCTCGTCCCCATGCCAGTTCTGCCCAGCCAAGAGGGAACAATGAACAATGGACCCAGTAATGTGGCTCCAGGGGATGTGCCACCTTCACTCTCTTCCCAGCCTCACAGAGGGCTTGACACTGCAAAGGGATTGCTATGGGATGGTCCATTGCGGTTGCTGGTGTTTGACTTGGCCCACTGGGTGTGAGAGTCACTCTGATGGGCCAGTGGCAGAGCAGTGAGGTCCCTGCGAGGACACCTACATCACCCAGCTTTGGGACAGAGCAGGATGCCATAACCATAGGTGTAGTCCCAAAAGGCGATGCTAGAGGTGGAGCAACTCTCTTGGGAGGGGAAAATACAGACAGAAGGCATTCTATGAGGAGCTGGTTTGGGCTGTTCATCTTGGCTTTATCCTAATCCAGGGGAGGATGGAGCCAGTGGTGACCTTGAGATTCAACCCCTGCCCATGCTGAGCATGGGGCAGAAGGAACGAAGACCCCATCACGGCCGCCCTGCAGGCAGCATGGGGTTAGGTGCTGCAGGTACCTGCCCTGGGCCTGCTCAAGGAGCACGCTGTATTTTTGGCAATGGAATCGTCCGGCGGAAGAGCCACCCTAAGCAATGAGGAAACCCAGCCCGCTCAGCTGCCACCCCTTATCTCATAGCCCAGCTCCATCCTGCCGCTGCACCCTCCCTTTCCCAGCAGAGTTCCTCTGCCACCTCCAGCTGTCCCAATACAGCACTGACTGCTTCCCATCCCACACCCATGCCAACGTCTGTCTACCTGTCTCCAGATTCCCCCCAGGTTGCTCCTCAACACTGCAGCCTCTGCTCCAGCCTCAAATCAGCTGGCATTGCGTGGGCTTCGGAAGCTGGTCTGGGTCGGGGGCAGGGGGACCCGCTGGCAATGACAGACCACCCCAGGCATTGTTGAGCCCTGGGGCCCTTGGGCAATGCCAAAGGCACAGGGATCACAGTCCCAGTATATCAGGATGGTTTGCATCACCCTGGTAAAATTGGATGCTTCCAAGGGCGGGTTGAGGTCTGGCCATCCGCCTGCCCAAGGAGATTCGAGAAAGCCTTGGCCAGAGATCAGCCTCACCCAGCAACACAGGGCAAACAGCCTCTGGTCACTGCTGGCAGGGCCCTGTGCAAAGGAGGGTGCCCAGTGGCAGGGATCATGGCCAAGCTGTGCTGGAGAGGAACCTGCCCTGCTTGGTGGCAGCAAGAAAAGCATCTCTGCCAGGCAGAAGCACCAGATGGGATGGAGTGACTGGTCCCAACCATCCCCCAGCCCTGCCAGACCCTTGTCCCCGTGCAGCACCAGGCACTGATGAGCCAAAGAGACACCAGCCAGCCCACCAGGCCTTGTCCTGCTTCACATCCTGGCAGCACTGTCAGGAATTCCTGGCACAGCAGCTGCCTGTGCACAGGCAGAAGTGTCCTTCCTATGGCCCCACTCCTGCCTTGCAGCATCTCCCTCCTGGGGGCAATAGCCTCTCTTGTTTCCTCCTTGCTACAGCCTTCTCTTCCACCATCCTGCAGCTGTATGTGGCAGAGTTAGAAGAGAGCCTGGCCACAGAGCAAGGCTTTATCAGGAGAGGCTGTGGCCATCAGTGGTCCAGGACAGGCTGAGAATAGCCAATTTGGAAAATACACCTTCCACCGCAAGGACTCATCTTTCCCCACCCTCGTTTTGCTCAAAGGGTGGAAAAGCTGGGAGAAAAGCTGTGATTGCTTCCCGATGTCCCATCGTCTGGACAGCACCCATTGGTGGGAGCAGGTGGGAGCATGCCAGCTCCTGAGTCAGCTGGCTCCGAACACCTGAGGGCAGCAGGCAACAGGGGAACCTCCGTCCCGCAGCCACGTCCCCATGCTTCTGTGCTGTTCAATCCACCACCCCTTGGCACAACCACAGAGCAGGCACCTCTGTAACCCTTCCTCTGAAAGCTCTCTAAACATGGAAAACACAGCGTGCTCCCTTAATGTTCCCTCTACCCTGCAGTGAGCACTGCTGCTGCAAGCCTTCCTTCCTCCTAACCGATGGTGATGGCTTTGCAGAACTCATCACGGACGGCAGATGAGCAGCCAGACCACAGCACATGGAGAATTTCCTATTGTTTCAGACAGTAATGTAAACTGTTTTGCTCTCCAGGACAAGCACATAATCCATTTCTTTTTTGGTGTACCATCATTTTATTTTCTGATCAACCTGAAAGGTTCTCAAAGTGCATGAGGTACATACAAATGTCCACCTTTAGCACAGTGCTGAAATAAAGTACCATCTAAAGAAGAGTTTGGTCTGAAGCTGTAAATAGTCAATACTATCTCTGTCAGGAAATTTATCAGTTCTTCAGATCAGCGAGCACCACACCAGATGTCTTTTAGTGTTAAATGGTTGAAAAAGGAGCTTACAGCATCAGCATTCATTGCAATCTTGCCTCACTTCAGCATATGCTGAGGCATAGAGTGGGAGATACACACGCAGTCCCCTGGTGATCACTTTTAAGCCAAGTGGTACATGCAGGATAGCATCCTTTGTCACAAACCCATCCCTCACAGCTGCCCCCAGGTCCAGAGCTCTCCTTCCTCCTACTTGCTTCTCATTTAAGGCCATAATAACCCACTGAGTATTCCTTTCTGCACCAGTCTGTCCCTAGAGCCGCAGCTATTAAAAGGCGACCTAGTGCTGGAGTTTTTCCTGCAGCGAATGAGTGCGCTGTGGGATGCAGACCACAATCAAACTGTCCCAAATATCCCTAGCATTTTCTCCCTGTCTGTACATATCTTGGCACGTATACACCTCGATAGATTTCCCTAAGTGCCTGCTGGTGCTATGCAATGAAAAAGACAAGACATTTTGTATTAAAAGAAAAAGAAAACCAACAAAATCAAAGCCAGACTCGTGCACCCTGATGTGGATCAGGATGTGACCTGCACCCATGCTCACATTCCTCAGCTCCAGCAAACACAGCTGCCAACCCAGTTTGATGCCAGCATCGGGGAGACATGGACATGGTGACCTTCCCAAGTCACTGCAGGTGCCTGCAGCTCAGGGCTCCCGGCACCCCCAAGCCCAGCCAGGACTCTCAAGCTGATGGATCTTGCTGCTGGTGTGGGGGGTCTGAAGCCTGTAGAATGGGGACTCCCCAGCCTTGTTCCAGTCACTGTCTCTGGGAGCAAACAGCCCCTCAGTCACCGGTATCTCCATAGGGCGTCACCAGATAACCACTCCTGACGCCCCATCGCTTTGGTGGCAATGCTCCAACACCAGGAAACAGCACTGGGAGAGGCAGTAACTGTTGCAGCCGTAAATGAAATGTGGCACTGACCCCTAGTGACAAGCTCTTGCCCGGCGCTGCACAGAAGGGCTGCAATGGAAAAAGGATGTAGGGACAAGAAGAGTCAGGATGTGGGAACGCTCCTTGCGCAAACCCTGCTGAAGAAAGGGATCCTTCTGCTGCAGGGATCAGCTGGATGGGGGAGTGTTCCCATAAGGATGCATACACCCCAGCCCATCACACCAGCCCCTCCAGTCACCACCCTGTGCCCAAAACAGATGGAAGTGGATTGCACTTGAGATGGAGTTCATTGAAGACATCAGTAACAAGCCCAAACATCGCACTTCACCTGCACCAAGTGGGAGAGCAATGCTGTAACAGCAGCACCTGGATAGGATGGGAAATGACTGACATACAGCTCATAGAGCTCAGCAGCAGAACAACCTCATACAGCAGAGCAGTGACAGGAACTCACAGAGGATCTGTTCACACCCTGACCTAGTCCTTCCCTTGGAAATACTCAGCTGCATGGCAAGCTCCAATCTGTGTGCTAAAGTTTATTATTTTAAATACATACATTTTGGCTCTAAGCCTGTGATTAGATCCAAAAATGGTCTGTTTCAATTAAGGGCTTCAAGGAGTGCGCAGGACTAATGCTCTATTTCTGGGCATTTCAAAATACTCCCAGACATGAGGCCTTCAAGGAAACTCTGCAAGGAAAGGAAGAACCTCGTGCAGTGGACCTCTGCCAAGAGCGGCAGCATTCTTTTCTTGATGGTTTCAAGATAGCAGCCGTTGACGACTACAGCAGCAACAAAGATGACTTTCCCCCTGCTTTCTCCTCTCACTGGCTGTGGCCAGAATGGCATTTCACATGGCCAGACTCTGGCTGTGCAGGGACCAAGCGAGAGGCACCACTGATGTGCCCCCATGTGTTCACTGGGGTCTGGACAGAGAATCTACGCATGCTGGACCCTCCCCGGGGAGCTGGTGCCCCAGAACTGAGCATGCTGGGCACAGAGAACACGCTGCTCTATCGGCAGTGGGAATTCCTGCCTCGCCTTTCCTCCACAGCAAGAGCACGCTCTGCGGAGTGGGACCCAGGTGCAGCTGAAGAGCCCACTGGAAAGGAGCCTGGCAACAGAGACTCCTGTTACTACCTGGACAGTGAGCACCCTTCCTCTTTGAGAGGGTCCATTCCCTCTGGGAGCTTGCTCTTGTGCAAAGATGCCAATAAATCTCTCATGTTACACCCAAAGACACACAGCTTCTGTGAAACTGTGAGCTATGGAAAGGGCTCTGCTTGATGGTTGGGCTGATGGGGGTTGTGCTTGATGGTCAGCTCCACAGAATCATAGATTCATAGAACAGTAACAGTTGGGAAGGACCTTAACATAATTTAGTTCCAAGCCCTTCGCCATGGGCAGGAACGCCTCAGGCCAGACCATGTCGCCCAGAGCTCTGTCCAACCAGGCCTTGAACACTGCCAGGGATGGAGCATTTACCACTTCTTTGAGCAACCTGTTCCAGTGCCTCACCACTCCCAAAGCAAAGAACTTATATCTAACCTGAACTTCCCCTGTTTCAGTTTGAGCGCATTACCCCTTGTCCTATCACTACAGTCCTTGATGAGGTGTCACTCTCCAGCATCCCTGTATGCCCCCCTCAGATACCGGAAGAGTGCTGTGAGGTCTCCACGCAGCCTTCTCTTCTCCAGGCTGAACAGCCTCAACTGTCTCTGACTGTCTTCATACTGGAGGTGCTCCGTCTTTTCCTCACTTCATCTAGTTGCTTTGAGAAGTAAGCTACAGCCCTTTTATAGGGTCCTATATCTTGAGCTAGGACCCCTAGGGTTATGCGTTGTCTCTCATGTGAAAATAATCGAAAGGGTTTGGTGACGTCTGGCAGTCCAAAGGCTGAGGCCCTCATTAATTCCTTCTTTAATTCATTAAATGCTTGTTCTGCTTCCCCAATCCACTGCAATTTCCTCATTTCTGTTTGCAGCAACTGCTATAGGGGTTTGACTAATATACCATAATTATAGATCCAGAGCCGACACCAACCTCTCATCCCAACTAATGTCCCAAGTTCCTTGGGTGTCCCGGGGTGGAGGGGTTTAGCAGATCATTTCTTTGCGTTCTTGTCCTAATTTCCGCTGCTCCCCTGAGACCTCATACCCCCGGTAGGTGACTTCTTGCTTCATTGTTTGTGCCTTTTGCTGAGATACCTTATGTCCTTCAAGTCCATGAGAATTTAACAGGCTTACCGTCCATTCCCCACAGCTGTTTAAGGTTTCGGTGGCTATCAACAGGTCATCCACGCACTGGAGCAAAACTGCTTCCCCAGGGGGTGCTGTCCAGTCCTCAAGGTCTTTTGCCAGTTGGTTTCCAAACAATGCTGGGCTATTTTGTGAAGCCTTGGGGTAACGCGGTCCAGGTGAGTTGGGATTTCTGAACTGACTCTGGATTTTTCCATTCAAAAACAAACAATTTTTGGGTCTCTGGCTCCAAGGGCAGGCAGAAGAAGGCGTCTTACAAGTCTGAAACAGTAAACCACACAAGATTCTCTCTGAATTTTGTTAATCAAGTATAAGGGTTGGCCACTACAGGATAAAGTTCTAAATTAATAAAGCTCTATTTTATTGATAGCTCTTACGTCTTGTATTAATCGATCACTTTTCTCAGCCTCTTTCCGGATTGGCAAAATGGGGGTGTTATGTTTTCTTACCGGTTGCACCCTGCGCTTCAGTCTTCCTTGGAGTGGTTTGGCACGCTTTGCCTTACCCGGTATTCTGCTGGCCCACACTCCTGAATAGACTTGATCCAAGATGTCCAAGGGGACCTGCCTTGTTACCTATGGCTGGATGAGAGCTGAACTTAATATTTCTATTAATTCATTGTCTCTGACTTTAATTTGTATTTCACCATTTTTAAACTTGATCTCTGCTTCCGAATTTTCTAATAGATCCCTTCCTAAGAATGATTTTGGGGTATTTGGCATATATAAAAATTTATGCATTCCTATCATTTTACCCATTTTGTATCGGAGAGGTTGCATGCATGGTACCTTCTGTTGCCAACCTGTCACCCCAATCACATTTAAAGATTCATTATCGATCAAAGCTAACTGTTGATTTAACTCAGCAAACGTAGCTCCGGTGTCTACTGGAATTTCTACATTTGTGTCTTCCTTCCCCAGCTTCATTATAACCGGGCGATTGGCCGAGGTTCAACCCTCCGGTCCCCCCTATTCCATTTCTAATTCAGCAAGGCATGGGAGGTGTGTCCCTCCTCCCTTTTCAGTCTGGGACACTGCCTTTTTCAGTGCTCTGCCTGTTTACAAAAAGCATAATGATTAGCCCCTATTCTATTATCAGGGGCCCTCAATTTACAACCCTGAAAGCAATCTTTTCACGTACCTTGAGTTTTTCCATTGGAAACTATCAGGAAACTATTCCTGATAGTTTCCTTTCCCTAAGGCTGAAATGGTCGTATGAGTAATTGTTTGACTTAATTTTTTCCTTTCATTACTGTCTCGGTTTTGGTACACCCTCCATGTTTCCTCAAAAAGCTTTTCAATATCTCTTTGCCAGTGGCTTGAATACCAAAGGGGTCTTGGGGGGAAAAAAAGAAACATCATGCTCAGATCTCATATTTAAAATATAGCATACCTTTTGTCTCATATATATATATACACACATATATATATACACACACAGACACACATACACAGAGATATATCATTCCTTAGTGCATGAACCAATCCCTATAAAGCTGCTGAGCTCATCCAGTCCATGATGTTGGGCTCCATCTCTTGTAACAGCCTTTCAGAGCAGGGGAGACGGTGTGCAGTGTTGGATTGTGGCCTGCTGAAGACACTGCGGAACTCATCTGGTCCCTGCTGAGCTGGTCTGGTTTTGTCAAAGTTCATTCTTTGTTGGAATGATGGTCGGAGGGAAGTCAGGGCCAGTTGCTGGTGACCTGAAGACATCTAGTTGGTGGGCTATAAAAGCGCTACATAGCAGGCAGCAGCATACAATTGAGTTCATTGGCTGTTTTCTCCCAAAATCAAATCCCCTTGAGGTATACGTCGGACTTCCCCATCTTCCCGCATTACCCACCAAGTATATCCGGGTCCTTGAGCAAAAGCAATCCCACGAGTGGGTTTGCCTTTGCCTGAAGCAGGAATAACCCAGACTGTCTTCCCCAGCAAATTCTTCATGTGCACCACAGGAACTTTATCTCCTTCTACAATATGTAAAAGTTCTGACTGGGCTGCGCCAGCCCTGTTGGCAGATCCTCTGGTGTTGACCAACCAGGTGGCCTTTGGCAAACATTTATCCCAATGTTTGAACGTCCCACCACTTATTGCTCTCAGTGTAGTTTTTAACAGCCCATTGTACCGTTCGATTTTCCCAGAGGCTGGTGCATGGTAGGGGATGTGATATACCCACTCAATGCCATGCTCTTTGGCCCAAGTGTCTATAAGGTTATTCCGGAAATGAGTCCCATTGTCTGACTCAGTTCTCTCTGGGGTGCCGTGTCGCCACAAAATCTGGTTCTCAAGGCCCAGGATAGTGTTCCGGGCAGTGGCGTGGGGCACAGTGTATGTTTCCAGCCATCCGGTGGTTGCTTCCACCATGGTAAGCACATGGCGCTTGCCTTGGCGGGTTGGTGGGAGTGTGATATAATCAATCTGCCAGGCCTCCCCATATTTATACTTCAGCCATCGTCCTCCATACCAAAGAGGCTTTAACCGTTTGGCTTGTTTAATTGCAGCACATGTTTCACACTCATGAATAACCTGGGCAATAGTGTCCATTGTTAAGTCCACCCTTCGATCACGGGCCCATCTGTATGTTGCATCTCTGCCCTGATGGCCTGAAGCATCATGGGCCCACTGGGCCAAAAATAATTCACCTTTATGTTGCCAATCTAAGTCCATCTGAGCCACTTCAATCTCAGCAGCCTTATCCACTTGTTGGTTGTTCTGGTGTTCCTCAGTGGCCCGACTCTTGGGTACATGGGCATCTACATGGCATACCTTCACCACCAGGTTCTGCACCCGGGCAGCGATATCTTGCCACAGTGCAGCAGCCCAGATGGGTTTACCTCTGCGTTGCCAGTTGCTCTGCTTCCATTGCTGCAACCACCCCCACAGGGCATTTGCCACCATCCATGCATCAGTACAGAGATAGAGTAATGGCAGGAAGATGCAGAAATGAGGCCTACAGTACTCTTACCAGTTTTCCATCTATTACAGATTCTCCTCCAGTGAAAAAATCTCAAAGATTTTTGCACTTGTTGCCCCCCAACACACATACACACACACGACTTTTTCCACACCAGGAACACCACAGCTGGCCCAACAGGACCAGAAACCCTTCACACGCAGGGTTTTATACCTTGTCTCAGGCAATGACTCATTCAGATTGGTGCTGCAGCAGGTGCAAAGCATTCGTGGTGGGCAGGGACAGGTGAGAAGAGACTAAAAATGAGGAAATAGTTGGGGTGGAGAGATTTGGGGAGGGGGTTGCTAGGATGGGATAGAGGAATGGGAGAGGAGAGTCAAAACCTTGATTTTGCCATGAGTGTGCTTTGCTACACAAGGTAAATCAGTGAATCCTTCTGTGCTTCCAGTTATAACAGCAATCTATAAAATGAAGCTCCCTTTTTTATTTTACCCAGACAAAGTGAGGATTAACCTGCAGGTGGATGTCAAACACCCTGTTCTACTCTGCATAACCTGCCCAAATCAAGGGCTTCTACGTTATCAACACAAAGACATCTGCAGACTGAAAGAAGGAGGCATCAGAGACTGATGAGAGAGGCAGAAATCAAAAATCAGCAGAGAGCATTGTTTTGTTATTCATTTCTATAATTTATTATTTGGAAATACTATTTTTTAACTCAGTCAGTATGCCACAGAGCACATACACAACCAAGCAAAACCAGCCCCACTTCCACAGCAAGTTAAGGAACAGCCATCCCTTTCCCTTTTTACCAATGCTCTGTTTCAAAATGGTTCAGTGCAATCCTCAGTTGGTGTCATCCTTCAGAGATTTCTCACCCCTCAGATGAAATTCAGAGAGTAAATTCAGGTGTAAACCGGTTTATTCTTCCATGCTGGTAGCATAGCTGGTAAAGAGCATGAGATTCATGTCCCGTTCCCAGATCTGACTTGTTAAATGACTTTCAAAACCAAACTTCACCTCTCTCTGCCTTCATTTCCCCTTCTGTAAAATGGCAATAACAATAGCTAATTGTTGAAAGAGTCCCTTATAAGATCTGTGTGTTACTGTAACAGCAAAATGTTGAATAAACTAATAATGTAATACAGTGTATTTCTTTAAAAGGTGATATTCCTTTTGCAGCCTTATTGCACAAACCAAAAAGTACAAATAATAGGTCCTAATTAAGACTGGGTGTCATGGTTTAAGCCCAGGCCGTACACCAGAACCACGCAGTCCACTTCCCCCCCCACGTTCCTTCCACCCGCTCCTGGAGGGATGGGGAGGAGAATCGAAAGAATGAAACTCCCACGGCCTGAGATAAGAACAGTTTAATAACTAAGGTATAACACAAATCACTACTGCTACCACTAATAGTAATAATGATAAAGGAAATAACAAGGGAAGAGAATATAACACCTCACCGACCAATACCTCACCCCCACCCCGCCGTGATCCAGCCCTTCCGGGTACTTTCAGTTACATCCTGGGCATGACGTGCTGTGGTATGGAATACCTCTTTGGCTAGTTTGGGTCAGGTGTCCTGTCCCTGCTTCCTCCCGGCTTCCCCTCCTCCCTGGCAGAGCATGAGGCTCACAAAGTCCTTGGTCAGGGTAAACATTCTGACCCACAACTGAAAACATCGGCTTTATCAGTACTGTCCCAGGCCAAAAGTCAAAAAGACAGCGCTGCACCAGCTACTAAGAAGGAGTAAAAATGCTGCTGCTGAACCAGGACACTGGGTTACTTAATAATTTACATGAAGACACATTTTGGACATATAAAATCACCTAAAATAGTCACAGAGCGCTGCTCTGTGACCACAATGCATCTGCATGCGATTCAAAGAAATTTTTTGCTGCCAGTGGCTTGAATACCAAATGGGCCTTGCAGGGGGGGAAAGGAAAACTTGATCTCTGCTTCCGAGTTTTCTAATAGATCCCTTCCTAATAATGATTTTGAGGTATTTGGCATATATAAAAATTTATGCATTCCTATCATTTTACCCATTTTGTATTGGAGAAGCTGCATGTATGGTACCTTCTGTTGCCAACCTGTCTCCCCAATCACATTTAAAGATTATTATCGATCAAAGCTAACTGTTGATTTAACTCAGCAAACGTAGCCCCAGTGTCTACCAGAAATTCTACATTTGTGCCTTCCTTCCCCAGCTTCATTAGAACTGGGGGATTGGCCGGGGTTCAACCCTCCGGTCCCCCCTGTTCCATTCCTAATTCAGCAAGGCATGGGAGGTGTGTCCCAGCAGAGGTACCACCACTGCCAAGAGTTGCAGGGACTGGCTGCATTCAGGGAATAATTTTGATTGTGTTATGGAGATCCTGCTTTCCACTCCCCTCCAAATTCTGCTTACTAGCTGGCCCGCGGTTGGGCGGGTGGGACTGTGATGAGCCCCAGCGCCTGTGACAGTGGACGAGTCACAGTGGGGGATGGATATGAGGGTGCCAGCAGGCAGCACTGCCCCAGTACGGCCTGGGGCAGCAGTGAGTGCGCACGCAGGGGGGAGGCTGGGCTGGACAAGGGCCGGGGCAGAAACGTGGGTCCCCGGGGGTGGATGCTCAGCCTGCATCGAAACCCTGGCTGCGAGCTCCTTGGGCAGGGCACGCTGCTGCTGCCACCGGGCCTGGGTGCAGGCCTTGCTGCCTCACAGCTGCCTCGTTTCCTCTCCTGCCTATCCCCAGCTCTCTGCGGTTCCCATCCCGGCTTCCCCCGCCAATTGCTCCCTTCCTCCTTCCCTCCCTCCCAGCCCCACTGAACTCCTTCTTTCTCCTTCAGGCCATGGCTCTCACAAAGCTCTTACTCTGGGTTCTGCAAGGCGTATTCTCGAATGTGCTCATGGTCCATGATGAGCTGGATGAAGCCACACGTGACTGCATGCAGCAGCGTTCAGAGATGCTTATCAAGGAGATGGCTCGGATGGTGCAGGAGCTGCAGCAGCAGCAGTTCGAGGAGCTGAAGAGAACAGAGCAAAATTGTGTCACCTGGAGTGGCCTGCTCTCTGCTGCTTTGTGGAACCGGAAATTCTGGGCGACCGCTGGCTTCCTGCTCCCCCTGACTGTCGGGCTCTGCTGCTGCTTTAGCAAAAGAAGCCCTGAGGTGGACGGCAGCATCAGCAGTGAAGAGGAGGAAGACAGTGAAGAAGACAGTGAAGAAGATGCTGCTGCTGCGGCAGATTTGGACACGCACATTGCAATGCGCAACGAGTGGTCAGCGAATGAACTGTGGAACCAGAGCGAGTGGGTGGATGAGGTGGTGGAAAACCTCCTCGTTGGTTGCCAATGGTCCAATTTCTTGTCAAAGGGTTTCTTCCCAGAGCTGGAACCAGCCATCGGGGTGGGCAGCGCCTTTGATTGCTGGAGTCCCCAGGAAGACGAGCCTGTCTACCGTATGCTCGTGCAATGTGGGCTGCTTGCAGGATGAGAAATACAGATGTTACAGTGGTCTCAGAAGTTCCTTATAATGAATTTTCCCCCTCCCCAGTAACTTCAGAACCATAAGGAGGAGAAGGAGGATCTGACCCTCCTGGCACATCTCAGTAGTGCTGTGGAAGGGAGCCGATGTTTATTGAAGGAGGTGGGAAGACTGTCATGACATGGGTGGGATCAGACAAAGCTTCCCCCAAAACATGTCTCCCCAGCCCACATCCAATGCTGGCCTGCACGCTCAGGTACTCCAGCAAGGAATGACAGAACTTTTGCTGTCCCCAGGAGATGGGCAGAAGCTGGAAAGCCACTCTCCACCTAGATATGGACATGAAGCAGCTCCATCCCACCTCGGAAGGGTCTGTTCCCAGCACTGCCAGCCCGGCCCTTCATCTCCCTCCTTGTTTCCAAAGTGTTGGGCTTTCTGCAGACCTCACTCCCTGCACGTCTCCAGCTCAGTAGGCACCAACCTTGCTGCTGTTACCAAGAGCAAAGAAAAATCAAGGCTGCAAATAACCCCCTGGGCTTGTAACCAAGAAAATGCCAGCATTGAGCAAAGCCATCTTCCAACCTTCCTGCCCTTGGGATTTGCTGGCGGATTTTTGTCCCAGCTATTCACGGCTGTTGTGATGATCTGAGCCCCGGCCTTCGTAATAACACTGCTTTAATCAGGTACTTCTCTAACCCCTGAGGATGAACATGCTCACAAATGTGGCTCGCAAGTCAGGTGTAAACACAAATGGGTGCCAGTTTAAGCAGCCCTGCAGAGCAGTGGGCATGCTTTCCCTCTCAGCTGCACATTGCTATTTGAGAGCAGGACTTGCCAACACAGCAGTAGAGCTGCTGCTGCAACTGGAAGGACAGAAATGTGCTTTTTATCCTGGAATCACTCACCCTTCCTGCGTGGGGGCAACCAAAGCACCTATGTGTGAGACAGAAACTGCAGAGCAGAGCTCCACTGATTCGACTTTTCCAGTGTAGTTTGCTATGCAGAAGAGCCTCCAGCATGCGGTCAGCTCACCCCATCTCTCCCCCAGCTACAGGGAGGGCCAAGCTTCCTCACAGCAACCTTCCTTGCAGATCTGCTCCCACTGCTTGCTGTGAAATGCAATTCCAATAGCAGGCCGAGGAGGGCCAGAGTGTGGGGTGTATGGACACATTCCTGACATCAGAAATCACAGACACTGCACAGTGATCAGCACACTGCAGCTGGGAGCTCACACTGAGACTTAGGGGCTGTTTTATCCCTTCACCATTAATTTACAGCTAAAAGCACTTCTCTCCTTGATGTAAAGGCTCATACAGGGCTGGGAAAGTGAGAGGGTTTTCTGGGCATCATCCCACATCTTTCACTGCGCCGGGTAGAGTTATGCCCAGCTCTCAGAGCTCGCTGTGTCTCTTGCCCTGCTTCTCCCTTGCTGCCAGCCTCGGGGCTGTCCCACGCAGGTGCCTCCCAGGGGACCCCACTTTCTCTGCCTTGGTCTCCTGGGATGGCTTGTCCCGGGTGACTGTGTCCCCCCCTGGGCTTTCAGGAGGGTGCTGTTTCAGTGTGTCCCTGTGGTGGTGGGACATGTGGAGTGGGAGCTCAGGCATGGCGGTCTCCATCATCTGAAGGAAGTTGTAAGCAGGAAGAGGTGGTTTCCAGTCTTCCTCAGACAAGGTACCTGAAAGCAAATACAGTCCCATATTAGTAAGTTAAGAGCTAAGCAGCTCCATTCCACAGATATTTCCCTTTCAAAGGAATTACAGCTTTTTTTTTTCCCTTCAAGTGAATGCAAAATTAAAGATTGTTTCTCAAAGATCACCCTCTTTCCTCCAAAACTCATATCACCACCCAAATTAAACCAGCCTGAGGTGCATTAATATTTACTGGAGCTGGTCAAGGCTCTGTTCCCGAAGGCTGTGGGGGTCTCTATGTCCCCAGACACCCCCACTGCAAAGGTCACACTGGGTGTCTGTTCACCAGTGGTGGATGTTTCATTCAGGCCCCAGATAGTGTTTCAGTGACTGTGCATTACTGGGACATCATCAGGAGTGAGGGGACTGCTGTCTACACGAGGAGGAAGTGGTCCCATTACGTGAGGATACTCTTTAATTTGTGCTTTTAAGATTGATCACACAGTTCATAGCACTTAAAAGCCTGAGGAAGGAGGCTGTGATGGCTGGAAGTGCCCTTGGCCATGCAGTAAGCTGCTCAGCCATTAGCTCACCCCACTGATGCTCTCCAAAATTAAGGTCCCTACCTACAGACCTACATGACAGCCAGGTGCTTTCAGCAGTGGCAATGGGGAGGATGGCTGGCTCGTGGGGTTCTCCCAGCAACTACTGGGTCAGAAATGGCACTTTCATCTCCAGTAAGAGCCTATACACATTCTACACCCACCAGGTTGATGCCAGCTTTTGGAAACACTTGCTTTGAAAGGCTTGTTTTAAAATCCACAAAAATCAAATGGAGTCACCCCATTGCCTTTCCAGAGCCTGGAGCAGGCTGGCAGCTGGCAATTCCCAAGATCCCTGTAGCATCCCATGGCTACACACTACACAAGGAAGGCATATCTGTGCTGCCTTCCTCCAAAGCTTCAGCAGGCTGATCAAAGCAGGAGCGTTGCAGGAAAATGCTACACGGTACAAGCCAACCCTTCATGTCCCAATGAACATAGCAAAGCACCAGCTTCCTTATCCTTTCCCATCCAAAAAAAATGTTGAAAAGGGCCTGAAGAGCAGCTATCTTTTACACTGACAACTGGGAGCTGAGAGACTTTTTATTAGCAAGCAGTATTTCGGGTCTGTTCACAGCAACTGGAGAGCATAGCCAGGTTTGGGGATTATCACAGAGATGTCAATTCAGAACTATTCACGCTTGGCTCTGAACATTAAACAGTCCCCAAGCAAACTTGTGAGTGTGGGTATCCTCTTCTGGCCGGACTATTTGTACTTCTCCAGCTCAAACTAGCACAGCTAGTTTTTCCATCATTAAATTCCAGGGAAGACAATTTATTGCACGTAGCGTCTTCTCATAAACAGACCGGAGCTAACAGTGCATGCTTAGGAACATTACAAACGCGTGCCTACTTACTGCTGGGAATCTCCAGTCCTGCTTTTAGCTTCTCCAGCCAAGACAAGATGTTCATTTCAGCAATGGACTGCTCTGATGGGAACTTGAATACCTGACCCCCCACATGAAGGTTCACCCAGATGAGAACAGGCAGTGAAGGCATGGTGGCAAAGTATGCCTTAAGGACACCGCGTCCCACTGGAGTCTTTTTCCTGTTGAGAAGAGGAGATTCAACTTGCTCACCAGTGGTTTGGCAGCACAACAGGACTGAGAGCCAAGCAAGCACCAAAGCCCTGGGGCCACATCCAGCAAAGCACACAATTTTGCCTGTGGGATAGCTCTAGAAGCTCACCACACTATTTATAATCACAATGCCTCAAGCAAGCTATTAGGGTCCAATGGAGAGGGAGCGGACAGCAGATTGGGAGTTTAAAGAAAACCTCAAGCAGCAGGAGCTGGGGCAAACTCTGTAAGAGGGTGTGAAATATTCTCCACCTTCAGTTTTAAAGAACAGGTGAGGCAGGAGTGGGACAGGTCCTGCAGCCCACCATGGTTAGCCCCTGTTTGCAGGCAGAGCTACCAGCTTCCTCCAGCCCAGCTGTGCCACTGCAGTGAGACTGCAGGAGGTGGAAAAGCAGGAGCTGATGCAGAGGGCTGTGCTCAGGTGGTCAGCCCTTGGGCAGCTGATGGGTGCTTCCCCAAACACAAGGAGCTGGGACAGCAGCTTCCCCAGGTGACACAGAGAGCCAAAGAGGATATTGAGATGGAGGGACAGCAAGCCCACAGAGGCACTGAGTCCTTCTGGAGTTATTTTCAGGCTGACAGTGATGCTTGAGGTCTGAGCTGGCTCTCACCATAGGAACATGGCCCTCTGTCTAGGACCATTCTGTTCTTCCCAAGCCAATGGCCATATTCTGCCCTCTTTTGTGGCAATGGCCCTTTGCTCTGACAGAGAACAGCTCTTTCTTTCTCAGGAAGGGAGATAAAAGGCAGATGTGTAGGTGGGGAAGTTCCAGAGGCTCTCGTTTCTTGTGCATTACTGGCAAACAAATTGTCTTCTCTTTGAAAACATGTGGATTCCCCGTTAGCTAAACTTCAGCCCACGCTGCGAGGCGCTTCCCAGACTTCAAAGCACGGTATGATTAAGACAGTGAGGTGTCTCTGGGCTTGGGCAAAACAAACAGAGGCTAAAAATTGGAAACACAACTAGGGAGTGGAGGATTAAAAAAAATCTCCTCTCCTACAACTTTCTATTTCTTAGCTCCTGGATTCATTTTGTTTCTTGAATATTTTAAAGTTTGCTTTATGGAGCTTCTTCTGGTTGTCCCTTCTTCTGAAAACTTCCTTTCCCCCAGTAAACAATCACTACTTGCCCTGTTGTGCTTCCTTCTATTTGCCAGTGGAAAATCACCATAACACACTCCAGGAAGGCAAATTTACTTTTTTCTCCAACATGCAACAAGAATATAAACAAGACCAGAGCTAGGGTCAAGCTACTATGTGATATCTTAGAGATCATTTTACTCTATTGAAAATGACTTCTGCAATCAATTAAACATTTATTAATTTTACTTTGTCATGCAATTTTGCAGCTGCCCAGAACACATATTGAATTGCTGCTAAATGATTTGACCTCCCAACTCGTGATGATTTCAGACCAAATAATCACATTACCAGCTAGTGCTTTCAGTAATTGCAGACTCATTTTTTTCTTGCCCTGAAAGGCTGAAAGTGAGCTAATGGAAAGAGGAAAAGAGAGTTTTAAACACTCACAAGTTCAACCAGCAAGCCACAAACGCTTGCTGAGGTCTTCCTTTTGTCAGCTTCAGCATTTCCTCACTTTCCATTTGACCGATGTCACCATCACTGAACAAAATGAGGAAGGGCTTTCTGAGTTGCAAGTAGTGGGGCAGATTTTGCACGGTGATTTCTGGCTGCAAGACATCAAAACAAGAAGTTGGGGTTTATGGGGACGATAGTACAGGTCAAAATCAGACTTTCTGTCCTTACGCGAGGGGTGCAGGGGTAAGCAAGGATGCAGTGCTCATGTTGACCGTAAGTAGCTTAAAGTCAAATGTGAGTGCTGGGATATTGGTGCATGCTGGAGATGACTACCCCCAACCATGCCCGTTGCAAGTGAAGTCTGTATGAGCAAGCTGTGCACTCCAAGATGAAGGGGTGTGAGCAGAGAAGGCAGCAAGGCCAGCTCAGCCCAGCTCCATGTCTTATGGCTATAACTAGCCTCTGAAAGGCATGTGTAAGAGGCAGGGAGCAGACCCTGCGAGAGGCCAACCCATCACAGCAACGGGTATGTGACTATGAGCACAAGCCAGTCAACTGACTCCCAGGGTCTCCTCACATGAGACCACACAGCAAACAGATTTCTGTCCAGACTGTCTGATCCTAGCCATAAAACTTAAAACCAAATGTAACTCAGCACGACAGAAATAAGCAACCATATTTATTTTGCCCAGCTCCACGCTATAATCAGTTCTACTGCAAATGACCGCAACAGAAAAAGGAGACTTTCTTTTTATTTTACTTACAAAAATGTCCAGCAATTCATATCTGATCATCTGCACCATGTCCTGTGCGCTCTGTTTGGACAAAGTGATGCTTTCCACGCTCTGACCTCCACCCCTGGCAAGGAGGAGGGCTGGGGGAGACACTCCATATTTACGGGATCTGAAAAAGAGGAACAGGGAGAGATAAGGCCAGTGTGCTCCCTTGTCCCCTTCTGAAACAAGCAGTTACCCTAAGACACTAAATATACACACACACACAACCAGGATTTTCTTCTGCAAAAAGACATCAGCAGCTAAATAATTGGGAACATCCAAAACATCGCCAACAAAACTATTCCTTGGTGCTTCTCTTTTGTTTTCACACCTGAAGTTAGGTGGTCTAAATACCCATCCAGTGCTTTACCTCCCAAGCCAAAGCAAACAGCAGGTCTTTGACTCCATCCAAGGGGCACCAACCTACTTAAAATAAGCTCCAGAAGATCTGATTCTTGGCTTGGGGAACACGGGTAATTTTGCTGAAGTCCAGCCCTGCATTAGAGCAACACGCATATACTCTTGGAGAACTCAACTCATCCTTTGTTCCCCAATGTTCTTCTGGTACAAGGGTTCAAGGGTATTTAAAGAAAAGCTGAGAAGGTGGAAAGAGCAAAAAAAGGAGAAGTCTGAGCAATGAAAGGGCAGGGGGTACACCAAGACGGGAGAGCGATTTTCTGGAAGTCTGAGGAACTTCAGTCCTGAAGACTCCAGATGTCAGTGCCCAGAGGAAGGGCACAATGGAGGAAATCAGCTGCCTCAACGTTTTCTTGGGGGGCATCTGCAGTTTGTTTGTCAAAGGCCGCTGGTAACTTTTCAAAAGCTGTGGTACCAGAATTGCTGAGGAAGTGAGTGAGAGGAAAGGACATTTTAGGTTGGGGAGGTGGGGAGGTGGAAAGCTTTTGATTTCCTGTTCAAAAGTAATCCACTTCATCTCTCTTCTTTTTTCTCCATACATGAAAAATGCAATGCAGACTCAGCCTACTGCAAAGGCAGCTCTTAGAAAAGTCACATTACAACCAATTGCTCTTCCCACCACGGTTTGCCCAGGCAAATTCATTTCAGACACTTATTTTAGCAGTTCTGAATGGGATGGAGATTCCTTCAAATATGCTTTAAAAACCTCAGTGTGGCTTAGGTCATCAATGCCAAAGCAAGTGAAGGGAACTGCAGATGGTCCATTTTTCAGCTCATACACAGGCTTTTCAGTTCCTCCATCACAGCATTTATCTGTCTGGAGATAAGAACACTTACTAGAATTTCTAAGGGGCACCTCAGATCTGCACTGATGCCTTGGAAAAGAGCAGTAATGAATGAATGACCATGAACTTTCCTGAGGCCTTCAAATGTTGTGAATCCATTGCTGAACTGTTCTTGGATTTATCTGAGCCATTTCAGCTTTTTGAGCTTATCTTTGTAAATTCAGCCCTGAGCTAAGCTTTCCCCTTTCTGTTTGGACTCCCAGGTTCTGCTGCTCAAAGAAGTTGTCTCATAACTCTTGTCATGTGTGGGGATCCTCTGAGCTATTAGGAAGATCCTTAATTTCCCTCTCTGTTGTTTTTCTAATTAAACTGTATTTGCCATTGATAAAGAATGGTAAAACCCTTGGAAAAAAACCCAACAAACCACAAAAAAACAACAGGGATTTTGAATTTCTCAAACTTCCACATGCTTCAAAGAGACTCTTTGGCTTGACCATGTCTCAGAGGAGGTAACGACTCTCGCTCCCTATGTCTAATACATCAGCTTGTTCAGCAGCCTTGGACAAGGAAGTTTTTTATATACCACCAGAAAAACAACAAATTCTCTACCTCATAGCTAGAGTCTACCCTGAAATCACTTCTCGTCTTACTGGTACCGGTTGCTTGTATTGTTGCTTATGATAGCTTTCTATTTATATAGCAGAGGCATTTGATGGGTAATACGAGACTCGCATTTAAATCAAAAACATCTGCAAACAAATACTTGGCAGGAATCTATGGCATCTGAGTATGTGAGAAATAAATAATGACTTCATTCAAACCATTTCTTCCTTAACACTTCTTTTTCCACTGGTTACCAACCAAGCAGGTGTTTGCTGAGCAAACAGTTTTGCTAACAACATGCTTTGTATATTTTGTATACCTTTTTCTCTGGGAAGAGAGGACTCAGCTCTCCATGACCAGGGAGCCACAAATATTTCCTCCTTGAGCGTTTAGCAGAAGAATAGTTTTTCTTTGCTTAAGAAGGGAAGTGAGCCTGGCTCTTGCATAAGTAATTCCTGTAAGTGTTTACTTTCTACTTACAGTTGAGAAGATGACCAGCAACAGTAGCTTCACCTACAAATCACAGCCAAAATCCAAACTTGGCAGAATGAGTATCAATAGAAACTGTATTAAATATTCCAGCTAAACAGAAGCATGCTGCAGACTGTGGCTGGAGCATGAGGATGGAGGTATATTCTTGCATCTGTCGTTGCTGAGAGCACACCCTGCCCTCCTTTGCTTGTTTAACTTCTATCTGCTGGGCTGAGATCCTTAAGGGACAAAAGTCTTTTAGCTTGAAGGGGGTCATGTTTTTCACCCTGATGCTGCTGGTTGTGACTTCTTGACCTGACGTTGCCCAGTGGTCTCCCACCCCAACACTGAACAAGCTTTCTGAGACCCAGCCATTGGTGCTTCGAGCACTGTTTGGTTGATAGAGTGTACTACCAAGATATTTGCATTTTTATTCCCTGGGCATACCACAAAATGCCCATATCTCATCAGATATGCAGGAGATGTATCACATCTGTAAGAAACTAATGAAAACAATTCACTCTTGCATTCCTGGCTGCTAAACCCACACCTGGAAAACAGGCCAAGAACCTTTTGGGGTTTTTAATTCTGCTTTGATATCTAATTCCTGATGGAAATGAGATGCCAGAACAAGCTGAAGATTCCCCCTAGATCTAACTGATAAATAGGCACTGAAGCATCTCTCATAGTCTGCTCCAAAGCATTTTGCCCCTTCTGGTGTGAGTCTGAATGACACAGTTAAGTGCACAGACTGATACCTGTTTAGATCCTATTAGCTCAAATTTTGCTTAAAGTTAGGGTTGCAATTGATGCTCTTGTTCTATCAGGAGCTGACCAAGAAAGTCTTGACTTTTCTGTTACCATACGTACAGGAGGAAGAATGCTGTATTTATCCAGCACTCTTCCTCCAGAAAGCGGATGCACCTCTCCAAAGCTCTGTCTGGAAATGGTGGTAACGTCTTGCTCTTGTCAAGGGAAAGGAAATTGTTGGGCACATGTTTCAAGGAAAAAAGTTCCATGGTAAAATTAACTATTGAAATGATAGAGGTCTGTCCCCATCTTTGGCAGCTGCAAACATCTCACAGCCAGATTTGAGTGCCCACTGGGAAGCTGGATAAGACTGAAGGGGTTTAACGCCTTTCACAGTGCTGCAGAAAGGCTGCCTGCTCCACACCAAGGCAACTCCATGGGAAGACAGCTTTTATTGCAGGGCTTCCAAACCATTTTCCAGCACTCAGGCACAACATCCACCCCACTGCTAGCCAAGAAAGCCTGCAAGTAGTCACCAGCCTCTCTTTTGGCTGCTTTTAGCAACTTCAGGCAGCCATCAGAACAAGGCTCACATTTACACCTCTGGCTTTGGCAGCAATCCCCTTACACTCCTCTTCCCCATCCCCACCTCAGCAGGCACTTTTGCAGCATCAGGACAAGGAAGAGGAGACAAGAAGGTGATGGGACTGAAGAGGAAAACCAGCAATAACTTATCACTTCTTCCTGATGGAAAGAGAAAGGCAGAACTGTTTTTTCTTCATCACACACTAATCCTAGCTAGTCTTATCATATTTTCAGCCTGTTTTTAACTCCATAAAAGTTTGGTCCTGTTTGTATGAGGAACCTGAGATGCATGGGAGCTGGCAGGTTTGGAGGACTGAAAATACCCAGAGGGAACTGAACAGCAGAAAGGGAGATGACCATTCATTTCAACAGGGCTAAATGAACTGATCATGGACAGGCTGCAATCAGTGGCAGCACTGGGGTTACATCTCCCTTTGGCTGACTCTTGACCAGTCTTCTTATAGGACTAAGTCAATCGTGGCTATTTGGGGCTGCTGTTAATTCAGCATGACCAGTGACACTTGCTTAGGCATTGGCTTTCACTAAATGAAGACAGGTTTGGTTTGAATTCTCCCCAAAGAAAAACAACTTACAGAGCCAAGGCATCATCTTCAAAATACATTCCCATCGTTACATGGCCACTTAAGATGTTTCCTGCCTCTTCGAAAGCTTCCCTGGCTGTAAAACAGACAAAGATATAAAAACACATAATAGAAAGACAAGTGTCAGCTTTCTCCTGGAAACCAAATTGCTGTCTGCATACGTTAACACCCTCCCACAGGAAACCAGCAGTTGGGAACACAACTATGACTAGAGGTTCATGAGAAATGGATGCATATCATGGCCACAGGCTATGGGAGGAGTTGGCAGAGGCCAAAAGGATCATAAGGAAAGTTCCTATTATGAGAACAGTATCTGCTCTTTAGCCACCAGCACTGAACTTCCAGGATCTGCACGACAGGGGCACTGTTGGAAAATGAAATGCCTTTAAGGACTTGAAGTCCCTAAGTGTTCTTAGGAACAGGACATCAATTATATGTCTAATCTTATAAATCCCAGTGACCTTTTGGAAATGACTGGTGATGACTTAACTGGAGTAGTCCTAAAAGCCCAGCAGATAAACCAGCTTCCCCACAAGTATCTTTTGGTTTTATTCAGTTCCTTAGAGCAGGCAGTGTCTGTTACAGGCATCCCCATAGGCCAGAAGGATCAAAAAGCTAAATGCCTTGCACACACAGTCTGCTCCACTGCTTTGTGCTGCTACTGCAGCAGGTATGAGGGTCCACCACTCACATTACGGAGATAGCGAGGTCAAACAGAGGATGGGGAGGAAAGAATCGGGTTGAGGCTGTCTTGGTCTATCACAGCTGACTCTATCTGTGCTGAGAGACTGAGCACAAAGCCCCAGCCCAGTCCTTTCCTCTCCATCCTCTACTTGACTGACTCCTGGGGCTGAGTTCAGGGGTCCTGAGGGAAATGGCCAATGAAGTGGCTAAGCCACATATTTGAGAGGCTGTAGCAGTCCAGTGAAGTTCCTACTGACTGGAAAAGGGGAAAAATAACTTCATTTTTAAAAAGGAAAAAAAGAAGACCTAGGGAACTACAGGCCAGTAAGTCTCACCTCTGTGCCCAACATCATGGAGCAGATCCTCCTGGAAACTACGCTAAGGCACATGGAAAATGTGGTGACTGATGACAGCCAACATGCCTTCACTAAGGGAAAATCGTGCCTGACAAATTTGGTGGCCTTCAACAATAGGGTTACAGCACTGGTGGATAAAGGAAGAGTGACAGATGTTATCGACCTGGACTTGTGCAAAGCGTTTGAAGCCATCCTGCACAACATCCTAGCCTCTAAACTGGAGGGACATGGATTTGACAGATGGACCACTCAGATAAGGAATTTGCTGGATGGTCACACTCAGAGTTGCGGTCAATGGCTCGATGTTGAAGTGGAGATAGGTGACAACTGGTGCTCCTCAGGGGTCAGTGTTGGGACCAGCACTGTTCAACGTCTTGTTGGCAACATGGACAGTCAGATCGAGTGCTCCCTCAGCAAGTTTGCCTATGACACCAAGCTGTGTGGTGCAGTTGACACGCTGGACAGAAGGGATGGCATCCAGAGGGACCTGGACAAGCTGGAGAGGTGAGACAGTGCCAACCTCATGAAATTCAACAAGGCCAAGTACAAGGTCCTGCACCTGGGTTGGAACAATCCCCAGCACAAATACAGGCTGAGCAGAGACTGGATTGAGAGCAGCCCTGAGGAGAAGGACTTGGAGTGTTGGTTGATGAGAAGCGTAACATGAGCCAGCAGTGTGTGCTCAAAGCCCAGAAAGACAACCGTATCCTGGGCTGCATCGAATGGAGCATGGCCAGCAGATTGAGGGAGGTGATTTTCACCCTCTGCTCTGGTGTCACCCCACTTGGAGTACTATGTTTAGCTTTTGGGGCCGCCAACATAAGCAGGACATGGACCTGTTGGAACAAGTCCAGAGGAGGCCACAAAAATGCTCTGAGGGCTGGAGCTCCTCTGCTTTGGAGACAGGCTGAGAGAGCTGGGCTTGTTCAGCCTGGAGCAGAGAAGGCTCTGGGGAGACCTTAGAGCAGCTTCCATGCCTAAAGGGGTCAACAAGAAACTTGGAGAGGGGCTTTTGACAAAGTGTGTAGGGATAGAACAAGGGGGAATGGCTTTAAACTGACAGAGGGGAGATTTAGATTAGATATTAGGAAATTCTTTGCTGTAAGGCTGGTGAGGCACTGGCACAGGGTGCCCAGAGAAGCTGTGGCTGCCCCATCCCTGGCAGTGTTCAAGGCCAGGTTGGATGGGGCTTTGAGCAATCTGGTCTACTGGAAGGTGTCCCTGCCCATGGCTGGGAGTTGGAACTGGATGATCCTTAAGGTCCCTTCCAACCCAAACCATTCCATGATTCTATGACTCCAGATCTGGTTTATGCCCTTGTAAAACAGCCTCAGTTTTCAGCAGCTGGAACTAAGGGAGGGACAAGCTTTGTGAGAACATGCAAGCCATAGTGTGTGAGCTTGTAAAATACAGTTACAGATCAGAGATCAAAACTGGTGATGCCAAAGGTGCAGTAAAAACAGGGTGGATTTCAGCACCACCACCCTTCCTCCTTCATATTGAGCAACTGAAAACAATAAAAAAGGCTCTTTGGGCTTAAGGATAGTGAGAAACCACACTCTTTGAAGAAGTCAGATGTAACCCAAGAATTAAGGTTAGATCTCAGATACAGCCATGATGTATGTTGCTTTATAACTTAAGTAAGATGTCATTCAGATACTATTTTGTGTTTCCCGTAATGTTTACTGTCGTATCACAATTGTCCAGCCCAAGCTCTTGGGACCGGTGACTCAGACCTCAGTAGACTGAGGCTGGCTCACAACTGGTCACTTTTTGGTTCTTTGCCTTCTGCTTCCAGCTACACTCAAAGCCATATTTTCCATTGCGTATCCCTTCCCAAATGGAAGCTTATTCCATAGAGGGTTCAGACACTGTAGAAAACAACACACATATGACACAGCTTGGCTGGTTCATCTTGATATGGAGGAACCACTGTTGGGTAGGTCTGATGCTGGTTTCGAGCTCTCTGGGTTTTGGATATTTGACTTTTCAGTGCTGAAAGAAAAGCAACCCGAAGGACTGGCTGCTAAGGTTCACCAAGAACTTCATCAACAAACCCCCAACTACTGGTGAAAGGGCCATGGGAGACCATCAGCCCACCCTGTGCCACAAGGCACTGAAGGACACCGAAAGAGCAGGCTCACATCCAAACTTCCTGAGAAGAGCCCGTCTCCAGGTATTTAACTTAAACCCTCATTTGAGGCACAACCTTGCATTGAAGTGATGCCCTGGAACAGCACTGGCACCAGGAATTCTCCCCTAAATCAAGACAACCTTCAGCAGACTCCAGACATATTACTTTCATTGGGGTCATTCCTGATGAGATCTTCCCCCAGTCACACTTCCAGTTTTTTCTGTATTCTGGGGACTGTGCCAGACCCGGAGCCACGTACCGGCCTTCATTTCTCAACAGCTCACAGCAATGCAGGAAACACCCCCCTCAATGCACACAGCTCCACTTAGAGACACAAAGCAGTTCTAAAGAAGCTATTTAAATATTTCTTAGAAAATCAGTCCTCTGAGACCACTCTTAATTTCCCACGGGACTTGATCACATGCTGCACCACACGCCGCGAGCTGGAATCCCAGCTGCCTTCCATGACATTGAATTGCACAAGCCCAGCCTCACTGCAGGATTTGGGAACAAGAATGAATAAAACTGCCAGATGTCGAAGGGTCTACAGCTTCTACACAGTTTCTGGAGACAGGATCTGAGCATCACCCCTTATCCCTCTAGCAGAACGCACCTCATGATCCCATGCTCTCCAGCAGTACCTGTAGCATCTTTGCATGCCTTCTTCACTTGGTTTACACCGATGCTGGAAAGCCCTACAATGGTACCAGAGTTTTGCAGACCACAGGTGTATTTTTAAGCATTTGCTGCATGGTTTAGGACAGTCTTATTTCCGAGTACGCTTCCACATTTTGCATAGCAAACAACTTGATCTCCTATAAATTCTTCAAGTTTCCAGTAAAGCGCGCGTTCGTTGCCCTGATAATACCATCCACCTCTGTCATAAATTTTCATTATGATTTTTCCAACAAGCCTCTTTTAGCTCAGACCTACTGAAGGGCTTCCCAACATAGTTAGCTGATACTAAGCGTTGGAAAAAACCCAGGGCTTTATTTAACTGGACATCTTATTGCTCTGTTTCAGTTAACTAGAAATGGCAATGACATGGCTGGTTGCTGGTTCAGGTTAGAGCAGGAATTCTTGCTGTGACAAAATCACTGGAAATTCCAGATAAGTCTGCAGGCTGATAAGAGCAGCAATGTGGTTTCCCAGACTCTGGCCTGTGTTTGTTGCCAGAACAGCTGGCTCCAGTTTTCTGCTCCCTCAGGTTGCTCTACATGATGCTTGAACACCCCAAGGGTTACAGGCAGGGAAAGCATCACAGATTTCATCTCCCTTGGCATCTGCGGCTGTTACCTCAGACTGCGGATGCCATTCCAGATTGTAGACTGAGTGCACCCTGAGGGAAGAGGCAATCTTGTGGGCTCCACACAGAGGCGTCTGGAAACCTCCAAGATTCTGGTTTGCATGGAAGGAAATGAACAACCTATATAGAAGAAAGAGCCTCAACTCACACATCCAGCCAGATCCAGACAGGTTGCTTCCATGAACCCATTTCACCATCCAAGGTTCTACCATGGAGCTAATCCAGGCTCCACTCCTGCAGAGTGGAATATGTGGAATAGAGGGAAGATTTTGGAGCTCAGCTGATGAAACCCAGGGAGAAATGGACTAAAGATTTTTCTGAGATCAGTATGATTTTCTGCTATATTTAACAGATTTAGACCCTCCAGAAGCAGGCAGGCGTATCAGTTGTCAGCTGGTTCTGTGAACACAGCTCCAGTGTTTTCTGGTTGGTTCTAGACATTTTATTTTGTGCATTTAACCAAAGCTTACAGACACAGTAGAAATTCAAATGAAAAATAGTCTGAAATTTTGATCTTGAGAAAGATTGGGAAATTCTCCTTTTTTTAATGCAGCAATTGCCAGGGGTAGCTGGTAACTGAGAGACCACGGGGTTGGAAGCTCCTAGCTCTCCACTGTGGATTTCACTGAAGCATGACATGATGTTCCCTTTCCTCTTCCTTGTTAAGATATACAATTGTCACATGAAAAATCACCGTAGCCCTTGGGTCTATTTCCTCGATTTTCAGAAAGGTTATGGAGATCCACCAGATGCTGGACCACAGCTATGGCATGCAACAAATGACAGTGGAACAGCATCTGAGTGACTAGCGGCACCCTGTGTAGCAGGCAGGCCTGGGAGAGCATGACTGCTCCAAGTTTCAGCCACTAGGCAGGACAGTACTGACTGAGACTACAAAGTGAGACAAATTCAAACACGTTCAGAACACTCCTTCCAGCAACTTTGCTTATCATTTCTAGCTGATGTCCACCACTCTGGGGGCTGTGCCCACCTCTTTCAAAGTCCACAAGTGTATTGCATTGAGTTATTCACATTACATTCTTTCTGATGCAAGAAATTTGCATTTTAACTTATTGCTCCTTAGTTTGGTTGGGGTTCTTTTAAGAAAGAGTTTTGGATTGTGTGTTGGTTGCAAGGACTGGGACTACCACATTTGCAGAAGGAGGAGTCAGCCAGATAACTATCAATCCTATACTGAAAAGGGCTTTCTTTAAGAAGGAATATGCTGTGACATGTTGCACATGGATGGCAAGAAGAAGCTGATGGATATGGGCCTGTTCAGTCAGAGGCTGAAAGGAGGTTTAATGGCAGCCTACAACTACTTTCAAGGGGGCTCATAACGAGGACTGATCCAAAATCCTAACAGTAAGGCGCAGGAGATACAACAGGAACAACAAATACAAATTGTGGCTTGGTTAAGTTCAGATGGGACATCTGTAAATACTCTTTCAGAGAAAGGTCAGAAAATGAAACCCAGAGGAACTTCCAAGGACCTGGAACCACCCCTCTCCCATCAGGAATGAAGCTGAGTGCTTAATCCACAAATACCACACTAACCTTCACTCGTGGCTTTCCTAAATACTCCTAGAAGTGAAGTGTGGCGATAGGATGACAGCTCAGATGGAAACTCGCCTCTTAAATATCCTTCTGCTTCATTAATCGTCACAAGCTTCAGAGGGCAGGAAACTCGGCTCCTGCAGAAAGGCAGAGAAACAACATGGGCTGCTGCCTTCTTCCTTTTTGGGATGAAGAGACAAAAGGGCAATCTCAATCCAACAATGTCCCAACGCAACATGATTACTGTTATGCCTCATTAGAGACAAAAATCAGTCGCCTGAGAAGGAAATCAATGCTTAGTCGCAGAAAGGCACTGGAGCTTGTTATGGGGAAGAGAGAAAGAGCCCTGCATCAAACTGGTTGCCCTCAGATCTTTGGGATTCCCATTCTGTCCAAGAACAGCTATTCCCTGACACTGAAAAGCACAAAAAGTTATGAAGCTCATTTCCAAAGCAGGTCTACAATCAGATCTGACATCATTTTTCCAAAAAAGATTTCCATTACACAGGCTGTGAAGTATGCAGAACATCATCTAGCAGATGTGCCAGTCTTACTATGTTGAGACTCATTAACAGACACTTACAGCATGATGAAACTGGTCAGTTCTTTGGTTCCCCACATGCCATCGTATATCACTGATCTCTCGCCCTTCTCATAAATCTTAATAGTAGGAAATTGAGTGACATTCTCTTCTGTGCAAATGCCAGGCCAGTCCCAGCAGTTTACCCGAGAAAGCAAAACCTCCTGAGCTCCTAGAATGGAAAACAAGTAAGTTTAAATAATATTAAAAAAATAATAATTTAAAAAAGGAAAAGAAAAAGAAATGGTTGAAAAAAATGCTTTTTGTTAGCTTCTTTGAATATTATCACATATATTTGTATTAACACTGCTAGAACTCCTATTTGCTTTGGCATGCATCCTGCCGAGCTGGATCCTAGCACACAGAGCGAGTGCAGGTGGGCTATCATTGAGAATTTGCTGCACCATTCCTGGAGTCAAACACTGCTTTGTGTGGGCAGAATGTCAAAAATCCAGCCCAGAATACACAACCTCTTTGAGTACAGGCTTTCTACCTCTTGAAACCACTCATGGATATGCCTTACACTTTTGAGCATAAAAGTAGCTATTTCCAGCCTGTGAATGTATTTAATACCCCAGTTTGGTTGATTCAAACAACAGATCAGGGAAAGAATAAACTCAGGGAAATGGCAGGTTGCACTTTTCAGAAACAAATTTCCAGAGACATTCCCATCTGGCTGGTTATTCAAACGAATACTGTGAAACCCTAAGGCAATTGTCCAGGAGCGTAAAAGGCAGGAAGAAAAGGCACTGGAAATATTTAGGAATAAGGCCAAGACAAAGAAACCATGCAGGCACTCACTTACAGGAAAAAGGGAAGATAAAGCTGGCATGGAGGAGGCTGATGCATTCAAGGCTTTTCACTTATTAAGGTGCCCAGTATTGAAAAGCATCTGTTCTACTTAAAGCATAAAGTGAAATACACAAGGAACCATTAAAGGTGATGTAAGCAAGCTAGATGTAGTACAGGCTGGCAGTCTGATGGCATTCACCCTATCCTACCCACGCCAGCTCCTCATCTCCAAAACACTAACATGCACCTTTAAGACCATAAGGGGCCTCACAAGTAAGGGAAAGGAAGAGCACTTGGGAATTAATAGAGCAGCCAGTCCAACTTTAGTTCCTGGGAAAAGTACAAAATAAGCTTTTTATGGGTCTCATCAAAGTGACTATCTCAATGGATTTGCAAGCAGTGAAACAAATGAAGGGTGATTCTCAGCGTGCTCTCCATGAGCCCAAGACACACCAGCACGTCCTTATCAGCCTTTCTTTTATCTGCAGGCTGGACAAAGACCAGCACACACTGCTGCTGCTCCATGGCTGAGCCTGTGCTAAGCTGACAGGTGAACCATCACCGGCTTCACCAGCTACCTTGGTGGCCGCCCTCGCCTAACCTGCCTCCTACCTATTTGCTTGACCAAGGACAGCAGGGCTGCGTACAGTCCTCAGGCCATATCATCCATACCCACTGCAGGAATGCTGTATCTCAGAAATCTTCACGCCTTCCCTAAATTTGTTTGAACAGGATTCAACAGTTACATGGGAAAGATGGGATGAAACCTAGAGACAAGTACATACATGGAGGTAGACCATTGCGGAGTGTCCTTCAGAAACAAGGTAAGGGCAGGTGATGAAGATTTCTCAAGAGTACAGCAGAACAAAACAGCCAAGCTTTGTTCTCTGTCTGTTTTAGGTTTGATTCTGATCACTATTTTCATTACAGGCCTGGCTGATGGAATAAAACACACACACTGCAAACGATCCCAAGCCCAGAGGGGCAGAAAGTAATTTCAAGGGCAAAATGTAACAGCAGTGTTCTGTAATGAGAAGCAGGATGCACAGATATCATCAGTGCTGCAGAAGAGGGCAAAGCTCATTCTGGGATGAACTCTCAAGAACATCTACAAGACATGGGAGGAAGACAATGCTCTTCTGTGCCAGTGAGACCTCTGTAGAGCCCAGCAAGTCAGGCTGGGAAACATGTTTTTAGAAAGGCTTAAGCAGATGTGAGAGACCCTGAAGAAGTTTGGAAGACCTGCCTCCTGAGGAAAAACCCAAAGAACTGTGCTTCTTTTGATTGGAAAGAAAGAAACAATAAAATCTATCAATATGTAAAGTCTGCTCTGGAAGTGACACTGAGATGACTCACTGTTGCCAGCTGGGCAAGGACAAGCAACAATCCATTCCCAGGCAGGGAGTTTTGCCCTGATACTGAAACAAGCTTCTGAGAACTAAGCACAGCTGAGGCTTTTTGGCAGAGAAGCTGTGGGTTTAAATCACAGGTTAGAAATATGCCTGCCAGGGATGGGCAAAGCATCTCCACAGACAAGAATGAAGGCAGAGATGACCTTAGCATGTGTTCCTATCCCCTATCCCTATGTCCTTGTCATCCCACTGGGCCATTTTCTGCAACCCTCATTTTAGGGTCTGCTTTGCAGCTCACGTGAGGAGTTTGCTGCTGTTCTGCCTTGTGTCAAACTCGTGTACAGACAAAGCAAGCAGCAGCACGGAGTTAAGGGTCTGCAATTCCACTCAGTCAGGAGCTGTCAAAACACTCCATAAGAGCAGAAACGGTTTGTGTCATTCCCTAGGCTCTGAAATAACATCTCAAATTAAAAGCCCCTGGATTTATTTCACACCTCTGATCCAGTACAGCTGGTTCTCCTCATTTCTTAACACATAACCTTGTGTGCTGCCCAACTCTGACAAATAATGACATGGAAATAGGGCTTTGATGTCTACTTAAAACTGAGTTGGAAGACTGCTTTAAGGTCCCTCAAATATGAGTTTTAGTATTTGTATACAACCTCAGGGGATTATGTACCAAAAGTGCTCCAAAGGAGCCCCATCTGGCCTGAGCAACAACTTTGTACAAGATGATTGCTCTCCATCCCAATCTGCACCATATTATTAATTACTGAATGAGCAGCAGTTTCAGCAGTTGAGTTACTCAGCAACAGACTGTTCAGCCCTGGGGTCATTACTGGATGGAAAGAAAGGTGAAAGAAGAACACAAGATCCTACTGTTCTGTGCATTCAGGTGCTACCAAAACCAACAACAGTGAGCACCTCTGTCCTAGGGGTCTTATAAAACCAGAACAAGACAAATCATCAGTGCTATAGGGAGCAAGAAAAGACAAGAATCCCTTAAACTTCTAATCCTTTTGAGGGCAGGGCCAACATTAAAAACAGCTCTCTTGCAGAGCTGGTCCAAAGGCTACAGCATTAAAGAGAGATAAGTTATGTATGAAATACTGCACTTCAAGAGGAGGAATCCAATATGGAATGGGAAACACCTACTCAGAGAGCATCATACAATGGACTCCTAAATCCTTACTTCAGATTTAGCTTCCATGAATACGCATTGCTAAATCACACATTTTCATGCCTTTGAACTACAACTTCAGACCCCTGTCTTTGGAAGCCATTGGTCAGAAAGACTCCACAAGCACAGGAGAGGGAAGCAGAACTGGTTTTCATCACTATTGCTTTTCTCAGATACTGGTTTCCTCTCTTCTTTGCAATAAAAAAATGCTAAGAAATGCCAGCACTGTCTCACCTTCACATCCTGTTTTCTTGTCGCAGGGTTGCTGCTTCCAAAAATTCACATCTTGTAAGAGAAAACAATAGCTGCAGCAGTTAGCCCCAGCAGCAGTGAGGATGGCATGCTCTCACAGCAAGAGCAGAAAACATGCTCAGTTCAGCAAGACAGAGATGTTTTTTCTCTTGCTACATTGGATCTCTCAACAAAAGGAAAACACTTGGGCTATAAACTTGATTTTGTGATGATCCGTTGAACATCTGTTCCTGGATGAGTCATGGGGTCATTCCAGTCTTCAACCTCGTCTGTTCTATTGCGCTTGATCTCGTATGGCCTATCCTCAGTGCCATTTTGCATACAGAATTGGCATCAAAAGTGGCACCTGGTTCTGCAACTCAAAACGTGCCTCTAGAATGGGTGATTCATGCCTCAGACAGCTGGTCTTGGGATCTCAGCCCTTAGGAAGAATGCTCCACCCCAGAGAGCAGACAGGAATACAAGCACTGCTAGGGGAGTTGAGATTCCAAAGCCAGACCCCATGTTTTATTCTCAGTCCTGCATAGCTCAAGATCTTCCTTCTGGACCTTGCAGTGCCATATCTTCCCTCATCCTGACCATAACTGAGAGCCCAGGGACCCCCAGCCTTTTAGTTCTTCTAGTTTCCCTGGTAACCGGCCTGTGATTCAGGCTCCCTCAGCAGCAGAGACTAACCCACTAACGCAGCCGTTCTCCATCCTGTCCAAGGCCACAGTCCAGAAAGCAGACTGGAGTCATTCTACAGGTCACATCTGGCCTGGGATTCTTTCATGGGTACTGATCACAGAGGGAAAGCCCTGACCTCAATCAGTTCATAATCGCTGTTGAGAATCTGCCCGTGGCTGCTTCCATGCACCAAGACTGTTATCAAATGATTAAAAAAACACACGGTGAAAGACTGGCTGTGCAGAATTAGCCAAGGTTTGACCACTGGCTCAGGAAGAAACGGTTTCATTCGCTAACTTTCCCAGGTTGCTCCTCTAGCTGGTCTGATTGCTGGAGAGTCTAAAAGAAACCTCAAACTATCAACAACTGTTAACATCTCTAACGACAATAACCCTCCCCAAGCTTTCCTGTTTATTCCTTGGATTTCAGTCCAGATCAAAGCTGCTGGTGACCTTCCCTTCATGCAAACTATGAATGCAGAACCACTTTCATCCAAACCACAGCATTGTCTGCATGTTTCCAGGATGGATTCTTGCAAGCAACTCCTATTGCATCTGCTTCCCAGAAAGCTATCTGGGTCCTCTGCAGGCTCTATACATGTCCCCACTGCCGAGAGCTCAGCCCCAGTCCTGCTTGCACCCTGCAGAACGTAGTGCCAGGTTCCCAGGGAGTGCCATCACTAGGAGAAATGAGCCCTAATGAAGATAAACAAATAGAAGGCATCAGTCACCTACAGGGGTGCCAAAACAGCTCTCACCCAGATCCATATGACTTCCCCACTGTGCTGCAATGAGTTTGGGATGAAGCCACCTCAATGTCCCCTGCAGCCAGGGGAAAAAAGAGGCACCTCTGGAAGAGATTTTAGCCCATGTAAGGATGATGAATGTGCAGAAGAACCTACCTCTTCCCATTAACCATAGAGAGGGATGGGGCTGAAGACTTGAATGAAGCTGAACTGAGGCTTACACTGCTCAGAAACTGCTCAGAGGCTCCTGAAGGATCACTCCCTCCTGGCTTTACTACCAGGCTACTTGACATGTGATGTCTTTAAGTGTTGCTGATTCTTGCCGTTACATGTTATTTATGGAGTTCTGTGGCTGCCTATGAGAATTCCCATGTAAATAAGGCAGTCTGCATGACCTGAAGGCACCATCATTGTAAATTCTTCCTCTGACACCATCCTGCCCCAACGGATCTGGGCCTGCGCACACCAGTCTGTCACACTTTCCACCAAAACTGGGGCCGGTTACTGCTCCTTTTCAGATCAAGTACTTCTAAGGACAGAAGATCTGATCTGTCACCCAGCACACTGATTTGCTGTGCACCATGTAGTCCCTTCCCTTTTACAGGCCACAGGTGCTCTGCCCTGGTCCTCCCCATGCTCGGGCATTCGTCACACAGGTGACACACCAGCATTACCATCATCCATCACACTGTCACTGTGCCCACCAAGATCACCATCTCAGCTGCAAGGCAGTTGGGCAGCTAGTGTGTACCAGTTCACACCAACAATATAAGGTGACTGCAGAAGGCCGCATTCCCAGTCTCATGACTTTATAGAGGCAGAACGAACCACAGAGATTCCTAAATAAGAAACAAAGGACTCTTCCTAAGAAACCTGATGTGGATATGCCTTGTTCAAGAGTCTGAGAGGAAAAAATTAGTATATTCTGGGTGAGGGAGGGAGGTATCATCAACATCCTTCCAGTCTTCTGGTTCCTACTACTAGGGCAGTAGGCTGTAAAGCACTCAGACCTGTGGCACCACCTTACCTTCCAGATGATCAGCCACCTCTGTGTAAGACCTCAGCACTGCCAGAGACACTGCCTCCCCTGAAACACAGGAGAGACACAGCTCTGAAGGACATACAGGTGACAGACCAGCTCTCTGACAATATCACATTACAATTCTCTGCATCCTAAGGTGCTTCAAACTCTGAAAGACTTCAAAGAAATAAGGAAAATTGGATTTTATGCTTCTTCACAGCACACAGCAAGCAGGTTATTTAGGCTATCCCATGATACCGCAATATCCCCTGTTGTCCTACATTTGGTCCCTGTAAAAGGAAGGTTAAAAACCTATGAATATTGGTAACTTCTATACTGAGGGATACTGTCTTCACACATTATCAGTCAGTGAGAAGAACTGATTTAATCTGATTGCTCAGTGGGGAGGCCTATGGGGCTGGATGCAGCACTTATCATTTGAACTTGCCTACAGGATTACCATAGTATGGAAAGCACAGTGAGCAGTGCAAGCTCAGAGAAAGGACACCAGACCACACCTCATACTCACAGCTGGCATAAAACAGCACCACTGTCCGGGCAGTCTCCAAGAGAGCAGAGCGGAAGGTCTCCTCTGTCAGAACACGGATCTGCTCCAGGGGCAGCTCTCGCTTCTTGTCCCTGGAAACTGCTTCCACCACCTCATCATCCTGAATGTCTGCAAGGGACCCACAGCTGTGTCTGAACACAGGTACACGTGCAGGGCAGAGGGAACTGCAGCCCCCCGTGCCACCCAAGCCCTGTGTTTTCCTAAGCCAGCCCTTTTCAGCAGGGACATGGTGACTGTCAGCAGGGGGTAAGCAACTGTCTCATACGGGGGAGTGGAGGCACAACGCAAGTACAAACTCATCAAAAGGCACTCATGCCATCTCACACCAGTTGTGCCCTGTGATTTTAACACTATTCTTCCAGCATGTTGGCTCCTCCAGCATCCTGTGCCACTTTTTTTTCTAAAACAAAACTATTTTTCTATGGAAAACAATGCATTTTCAAGGATGTTCTGCGGGAGCCAGTGTTTTCTCCCTGGGGAAGGCAAGCCTGGAACAGCTTACAAACAAACATGTCCCAAACCTTTCTAAAGGGACTGATAATTCTGAGGCTCTTCTGATGCTTGAAAAGAAGACAGTGCTGGGTACACTTTAAACCCCTCACGCCTCTAAAGCTGAATGCATTCAAGTAGAAGCACCCCTGTCCCTCATGCAGCACTTCTGCAACTGTTCCTCTAACAACTGCTGATTTTCCTCCCTGGTGTTTCCTCAAAAATTATGCCTGTCTGTCATGAAACTCCAGTGAGCTGCAGAGAATGAAAGAGCCACTTGTACAACCATGATGTGACTGTGATGGTTTGTCTTGGATTTGCAAGAGTGTTCTCTATGCTTTAACGTATGCCCGCATGTCTCTAGCAGATGCTGATGAATGTCCTATCTGATGACAATCAGCTTTTCATTGTTTAGGTGCACACCTTGATTGTTATTCTCTTTTTCATCCTCATCTTCCTCTTCCTCCTCATCCTCCTGGATTTGTTTGACCTTGTTCTTATCTTTCACCAGGGTTATAACTTCATCAGTGTCTTCCAAGAGCAAGTATTTGATTGGCACTCCCTAAGGAAAACAGAATAAATCAGTGGGAACAAAACATCACCCTCTGCCTATTTTGTCCACATACCAAACTCAAGGCTGATGGGCACCATCAACCAACTCCTTTTTTGGGGCTATTTACATATTCCTAAAGCTGACAAACAGGGGAGGACCTGGAGTGTGATTCTTTTGCCCAATTTCACCTGTGCATGAGTTTTTCTCACTCCAGACTGATGTTTCCTTGCAAGGAAGTGCTTGTGGCTATGTAGGATCCTGTGCCTGGAGAGGTGAAAGTAAACATCCACTCCACCTCCAATCTTAGATCCACTTCTGCAAGATAAAGCCCAGTGGCCAAACAGTGAAGGAGAGCAGGGAGGTACAGGGTGCACTCAGCTGTCCCCATCCTAGAGGAGTCAGGCTGGGTCAGAGCAGCCCATCACATCCTGGGAAACTGACACAAAAAATCCTTTATCTGATGGAGCTCAACAAAGAAGAGTGCTCCCAAGTGTACAGGGGCTGACAACCCATGGAAAGAAAACAGCAAAATGTATGTTTCAGAAATGAGACCTTGTCAGCTTAAAATAAGTTCTGGCACTGTCTCAGCAAAAGGCACTTCAGATAAAATGAATTTTGTACTGAACTGAGAGAAATGACAAACTGCTGGCACCTCCCATTGGCTCTAAGAGGAGAAACACAACATGCACATCTCTCACCAGGGCATGGGAAGCCCTCAGGGGATGCTCAGGTTCAGGTCTGATCCTGTATCTTTGCAAGCACAAGTGTGACAGTTCAGGTAATCTGGGGCAACGTGTGCTCCCTGGCATTTGTCAGCACCAAATTCCATCTCGCCTCACAAGCTGGGTCAGATCTCTCCAGAGTTTAGCTCGTCTTGATCAACCTCATTTAGCTTACACCCTGCCCTTTTCCCAGATCACTGCCAGAGGCATTCAGTTACATCAGTTCAGCACAGACCTTTGGTTGTTTGCACTCAGTTTCATGCATTTCCTCTCCATTTTTTGAATGCCTTTGCTAAAGGGGCAAGATCCTTTAGAAGTCTAAAGGAATTTGCACTTAGACTACTATATTAGATAGTCCACAAACTTGTGTTGCCTTAAGGTGTAATGGAGATGTCACCCTATGTTTTGAGACCAAAGTAAACTCAGTATTTTATCCTAACCAGCAGGCACAATTGCTCTGCAGTACCAAACTCAGGCTGTTCCAAGTACATGTGTGCATCTAGGGAAAGACACTTCCCCTTGAGCTTCTGGGAAGGCTGTCAAGTAACAACAGAGCTGAGCAACACCCCAACACCTCCCAGGAGCACCATGCCCAGATAGGGAAATAGGAGCTGCACAATAAAGAAATCCAGCATCTGACCTCATATGGCGTCTTGAGCGCAATGTTTGACCGGCGCAGAACATTCAAACCTACAAGGTCCCTTCCAAAGTACAAAGTGAGTATTAGATGGTGTGACATGCAAGGTCATCCCTCCGCTCAGCCTACCTGGCTGGCAAGCCCACCTTCCTCAGCAGCACCACATCCTCACAGAGTCATGCTTTCAGGCTGCTCCAAGAACTTGCAGGAACCCAGAATTAATGTCAGTGGTGAAGAAACAGGCTCCAAGTGACCTGGTGGGACTGTGCTGTGTAACGTGCCTATTTCACAAGGAGCTTGGATTCCCTTTCTGTGATTTGGGTCTTTGCTCACACACTGGTGACCACATTCCAGTGCAGCTGCTCTGCTGGTGGACATCAGCTCACGCATAAATGCAGCCAAGAAATGCCTCCATACAGGGAGGGTACCACTGTGGCAGAAAGCTGCAATAAGAGAACCCACACCCATCCTTCCTCCATCTCTTCCCATTTGCACAGCTGCCAGGAGACAGATCCAAAGGCTGTGCAACCATGCCTTCAGGGACTGCACACTTCCTTTGGCAAGACACCATGGAAGCATTTGCAAACAAGCCAGTCTCGTGTGTGCAGGCTGCTCCTGAGCCCATGGAGCAGACATAAGTAACTGATGACGAACCACAGAGGAACCCAGCCCCGCACAGCACTGCTGCCCCAAGGCTAGCCACAGCCTTGCTCCCCAGGAGGACAGGAGATACGTGTGCTGGTCCAACTCTGAGAGCCCTCATTGACTGAGGAGGCATCGCTGAGTGGAGACACCCATTGCATCCCAGCACCCAGCACTCACAGTCCACCTTCTTTAGTAGATCTCCTTCTGCCCTTAATCTGAGGGCAAGATACAAGCCTTCCACCAGTGCTGTTTCGTTTCCAAAATCTCTCTTAATCTGCTTGTTCTCCACTTCTAAATCAGCAAGAGACTCAAACGTTTTTACACTTCCAGCCAGTCTGAAACCAAATTAATCTGACCCTGGACCACTCGTTAAACGTGACATCTTCTTGCAGGATATAGCCTAGTGTGGTGGGCTGACCTTGCCAGGAGGCCAGATGCCCACCAAGCCACTCTACCACAAATCATGCAAACTCAGTACACCTAGTTTTACTGCCTCTCATCCCAACGTGAATAACTGATTATCACCCTGGTGGTGGGGTAACCGAGCTCTGAAACACCACAATAAGCAAGGAGATCCCCAAAACACCTGAGAGCAAATACCTGGACAAAAGGGCAACTCCTGCTTTCCCCAGGAGCTGCCAGGCCACAAGCTCTGCTGTCCTCCTGTCAGCCTCGTAGGTCTCTTTCTGGCTGAGAATGAACACAAGTGGTAGGCCAAGCTGTAAGTGAACGGTAGAAACCTTCTCTGGATCCTCAGCAACCTCCATCTGGAGAAGAGACATGGTTTCACTGCAGCACATCTCCACACCAATGAATCATAGAATAGTTAGGGTTGGAAAGGACCTTAAGATCATCTAGTTCCAACCCCCCTGCCATGGGCAGGGACACCTCACACTAAACCATGTCACCCAAGGCCTCATCCAACCTGGCCTTGAACACCGCCAAGGATGGAGCATTCACAACCTCCCTGGGCAACCCATTCCAGTGCCTCTCCACCCTCTCAGTAAAGAATTTCTTCCTTATATCCAATCTAAACTTCCCCTGTTTAAGTTTGAACCCGTTACCCCTTGTCCTGTCACTACAGTCCCTGATGAATAGTCCCTCCCCAGCATCCTTGTAGGCCCCCTTCAGATACTTAGTTCTTCTTCTGCACAGCCCAAGCCACCATATGTTCCCCAACCACAGAAATGAGACTCTTGAGAAAACACCTTCAACCCTGATTCTAGAATATCCATCGCAGCAGAACCCACACGATCCTGGTTAAACTGTTCCAACTTGTCATGATCCTCCCTGTTAAAAACCTGGGGTTTATTACGTATGTTCTTTGTGACTTAGCAATTCCAGATGTCAAATCTCCATTATTTTTTATTTACCTGGCATCCATTTCCTGGGGCAGTCTGAAAACCCCAGTCGCAACATGCAAGAGTTGGCATCCTCTCCCTTCCTGCCTTGGACATGCTGCTTCATGAAGTGCCTTCTCTCCTTGGGCCTAGCCAGGAGGCTGCCTGAAAAAGGCACTTCCCAGCTCACCAACCCTTCCTTTTGGATGGGCAAAGATGTCACAGGGGTAACTGGAGGCCTGCTGAAGTTCACTGCCCAATGGAAACAGGAGATAGGAGGGAGCCTCCTGTCCCTTGTGCTGAGCAAGTCATGAGTGACTGATATAGAACTCCCCAGGGTGCTGAGCATCTTGTAGGGAGCCTAGAGGAGTGGCTAAGGACTTTGGGTTTGTCTAGTTTGGAGAGATGAGGCTGAGGGGTGACCTCATTGCTCTCTACAGCTTCCCGAGAAGGAGATGTGGAGAGGGAGGTGCTGATCTTTCTCGTATCCAGAGATAGAACATGTGGGAATTGTTCAAAGCTGCACCCAGGGTGGTTTAGAGTGCACATTAGAAAGCATTTCTTTACCAAGAGGGTGGTCAAAAACTGGAACAAGCTTCCTAGAGAGGTGGTCGATGCACCAAGCCTGTCAGTGTTTAAGAGGCATCTGCACAATGCCCTAAATAACATGGTTTGGCCAGCCCTGAAGTGGTGAGGCAGTGGTACTAGATCATCATTTTAGGTCCCTTCCAACTGAAATAATCTATTCTATTTTATTCTGTTCTGTTCCATTCAATTCCAGCAAAGTCCAAGGCACCTCCACCCCATTCCTATTCATGGTGCTTACAGACAACTAGAGGAGCATACATTGGTGCCAGGGCTCTCTGGAAAGATCCAAGCAAGCTGAGCAGTATAATGGAGTGTTGGCCCTATCCAGCCCCATGCTCCTTGCTTCGACACAACCTGGGAGCTTTGCAATTAACTTCATTGGAAATGGGCAGATTCTCATGCTCAGCCTTGTTCTCTGCTCACACCTTCCTCATCCCCATGTCCATCCCAGCTTCCCTCATGCCCACAGCCCAAGTGGCTCCTCTTTCCCAGTCATACCACCAGAGGAGCCCCCATGAGCTTGAGGTGCCTGTGGATGTTGAGCATTGTCAGAGCTTGCTCCATGGCTGTCCTTCTGCAGGGCCGTGCCAGGTCTGTTGCCCGCTGGCAGTGGCAGAACACCAGCCAGGCCGATGACACATCAGGCTCATCAGTGCTGTGAGAGAGAAAGCAAAATCCATGCTGAGCTAGGCATCCACCACAGGGTTTTAAAATGCTCTGACAGAATGACCATGTTTGCTGGCATGTTTTATAGGGCAGATGATCCTCAAGTTCAGGGTTTGGCAGGCTTGTAGGACCTCTTCAAGAGCCCTACTACTGACAGGTACAACTGTGCCCAGGTGCTTTTCATAACTGTGATGAACATCTACTAAGACCCTGGCTCACCAGGTATAAATGATCCCAAGCCCAGAACAGTTGGCCCAGCTTGAGATGGACACAAATCAAGCCTTGCTCATGCCACTGCAATGGAGACCCTGGCAGGAGGAGAAGAGCTGAAGTCTACATATTTTTCTCATGTCCTTTTCCTCACATAGGGAATATTCTGGTGTTGGTCTGTGGGTTAACTTTAGGAAGTCACGTTCCTTTTCCTACGGCACACATTCCCCACCACTAAAACTAGGATCAACTTCTTCGTAAAGGGATTTTTCGTCTTCCTATGGAAGAGTAGACTGCAGTATTAAGACCTCAAAGCCTGCTGCCCCGGTTGTCTGAAAGCTATTCACACTGGTGAAGCTACCACCACTTCATCAGCTAAGGAGATAGCCTGCTGGTGTCCTCTTGCTTCAAGAATGAAGTCAACTGCTGTCCAAATGACAAGCGTGCCATCTAGTGGCAGCCACAACACGCTGTCCCTGACGGTCCTGCAAGGACAGGATGGCAGCGCGGGGGAGGACCACTTCGGTGCCTGCCTTGGTGTCACCTATGAGAGCAGGCAAACTGCTATATAAATGCTTTGCTGAAGATATCACATGCTACGTGATATTTCCACCTTCCCCCCTCTCAGTTTTCTGACTGCAGTATGTCACATCAGAAGCACACTGCGTTGAAGGATCTGCCCTTTTAATGCAGGTCCCACACGGGAAGTGGATGGCCTGAGCTGGCTAGATCCAGTGAAGACATCAGGTGGGAATTCCCGAATACATGAGCAGTGTCTCATGCAGCTGCAGAACTCTCTGCTGCCAAAAGTTGCTGAGATAAAAAGTAAAAATGTGTTTAAGAAACTCTGTTGGCTGTTAACACCGTAATATAGGTTCAGCTCCCATCTCTGAGAGTCCTGAAACCTCAGACTGCCAGAAGATGGGAGGCTGTAGGCGACACTCATCCATTTCATCCACAATGAAAGAGGGTAGATTTAGATTAGATATTAGTAAGAAACTCAGGTTGCTCAGAGAAACTGTGGCTGCTCCATCCCTGGCAATGTTCAAGGCCAGGTTGGACGGGGCTTTGAGCAACCTGGTGTAGTGGAAGGTGTCCCTGCCTGTGGCAGTGGGGTTGGAACTGGATGGTCTTTAAGGACACTTCCAACACAATCCATTTATTGATTCTGTGGTTTACTTATACCCCTTGGAAAGCACTCATGGCCACCGCAGAGGCAAAGTATGGAACTAGGGGGGCTTTGCTCCAACCCACTGCATCAGTTTTTACCCTTCTCACCTGGCTAGACTTGATCATCAAAACAGAAGGCTGCATGTATCAGCCCTCCTGAAAAACGTGAGGTTTGACCATGGAAAGGAGAGAGTTGGTTCTTCTATAAAATCCCATTCAATGGACAGTCACAAATGGCATGGCTAGTCCAAATCCAGGAACACAGGCAGCAGCTGGTTTTGGAAAAGCAAACCAGATCTGACTGCACACCCCTGGCATAACATCCCACTACCAGATTTGACATGGGAATCTGAGAAATCAAGAGTAGAGCAGCTCTACCTGAAGGGTGTGTCTGGACATACCTACTGTCTTTCAACAGCGTTGCCTCAGTTGTCAAAACAAACTGGTGGACAGTCCCATAGACAAAAGCCGCCTCCATCACGGCTCTGTGCTCTGGAAAGAGAAAGGCAAGATGATCTCATCTCAGCTCCCTCCAGATCTCCATCTTCATCCTTCCCACTTGTAAGTACCAATGCCCAGGCTTTCAGAAACTCCATAAAAAGCCATTGCTGTCTGAAGACACATTATACAGGTAACTGAGTAACTGGAGCTGGACCCAGTTGCTGATCCCCAGCAAACACAGATGGTGTATGTGAATCTGCCTATGGGTTTATTTATCTTTCAAGACAGCAACCGCTGGCTTCCTTTGCCTCTCAAGCCCATATCTGAAAGTTTATGCTCCCAGCAAAACTTTTCTGGTGCAACTGATCCCTTTGGAAACACAGCAAGACATACAGAGGTGGAGAACCTGTGTCTGGGTGGCCCTTTCAGGTTTCCTTGATGCTCCATTTTCAGGATTTTGGTTCAGAAACCCAGCTTCCTTACACCTTAGTAAAAAATGCTCTGTAAGGAGAGCAAAGGCAAAACAATCAGTGTTAATACCTGCTGTCCCAGTAGCTGGTACATAGGCAAAGACCATGTTCGCCTTCCCTTTCAAGGCATTTTCAATGTTCTGAAGATCTGCCAGCGTTTCAACATATTTAACTTCATTAAAGAGCAGGGCACTGAGGAATCAGAAAAAACTCATTAGCAACTATTTTAAGAGCAAACTTGCAGCCACGTAACTGTGATGGGGAAAACAAGGTAAAATTCCAGTTTCTTGCTGGCAGATTGAAGATTCACAGCCAAATATAGTTGCCCAGATGTGTGCTGGTGAGTCATCTCAAGGGCAAAGTTTTAACAAGGTCAAACCATACCAAAGGGACAAGCAGCTTTCTGCTTGGCTGAGAGCCACCTCTGGAATACGTGGGGCTTGTATTTATGCAAAACTTCGTATCAACAAGTGAAAATGGAAAGTAAAAGATTTCACAGGGATGCATCTGGTTGGTACTTACAACAAAACGTTAGCAACAATGGAGTCCACGTCAAACAAGGCATCTGTGGGGAACTCTCTGATCAGCATGTTACCTCTATGGAGAGGAAAAAAAAGAGTATCACGAAAGCACCTATGAACGATTAGGTACATGTACTAATATGATTTTCACTCTGCTGAATGCTTGCAGGTGTTTGCTGGCAGGTGTGGCTGGAAAGAAAACGTCAGGGTTGAATTTGAGGATTTGGTAGGATTAGGCTGTTTTAGCTGTCACCTCTGTCACTGCTGTTTCACTCAGCTTCTGGGGCCTCTTGATGAGAAGCACAGACTGACAGAAGGTCTCTATATACCAAGCACCACCCCGTAGACCCTCACCAGGAGAGGAAAAGTCCCTGTGGGTCATGCACAACAGTCAATGAGAACTGAGCTGATACGTGGAGAAGAGTCCAGCTGACAACCCATGGAGACCAAGAGCTAACCCTTCACATCGAGGGCAGACGAGCTAACTATACAGACAGAAAGAGCAACAAGGAGTGTTTCTTTCTAAGACTAGACCCAAAACCTAGTGGTTTGAGTGTAACTCTGGAGGACCTGGTGGTTGGAGGCCGACAGAAAGTTGATGTCACTGCTGTCTTCATGGCTCCTCTCCTCCTCTACAGACATCTCTGATAATCAACAGCATTTCCTTCAAACACTTGCACCGGAAAGCAGTCACAGTGTGGTGCCCAGAAAGCCCCCTCACCTGAACAGGTAGGCTTTCCTTAATGCATTTTCTTTTCCACAGTATCTTGAGATATCCTCTTTGGGACAATTAACCTAGACATTGAAAGCATGTAATTAGACATTCAGCTCCACAAATAACTACAAACACACAGCACTACAGTTTTTTTTCCACTCAGGAGTGTAAATACAGCCTTTCCAAACCTACTAGGAGAGAAAATACAATAAAATGGAGTCCAGAGACAGGTATTGGAGTTTGCATTTCAGTTCTCCAGCTCAGCCTGCCTTGATTTGGGTCACACAGGATCAGGAGATATTATGATCGGCCCAACACATTCGAAGTGACAGACTGCTGACAAATATATAAGCACTTATAATCTAATTAAACTTGCCTGAATTTGTAATTCCCTCACCTAAATCTGCACAAAGCTTCAGCTAAAAACCCCTTTATATGAAATATATTGCACTGAATTGAAAAGAAGTGAACTGCCCCCATCCATAGAATCATAGAATAGTTAGGGTTGGAAAAGACCTTAAGATCATCTAGTTCCAACCCCCCTGCCATGCAGTTTGAGCTGGCAGGAGAGAGCTTTGGAAGGAGTTGGGCAAGTCCCACCAGAGTAAGACAAGCAGGCTGATGCCCTCCTGTGCAGCACACTGGGGATCATACTCTTCCTTGTGCCATGCCCATGGGTACACAGCAATGACCAGGAAACTCCATGTGCCCCATGCAGCTGCTGGGAGGCTAGATTAGTCCAGCCAGCTAAGCCTGTTATGTGGGGTGCCCATGAAAAACACCAATCTGCAGGAAAAAGGGCCCCTAAAGCCGGGAATGCAATTCAAAGTGCACAGGTTCATCTACTGAGACTGAATTGGGAGGCCGGGAGCAGCTCAGGGCTGCCCCTGCCTAACTTACAGCACTGCCAGTCCTCTGCTTTGCGGGGTTTAGAGACACAGGCACAACATCAAGCCTCTCTGGAACACAGGAGCCTGCCTCTGGCCCACAGGCAGAAGGTGCGATGCAACTCACAAGCAGCTAACGTAAGACCAAGGCAAGGGATGAAAAGGGATGCCCTGGTCTGCTTTCTTGTGGAGTCTGCCCCGAGGGTGGCTCTGTTCACCCTGTTCTTCTTCACAGGAAGCCCTGCAGAAATCATCTGCAGAAATAGCCTGTCCTGCCCCTCATCTCCGTTTACCTTCACCACTGAAATGCCATAGTCCTGGAGAGCCTCAGCTGAGTTCTCAATCTGCTCCAAGAAGGGCTGGGCACCAGGTGAAACTGAAACACAAAAAACCTCTGTTTTCGATTTCCTCTCCTTACAGGTGAGACAGATGAGAGTACCTTCAGGGCAAGCACTGTCTGTGCTCTGTCATGGTAACAGTATGCCAAGGTCCCCATGCAAAAATCCCTGGGACATCAGAGCAGACCTGAGCAGACCAAACAGGGAGCTGTGGCACACTGCCAGCAGAGATGTCTGCAGGGATATGGCTGGGAGAGACAGAGGGACTGGGAATGGCTCTGTCAGATGAGTGTTGCTGTGCTGGGCTTCAAGTCCTCAGAGTCAAGAGCATCCTCCTGCCATGCACTGAGACACTGTTGACACAATATGGTCCTGCTCTTACTCCAAGAGTAAGGTATTTATTGAAACAAAACTAATTACAGACAACAACATGAATGCCTGCAGTCTCCCCTCCTTCCTTTACAATGCACCCAGCCTCTCAGTGCTGACATAGGAGCTGTGTCAGTGTTTCAGCCCACAATGATGTCTCTGGGAAACCATATCTGGAGGTCATAAAGGAGCAGGAAAAGAAAGGCAAAGCCAAGGATCTTCTAATTCTTGACAGCACTTAGTTTCCCTGCATGCGAGGAATCCTCCTTTCCCTGGGAGGTACCATGGAAGAGAAACCTGGCTCCTTTCAGGGGACAACTCCTTAGAAGGCTGGGTTTCTCTTCCACGGTACCCTAGAAAAGTCATGAAGGGGTTTGAAGGAGTGTGCCTGGGGACATAGCCAGGAAAGATCCCACCCCAAGAGGTCTCTGCCTGTCAGGAGCACTTGGAGCCGTGCAAACACAGGTTTGCCAGCTGAGCTTGACGAGCTCTTTAAAATCACTTCAGGTTTAAAAATCTCAAGAATTGCCTCTTCGCTGTTCCACTTACACACCCTCACACAGTAAACCCAGGCTGATATAAATGCATACTGTTAAATACATACCATTATGGCTGAAATAAGCTAGGGATGCTCTGCCGGCTTGCAAGGCACTGAAATACCGCTGTGGGCTCAGTTCCTGCAGCACCCTCGCACTTCCATGCGTTGGGATGGAGGAAGCACAAAAGAGCAGGAAAGAGAAGGAAGAAACCCATCTGTCCTTTTGGGCTGACATGGCTGTTATCAGCTACAGGCACGGGAGAGTGACAACTGAGAAAAAGAAAGAAAGAAACAAACAAATATCATGTATATACACACACAAAACCATATCTATTATACATATGGACACAAACATACATATGAGCATCTGTCTGTCAAGTGCAGCGTGACTGGAATTTCTAGATGTGACACAATCGTCTCAAGGACATCATGAATTAGTGACTAGAACAGTAGGTGATCCAAACAACTGTAAAGATGACAGCAAAGGCCATTCTCTTTCCTCTGAGTGCTATCTGTAAGTGCACAGACCCTCAGTGATTTCAGTTTAGGGCTGGTTTTCTTCCCTCTTTTTTTCTTCTTTTGAATCAAACAGAAATTACAGGTACAGGCAGAAAACAGTGAGCGCATCATATGAAAGAAAACCCACCCAAACAGTCTCAATTCTTGCTAAAAAGCTTTGAGGATGCCACTAGCATTCTAAATGCCACTGAAAGAGGTGTTCACAAAAGGACAGGCCACGCTGCTCACTTCAGATGATGCCAAATGACATGGGGAGATGCAAGAGCCCTCCCCCAGTGCCTGCCCCAGCTCTCTGCCGCTTGAGGTTTCAGCTACATCAAATGGGAGAGGGATTTGTGCAAACCCCTTCGGCTTGTGTGAAATAATGTGAGAAATTAGAGACCATCCCTCCACCCACAGATCCTCAAAGTTATGTTACAATATTAAGGCAATTTTAGGGTAAAATGCAGCTGCTATTTCCAAGATGGAATGCAGTCGATATGCACAGAATCTACCCGGTGATAGTTGCCCAGGCAACCCTGCGACCTTGGCATATACTGAGATAAACTTAACGGAGAGTGGAGCAGAGGGAAGGCCCTGTGGCCAGGCTCTGCTATACTCCCTTGCAGGTGTGGGAACTGAAGACACCATGTACACCATGATAAACCACCTTGCAGCTGACCAACAAGGAAGCTATACTTCTATTGTAAAGCAAGAGAATTTCATAGCAGTCATTAACAAAGTATGTATAACTAGAGCCACTCCAGCTCCATAGACACATACTCAAACTCCATAGTGATGTAAGGTTAAAACGCCATAGCCATATTTAGTTAAAGCTCCATAGATATACAGTTGAGAAATTGAAACTTGTATTACTATGAAAAAGCCTGGACAGATAAAAGGGTCTCTTAAAGGGTCAGGAGACCTGAGAAATAAGAATAGTTTATGATGAGAACTGATAGCCAGGGAAGCTTTGGCCTTGTGTAGGTGGGCTAAGAAAAACAGAACTGAGGATAACAGGACTGAGAAAAACAAGACTAACAAACCTCTAATCAGGAAAGACTGTCATTGAAGCCTGCTACATTCTGGACAATTGTCAAAATGCGGTTTCAAGGGTTAGCAAAACATGATTAGGGTGTCCTTTTGAGGAACTATCCTCATTATACTCTCATTATAATACTAAAAATCACACCCACAGGTCAAAAGATCCTTGACACTTCCCTGAGCGTGTACAGTGAGGCAATTAGTTATGTAGCCTTATACAAACTAGCTCATCAATTGGTAAATGGTGGAAGGATTACAGGAAGTTACTAATTTGAATTAAATCATACAAATATACAAAATGAAGAGGGCAAAAATTAAGGAATTGTAACTGGTGGGATCGGTCAGTGGGCTGAACCTGTCTTCTCCCCCCACAGGGTCACCTACTGGGTAAGAGCTATACTTGTGCATTTAATGACTGCTTTTTAACTGGCTTTATATACATTATTTTCATGCTCATTCTCACAGTTAGTATGTTATATTGTGAATGCAATCTTCAAACCTTAAGCCCTCATAAAATTATAACAAAAATTCTCATCTATTTTCTGTGCATTTCCAGAAACTTAAAAATGGTCTTAAAAATTGACTTAAAAGTTTTAACTCAGTGGGTGAATCTGTTCCTGTAAATCCCCACTAGGAGAGCTGAATTACCCTCCAATGTAGTGTGCTGCCCAGTGGAGCACCTGCAGAGGGCTCTAACGGGTTAACCCAGCGCCAGGCTCTCATCTTTTCTGGGACAGTAACAAACCTGCCGAACGTACAGATGAGGGTGTGAAATTCTCCCCCTTACTGGAGTAAAGATCTCCTTAACATGACAGCTTGTCACACCTTGCTCTGTCCAGCCTTGTGTTATTCTGACATCAGTGGCATGGGAGTGAACCCCATAACCCACACAGGGCTGCAGGGCAATCCCTTCCATACTGGGTTTCCACCTGGAGCTGGCTAGGAAAGAAGCCAAGGAAATTTGTGAGCCAAGGAAAGACCAAGTGTGTAAGTCTGCTGCTGGGGTTCACCAGCAGCCCTCCCTGCCATGACTGTTTAACTCTTCTTGCTCAGATTAAGGAACACAGGAGAGCTTCATGTGGACAACCACTACGGGATGCGTAGTGCATCTTCTTCCCACTTCATTTCCCTTGTTTCTTTGCAGCCTGCTCTTCAGCTATTGGTCTTTGCTGCTGGGTGTGCTGCGGCATGGCTGGTCCCTGGTCAACAAAGGCACAAAGGCGGAATTGAAGCCATGTAGGAGTGGTTTGCTTTGCATCATGAGCTGCAGCTCTTTTCGTTAACAAACATCCCTGTGTCCATGGACTGTCATTCCCTCCAACACCCTGTCAGATGCTGTCAGCTTACTACTGCTGCTCTGTGATGAGCCCAAACTCAAATGCTCAAAAACAAGCAGGCAAAGTCCCTCTTGCCTTGCTGCGAGAATGAGTTAATGACAACCAGGCATGCTCAGCCTTCACAGGCTCCCCCTCATGTAGGTGAGGTGTTTGGATCAGGCCTGAACAGCACAAAGGAGCAAAGACAGAGCTGAGAAAGCCATGATTTATTTTTTTCTTTTCATCTTCTCTTCATTCTCTCCTTTCCAGCTTTGGGAAATGCCAGGCATTTCTGGTCCTTTGCCCTCCCATCTTTTCCTCTGGCTTACAGTGGGCACAGAGACTGGGGTTTGGGGGTGCTGTTTATTAAATGACTAATAAATGACTAATAATTTATTAAACTTGGCTAAAGCAGGATAGAAAAATAAATTCAATGCTGGTATGTGGGAACCAGCCCAAGTCAAATGGGAAAGCTTACTGTCAAGGAAACAAGAGGAGTAGCCTCCAATGCCTCAAAGACTTCATGGAATTATACCTGGAATTTTACCTGATCTGGGTGGGGAGAGGCTGGAGAAGCAGAAGCCCCACTTTCTGCTGTCTCCACATGCTGTGACATTGCTACTCCTCTCCTTTCACCTCTCCCAAAGTCAGCCCTGTCTGCCCCACCATGACTTCTCACTCTGCTCCACCACCCTCAGGCCCACTCCTCCCCATGCTTTGTTCACCCTTCACACAAAAATGTCTGCTCATCCCTTCCCTGCTCATGTTCTCTCACCTCTTATTACTTCATCCTGCCCAGCAGCTTCCTGCTGTGCCCCAAAAATCCATGCTCAAATTTTCAGCTTTTAGGTCACTTCCTCTGTCACCTCATTTCCATAAAGGGAAAATTAACACCATAGGACTGGAAACAGCCAGAATCCTTTACTGCAGCCACTTGCAGGATTACCAGAGATATGTGAAAATACCAAAGAAGTGTGAACCAGTCCTGTGTCACTGCTGGGAAACCCTAAATCCATGGATCATGGGGCAACCCAGCACAGCACAGATGGTATGTAAGACCTGGTTCATGTTTTCACTGTCATACCTCCAAAACAGCCAGGCAAGGTGGTTGAAGCTAGTGCAGATGATCTAAAACGAAACCAAATACATCAGAGACACCCAGCACGAAATCTTGTGTTGTCATAAATTCCTTATGCCACATCAGTTCTTCTGTATCGGTAACCAAGGGCTGGGATCCTTCCATCACCACTGTGATCCCAGCTGCTTTCCCTGACACCTTGACTCAAAAGCCCCCAGATGCCAATATTTATCACCAAGGAAGCTGCAGCCACATTTCATTCAATGGAGGGTGATGTGGGGTGGGTTTTAAGTCTCTCAAGGCAAGGAAGAACCACTGTCCCACTGGAATCACAGACTGCACAGCCAGTCAGGTGCCATCTCCATCATCCATGGGCCTCCCTGAACTCAGCAGAAACACCTGGAAACCAACCTGGACTTGGCATTTGCCAGTGACATAAAATTCCATACACCCCTCAGAAGGGTATTTTGCTCCCAGTGACCTATTACCTTCTTGTGAAAAACTGTCACTTTATCAGCAAATACATTACCCAGCTGCTTCCCCTTCATTTTATCTCATTATATCAGTATCTCCCAGCCTGCCAAGCCCTGAGTTGTCAAGTTTTAACTCCCTAGGTAGATGCTCCTAAAGCATTTAGAATGTTCCTAGATGGAGTCACTTCTACCTCTCCTGTGATGACTGACACAGATCAGGCCTTTTGTTGCAGCAGGACAGTTTTCTGTCAACGTGCTCATGTGTTTTTCATGCCCTTCCAGCAGCAGTTAATCAGTGTGCTGCCCTCCCAGACTTGCTGGCACAGAGGAAACATAACAGACCCCAAATCAACTTGGGGCTGATGCAAGCGCTTAGCTACAGCAGGCTACACTGGCTGATGCACTCTTCTCAGCATGGCTGCATGCCCCAGCACAAATATCCTTCCTGTTGCTGCTGAAAAATGCAAAAAAACCAGAACACTGACAGAACTTCTTGCACTTTGGATCCTGCACACAGGTTTCCTTTAGGGGATCCAGATAAACTCGCTGAAAAGCTCTGTGTTCCAGCCCTCTACTCTCAGATCCACATGAAATCTCACCAACTCCTTGTCACAGTCTGACCAGCAAATCTTTCCCAAACACACCCAACTTGCTTGCAGCCAGCTCGTCCGAAGATGGAAGCTGTCCCAACAGCTGTATTGTCTGCAGATCTCTTTTCTCCTGAACTAGATGATAAATTGGCTCTTCAGGGACAAAGAAAGCATCCTTGGGATTCCACTGAAGCATATGTGGATGACAGCGACTCTCCAGTGTAAACCCACTACATGAAACTGTCACCTGTGGCCATTTGACTGCCTGAGGTTTATCCTGCAGGTTTTTAATTCATCAGAAGATCAGCCCCATGTCCCATGCCTAACAATTGTTGACATATTCTGCTGACAACTGTTGAAATATTGCTTAAGTCAAGCAATATTTAAGTCTTTTTTTTTTTTCCCCTGTGTGAGCGTATGTGTTAGTTTCAGGGAATACTATGGCTGCCCAGGAATAGCCTCACTTCCTTACCACATACTGCATTAGTTTGTGTATTTTTCACTACACGCTCCCCTTCCCTGCTCATCTTCAGAAAAGTGGCCAGAACCAGCCTTTTCTTAATCAGCAGACAAGCCAGGTTCATTATCACTACCCAGTTTTGCTGGAACAGAACTCAGCCCAGCTCCTTTCCAATTTTCCAAAGGCAAATTATTTGACCCAGCTGACTTGAATAAGGTCAAAAAAAGCTGCAGTTACCCAGTGTTTGGAGCTGGAACAGCACCAAGATGGTTCTCTGCTGCTTCAGGATGGGTTTGCAATCATGAGATTGAAATACCTGCTGGCCCTTCCCATCCGCCCCTTTGACCCAGCAGCCTGCGGAGAAGACAGGGGTTGCAGCCTGCAACTGCGAGGCCCCTACGGCCATATCCCTGCACCATGTCCTGTGGTGGCCATTACCCTGCAGCTGCAGGAAGATGTTTCCACCCGCACAGGACACCCCGACATGCCTCCCAACCAGCCAGGACCCACAGCAGGAGCATGCACTGCTTTCAGCCAAAAAACACTGTGGCAAAGGCATCTATCCTGCATATATCCACACTGTTTCAAGCTGAAGCACTGCTAGGCCTTTTGTGCACAGGCAGGCACACTTTCCAACTAGCAGCATTTTAAGTACATTGCAGATTGCTGCGTAATCAGCCTGCAGCGGAGATCCGCTCCGGGGCAGCTCTGACACTGGAGGCACATCTGGCACACCATATCAGATGATAACGGAGCTCTTCTTTGCGCCACGGCCTCACCCCAGCCTCTGACCCACTGCACCAGACGTGCCAGATTTTCAGTGCAAATCCAAGACACGGGCCTGCAGCCAGGGGATGAGGGTGCCTACAAGGACGGCTGTGGCGAGCTGCCGGAGTGGCATCCTGCAGTGCAGGGATGCTTCTTAAGGATCAGAGGTGGGAAACACACTGACATCAAAGAGTGTCCCAGCCTCTTGCCCAAACCTCACTGTTTAGGTTTTTTGGCAGTGATGCTCTCACACTGCCCCATCTCCTGCCACTTCCCGGGGAGTTTCACTTTCATTTTCACTTCCAGGTACCACTTTCCAGCATCCGGAAGCCCTACCGTGCCTCACCTCCTAGCCAAGGCTGCAGGAGGGACATGCTGCAGCCCTTCTCTGCCCGCACCAGGAGAGAAGTGCATTGATGCCTATGAGCAGCAGACAGCCCACAGCATCATCCACTGCCACTGCTCCAGTTTAGCATGTCCCTGGGGACGAGGGACTAGCCCCATAACGTCCCTGGAAAGCAGCTGGCACTGGATGGACACTGCTGATCTCCCTCCAAGATGGCTTAGGGATGTCACCTACCTGGGTGTCCTGAGCACTCAGTCTGACGTCCTTGTCCCTCCACCACAGCTGCTAGCAGAGCATCCCGCACCGAGATCTCAGAGCCCTCTGGATGATGGCCCAGTTGTACGGCTGGAGAATCTGGGACGTCAAAAATAAAGCCGATGCGTGTGTGCCAGTTCGGTGGTGGGATGTCCGAGACCTGGGCCCAGATAGCGAGGTCTTATAGCGAGGGTCTCCAACCCGCCTGCCTTGCTGTTACGACTTCCGATCTCCTACAGCCACAGGGATGGCTGCCTCCAGGAAACGGCGGTCTCTGAGCTACACGCGCACGTCCCCCGCACCCCCAGAGGCCCAGCCTGCACACACCGCGGCGGGGATGCCCTGACTCCCCCAGCAGCTGCAGGAACAACCTTTGGGAAACCCCTCCGCTTCCTCCGGGCCCCCCGGAGCTTCCCCCCCCCAGGGCTGCAGCAACGCGCTGCCCTCCGCCGGGAGGGCAAAAGGGGCGGGAGGCCGTGGCTCTGCCCGCCCGCCGCTCCCGGGGTAGGCGGGGCGGGAAAGCGGGTAAGGGGGAGGCGGGCGACGGCGGCAACCCAAAGAAAGAAGAGGCGAGGCGCGGGGGAGGCCGCGAATGACGGACGGGCTGCGGCGACCACTCAGCGCGGCGGATGGGCGCGGCGGGGGCGGGCCGGCGGGCAGCCAATGGGGAGCGCGCGCTGTCAGGAGCGAGCGCCTCAAATAATCGGGCTCAGCTGATTGTCCCCGGCTGAGAGTTGTTTGGCGGCGGGCGGGCGCGCGGCGCAGCCGGGAGGGCGGGCGAGAGAGGAGGAGGAGTTGGGGTAGTGAGGGGGGGGCGCGCTCCCCTTTGTTGCATGGGGGTGTCCAGCCGGGGCTGAGGGGCGGGGCGGGCTCGCGCGGCGACCGTTGGCGGGCCGTTGCTTCGCCGCTGCCTCCCGCTGCCCCATGAGCGCGACGGCGGCGGCGGCCCTCGCCGAGGAGGCGGCCCTCGCTGAGGGGGCTGCCGTGCCCTACGCCGTGGAGCTGGGGCTGACCGTGCTCCACACGGCGCTCTACGCCGCCCTCTTCCTCTTCGCCTACCTGCAGCTCTGGCTGCTCCTCTACTACCGGGAGCGGCGGCTGAGCTACCACACGCTCTGCCTCTTCCTCTGCCTGCTCTGGGCAGCCCTCAGGACCACCCTCTTCTCATTCTACCTGCAGAACTCCCTGCAGGCCCTCCGCCTCCAGCAGCCTTTCGCCCACTGGCTTCTTTACTGCCTGCCCGGCTGCCTGCTCTTCTCCAGCCTCTGCCTCCTCAACCTCTATTTCGCTGAGGTAAGTTTTTCCCGTGGTGGGGGGCAGGGACACACCGAACTCCCACCGTGCAGGACGCTGGGGCTAAATCCCCCTCTTCAGCCACCCCTGTAAACTTGGAGGTGCACGGAAGTGTGCCCTGAAGCCGAGGGGTGGGATGTGTGGGGGGGGTGGAGGTGTGCCTTGACCAGGCTCAGTGGGAGAGGTGTGCCCTCAGTGTAAGCTTTGGGGCAGGATGGGGAGATGCAGGGCTGTGCCCTGGATCCAGACTTGTCGGTAGGCACAGAGATTATGTCCTGAATTCAGGCTTGGGGGTGGGGTGGGATGGGGGGGCTGAGCGAAAAGTGTGCCCTGAATCCTGGCGTCAGGGTGGTGTGGAGTGCAGGGTTGCTCTTTGAATGCAGGCCCTGTGGGGTGGCATGGAGGGAGCAGGTATGTGCCCTCACTCTGGGGTTGGGGGGTGCAGAGATGTGCCCTGCTCCCGGGTGGGGCTTTCCCCTTTGCACCCCTACAAGGAGTGGCAGCGCCATGGGAGTCTCTTGAGGGATTGTTTTGCATCTTCCTTTAATTGATTCCCCTTCTCTAAAGAGGACCAGAAAGTGGCAGCAGCAGGGGCTGCTCTGGCCTGGAGTGATGCCAACCATTACGTCACCAGCTAGAGCCTCTTCTGCTATTGTTGCTGTGCTCCCTCCTTCTCTCAATCTCTCCGTTCCGCTGTGAACTGGGCTTGTTGCTCTGCAGCTTGTTGTCAGACAAAAACCCTGAGATCCCTCTGCCTCCCCAGACAACAGCCTGGGGCTGGAGAGGTGGGCCCCTTCCTAGTGCAGTGATCGCTACTGGGACGGTGCAGAGCTGCTTGTTATTGTTGCTGAGCTGTATTCCTCTGTTTCTGGATTTCCCATCACTTGTTTTTCTGATTTTAAATTTTTTTCATTCTCTGTTCTCTAGTCCTTTCACTTGTCTTTATCTTTTTAAAGCCTTGGCTCTTCCTTCCCATTCTTCCTCTGAATATTTTGTTTCTGCTCCAGTTTCTCGTGAGCAGCCCTTTGCTTGCCTGTCTTCCAGTTTGGTGGCATGTTTCATAAATAGGCTGTACTTTCCTTCCAGCTTTGTTGTTGTTGTTGTTCAGATTCTTTGCTCTGCAGCTCTCAGCTGTTTGCCAGCCTGACAAAGGAATTGCTAGCACTCACTGAAATCACCCCATCGCTCCAATGTGTCACTGATGGGTGTTATGGTTTCATTTTCCCAGGGACATCAACATTCACATGATAATGTGAGACTTGAAGTGGCTGGGTTGTTGGGCTGTTTTTGTTCTTTCCCCTCTGACACAAACACCTGGAAGCTGGGGTAAACTGCCTGTTGCAAAAGCTTTGGTGCTAGATATGCTGCTGATCAAGTGGCAGCAAAATAACAAATGGTGCATAGTGTGCATAATCCATCTTGGCTGTTAAAGGCAGCCTGACCTACCAACCAGCAGGTGTTTGTTTTTCCCTTGAAAGAAGCTGAGGGAGGGATCCCATGTTCTGGTACCACAAAGTGGCTGGATTTCAGTTTTCCTCAAAGTCACTGGACTTGACAACAGATTTACCTCTTTGCATGCTTGTTAAAAGGCTTCTTTAAAGAATGGCAAAGTAAATTCAAATAGGTTCTCAGCTTCCCTTCTTTTCGTGGTATCTGTTTTTCAGTGGTCTCTGGCTAAATATACCCATTTCTTTCTCCTCGAAAACCCAGAGCCAAGGGAAATCTTGTCTGAGGAAATAAGAGCTCAGAATCTAGAGTGGGGAAGGATAAAAATGACTTAAGATGGGTCTGCATGCTTAATCACAGAGTGTCTGACCCTTGGCTGTCACAAGCAGAGTGGGTGTCCAGTCCTGTGTGGTTGGGTGATCTCCCAGTGGTGGCAGGTAGAGAAGCCTGCAGCTCCAGAGGTTTGGAGAAGGAGTGCATCTAGATGGACTGAAAGCCTTTGGTGCTTTTCTGGTTTCCGTTTTAACAAAAGAAATGATGCTGAGTGATATTTAGGCTCTGTTTGGGCAACAGGCTGATAAAACTAGCCTGTCCTTTTCTAGACAGATGGGTGCTGGTAGCTGAGATGTGCCTTGCATGACTGTGTTCTTGCTCTTGGAGCACAGGAGGAGTTGTGGTAAGAAGGCTTAGGGTGTAATTAAACAAGATTCCTTACTACCTGGAGGAGAGAAACTACAGTGGAACCGCAGTAGTTTAGCTGAAGTGGCTGAAGAGCTAGAGATGACTGGTGTGTTTACTAGTGTGACCTCAAGCAAAACCTGCTGTGAAGGGCCTGACCATTCCCAGTGCTTAAGGGCTAGTTGGTAGCAACCTCTAGAAGGGCACTAGGCTTCTGCTGTTCTGGGGGTGGTGTCCTGCTCTGAGATGTCCTCAGATAAAAGCATAGGCTGCTTCTGTGCTAAAGGCCTGGCTGATTGTCTTTGTACACAGTGCCTCCTTTGTGGAGATGCTGGATAAATGGCATCTGTATAAGCAGTGGAAGAAAATGTGGCCTGTGCTATGGTATTTGAACTAATCTTGCTTGACTTAGAGAACTCCTCAGGCTGTGTACAAGCTGGGGATGAAATGGTGCTGGATAAGGGAAGATCTCCAGGGAACAACAAATACCCATGGAGAGTTAGCATTATTTCGTGTTCTGGGGCTGAAGTTCAAACTGAAGAAACTGTGTGGTGTACCCCTTTCTGTGGGGAGAGGCTATGGTCTTCCTGTCCCCTCTTAGCCCTGGAGGTGCCTGGGGAAATGCAGAGGCCTGACAAAATGTGTGTAGGATGCTTATTTGGAGGTTGCAGGGCTTTTTTGTCACTGCCTGGAATTTCCTCTGGAAAAGGTAGAATGCCTTTTGCTTGCGGTGTCTCCCTTTCTGCTTCAGCTGTTAGAGTCCATTTCCAGGAAATCTGGAGTTTCATGGTACATCAGGTCAGAATTACTCAGATCTGCTCCCCATCTTGCCTAAAACTGGCAGAACAATGGCTTAGACATCCAACCCAGGGTGTCTTCCTTGCTTCTGGAATAGCTCCTCTACTGCCAGCTAGTCATCTTCTTGAGTAATGCCACCTTTCCCAAGAGTCTGCCAATTTGTGCTTTGCCCTAGGTCATCATCAGGAGCACAGTACATAGAAATGTAGCCAAAACAACCTCCATCTTGACCCTTCCAAAGACCTTCATGAGCACTTGGCATCCTTGTCTCACTTGGGAGTCAGCAACTGCGTGCAACAATGAGTAAGGCCTTCTGCGGGAGTGGTGAGGCTCTGCCAGACTGGTGCGGCCATGACCCTTAACCTGTATGGATTTCCTTAAGTGCTCCATCTGATTAGATGACATCAACCTCTTTCATCTGTTGCTGCTGTAGTTGCACTGAAGCAGACATGCATGGAAAGAGCATCCATCCTGGGAGCTGTTTGTCCTTGCTGTCCTGTATCTTCCTGCTTTCTCAGATGGAACACTGGAAAAGCAGTCACTCATTCTTGTGCTCTTCCACCTTCCTTGTCTTGCGTACGGAAGTGCACCTAGCACGTGCACTCTGCCTCAGAGGGGTCACTTAAACTCAAAACTGTTCTATCCCATAGCTGATGATTCCCATGGGCCCTGCAGTTCCTGAATGAACAGGTGGCCATGCCAGCATCCAGCTATTCCAGGAAATCATGGTACATGCAAGTTGTACCCTTGTTGTGTTTGTGATGGAATAGGATGAACTCTGTATTGGTGGGGATGGTGAGAGATCCTCCTTACACATAGTTCCAGCTTTGTGTCTGAGCAGTGGGTGGGGGCTTGAACACTTGTTACGGGATGCAGTCCCGAAATAGTCTGTGCTGTGCTCTGATGCTTGCTGCTGAGTAAGTGTGGGGCAAGAAGGAATCTGTGGATGTTCTTGCAACTGAGTGAGGGCTGTGGTCATGCCAAGGCAGGACACGGTTATGTTGCGCATTTGGAGCCGAACTTGTATCAAGTGATACAACCTGTTGTATCACCGAACTCATTTCTTTATGGAGCAAAGGAGACTTGGATTTCATCAGGCAGGAATGCCAACGTTTTGGCTCTCTTGGACCTCTTGGATCTGTTGTGAATGGCTGTACCAAAACCAAGTTGAAGTGCTATCTAGGGCTCAGTGTTAGGCCTGAGGTTCTGGCTTGTACAAGCACTGAAAGTGGCCCTTAGAGCCATCTGTGGGATATGTCTGTCACTTGTCATCTTCTCTTAGCAGCCGACACCTCCAGTACACCTAAGGATGAGTGTTTCTTAAACAATGCTCTGAGAACATACCCTTAGCAAGTTCACTTTCTGGGCTCAGTGAAGTGAGCAAGGCATTCAGTTTTGTGAAATATATCCACTCATCACAAAAACCTCCAGCATCAAGGGGGACTTTGAGGTCTAGCTCTTCCCAGCCTTGCCTTCTTATCAAGCCTGTGGCTGATGTGAAGTGCTCAAAGTATTTGTGGCTCTGGAAAGACAACAGTATTGCCTAAGTGTTATAAAAGGCTGGCTTAGGAGTAAATGTTCTCAGCTCTGCTGCTCTCTGCTAGCAGAGACCTCTCTGTTCCTTATTTTCAGCAGGCAACTGCATGACTTGTGGGGCTGGTCTCAGCTACAAACTGCAGGAACTGTTCATTTTGCAAGGGTTGCTACTAGCAACTTGCCATGATGCACCTGTTTGAGGGCAGGGGTCTGTATTTCCTATTTTTATGAAGAATGGGACTACTCCTGAGCTCTCTGCACTGGCTTCTTCACAGCAGAACCCTCAACATCAGCTGTCCTTGAGTTTTGAAAGCAGCAGAGCTAGTCCAATGCTGAAAGGCTTCCAAGATTGTCTCTAGAGTAAGAACCCAAAGATGTGCTGAGCGCTACTGGTGTCACCTACTGACCCAGCTCCTATGAAGACAAAGCAACCATCAGATGAGTATCATGTCTTAATAACTAAAAACAATGTAAACAGAGATGCCTGTTCTCTTCCTTAAGTTATAGGACTAAGAAGCTGGGGGCTAATAAAAATATAAAGCTGGTGCAGTGGTCTCCCTCTGCTCTTCATGGCAGCAGTCCAAGCGTGAGTCTCAGGTTGCCATTGCACTCTTAACCCTCAGACAGCTTTGTGTGCCTTAGTCCCCAGGGCTGTAGGGGAGGGTCCTGGGAGATATGGCTGCTGCAGAAGCCAGCATCTTCCTTCTGCTAGCCAGCGCCGTTTCCCTGCTCAGCTGAGGGGCTGTTCTCACCCAGGCTGATGAGCAGGAATACAAGGCATTGCCTGTCTGCACCGCTGCTTAGAGGCTGCAGTTAGGTTGCTGTTCTGGGAGTCAGAGCAGAAGTGCAGATATCTTAGATGGATTTCTGTGCTGTGTGAACGGGTGCTGAGCCATGAGGCTTTCCAGCTGGATGTCCTTGATGTCTGATGCTCCCTAAGTACCTGAATATAGCCTACATGCAAACTGAGGACAGAGAAGGAGTCAGGGATTTTTCTGTTTTGAAGTCACCATGTGGTCCTTCAAGGCCCAGGTTTCCTGAAACTCAGATGAACTTTGGGGCTCAGTGAATTACAGCACACTTCTGTACTTCTCTGAGCTGGTGTAAGGTGGGGCAACAGCAAAGAGGACTTCAGTGATTGCCTGTAGTACTGAGCCTCTCAGCTATGGGGGCTGGATGCCTCCCTCTGCTGAGGTGCTGTCTTATTCCCCACGAAGCACTTCTTGAGATGGTCCACCCTCAGACTGGGGAGGATGATGCAGACAGTGAAACTGGCTCTCCACAGGCTTGCCGAAGGTGTCTGATACCCTGTAGGAGGGCTTTCAAATGCTTGAAACTACCACAGTGGATCAGACAACCCTTGAATCCTTAAATGTCTCTGGAAATCCTCTTGGCAGGAGCCTGATTTCTAAAGCTTCAGAGTGCCATTTCTAACTTGGTGCTGACTGGAAGGCAGGAGCCAAGAAATCCCATCAGAAAAACAGGCTGGCTAAGGGTGCTTTATGATATGAGTGATCCCTCACTGCAGCCAGGGCAGGGAGGGCTTCTTGCAGAAACAATGAAACTAAACCCTTACAGCATGCTGTGATCCCACAGTGGTTTTGTGCTGGCCACAGTATGGGGCTGCTGGAGCCAGCTAGATGGCTGTCTACCTCTTCTCGAGTTCCTGCAGTCCCTAGTCAGGACATGGGCGTTGTCTGATACTGAATGTGACCTCAGCTCTAGGATTCTTCCTCGTGGGGTCTGTATAAGGATCTGCACTTTTCACAGGACAAAAGTCAGTTCTGTCATGGCTGTGCTGTTACCAGCATGTGACAGGCAAGCTCTATGCAGCCCTGCCAGCACGCTGCTTTCCTGCTGCTTGTCCTGGCCATGTGTGAGCACTGGTTACCTGTCCCCTTGCAGTAGGACCATGGTGCTCACATCTCAGCTGTGACTTTGTAGTGTCTGCTCCTTGCTAAACTGGCCATTCTTCCTTAGGCTAGAAGTCTGCCCCTGTGTGCTTCAGCAGGAGGCCTCCTCCAGCCCAAAGGGGCATGGAGGTTTGCATAGTGGGAAGAGTGCTGTAGGGCTGCCTGAATATGATCTGATCGGTCTCTTCCAGCCTTCTACACACAAATGGCTGAGGGTGCAGACATGAGTTCAGGCCCCTGCAGCCCCTGCAGCCTGAAGAGAGGACAGAGAACCTTTGCTTTGAATCACTGGTCCTTCTTGTGCAACTTTCAGCTTGAGTCTCCTAATCCCTTGTGTGGTGAGAAGATTCACAGAACCCAGATCCACTCTTGGACAGAGTGTTGCTTTGGAGAGTGAGAGAGTCTGCAAATAGCTATCATCTAAAACACTTGTCTGCCAAGTGTGCTGTGCAACTTGGCAGGCTGGGCCTTCCACCTCTGGAGGACTTTCCACCATCTAAGAGTTACTTTTTCAGCTGTATTTGGCCTACAGACCTCTTAAGGGTGGAGAAGCTGTGAGCTTCAAATGCTTGTTAGAGCCTGCAAGTCATAATCCAATACCAAAGGGCTATTTTAGATGAGCTATTTGTCTTGTTAAAGTGCAGCAGCTGAATAGGCCATCTCTAACATGGGAATCAGGCATGATTGAGGTCCTAAAATATGCAGCACAGAACACTGGACAAAGTAGATGTATTTTTGAATTATCTTGGTGACTACTGAGTCCGAAATGCCCTGCTTTTCTTGAAGTCCTTAGGAGTGGTGTTAAAAGTCCTTGTCACGTATGGGGTATTTAAACATTTATGCCTGTTGGACACCTACATCTGGGTTTAGCTCTTCCAAGAAGATGGCTACCAATCTTTTGTGCAGGTGGGTCCAGTGCAAGACTTGGTGCTAGCAGATAATCTATAGAGTCCTTGGAAATGTCCAAGTGGATACTGGCTCCCCTGTTGTATGTGTCTTTACCAAGTTTAAAGGAGAACTGTAGGTCACATGGAGTAATGCTGTGCACATCTTTCCCCTAGGTCATATTCAAAGTGAAATGTGCAGCTGAATTCAACAAGTACAAGTAAGTGATACTTTTCTAATGTTACCTTAGACTGAAGAAAGCTGATGTCACACCTTGGTGTGCTCTGTCAAAGGATTAGTGGTAGTGGTGTGCCTTAGAGCAGGGCTGGGAGCTTCAAGGGTACCACAGAAGCTAAAGCATATGCTGCGTGCCTCCATGTATGTCATCAGTCTTCAAGTACTGGTGCTGCTAGTAAACTAGATGCACTCTTTAGGTCCTTCTGAGCTGTCCCACCCCAGAAAAGATCAGCAGGATGAGGCCTGAGCAGTAGGTGACACCTGTGCTTGTGCAGCTTAAGTGTTTACTGGCCATTTCCAGGGAAACCCACAATGGAAAATGTGAGCTCCAATGGCTTTCAATAAAGAAATTGCAGTGGTTGTGATGACTCACAGCTTATTGACTGGAGTTAATGCAGAGCTAGAGCTACACTTAAAATCTGCAAGATAAGAACCTGACTGTCAGAAGATGAGTCTTGTAACTCATGACTACTTACAGTGCTCATGCATTATGAGAGCAGCTCAAATACTCTGCAGACTTGCTGTCAGTACAACCACTGAAACTTGCTGGAATGTCTGATCTTCATAGTGAGTAGAGCACTGGGCATGCTGGGAGGCTCTCTTGCCTGATGAGACAGGAGGGTGGTGCAGAATGAGTCCAGAATTATCTGACTCAAGCTCCCTTTTTTTTTTTTTTTTCTGCCCCCACCATCTCTCCAGGGTCCTGTTGTATCTGGGCTCCATATTTACCAGCCTCCTCTTCTTAGTTGTGAACTTAACTTGTGCAATGTTAATCCATGGTGAGGTCCCAGAGAACCAGCTGAGGTGGATAGTCCTTGCCCGTGCCCTAGTCAATGACAGCCTCTTCATCTTCTGTGCCATCTCGCTGGCTTGCTGCATGTGCAAATTAGGGAAGATGTCTTCAGCAAATGTCTACCTCGAGTCTAAGGTAGGTAAATGCCTTGTAAACTACACTTGAAATGCATAGTCATCAGCTGGATCCTCAACTGTATCTGTGTGTGCTTACTCAGAGCAATGCTGGCCTTGTGACACCTGAGCTACTCTTGCTCAAATTCTCCTTCCAGCTTGGAGGTTGTGGCTCTTAAACTCCTCCTTCCCACAGAAAGTGCATGCTCCTGCTGTAGGAATGAAGTACCCTGCATGCCTTAGAGGGATACACTGTCCACAGCTTTGCTGGTGTAACAGAAGACCTAGCTGCTTATGCTTTTCAGGTTTAGAAGTCTTAATTTAGGGTTTGACTAGAAGAGAGGGTTCTCTAAGAATGGCAGATGTAGTTTCTGCAGTATATTTGCACCAGGGCCAGGAAGGTCTGCAGCAGGTTGTTGTATCTGGCAGATGCATGACAATTCTCTGAAAAGGGGATCCCCCAGCAGTCCAGCTTTAGCTGCCTGATTACTTGAGCCAGGGGCAGTGCTACCCTGTCCTGGTGAGATGAGCATCTTAGAAGGGGAGGAGAAGTTGCTGTAGGTTCTGCCCCAAGGCAGGTGAGGGTCTGAACATGCACAGCTCTTCTCAAGCAGATAGGAAAGTGAGTAAGCCACCAGCAGTCTTATTGTGGCAGTAGGCTGCAATTAAGTGTGAAGTTGAGCTGCCTCCTCTTCCTCTGGGAAGCCATATTGCTCCTGTCAAAGGCAGTTGTTCTGGTATAGGGACCTGGCCTGTTGAGAAGAGCAGACAGGAGTCTCCTGATGATCCTGGAAATGTCTGTAGGAAGAACTTGAGCAGCTGAGCATAGTCAGGCTCAGGGAAGCTGGCTGCCTGCCTCTAGTGCTTCTGAGTGATTGTCTTTCCCCAGTAGTGCAGTTGATCAGTCTTTGTGCTGTGAATCCCTTCTCTCCAGGTGTCAGAAGGTGGGGCTGTGACTGCCTGCAGAGACCTTATTTCCAGTGTGCCCTCAGTCAGGAATGAATAAGACTGTCATGCCTATTGGATAGCTGTGTTCTGCTTCAGGAAGAATTGGGTACAAGCTGCCTTGCAGCAGACACTGCTGCAAAGACATTCTGGATCCAGACACCTGCCTTGCATTGGCTGGAGACATCTCCTTGCTCCTTAGCAAGCCATCTGCATGGCCGCTCAAAGCGCTGCAGTCCACTGCCTTCCTCTTCATGAAAGGGCAGCCAGAGTTGTGCTCTCAGGGTTGAACGAGGCTTTTTGTAGAAGTCTGGGCCTCTTAAGCAGCAAAGAGTACTGGTGGTTGCCCAGACAGTAGGTGGCTGAGATGGGCTTCCTAAATGGCTCTCCTGACAGCTGCCTGCAGAGTCTTCAGATTGCAGCCAGGTGACCTGAAGTGAGACAGGAACCATGACTAAGCTGAGAACCTGCACATATCCCTGCTTGTATGGGCCAGGTGTCCAGCTCTGGACACTTACCAAGTTCACCCAGCAGTAGTTTATGAATGCAGCAACTTTATTTATGTGCCTAAGGCTGCCTGCAGGCTGTGCTCTTGTACAACATGCTCTAGAGAAGCTTGCTCTCCTGTTGAATACCCAACCTGACTGTTTGGTAAAGTTCTCTTACATTTAAATGCTGTATTCCTCCCCTGCCTTGGAGGCATCTCCTGACTTTTGTTGTGGAGCTGCAAAAATAGGGTGGGAATGAGCAGAAGGGTTACACAAATGCCTGAAAAGGTTGTCCTTCCTCCTGAACTCCAGCTGTGAATGTGTTGACTCAAAGCAATACACCAAGGCTGGAGGGGCCTGGTGAGGCTGCTTCTTCCACCACTAAAGGTAGAAGGTTGAAGCTGTTTCTCACTTGAGTAGGAGCAGCCAGCTTCTATACTGTGGTCCTTGTCAGCTGGGAACTTGCATCCCTAACCTTTTGCCTCTTATTCTGCTGGCCTGAACACCAAGGGCCCCAGCTAACAGTGCCAGAGCAGGCTGTGTTCTTGTGCTTCAGTGGTGTCATAGGGACTTGTCTGTTAGCAGCACTTTCATGCTGACTTTTCCAAGATCCTACCTTGAGTGAATGCTCTAAAGCTAGGAAAATAGGGCTGTCATACCCAGAGCTTGGCTGTGGAGCAGGTCAATGAGATGAGCTTCCTGAGCAAACTGCTTAAATACAAAGGTGAGCCAGCTGTTGCAATGTGTTTGCCTGCCTGCTTACTAACTTGGTGGCTGCCAGCAGGCTATTAGAAGACTTCAAGGATGTATTTAGCAAAGAAATTTGAGATACTTGCAGATCAATTGGCTTCCTCTCCTATGGCTAGCTGTTGAGGAAAGATAGGTACTGTGACAATCAGGTTGCTCTTCAGCTGTCCTCTGAGAACACTGCATCTGAAATGCTGTGAAGGAAAACTTTCAGTGGCACAGGACAGCTAGTTACCCTTTACACATTGTTCTGTGTGCAGCAAAGCCTGGCTTGTCCCACAGCAGTGCTGGAGTTCAGGTGCTAGGTCCTTTGCTTGTTCTCAGAATTGTCTACCCCAAACATTTGGGCAGCTTTGAATGCTGTGTTTGTCTAGGAATGTCAGGGGTACTGAACTGCTGGAGAGTGAATGAGACAGGTAGACATTGCTGCTGTAGAATCTGACCAGGGTCTAGAAGCAGCAGCTTGATTTTCTTAATGGTTGTTGGTTGGCCTTCTGGAGACTACCATAGTGTGTGGGATAGCATCTCTCTGGACCACCAGTTTGAAGCTGATGGTGACACTCCTGTGCCTCAAGTCTTCCCTGCTCCCAGGTGACATTGGCTGTGGAGCTCTGCTACTGCCATGAACTTATAGCACAAGATAGATTAACCAGCTCTGAATATTTTAGCAGCAACTTACAAATATTCTAGGTCATTCTTGTCTGCACAGCCCCTTGTACTTTTAAGGAGAAGAGGGAGGAAACTGCAGCTCTGTAGGAAGGTGTGTATTAAAACTGTTTTGGTTTTTTTTCCTTCCTGTTCTAGGGAACATCTGTCTGCCAGGCTATTCTTGTGGGATCTGTAGTCGCTCTTCTATATTCCTCAAGGGCTTGCTATAACCTGGTAGCTGTGGCCATATCACCAGACAATGTTCCTGGTCCTTTTAACTATGGCTGGGACAACCTTTCAGACAAGGTAAGTGTGACCCCCTATCCAGTGGTATCCAGAGTAAAGTGAAAGGCAGTTACTCCACCATCCTGTAAGGGCATGTGTAGGTGAAAATGGAGCTCTGGGGGTGTCTGTTTAGCTGCATCCCCAGATGGGCTGGCTTTCTGCATTCAGAAGCCCTGCTTGCTCTCTCCACCAGAGCAAACCTCAGTCTTTCTCTATCTGGCTGCTACTTCAGGATGGATTCTCTATTGAGCTCTTCAATTTTAGCCTGCCAACACTTCTGGGGAGAGGAGGAACAAATGAACTAGAGCAGAAGAGTAATGCTTAATCAGGCATGGCTCTATGCATGGGAGTCACTGGTCTGAGGAGAGAGCTAACAGTGCCATGGTAGCATACTGGAGAGAGCTCTCTCACTAAAACCAGGAGCAGCAGTCAAGTAAGAATCACTATTCTGGTTTAGGGACTCCTGCCCTCATAAGAGTTTCTCTGTATCCCTAGTTCTGAGCTGTGTGCTGTGTCCAGCTTTGGGAGCTGTGTAGCTCTGCTAATGGCTATGGTTAGAGAGACCTCTAACTTCTATTCACAGGTGCATGTGGAAGTGAGCAGTGAAGAGTATGTGGTGTTTGGAGTGGTCCTCTTCCTCTGGGAGCTGGTGCCAACAACTTTTGTGGTGCTGTTCTTCCGGGCTCAGAGACTCAGTCAGAACTTGGTAAGCCTGAACATGCTGCTGCATTTTGAGGAGCCCTAGCGTGCCTGGGCTGTGGGGGTGGCCTTTAGGTAAACTGTCAGAAACATCTCTATTCTGGCGTAACTCCTTTGTCTTCAACAGACTCCAGCGGGGATGGTCAATAGTCATAGTTACAGCTCCAGAGCCTACTTCTTTGATAATCCGAGGCGCTACGACAGCGATGATGACTTGTCGCGGCTTGGGGCCAGAGAAGGAGGGTAAGCGTTGTGCTGTTTGCTGCCCCTGTGTGGAAGCAACAGAGGGATTGGCTTCTGCTCTTGGGAGAAAAAAGACTTGGTAAAACAGACAGCCTGGGCAAGGTGGACAGAGCAAGAGGTCTTTCAACTGAGCTTTTGTTCCCTTCTGCAGCTCACAAGGAGCCAGCTTTAATAGAAGTGACCAGCTCTGAGAGGTGGATATTGCAGTGGGTGCTCACAGGTAGAAATATGCAGTAGCAACAGACAGGAGAGCTGGTCTTGCTTAGGATCCTTCCTCAGCTGTGGGGGCAGAGGACTCTTGAAGGACCTCCAGAGGAGTTTCTCCACTGGGAAGTAAAAGGTAGTGAAGTCCTGGGAGGGACATGGTCTCTGGAAGCCAAATGGGACAAGACTCCTCCTGGTGTGGAGGAGAATGGTCAGGTATCCACAGCAAAACCCTTGGGGGAAAGCTGACATCCCTGTCCTCCACTTGCTGCTCAGGGCCCTGAACTCCACCTGTGCAGGGGTGTAGTGAGGGGTTCAGAGGTTCTGGCTCCTCTTGACCAGTGTTGTAGGGCTGGTATTGCTTTTGGAACTGGCTTTCATGCAACAGATACCTGACCTGCATGGCATAGCCTGTTTCTGCAGACTTGGATACCCTGATCTGTGCAGCAGTTTTTCCTAGCAGTGGAGGCTACCACAGCCAAATAATTCACCTCTAAGAGTCTATATCTGGTTTTTCTGTCTCTCCTCCCAGCTTGGCCACCCCTCAGTGCTCGGGCTGCTATGGGTCTCTGGCTGGGAATGACAGCTACATGGTGGGTCCCCAGATCAGTGGGACTGCTACAGACAGTGCCCCCTTGCTCGTTGCTGCAGGCGGCTCGGAGATGAATAATCACCATAGCCCATACTCTGCACCACAGAAGTGAAGAGGCTGCGAGGTCCCTCTCTTCCCAGAAGTGGCATTCATGTATAGGATTGTAACCTGGTTTTCTCTTTCCTTCTTCCTGAAGCATCTAATTCATTGACACAAACATTCCACTACCTGCTGCAGCTGTGAGCAGGACTGAGCCTATGGCTGCAGGCAGTAAGCAAGAGAACTGTGACTTTAAGGTACCATGTAGCAAAGTGAAGCTGAACTTTCTGGAAGCTTTTTCTTGGTCTGGTCTTCAAGATGTTGGCAGCTAAATGCACCAGAGCTTCCTCACTAGAAAAGAAACATCAAATGCATATTTGCACTTTTACCTGCACACTTGGAAGGAACGAATCTTGCTCAGACTGCTTGGTCTGAGACTGTTCTAGTTACTCTTTTAATTGCACATCCATAGCTGGGAGAGGCACTGTCTTCCTGCAAAGACGTGTTCTGTGAAGTACTCTGCATCCTGACTCACTTGGGAGCATGAAGCTCTGTTTACTGAGCGTGTTGTGGGCGAAGCCTCCTGCAGTGAGTGTTGAAGCGTACTGTGCCATATTCACACCTGGCAGGGCTGGTGTGACCAGGCTCAGTGGGGTCTTGCCTGCCACTGCTGGTCCTAGTTTCACCTGATTGCTGAACTGTCCTACCTAGGACTGTGGATTGAAAGCTGAGCTCAAAGCACATCCTAGCGGAGGCCTGTGAGAATGAGGTCTAGTGTTCCTAGTGGCATTATGATCACCATGTTGTTAATCAACCCACTAGCTTATGGCAAAGGAAGAGGGCTGGCTCGGATGGTAGCTGCTGTCAAGTGGGGGGGCAAAACCTTATAGGCTGCTGACTTCACAGGGAAAGCTTAGAGCTGGCTCGACAAGAGTACGTGGCCCGAAGCACATGGAAAACCAAGGCTGCTTGAACTCCTGGATGGTGGGAGCAGTTCTGCTCCCCCTCTTCTCCACCCACAGTGGGGCTCCCCTTTTCCTCCCCCTCAGTATTAAATTGCATTTCACTGATAACCAGGAGTTTTAACCTGAGGTGAATGTGAACCGGTGAGGTCCCCATGAGGTGCAGGAGGTGTCTGTCTATAGGCTTGCAGAGGGAGGTGGCAGATGCTGCAGAGCTCTGATCCCAGGGCTCTTTGCTCTCTCCTCTATGAGGCCTTGAGTCTTCTCACTGTTGGAGTAGCTGTGTCAGCAACGCTTAGTGGTGTGCACAGGGTTGGAGTGTGCTGGGTCAGTCTGTGTGGAGGATTCAGTCTCTCTAACCAAAATAGCCAAAGTTTGACCTGGGTTGTAGCTCCATCAGGCTCTTGGAGATGAGGGCACCAGGGCAGCCCCTGCCTCCCCTCACTTCTCGCCTTGATGTTATTGATGTTATTCCTCGCCTGTCCCTGAGCGTGGTGTAGGGATGAGCAAAAGAGCTTTGGTTGCATCCAAATGGAGGCACTGGCCCAGGAAGGGCAGTTGCTCTGCCCTGTAGTGACAACTCAAACTGGAACTGCTTTTAATCTAAAAGCTGTTAAGCTGCTCCTGCTCTTCAAACCCTAGTCTGACACTGAGGGGCTGGCTGAGTGAAGGACTTGGCTAGGTGTGGAGCGGTGCTGGCTCTGAGGCACTGGGGTATGCCGCTGGAGGGACTCCAAGGCAGCCTCTGTGTCTGCAGCTGTGTGTGAGAGAAACCCCAAGCACCAGGGCAGCCCTGGCCTCCCCTCACTTCTCACCTGCCCTGTGCTCACTAGCAGGGCACGGTCACTGATCACCCACCTTGCTTGTACCCAGGTAGATGTCACTTGTCCCACTGAGAACACCTTGTCCCTCTGTGTGGTTTGTGCTGGCGGGCCTCTCCCTGCTGACCTGCCTCACTCCTGCTGGCCCACATAAAGGGGCAGCCCCTGCTGCTTTCTGAAGAAGGCTCTGACGTGACAACTTCCAGCACCTCCCTCTTGCTCTAGTATTTGAACCAGCCGTGGCTCCCCTGGCTGCTCCACTCTGTGTGGCTTGAGGGACCTGTCCCCTTGCCTCCAACCAGGCTGCTCCCTCTTGATCACTAGTGGCTTGACTTATGGCAGAGCTGATGAAGGACCTGGACTTGGTGCATTGCCCTTCTTTCTTCTCCCGTAAGTCACCAAAGACAGTAAGTGACGCTAGTGGCCCCAGTTCTTGCTTAAATTCCAAAGCACTAGGAGCACTTTAAGTTTTTCCTTGGAGGGAAAGGAGTGTAGTGCAAAAAAAAAAAAAAAGAATTAAACAATTAAAGGGCTACAGGCTCATTGTTCATATTGCACTGAAGCACACAACAACACTACGATCTTCCTGGCGTTAGGAGGGCAGTGAGTCGCGTTGCCAATGTATTCATGAGTGACTGGCAAAGTGATTTGGTTTTACTGATTTGTACGGATGGCCGTTAATTTCGAAACTCTGACTGCTCCTCCTGGGGCCAGTCCTGTGTTTTACTGAAGTAATTTATAGCTGAGAAGTACAATGACTTTTTTAATGCATAGTTGCCTTTCATTAAACTTTTTTTTTGGTATGGTTTAACAGTGTTTTGGCTTTGCAGTCAGGCAGCAGCTGGCTGCAAGAGGAAGCTGTGGCCAATGAATGTACCTATTTGTTCTTCACTAAACTGTAACCAAGCACTACTATGTTGAAATAAAAAAAAAAAAAGACTCTGTACTGGGTTGCCAGAGCCCTGCCTGCATTTAGTGCTCCCTGTGGCCCTACTGTCCCCCTTGGCCTGGATGAGGCCTTGTTGGCCATGCCAGCACAGGCCACCAGCCCACTGCTTGTGCTGCTGAGACACAGGCCAAAAAGGACAGGGGCAAGACTTGGTAAAGCTGCTGCTTGATGGGCTCAGTGGGATGCAGCATAGCTTGGTCCTGGCCAGCCCATGCTTTGCTCTGGTGTGACTACAGCATCCCCACAAGCACTTTTCTGGGTGTGAATCTGGTTGGGTGCAGAGCACCCAGAGGTGGTTTTCTGGGGGGGCTGCAGCTTCCCTTTGTGGCTTTATTTTTCTGGGGCTGCTAAGAGCAGAACTGCTCTTCTTCCCCCCTACCCTTATAGAGTGCTTCATCTTATGATGGTTCTCTGGGCTGGTCCTTGGCTGCCCTGAGCTGTAAACCCCACACCTTGCTGCTTCCCTGATTTCTTTGCACAGGTTTATGTGTGTGGCCTTGAGCTCACCACAAATAGCAGTGGCTCAGCTGGAAAACATGCTGCCTCTCCCTGCATGCTCCCACAGTGTGTTTTGGGGTGCAAAGTAGCAGTGCGGCTGCTGCCCCCCCCTTGCTGGATGGGGCCAGGCTGGGGGTATCTGGTCTCTGGCTGTGTGAATCAGCCTTTGCCCCTGTCGTGCAGACGGATGGTGTAATCAAGGCTGTGCTCTCCCTGTGGGACCTGCTGGCAGCAAGGCCAGGCAGCCAGGCTGTCCCATCCTGCAGCTCTCTGTCCTACTGCCCCAGCTGCTTGTCCTTGGAGTGGCAAAACTCAGCTTCACCTCAGCCATGGAGCAACTCTGTGCTACCTTGGAGGAGCAGAGCCCCTTGTGGGATGTCCTTTCCCTTTTTAGCCTTGCCCGGCTACTATCACCAGAGGAGCAGAGCCAGAAAGAGGACAAATGTGCTGTAACAGGCCTGGAAGAGCAGGAAGTTGGATGGATCCCAGCCCTTGCTGCAGGACTGAGGCTGTAACACAGCTCCTGGATGCAGCGCCACAGACAGATGGTGAGGCAGAGCTGTCTCCCCTTGACCTAAGTGAGGAGAGGGCTGCCCTTGGGCACTGGCTGGCAGCAGACCAGCTTTGTGGGGCTCATAATGAAACCCTGTTTTCTGCCACTGCTCTTGTTCCCAGCAGCAGGGTAGACATTTGCCTCATCCCATCGTACTGCTCCTTCCCACAAGAGTTCAAAACCTCTTACAAGGTGCATGGCCCCAGTACTGCTGCTCCCATGGGGTTCTAGCCACGATGGAAGCACATGGTGGGGCTAATGGTGAGTAGCAGGGCTCCTCCAGCATGCCGTGGCTTGGTTCATTTGCTTGCCCACAGGAAATGCTTGTCACCACAAGGAAGTTTCAGCAGGAACAGGAAGGCACTGTTGTATAGCAACCGATCCGAAGCACCGTGAGCTCTTACAATCCCTTGCAGTGTTTTTTATGCAGCAAAAAGTGTTGAGGTCATGGCTGGAATTATGGAGCAGACAAGGAATTTTACCCAAATTTATTCAGTGTCATGGTTCTTGCCCTGCCTCCAGCTTCTGAAGGCAATGAGATAAGTCAAGTCTAATCCATCCAAATAGTACAGCAGTATTTAAAGACTTTTTCAGCATAATCTTCCAATATATAAAATAAAGTTTTACATATAGTCCCTGCTTTTATAAAACAAAAATAGCTTTTTTTTTCCCCTTGTACAAAATATTTGGCATCAGCAGGTTCCAGACAATTGGCTGGGAAGAGGAGATCCAGCAAGTGGTCTTCACCACATTGTGGGTGGGAGTGTGATGGAACAGTGGCATTTGTCCTTTCTCAGAGAACCTACAACAGCGGAGCAGTAAGGTGTTAAGTCTCTCTTTCTCCAAGGAATTCACTGCATATTTTGTAAGATGTTCCTGAAGTTTTCCAGTTCTCTAACGCTTGTTGAAATCCTGTGTGAGGAAATCAAAGGAAACAGAGCCACATCCACATCACGCTTTATTTAAAATTCAAGAGAAACTTGACAGGAGTCCCTAAAGCTCCAAGCAGCTCTTAGGAAGAGAGAATTTAGGATTTCAACTAAATTAGGTTATGATTGGTTAGGTTATTTGCTAATTTCACAGACTCTTTTTAAAAGAAACACTGAGAAACACAGAGGATGTTACAGAGCTCACACAAACCCATTAACTAGAGGTCAAGAAACAGACTGTAATATTACAAGCAGTGCAGGCACATGTCCTTGCACTGTAAACTTGTTTCTTCTGAAGGGTTATTTTAATCACACACCTCATTTTTCCTGCTGAATGTGTTTTGCCCCTGGAGCATCAGTGAAGGGGCCAAGTCAGATCCTGAGAATATGGCCCATGTGTACCCTCTCGTGTACAGGAGGGTTCTGCCCTTCCACACACAGGACAAACTGCTGTTCTAAGGTTTGGAATAACCCAAACAAGAAGTGAGAGATGGAGGTTTCAAAGGATCCAAGGCGGATTTTCAGTTGGGCATGAGAGAGGAAAAGGGAAGAAAGAACAAGGCCTGTTCCTGAGCAGCTCAATTTCCTCTGAACACAGCCATGCAGAGATTCCCTAAGTCTCCTGCATGCTGCTTCCAGAGGCTGTGGTGACCTGGCAAGAGAAGGGCCAAAGGAAGCTGAGCTCCCCTGGTGTAAGGGGAGGGCAGCTGCTGTGCTTGGGAGGGAAGCACCACAGCACCCCCAGGGAGGAGCGCTTAGGGGTTTTCCAGGTCTGATGCATGTTACGGGCTCCCTACTGCTTACAAGTTATGCTGCAGGTTTGGTTTGAAGCAAGATATAGCAGGACCCCTGAGCTTGAGCACTGGCAGCAATGTTGCCCAAAGAATCTTTTGAAAAGCTGTTTGCCAGAACCTCCAGCTCTGTCAGCACCACTAAGCAGTAACGTATAACCAAGTGTCTTGCAGCATCCTCTCCCTCCTAAGGCCTTGTTACCCTTCTTCTCTGCCAAAAACTCCTCATCCAGCTCTCCACAAGGGATGGACTGATAGAGTCCTGTTAAATGCAACCACTCTAAACAGATGTGGGAATGTTGTGTGTGTCCCCGAAGCGTTCAAGGCCAGGCTGGACGGGGCTTGGAGCAACCTGGTCTAGTGGAAGGTATTCCTGCCCATGGCAGTTGGAGCCAACCATTCTATGAGTCTGTGATACTATGAGGTGAGCAGCTTGAAGGATAGCTCAAAAGGGAGCATAGAATGACCACAATCCCTATCTGGGGACAACATGCTCTGAGGACAGTCACACAGTCCTTAGAAACTACCAAAATTCTTTGTATCTTGATACAAATGCTTCCTTGAATTTCTTAGAGAAATCTAGAGTATGACAGAGTTGTTTTAAATTGTTCCACTCCATGTCAACATCATCTGATGTTTGAGAGCTTCTTCATGAGACAGAATGATCAGAGCAGGAGCCAACACCAACATTGCTGGTAAGAAATGGCTGTTTAACTTTAAAAGCAATTTAACCCTACAGCTTGTGTGAAAGTAGAGGAGAAAAAAAAGTCTCACACTAACCTTCCAAAAGCATTAAATAAGGCAACAATTTCTTGTCTGGTCAGCCGGAATCCATAGGAAGGGCCACTTTCAGGCATCCTTTCTATTAGGTTTTCAGAAAAGAGGATCTTCAGCGCTGTTCCCAAGCCCTGCGTCTGTAACAAACAAGATCATTTAATAGCGGGGAGATCCCCAGAGCCTGACTCACAAGTTTAACTTTCCCTCCCTCGTCCCTCTTTGCAAGGATTCCTGCTGACATCATCTGACAGAGCAAGACCTGGATTCCACCTAGCACAGATCAGAGAAGGGGCAGAGCACAGCCAGGATGCTTTATTCATTAGTGTTGCTGTGACAGCAGAGTTGCCCCACAGCAGCTTTCTGCCTAGGTTTGACCACCTGCAAAATCCAGTGCAGATCACACTGAGCAGCACCCTCTGCATCACTTGTCAGAGGCCCTGCACTCCCTCCCCTCTTCTGGGGAGCTGCTGTAGCAGGGTAACCCAGTTTCCAACTGCAATGGCCACAGGCAGCTGCTGCCAAGCCTGGAATGGGCACACTGCTTCCCACTGACCACACAAGGTAACACCCGAGCAGCCTGATAATGTGCCTGGGAGCTTACCCATACCCAAGAACCGAGTCCTGCCAGATGAGCCTCCAAACACATCCCCTGCCACTGAGCAAGCTCACCTGCAGCTTCCCCCACAGACGACATTTGAAGCAGCCAACACAGTCCATTATCCTTGAAATATTCTTAAAGTGTAGCCTAAATTCCTCCTAGGGGAAAAAGACATCCAAGTTGATTGTGGTTATGCACTAATTGGGACTTCTTCCATCTATTAATCCAAATCCAATAATGTATTAATCCTGGACTTCAGGCTAAATTCAGTGGGACTGAGCTAGGGAAATGCATCCTGAAGTGGGGTCCCCAGCAGCAATTCCCCACTCTCCTGAAGGTGCAGACTGTGGTTACCCAGCAAGTATCCAAACCATTTGGAAAGGAAAATGGAATTTAGAAAATTAGAAATTGGAAGATTTGAAATATCTCACCTGGTCCCTGGAGCATACTGAGGCCCTTTTAGAGCCAACAGTATCCCAGCCACACACCTGGAAATACCCTTTCACCAGCAAGAGTCCCAAAGGGAAGGGCCGGCCAATTACCTTTAATTTAGTAGCTTCCTTTTTATTTCCTGCAAAGAATGAGTTTTCATCAAAATGCAGTGGGAAAGATCTGAAATAGAATAAAAAGAGATTTATGATTGATGAGAAGCTCAACATGGCCTGGCAGTGTGTGCTCACAGTGCAGAAAGTCAACTGTGTCCTGGGCTGCATCATAAGAAGCGTGGCCAGCAGGTTGAGGGAGATGATTTTCTTCCTCCACTTTCACTAGAGCCCACCTGCGGTACTGCGTCCAGCTCTGGGGCCCCCAACATAAATAGTACATGGAGCTGGAGCGAGTCCAGAGGCCACAAAGATGCTCAGAAGGCTGGAGCATCTCTGCTATGGAGACAGGCTGAGAGAACAGGGGTTGTTCAGCCTGGACAGGAGAAGCCTCTGAGGAGACCTTAGAGCAGCTTCCATTGCCTAAAGGGGCTGACAAGAAATCTGGAGTGGGGCTTTTGACAAGGGTCTGTAGGGATAGGACAAGGGGGAATGGCTTTAAACTGAAAAGCTTCCCCATCCCTGAAAGCGTTCAAGGCCAGGTTGGATGGGGCTTTGAGCAACCTGGCCTAGTGGAAGGTGTCCCTGCCTGTGGCAGGGGGGCTGGAACTAAGTGAGATTTAAGGTCCCTTCCCACCCAAACCATTCTAGGATTCTGTAATTATCTCTCCACAGCTTGTTTACGTGGCTGAAGTCCGGCTCCAGGAAATACCTGGTGAGGTGGGTGAATGAAACCAATTGTTGAGAAACATTGGACATCTGTAGATGTATTTTAAGTGTAATCTGCTTGTTTCTTAGATTTCTTGGAGGCTTTCCATTTTAGCTTGCGTCTCACCTTGGAAACATTTTCAGCAATTGCCCTATGGTTTCTAAGAAATTTTAGTCTGTTTTCTAGCAAGTGTAAGCGTTGAAGGAGCAGGAGTGTGACAAGATAAATTCAAACATTGATCACATTGAGACACCTTTTTTCATCTGCTTCTATTTCTCTTAGTCCAGACTGTCCAACAGCCCAAATCTCTGTTACCAACATGTTCAAGATTTCTTTTCCTAGTCAAAACCATGAAATCAGGACTGACACTCCACAGATGAGTCAAACAGGAAGCCGGTTTCAGGCCTGACACGTAGACAGCTATTAAATTCAATTCTGCTAAATCAAAAAGGCAGTCTAGACTGCTACACTTACACTCTGGGTCTAACCACCCTGTTTGGCAAACTTAGTACAGATAGAATACTCTTACCAATACTGCACAAATCATACTATCCCACTAAGAGAAAGACCCCAGAACCCACTTTCCTAGGTGCTTCAAGTGAAAGGTTAAGCATGCTCAGAGATGCTGGAGCTGGAAGAGCCATTCATCCCAGGCACTGAGTGTAATTACTTGGCCAGGTGGAGAATTTCCAGCAGTAGGTTTTTCATTTCTGCATCACGACTCTTATTCCCTGTGTACAGCTGGAAACCTGGGCGCTCAAAGAACGGCAGCACTTTGGACAGGGCTCGCAGCTCTATCAGGTAGAGAAAATAGAGGTTCTTGAGTCTTCTGGGACCTTCCCCTCTGGTGATGACTTCATCAAATCTCCGCTGGAACTCTGTAACATTGGGGCCCCATTTCTTCTCTGACCATGTATCTGAGAGAGGAAAAAAAAAAAACAGACAAAGACGTGATGGGTTTAGTTCAGGTTCAGCTCCTCCCACCATCCCAAGTTAAATGATGAAATACAACTCTAACCAGGGAGATGCAAGTTTTCCAACAGTCACAGACCCTTCACCAACCAGAGATTGTTTCGGAGTCAAGATAGGTGGGCTTTTAGCCACACTGAAACCTCAGCAAGCACATAACCCCCACAAGACCTTCGTTAGCTGGTTTAAAACACAACCAAGGTTTACAAGCAAAAGCTAAAATTGGAGGCTGCCCATTTTAACCAGTTAAATCAGTTGGAGAGTTTCTCATCAGGTGAGCTGAGTGTTTCTGGGAGCAGTTCTGCATAAGCTGGTGATAGCTCAACATTTGCAAGTGAAGAGGACCAGATGGATGTACCAGGCAGGCTGTGAAGGTCCCTTTGTTTCTTCACTCCTGCCTACAAAAGCCATTGACTTAACTGCAGAACTTTGAAGAGGTCTCTGCTTTGGCAGGAGAATCTGCAGAGGCAAACAGGCCTCCTGCTCCCATTGCTCTGGCAAGCAGCACAGAGGCCAGAGGTTGGGAGGTTTCCTCACGAGCAGGGACACCTTCAGAGAATTCCTGCTGTTAGGGAAATGCAAGAGAACAAAAGCAGCCAAGGGTGGGAGAAGACTGGCCTCTATTTTCTATTCTCAAGCCCACAGGTTTCACAATGGATATTTCATTTTGCTCATCCTGTCATATACTTAAGACTATATTAAAGGACACAGTGGAATGTGGAACACAGCGAGAGCAAGCTAATGTATAAAAACAAAGAATAAAAAATAGGAAGAAGCTTTATTTTGTAAATCGCCCAGCAGGAAAGGGCTCCTTCCCAGCTCTGAGCTGAGGTAGGCCCTCTGCAAGGTGACCACAGCACCTGCTGATGGAAATCACTGCACGGATCAAAGCTGCGCCAAGGAGCACCACCTCAGAGCAGAAATCATCTTCCACAGCCTTCCAATGGATGCTCTCCCTTTCTATACACACCAGACAAAGACACTCACACTTGCCTGTGTGGAAACACCCTTATTTTCCTAATCCTCTCTGAGTCCCAACTCATCTCTTGCCTTTGATCTTATCATTCCATCTCCCAGCTCTAACATAGTCTAACATCAAGGCAAGGCCTATGTGGGCTGTAGAGACTTAAATATAATTACTTAGTTAAATCTAAATTGCTTATCCAAATTTCAACAGCTGTCTCTAAATCTGTGCTTGATTTTCGTAAGCTTTAGCAGAATAAAGGTGTTAGGCTTGGCCCACAGGCACCTCTCTGGACTACCATGACTAAATCCTTCAGGAAGCCTGTCATAACCTTTATCCCTATGCTGCAGGAGCAGCATGCCATAGCCACTGGCCTCGCAAGACACACTTACCATGTTTTCACATTACCCTTGTTTTTATCCCCTGGGTTGAAACTTGATTCTTCAGACAGCTAGTTAGGGACAAAGGCATGCAAAGGAAATGGAAATGGCATATGGAAATGGATCAAGGAATGCTGGGAAAGCCTAGCCAAGAATTTCACAGTCTAGGTGAGGTTATTGCTAAACTGACCATCATAAAGACAAGGCTGTCCCTTCCTAGCCTGATACTCAGTTAGAAACCCACTCCAAGATAACCTTGGAGGAAGAATAGAAGGAATACATGCTGGGAGTCTTGGGACAGAGCACAGAGCAGCCATTTTCAGACCTGAAGGCATGTGGTAATTGCATTCCTAATTCTGTTACACAACTGGTGTGCTGAGGGAGGGAAGGGAAGGGCGCAGACAGAGGCCTGAGCCCTGCAGGAAAGGGCTCCAGCAAGCACTTAGTGGAGCCATACAAGTCTCAATTTAGGAGTGATGCAGAAGAGCTATGGCAGAAAGTAGCATTTACCTTGTAAAAGGTACCTGGCACTCAAATGGATGTTGATGCTTGCATGGAGACCAGAAATGAGTCTGTAGAAAGCTCGTTTCTCTACACAGACACCTGAAAAAAAAATGGGCAGCTTAAGATACTGAAAGCTTACATTGAACTTTCTTCTCCCGGCTGTCAGACAGAAATCTAACCCCACCTGAGTGTGGCCAGTAACTCCCACCCATGCTCTGACCACTTTGTGTTCATCCCAGGAACAGCAACCAAGTTTAGACAAAGGATTACCTTTCAGCCACTTGTAAAACGCGTGCCCTGGAAACAAAAGAGGAAAACAAGCACATCAGTTTGAGGGTACTGCCCAAGCCTGATACCTTGAACCACCTCCGAGGCCAGCCCCAGAGTTGCTCTTTTTGCTCCAGTTTGCAGAAGCCAGGAGAGGAGCATTAGAAGAGCATGAAAAGTTTTTCTCCCCATCCTGACCAATGCTTCTATAACACAACATGGCAGCAGCTAAACACAGCACATGGTCCTTCCCACCCATCTTGGCAAGTGCTGCAGAACAGCACAGCATAGGAGGACACAAGGAACATGGATTGCTTTTCTCTTCTGGCGAAGCTGGGAACAAGGGCATTTTGTTTGGCTGTCTATAAAACAAACAGCACAACCCAACCAGGCAAAAAAACCCCACACAGTGCAACCAAGTGTACACAATCACACAAGGTAGTGTTTTACACTACCCCTGATACTTCCTTGTAAGTAATGTGGAGAACACAAAATGATTGGGAGATAATTTGGAGACAAAAAGACACAGCATATACACAGGCCCAGTGCTGCAGATGGCAAAGACCTCCAGAGAATGTGCTGTCCCAGATGTGAACCCTGCAGGGCTGAGGGCTGGGTACCCAGCCTATGAGTCTTCTCAAAGCTCCAGCCTGAGAGCTGCTCTCTCAGTAATAACAAGTGCTGAAATAACCACAACACAAGTCCTGTCCCTGAAGACTTACAACACTTCAGTGACTATCTTCAAGCAGCCTTAAAAACCTGCTGGTGCTTTTTAAGCCCGTGGAAGCACGGGCTGAGCTCAGGGAGATCTCTACACAGGGTCCTGAACATAACAGTATTTCAAGACAACTTCTGATTTGCCTGGAAAAAGATTTTGCTAACCAGGTGCATAATGGTACAGCTCAACAGCACGGGAGAGATACCATGTTTGTTTCTGTTCTTAGTAAAAACAGATAGAGTGCCACTCACCTCCATCGTCTCCTGATAAGAAAGAGCATGAATGGTGGAGAAAGAGAAAAAAGGAGATAAAAATTACACACAACCAAAATTAAACCCCAAAGCACAAGCATTAATATTGCTCTGTTAATCTGCTCTAACAAAAGAATGAGCCTCCTCAGGGAGGCTTAGGAATGTTCTGAACATGGAAAATGTTCCGAACATCTCAAGCTGCAGCAGTGAACATACCAGATGAACAATGCTACTGAATAACCTTGACCAACTCTGGGGGAACTGATATTTGCAAAGGAAGTAAAACCACCACACAGCTGAACCAGAGGCCAGAAAACAAGGGACATAAGTCACAGAATTATAGAATGGTTTGGAAGACACCTTAAAGCTCATCCAGTTCCAACCCTCTTTCACAGGCGGAGACACCTTCCACTAGACCTGTTTTCTCCAAGCCCCATCCAACCTGGCCTTGAACACTGCCAGGGATGGGGCAGCCACAGCTTCTCTGGGCACCCTGTGCCAGTGCCTCAGCACCCTCACAGGGAAGAGCTTCCTAATATCTAATCTAAATCTGCCCTCTGTCAGTTTAAAGTCATTCCCCCTTGTCCTTGTAAAAAGACCCTGTGCATCTTTCTTGTAGGCCCCTTTAGGCATTGCCTACCTCTGACAGGGATCCCTTGTATGACCTCTGACAGGATACTCAAAGACCCCATCCCTGCTTCCTGCAGTTTATTTGTCACTTGCAACAACTCTAGCAGGTGTCAGCCTCTATATTCATGTCCTCCTGCTTCCTGATCTGTGAAAGGTATCCCTCTCCCCTCAGCATACCTGTGGTATTTCATTCATATCTTCCCCTAAACAACTGAGGCGGTCCAGGGAAGCACTGGTATTTTCAAGGACATTGTGCATTTCCTTTGCCAGTGCTGCTCCTGAAGTGCCACTCCTCTGCACAAGGGTCAAGGGAGAGGGGAAGCACCTACACAGTTTAGTGAAGAATCAGAGGATCCCCCCAGAGGGCACTGCTGGGGCAGTGTTCAGGTCCAATGAACAGGGAATGAGGTTAAGGATATTCTACTCATCTGGGCACGATGGGGCATCAGGAGATGTGCGGTCTCCTAGCCGCCTTGAGCAAGAAGCTCTCATGCTTCCAAAACCCTTCCCTACTTTCATTTACACTGCATAGGCTTTGCCTTTGGGGCAGATTTTCTCTTTCTAGATGGTGTCCACAGATGATCCCAGACAGGTTCTCATTTCAGTTCTCATCTCACAAATGGTTTGGTGTTGATGAGTAGAGAAACCAGGGACCCAGGGGGAGTTCAGAGTTCAGCCCTGCTCCCAGTCCCTCCAAAGTTCACATTTCTTCCAGGAGTGGAAGATCAGACTTTCCTTCTCCATGATGAATGCTAGAAAGCCACAATTCCAGGTGCTCTTGTGTTAGCCATAGAATTCTACACGTGATCAAGAGCTACAACACATTTCTCACTCAGTAGAAGTAGCTCAAGAGAACATTTACTGTTCCTGGGGCTAGTACTTAGATCAGTACGCTGCTAAACCACTTAGTGAAGTAAATAAATGACTCACCTCTATCAGATTCCAAAGGCCTTTTTACATTCTGAGGCCTAAAAGGAAAAAAACAATCATTTAAATAAGATATGTAAATAAGTTAGTGTCTCCTTGCTGTGCAGAAACACAGTACAGCAGAAATAGTTACTTCTCTGCAGTCAAATGGCCTAAGGAGATCTAAGAACCCTTCTGTGCTTTAGCTTTGCTTAGAGAGGAAAAGGATAGAGCAAAATGAGGCTTTCTCTGGGTTTTTTTGTGTTGTTTTTGGTTTGGTTCTTTTTCTTCTTTCTTTATTAAAAACAGCTAGGAAAACTTGAGTGTCGACAGAAGTGCTGGTGGGCATTATCGCACAGTGCAGCGCGATACACTCGTATGAATGGAGAGGAGAGCCCTAGAGATGACAGCAGCCAAGACTGCAGACCAGGGCCCACCAATACTGTGCATCAGCCCCAATCAGGCTCAAACTGGCGCACAGCCTGGGGAGAGAGCTCACTTCACCTGGGTGGTGGCCAGGGAGGACAGGATCATATCGCACCAGAGCTGTGCACCCCCTGCCAGGCTGCTGCCTCGCCACACTGTGGGGCCTGCATCAGGAGCCTGCATCAGGGCAAGCCATGGTACAAACAACAGCCAACGGAGGCTCATGGAACAGCCACATGCCTCATCCCCTCCCCTGACAGCCCACACTGCACAAGTGTTGTGGCAAAGACAGGAGAATGGGGATTAATGGGACAGTTAAAGCACATGCAGCCCCTCTGCAAAAACAATCAGCACCTGCAAGCTTGTGGAGTCTGTCTCCCAAAGCACCTACTTGAAGCAGTTTTCTTCGTAAATACTGTTCCAAATTTTCCAGGCATCTGGTCCTTTGTAGCCAGTATAGCGCTCAGGATTCAGGAGTAAATCCACGTACTCCGCGTCAGGAGAAAGGATGTCTGCAAAGCAGAGTGCTGGGTCAGTGACAAAAATCTTGTGAAGGAAAATGTCATCTCCATTTAAGCTGCTAAATTCCTGAACAGGGCAAGACCCTGAGCAGTGATGAAGCTTTGTCAGCAACCTTTGCATCACATTGTTTTCCAGCTACAGAGGGGAGGGGAGGTGGAAGAGAGAAGAAATGCTGTATATGCTCCAGGCTTGCTGAAGGATATCACACACTGTCCTGAAAGTTCTGCAGAGGTACTTAAAATCACACTACAACACTTGTCAGAGCTAAGAGGTCCCTGTACCATCAGCTTCGCAGAAGCTGTCTGAAGAGTCATCGTGCCGGGTCCATTGGAGCATTGCCTGCTGTGTTTCCTCACTGCAAAAGAAGTGGAAAGAGACAATGAGAAAGAGCACTGATACTGGGTTTCCTCCGAGATGAGTAAGGGTTGTGGAAAAAGAAGTCCAACCTCAAAGAGCCATCAACAGCTCCAAGTCTCTCGGCTTCTTCACATTCTTCAGCAAGATTGTTGGCTTCTTCCGAGTACTGGGTTGAAAAACAAAGGGGTGGGGAGAGAAAAGGATTAAAAACCAGGTTTTTTGCTATTATAAGCCTGCCTTTAATGCCTTAACCTAGGTTAAGCATCAGAAACATTTTCATGATTCATCCCACCCTGTGTTTCCACAGGATGTCTGCAGATATCCAGAGGTTTGTGCAATTGCCATGACTTGCAGGGCCTCATAGCAGCCTCCGGCACTGCCCTAGGAGCATTTTGGCCCTGACGCCACCCCGAAGGCTCTACAGCATGCCAAACACTTGAAGAGGGTAAAAATTTAGGCACAAATACTGCCCATCTGATTAAGGCAGCTTTTATCAGCTGCAGAGACATGGAACTGGCCTTAAAAGCTGTGTCATTTTGTGTACACAGACACACCTACCTTGTAACTTCCAGATATGATTCCATCAGGGACTTTGTCCTGAAAGACAAAATGGAGCAAGTGCTTGGTGTGGAGCTGATGAGTCTTTTCAGCCTAATCTTTGAGAAAGATTAGGTAGGTTACCGCAGTTTCCAGTAGTTAGAAGGTAATCAAAGCGCTCAGCTCGGCTTACAACACATCCAGTTTCAGGCTCCTCCACAGACTAAGGTTATGCAATATTCTTGGGTGGTTTATTTGGATTTTTCGCAAGACTCCTCAGAAGGTCAGCAGCTTTCCATGCTGCTACGTCACGTTATGTTTTGCTTACATAAGCATGAGGTTGGAGAAGCCAATACAAACCCCAGAGGAGCTGGAGCTGCCTCTGGTCAGCTGGTGACATCCTGTCTACCAGTGGTGCCGGCACTCCTCAGATACTGCACGACTGATGCACGTCATTCCAAAACTTCCCCTTTGCCACTCCATCACCAAGTGTCAGCCCCACACAACCTGAGCAGTAGGCACAAGACAACTGGGCCCTAAATTCTCCTCAACTTCCATTTCCTCCATCAGTGGGAAGGCAGTAAACCCACTTTTACATTGCAGAAGGAAATACTATGATGGCAAGTAGCACAGGAAGAGAAAAAATAAGCAATGAATAAGAGTTATTTTGATTGCTTTTGGTGTAAAATGGACCCAAATTAAAATAATTAAGAACAGCAGTGACACAGCCAGTTCTTAAAATAAGAACAACTTCTTCCCTGCAGGATGACCTGGGCAGGCTGGAAAAGTGGGCTAACAAGAACCTTACAAAGTTCAACAAGGACAAGTGTAAGGTCTTGCACCTGGATAAACACAGTTGAAAAGTGCAGCACAGGCTGGGATCTACCCAGCTGGGGAGCAGCTCTGTGGAAAAGGACCTGGGGGTCCTAGTAAACCAAGCTCAATAGGAGTGAACAGAGTGCAGCTGCAGCAAAGACATCCAGCAGGATGCTGGGTTACATCACCAAGGACATCACCAGCAGAGATAAAGATGTCATTGTCCTGTCTACTCAGTACTTGTCAGACCACACCTGGAATATTGTATGCAGTTTTGGTCTCCACTTATACCAAAAAGATGTGGACAGGCTGGAGAGGGTCCAGAGAAGGGCCACAAAGATAATCCAAGGACCAGGAAGATGTGTGAGGAAAGGCTGAGAGAGCTGGGCTTGTTCAGCCTAGAGAAAAGAAGGCTCAGGGGAGACCTGATCACCATGTTCCAGTATTTAAAGGGTGGCTACAAAGAAGACAGAGACTCCCTTTTGACAAGGAGTCACATGGAAAAGACAAGGGGTAATGGACAAGTTATTCCTGGGGAGATTCTGACTGGACACAAGAAGAAAGTTTTTCCCAACGAGAACAATCAACCATTGGAATAATCTCCCCAGAGAAGCAGTAGATTCCCCAACACTGGACACTGTTAACATTCATCTGGGCAGGGTGCTAGGCCATCTAGTCTAGGTCGTGCTGTGCCTAGAAAGGTTGGATCAGATCATCCTTGAGTTCCCTTCCAACCTGGTTTTCTACGATTCTAGCTAATACCAATGTAATTGTAACATTACTCCGTCACATCGGTTGGAATCATTACTGAAGACATTCTTTTTAAGGAAAACAGTATTTAAGCAAAATCTATGATTATTTTGAGGGGAAAAAGAAAAAAATCATTCCCAACCCAACATTTTGGGTCCATAATAAGTACTTTTTGAAGACTAGGGAAGCAAACAACATGTGTTTGAGGGGTAGAGTAGAAGACAAATTTAACATACATATCAGAATTTATATAACATAAGTAATATCCACACACACCCCAGACCAGAATCTCTCAAGGTGTTGTATCAGACGCTGCATTTTTTCCATCCAACAGCTACACTACACTACAGTAGTTACCAGGTGAAGGGGACAGACACCTGTTTCACTGCAGCAGACATTAAGTTGTACATGAAAATAAACTACTGCATTGGGAAGACACATGCAAGTCGGGCCACAAGGCCTCTGCCATTGAGAACACTAATCACACTGTTGGCATGGCATTCCCCTATGCACCATCAGCACACAACCAGCTCCAGAGACCAGGGAAAAAAGGGATGAGACAGCCTGTTGCTGGCTGCAACCCACAAAGCCAGACTGGGTGGTATCTTCAGCACCTCTAGCAAACCAGCACCCAAGTTGTGATTCATCCGCTGTCTCGTCCCCTTCTTTTCAGGCAGACACCTGCAGTCAAGGTGTTTTCTTTTAGCTCAGCAAAAAAACCCTTTTGTCCACCAGACAGGGTCAAGAGTGTTTGCTTTCATACTGGGAAAATAACACTGGTCTCTGGAAGAGCCATTGCATGTAAAGAGAATGGGCTGGGAAGGTTGAATTCATCAGGCAAAACTGCAAATCACAGTGTGGCTCATTGGCCAACTATGAACATCCTGTCAGTTAACACAAGAGGCACTTCTTGTAACAACAGTGGATTTGCCCAAACCCCCTCCATCAATGCCAAAAATAATAGGGTCCAGGACAAAGTTCTACCCATTCATGGAGGGTGCAGCTATTAAAAGCCCAGCTTTCCTTTGAACTGTCACAATTTAGCATTTTGGCCTTTCTCCTGGATACCAGTATTACTGCACCTAAGAAAGCTTCATCAGAGCCACAGTTTTACTGCAGCTACAATAATGAGTAAGTCATTTGCCTGCTTCTTCCTCTTGGTCTGCAAAAAGCCAAATAAAGGTAAAAGAAAGGATTTGGTACTTACAGATGGGCAGGGCCTTACAGCACAGTCTCTTATTCCACAATGACTGTTGTCATTCCAGAAAGGACAAGGTTTCTTTAGGTTTACCTACAAATAACATAGTATGCTATTACACATTTTTTCCATGCAACCATGCCAACCTTCCACACCAGATTTACCAACACACATCTTCAGCACCTTAGTGCAAGACTTCAGGTTCAGTGCAAGGTGGAGTGCAGTGACAGTGGAAACAGCTGGTGTTACTTAATATAAAAAGCTGATTACACTCATTGACTTGTCTCTCACACAAAATGCGTGCACCCACGCAACACGGTCAGCACTGTTTATGGTAACACAGAATGCAGGGGGCACACATCTTGTGTGATGTCAAGGTGGCTTGTACCCTTTAGGAGCCAACAGTCACTACAGGGCACTTGCTGGCCTTAGAATATTGCTGACTTTGTTCTCTGTGAATCTTGAGGGATGTTTGCTTCCCATTGATTTTGTTTCCTTGTTTTGAGCATCTTCGGACCTCAGCCTGCCTCCCTGTCAGAGGAACAGGGAGAGGATGTGCTAGAGCCCTGCTGCTGTTGTGCCCAGAGCACAGGTCTGTTGCTGTCAAGTCACTGTGTTCTGGACGTGTTGGTGTGTGAGCTTTCCAAGCCTGATGGGAACAAATAACTCCTTGGTGTTCACAAGACTGATTGTTATCACTCATGTCCTTGCTATCAATAGAGATTATTCTTTTAATCCTTGCTTTGCTGGTTCTTCAGGTGCTTTCACACACAGACATTTCCATTCATGCTTCATTCAGACCAATCTTAGTATTTCTGCTACAAATCCCAACACTGGAAGGGGAAAGGACAGGCACTTCTTTAATAAGCCCTAGTCTTCCTTTTCTGCGAGTTGGTATCAAGTGTCATTCTTTCCAAACAATTACCAAGATTTTGTGGGTTTGGTAGAGAGGGCGAGCAGGGAAAAGCAGCTTCACCCCCGTGATTTTATATACAGGCCCATGCAGCGAAGTTGGGAACTTTGTAAATTGTTCCTACAGAAAATGTTTATTTTGCCTGTGGAAACAACCAGGCAACAATTTCTGTTCAGTATCTGTACACAGCAGGTAAAAATACCACCCCATAAGCCAAGCACGCTCAGACAAGCCCCACATTTAGTGACATACATGTGGTCTCATGCCAATGTCTGGCAGTAACAGCCATCACGTCACCCAAATGCCTGGTAACTAAACCTGGCTCTCCACCTCAATGAGGAGACACTATGGAGACTCTCATTATGCAACATGGGTCTCTGGTCATCAACATTTTTGAGCCACAGCTCAACAGAAGGAGTTATTTCATCGGTTTACTGCTTGAGTTCTTAAGGGGGAAAAATGCATACGGAAATACCTTTAAAAGCATGCAACTTATAAGCATATTGTATGACATTAAGATTCTCCTAATAATAGAAGAGTCCACCTACTGACTGTATCCTTAAAAGATCAGGATTCAAATGTAGGCATCTGATTTTAAGAAGATCATCAGTAACTTCAAGGGAGAGTTGGAAAAAGAAAAGCAAAGCAGTAGCACACAAAAATAAATAGAATTCTTCTATGAGAAAATTACCTTGTAGTATCTGAAATAGTCACTTTCCAGAAGTTCATTCAGTCTAGGAAAAATCTTGTCATTGTTGAAAGCATCAATGGTTTCTACATCACAGGTGCAGTCATCTAAATGGCCAGTAACCTGTCAGATAAAAGAAAAACAACAACCAAATATGAACAACTTCACCAGTGCTTTTTAACACTGCAGATAATAAAACAATTCAGAATTGTCTTTCCTTTTACCAGCAACTCAACTGGTTAAGTTTAAACAACCTTAGAAGAGACCGTGCCAATTGGCAGAGAACTTCTTTTGATGCCTCCTTTAGGAGGTGTCCCATATTTGTTGCTTGGGACAGGCAGTTTTCTCTGGCACTTTTCTTCTGACACAGAGAGATATATTAGAATTCACTGATGGCAGAGTAATAGGCATCAGATGGACACTTCTGTCTCTAAAAAGCAGAGATAACAGGACACATCTGTGTGTCACACACATACATGAAATCCACACAGCGCTTGTCCACACACATCACACAGTTACAAAGATCCCAGATGTTTCAGTTGAGGCCAAATCCAGCAAGATCCTGATATTGGCTGCTGTAAGAGCTGGGAGCCATAGGCACTGCCAGCTGAGGCTCTTGACTACGATCGCTTCAGTCTGTCACTCCTGTAGCATGGCACACAGAGGACAGCTGGCATTTGCATAAGGGACCAGTCAGGCAACAATAATGCCACCGAAGATTATGGCACTCAAGAAAGTCCCTGTGGTTAATCAACTATGCCTCAGCCATTTGTTTGACTTAATCAGAACCACAGCAACTGCAACAGGCTGTCTCCTCACCTCACCTCAGAGAACCATATGGCAATAAAACATTTGTTTTAAATGTGATGTAGAAAGCCAATACTTCTTGCATCACCCTGAATGACTCAAGCTCTGAAGAGGCAAAAAAATAAGAAGTAGCACAAATCCTACTATGGGTTTGCGAGACGTGGATTACAGTCCTGATGACAAAGCTGCACAACAAAAGTAGTTTTAAACAGATCTGAGCTCTGGGAACACCACTTGTGATCAGCCATCAACTGGATTTAACTCCACTCCCCACCACACTTCAGGCCTGGCCATCCAGCCAGTTTTTACCCAGCAAACAGCACACTCCTCCAAGCCAGTTTCTCCAGGAGAATGCTGTGGGAAATGGTGTTAAAGGCCTTACTAAAGTCCAGGTAGACAACATCCACAGCCTTTCCCATACCTACTACGCAGGTCACCTTGCTGTAAAAGGAGATCAGATTAGTCAAGCAGGACCTGCCTTTCATAAAGCCATGCTGACTGGGCCTGATCACCTGGTCCTGTACATGCTATAGGACAGCACTCAAGATGATCTGCTCCATAAAATCCCCCAGCACCGAGGTCAGGCTGACAGGTCTGTAGTTCTCCACATCCTTCTTTCAGCCCTTCCTGTAAGGCAGGTGTCACATTTGCTAACCTTCAGTCAGCTGGGAGCTCTCCAGTGAGTCAGGACTGCTGATATATGATGGAAAGTAGCTTGGTGAGCACTTCCACCAGCTCCCTCAGCACCCCTGGGTGGATCCCATCCAGTCACCCTGGCCAGAAATCAAGTATTACTACTCATTCACTCCAAAAGCACACCAGGGATTTTTCCTGGATGTAGCAATACAACACGGGGCAAGCTGCCATTCTCCTGTATCAGATAAATTCAGAGTTTTAAGACCAGATAGCTGTTTTAAATTGATCTTGTTGATTTATGAAGCAAAGAATGGGATGTTTGCCACAGTTTGTGATAAGAAACCGCCTTGTCTTATGTCCCTGAAAGCCTACAAAATCCTGGTAGGAGACAGCACAGAAATGATGCACCCCATGCTAGTGTTCTAGGGCATAATGTCCAGCCTCTGCCTTCTCTCTGTGTACAGGACAGCTGAAAGCAGAGACAAGCAGAATAAGCCTGGAAACACTGGCAGCTCCTGTGCAGTGTGACAGAGTGCACTGATGGGTGGTGGCACAAAAGCTCTAGGAGAGGCCAGGAACAAACACACAGATGGGAGATGCACAAGAACTAAGAATTTGCTGGATTATACTTAAGGGGCTCCCCCTCTTCTTACTTTTAACGCACTCTACCAGCCTAAGGGTCACTGAACACTGTGGAACAGCAAACAGAAGCAGGTACCATCCCCCTTGCAGGAAAGGCAGCAGATGAGCAAAGTCATAGGCATCTGTGGGAGGGAGTAGAACCCTACAAGCCTCAAGAAAAGGCATCCCTGAATCCAAAGCAAAGGGGCTGCTCCAGCCTTCACAATTAGGGCAAAATACATTCTGTGCAGTGCCACGTGTAAAACACGAGCTACCTGCCTTGACACATTTCTGGAGAGCTCTCAGATCATTCAGCAACAGCTACGCATCAACTTAAACCCATTGTAATCACTACTGTGGCAATGGAACTCCCTGTCCTCCTTCCAATAGGGCAGGCAGAAATGGAGCACTTGCCCTCAGAGCACACATGAAATGGGGTGGTGGCACAGGAAGAATAGCCTGGATTAAACACAAAGCACCTTAAAGGCAAGTGCAAGTTCCTTCCCGCCACCCCAGACATGGAATGAAGGAATCCAAGCTCTAGACCCAGACTGCTCCATAGCAGGAATTAGTATTTTGGGAACAGCTTTTTTTCCAGAGGGCTTTGATATTCTGGACTCATCAATACTGATCTAAGGAGGAGTGAGGGGAAATCAGAACATGCCAGAATGAGCACTCCACTTAAACAAATGGTTTGTGTTAAGGCACCATGATTTGGAGGTTCACTTGTAGTTGCACAGCTTACATTGAAGCCCCCCATGTTATCCTCACACAGGTGCTGGATGCCGTCATGCATTTTACACAGTAACAAAAATTAACAGCATAGCAATTAAGCTTTCCACTAGCCTGAATCACCCCTATAAAAACCAGCACTTTGCTAATCCAGTTACCCAATTTAATGCTGTTTCAAGATTAAAAAACAAACAAAACCTCCCAAAAACCAGCAAGAAATGAACCACAACAAAATGCCAGCCAACCACAACTATTATTGCCTGGAAACTTGGCATCCTTTAGGCAGGAAGGTTATAGATGGGGTCTAAAAGTGGCCTACACATGGGTTTGCGGATAATCTTCAGCTGCTCTCTGTACCCATGCTAGTCAAACATGTTGCTCCAAGGGAATGACACTGGAGCGCTCAGCAAGCTCTCAATGGGAACATCCTGCACTACGGGCACCAGGCCTGTCTTCACCGTGTCTAGCAATCAATTCAAGCCAGAACCAAGCTGGCAAAACACCATCCTGAAAATAACCCAGGGTGAAGTGCTGCAGCACAAAACTAACACAAAACTGAGGAGGAGATGAGTTCACGCTTTGGAGATCTCCACATATCCACTGCTCTGTTTAGAAAAGCACTGGTGGGAAGATGAGCTGCAATTGCCATCAAAGGGCAAAGGGGAAGCACTGGGGAAATCTCAAGCTCTGCTCAACTCTGAGGGAAAACTCCTTCTTTCCCCGAGGATCTCAGTAACTCTATGCAGAAATGGGCAATTTCGCCAATCTGTGCATAAGGTATTGCTGGCCTGCTTACCTTCCAGCTCTGCCTGCTGAGCCAGGCCTGGTGATGCTACCTGCTCATGCCCAACCTACCAAAGCTCACAAAGGAGCACAGAAGACACGAGCCAAGTCTCTCAGAGACCGAGATGAAAGTCCCAGTGATGCTACCACCAAATAGCACTGACCCACATGAAGATGCAGGGATGCAGGCAGCATCAGATCACTTGGCAGGGCATTGTCTTCACCCCAGAAGTTCCCTCTTGCTCCATGACTGCTTGCCACCCCAGAGCATGTAAGCAGCCAGAGGCTGGTGTGTTTTGGACTTCAGTTAAGATACAGCACGTGTCAAACATGCCCTGGAATGAGTGGTGCCTTAAAACACTTTCCCCCCACCTCTGTAAAGTATTTATCTACATCTTCAGCCTGTATTAATTATAACAGCTGTTTAAGATGAAATTTAAATTGACCCAGTCCCAAACATGTGCCCTGTGCTTGCCAGCACCTGTGAATTACTGAGCTGAGCAGCAGCAATGGGTTTCGCTCCACCCAGTAAGGGTGTGAGAGCCTGGCACGAAGCTGACAAGCAGGGCTGGGTTTCCCAGTGGGAAGAGATGCAACGGAGCCGCTGGGACAGATGTGACACAAGCAGCTCTGGCTGCTGAGCAAGCATCAAGGAAGGCGTTTGGCTGGCCCTCTGCAATAGCTGCTCTCAATCCCTTAACACAGGTTGAACCACAACCACACGTGGACTCCACATCATCTTTGAGTTTGGCCTTCCTTCCACCCCAGCCTCTTGCCAGTCTGCTCTCCCTGTGCTGCTGGTCCTCTTTCTGCCTCCCCTAGTGTCACAGAAGCATTCCCTGGGCAGTGGATTTAGGGCTTTTTTTGCTATGGGCCCCATCCCAGACCCATACACCACCACCTATTGCACAGCTGGGCAGGGAAGAAGACAAACTCTTTTCTGCATCTCCCACTTGCAGCTACAACAGGGCACAGGGAAGGGAATGTTACAGTGGCTGAGGAGTTGCTTTTAGCCTGTACTGACTTCTCTGGCAGCTGCCTCTTCTCCTAGACAAGCCACACCAGTCCCAGGCTGATGGCAAGCAGATGCTTTCCCTGCTGCCTCACGGAAGCTTCCTTGCAGTCTCCCTGCACAAGTGATCTGTGGCTGTGCTGAAGCACTCAGTCCAGCTAGGGCTCCCTTTCACCCTTGCCAGCACACTTGAAGCAAGGACAATCATGCCCAGCATCTGGCTTCCAAGCAGTATATGCTAGCCAAGGTGCTTTCTTCCCCATCTTCTGCCTAGAAAACAAGGCTGGGGCCTCCAGAGTTCACACAGAAGCAAACCTCACTTGGGAGCCTCAGGATGCGGTTAAACGTGAGAGGCCAGATGCCACCTCTGAGCATCTGCTAGCAAAGAAGGATCTGCAGCTGCTCTGCACTTGGAGCTACCCAGCAGAAATCAGGAACTGTGCTAGGGATGAATTCCTGCCCTGAAGGCTGCTGGGTGAACATCAATTCAACAGGAATGCAAGAGTGGCTTGGAAGTCTGTTCAGGTAACAGGGAGGTAACGCTCACTGCCCAGACTCACCCCTAATGACAGTGTACTGACCACAGGAACACCCCGGAAGGAAAGTGGCCCTTTGCCAGACCGGAAACCTAGTCAAAATCCCAGTCTGCCAAGCACCTGCAGCACATCCTTAATGCAGCTTCATCAGTCTGTAAACAGCAAATGAGCAATAATTGCTAGGAACATGGAGAACTGATTCATGTCTTACTAAAGCATTAGCACCAAGAGGAATATCAGGGCTGGGGACGAGCTGTCTGTAAAGTTTGAGGGAACTCCGATACTGAAATGTTATTCAGCACTAATGAGAGGGGTTAGAAAGCAGGAACAGTATGTGAAAAAACAGCACTTTTAGTAATAGTTCCAAATACAAGTTTCAGGACTGGTTAGCAACCTCTTTAACGAACTGAAGAGCTAAAATAACAATCAGGAAAAGCAGCTGAGGCACTGCTCTTACTAACACAGAAAGAGAGCAACACCCATTCCAGAAGTATGGCCCACATAGGTCAGCATTTGAAGTACTGCTAGAGCAGTCCTTGTCACCTGTCACAACACAGGCTGACAGACAAGTTGAAGCTCTTCCACTCGCCCTACATCAAGGTTTCTTGATCTGACAAGCTTGTGAGACAGCAGGAGATGGTTCACAGGAGGAAACCAAAAGTTATACCCAGCCCTTGGTGTATATAAACAAAGGAGGATAAACTATACCATTTAAGGCTTGCCCTGTATTTTATTTGGTGGTAAATTAAAACCACCAGACCAGTTCTGCACAAGGTGATCAGCAAATCATTTTACAAAATGCCTCGGGTGTGTTTTTAGCAGGTTAAGTGGTTTGTAAGGCTGAGAAATGCCGCCCTACACAACATGCTTTCCCAAAGGCAATAAAGTCTGGAAAAATCTTGACCCTGAACACTTGTATTGAAAACTAAACCAAAGTACACACTACATGAACAAAAAGTGTGCTGCAACAAAACAACAGGGCAGAGAGTACAATGCCAGTTCCTCCTCCCCAAGGGAAAAAGCCTGCAAGCCATTACTATGCCAGGATGCCAGTTCATTGAAGGTTAGGGCTTCTTATCCCACATCACGCTGCCCACTCAGGCTTTAGTCCTTAGGAGAAAAACTTCACTGCAAAGTGGGAAACATACAAGCAAAAACCCTACAGATATATGGGCTGTTGGTTGATGAGAAGCTCAACATGAACCTGCAATGTGCTCTGGCAGCCTAGAAAGCCAATTGTGCCCTTAGCTGCATCAAAAGAAGAGCAAACAGCAGGTCGAGGGAGGTGACTCTCCCCCTCTGCTCTGCTCTTGTGAGACTCCAGCTGCAGTACTGCATCTAGCTCTGGGGACCCCAGCATAAGAAGGATGCTGACCTGCTGGAGCAAGTCCAGGGGAGGCCACAAAGATGCTCCAAAGGCTGGAGCACCCCTCCTGTGGAGACAGGCTGAGAGAACTGGGTGTGTTCAGCCTGGAAAAGAGAAGGCTCTTGTAAGACCTTAGCCTCTTTAGGCTTCTAATGCTTAAAGAGGGCTGACAATAAATGTGGAGAGGGACTTTTTTGCAAGGACAAGAGACAGAAAAGGGGGAATGGCTTTAACCTGACAGAGGGGGGATTTAGGTTAGATATTAGGAAGAAGTTTTTCACTGAGAGGGTGATGAGGTCCTGGTACAGGCTGTTCAGAGAAGCTGTGGCTGCCCCATCCCTGGCAGTGTTCAAGGTTAGGTTGGATGGACCTTGGGGCAACCTGATCTACTGGAAGGTGTCCCTGTCTGTGGGAGGGGGTTGGAACTGGATGGTCTTTAAGGTTCCTTCCAACCCAAACCATTCTATCATTCTATCTATGTATCTATCAATCACAGATACAGAATCAAAATGCATGTTTTTCAGTTCTTGATCAGCACAGTTTATATTTACCATTTCCACATGAAACTGAAGTGTCAAGACCCACCAGAAGGCAAAGCCAAACACACAGCTGCAGGTTTTCTTCACTTCTCCATTCTGAGTTTCTGACCCACATTTAAGCACTATGATTTTAGTACAGCAGAAGCAGCCTTTACAATAGCTTTTTTAATAAAAAAGGAACAAAAATAAAGCACTAAATAGACTGTGCTGTCTTCACTTTTTCATCTTGCAAACATGCTTATGCTAAGTTAAGTCAAAAGGAACCTGTGGAGGCACCATTCCCTCAAATCCAGCTGCCTGGTCTCATCTCTTGGTTAACTATATCCAGTTCTCTTGTTACTGTACACCAACAGAAGGTGCACCAGACGGATGGTAACAAGCCTGGCACATCAGCAAGGGGAAAAACACTGAAAGAGCTGGCACGGCAGGGTAGGGTAGCGGGTGCCTGCTGCAGCCACACTCTGTCCTGGACAGTGGAGCTGGGAAGAACAGCAAGGCAGACCCACAGGAGAGCCTGGAGAAGAGGAAACTCCAGGGTGACCTTAGAGCAGCCTTCCAGTACCTAGAGGCCGACAAGCTGGAGAGCGACTTCCGACAGGCGCCTGTAAGCACAGGACAAGAGGTATGGCTTTAAGCTAACAGCGGGGAGATTTAGATTATATATTAGTATAGTAATACACATCCGTGAAAAACCCGACGAGAGAGTGGCTAGGGAAGAACACCTCCCCTAGCTGAAACACTCGCATTTCCTGCTGGCGCAAGGAGAGAATACAGTTAAGAAGGCAAGGCAGAGTGCATGGGACTGCTCAGTGGGCTGAAGTCGCCCTCCGAGTCCCTTTGCTTTGGGCACCTCGCAGCAGGTTTTCCCATGCTCACAGCACTGGCGCACCTGCACCCAGGGTCTGCTCCCGCCCCGACGGCTGAACCCGAGCCCCAACCCCACGCCGTACTGCTGCCGCCCCGTCCCCCTCCCGCCCCCCGGCACAACTCACCTGGCAGAAGCAGCGCCGCTCCGCCGCGCCGGGCTGCCCACGACACAGCACGGCCCCCGGCAGCAACAGCGCGGCGAACCCCAGCAGCCGCAACCCTCCGCCCGCCACCATCTCGCTGCGCCAGCGCAGCCGCAGCCCCCTGAAAAACCCGCGCCGCGCACCGCCCCTCCTCGAGGGCGCGGCCGCCGCCGGCTACGGACAGCGCCGCGCGGAGCACGGCCCGCGGCGCTGCCCAGGCGCGTCCGGGCCCTCGGCGGGAAGGGGAGGCGGTCCCGGGGAGCTGCCTATGTTCCCGGCAGCGGTGACTCACCTGGGCCGGGCCGGCCCCGCCGGGAGGCGGGCGAATGGCGGCTCTGGGCCGGGGCTTACGTCCACAACGGTGCCGTGACCGGCGGCAGGAGCCACGGGCTCCAGGCAGTGAGTAACGAGAACTGAGTGGGTACTTCCCGGAATTATGATGAGTATGTATATGATGAAGATATATAAGCTGCAAAGTGCCTCTTCTCAGTGCGTGTGGTAGGCGGAGCAGTCCCCCATGCCCCCGATACCATGACAAAGTAACGCCGGGTTTCTTACCTGGCATGCTGGTTGGAGAGTTGATTTTCCTGGATTTCGGTGGCATCCCCAGCGGCCTGGCACAGCATGTGGGCACCAGCTCGTGTTCGGCCAGCAAAGGAAGCAGCCCAGTGGCCCAAAGGAGAGATGGAGCTGCTCCCAGCGGCAGCCCGGGTGTCCCCAGCTAGCAGGGAGCAAGGGGTGGCTGGGGGCCCTGCTCCAGGGGAGTACCCATACTGAGGCACTCTCATTCCCTGTGAGAAGGAGCTGGAGGGCACGAGCTGCCACTATCCTCACATGGACCCGCTGGCCTTGTGTCCTGGCCCTGGCTGCACAGCAGTGTGTCCAGGTTCTCCAGTACCCACAGGCCATGGCTGCTCCATAACCTGTAAACTAGCTAATGCTGAAAATAAATCCGTGCTAATTCAGATAATGGAATTCATAGCTCGGCTGCAATCCTGTGACTTGTCTTTTCCATTGACATCTCCAAAAGCTCCAGAACGGCCCAAACCTCAGGGCAGCCACCTTGGGTGGGCAGCCCCAAGGGCATGGAGCTGAGAGGCTTCTCAGGAGTCCAGACCCAGCTGCTGCTTGTGCCAGACACTGTGGTGTGCAGGTGTGTACATACATGGAACCACGGAATCAACTAGGTTGGAAAAGACCTTTAAGATAATTAAGTCCATCCATTACCCTAGGATTGCCAAGGCCACCACTAACCCATGTCACTGAAGGCCTCATCTACACAGTTTATGAACACTTCCAGGGACACTGATTCCACCACTGCACTGGGTAACCTGTTCCAACACTCAAGAAACCTCTTGGTGAAGACATTTTTCCTAATATCCAAGCTAAACCTCCCCTGGTGCAGCTTGAAGCCATTTTCTCTTGTCCTATTGCCTGTTCCCTGGGAGAAGAGACTGACCCACACCTCACTACAGCCTCCTTTAGGGCAGTTGTAGAGAGCAATACGGTTCTCCCTGAGCTTTCTCTTCTCCAGACTAAACCCCTCAGTTCCCTCAGCCATTCCTCATCCCACTTGTGCTCCAGGCCCTTCACCAGCCCCTCAATGTCTCTCTTGTAGCGAGGGGCCCAGAACTGAAGACAGCACTCAAGGTGCAGCCTCACCAGCGCCCAGCACAAGGGAAAGATCACTGCCCTGGCCCTGCTGCCACACTGGTGCTGATACAGGCCAGGAACCCGCTGGCCTTGGCTGCCCGGGCACAAGCTGCTCATGTTCAGCTCTGTCAATGAGCGTGCCCAGGCCCTTTTCCAGCCGCCCCTGCCATCCTGTAGCGGTGCATGTGGTGCTTCAGCACAGCGCAGAACGCAGCCCTCGCCGCACCTCATCCCGCGCGCGCACACCTGCACCTCGCGTTAACGCACACGTACAAATACCGGCACGCACCCCGCGCGCGGCCGTCCTAGACCCCCGCGCCTCCCACACCACGCATGCGCTCGGTCAGGCGCGCGCCCCCTCCGCGGCGGCAGGGGGTGCTGCAGCGCGCGGCAGGGCGGTGGGTCGGTCGCGCGCGGGGGGCGGGGCGGGGCGGTCGCGCGGCCATGGCCCTTCCCGGCATTCCCTATGAGCGGCGGCTGCTCATCATGGCGGACCCGAGAGACAAGGCGCTGCAGGACTACCGCAAGAAGCTGCTGGAGCACAAGGAGATTGACGGCCGCCTCAAGGAGTGTGAGTGAGCGCCGCCACCACGGCGCTGCCCACACTGCTATCGCCGCCGCTCCGCGCCCAGGGAGACCTGAGGGAGCCTGGGGGCCGCCGTGCTGCTGCCCGCGCTTCGTCATGGGCCTGGCTGGGCCCCATGGGGCAACGCCGGTGGAAGGGAGCGGAGGGGTGGGCCCTGGCGCTGCTGGTGGCGGCGCGGGGCCTTGCGGCGCGGCTCCCCTTGCCAACGCCGTGCTGTTTTCCTCTCCCTTTGGAGAGCCCCGTGGGACTGCCTGGGCCCCGGGGACTCACTTGCTTCGGGGCGAGTGGGAGGGTCGGGCCTGGCCGAGCCGAGCGAGGAAAGGCGGTTTCCTCAGCCCTTCCCCCCCCCGCCTTGAGGTTGTTCTGTTGGCTTTTTATTTTCCTTTTCGAAATGCTGTGTGCTGCATCGGTCAGACAGTATAAGTACTAGTGCTGTACAGAGGAGCTGGTGCCTTTGGATCTGAGCTTTTTTAATTGGGGGTTGGGCTTGTAGATGCCTTCTGCAGTGTTTGTGCTCATCAGCACCCTGTCGAGGGTGTGTGGTTCTCGGTGTTGATGAGCAGGAGCTCTGCTCTGCTTGCAGGAGGGTGACTTGTGGAGTGTGGGGTTCTCCCAAAGCTCTGGCTCTGGAAAAGGGCCTGGTCCCAAGTTCCTGTTGGATTGAACAAGATTGAATCCTTGTGTTTCTGTCCTCTTCTAGTAAGGGAGCAGCTGAAGGAGCTCACCAAGCAATATGAAAAATCAGAAAATGATCTCAAGGCCTTGCAGAGTGTTGGGCAGGTAAGTAAGAAAAAAGAGGTCATGGCATCCTGTAGTAGTGGTTGGCGGTGAACCTGCCTGGATGTAGCGTTTTGGTCTGTTTATGGCATCAAGAAAAAGTGGGAACAACCTTGCTGAGAGAATCGGGGGGGTCTTGCTGTCAAGAACACATGTGCTGAGTGTGTGGGTTAGGGAGGTTTCCTGCATGTGTCCTGCTTAACGGAGAGGTGTTAAAAGTATTGATGAGCAGAATGAAGCAGAGGGGATTTCAAAGTTGGCAGTCATCTTCAGTGCCCTGAAACAAATGTTAGAGGTGGGTTTGGATGGTAGTTTGTCTATAAGTTAATACTGCATTTATTATTTTGCAGATCGTTGGTGAGGTTCTTAAACAGCTAACAGAAGAGAAATGTAAGTACATTGGACTGTTACGTTTTTTGAGATCTTGAGAACCAGCTTTTGTAGTTAAAATCTGGCTAAAGATTTGTAAGAGTAAAGAATTAAAGAGTATAAAAATCTTTGTCCGCAACATGGACAGTGGGATTGAGCATGCCCTCAGCAAGTTTGCTGATGACACCAAGCTGTGTGGTGTGGTTGACACGCTGGAGGGAAGGGATGCCATCCAGAGGGACCTGGGCATGCTGGAGAGGTGGGACAGTGCCAACCTTGTGAAGTTGAGCAAGGCCAAATGCATGGTCATATACCTGGGTTGGGGCAATCCCAAGCACAGGCTGGATAGAGACTAGATTGAGATTCTGTGGTGTTCTGGATATTGGCAGAAAAGCAGCATAACAGCAATGAATGAAGTAAATGTGATCTTTTTTTTTTCTTTGCTGTTTTCTCTCCAGTTATTGTGAAGGCCACAAATGGACCAAGATACGTGGTTGGCTGTCGTCGTCAGGTACCTGATCTGTGTGAATATTCATGAAAGTTTGCTTTTCATTAACTGGGTGCTTAGTAGGATTAAGTGTCTGGCATCTGCTTGCCCTCTCCCTTTGTAGCTGGTAGTAGTAACTTCCAACACAAAGAGGTCCGCAACATTCCTGGAACCTTGCATGTGCTGTGTTCTTTTCATGGAGTTGAAGCTGTTTCTGCCTAATCTTGAATTCCCTGAAATTAATCATTGCTACAAAAATTAATCAGCTATGTATGGTCTCCATTGCTGTGCTGTGAGTACAGGATGTGACTTCTGCTGTCACAGTGCTGAGCTTCAGATTTTAAACTTTTTTTTTTTTTCCTGATGGTTTTACACTCCAGCAAATAATTATGGTAGGCAAGGTCCCTGCTTTGAACACTGCAAGGGACTTTTATTTGTCGCTGATGATCTTAAAAAAAGCCTTGGCAGTCGCAGTCCACAGGACACCATCTTTCTTGCCTATATCAAATTCTGTAGAAGCCAGACACTTCAATACCTAATCTTGTGTACAGCATAATCCATCTGCTGTAGTTGGCAACAACCATTTAGAGGTGCTCTTTGCTTTTTATTTTCATACAAAGAGTAAAGCATTCTATTGCAGGTGTGGTTCAAATACTTGTTGGTTAACTGAGTGCTGAATGTAACCCCTTTAGAGTAATTAAATCCCTAGTATGTAGGACCCAGAATATGCAGTGGAAGTGTTCTACAACTCCAGAGCCATTGGGGGAGCAAAGGCAAATCTCTAGTTAGATTTTATTACACCCATCCCTGACTTTGAGAAATGGAAGCAAAGAAGAGAATGTATGAAATGTGAGACCATAAGGTATCTCTGAACAGAGAGCAGTGACCCCAGGGGGAAGGATCATGTATCCCAAAAAGGCAGAAGGCAGCAACATTTAACTTAATAATTCTAATGCACAAACAATGTAAGATCTTCTAACAGCTGTGACTTAAGCAGATTCCTTTATGGTGGGGAAAGGTGAACTTTTAACACATTGTGATTGTAGCGTGTTCTCCTGTATTTATGAAGTTGTGAAAACCAGAATTCCTTCTGTGAGAGGAGCAGACATGTAGTAGTGGTGTATTAGAGGTGGCTTTTTTTTCTGCAGAGAAACTGATGTTCAGTGCAGAATTTTAACTCTTAGTGATTCTATGTAAAGGAATAAAATGTGTTTGCAAGACAAACATGCAAATGTTTTTCAGTACCCAGAATATCTGGATTAGCTTAAGGTTTGTATGTGGAAGTTAAATTGAAGATCAGTGTGATAGAGCTCCAACATAGCTGACCCATCCCTGGCAGGGTTCAAGGTCAGGCTGGACGGGGCTTTGAGCAACCTGGTCTCGTGGAAGGTGTTCCTGCCCGTGGCAGGGGGTTGGAACTGGATGGACTTGAAGGTCCCTTCCAACCCAAACCAGTCTATAATTCTAGCATACAAAAGTTCACCAGTGCTGTTTAGATGATTCATCCATCATGGTGTTGGGATGGCTGTAGGAGCTGAGAGGCAGAGCAGGGAACTGGCTGTGCAGTTTGAAAAGCAGGACTGCTGGGGAATTCCCAATGCAGGCCCACAGTTAACAGTGCTTGGCAGTAAACAGCGAGCAAAACTCATGCAGTAAGTTTTAGTGCATAGTGTTCTCCTATGATGTCGACTCTGCTGATGGATTATATATTTTTCAGTAAGGGTGGACCTTTTCTCATTCCAGAGACAAACAATTGGAGAAATATGGGTGCCAGTAGGTGTGTTAGTTCAGGTAGTGTATGTATAAAGGAACTCTTGACTTCCCTTGAGCATACTGCCATAGTACTTGTTTGTGTTTTTGCTTGTGTCATCTGCAAGAACTGCTAGTATTGAAATGCTCTTCAAATGAGTAATTTTAAGCTTCATCCCTTTCAAGGCATTATGGTGCAAACTCAATATTTTCTTTCACTGGAATGAACAAACTATTTTTCTGGAGCATAAGTATCCTTAATTCCACTTCCGGGCATGTGAGGTAGTCTTGACTTTGTGTGTTGAAACAGATAAATGCAAAGGAATAGGTTGTGCTTGGATTAGCCTGGCATTGCAACACATACTTTCAAATTTATTCTTCAGTAAAAACATTTTCTGATCTTGAAAGATCCTTGATTTGATACCAGAGGCTAAAAAGCCATATCCGTGATTGGTTTCAAAGTGTCAAAATACCAAGACATATGAATGCCTGGGGAGTGTTCACAAACCACTTGAAGGACTAGTTTGATGAAAGTCACTGTGAGTGTGCTGCATTGCTGAGGAAGAAGAGCGACACTGCTTAAATTGAAACAAAATTGCTTTGTATCTGAAGTGCTTTTCCTAAAGAATTCAAGGTCAAGTAGCTTCTAGCTTCTCTTTGTTTTCTTCTCACTGTGGAATAATTTAAATCTATTGGGCAGTGTTGAATCTGGTAGAAGCTAGCAAGAGGCCTTACTAGTGACTGCAGTATAGGAGGAGTGACAGCATGATTCTGAACACCACTAGAGACTTAAAAGAACCTGCGTGGGCAAGGGACCTCGTAAATCCCCCCAGTGGGGGGTGATGGGAAGCTTCAGGCTGTGCTTGCAAACAGTTGTCAAAATCGTCGTCGTTCCGATGCCATGTCAGTAAAACTTGGAATAAATAGTGTTTGTGTTCTTCAAATGTGGACGTGGAAGTAGTCTCTGATCATTGTTCAAGGTTGTGTTGTATGAGAGATGACACTGCTCTCCTAGACGAAGTTTCTTAAAAATAAGGTGAGAAATGTGAGTTAGTTGTTTTAACTCCATCTGCATGTATCAGGGTGTACTGGAATAGGACTGCTATTGTGTTTAAAAATCTCATCAAAATGGAGTAAGCAGACAAAAACTGCCAGGGCAGATGAGTGAGTAGGGCAGCTGAAGTAAATGAGAGCAAAAGAAGAACACCTGGAACATCCAGCTTTAAAGATGGGTTATAACTGAATTATGTGAAATGATGGAGGGCTTGGAGAATATAGGTTAGGAACATCTACTCGCCCTTTCTGTCAGGCCGGAAATTGGAAAGCCATTGGGGAGAAGGGTGGCAGGCTGGGACTTGAGCAGGCAGACTGTCCCCTGTGCTCTCAAAGGAGGATTCTTGTTCTGAGACAGCTGGTTCTGCCTGATGTTGAGCAGAAAGGAGGATTCAGTCTCTCACTAATCCAGTCAGATTGACAGCAGTAAAAACACAAAGCAAACCATCCTATTACAGTATAGCAAATAGTATTTATTTTCAAAAGTGGTGGAATGGTTAATGACTTGCTGCTAAAGATCTGTTTCAGTGCAAACAAAAGTTATTCCTGTGGTGTGGCTTTGCAGGTGTTCAGTTGTGACAACAAACAGGTTTGTTGGTCTAGGCTGGTGCCTGGATTGCTTCTCTGAGAGATCATGTCCCCATGACACCATGAGCCAGCTTTTTCCCAGTTTAAACATTCCTGGAAATGGTGGTGGTGGGAACACGGTGTTTACTAAATGAGCTGCTTGGCATGTAGTTTGGCAGCTTTGTTTTCCTCTTGCGTGTGGTTGAGTGAAGGGTGTAAGCTGCAGTAAACATGGCTAAAACCAGATGTTATTCTGGAGTATGGTTCTAATAGAAATACTTTTTCTGTGACTAGCTTGACAAAAGTAAGCTGAAGCCGGGGACGAGAGTTGCTCTGGATATGACCACTCTAACTATCATGAGGTAGGTTTCTGCTCTACAGCTGCTCTTCTGCTCATTATATAAACAGGGAAAATAGTGATCCATGTAGGTTATGCAAAGGTTTGAATGATCAGTTTTGTAGTATTTGTAGCTAGATCTGGAGTGCTTTGCTTGTTTTTTTGTGTTTTGTTTTTTTTTGTTTTGTTTTGTTTTGTTTTGGTTTTTGGGTTTTTTTGTGGGTTTTTTTTTTGTGGGTTTTTTTTTTCTTTTGTATCATCAAATATACTTGTCTTATCAAGGGGGAAGGAAAAGAAATAATTTTCATAGCTTTTTTATAATTTATTGCAATAACTTTGTAAGTGTGTGGGCACAGTGACAAATGTCTGCTTTTTACTCTTTTCCCTAGATATTTGCCAAGGGAAGTAGATCCTTTGGTTTATAATATGTCGCATGAAGATCCAGGGGATGTTTCATATTCTGAGATTGGAGGCTTGTCAGAACAAATCAGAGAACTGCGAGAGGTATCCAGTATCTCAGAAATAGTTATCAAATAGTGGTACATGTTCTGAGGGAAGTTTTTCAGCACAAAAATGTTATACTGATGTTTGTCCCAAATATCATGAGACAGGTTGTTAAAAGGTCCTATCAGATGGGCGCTTTCCATGTCTCATTAACTTAGACCACATTTTCCTATACTAGAAGCTAACTTCTAAAGGATTGTTTCAGTGTGTTCCAGCTCTGTCACTGGCTTTGTGGCAAACAGCAGTATGATGGCAGAGCACTGGTGTGTTGTACTAAAGTAATCTTTAGTTTGAGCATCAGTGCTGCAGGCTGTGTGGGCCTGCCCAAGAATGGGGGTGTTTGAAGATGAGCTTGTCCCACTGTGATCTAGCTGACTGTAACAGAGATTGCTTGTGTGCTGGGCACACACCTCATGATAGCAGAGAAAGATTATTCTAAACACCACGGCCCAGTTTGCAAACTGATAAATCTTATCTCTACCATTAGAGCAGTTTGCATTGAGATTAAATTGAAGACAATTCTCTAAAGAAGAGATTTGAAGGAACTGAGGCTCTAGCTAAGAGCATGCCATAAAGTCATTGGAGAGCATAGTTAGGATTGACAGCCAGCAAACCAAGCTTGAATTTTGCACAAAACCTATTAGAATCAATCTGGGTAGCAGAATTATGACAGTAGCAAAGAGCATTGTGAGAGACAAGCCATTGCTGAGCTGAAGTCTGAACAATGAGGGCAGGATTGTGGATCTTTCCCTTAGATCAATCTGACATTTCCTTAGCTGCTGCTCATACAAAATATGCACTGATAAATCCGAATACACATATGTGGAAAGCAGGCTGGCAAATATACCCTTAGCTTCCTGGGATTGTTGAGCTGAAACTCAGACATTGAGTCTCAGTATGTTGACCTGTCTCTTCACAGGTAATAGAGCTGCCTCTTACAAACCCAGAACTATTCCAGCGTGTGGGAATTATACCTCCAAAAGGCTGCTTACTCTACGGCCCCCCTGGTGAGTTTCATGAAGGGGTAATGAATGCTTAGTTGTCACTCTCAAACTGTGGCAATAGGCTTGTTTTGCTTTTTGTTTTGGGGTTTTTTTTTATTAATTTTTCTCCCTTGCTACTGTTTTATTATTTTATGTTGAAGGTTTTTTTTAACATTTAAAATCCTTCAATCTCCTGTCTCTCCAGGTACAGGGAAAACACTTTTGGCCAGAGCTGTTGCTAGCCAGCTTGACTGCAATTTCCTGAAGGTAGTATGATTGTATTTTTGCACTCACGCACATGGTAAATTTGTTTACACTCCAGTGTCTTCATCCATGTGCCTTTTGCCTTTCAAAAGGTGGTGTCGAGTTCAATAGTGGACAAGTACATTGGTGAAAGTGCTCGACTGATCAGAGAGATGTTCAACTATGCCAGAGATCATCAGCCGTGTATCATTTTCATGGATGAGATAGATGCTATTGGTAAGGCTGATGGCCTGGGGGGTGGCTAAATTATGATTTTAACACTGTAATTAGCTATAAAGTCACAGTCTGTTCTCTCAAAAGAAAGTGTTCAAGTGTGCTAGTTCAGAAGAAGCATAAAGGGACAAGTGGTTCAGCTTCCTTCTGGAGCTGTTGCAGCTAGCTGGGAACCATATGTAAGAAAGATTCCCAGCATAAGAAGGATGTGGACCTGTTTAGAGCAAGTCCAGATGAGGCCACAAAGATGATCTGTTCTGGAGACAGGCTGAGAGAGCTGGCTTGTTCAGCCTGGAGAAGGCTCTGGGGAGACCTTGGAGCAGCTTCCAGTGCCTAAAGGGGCTGACAAGCTTCCAGTGCCTAAAGGGGCTGTCAGCTGGACAGGGACTTTTGACAAGGGCCTGTAGGGATAGGACAACGGGGAATGGCTTTAAACTGAAAAGCTTCCCTATCCCTGGCAGTGTTCAAGGCCAGGTTGGATGGGGCTTTGAGCAACCTGGTCTAGTGGGAGGTGTCCCTGCCCGCGGCTGGGGGGCTAGAACTGGATGAGCTTTAAGGTTTCTTCCAACCCAAACTATTCTGTCATTCTATGATACCTGCTCTTATCTGGCTTGAATATTTTTGACTATGTGAAAAAGCATTTTATGGTGTGTGCATTTGACTCTCTTAAGTACCACCTCTCCTACCCCCAGTTTAAGAGGGATACTTAATTGTCATCTTAGTATTACATGGAGGCAAAAGTAAAGCACTGTCACTTATGAGTTTGGGATGCTGCAGGTGGTCGCCGTTTTTCTGAAGGCACCTCAGCTGATAGAGAAATTCAGAGGACTCTGATGGAGGTGAGTGTTTAATCCCTGACTCCATAATGTGCAGCCCATGTTAAGTAATGATACAAATGTGAATTGTTACAATGATCTGCCTCAGTTCTCAGTAAAACTTTTTCAGAGTTAATAATCTGATGCTAAAAGTGAACTAGATGATGCTTTTACAAAAGGCAGCTGCACGTCCTGATAACTCAGCCATGAGTTCAAGTTGGGGAGTAATCAGAATCTTTAAAAATGCTAAAATTATTTAGGATATTTTCTCCTTTACTGTGACTTGACTTCGTGGCTGCTTACCACATTTTCTTTGAAGATTTGGAGGGCCCCTCTTAAGAAGAAAAAGCTGAGCTTGTCTCTTCTAGTCCCAATGACACTATAAATAAAACTTTACTACTGTTATAGTTTAATTTTTCCCAAACTAGAAGAAGTAGTTGCATTTCTTTGTTTCTGTATGGATTGCTCTGGTAAACTGGGTTGTGTGGAGATAATTTCAAACTGCTGGTGACAATTAAGATTTCTGAAGCTACTGGGAAACTTCTTTGGCCTGTTTGCAAACAGTTCTGCCCAGTTTAAAAGAATGTGTCTGCCTTACTTGAAGAATTAAATCACTGCAATCAAAGAACAAGTGCTTTGAATCTTCACAATGAAATCTTAATGTATGTGTGTATTAGTATTCTAGAGGTGGCTCTCTCAAGTCTCATTTGAATGTCCTGGACATGCAGACACAATCAAAATGTGCCAGCCAGGCACTGGCTCCTTCAGCACTTGCGCTGTTTTCACTGCGTTATTGTTTCAGCCAAGTCTTTCACTTTGAGCTCTGCCTTGCTAGGTATTTTTTTCCCTGGGCAAAATATTTTCAGTGTCTCTCTTAAGCTTCTCTTTATTGCTTATAGAATATGCAGGAAGCATGCTGCCTTTCATTAGGCAGCTTGTAGGATTTTTTTTTTTTTCTGATTTATCTTTACCACTTCTATATGTTGGTGAAAATACTCTTGCAGAAAGTAAGTACAATAGATCACAGTAGGAAACTTTTGGATTGTTTAAAAACAAACTTCTGCTTTCTATTAGTTATTGAATCAGATGGATGGATTTGATACTCTGCACAGAGTTAAAATGATCATGGCTACTAACAGACCAGACACGCTGGATCCTGCGCTTCTGCGGCCTGGAAGACTGGATAGAAAAATCCGTGAGTTACTACTTCACAGTGGTTGTAAGGAGGATATTACCAGTATTAATTGTGGGTTTCTGCTTTTATTAAAGCTGTAATTCTCTCTAGATATTGACCTACCAAATGAACAAGCCAGATTAGATATTTTGAAGATTCATGCAGGTCCTATCACTAAACATGGTGAAATAGGTAAGTAGGAAGCTACCTGGATATCCTTTCTACTTGTGTTTGTAAAACTGTGAAGAGTTGTTGTGATAGGGACTCTGCCCTTCTAATTCGTGTCCTTACACTGGCCACACACCTTCCCTTCTCTCAGAATTCTACTTTTGTTTTATTACGTCCTGGTTGAACAGTTGGTAAGGCTTCCTTTGCGAAGGAAAACTGAATATAAACCCTTGAAGCATGATTGTAAACTGGAAAATCAACATTATTCTCAGCAGGTAGTTTCCTGTCTCTAAAGGAAAAGCTTAAAGCAAGTAAACAGCATTTTGATTATTAACATCCCCCCACCCCCCCAGAAAGAAAAATTGTTACTGCAGAAGTCTGAACACAATAAAGAACCTTTAAAAGTCGTGGAAAAACTTTGGAGTTTGGAGACAGCATAATGAAAACTTTGTTGTCTGAAACAAAGCTTGTCTTTGGTTAGTGGTGTAGACTGCTCTCCAGAATGTACGAAGTGTGTGTCAGATAGAAAGGTTTATATTATATAATTACTGTGTTACTCTGTGCTGACCAAAGCTGTAGTGTCACAGTGACACTTCAGAGCTTTCCTCAATAAAACTGTTTGCCTTTAAAATGACGCTGGCAGCGATTTATTGCAGTAAGGCCCACCAACTGCATGCAACCTGCCTCTGCCTCTTTGCTGACATGAGCTATTCATGCAGCGTGATCTGAGCAGTGGAACTGATTTCCTTCACCATCTGGCTGCAAAAACAGCTGCAGATCAACAGAGCGGGTGGTATGTGAGTGGGAATGAGCTGGGGGGAGGGCAGGAAGGATGAGGATTGCATTTCTTAGCAGTGGTGGCTTGAACATGTATGCATGCCACTGCAGTCTGAGAAGCTCTAAAGCAAATGCTGAACCTGAGGTAAAGTGCTTCATCCTTTTTCTCTTCGGACACTGAAGGGAAGCTGGGTAGGGTAACTCCTTTACACTGTTTAGCCGGATGAGATGACAGATGGGTATCAGCTAGGTTTCTGACCCTGATGTGGGAGGGCCGTGATGCTCCACTTTGATTTCCTGAGAGGACAGCCAGAACTGACCAGCAAGGTGGGGTGTGAATTGCATTGCAATCTGAAGATAATGACCTGTTCCAAGGTCCAGCATGAGATTCTCCTACTTCCAGTACTGGTGTCTGCTGAAGGCCTTAAACTTGCAAACCTTGTGATATTCAGTATTGCTTAGTCCCCTTGCTTTTTTCACTTTCCAGTTACGGGACGACATGTTTATAGGACATTGTGTTACATGGAATTAAAATAGTTGAATTTCTGATCTCTAGGGGGCTTTGGATTCTTGGAGTAAAAAAAGCTTTGCAGGAAGTCGAGATTATTTAATTTTTAATACCTAGTTTTGCAAAAATCGGAACTTTCTGGAGTCTCAGCAGACACTGTGTTTTTAAAGTTGATTCTAGAAGCTATAACCATAGCCACTTTTTTAGTAAATATATGTGCATAAAATACTAGGTTTAATATATCAAGACATTAAATGCTTTTAGTAAGCACAGTTGTTATAATGGGAAAGGAACTGAGTTATGATCACTTGGAGATAATTTTTCTGATCTTTTACATCATTTAAATGATGACAGCATGCCTTGATGTAGCTTTTCTTGCATTTCATGTTGATGCTTGTAATCACCAGTTAGTAACTTTGGGATTTAGTTGTATGAGCTTTTGGCAGCAATTAATTCTTTTTAATGAAAGGGGTGATACAGCTGATGTCAGTTAATTCGATTTATCAGTCTAGTGGACAGCTATCTACTTGCACTGAAATCAAAGTGAAGTGTTTGTTAGCTGAGTATATGCATTGTTGGCATCTGTAATGGGAAATGTGAATTTATTTCTAATTGATATTTGTGTCTTATGACTAGATTATGAAGCAATTGTGAAGCTTTCAGATGGCTTTAACGGAGCAGACTTGAGAAATGTCTGTACTGAAGCAGGTATTTTCTTAATTTTTTAAGTCTTCTTAGTTAATGCTAAACATTCAAGATCTTTCTCTGATACTTCTCTCAGTGGAGGTCAAAAATCTGCTGCTGGAACAAGACGTTTGTTCGCTGATGCTCACTTCTTCTGTTCCTTTCTTAAGAGCAGATAGCATTTACTTAGTGGTAATGTTAGCATCTGGACAGTATCAAAATGCCCAAAGAGTTGCATATTTCACAGCATGTCTCACGTGTCTGGACTGTTAAGGTTATGCAGCAGCAGGTGATATGCCCTGAAGCTTTGATGAAACAACTTGAACAAAATCTCTCCTTTTTCTCCCAAGTTTGCTTACGACCTGTACAGTTACACAGAACCTGATTTTTTACATCCTCCCTTTAAGGTTCCTGACAGGTCTCTTACCAGGTCTGCAGATAATGTGGCTGGGTGTAGCAACAGACCACCTGATAGGTGCTCAATGGGAGCAGTAGCCTTGCATTCACGTGATGTTCCACCTGCCAATATCCTTCGCCATACATAAGCTGGGTCCACACGGAGTTATGTGGATTTGGGAACCATCCTGTGACGTGTGTGGTGTGAAAGATCTCTGTAGGTCTGTTTCAGCATGATGGGAGGAAAAAACAGCTGTACCATTTCTGAGCTGGAGCTGGCCTCTAACCACTTGTTGGCTGAGTATCATGACATACGCCACACTTTCATAAAAGCTAGATACATTCCAGTGATGGTACCCATATTCATCCTTTTTGCAGAGAATCCATGTCTCTTAGTACCTGGGTGCCTAGAGAATTAATACTATTTAATGCTTTTTCCACATTACAAACTCACTGTACATGTAGGGTTTGCCTACATGGGAAGGGCAAGTAGCACAGTAAATACTCATAGTTTAAAACAAGTTACACATTTCTTCTTGGTGATCACCTAGTTCAGAAAGGTGACCTCATTGAAGGCTACTCCTCTTCCCAACGCTAAAGATGTGTGTGAAAGTCTACATGCAAGACAGTTTAACTTGGATGCATTTTCACTTTGAGTGAATCTCTATGTACTGTCTTCGTACTGTTGCTGCAAGGACCACCAACTTACTCTTGCTGTTAAATTACTCTTCCCAGGTATGTTTGCAATCCGTGCTGATCATGACTTTGTAGTTCAGGAAGACTTCATGAAAGCTGTTAGAAAAGTGGCTGATTCTAAGAAGTTGGAGTCCAAGCTTGATTACAAGCCTGTTTAAATTAACCATATAATTTGTGACTGACTGCACGTGTCATACATACACACATAATGTATAAAAAGAGAAATATTGTACTTCTTTATTATTGTGTTTGTGTAACATGTAGCTAGTAATTTGGTAACACTAGTTGCAGGTTGGCTACGGAAGTGTTTTCTGTACAGTTCTGAAATACAATATTAATTACAGCCCAGGTTAGGTAAAATGTGTGGAGATGTGTTCTCTCAGCAATTATAGTAGGAATTTATAAATGTGCCTGAATGGGCTAGCAGACTGAAGAAAGTCAATTCATTTCTTGACTTTTTTTATATTGGTAAATTTCCTTTTCCCAAACAGTTTATGAATAAAACTTGTTTAAATCTGCTTATCCTCATGTGTGTTCTCTGTAACTCTTGAGTTGAATTATGTCTTGTCACAATTTGAAGAGCAGCTTTTCTCTGGCATAGGTGTTCCACTGGAGTCCTGTGCCTTTGCCTCTATGTGAGAAGTACATTTCCCTTGGACAGAGGAGGGTCAAGTGCTGGTTACTCCACTTGTTGTCTGGGAAGAGGATCTGGCTGAGCATTTAATTATTGCAAGAAGTAAATAAGTCCTCTAATATGTTTGCTGTCTTCCCTCAGGTCGGGATAACTGCTGTCCTGAATGCTAGTTATTGACAAAAGCATCTAAGTGGGAGTGTGGAAACTGATAGCAGTTTGATACATCAATTTTTGATTATGACTTTAGGGGTGGTAGGTGAGAGGCACAAGATGGATTTCCTTCCCAAATTCCCATTTCAGTTGCTCTGTGGAGGCAGGAAACGCCCACTATCATTTGAACCTGTGCCACTTCAGATGTGAAGTGGTGGACTATGTACTTCTGGAGCTTTGAAGAGGGCTTTGCCATGCACCTGATGAGGTTGGAATTTGGCCATATAGAGGTTGTCTTTGTATTCCCTGGGAGTTGACTGCTGCAGCTGATTATCCTAATTGGATTATGTCAGGCATGCTCAGTTGACAGATAAGTACATTAGATGAACTCTAGACTTACCAGGAAACACACTGCTTAACAGCACCTCCGCAGCAGTTCTAATAGCGATGATTTAATTTCTCCATCACCATGAGACAAAGCAGGTAGCATAAGGTGTAGAACAGTTACAACAAAACAGCAACGGATATTTTTGTGTTTATGTGGCTAATGGTTGTTACAGACCTTTTTTTCTGCTTAGTATGAAAACTTCCTATTGTGATTGTGTTGTGGTTTAAGCCCAGTCAGTACCTCAGCACCACCCAGCTGCTTGCTCACTCCCCATTTATTCCTCTCTCATGGGTAGGAGAATTGAAAGAATATAAGCCCCAAGGTTGAGATAAGAACAGTCCAATAACTAAAGTATAATACAAAACTACTACTAAGGGAAATAATAAGGGGACAATATAAAACTAGAAAGGGAAGGGGAAAAAAAACCAGTAAGCACAAGTGATACACAATACAATTGCTCACCACCTGCTAACTGATATGCAGCCTGACCCAAGCAGTGATCTGGGCCTTCTGGGTAACTCTCCCCAGTTTCTATACTGGGCGTGACGTGCTGTGGTATGGAATACCCCTTTGGCTAGTTTGGGTCAGGTGTCCTGTCTGCTTCCCCCCAGCTTCTTGTGCCCTCCTCACTAGCAGAGCATGAGAGACTGAAAAGTCTTTGATCAGGGTAAGTGCTATTGAGCAATCGGTGTGTTATTCAGCATTGTTCTTAAACTAAACCTGAAACACAGCACTGCACCATCTACTAGGAAAGAGAAAAATAACTGTTACAGCTGAACCCTGGACATTGTGTCAGGAGTGCAAAGATGCAAATCTTGGGTTTTTTACCATAACACCTTTCAAGTGCACTTGTACAGAGTTGCTAGGTCTGAATGGTACAGCCATGTGCTTGGAAAAAATGGAAAATTAAAGTCAGTTTCTGAGTATTAAGTGATGTAAAGGGAGCTGAGCTCCTAGTGTTACCTTGGAGGCAGGTAAAAGATAGCAAACCATTTCCTGAAGCACTGGGAATGGTTATGGCTCATTTTTGAAGTCTGGGCCAGAAGCTAAGGCTACCAGCACCTGTCCCTTGGTGCCAGCTGGTGGGAGCTGCAGTTTTCTTCCTCTGATGGTTCATTTTTAATCTTTCAGTGGAAGGAAATTGCATTGCTGAAGGGGGGAAGTGAGTACATGTTTAAATAGTTTGGGGTTATATCTTAAGAGTCCAACAGAGCATGGAACTGAGGGACCTCAAGATAGGAGGAAAGGTGGGTTCCTGCCTCAAGACTGGTGTGTCAGAGGGTATGCTGTGTGCTCAAGAGGACCTCTTTGAAGATGGCCCTGTTTGTGGCATCAGCTAAAATCTGAGGCAGGCATCATCTTTCTGGTGGAGATAAAGCGAGTGTCTGCTCACCGGAATAGTTTTGGTGTAGTGCGAGGAGCAGCGGACGACCAGCAACGGCAGGGCGAGGGGAAGGCGGCTGCAAGATCGTCGTTGGAAGCGGGGAGCGTGAGGCGCTTCAGGCCTGCTCGTCCACCGGAGAAGCGGGACCTCGATGGCCGCCGCCAAGCTGTGGTGAGGAGAGGGGTGCTGCTGATGGAGCCCTAATTGGGGTTAATGAAGGAGCCGGTGGAGCCGCTGAGCTGCTCCAGCCCCGTCGGGGTCCGGGCCCTGACGAGGCAGCGAGGGCGCCGGGCCCCGCCCCTCGGGCCCTTGGCGGCACTGCCCCCGCGCGCGGCGCCCGTTGTGGGCGGAGCGACCGGGGCGGGGCGGGGGCGTCGCCGGAGCGGAGCCCGGGGGCGGGCGGAAGGGAGGGAGGGGGAGTGGCGGCGGCGGCGGAGGTGGGGGCGGGGGGAAGAGGCAACAGCGGCGGCGGCAGCAGTGGCGGCAGCATGGCGGCCGGGCGCGAGCGGCCGAGCGCGCCGCCGCCTCCCCCACCTCCTCCTGCTGTTGCTCCGCCGGAGCCTGTGGGCCCGCTGCCCAAATAGCCGCCCTGCCCGGTCCTGCCCCGCCCGGAGAGCGCCTGGCCATGGAGCTCGCCAAGCCGGCTTTCCCCGCGCTGCCGCAGGCCAAAGAGGACTCTGAGGTGAGCGGCGGGGTGGGGGGGAGCTGCCATCGGCTGCCGCTCGGCCCTGCCTTAGGAGAGTCGCTGCCGCGCCAGCCTCATGCGCGCCCGGCCCCTTGTGGCACGGCTGCTCCCGGCCCCCCCCTCCGGTCCGCGGGGCCCTATCTCCTGCCGGGCCGTGTTTGCCGTCGTCTTCCCCGTCCTCCCCTTCCCCTGGCCGCAGGGACCCCGCTGAGCTCTGAGCGCAGCCCCCGCGGGGCTCCACGGAGGCGCAGGTCCGTCTTGTCCCCCCTGTCCCGGTGTCACACTGGTCCACCCGCCGCTGTGCTACCCCCCGGGATCACCCACCACATCCCCTGGTCCTGCCTGCTGCCTTTTGCTCCCTCAGAGACCCTCTTTCCTCCTGCATGTCCCCTTTGAGGTGCCTCCGGCCTTTCCCTCCCTTACCCTGCCGCCTGCCTTACCCTGCTGCCTGCTCTCGGGGCTGTTAGCGAGCGCTGCCTGCTGAAGAGGGGGTGCCGGCCTTCACAGAACCCCCGGGCCATCTCGGCTGACCGCTGCTCCCTTAGCTTTTGCCCTCTGATAGTGGCCCCTACTCCGCTTGCTGTCTCTGGTGTCTCCTCGTGTGTTCTTCAGTGTGGCACGGCCTGGCTGTTAGCCGCCCTTTTGCTTCCCACTGCGTGTTCCCTCTCCCTTTGTATGGTCACCAGTCCTGTCCTCCATCTGCTGCTGGCTGCCTGCTTGCCTCTGTACGTGCAGAAAGGTAATGAGCTGCTAGCAGTGAGGACCTGCATGCCCCCTTCCAAACAGTTGGTGTGTATGAACTCTTAGATACTCCAGAAACAGTTTGGCGCTCCAGTGAGCCTATTGGGAAGGCATTTCAAGAGTCAAGAGTTCTCTGTGAACTAAGACAGGTGGCAATATCTGCCAAGACTTAGTTGCACCCTGTGTTGTGTCAGAGGAGTCGGGCCAGTGTGGTGTCTGATTTCTGAACTTGGCTTAGCTTCTCAGTTCTGACCCTGAATACTGGTGGTGTGTTTTCATGTGTCACAGACAGCCCTGAGTGTCCCGCTTTGATAACGTCAGATACTTCATGCAAAATGTTGCAGTGCTCATGTGGCAAGTTGATAGCATCTGAGCGCTTCAGAGGTCTATAGGTTGTTGTGTGTTTCATAAACATCAGTGTTAATTCTGTTTTAAGAGAGCTGTTGTTAAATGCTATCATTGTGGTAAGTTACCTGAAATATGGAAAGTTACTGTGTCGCTTTCAGTTTTGTTGTCAAGACTTAATATTTTCTTCAGAGTGTGTTTAGAAGGAGGTGTTTATAAGTTGTCTTGGCTGTTTTCAGAAAGTTGTGATCGGTTTGTATCTGAACACAAATTATATAGCACTCTGTGAGGTTTATGACTTGGGGTTTTCTTAATATCTTTCCTTTCTGGAGAAACCGATCCTATTATTTACAGTTATTCTGAAAATGGTCAACTCAGCCCAGATGGCTTTTGGAACCTGTTATAACTAGAATGGGTGAAAAGGCATATGCTGTTAAAACAGTTAAAAGCAGAAGTCACTGCCAGTCTGACAACTCCTAGCTGGTGAAAACTGAAGTTCTAATAGCGTTCAGAGTGGATTTTATTTTTAGATTATTTTTTTTTTCATGTTCTGTCTCTCAGTGTATAAAATGTGAGACCTTTGCGGGCTGCAAGACCAGAGCAGAGAATTTCAAGGACTATTTTTTAAGCAAAACCCTAAGATATTTTTCTTCCCATCACCTTACATCTGTGTCTGACTTAATCAAAATACACTACAGTTGGAGTATTTGGGGGAAGCAGGAAAGTTAAACCCAGTGGAGAATGTCAGAGTTTTCTTGTGGAGCTAACCTCTTAAGCAGAGTGTAAGAGACTTCAGCCTTCAGCGCAGTCCTTAAGAAGATGCTTTGGAAAAGCAAACTGAGGAAACTAAAGTCATTCCGCCCACAGAATGTAGTTATTTATGGGAAGCTGAAGATCATCTCGTGTGTTGCAGTGAGGTGGTTCTCTAATGAGGAGTACTCTCTAGTAGTATTTCAGGAAGTTGGCTGTGTATGGTTTAATGCTGTCTTGGTAGATTTGATTTCAAGATATTGTGGGGAAGAAGGGGAGGGGAGACAACCTGGGGAGTCCCTGGCTTACTTACTGAGACAGGCTGCGCAAGAGTAAGGGCAACTTTGTGGTCATTGTAAGGCAATCTTAACTGCCCCCCCCCCCCCCCCCCCCGTTCTCCACACTGACACTAATAACCATGTGACAGCTTAAATGATAACAATAATAATAATGCCAAATCAGTGAGCTGATCTGGTTGACTGCACAGCTCATCTCTCCCTGGTTGGCACAAGAAAAAGTCAGTGTGTCGGCAAGGCTGTGGTGTGTCGGGTGACAGCAGCCTACAGCTGGATTGACTTAGGCAGACTGCAGACGTGTACTCTAAATAAAAAGGTCAGTTTCCTGGCCTGTAGATTGTTTGCAATGTCACTAATCCATACATAGCATTACGAATTGCTGGCATTTTAAACTACTTGGCTATTGGTACTTTTTGGATGCTGGTGGTATTTCCCTGCGAAGTTTTGCCACCTTTGCATTCCTAATCTGATACCATCTCAGCAGCTGCCTGAGCAGAAGCTGGTTCTTCTGAGAACTCTTAGTGACATGTGCCCCTATGAAGTACACATATACTATGAGGCATGGGGGGAGTTCATTCAGGTGGTGAAACCGTGTATTAAAGGCCAAGCACAGACAGATACTGGCAAGCGTTTGCCATACTTCAGTGTGTCAGCGCTGGCTGGCCTGTGGTGCTTCCTTCAGCCCGCTCTTGTGCGCTGAGTTGTCCAGTTCTGCAAGGTAAGCTAATGAGGTGTGGGATAAACCAGCTTCTGTCTTTCACTGGTGAGTCTATGGCAGTTAAAAGCCAAATGCCTTTTTACAGGTCCTTATGCCATCGGAGTGTTTTCTACTTCAAATTTTTGGATGTTAAAAATGTAACTCATCATTCTTGAAAAGCTGAAAAAAAAATCTGCTATATGCCACGAATGTCTGTAAACTACATGTTTAATGATATTGAATATATCAAAGTCTTACAAGTAATAGTGACCTAAGCTTAGATTTATGTCTTTTTCTAAAATTGGTGTGTTTTCCAAGATAAAGTCTCAAAACTTTCTTAAATTTGAGAAGTGCTGTGTATTTTTTCTTTCCCCCAGTATAAGCATGTATGGATACACACCTGTTAAAGGAGGTCGGGTTAGTGACAGTGCATGCTGGCATATTAGCACTGAGACATCTTAGCACTTTCTGAGAAATGGTAAATAAGGACTGTAATAATTCAAAGAATTTAATGGAAATTATTTTCCCATTAGATTGTAAACAAAAAGAAGTGAAAAGTAGTGCTAGGGTATATGTACTGGGAACACAGCAATAATTACCAGTTCATTTCTTTGTTAGAATATGAGCATACTTGTTTGCAAGCAGGCTGAGTAAACTAGTATTTGTGATGTATTTAGAATGGTTTTTAGAACTCTCCATGGTTTTTGTAATAGAATTATCAGCTTATTGACTAAGCAATCATATTTGCCTTTTTATTATGTGTCAAAACTGAGCTTTCTTTAGTGCATGATGGAATTTACATTTCTTGACAGCTGTATTTAGTCTGAACGCTAATGTATTTTTGACTGCTTTTTAAAACTCTGTGGTAGTGCAGTCCATCTAACGGTGGAACAAATTTCTTAGGCTTTTTTACTCTTACACAATAAGAAATGCAAATAACCTCCTTAAACATGGTGATTCCCCTCCTCTGCAGACTCTTTAAAGTAAGTGGAAAGCCTGTATTAGAATATTTATTTTACCTGCCCACATAATAGAGCAAAAGAAATTTTACAACAAATGTGATGTTATGCTGGGAAATGTAAATCAGGTGACAGATTTTGATCACGACTCTGGGATACTATCAGCCTACTTTGCATAGATCAAAAGAAGTGCACTGTGACAGCTGAAGTCGAGCAGTCTTGTGAGCTGTGATGAACTTATGCCTTGCATCTGTGGGAAGCCCATTAAAGTACATAGGCATCCACAGAGACATGAAGGAGGCTCACAACTGGAGCAGTTTGTAGAACTGGAGACTTAAAGTATATATTTTTTTATCTAAATGAGGATTATGAAGAGACCTGCATGTTCCTTGGCTGCCTCAGTGAAGCCCAGCTCACTAGACTGTAGTTAAAAAAACAAAGGTGTGAAAATGAAGATACTTGCTCCATTTATAAACAATTCTCATAATCTGAATTCACTTTTTCCTTTACCAGTAAAACTTGTTCATTAGGGCCCACTCTACAGATTCTTTGTAAAAAGCATATCCTCAAGACCTTTTATTGTAGTGGGTACAAATGGGGTGAAATATTGCTAGAAAAAAATCAGCTGGGTCTTGGCTTCTGTGCAAGTCTATTTAAAAAAGAAAAGAAATGCAATAAGTGTGGCAGTCCTGCCAGTTGGCTGTGTGCTTCAAAGAAGCTGAAGAATTCCGCCTTTGCTGCTTTATTGTGCTTTAATAATCATAGAACTGTAGAATAGTTTGGGTTGGAAGGGACCTTCAAAGCTCTTCTAGCCCTTGCAATGAGCAGGGACATCTTCATCTAGATCAGATTGCCCAGAAACACATGCAGCCTGGCCTTGAATCTCTCCAGGGATGGCACATCTGCCTCCTCTCTGGGAAATCTATTCTAGTGTTTTACCTCCCTTGTTGTAAAAAAATTAATCTATAACATAAATTCAGTTCACACATAATGATATAAGAGTTCATGCAAACGTTATTGCACTGTGCAATAGTGCGTATGTAGTTAGTAAAATGAGTTCCATCAGAACAGATGACCACTATCATGTCTCAGTTCTAAAGTAACAACAAAGATTGATTCTGTTATTGTTACCAAACACAGTACCACTTAACAGTGCTGATGAGCCTGTGTGCTAATTGGTATTTCACAAGTTAGTAGAGGTATCTGTTTCGACTGATGTTACAGAATGGGACAAATAAGAAACGTTTGTTTCTTATCTGCATTATGTTTCTGCTTTCCATTTAGTTGCCTTAGTCTACCTTTTATCCTTTCCTGTGGCTTGTGTTTCTCTTTTCTAAAATAACCTTTATTTTCCTGTTGTATGCTTCTTCCTTCCTCTCTGTGCTCTTTCATTCCCACCTGCTATTGTTTTTCCTCTCCACCTTCCTGCTTTTGTATTCCTTTGCATTTACAAAATCAAAAATGTCTGTACAATGAGAACTTCCCATTATCTGAATACTCTTTACAAATAAACAGAAAGCATTGTTAAACACTGCTTCCCAGCCTATGTTTACCATTCTTGAGACTGACTGAAGCGGGATCTCTGACCAAGGGGGGACTTGCTGTTACAGCAAAGCCCATCTAATAGCTGGCTTTGCTGAAAAGCAGCTTTACCCATCCTGCCAACCATCCAGTGTTGTCACTAGTTTTGTCCCAATGCTTATCTGACCTGTGGTGACCTGGAGCGGGGAGCTTACTTGGTTGACAACCAGCTTTGCTAAAAAAGCAGTTAGTTTGGGGCCATTATAATTTCCTGAGCATGGTACCATAGGATTAAACAGGTGTGGAAGGGTGGGAATGAAACCTTGCCCTTGTTTGTAGCTCATTTTGAGGCTCTAAAAGTAGCACACTTTACAGTGAGAGATGTGACAGTTTTCAGTAATACTCAGATATTTTTCTTTCATATGTTTTCAATACTTCATTTTATGTTTTTGTGTTAGAAGATGGCAAATGAATGTGCTCTGTTAAATGAAATACTTCAGTATTTCATGATTTTGCTTGACAATTGTTCTGTTTTACAAAAAGCTTTACTTTTGTGCAGGTCTTTAATGATAAAGTCCCCTCCCTCCCTTTTGTTTGACTATAAGCTGTGAGTATATTTTTATTTTCCAACATACTATCTAAAGTACTGTCAGAACCAAGATGTGATTTCTTTTAATTGTGTAAATTAGCCTTAAAACTGCCTCAGTTACATATAAAGCTTTTGCATCAAGGTAATCATTAAGAGATCAGGACCCATCCACAATCCAAGCTGTAGCCTGCTTAAGGGGGGGTGATAGCAGTATTGGCAGTTAATATCATCATGCACTCTGACTGTTCTGATTAGAGCATTGTTTAGCTGAACTTTAATTTCCTATACAGAGTGGTACAAAGTTAGAGCCGAGAGATCAGTTGGCCAGAGCAGCTGAAGGAATTGAAGCAGGTCAGTAGAATGTGTAGCTGTCATTGCCGTAACAGTTGTCTTCAGCTTGATTTCACAACTTGTGGAAGAGTGTTGTATCAAGTCTGGAGAAAAGGCTTTGAGTGTTACAGCTTATGTGCATATTCCACTAGACAGGGTAACAAATTTAGGCAAGAGGATTCTGACAGCCCTAGATTTTTGAGGTACACAAGGAAGGATCAGTCACGGGGAAGTGTTACTCATGGGTGTTACTGTGATGAATTGTGATGGGAAGAGAAATCAGTACAGAGAGGTAAGTGATGCTGTTAATCAGCAGCAAAAGAGCTCTTTTGAGTGTTGGAAAAGGGTCAGAAACCTGGTGTGGTTAGGAAGTTTTTACTGGGAGTTGTGTGCAGCTTTTCAACAGGACTTGAAAGCAGGGAGAGTCACTGCAGATGGTGGCTGCTGCCCAGGGATGCTGAACAGATAAGTGACAGCAGGTAAAATCTAGAAAAGATAGTGGATTCTCCTTCTTTAAACTACTGGTCTGATTTATTTTACTGGTGGGGTTTTTTTTCTGCACCTTTGAAAGCATCTTCCTTCATCTAGGGCAGTCTGTGGTTTTCAGGCTTCTAATTATAAGGCAGCAGGAGTTTAACCATAATGATGAAAGTGTAGTACTGTGGGTTGCCTTCAAACTAAAGCTGAGCTTCATCAGAGACCAACTGGGATATACTGACTAGAATATACCTTTTATATGTGGGAATTAGATGAGTCTTCACACTTCAACTGTCAGTTAGGGACCAGTTAAGCAATTTCACATATATCCATTTCACTACATTGGTTTTGGTGAGGCATGTGCAGATTACACAAGGTACATTGCGATGCTGTGTTTAAAAAGCAGTCATTGCTTTTGTGCAGATCTTCAGCATAGACAAGTAGCAATGTCAGGGATGTGAAACTAATATAAAATTCATTTTATGAATTTTTGAGTCCTAGCCAAGGTCACTCAGGGAGAATCCACATGTACATACATTTATACATGTCAGTGTAAGACATTAGGGGTATTTTGCCATTAAAATGTTCTTCTAAAGAAGAACAGGTATAGTTATGGCAGAATACCAACAAAATAACCATAATTGCTGGCAAAGGAATTCTCTGTAGTTTAGATATTGGTTACCAAGAAGCAGTTTGTAATGTATAAAAGTCTTATTCATTCTTATCTTCAGTTTATTTCAGCTAGAGGCTGGCTGTAGATGGGGAAGGGAGGGCTTTGAAACATGCTTCACTCCCTTTTCTCTTGCCAGTCACTCCATTTTGGGACAGTAGTTGAAGTGCTTTACATAGTTCCTGGCATTTTATTTGTGTGAATCCAAAACAGCAGATATGTGCTGTGAACACCCTCAGCAAAACAGCTGAGCTATCTGTTAAACTTGTCCGTTAATGACTCACAGTCCAGCTTGGGAAGGTCTGTCAGAGGTGGCTGGCTCCTCCTTCCAGAGTTTTAAAGACTTTGGAGTTGTGGGGTTTAATTTTTGCATTCTTTCTCTTTACTTTTGTGTCTTGTGAGAATTGAAGGTGGTGTTTTGGTGTTTTCCAGTAAGTTGTTGCTTGTTCTGAAGAGCCTACCAAGTATTTAGCAGCAAGGTCTGCTGTTACTTTATCCAGCTCTGGCATCATCAGTTATTTTCTTAGCAAAAATCTTGTATTTGGTCTCTTAAAAACAAACTTTCAGTTGTTATTTGTCTGATGGATGGTTCAGACAGTGTGGAAAACATGGTTGATGAATGAATTCCTTAAAATGAGACCTATGCTTGGGCTCAGCTTACATTCATAGATTTATTTTTACATAATTTTGCTTTGGAATAATCTTGCATTGTTGGTTTTAGACACCTTGAAGGGTTGTCAGGAAATCACCAGAATCATTCTCAGTAGTTTGTGTACTTGTCTAAGATTGAATGTTTTCTTCCTACATCACCTTTCAGTTATCTGTTTTGCAAACTAAATCCCACTGAAAACTGTATCTTTTACACTTCTTGAAGAACATTGAAGACTAATGTCTGGAGCCAATACTAACATTTTTTTCTTGTTCAGAACATCTGTGGCATCTGTTGTCTTTTGGGTGTTGATTTTCCTTTGGACTGTATATTGCTAAGTTCTCACCTGCCTACTTTGCACATTTTACAGCTGTTGGGACTAGCACAATTTCCTGCTTCTGATGCATTTGAAAGAAGTATTTGTAATGTTAAGTCTCCTTACCCCAAAGTGGTGATGAATTTGTGTTGTCATTATGCTTCAGATTAAGACTTCTAAATTCTACAAATAGCGTAATAAACCCACTGAAGTGTTTAATACTCCTAGAGTATAGCTGAAGCTTTTCAGGGTTTATTACTTTTACTGTTGCTTTTATGCTTGAGCAAAACTGGGGGTTTCTTGCTTTTTGATGAGCAAATGATGCTTTTGTATATGCAATGAGACAGCTGGGTTATGCTACTAAACACTCCTAGATCAACCCAAATATCTATATCTGTGCCCAAAGGATACAGCTCTGTAAATGTCATCCTTTTGTCACAGGTTTTCTATTTTCTGCTACCAGGAGATTTTATTATTACAGCTGGAACATGCAGAAGTAATATAGCTGCATCTCTGTATCTTTAGCAAGGACCTTGTCAGTGCATTTATTTCTCTGCTTGTACTACCATTTTAGGTTGTACTCAGAGAATTGTTTTGAGTTGTTTAATGTTTGTTTGTTTTCTCAGAAATACTTTCCCAGACACAATTCAGGTGGTTTCCAGAGTATCTTTACTGATACTTATCCCCTCTCTAATTCCACCTCAAAGAGCTAGCAAAAACTCCCTGTGTAACTCTGTGTGTTTGGGGGAAGCACTGGATTTTTCTCGAGTGTCTTAGTAAAAAGAGGGTTAACGTGAAATACCAGTACAACTGCAGGTGCTGGGGTGGACAGCGTTGCAATTTAAGGTTTATCTTAGTGGAATCCTCAGCTTGTTTCAGAGGTGGAATATTCAGAGTTTTAACTTTGTCATAGTTTTGAGGAGAGCATAGCAAGAGTGACATACGGCAATGTTTTCTCTTAGCTGCTAGTGTGTGTGGAGCGAACAACAGTTATGTAAATATATGTATGCATTTGATATGTTTTAACTATTTATCTTTTTTCCCCCTCCAGCTGGTAACTGTGATCTCAGATACAACTTCTTCATGTGTGAGGGTCAGAGAATGAGTAAGAGCCTGTTAATAGAGGATGGTGGGAGTTGTAAAGGAAGGACAGGAATAGAGCCTGCCTGAACATTTTTCTGGTCAGCTTTGGCAGTTCTGTAAAGTGAAGCGGAGGATAGAGATGTTGATCCTGGCGTTTGCTTTAGGCAGTTCTGATAGATTGAGCTGGATGATAGTAAATAGTTGAGAAGAGGTGTTTCCTGAGTGGTGAACCCTCACAGACTGTGAAAGGGTCTGAGGTTCTGTGGAAGGGTGTGATGTGCTATCTATAAATTAACTGACAAGGAGCATCATGTCCTTGTGGCTGAACACGAGTGTATGCATTTGTGGAAGGATCCTTCCCAGTGTAACTGTCTAGGGTGGAGAAAAGTTGAGATTCACTTTAATGGCTCGCTCATGGAGAGCGTAAGTTTTTAGAATTGTTAATCCTGAATATTCAAAATGCAGTTAGTTTGAATGCATTGGGTGGGGCAGTGTAGACTCTAAGGGAGTTACCTGCTGCACGTGTTATCTTCTAACTGTTTTGTCAGTTGCGGTAGGAATGTGCCAGGCAAAATGTAGCTGGTACAGAATGTTCTAAAGCTTTCTTCCTTTTTTTTTTTGTTGACCTCTCCACTCCAGAGGGAAGCTTCTGAGCAGAAAGCTGAGGTGTGGATGTACAACGCTGGCTGTTCTGCACCGGCTGCTTCAGTGATAATGTAGTGAGCTTGCGATTTCTTCATATTAGCTTTAAAAACAGTGTGCCTTGCACATGAGTGTTCCTGGTATCTGTGTGGAGAGGTAGCAGTGAATGTAAGCACCGTGCCTGGTGCGTAGCAGGTAGCTTGTACAGTCTGAGAAAATAAATTCCAAGTTATTTCTGTAGCATGCCAGTACAGATCTCTGCCTGAATGTGTTTTTCCCCTTGTGTGTATATGTAGTTATGTTTTATTTTATTTTTAAGGATTGGACCTATCCCATGAGAAGAGAGATGCAGGTATGACATGCTTTCATTTTCCATTTCAGTAACAAAACATGTTGTGTTCAGTGAGTAAAAGAAAGTGCCCTACAAGGGAGCAGGTACCAGAATTAGTCTTGAGGGGTAAAGTGTCAACCAGCACCGTGAAAGAGATGAGGATTGCTAGCTCAGAGTGCAGCTGGGTTTGGATCTCTGCTGTACAAAGACTTAAAAAAAAAAAAGTAGTAATTTTGTCTTTCAGAATCCCCCAACTACTACATTTTTAACTTTGTGAATATTCTTAGGAGATGACTGCTAAAAATATATTGGCTTTGCTTTTTAACTTAAATTTGGTTGGAAGTAAGTGTTCTCAAGTAGGATGAGCAATTAAAATTTTCCTACTATGGTGTCAGCCAAATCTTTGCACAAATAAGTTCTGTAGACCTATGTGTCTTTATTGGTGGAGCGATAAATGTTTAAAAATGTGTATTTTCCTACTACCAGGACGAAGCTAGCAGACTTACCATGTGTGTATGATTTACCATGTGTGTATCTTCTACCACGAGAGTAATTTGGAATTAATTACAAGGCATGATTATATACAAACTTAATTTTTCATTTGATCTGGGGCTGGGTAAGATGCAGTAATCAAACCAGAACTTTATCCAAATAAAGGACTTGATTCCTGTTCCAAAACAAGATCTACTGCAGAAAGATCATGTTTCTTTTATTTTGCCAAACTGATTTTTTTCACCTTATCCTGTTATAAATGACACTTGATAACACATCTCACTAACATGTAAATCTCTTTTCCGTGGCCACAGTCTGAATTGAGTGTGATGTATTATTTCAAATAATTTTGACTTGGTATTAAATGTCTGTGTTCTTCTGCCTCCTAGGAAATTTTACCTGGGTTATTTTTAGGCCCGTATTCTGCAGCTATGAAAAGCAAGGTATGATTTTCAGAATAGTGTCTCATAAGGAAACTTTGCTGTGGCGATTTGATTTGTTACTGTGGCAATATGCTTGCGTGTTTATCTGTATGGGTGTAAATTTGGCTGCAATCCTGAACTGGAACATGAAAGATGCCAGAGTAGAAGTAATACATGATACATTTATGGAATGGTCCTTTTATTATCTGACTGGGATTATCTGACTGGGACTGGTGTCAATGCCTCCGCTTTCCAGGGTGAATCTGAAATGCCCTCTCAGGCACATGCTGGGCAGTTGACACTTAGAAGACTCTTTTCCTTCACAGTGTTGTGAGCTAAAGGGTTACTTCAGGAAGAAAAAAACCTGAAAAAGAGCCCTGATGAAATTCTTTTCATGTGGCCTGAAGTTCAGGATGTGTTCATACTCACACGTGTGCTCTTTCAATTCAGCTAGTCAGTTCTACCTGCTCCTTACAAACCAGAAGAAGTGCCAATTTGAAGTGACTTGCACACTAATTGCAGTGAGTGTTCATGAGTGACCTTTTTGTGCTATAATTGAGTCTTATAATCAAGCTTGAATGTAACTTTTCTTAGGAAAAGGTGAATAGTTTGAGACATGCATGTTCCCGATCAGGCAATCCTTTGCAAAAACATTGCAACATAAATCATGTATGTGTGAATGGGAACTTGCACATACACAGTAAAATAAGGTGAATTGCATCTGCAATAAAGGCAAGCACTGCTAAGACAAAGCTTGTATCTGTGAACTTACCTCATAGTTTAAATGATCTTACTTTCAGTGGTCTGTTTCCAGCAAGAATCCAGTGTTGGATGTAAATTTCTACATCGTGTAGGGACTTGCAATTTCAGGCAAAGTGAAAGGTGGGCCAAGACAAACAAGTTCATTGAATGCCTGTTCTTTTTATCATTGTCACGAATGCCTTTTCTTGCAGCTCCTAATAGTCATGTCTTGTCTTTTTTAAATACAACATTTTTCACACTATGCTTTGAATATTAGAAAACCAGCTCTGGCTTTCCTTGAACCCTGTTGTGTATTTCGGCATAGCTTTTCTTCTATTGCTCTGCAATAGGTAGGTTCCATAATTTAAAAATAAATGTGTGGTTTTGTTTTTCCACAGCTACCTATACTTCAGAAACATGGAATAACCCATGTAATATGCATACGACAAAACATCGAAGCAAACTTTATTAAACCAAACTTCCAACAGTTATTTAGGTGAGAAATGATCAAGATTTTCTGTGTTAGTGTTCTTTCCAAATATTTTCACATTGTCAAAACCTTTTGAAAAATGTTCTAAGGCGTAGACATACTCTTAGATCCAAACCATGAAGTGTATTCATCCTAATAAACTCCAGACATAAGCAAGTCTGCAAATGAGAAGTATCCATTACCTTGCAGTGACTGAGAGATGTGAGACCCTGCTTGGAGTACCGTGTGCAGTTCTGGTGTCTCCAACATAAAAACGATGTAGAACTGTTGGAGTAAGTCCAGAGGAGACCACAAGGATGATAAGGGGGCTGGAGCACCTTCTGTATGAAGACAGGCTGGGGAGGAAGTTTAGCTTAGATATAAGGAAGAAATTCTTTACTGTAAGGGTGGTGAGGCACTGGAGTGGGTTGCTGAAAGAAGTTGTGAGTGCTCCATCCCTGGCGGTGTTCAAGGCCAGGTTGGACAGAGCCTTGGGTGACATGGTCTAGTGTGAGGCGTCCCTGCCCATGGCAGAGGGTTTTGGAACTAGATGATGTCCTTTCCAACGTAAACCATTCTATGATTCTATAACTGTCTATAACTAAAGTTGTGAGTATGGTTTCTCCTGCTAATAAAACATTTGAGGTAACTTAATCAGAATGGTACCTCTGAAAAAGTTGCGTAGAGCCCCAGAAAAGAGCCCTGACCCATATTTACGAACTGATGGGGAGCATGTGAGTGTGTATTACTCTGCTTTTAGACTTGTCTGTAGCATAGCAGTTGTGAATTTCTTCTCCTCTGAGATGTGATTTTGTCAGGGGATATCAGAGAAGGTTCCTCACATCGTTTTTCATAAGGACAGCTCCAGAGGTTGCTTCATTGTAGAAATTCTAGAGCTTGGACAAGAAAGTACAGCCAGGACAGTAGTGCTAGCTTCCTTCTGCAGGCTTGAGTAAAGTGGGGTTGAATCAGCTGTACAGGGACTAGTGACAGCAGCTCAGTAGTACCGTGTACTCATAGCAACTGTTTTCATTGTAGGTATTTGGTCTTGGATATTGCAGATAATCCAGTTGAGAATATAATACGATTTTTCCCCATGGTAAGTATTTGTGTGTTCATGTGAATGGATTGGGAATGGAGTTGCCCAGTAAGAGTTTTCTGAACTAAAAAATACTGGTTTCAAATCTGGGATACCCAGCCAGAAGTTTCTGGAGGGGCTGAGAACTCTTATGTGACCTTATTGCCACATTAGTAAGTGTGATTAACTTCTTTTTACAAGTATAGACACTGAGGCAGAGTTCAAAGGGCTGTATCTCGATTATGGTCTTGGGGAGGGGGAAAAGGAAGGAATAAAAAAGACTGGTCTCAAAACAAAGCAGTCAGGTCATGAGGGGATGCTGGAGAAATTGGCCTGTAGGAAACTTACTTTTTGAGCTCAAGAGTATTTATATCTCTTGTATCAAATTCAACATATCAAACCAAGTTCAACAGAAAATAGTAACTAGATAGTGTAATTAAGTTTCACAGCATCTTGAGGCATGTTTACTGTAGAGGAGCTAAAAAGTAACTTTATATTAAACAGTACCCGTTACATACTAACATTTGGAAATGGAATAAACCCTTAGATTTAAGCTGTGGTTTTGTATCTTTAGGTTAGTTTACAACAGAGCAAAAACATTTTGGTCCTTCCCCCACCCAAACCAACCAACCAACCAAAGCTCTTCTGACTTCCCTGTATATGGCATAGGTGGTCATGTTTTTGCAGAACAAGGCACCAAATTGGTTGATGGCTTACGGCTTTTCTAAAGAGTAATGCCATTTAATCAAACATCTTTGCTAATCTTGCAGCTCTGTATTGATGCATTTTTAAGTCTAGTCTGAGTTTTCCCCACAATAAGTTATTTAGCTTTTGCTTTTCATCTAATCAGCTGTTTCAAACTGGCAGTATTCCACAGACCTCATTACATCATGTCTCACAGATCGGTTAGACCTACTTCTATAACTGAAAATACCATTGTAGAACTTGCCTACTGACACCTGTGTGTTCCTAGGGGTCCAGGTTGTATTGCTGTTGATGTGTGTGTGGGGTTTGTTTGTGGTTTTGTTGTTGGGTTTTTTCCCCCAACTGTTAAGCAAACATGTTTGGAAGTTACTTTTTTATGATAGTGACATAATGATTGTAAAAAGCACAGTAATGGAACTTTATGCATTTTGTTTCTGGCTTCACATTAGTTTTTCACTGACAATTTTATGGATAGGTAAATGTACAAAAGAAATAATGTCCAGTTGAAGTGGTGTCTAAGTCTATATAAACAGATTTGTATAGGAGTGTGTTATTGTCACTGTATATAAAGACAGATAAAATTCTGCCAAATTTAAGTGCAAGTAGCAGTAACATCTAAAATAATCTGAAACTTTGAGTCTTTTTCTTTTTCGTAGACTAAAGAATTTATTGATGGAAGTTTACAAAGTGGAGGTAAAATCATTAACGTTTTTCCTTCGTTTACTAATATGTTAAAGCTTTAAAACTTAGTGATCTGTATTAGAGGCTCTTAAGTATTAGGTTTTCTTATGTTTCTGGTTTTATTGTGCTTGACTTGAACTATCAAAATTCATAGCAAAGTGTTCTTTCCTTTGCCTCCTACTGGAAAACAAACCTCTTTGAATATCTGGGGTTTGGGTTGGTTTCCCCCCTTTAAACACCACTGTGTTCTGTACATGAAGTTTTTGTCCCCTCTCTAATGTAGGGCTAAAAATCTGCATTGTCGTCCTGGAATGCAGATTCTGCTACCCAAAATCCTCTGAGGCAGTGATCTGTGCTTCTCTATCCCAAGGCAGTAATGAGCAAAGTGTAATTGGTAATCCAGAGTGAAATAAGACGCACCTTTTATTTTTAGGAGGTACCTTGCTTCTGTGTAGCTCTCCATAATGAGGAAAAAACCCTACGTTTCAAAGAATTTTCTTCAGTCTATACAAGTTGTTTGTTTGTTTTTTCCTTCTTAGGAAAAGTTCTTGTCCATGGAAACGCAGGGATTTCTAGAAGGTAGGAAACCATCCATCCTGCTTACTCATTTTTTTAAACAATGGAAGTATCTTTTACTAATGTTTTTCTTTGCTTCTTTTCAGTGCTGCCTTAGTTATTGCATACATAATGGAAACATTTGGGGTGAAGTACAGGTAAGAGCAGAGCATGGTCACATAGTTTGATCACACCATTTGTCTGAAAAGGCTGGAGTGAGGGAGCACTTAGCACTGATAAGAGGCCTAATATATCTGTAGGCATTAATGTTTTAATTCAAGTGGTGTAAGCGAATAGTAACTTTGGAGGGAATGTAAACAGTTGTGTACTGACGCATAACCCAGTTAGCTTCTGAGATTGAATGAAGACTTTACACGGGGCAGATCATTCCATTTCACTTCATTGTAGATCTGTTTACATCCTTTCTACAAGAAGCAGGTACCTGCTGTTAATGGAAACAGAATACCAGCCTATGCAGGCTGATGCCTTGCTGTAAAACTATAGGAAGGGCACCAAGAGGCTGTTCTAAGTAGTGTGTTGAGAACAGGCCAGCAAGCTGACAACTGTAGGTAGGCCTGGGCAAATGGTATTTTACAACTAGTATTATTTTACACTTCTGCCCAAACAACTTCAGTTGTACAAACTGGTTCTGAGGAACAGTTAGAGGCTGTATATTTCCTAAGAACTGATAATTGGAAGGAAGACTCCTGAAACCGCACAGACTTTTGTCGCTGTCTGTTTTCCACTCAAGTATTTTCTCTCTCCTTCTCTTTTTAAGGGATGCGTTTACTTATGTTCAAGAAAGAAGATTCTGTATTAATCCAAATGCTGGATTTGTCCATCAACTTCAGGTGCCTTTTAGGGTTTTTTTTGTGTGGTCATAACTCAGAAGCCATTTGATGAATCACCTTCCTGCAAAACAGATGTTTCTAACTTAGGTTTAACATTTACTGTAAAAGTATGCTTCAAGTAAATGTCAGAAGCTAAAGTAAAGCTTGGGAGGAAGATGAGCAGGAACTCCACTTCATTACACTTAAGCTTTAGACAAAGCAAATCCAGGAATGGAGGAGAAATAAAAATCCTGGTTTGTGCAGTGATTAAGAGGCTTTGAAACAGCTTAATTGATGGCTAAGGAAAGTGCTGGGTGGCATGGGAAAACGCTGTGGCATTCATCGGTGTCTGGACACTCACATTCCTAGGTGATGAAATTCACAAGTCTGAAACAGCAAACAGTGGTATCATGAAGTTTCTTTATTATAGCCAAGGAGTCTGTTGAGTGAATGGTGGGCAAGCATCAGGACAGTATGCTAAAACAGGTTTGCAGTGTCTCTGCTATTACTTCAAGATGATGAGTATCTCCTGAGGGGTTTTTCTGTTGGGGGTTTGCTTTTTTTAAAGTAATTCCTGGAAAACAGTTATTGTGTAGTACTGCAAGTGTGACAGGTCAGTAGAATGCAACTTGAAGGCCCTGTGTGGTTTGTCCTTGTAACAGATCTCTGAAGCTACTGTATTCTAAGTTTGGTTTGTTTCTACTGTCCAAATTGGGAGCAGTGATTTCCCTGAATATTCTCACAGAAGTTTTGGTTTTATTTTTTAGTGAAAGTTTACTTTGTTTTCTTTTGCTCTTTTTTCCTGATGTTTTTGTCATTCACATCAAAGCCACAAAGAACTTTCCTGTAAAATCTCTGCCTTACTGTAAGCTACTCTCTAGACCATCTTAGTGAACTCTCTGAATTAGTCCTTCTTGTCCTTACAAAGCGTTATGCTAAATTAATAGCAATGTGTATTATTAAACTTCTTCAGGAATATGAAGCCATCTATCTAGCAAAATTAACCATCCAGATGATGTCACCACTGCAGCTGGAGAGATCCCTCGCAGTTCCAGCTGGTACTACAGGTCAGAAGCCTCATGTTGTGTGCAGTGCTGCCTGTCTTACGCGGTGTTATGAAGTGGCTCTTGTACTCCCTAAGTGAATCTCCAGCTTTTGGGAAGGGGATGGCTGCAGTTGGTGTGTAAGTGATGTTCAAACTTTAGTGTGCAGTATGCATATTCTGTTTTCTTATGTTTGAACTTCCTTCTCTGTGGTATTTTCTGCACTTTCATGCCATGCTGGAGAAGGGCCTTGTCCTTCAAAAACCCTGAGTGTGCTGGAGGAGTCAAGAGTGACAGGTTGAAAGCAGCCAATGTTCATGATGTGATTGCTGCCCTTAAAATTAAGGCAGTTGCTCTGAAGTGTTCTGTTGTGTCTTTAAACGGATAATGGGGAATGAGGGCATGTAAAAGCTGTTTTCTCGGTCATATAGAGGTGTGCCAGTAGTAACCGCTCCTGAAGCTCAGTGAAAATGGAGTCTGGGGGAGATGTAATGGGAGTGCAAGAAATGACAGATTCTAGGAAACTTCCTTTCCATGTGGAGAAGTGTGAGGGAAGAGGAGTGCTGTCAGCATCTGGCTGTCCAAGAGCAGAATGTCTTCAAAGGGCAGAGTCCCTGCCAGAAGACAGTAGCAACTGCCCTGTAGTCTTCCTCATAGCTGTGTATTGTGCGAACTGATCTTTTCAGATGTTTCCTCTTTCCTCTTGCCTTTTGCAGGAAGTTTAAAGCGAGTGCATGAAGAGGATGAAGAACTTGGAACCGTGCATGTGGCAGCAGCACAGAATGGATGATATTTGAGGACAAGCACTGTTTTAATTGTGAATTCCTGCCGACAAAGGTGAAGAAGACTATGAGAAAAAGAAAACAGAATTGTAAGCAAAAGAATGAACACATACATAGCTTCCTTTCAATTACATGTTGCTTCCAGATGTAAATCTGCCTCTGCAACACACTAAGCATCATTTTTAAGATGTTGGACTTCTTGAATGAATAGATGGCACTGATTGTTTTACTCCTTTTTTACACTTTACAGTTTTATTCTAAACCAAGATTTTTGGACTTGCAAAGAGGTATTATTGCAATAATGCACTTTTCATACTTGAAATTTCTTTATTTGTATGATATAAAGTTATTACTTTAAACAAAATGCAAGCTGGGGGGGATTTGTTTATGAAGTTATTTGTGTAATTTATAACAAGAGACTTTAGTAAAGAAAAAGTTTGCTAAAACTCACCTTGTTCTCAGTATATATTATGGTCATGCTTGCAGAAAAGTGCTTTATGAACTTCACTGTGAACTACTACTGGCAATTGAGCAACAGCAGTGATCTAACTGGTATTTAACTCTTTACTTTGTTATAAACCTCACTATATCTGAATTATTTTGAGGCTGACACTCTGAGATCAATTTGAGACAAAATACCTCTAAAAATCTCACCTTGTTTTATGTAAGTTCAGCAGTACTGATTACTTAATAAAATAGTCGTGCTGAATTATCTATCGAGAGAACTGGCTACCCTGGATTTGGAGAAGGCTGAGGTTCTTAATGACTTCTTTGCCTCGGTCTTCACTCGCAAAAGCTCTGACTGCATCATCCAAGTCTTGGAAGGCAGATGCAGGGACTGTGAGAATGAAGAACTTAGGCCCACTGTAGGAGAGGATCTGGTTCGAGACCATCTTAAAAACCTGAACGTACACAAGTCCATGGGACCTGATGAAGTCCATCCGCGGGTCCTGAAGGAGCTGGCAAATGAAGTTGCTAAGCCACTGGCCATCATATTTGAAAAATCATGGCAGTCAGGTGAAGTTCCCGACGACTGGAAAAAGGGAAATACAACCCCCATTTTCAAGAAGGGAAAAATGGATGACCCAGGGAATTACAGACCAGTCAGTCTCACCTCTGTGCCTGGCAAACTCTTGGAGCAGATTCTCCTGGAAGGCATGCTAAGGCACATGAAAAAACAAGGAGGTGGTTGGTGACAGCCAGCATGGCTTCACTAAGGGGAAATCCTGCCTGACCAATTTGGTGGCCTTCTATGATGGGGCTACGAAACTGATGGACAGGGGCAGAGCAGTTGACATCATCTACCTGGACTTGTGCAAAGCCTTTGACACTGTCCCACACGACATCCTTGTCTCTAAATTGGAGAGACATCAATTTGATGGGTGAACCACTCCGTGGATAAAGAACTGGCTGGATGGCCGCACACAAAGAGTTGTGGTCAATGGCTCGATGTCCGGCTGGAGACCAGTAACGAGTGGTGTCCCTCAGGGATCAGTGTTGGGACTGGTCTTGTTCAACATCTTTGTCGGTGACATGGACAGTGGGATTGAGTGCGCCCTCAGCAAGTTTGCCAATGACACCAAGCTGTGTGGTTCGGTTGATACGTTGGAGGTAAGGGGTGCCATCCAGAGGGACCTTGACACGCTTGTGAGGTGGGCTGATGCCAACCTGATGAAGTTTAACCATGCCAAGTGCAAGGTCCTACACCTGGGTCGGAGCAATCCAAGGCACAGCTACAGGCTGGGCAGAGAAGAGATTCAGAGCAGCCCTGCAGAGAAGGACTTGGGGGTGTTGGTCGATGGAAAAATGAACATGAGCCAGCTTCAGTGTGCGCTCACAGCCCAGAAAGCCAACTGTATCCTGGGCTGCATCAAAAGGAGCGTGACCAGCAGGTCGAAGGAGGTGATCCTGCCCCTCTCCTCTGCTCTCGTGAGACCTCACTTGGAGTCTTGTGTGCAGTTCTGGTGTCCTCAACATAAAAAGGAGATGGAACTGTTGGAACAAGCCCAGAGGAGGGCCACGAGGATGATCAGGGGACTGGAGCACCTCCCGTACGAAGACAGGCTGAGAAAGTTGGGTCTGTTCAGCCTGGAGAAGAGAAGACTGTGTGGAGACCTCATAGCAGCCTTCCAGTATCTGAAGGGGGCCTACAAGGATGCTGGAGAGGGGCTATTCATTAGGGACTGTAGTGACAGGACAAGGGGTGACGGGTTAGAACTTAAACAGGGGAAGTTTAGATTGGATAAAAGGAAGAAATTCTTTACTGAGAGGGTGGTGAGGCACTGGAATGGGTTGCCCAGGGAGGCTGTGAATGCTCCATCCTTGGCGGTGTTCAAGGCCAGGTTGGATGAGGCCTTGGGTGACATGGTTTAGTGTGGGGTGTCCCTGCCCATGGCAAGGGGGTTGGAACTAGATGATCTTAAGGTCCTTTCCAACCTTAACTATTCTATGATTCTATGAATTAATAGAGAGCAGCTACTGATTTTACGCACATCAAGACTGAATTCTTTCAGCTGGTGCTGAAAAGCTGCTTGTTAAATCAGTTACAGGATTATTTAAATTGAACAAAACAACATGGATCCATCTCTCTAGGAGAATAGAACATCTTCAGACTGGTATTGAAGTATTAGTTCCCTTTGTAAAACAATACTTGCATCACTGGAGATAAAACTTGGGTCAAAACTGAAGCCCAAAGCAATGGCCATAGTAGTATCAAGAGCCAAAGGATTCTGCATGGCTCTTCTAAAGCTTTAGAGTGAAGTAAGGCCACACACTTAATCAGTGCTTTGAAGTTCTCAAATTGGGAATCTCCAAGGCCATGAAACTCTTCTCCCTTCTCAGCAGCTTTGTGATAACCTCTGGTTTACAAGGACAGTCCCAGTTCTGCATCTCTGCTTGGTTTGCCAGTCAGTCTGTTGCGTAAGAGATGTGAATGAAATGATGGCTCCTTAAGAGCACTGTGGTGACTGAGCAAATGATGGAGCTGTTAGAAGAACTTGTGTATTTGGGAAATCTGAACTTGTTATTAGACTGTATTTTAACAGGGCTCAGGAGAGCTTAATCAAGATAAAAAGCACACAGGGATCCGAGCATCCAGCTCACTCCCTGTATGCTGATATGGCTGTTTGCCTCAGAACAAGCAACCTGTGGGGCAGGGACTCTGAGGGCAGATATCTTTGAATTCCAAGGCATGAGCAGCCATTTTGTACTGTGAGGATCATTTTGATGCTGCCTTCTGGAGGGTTGTCCAGCAGCTTGTTTACTTTGTAGGAGTTGTGCCTCACTTTGTGTATTCAAGGCAAGTTGACCACGCCTGGGACTTGCTGGTCTTTGCTCAGTCACAGATCCTCTGCCTTGTCTTGCAGCTGAGGGACAGTCCCTCCAGAGCAAGTCTGAGCTCCTGGACTGCGTTAAGGCTGTGACATGTACTTAGCAAACTCTGGTTTGAAAACTCCACCCTGGGTTAACCCATGCTGCCAGAACACACACTGGTGACACCCAAGGAGGAAGTACTCCTGATTTAAGTCTGGGCATTGAACTGAGCCAGGATACCTGGGTGAGGCTTTATAGCCCAATAACCTCATCTCCTTTGGGATGTGAAGGCCCTGGAGTGCTGCAGGTGGGGAGGGCTCACAGCAGAGCTGAACCAGTCTTCGGCAGTGCTTTCCGTTTACTGCTGCTGTCCTCTGCCACAGATGCTGGTGATGGAGCAATGCAAATCCTCCAGAAACAAATACTGGAGAAATGCATGATGCTTTAGTTGGGAAATGTTCACCTTTAAAAAGAAAGCGTGACTCTTACTTCCTTAAGAACTACAGCATGTCATTGTGAAACCGAGGGATTTGCAGTTGTGTGGTTTTATTACATGCTGTTGACTGACTCTCTTTAAGAATGCTTCAGAGCTGATGGGAAATAGGTTCTCGCATGTTTCACTGCTTACACTGTGTGGCCACTGTGCTGCTGCAGTGGGGTCTGGGGCTGTCTGTCTTTGCACAGCTCACCAAATGATGCCAGCTATGAGGATGGGAACCAGCTCTTTGCATTTTTATGGCTGTTTTAGCTCCCTTGGGAAGGGTAGTGATGAAGCACAGATGGAAGAGTGCTGGTGATTCATCTGTCTCTCCCCTGCCAGAGAGGCTTGTTCATGTGTAGTCTGGTTCTGTTACCTCACTGGGGTCCTGCTGCTTCCCTGGGGAGACCGTTTCACAAACCAACACGCTTCATGACTAAGGATTTTCCGCCAATCTATCTTTTTTCAAGCCATTTCTCCCTACGGCTGCCTTCTACAGCCATTGTGCAGATAACAGCCTCTCGGATCCTGAGGGATTCTGATTAGTTTTCCTTTTACCTATTATTAAGTCTTTTTCTTAAAACCTCTGGCTGTGGGTCTCATGTAGCTCTCTGCTAGTAGGTATTCCAATCACACCAAAGGTGCTGGTAGCTGGCAGTGGGGTGTCTCACTGTGGCCTTAGACCATCAGTTGAGGTTGAAATTATTATCCCCAGATTCACACACAATGCTGCAGCACCCACAGCTCTGGGGATCCACAGCTGTATGGTAAGGGGCTGAAGTTCCCTTTTCCAGCTTTAGGGAAGCAGAGTCAAGGAGCTGGGGCTCTTCCTCAGGGCAGGAGGAGAGCTGTTACCTCCTCTTTGGGGGTTGGTTTGGGTGAAGTTACACCTCTGGAGGAACTGGTAGTAGTTACGTTATGGCTGATTTCTGACAAGAGCCTTTAACAAAGTTCCTTTATTCCTGGGGTGGTCTTGCTCTTTCCTCTTGAGCCAGTGGTACTCTAGGTAAATCAACAGGGCTTCTGCAGTTTAGGAGACACATAATGTATTTTAATACTACCTGTTGCTGTTTAAAGCTGTTATTTGTGACATTTTCCTGCTTCCTGTGAACCATGCTCATCTAAAGTACATAGCAATGTGCTGGGTGGTCTGGACTTCCACTCTGGGTACTGTCAGCTCTACAGCATCTGCCTGCAGCTTGTGCTGTTCCTGTTTTACCAGGGCTGGCAGGGTCTTTCGTGCCTAACTAATGTTTCCAGAGCTTTAGTGCAACTCATACCCATACCCCTTTCTCCATGTAAACGGCTGTCCAGGAGTCCAGCGGAATTCCTGACAGCTCCTCTCTCAACACCAAGTTGCTGTAAGTGCTGTGCCGTAGGGATGGGGATGGCACCTCTGCTGTGGAACAAAGAGCTCTTCAGCAGTTGCTGGGATGCTGAAGAGCTGGATCCTGCCCAGCAGCAGCATTGTTATGCAGCTACAAACCCAAGCTTTCAGCCCAATTAATTTGTTTTACACTGATCTAAGCAGGGACCACAATCACCTGCTTCTTGTATTAATCTTTTCATTAACTCTTAATGAGGGCGTGGAGCTATGTCCATGGTATAGGTATCACTGAATTCAAACACTTTAAATTAGTGGAAATTCAGAATTAATTAGAACTGTGAAAGGCAAGAAAATCCACCTCAGTCATTTGGGCCAGCATAAAGCAGTAGTTGATTTAATACAATTAGTGCAGAGTCAGGACCCAAGCCACTTCCATGTTCTACAGGGAGCATCCCTGCTGTCTCCAGGGGGGGGAGAATAACCCAAAGAAAATGCGGAGCTGCTGGTCTGCTGAGGGGAAAGTGGGTTAGAAACTCCTGCCTGGGGTTTGTGCCTGCAGGCAAAGTCTTCACCCCTAGAACAAGCAGAGAATTGTCCTTTGAACACTTGCAAAGCTGAAAACGTGCATCAGACACTTGCTGAAAAATAGTGTAGAGTCTCTAAAAGTCATCTTTTCAGCACAGGGAAAGGGAAAACAAAGGTTATTTGCAGCTGGTGGTAGCCAGTAGGTACACACATTCTCTGCACACCATACAGCAGTATGAAAGCCAGACACATTTGGCAGTCTTCATTTATTCAGCTTAAAGATTAAAAAAAAAAAAAAAAACAACCAAAATAAAAATCAATAAATAAACCAGACATCACCAAGGAAACACTACATTGAGTGGAGTACCATCAGGAACGTTAAACAGAACCCCACCACAGCTTAAAGTACCTCTCCACACCACAAAGAACGACCATTTTGTCAAGCCTCACTGTTCACAAACACGACTGGCTGCTCTGTACGAACCTTCGTGTGTTCATAATGCCCTATTCATTGATACAGGATTTGTCACTCTCTCCACACAAAACCCCACTGTTCAGACCAGGGCTTTGTACATTATTTGCTTGCCATTGGTGGCAAAAGTGCTAACACGATTTATCCAATCTCTTAGCAAGAGGGATGCTCCAAAGCAGCACAAGTCCCTCAGGCTGGGGTGGGGGTTTCCCTGCTGGCTTGCTATGCCATAAGCATAAGCAGTTGCCCGCACAACCACAGCCCCACAGCCCTGGGAAGCTTGAGTACAAAGTTGAACACACTCCTGCCCAATGCAAATCACATTCCCATTGAGTCCTAGGAGCCCCACTGAAGATGGGGTGTTTTCTCTGCCAGACATTCCAGTTTCCCAGTTACCTTTGCCCCATTCCAAACCACACGTTGTGGTTGGGTTTGTCAGAAAAGAAAATTATCCTGAAAACAAAGTTATCAGCTAAAGTGCAGGACCCCTGCAGCAAGACGTACCCAGCCATTTTTAAACACAGCACATCAGGTTTAGCTTAGCCCATAGGGATTCTCCCCTACCCGCACAAACAGTAACAAATTCGGTTTTGGAAAATAGTGCCTATAAAACTTGAGATGCACCAACACATCATCAGCACTTCAGTGAGGTTCCGTGGCAAGAACAGCATTAAGGCCTGTTCTGTATCACTCATTCTGCCCAAGAGAAGCACTGTCCCTACTCAAGCAAGCTACATCATCCTTCTGTGAAGTACAGGCAGCAGAACAGTCCCCTGAGCTGTACTTTGCTATTGAGAAAAGAATCGCAAACCTTTAGAAAAATACAATGCAAGAAAAAATTTGACATAAAAATATATACCTTTGGTTAAAAACCACCCCTTTAACAAGAGTCCTTTGTAACTCAGCGAGAACAAAAGCTTCACTTAGACTGAACAGTAGTAAAAATTAGTTCTAAGCGCTTATTTCCTAACCCAGAGGACCCTTCTAAAATGTCAGTATATTTTTTCCCCCCAGGATTTACACATTTGATGATCAGTATTTATAGGGATTGTTACATTTGCAGCAATAACTCTGTAAATTTTCCACAAAGAGAATGTTTGTAGCATAAGCTCCTCCACCAAGAGTCTTTATGGAAAAAAACCAAAAACCAACCAAACCTAAAACCCAAACCCTCGAAGTTCTTAGTTAAAGAACCGCTGAAACATGTAGTTTTCTTCAGATACCGAATAGCCAAACTTCTTATAGAAATCCACATTTTTTGGCAGACACTCAAGCGTGATTTTGTAACAGTTCAGTCTCTTACTTAGCAATGTGAGGGTGGACGTTAATCTGAAAAAGAAAGAAAACCAACAGTTCAATGAAGCTGGCCTGGAACACCGGATTGATTAAAGTTATCAGACCTACAATACTAAAGCTTTGCAGCACTCTGCATTTGCCTTCACTGCACAGGACAGTCAGTATCCCAAGAAACAAACAGACCTAAGTACCAGCATCTTGCAGACAACTTTATGCTTCTGTTTGAAGAACCTCAGCTGGTGATACCTTCTGGCTAAATTCTTGTCACATGCCTGCCTGAGGAGGATCTGCCCCGCAGCTTTAGCTGCAGAGCCAAGCTCCAGCTCACCCTCCAAGGCCTGATGAGCCAGCTTAGCTGCTGGTTCCCATCAGGGACAGAAAGCAGCAGGCTGAGGGCTTGCTGCCTGCTGCTGCTGCTGAAGGGCAACAGTGGGAAAATACTTACAGTTTACCAAGCTGCTTTCCTCTGCACTCCCCGCTTACTACGACATCTTCTATCCTTCCTCTCTGTGAAAATACAGGCAAACGTTAGTTGAACAGAGCACTGTTGTGTTAGTTTCCTTTCTGCTTATGCTTCACACTTGGATTTTCTGCTGTTTAGACACCACTCCTCCAGCGATCAGCACATTTATAGTGCCCCTTCCAGCACCCAGCAGGAGCAGCAGCCCCACCACAGCCTTTCCCTGCCAAGAGATTTGTATCTCTAGCTCCCTGTTTTCACACATCTAGCTGGGACTCCCTCTGCAGCAGCAAGATCTTCAGCCATCTGCTCCATCAGAACCATGTCTGACTAGTTCAAAAGCTCACTGGGAGGGAGAATGGGACAGCCATCCAACTGCTCTTTCTCCTTAAGAAAAGCCAAAGCTTTCCCTTACTATTTATCTGAGCAGCCAAGAATGGGAAATACTTTTAAAATGCAGAAGATACTACATCACACAGTGACACCATAAAAATAACACACACAGAGTCAGGGACAGGATCTTTTCCCTCTCTTTAAAGCTGCAGCGAGAGAAGATACCTTTGCACAGGAGTGAGTGAATTTATGTTCTATAACCAGCGTTGCTGTAGCAACAATCTGTCCAAGATTTGTATCTTCTACGACAGTAACGTAGTAATCTCCAGATCTCTTCATGTGCTCAAAGGTTTCTGTGGGAGCAGACAGACAGCACAACAGTCACTATTAATCTCAGATTAAACTGCTGTGAAGTCTGACACTTGCGACAGGTTCTGAACACTCATCACTGCAAAGTTCAGGATCATGAAGATAATGCACCCAACACCCCAGAACCCAAAAGCCACAGAGTCAGATTAGCCCAGAGACAGAACCAGGAAAATTAAATAACTTTTCCTCAGCTGCCAAGAGATCCCTCCTTCCCCAGCATCTCTGTCTCTTAGAGGCACTATGACAAAGGTGGCAGCACCTCCTCTAGGCTATTTTACATTTTGGTTGAACCAGTGAAGTGAGCTCAGGATGCTGTTGAGCTACAATCAGAGGCAAAGCCTCTGCCTCACTACTAGTGCTTCAGTAATTCAGCCAAGACAAGTCATCACCCAGCAGCCCCTCCTAAAGCTCAGCCTCAAAAGCAGGTATACAATTTAGGCGTGCCGCAGTGAAGAAGCTATCCTTCAGGATAGCTGCAACTGGATTCCACACCAGGTGCCTTGGGGGAACTGAGTTAATATTCCCTCTGGCATCAAGCAATTGGAAGCCTCACACCCAAGTAGATTTGCTGTCAGCATCACCATCCTTTGGCTCCCAGCAACCTCTATGGAAATGCCAAGAAATAATGATATACTCACTGATAAACTGCTCTGGGCTTGCAACTCCAGTTTCAGTCAGCTGACCCAGAACCTTAAAAAAGCCTGTTATAAAAGAAAGGTGAGGAACAACCCTCAGTGAGAAACAAGAGACACACAATTAGCTCCAAACAGCACGGAGCAACCCAACATGGCTGTTTGGAGAGTTAACATCCCTATGGCACCATCCAACTCAGTTGTACGTAAAAGCCTGTGCTCCATATATTACAGAACTAGACTGTAATCTTAAAATCAAACTTCCGCCTTGTGCAACGCTGAAAGATCAGCAGCAAACTGCAGCCTGAGTGCAGAAGATGCACATGTTCAAGCAAGATATATATAAGCCTGGAATTCTGTGATATTAAGCTGTTTCTTCAGAACAACCTTTTTGTCCAAGTTATAGAACTGAAGAAGTCTTCATGCACCAAGAATAATGCTGGTTTCCATTACTTTTCTATTGAAGGGAACAGTACAACCAACCATACGCTCTCTCTAAAGCTGTGGTGAATAGGAAGGTGTGGATTATTTGGAAAATTACTTGAATTTTGATGATTTTGAGGTTAAAACAGTAAAACCAATTTTGAGGGTCACCCAACACCACACCAATCCATGGTGCCAAGTGCTCAAATTCCTTACTGATAAAAATAACCCGGTCATATAAAATGAGCAATCCTAACCTAGTGTGGGATCACACAGAAATACACAGTATCTAGTTCAGCACCCAGCTTTCCTTTGTGGTGATCATTAAACAGGATTCTACCTCGATTTAAATCAGCCGTGCAAAGTGGTCTTAAAACCAAGCCATCTCCTGGATCTAAAGGAGAAATAGCAGGAGAAAATGTCGTCGTGTTCTCACTCCAGTCGAGTTCATGCAAAATGTTTGGGTCAAACATCGGGGTGTCATCAAGCATCATGGTTGCAACAGGCATCATGGCTGCAGCGGGTGGTCTGGAACAGAATGCACATGGGTAAGCGGCAGTTTGGTTAGCTCTTGTTTTGATCTCTAAATAAGTAATTTCCCCAGGTTATATCATGCCACGGGATGTTCCTCAGGAATGTAAAGAAAGGTGAACAAATTGCTGCTCATTTTATCTGCAACTGAAGCTCCTCAACTTCCACTGGACTAGGTTAATGGGTTAAACAGCACACACACTGACGCCACACATATTATCTAAAGTTGACACGTAGCACTTCTGTGTGCATCCGGGAAGTTTTTTCTCTTGGAAAAAAGCCCCAACAAATAGATAAGACATTGCCTGGGATATTTAACCTCTGTGGCCATCTGAAAAGGAAAGCATCTCATCCTCTCAATAACCCTCCCTAACATACTGGCTACCGATATAGAGGGGATCCTTGGCATTAGTGTTCCATTTAAAGCTGGCGTTAGCAATAGCACACTTTTTCGAACCAGTCTCATCACACAAATGTTTAGTGTCTCAGCCAAGAGGCACTACAACACATGTATGAAAACACAGATAATACAACAGCCTGCACACGCTCACAGCCCATACTGCACTCCTTATGTAAGCCAGTTTGCTCTGTCCAATGCCACCTCAGCTGTTAAGTGCAGCACCTCAGTGTTCACTAACAGGTAAAACACATGGTGCCAAGGTGACAGTGAGACACCTGGTAATGACTAAAGAGAGACTGGGGATTGCGCATTATCCAGAATTAAGGATAAAAGGAAGAAAAAGAATATGTTTTCCTAACTGCCAGATATAGGAAAATAATTCTTACTTTGACACCTGTAGCATCTACTATGAGCAGAGCGTATCAAGGAACCTCTCCTGAGGCCAAGTTCTTTCTGCATCTCCATATTAACTTAGCTGCACCATAAAGTTGTGGTAGTGGCACACCAGTGGACAGGCCAAATAAACATGAAGAAGAAAAAAATTTATTTGGGATTAATGCCCTTCAAAATAAGACATCTTTCAGCCCCTGTTAAGCTGCCAAAAAAAGTACATCAGATGTCAGCTATGAAGCATCTCAGCCTAACTGCAGCATGCAAGCCTCAAAATAGAAGGTGGTTCTGGAAACTCAACTTCTTTAAAACAAAAAAACCCACAAAAATCTTTTTTCTATGCCACCTGCTGATATATGCTGGCCTTTAAATCCCCCTTCTCACCTCAATCTTGCATATAAAAGTAAAAAACCAAAGTTGTTATAGCATTTCAACAGCAATATGAATTCCATATGAATTTTCAAAACAAAACAGTGGGGGAAATGAAGTGCAAAGAGAAACACTTCCATAGCTGGGAGAGCAAGAAGCAAAAATCCAGGTCTTTGAGTCCCAGTCCAGAGCTTCAGTGATCAGATCACACCAATGTGTGCAGAAGACTGCAAGCCCATCACTAGTGTATTCATTATGTCAGTGCTTAGCAAAAGTGAAGTCCACCTCATTCCAACCACACATTCTGTATCTCTGTTCCTAGATCTCAATTATTCTAACCTTGCTGTTACCCTGTCCCGTTACAAAGCCTTCCTAGTATTCACGACAATGTTCTGTACTGTACAGACTAGAATCTAATTAATTTCAGCTCAAGGTTACAGAATACCAAGCACACAAAACAGTATAAAAGCACATGAAGGAAATAAATTTTTTGATGCTCTTCAAGTAGTTAGCGACAAACTAAAAGTTATTTTTCAAACTACATCCATCACAGCTGGAGCAGGATGAAGCTTCATGCATCTTCTGGAGTCAGGGATATGACTTGCTCAATAAAAATGCATTGACTAATTAAAGAAAAGGGTTCAAGGTGCAGCAAGGAAGAAGAGCTCTGGCCTGTTTCGACGCGTTGCCAGTTTCTCCTCCAGGAAACCGTGTGCTGGCCCTGGTGCGCATCTGAAACCTCTCCAGGGCATCCTGGACTTCCCACAACGTGTCGGGAGCGGGACGGGGCTGTGCAAGCGCACATGGAACCTCCGGCCCCTCTCAGCCGACCTTTCTCCTTCCGCTGTGTCCCGCGAAGGCGGCGGGGAAGGAGCCCGGGGTCCCAAGAGAAGCTGCCTGCCCGAGGGAGACCCACCCCCGAGGAGCCAGTGTGCGGCCGGCCGGAACTCTGCTGCTCCCCAGCTGCGGGCCCTGCCCCGAGGGGCAAGAAACAGCCCCGCACGTGCCCTCGGTGGGGTCCTCACCTGAAGCAGCGCCTTCGGGGAAAGGGGAGAGGGAGAGCTCCACATCACCCCTTGCGTGACTCCCCGGGGGGTCCACACAGCTCCCTTCAGCTGCAGCAGCCCCTTGGAGCGGTCCCCTTCACCTCACACACTACCCCTCGGGGGGTTCTCCTCACCTCACACACTGCCCCTCCGGGGAAGGGGTGTCCGCGCAGGCCCACCCCTTATACACAGCCCCTCGGGGCGACAGAGCGCCCTGCCGCCCTTTCCAGCCCCTCCGGGAGGTCCCCAAAGAGGCCGCCCCTCACGGGGGTACCAAGGAGCCGGCGCCCTCCCCACAGCCCCTCAGGCGGCGCGCACCACCCCCCCCACACACTCACCCAAGCACGAGGCCGCGGCGCCAAGTGCCGCCCGCACCGGCTGCGCCGCAGGCGCCGCACGGACGTGGCAGGGGGGCGGAGACGGGCGGGCACTCACGCACGCCAGCGCGCAGCCAATCACCGCCCGCCGGCCCCGCCCCAGCCCCGCGCGCCCGGAACTCGGGGCCACCCCCGCCCCGGCCCTGCGACCTCCGGGAACAGCCCCGCCCCCGCGCGCGGATTGGGCGGTGGGCGGTGTGGCCACGCCCCCTCCGTGAGGGAGATCCCGCCCACACGCGTAGCGCTTCAGGCCTGGAGAGGGCGGCAAGATGGTGGGGTTGCTATGTGCGGTGCGCCTGCCCGCCCTCGCTCCACCTCAGGGGCATGGAAGTGTTTGTCCTGGCAGGGTTTTGATGTCTGAAAGTACACCCCGCACCCCTGAACGAGCATCTCCCAGGGGCGAAGGGAGGGCAGGGGCCCTCAGCACAGGGAGTGATTTGAATGGGATGTGGGGAGCCGTGCTGGTTGCAGAGCCGTACAGGGTTGCTCTCGTGGGTCATTCCATTCTTTCTCTTTACAGCTCTTTTTCAGCCTACGACTGAAGATTGTGGTATTTGTTTTGACTGACTGCAGGACTTTATTCTGGGGGAAAGGGTAAAACTGAGGCCCAGCCACATGAGGTCAGTGAGGGTGATACAAGGCTTCTCAGAAGCAGCAGATCACTGGTAGCTGGCACTGTAATTGCTGGCTGTTCCTGCGTTGTCACTGGGGTTTGGCCTCCGGAGTGCCTCTGGGAAGCTGTTTGGTGTCTTGAATCCAGAGCTGGCCAGATCTCAGGACAGGCTCATGGGCACCTGTGGAGGGATGGCTCAGATGAAAGGATTATACAAAGGTTCCTCATTCTCCTGAGGAATTGCAGGTGGCAGCAGCTTTTATAAAGAAATAATCCTTCCCTTTGATACTTTTCATCTCTGGGAGATTGTTTTTGGAGGCTCTGTCACTCCCCTTGGAGAAGACTTGCTGTCCTGGGATGGAATGAGCTTTGTTCAGCCTCCAAGGCTGGCAGGGGACCTGACTGAGGGGGTTTCTTACTTTTCAATTAAATCGACAACAACAAAAACCTAACTTTGAGATCACCTTGAGAAACTGTTTCATAAATAGCTGAGGTCAAGGCTCAGATGTAGCATGGAGCTGGAGGCCTGCTGCACAAGATAATTATACAATGTGCTTCTGAGACATGATTTTCATTTTCCATGTTTCTTCCCCCTGTTACTTTACCCTCAGAATGATTCACTCTCTGTTACCCTGGAAACAATCAACATCATGACTTAGTTTTCAATTCTGCAGGCCTAGAGTGACCAGATGACACACGCCAGCCTCCCTGGGCTCAGGCACACCCAAAATCTGGGGGTAGTGCTCACCCCAAGTTTGTCCAGTGGAGTCAGGGTTGAGGGCTGCCTGGGTGAATCACTGCGACTGTTAACCTTTCACTGCAAAGGAGAGGCACAAACTGGGTGTGAGCTTTCCCCTCCTGTCCCTTTTCTCATTTCTTTTGTTTTGAAGGATGAAGAGAACTGGGATGATCCCATTCATGCTGAAAAATGAACACCATGTCTTGTTTCCGTGCATGAAAAGAAACGGGGAAGCGCTACTTCAGCTGGTTAAACAGGGAAACTGGGGGTGAGGACACATTTTCCACTGTGTGAAAAATGGCAGATGGTGATATAGCTTAATTCCTTCCATGGTGTCTTTTCCTTGATGGAAAGATTTTACAGATGTGAAGTAGATTTTGCATTTGCCTAAGTATCTATGGATAGTCAAGGCTTTTTAAAAACAAAATCATGCCATAACAAGGCCATGACCACATGGGGTCAGCCCAGCTCTCCCCAGTGACGCTTAAAGCAGAGGTCCTGGACCTGCTAGGGGAGTACAGTGGGGTTTGGACAAGCCTTATCCAGGTACATCCTCACAGTTTCCAGCAATTGGCCGTGTAGAGACATCCTGACCCAGAAGGTACATCTGGCTCATGGTACTTAATAGCTATACAGTGCTATCCTTGATGCTGGTATCTCAGCTTCTGACCTCCAGAGCTTCTCCTCTGCTGGAGCGTAACATTGCAGGGAAAATCTGTTGGTTTGGTTAAACCTCTTGCCCTTCCATTATTTTTTTTTTTTTTTTAGCCCTGGAAACTAGTTCTGTCCTATTTATCACCACAGATACTGACTTCAGCTTGGCTTGAGGACAGCAACCATTCTGCACATGGATTTTGTAGCAGCAGAAGTCTAAACTGGATCAGGGAAATGACCTGGATGGAGAAACTTTCTGAGGGAAAGGTGAATTGGCCAGGGGTGGGAACAGACCCTCTTCAACTGCATTTGCAAGCTGAGAGCAAAGAAACCTGCCCCACTGGAGGGGTTTAAACTGAACAGTGCATCTGTCAGTGCTGCTGAAGCCCTCATCCATTTCGGGAGCCCAGAGACATAGAGAAGGGCTGATGTTGTGAGGGGATTCACCTCTCACAAAGATTTGCTCTTTACCCCTTGTTAGGGCCTATCCAAAACCCTCTGGCAAAACCTGAGCCGACCACATAGGCAGGGCAGGACTGGGCCAGCTGGTTTTCAGCCACCCCCTCCCTATGAGCTACGTTTTAAGTTTTTTCTCTGATTCTAACCACATTGGAAGGAGATGGCAGTGCTCTTACAGGCTTTTAAAAGAGAGATGGCCAGTGGGGAAGGACTGGATTAGGGTATCCATCAAGAGGAAACCAGATTTGCAAAGGCTCCTGAGGCTTTCCACTCATGAAGAACAGGCTTTGCTTGCTACTGAAAGCTTGGTGAGAGACACGTGGCCGCTGATGAGCTCTCACATCTCCTTGACACAGCCCCAAGTCCCATCCGGTGGCTTTTTAAAGGTCAAGCAATTAGGGCCAGTGAGGATTCACAGCAGCCAACAGATAAATCTCTCCAGTACTTCCAAGGCCAGGATTTAGTTAGTGAAGAGCAAGGGGAAAGTTGCAATAACAGATTTCCACTTGTGTCATGGATGTGTCCATCTCCTCTTTGCTGGTTCCACTGCAGTGTATTTTGTTGCAGCAGAAAAAAAAAACAACCCAGCAGAGTGATATCCTCTGACTGCTCCAAATTTGCCAGCACTGGAACAAGGCGATCAGGAGTCAGGGAAATTGCAAATTCGTGACCGTGGGACAGTCAGAAAGATGGGAAGGGAGCCATGCACTTGCTTGATATAAATGTCTGGGTCTAAAACACACCCTGCTTTATGAGGAGAGAAAAAACGCTCTCCTTTCCTTTGGCTGTATGACACAAGGCAGTAAGCACGAATAAATCCTTGACACAATAAAATTGTTTACATTCTGTTTTGGAAACAGACGCCTGGGGCTGGGTATACCTAGGGACCAGTGTCTTTGATTCTTTTTAGCCCCTAGTAGGGCAGGCTGTATCCAGCCACCAATAAATCCCAAGCATGGAAAATCTCTGCAGAATTGCTGCATAAAGCAGCTCCGGGCACCCAGATTTTGCAGAGGACCCAGCGCCTGCTTAATCCCCATCTGTCTGCCAGAGGAAAGAAGAATGCTGCTGTGTCTCCCGAAATATTGCCTGTGGATGGATAATGAGAAACTGAACATGTATTCAAACTCTAAATAAAGACCTGGTAGTCTTTGGAAATGCTCTGCCACCATCCAGATGGCCACCTGGGACCTGGGAAATGGTACTTATTTGGGGTTTGTGATAGCATTAGTGGAGTTATGAAAAAAGTGCATCTGGACCACATGTACCTTGCTGGAAATAGTTATACCATCTTTAGACAAGAAGCTAAAGATCATTTAACTGCAGGGGAAGGGGAAGTGTTAGGAACCACAGATGTGTCACAGCCCCCTTGCTTTCGGAGGGAAGCAGAGGCTGCCCCTGGCAGAGGCAGCCCTAGCACACTATCCATGGAGGCTGGAAGAAGTATGAGTTCAGTGTCTTCAGGTTTTCTTGTCTCTCCTGTCCATGGCCCAGAAACACTATCTTTTAGGTGGAGAAAGTCTCCACCTGAGGTGAACAGAAACATTAATACTCAAATCTTGCAACTTAAAGAGTCCAAGCTGGGGCTTAAAAAACATGCAAAAGGGACTCCAGCAAGGAACGTGCTTATCGCTGTCATGCTCCTTTGGATGTGACTAGTTTATAAGAAATAAAATAGTATCAGGTCACCCCAAAAAACTGGAGTTGGGATCAGATCAAAAACAGATCTGATATTATGGGGAACACAGCCCAAATAGTACTTTTGATCCCGAAGTATCCTGAACCTGCGCACAGTGGGTACAAGTGCATTGCAGATAACCAGAGATTTACAGTCCCTACAGGTAAAAGGACATTTCTCATCAGCTGCAGAGAGTGCTCCGAATGACAGATCTCCCCAGCCTTCCCATACAAAATGAGCACACTGTGGATTCGATAAACTATCTTCTCTGGATGGATTAGTGAGTAAATAACAGCTTTTACCTTTTCCTCTTCCACCAAATACAAGCTGGTGGTGCCAAGGTTGCATTTTCCTAGCAACTGTCCCTGCAAACATGCTGTCTCACCCAGTGTCCCATCACTGGGCTGGTTAAAGAGGACCTTCCTGTATTTCCCAAAGGTTAAGACCTCTCTATGAGCTTGATTAAATTCAGGACTAATGCTTCCTCAAAGGAAATACAGCCCTGATCTCTTGTCCTCCCCTTCCATGGATGCTGGGAGATACATTTGATGGACAAAACTGCCCTCTGTGCTGGGGCAGTCGAGGTTTGGGTATGGGCAAGTGTCCATCCTGAACAATCAGGTCACCTGAAACCTGAAGACAGAGTGGCCTCCCTGCCAGGATGGGTGTCAGGAAGGGCTTTGGAAAGAAGCTTTAGGCAGGAGGGAGCTCTCACAATTCAGTTGTACGTGAGTCCCAGCTCTGTGGCCATCCCAGCTGAAGGCTCAGTGGAGCCATGGCAGAAAAGCCTTGCCATGTCCCTCGGCAGCCGGCTGCTGGTGGAGCTAAACATGGGGCCTGGGAAGAAGCACACCCTGAATCTGGGCTGCTGAGCAGACAGAGGATAATATTGCCATGTGAGCCACTTGGCAGGCTTCATCTCTGCTTATCCATCACGGTGGAAATGCTTTATCTTCTGCCCGAGCTGCACTGTGTGCGCAGTGATAAGAGGCAGTTGTTAAACAGAAGCAGAAGCCAATGTTCCCTTGGTCTCCGATTTCCAAGGTTACAGAGACAAAAAATAAAATGGTGGCTGATTCCTATGCCCAGAGCTGGCAAATTGTGGGCTGGAGTCCCACTGGAAGGGCAATGGGGCTGAAGCGAGCAGGGCCTGAAAGAGGCTGAGCAGGCATTTGGCTTTTCTGCCTTCCTTCCTTCTTTCCCTCCTTCCTTCCTTCCTGAGGGATGGGCATAGGGTCTGGATGAGACAGGAGGCACTTTCCAGCTCTTATTTTTGTTAATCTAACTGCAGATGGATCTACTATTGAGAAAAAGAGAAATGAAAGAAAGCCAGAACATGTGGTTGCAGAGAACAAACTCAGATTTAGGGGATTTTAGCACTGGGTGTATTGGAGCACTGAGAGGTAGACTGTGACAAGATACATGTTTGCTCTGAGTTCCCTACCAGTTTTGAGCCATATGGTCCATCCACAGAGATGTCCATGCTGTAGGAAGTGCCAGGGAGGAGTGAAACTTCAGGTGAGTGAAGGACTCGGGGAGTCACTCATGAGATGGCCATGAATCTAGTGTGTGAGACCAGTGACTGGCAACTGGGGTGGGAGGGGACAGCTAGGCTTTTGATCCAAGCCCGTCTTGCCAGGCCATTCCTTTTCCCTCTAGGTGGAGTTGTTATACATCACATTGCAGCTTTCCCGTGTCTGGACCTGCTCCTGCAGCTGGGCAAACGAGGTCCCTGCCAGTCTGCCTGCATCCCTCTTGCCCAGGTGCTTTGCTGCTACTTAGTGACCTGAATTTAACGAAGCACAGCGTATGTTGGAGGGCTTATGCCTGTGTGTTCCATGTGTGGGATGGGAAAGATGAGCTGTGCTTTGGTTGTGTGAGGGCAGGGGAAGGATGAGGGTTGCTCTAAATGAAACAAGAGAGATGATAGATAATGCTGGGAGGTACCATGGTCTTCGTGGAGCATCTTCCCTTCATTCTGCTTTACGAGCTTCTACTTTCTCTTACCTTGTGGTGCGGTTGGAGGGGAGGAAAGCGAGGCAGGAAATCCTGCAGGGCTATTTTTGGACTCTGGATTAATTAATGGCGTCTTTAAGGGGCGGGAATTAACTTGGTCACAGAGGGCTTCTAGGACAATTTGGGAGGTGTTAGTTCCAGATTTTGCTCATTCCCAGGCCATGGGGACATCTGAGATAGCACAGGATTTGGCTGTGTGTGCCAGGGGAGCAGTTGGGGCCTGGTTCTGTCCTGTGCACCATGCTGTTCCCAGGGGCTGGTTAACCTTTGGGGCAGTGTAGCTGTATATCTCTGCCACGTGCAGAGCTGCAGGGCTGAGAGGCTTGGTCTGCTCATCTTTCAGGTTGCTGGAAGTATTCTTTTATTTCTTTTTTTTGCAATTGTGCATTAAAGAAAAATGTTAGAAGTGCTCACCTAGTGCTCATTGCCCTAGCAGTGACGTTCCCTGCTCTCAGCAGCTCTTCCAGGATCTGGCACTGCAGTGCTTTTGAAGATTTAACACCCACTCCCTCCCACCCCGTCATTTCCCTGATGGTCCAGACATGTTCCCAGCAGCTCCTCCTGTTTATAGGAAAGGGAAAAAACATTCAGGAGATAAAACGGCTGCCCCCGGCCATCACCCAGACTCTGAAGTGGGGGGGGTTGCCGTCAGGGAGCCCCTCGACTATAAGGCCTTGTCCTTTGAAGTGCCTGAGACATGACTTTCAGCTGTGAGAGGATGTGAATCAGATGTGGTCCCTGCAGACAGCCGCCTGGGACAGGGCACAGCACAGACTGGTGCTAGAGGTAACCTCAGGGCAGCTCTGTCCTCCTGGCAGGGTGGGTAGGGATGGGGACACCTTGGGGTCTGGGTTGGCCAAGGGCATTTTTACCATGTGTTTGTTTGGGGTGGAACATCATGGTGTGCCTTTCATCGGGGGAAGTGAGGCAGAGAGGATGGGGTGATCTTTTTGCTGGGCCAGGACCAGAGCCTGCTTGAGCCTGGGCACAAGCCCAGCTCCCAGTGATACACCTAGAGCCTTTCCAAGGCTTACTGGGCTGCTTCTTTCCAGGTTTGCCATTCCCAAGAGCCCTGTTGGCCCCTCACTGCCCCCTCACTGCCTTTGTAAAAGCAAAACACACAAAACTCTTTCCTTGAGGTCACTAATAGTGAACAGCAGCTCTTTGTTTGCCCTCCTGCCTAAATTTGCTGACAGCCATTAGGGAAACCAGGAGCCCAGTTTTTCTCAAGTGTCCTAGGTGAGGTCTGTCCGTATCTGTCGCTTGGAAGAGATAATACCCACAGTTACTGTGGTAAGGAACAAGGGAGACCTTCACCACATCTAAACACAGTGAGGGCGTCCCTTGGATGCATTGCATGATTGCATGACAAGGTGCCCCTCCTGCTCCTGGGCTGGATGTGAGGAGCACAGCTGTGGCTTGCTGATAGCTCCAACCTTATTCACCTGGGATAAGGTGCTGGGTATTGGTGGGGATTGCATTTGAGATGCTTGATGTTGTCAGTGCTGAAGCCCTAAGAGGAACACACAAGGAGAGGAGCCCTGTGGAAAGGGATGTCGATGTCAGGGAGCTGGCTGCAGGTTCCCCTCTACTTTCTGTCCAGGGCAAGCTGGCAGCAGAGCCAGCTGGAAACACAGTGGTGAAGCAGATGAGCTTATTGATGGGCTTATTCTGCAGAGGACCATCACCCCCTCTCCTGCTGCTGTGCCCATGGGGTAGAGGTAACCCGGAGCTTGGCAGTGGTGCTCTGCCCTGAGATTAGGGAATTGCACAGGAGGAGCAACGGAACCACTGCTGTCTCATCCTGCATGCTCCAGATGGCGCGGGCCTGGTTTGGAAGGCAGCGCAGGGGCAAGTGTTGTCTTTTCTTGGGCAGGCTGGGACCACGGGGCTTCACTTTCTCTGGACACTGCTGCAATTCCCTTGTGGCCCCTTATGCTTGTCCCCAAGCCAAGCCAGTGCCTCCCTCTGGGACATTTTCCTGGGCAAGGGACAAAGGGGAGCAACTCCCAGCCGGGATTGCTGGCGAGTCAAATTTCTAACCCCAATCCTCTCCCATTTCCTTTACACCCCCTTTCCCAGGCAGGAAATCAAAGCCCAGCTTGCTCATTAGAGGCTGACCAGCTGCTGACCAAAAGCCAAAAACAAAAATCCCCAACCCCCAGAGCAAATGCTTTATTTGATCAAAATGCTGCTTTCTCAGAGCAGGGGGAGTGGGAGTCCTGCAGCCAGAGGCTTCCCACCAGCCAGAGAGCTGCGGCCTCACCGGGAGCTCATAGCACAGGGGAGCTCCGTTTTCAGGGCTTTGTCTTACTATGGATCAAAGGGAAAACTCTGAATTGTCTCAGTATCTGACAGGTTCTTGCATATTTGAGTCACTGTGAAATATGGGGTTGGCGTCTGGGCTCTAGGAAATATTTTGATGCTCCTGTGTCAAGGTAAAAAAAGACCCCCCTGAAGTGCAAACGCTGCAGCCTCTGACACGGATCAGATGGAATGCTGATCAAACCGACGTGAGCTGGTTCCCTGGCAGCTTTTCAGGGTGATTTTGGCATTTTGAGGTTTTAAATTCTTCTTAATCTGGTGTTTCCCATCCTCTCCTTCCCCAGTGCATTCTCACCCATTGGCATGGCTGTTTTCAGTGAGGAAGGTCTGGGTTTCCATCCCAGGGGCATTCAGGCCTGGGGCCTTGATAACACCCTGGGAAAAGTCCCCCTTTGCATTCTGCAGTTATGAAAACCAGACGGGAGGGCTTAAGAGAAACCAAAGAAGCAGTTTCTGGGGGGAGACTCGAGCCTGAAATATGTCGAACAGCTGGAGGGATGCAGGGGATTTCAAAAGGAAGGCTGGGATGCCAATCGAAATGGGAACAGGCGTGAGGCTGGGCTGCCTGGTCTGCATTGCACTGGTGCTGACGGGAAAAGAAGCATGCGGGGAGGAACTTTTAAAATCTATAACATCCAGCAGATATTTATAGATCTTTTATCTCTTTAGTGCCTTGGTGCCACAAATAAAAGCATACAGTGCTTTTATGATACTTAAAGCAAACAAACAAAACCCCCACTGGTTTCCAGAAAGGTTTTGAGCCATGTGAGCATGGTCACTGATCAGTCTGAATTTAATTAGACTGATAAAACTGCTCCTGCCATCTGAGTTGGTGCTGTTGCTGAGGGCTTTGCCTCTTCACCATCCTTTCCTGCATCAAGATGAGGGTTAATACACCCGGGAAGGGAGGGTTTCTTGGCAGCTGGACTGAAACAGGCATCTTACATCTGCATGTGGTTTTGTCTCTGGGTTGGATCCTGGCTGGCAGTGGCGACGCCTGGTCTGGGGTTTCCTGCATCCCTGGTCAATGCCAGGTAAATCCCTTGTGGCCCTGAGTGCCCCCAGGGGTGCCCAGAGCCCCTCTCATGCAGCACACAAGGCAGGTCAGGATGAAAGGTGCTGCTCATCTCAACCCTTCTGATGCTCAACAAAGTGGGGGGCTTGGAGGGGCTGGACGAGGCAGGGGAAGGCAGTTGAATTCATTTGCGATGCGAGCACCAGGAATTTGAGAGCCCCTTCCCAACCCAAAGGCTGGAAAGTCCCCAGTGTGCTTCCTGCAGGGCTAAGATGCTGAAATGACTCATGCAGTTTGGATGATTAATAAATAATTGATTAATTTGATGACCTTTCTTTAGCCCTTGCCTACCGGAGGAAGCCCCACTGTCCAAGGTGGACATCCCTTGATGGGAGAACGGGGCTGGAGCTTTTGGAAATAAATCCCATGCTCCCACATGTCCCGGTTGTAGGCAATAACCCGGCTACTTTCGTAGTGGTTGGGGGTCATTTTGTATTATTGCCCCCCCAAACCAGCAGCTTCCCCAAATATCCTTTGATTCACAGCAGCAGGATGTGCCCCTGAACCCAGGCCATGCGGCTCTCGCCCCCTCCCTTGCTGCAGGTGACAGCCTTGTTTTAGAGATACTTCATTTTTGCTTTGTTTTTAAATTTTCCACGGGTCTGTGAATCTCTCGCAGTACAAACCTCTGCTGTTCCTGCTCTAAAGCCGCTATGTGACTTGTCCATCTGCGTGGTATTGAATTACTTGGGGCTTAAAAAGCTGTATGAATCCCAGACGACACCATGGCCAGTACCTTGCTCAGACAGGCGTGCGAAGCCCCATGGTGCACTAAGTGAAGTGGTCTTTCACCCTGGCAGCCGGTTTGCATCAGAACCTTGCAGTGAAGTGATTTATTCTTTCCGTTTCCCCCCATCAAGGTCCTCAAGGAGGGTCATCAAGGGAGGAGCATCCATCCCACAGCCCTGCCTGCTGATACAGGGCTGGAGTAATCCCATATTTAGGCACCTCCGATGCTTGTTTGGGTTAAAATGAGGTTTAAGCAGTGCTGTGGGCTCTGAACATCTATCCCCATAATGTGCTTATCGAGATAGTTTGAGATAATTGTTTTTCCCCAGGGCAGCCACCAGATTGTGGATGTTAGATGGTTACTGCTCTTCTTCACCCCAAGGGGCTGTGGACACCCACAGGCTGGTTTCTCTTTGGTTTTGTTTTTAATTTGGTTTGCTTTGTTTACCTAAAAGGGTCACCCATAGCCAGATTTTATTGCATCAGCAGAATAAACCTCTGCATCCCCCTTCAGTGCTGGTGCTGCAGGAGCTGGGATTTGCATTGCCAAGACCTCCTCATCCTCCGTTGTTTGCTTTAATGCCCAAACACCCTCAAACCCACACAGCCTCTGACACCTCTCCCCAGCACATCACTGGAAACCCTCTGCACCCACCATGTCCTGGATTCCCTTTGACTCAGCATCATCCCAGCAGTGATGTCCGATGAGACGGGAGGAGCAGCAGAGCAAACAGCTCCGTTTCTCCTTGTCCTGCTGCCGGCTGGCTGTCGCTGCCGCCTGTCCCTGGGGTAGACCATCCATCCTTTCCCATAGGCTCCACTCTCACCGCCTCCCTCCCCAAGCCATCTTGCAGTGTGCTCTTGTGCTCCCTCCTCACTCCTGTGTCCAGCCTCAGTGTGTAGCAGTTCCCGTTGAGCTGCATTTTATCTCTCCAGATAAACCAGTCTTTTTTATATCCCCCTGCACTCTCCTCTCTAACAGCTTGTTTCCATTTGTATCTTTTAATCCTAGCAGAAAGGAAAGACATCCTGGAAACCCTGGCAGCCTCCTTTGGATCACCTCGAAGTTCCTGGTGACCCTCTCACTGCTTCCCAGCCTCCTGCAAGCGGCTGTGCTGCTCCCTGCTTCCTACCCAGCTTCTCCCGGCTCCAATCCTTGGGGTTGAAAGCAGCCTCTGCCTTCCCATGCCCCTTCCCCGACCTCCTCTACTTTTCTGCTTAGCGTTTCCTGTCTTATCACCTCCCCCAGCTGCAAAATCGGGCCCCAATTCAGTGTAGTGGAGCCTTGTGGATGTGGCCGGGGATGGATGGACTGGGGGCAGGATGCACCTTCTCCTCCTACCTTTCCTTTCCCTGTTACACCTCCCCACCCCACGTAACCTCAGGCTGTGGAAAAGGAGGTAAATATTTTTCAGCAAGCCATCCCCGTCACACGCTCATCTCCGGTGCTGTTCCAGGCCAGGCACGTTCTTACTGCTGTGCCTCACCCGCATCCAGCCAAAATCCCAGCGCCGTCTGCCAGAAGCGTGCACGCCGCTGCTCCGTTCGCGTGCTTCCTGGGGCTGCCCGGGCTTGTTCGGCAGTGGGGAGCTGCCAGCACCCAAAAGAACAGGCGTGAGGCGGGGTTGGGAGCATCCCCGGCACATCCCAAGCACACCTCTGCCCTGGCAGCGCTCCCATTTGCAGCGTGACTGTGGAACGGGAGGAATCGCCCGGCCCCATCAGGCCGCCCCTTTCCCTTGCTTTTGTGGAGCAAGGGTGCAGCCTGTCCAAGAGCACATAGTGCAAAAACCAGGATCACTGCACGAATGCATCAGTGATGTGGAAACGCACAATTTCCTCTGAGCACCCACCTGCAAGGGAGCAAATTCAGCTTGTGCCTGGGGAAGGTGCTGCGGGTGTTGCTGTTGCTTGCTCTTCTCTGTCCCGCTCAGACATGCAGGTGAGCAGCCATCCTCACCTGCCCCCTTTCCCATCCCTCCTCACCTCCTTCCAGCCCTGCTATGGCTCTGCCATGTTGGGATGGGAGAACCTGAAGCTGGGAGCTGAACCAGATATGGCCAAGCAGTGTTCCTGGCCCCTCCCTCAGGGTGTTTTTGGGCACGGAGCTCTCTTGGTGGTGAATCCTTCACTGACTTCTCTGCCTGGGCAGCACCCTATTCCTGCACAACAGCACTGTATTTGCTGGGCAGCTAGCTGGTCAAGAGCCCTCACTGGTGCATTGTGGCTGCAGGATCTCCCACCGTAGTGCTCCCCTGTGCAGCAAACCCAGTTTCATTTCACTGCCAAATGAAGGGCTGAAATACAGTCAGTTTAAGGCTGACTTGCACATCTATTTTCCTTTTTGCCATTGTAACTGAGCCCAGTGCTCCACCAGCAGTCTTCAAACTAAGTGATGGCAGGATACTGACTCCATGTGTCCTAGCAGCATCCTTCCCTGCATCCCTGGGCTGCTTTGCCACTGCCTGCCTGGGCAGGGAACAGGGCTTTGGCCACACCTGGCCCATCCCTGTGTTTTGCTTTGCTTTTTGGTACCAGGATAAGGTGTTGGGAGGAAGTGTAGGGATGGCAGAGGGTGGTTGGATCACACAGGACATGCTTACAGCCCTGCCGTAGCGCAGTTGAAGCACAAAAACCAGGAGCAGCAGCTGAATATTAAATAAAAGATTTTACTTTTATTTAAAATAAAATGCATTTGTATATAGTCCTGAAACCACAGACTACAGGAACACAACACTGGTTATTCCTCGGCATTAAGTGGGGCAGCAGATCCCTCTCCATTAGTGTTAATATGGTGCTGGCTTAACGAACAGGGAGGTCCTGGCCCCAAGTATGGGTTATTGAGGGTGTTGTGGCACAGCTCTTAAATCCCATTTAACTTAGATAAAAAATTACTGGACTGAAACTGTGGGATTTTGGTTTTTGTTTCCTTTTGTTTCTTGGTTACTCCCCGTACCCCTTACAGACATACTAGAGTTAATGCTGATACTCCAGATCTATGCAATATTCTAGCTGGCTTGTGAGACTAGTTAAAAAAACTGTACAATTTTATAAAATTTGTGTTTTTTACATTAGTTACACAAAACCTATACTTCATAGACCTTTACTTCATATGTAATGAAAAAGTTTGCATATCATAGGCAGAACAGTGACTATGCTGGTGAATACTAAAAGTGTCATAATACAATATGGTGTAAAAATAAAATAAAATTAAAAAAATAAGACAATATAAATGATTATCAAAAGGCAAGTTAACAAATAAAACCAAGCTATAACAGATTAACAGAAGGTCATCTTCGAGTCCACACGCAACTGTCTTCGAAGTCATGTCAGGCACCCGCAGCAGTCCTGGTGCATGTAGTGTGAAAGGAGAGATGGCAGTTCTACTTATGGGTAGGACGACTTCCAAACAGGTCAAATGTACAGAATAAAAAACATGAAGAAAAAGAAAACACTCATGCATTAAACATGATAAATAGACTTCATATAGGTTAAGCCCTGGATGGCTTTACAAGAAGATGGCTTAGAGTTCTTGTAGAAAATTGGCTATTTTAAGTCAGTCAAATCTTATCCTGATCTGCCCATCGGATTCTGTATCTCAAGGCCAGCAGCACGATCTCCCTGGCCCAGATACGGTCTTGTTACAGCAAATTTAACAGAAGTGCTCATTAGTGCACACAGATTAACTGGTCTGGTAATGCAAAAATTGTCATGATAAAAAAAAAGATACATTTCAAGCTTACTTTATTAAGCAGCATATTTCAAAGAACAGCTTTTTAAAGTTAAATATTAATATGGCCATGGGTTTTCCTCTTGGTGTACAGTACATGGGACTCACACCCAACCACTGGTCAGTTTGTAGAACATCTCTTCATCTAAGCTCTCGTTCTGATCTTTCGCTCGTGTCGACAAGAAGATGTAGCCGCCGATGAACTCGTGCACCACTTTGCAATCCACCTCCGTGCAAATGAAGGACACCCGAACGTCGTCTGCAAACTCCACTGTCACCTAGAAAGCAAACCCACAGCATCAGGCTCACCCAAAGGGCTGGCACTGCCACACGCTCTTCCCTCTGTCTCATTCTCCTTTTTCTATTAACCCAGATGCCTTTTCCATTGCCTAAGCAAAATTCAGTGACAAAAATGATGATTTGGACTTGATCCTTATGGCTCCTTTCCAATTTGAGATATTCTATGATTCTAATTTATTTATCGTTTTATTTACTTACTTAAATTCTCGTTAGTTACACCTTTCATTCTCCCGTGACTCTCAGGTAATTACCCAGCATGTCTGCATCTCTCATCGGTATCTTTCCACTTTTTCCTGTGAGTTTTGGTTTTGTAAGTGGAAATTTGGCTGTAGAAATGCTCTATGGGGGCTGGGGGAGCTCATTTCACAGTGACTGAATAGACTGCCTGTTTATTGATGCCCATTACTTTTTTGTCCCCCCATCAGTGACAGCTCTACGGGAGGGAAGGGAATTCCCAGCAGAGTATCAGAGATGAATAACTGGGCTATTCGGGCTTGCAACAGGGTCAAAACAAAGACTCTGAGGCAGAGGAGAAGCTGAATAATTTCTCCAGCAACTCTTATTGACCGCGAACTGCAGGGGAAAAGCCCTCACATATCCCTGGCAAATCTGATGAGATGTTCCACTGAAAAGGAGCAGAAAAAGTTTGCTCATCCAAATTTAACAGTTGGGTAAAAGCCCATCTTGGAGCCTAGTGAAGTCTCTACTGTTGCTTTTCATTACTTACCTGGAAGTTTGAGCTGTACTGCAAATAAAAGGAATTTTAGTGCATATAAAGCCGGTCCATTTATCTTACTGCCTGAGCATCAGTTCTGGTTTGATTTTATTTTGCTGCCTTTGAGTGGGTGTTCAGAGACCAGAGAAAATGGTTACACAGGAAGCATGTAACTGTGTTAAAGACAGGTTCAGGGTTTGCTGTTCTTTTGTTTAAGGGTCATATTCAACTCCACCAGCAGTTAGGACAAGCTTTGCTACATCTCTATGGAGGTAGAAGAGGAGGGAGGAGAAACTGTACCACCTCAGTGCAGCTGGACAGGACATGCTTTAGAAAACAGCACTGTGAAAACCTGACTTTTTAGAAGCTGACTTATGAAGTTGAATTAACATCCCCCCAACTCCGAGAGCAGCGCCCGTCTCACATCACAGGAGCAGGGGAAGCGCCTGAGGTGTAAAACACCAACTCACCATTTTAATCTCCCAGTTCACGTTCCACTGCTTCATGTTGCTGAACCGCCAGGTTTTGACGGCATCGCCTGTGCTCGCGTCCATCCGTATCAGCCGGTTGTAGGCGATGCCGATCAGCTCCTCCTTCTTGCCCCCCTGGAACCTGTGACACAGCGAGGGGTTAATAAATGCATGCCTGCAATACACAGCTATGCGTGTTAAACTCGGCAGCTGAGTTAACGTATAAAATTGGGTTTATGAGTCAATGCAATTACTGCTGTTTAAATTCAGTTCCACTTCAACTTCCACAGCTAAGGATGTGCTGCATATCTAACCTGCTCCATGCTCATGAAACCCCTACTGTTCTGCCCCACCAACCTTGCAATAAAATGTGTGATGCCGAACTCCGGCAGCGACTGCCAGGCTTGAATAAACCGCATCTTCGCCTCGATGAGGCTCATCTGGGCGACGTTCTGATGGGCTTCCAGGATGCGTGCCGTGATCTGCAGGCGGCGAGACACACCAGCTTTAGGCAAGGGGGTCATTAGTGGCATCTCGACTGTCATGCGAATGGGTAACAACTCGGGAGGTGTATGGGTGCCAGTGCGGTTATGAACACACATAATCGATAATTTCTACCCTGAGGTCTTATTTCAGCTATGACTGCTCAAACCCTGCGACCACAGCTGATAACATGGAGCTGCTTTTGCTTCGTATCTCCAGACATATAAAAGCAAATATAGATCTGAGCTGTCTGGAGGCAAAGAGCTGCTCAGGCTCAGTTAGTTTAAGATGCAGGATGTGAGCAAACGGCTGGGCAAATTTCTGGTGTAGGGTTTCCAGTTTCACAGCATGAATCTTTGGGGACCATTATAAAAACCAAACAGGGCCCACGCTTCTCGGGGAGGGTGTAGGTTTTGCTAGTCTTTTCCCTGCTGCTCTCCAAACCAAAGGGGCTCTAGACTGTTTTAAGCTTTATCTTAAATTTATCTTAATTTTATTGTTGCTGTCACTTACCAAGTCTCTTACATAGCCTGGCTGAAGATGGCAAGGCGAAATAAAAAAAAAGGAGGCAGAAAGAAAAAAAAAAAGCAATCAGAAATAATGGCAACAAAGCAAAGAAAAAGTGTAAATTAACTGCAAACCAAAGTTCAAGCAAAAAAAACACATGCACAATTTCTTAGGTGGAAAAGCAGCCAAAGTGAACACAAGGACGGAGAGAGGATAACGCTCGCCGCTCGTGCTGGCCCTGCCTGAACACTGGTGTGGTCCTGGCTGGCCAGCACCGTGTAGAGATGGTTTTGGTCATCCTAAGATGGTTTTGGTCCTGCTGGTGAATGAAGGGGAGAGTGAAGCTGCCAGCTCAGAGGAGAATTAGTGTCCTCACGCTCCTCCTCGTGCCTCTGCACAAACTCAAGCCCACTTTCCATGGGTCATTAACTCAATAGCTCCTTTTATGTGAGATATGCAGAGAAATGATGGGGATACTGCTTGGGGTAGCAGGCGGCTGGAGGAGAGTATCAGCCAGGCTTCCTGGGGATGCATCTGCTCTTGTAAGTCAGCAGCACACTGCTCTGACACTGAACCCCAGGAAGGCACCTGAGAGCTGTGAATACACTTAGTTTGTGTTGGTTTGGGTTTTTCTGTATTTAGGATTTGGTGCTCTCCAAACCCAACCTGCCAACCCTAGGCTCCTGCAAGGGCATGTGGAGATAAACACCACCCCAGCGGGTCTGGGGCTGGTGTGGGACCAAGAGCCTCTATAAATCCTCCAGCAAGGCCCACTGCCAATTCCCATTTCAGCACTATTTGTGGGCTGCACGACCTCTTCCTCCTCCTTCTCCTTTCTCGTGTTTGGGCGCTGAGAGACCCTCGTGGCCGAATTCCATGCATTCCTGCAGCCTCCATCCCTCTGTCCCTCCCAGCTGAGTGCTGCCCACAAACATCCTCTGCTGCTGCAAGCTCTGCCTCCGGCCATAAAGGAAAAGCCTAAATCTGACGTTTAGCCCATGTCTATAAGGGGACCTGGTGTTTGCATTGCAGCTGCCAGCCCAGCGTGGTGCAGGGAGAGGGCTCATGCCCATCCCCATGGTTTGATGGAGGTTATTTTTCTAATGAGGATACCTGCACAGTAAGCAAGTTCTGCAAGCTAGTATTTTTCCAGGTGCCTCCATTTTACTGAGTTCAAGCCTAGAAGGCATTATATCCATTAAAATAGTATATTTATGCAGCCTCTCCTCTATCCAAGTGGATATAAAGGCTTATTCAGAAGAATAATAAGGGCTATATAAAATATAACCCCACTGCCAGGAAATCATCATGCTTTGCCAGTAAAAAGTTACATTTTTCCTGCTTCTCTGACTTGCAGCCTTCTTCTGGGTTTGGAGAAATCGTATCTAGCTACAGCCAGCCTGAAGCACGCAGGCTACGAAGCTACAGCTGAATGATTATGTCACCGAAAGGCCCACAGAGCAATGACTTAATTATTTTTGCTGCTGTTCTGACACATAATGTCTTTCAGAAAGTTATGCATTTATTTCCAGCCCAGAACAGTTCAGCCCTGTCATGCATAGACCGAATGTAGCGTGGAGTTCAAGCACAAGTCACAGCAACTCAAAATGAAGCAATGTTTCAAGGACTGGCATTTGGAAGTAGTGGAAAAGCGAAGACAGAAATATGCAAACTGCATTACAGCCAAGTCTGGATAAAGCACTGCACACAACTGCAACTCTGCTGATCCTGAGGATTTCTGCACGGACTCTGTGCAAGGGAAGGGGTTTTAATCCCAGCACCGGGACTGATTTCATCTCATCGCTGCTACATCTGTGAGGGGAGAGATGGGGGCAGCTGACCCATGCTTTGCTGCACTGTTGCTCAGTAGCAGCAGGGGCAAAAACCATTCCCAAAATGTATTCAAAGTAAATGCAAATGAATTTTCAATGTGTTTAAAATAAACAGTTCCCTGCTGCCAAAGCTGTGTGCGTGCAACATCACATAATGTACGGCAGAATTAAGGTTGTGGGTGTCATCCCCAGGTGCTGGATCGAAACCACGCATTTCAGTCGGCATCTCATTTTAGTAACCACGTGCATCCGATTAAATGACACATCCAAAACACGCAGTGTTAAACATCAGGTACCGCCAAAATGGGTGCAAGGTCAGCTCAGTCCACACCAACACCACGCCGACAGAGCAGGTGAGCACGTACCTGCTTGTTCTTGTACTTTTTCAGGTAGCGAGGAGAAACCAGACACTCGGGATTGATGTCGGTGTTGATCTGTTCTGGGATCAGCTGCGGGTCTGGGTTCAAATGCTGCATTTTCAGGAAGGAGAGGATGTTCTGCACTTCCATACCATAGGAGCTGTCAGCCATTGTCTTGCCCTTGGAGGCCAGGCGGCAGGCAGCCATCCAGCTGGCATACTGTGTCTCCTGCCCCAAGAAACAGAGACCCATGCCCATCAGAGTGGTGGGGGTACCATCTGCCACCCCCAGTTAAACTCCAGGGAGCCTTTATTTCCCTTCCAGCCCAGGAGACTGCAGCACACACAGAAGACAGGCAGAAACCCAGCCAATGTGTAGACTATAACCATGGGACAAAGCTAGCGAAGAGCAGGGACTGATTTTCTACTCCAAATTCACATGTGTATCCATGTGCAACACCGAACACTGAGCTCAGACACATGTGACTGCATTTGCTCTCTTTCTTTTCTATTAGCACCAGCTACACGGCCCATCTGAGCATGAGCTGATGGTGGGCAAAGGGCAAACAAACAGCCAGTCCAAGTGATAAACTTACATTATCGCAGCGAAGCCAGATTTCATTCATTCCCTCCGCCACCGGAATCAGAAGTTTGATGTTAAACTTCTGACCAGAGATGTTCACATCAGGGGTGACTTCACATCCTACAATGAGGGAGCCAGGGTTTAACAGGGGTGTCAAGAACCATGCTTTAAAAAAAGGGGAAAAAAACCCCTAAACACAAAGGAAGAAAAGGAAAACCAAAGCTCTCCAACTAAAGCGTCTCCTATGACACCTCAGCACTGCAAAAGTTGTGCACCACATCTCCCATGTGATGAACACTCTACATAGCAGGGACAGAAAAACTTGTCCAATGTCTCTTTTTCCAAGTGACCAGAAAAAAGGGTGCAAAAACCAAGACCTGATCTAAAAGCAAGGGAGCCAAAGCTAACGCACACTTGCAGAATTCACCTTGTAGATCCTGCCTGGCCTCGTGAATGGACCCGATGGCTGGCAAACAGCCCACATCCCTGAAATTTTTACGGACGGGTGGGATAAGGTGGCAGGATGGGTGGGGACTCTCACCCCAAATCCCCTATACATCATTTCAGACGGGCGCATCGCTGCTATAGTCACTAGCGAGGTGTGAGCATCCCACTTTTGGTGTCTGTAGAGAACAACAAGTGGTTGTACAAACAGTGGGGGGTGATGAACTGACCCAGCCAAGTTAGCCCGGGCGCTGCTTCAACTCTGCCTCCAAGATCTTCTAAAAGTGCCATCACAGCAGATATGTCAAAAGCTCCCAAAAAGGTCCTGCAGGCCGGGCTTCACCTTGACTGCAGCCTGAGGTTGCCTGGCTTCACATGTCCTGCCTCCACAGGGAACAAAATGAGCTCTCTGCAGTTCGGTGGCTGCCGGAGCAGGAATGTTTCACTTGACATAAGAAAAGCCAACAGCCATAGGAATTTAAAAACTCATGTGCAAAGCTTGCAGGGAGTGATTGAGCAAGGCTGCTCACAGCCAGCACCAGGGAGAGGAGGAAGAAAAGTTAAAGGCAGCAGAGGAAGAGAATGGTCTGTTCTCTCCAGCTCAGGGTTATTCTCTGCTTAGGAGTTAGGCCAATTCCTCTGGATAGCCATGACAAAAAGGAGAACAGTAAGTGGTATCTCCATGCTCCTAGGGAGCTAGTGGGCTGGGGTCACAAGTACCATGTACTCACTTTCTGGAATCTAAACATATGCCATGCTATCAAACCCAGCCACCCTCATTCCTTTAAACGTATTTACCCAACCCTAGGATGGCATCCCAAGAAGATAAACCAGTAGTAAAAGAAGATGCAAGAGGACCAGTCTATTAGTACAATAAAATACAACAGCATTTACGCTTCTCTTACCTCTCAGGTTCATCTGGTGTGCTGGAGTCCCATTGGATTCCTCTTTGCTTTTATAGCAGGAGATAGAAGTATCTTTGAAGGTGCACCAATATGGCTTGTAGCCTTTCAACGTCAGCTTCTTGGGCCTGCCAGACAAGTTGAGGGACATTAAATTTAGTTTAAGCTCCTAAACCAAGCTGCTGCACCACGAAACTCATTTCACCCTTGAAAACCTGGTGTCAGCAGTCTGGGACAGTCCCTGTCTGTGAGCTCAGTCACCACTCACCATCCCTTCACTACAACGGTGGGTTAAGAAATTGAGCTACAGCTGCAAGTTTGGATTCTTCAATCCCATGGAGGTCCCACTAATTTGGGGCAAGGTCAGGGGAGCTGGAAAACTGTATTACAAAAACAGACCTGTCTACAAACTGCTGTGAATTATGCCTCTTCACCCACCACATTAAACTGGAACCACTTTGCTCAAGCTCTGAAAGCAAGCGGTACTTCTAACAGATCTGTCACTCTGACAGTACTGAGAGTACAAGGTACATGCATGAGTACACTTGTTGTTTTCTTTTTAAATACTCCACTTTACATCAGAAAAGGTTCAGTTCTTTTTTATGGAAAACACGGATTTTGCTTGACTCCGCAGAAGAACAGGCAAGAAGCCTGCAGCAAAGTGACCACCTGGCATGGTGGTACCCTGAGCCTGCTCATCCCACCATGAGGCCAGGACCTTTCCAGAGCTGCGAGTTTCTCTATTTCTTAACCCCAGTTAATTTCTAAACCTTACTCACAGGCTGTGTTCCCAGCATCTCGCTGCAGTGCACTTCTCACATCTCCATCCCAGGAACAGCTGCTGAACCCTCATCTATAAGCATCAAATGTGTGATGGCCCCAACTGCTTGTCCTTGAGGGCTTGTGATGGCCCACTGCATTTTCATTTCCAAGCAAAACCATGCTGGAGGCTGCTCAGGGTGTGTGAGTCAGAAGGAAATTGGGATGGTGTGGGAGAAACACTGTCTGAATGAGCCTCGCTGCTCCCACACCACTAATGGACATCTGAACTTGAAGCATCTGCTGTCTCCTTCTGCCTTTGCTAGTTTTCCTTCTCCTAAAGCCTTGGCACACAAAGCCCTGCCCTATACAAACTTTACAACTGCAATTTCCTTTGAAAGCTGCCTCCCACTACAGAATTCACCAACCTTGAGCCAAGCCATCCTACACGTGCAGGTTTTTCCATCCTTCGCTCTCATTCTTCGCTAAAGATGCTTTAATACACCCTTTGGCTAGGACGGGCAGTAACACAGATGGCAGGGGAGAAAGAAACATCCCAAAACTGCAGCAACACTAGGCATTTATAGGGACATACATGTAGAAATTCTATGTAAGGCATACTAGGGACATATACTGCAGCTCCTCTCCAGCTGAAGTGTGACGAGAGGCATGTCCAAAGCTGGGCCATCTCCTAATGTCACGTCATTTGTGTTGGGTTTCTGGCACTAAAATACCACCTGGCCAACAGTTTTTGGAGCAAATGGCAATTCTATGCCTCCCTCCCATGGCAGGACAGCCTCAAATCCCAAACCCAGGACCTGGGGCTTGCATCAGGTGAGGAACCAACAGCTTCTTGCTGCTTCATGTCCTGTCTCACCAACTGGCACTGCAATTTGCAATTAGCTCCCCGAGTCGTGCCTCATTTTATTGCAAACAAGCACATCGAAGGAAATGGCAAGGGGTTTTTTGTTTGTTTGTTCAAGGCGGGGGAAAAGCCACTCAGATGCAGGGCAGAGGCTGCAGCCCTGACACTTTGCCCCAGTTAAGACAGTCCATAAGCCCTGATGAACATGGAGACCTTATTAATTCACCTTCAGAGAGGGAGAAAGAGCTTTTCAGAACAGAAGTGCCAAGTTCTGGCTCCAGAACCAATCAATTAATAAATTAAAGGCTTCTTCCAGAACTGTTTTGCTGGCTACAGCTTTTCTTCTATATCCTATAGCTATGCTGTGAAATCTCATCCTTATTTCCAGTTTCCAGAACGTTCACTGTAACACTTGCCGCAGCAGGCAATAAATTGCAAGAGACGCTTGTGGCTGCCAAAATGTTACTCCAAGTCCAGACATTCCCGGTTTCCACGTACCACCGTCAGAGTCAAAGCAAAATATAAACACCTCGAACTAGACCCTGAGTGAGCTGGAAGAGGAGCAGAGCAGAGTCAGCTTAACCTGCTCCTCTTGGCAAGGAGAGGGCAGACAGAACCAGACCTCAGCTCTTTATAATTCATCCAGCCTCTTGCAAACCAGGAGGAGGAGTAAGGTTTCTATGTTCCACTCCTAATTTTAGGATGGCTTGATTATCCCCTGGGCATTGAGTGTGTGACAGAAATATCCCAGCATGCACTCCTGGCTATGGGATGCAGCAAGCTTTCCTTGTGGCAACAGTGGGAAAACACCCCTTGTTTTGTATTTAAGAACTGATCAAGTTCAGTATCGAGTATTTCAATAGTGTGAAATAGTGACTGTGCTACAGGATAAAGTAAAATGTTTTAACAGTAAGAGAGCAGATACTGAGCTGTGGTATTACACAGCAATTGTCTGGTGGCTTTTCACAGGAGAATAACGTAGTGGTGTGCGGCAAGATCTTAAGGGCAGGAGATAAATTTAAAAAAGGATATTAGGCAATAGGACCATTAATTATTCACAGACATTACCAGTTTCACAAGCACCTCTTCCCATCAGCACTTACTTGAAGACTTTAATGTAGTCGGCGAGCTCGGGGATGGAAGTGATGTCACCCTGGAAAGAAAAGATTATCCCATTCACCCTCATGCCAGAGTGGGGCTGGGGTGCTGGGTGTGGGAGAGAAGGGATGCTGTGCAGGGGAGGAAGCCAGGGGCAGCTTCACTGGACAACATCAGGGCTCAGGGGTCATGAAAATGCTCCTGAGAAAGCCTCATCCACTTCACAAGAGAAGCAAGCAGAGAAAAATCCACGGCACAGAAGTGCTGTCTGCAAATCAGAGGACAAGGTTTTGTCTTCCTTTGAGGAACTCCTGCTGCCGCTGGAGCCAATTCCCACCCGCGAGGTCACTGGCGGTCACACCGGCTCATGTTCACATAGGGGTTTTTCTCTTCCCTTATTTATTTCCTTATGCTCCAAGCAAAAGGAAAAGATGCTGCTCTGCATCCCCATGGAGGACTAGGGAAGGGTTTTCTGACAGTCTAGAAAGGTTTTCTCCTCCCAGCTTTTTAAATATTGAATTGGTGTTATTTATATTTAAATATGTTACTTAAATATGTTATTTATGATATGTTTCTGTTATATTTAAATATGGATTATATGCATGAGAAAAATATACAGGGTGGCACTTGCAATTCCCACAAGCTCAAACTAAAGGGTTCTCGAAGGACAGAGAAATCAAAGACTGCTTCAGCAGCTCCCAGTAGCAAGCCAGTTTACTTTCCGTCTGCAGTGAGCAATGCTGTTTATAGATACCACAGGGAAAAAAATGCAGAATCTAAACAAACAATCCAGTAATTGCCCATTATCCGTATTCAATTACTCGAATGCATCTGGAAATGGCTACTGCTAGCAACCCCTACGGAAAGGGATGGAGGGTTTTGATGAATCATTGTCATCTTCCCTCCTCTCTGGCAGGGACTGTTCCTAAGCACTGTGCTTCAAATCTGGTTTTGCAAAGAAATTATAAAGGATCTCTTGGCGATACAATCTTGGCATTATTTCTGTCACACCAAAGGAGCGCTGCTGTCCCTGTGGCGATTGGTTAATACTGTAAACCTCTGCTGTTATTAATGCTTGTAAAGCAGGCTAAGTATGGATGTTAACTTCAAAAAGATCCTTCATGAACACTTAAAGAAATTATATGAAGTGTAAGACTGGAAAATTTCAGGGATTTTAGGGTTTGAAAGGACTTAAAATTAAACTCAGAGATGACATAAATGCGCAAAATGCCTGGAAAAGCTGTCCTGTGCCAAGTCTAACTGGACTCAGTCCTTTCTCTGCAGTTTAGTTCTTGGGCTTTACATTTTTAAAGGTGGAAAACCAGTGTTAAAAGAGTGTATCAGAAAAAAACCCCCGACAAATCCTCTGAAATAGTCATAGCCCACTCCAGGCTCAATTCCAGTCCCATAAAAATAGGGCTTCATAAGCATAAGTTACTTCTGAAAATCACAGCAGCTGTTTTAGGTGCTGTAAAACTTTGCCATGAATTAGAAACAGTGGAAGAGAAACCTCAGCATGAAGAATCCAGTATTTTGGGAAGTCAGTAGTGAGAACAGAAACCAAATTAATTTTAATTCAGTTTTCCATTATTTTACTAAGGAAAGTGATTTAGTGCAAGGGGGAGTCAGTAAGACCCCAGCTCCTCCAAGGTTTCTCCAACACCATTTGGTCTTATGGTCCCAACAGGAAAAAAGCAGTATTGCACTTGACTTTGCAGCAATGCAGAGCTGAGTGCACAGGACAGGCTGAACTCTCCCTGCTAAATTAACTGTGAAAAGTAGAAGGCAGTTTTACAGCTTAAATGAAGCCTTTGGTTCAGTACGTGCATGTGATCAAATGGGTTTTTACGCTGCCTTGGGCTCAGAGCAGAGCTCCAGTTTGGTGCTGGCCCCATGTTGGACGCTGCCCAGGGTCTCCTCCTACCAGAACTACCCCTTGATACTTAACAAAAATACCATTTTAAGGCAAATATTATTGGGGTCTATGTTTTGTGTTGCTTCACTGGGCTGTGGGCAACTTCCTCATGCTGTAAGAGCAGAAGTACAAAAAAACAGAGAGAAGAAACTAAAAAAGGAAGGACCCCTGAAAGAATTCCCAGCTTGGAATGATTGTTCCTGCTTGTGTGAGGTGACAGGACATGCAAGCCATTTGCCACCAGGTCCTGCAACCCTTACCAGGATCGTTGACGTTTTGCCACCTTCCAAAGTAATTTCCAGATCCAAGAGCGCAGCATCCACCTCATCCACATCCTTGTCACTGTTGTTCAGGTGGTTTTCCGAGGACATAATAGACAGCTTATTGATGTGATACTGAAAGGCAAGGCACAGCATTTCATTGGGATGCTCCTGCAATCTGCTGGATGCTATGGGCTCATCACAACACAGCCATCATGCTGTGAAAAATGAAAAATGGAGCTGTACCCTCTGCATAAACAGAGGCCAGCAAGTGCTGAGACTGAGTGCAATTGTGTCAGGAATGACCAGCTTGGCTGTTTTCAGTCCAAGGAGTCGGTACAAACCCTGAAGGATTGCTCCGGACCCTGCAGAGCAGAGCTACTCTTTTCACAGCATCACAGACTAGCTGAGGTTGGAAGGGGCTCTGGAGATCATTTGGTCCTATCCCCACCTACAGCCACTGTCCAGCACCATGTCCAGTTGGCTTTCAAGTATCTCCAAGGATGAACACAGTCTCAGCTCTCCCAATCTTTCCTCATAGGAGAGATGCTCCAGGACCTTTATAATCCTTGTGGCCCTTCACTGGACTCTCTCCAGTATGTCCATATCTCTCTTGCACTAAGGAGCCCAGAACTGGACCCAGAAATCTAAGTTTGGCTTCACCAGTGCTGAGCAGAAGGGAAGGATCACCCCCCTTGACCTGCTATCAGTGCTTTGTCCAACGCAGTCTGGGATACCATTCGTCATCTTTGCCCCAAGGGCACACTGCTGGCTGATACTCAACTTGGTGTCCACCAGCACCCACAGGTCCTTTTCTGCCAAGCTGCTTCCCAGCTGGATAGTCCCCAAAACATACTGGTGCGTGGGGTTGCTCCCCCCAGGGGCAGGACTCTGCACATCCCCTTGTTGAACTTCATGAAGTTCATGTTGACCCATTTCTCCAGCCTGCCAAGGTCCCTCTGGGGAGCAGCCTGACCCTCTGTCCTATCAGCCACACCACCCAGTTTGGGAAGATGCATTGCATCTGTTTTCTCCCCAGAAAAACAAAACATCCACAAAATCTTATAGGAAGGTCCATGCCCAGCCTGCTCTGGACTGTTCAGGGAGGTAATCTCAGTCTTTGTATTTGCTTTCACTCATTTTTTCCCTGGAGGGGCCCTAGGAGCAGACAGCCCTGCTCTTGATGGAGCTATTTCTACATTCTACAGCGACAAGGCGTGCCAGACCACACATAGTAAAGGGCCTGCCATCCGTCTCACAGAAGTCAATAGCAGGTGTAGTATTTATGCCAAATCATGCTGAGTATTTTATAAAACAGATAAATAAATAGTTCTGGGAAACCCACAGATTATCACCAGCTGCTGGGGGCGGCAGCGTGCCAGAATGCACAGTTCAGTAACCTAGTGTACTTACTGGGTTTTTTAAGAAGGGCAGACCTTAAAGTGAAGATAGACAGGAACATGTCTGGTTAAAAGAAGGCCAAATTTCTTTTCATGAGAAGCAAGCAGTAGCAAGTATTTAAATTGCCTAATAAGCTCAAGTAAGGATCAGGAGACAGGAAACGATCTGACTTCTACCAGCATGAGAAGGCCAGGCTCCATCAAAGACAAGGTGGGGCTTAGAGCACCAATTACAGGAGGTTTCACTTATTGTGTTAATCAATATTCATTAATAGAGACATCTGCAAAGCTACAAAAGCAAGTTCAACCAAAACTGCAAGCGTCCCAGGCTGTCTCCTACCTGCAGTGCCGCAAACATCATCATTTCTTCCTCTGTGCATTCAATCTCCTCCAGCAGAATAGCCCATTTGGACTGCTCATACAGCTGGTTGATCCTGATCGCGTCGTACTACGGCACAGCACAAAAACACAGACTGGTTGTAAAACACATTATCATAGCTCAAGACAGACAACTTCATCTTTCATTTCAATGCAATGCTTCAATCTAAGACTGAAAAGCCTCTGCCACCAAGTCGGAGTGGCCTGAAGCATCTCTAGCAATACCTAAGCATTAGCAAACTGGTACTCGGGAGCATGCAAATTGGGCTTGCTGCCTACATAATTAATTCTCAAAGTAGTGGAGGATTTACCAAAACAAAAGCACATTGGGGATACAGGCACCCTCTGCTCAAAACCTTTGCCTGTAGGATGCGAGTAAAATACATAGCTCTGTACCTTTGGATTCAGGTCAAAAAAGCTGTAGTACTTGAACCGGAGCAGCAAAGCCTCATTTTCTTTCACCTCCTGCTCCATAAGAGATCGGGACGAATCCAGCCATCTGTAAATTGTCAACATGAAGTAACACACACACGAACAGCTTTGGTGAAGTCAGAGTGATGCTTGCAAGAGCACAATTTAAAACTGCGTATTGAAAAAAACCAAAAAGAGAGAAGAAAAAGAGCAGAAAACCAAATCCTTAACTCACCCTTGGTTGGTTTTGGCTTTATCTAGCAATGCCTGTGGCTTGTACATTTTTGCTAAGGACTCTGGGGAGGTGACGGGCTGGCTCACGGCCAGGATGCCCGGGTTCCCCTCTGACAAGGCGCTGTCACCAAACCAGGCTGAAGTGGGTGACAGGGGACTGCCGTCGTGAGCGTCGTATGTCGGTGTCATCGTTTTGCTATACAGTCCTGGGCTTGAATATATGTTTCCTACCAGTAAGAGGAATAAAAGCTGGGAGTTAGCTTAGGGCCAAGCCCTGCCTGCTCCCAACCAAGCCAACTCAGACACAAAACTGAAGCCAGTGGATGAAAAACCTTCTCTTTTTTACCATTTTTCTTTTTTTTTTTCCACAATGGGAAAACACTGTGCTGCTTGTTTTCCCATGAAAAGCTGTCCCTCTCTCTCAGCTCTTCTCCAAGAGAAAAACTGATGGAAAACTCATTCCAGCCCAAATCCATGGGAAAAGGCGCAGGTCTCCCACGCTGGGAACTCCTGCCCCCTGCAGTTCTATGGCACCTGGGACACAAAGGGCCCCCAACTTACCGGTATTACCTGTTGCTTAAAGATTTTGGAAGTCAAAAGTTTTAGAGGAGCAGGAAAATAAACTAAGGGAGCAGCCAAAGAGACCAGAGGCAGAGCGCAAAAGTCCTCCACTGAGGTGGAGCTCACCTTTGACGGGGCCGATGTAAAGAATATCAGTGCCTATGGAGAGGGAAAGAAAGGAGGGAAGTGAGAAGGCGAGAGAAAGTCACTGGGAGAGTAGGGAAGGACAGAAGGCGAAAATAGCCATTTTCAGAAGAGGGCAGAAAGCACAGGTGAGGTTTAACCATCCAAATGGAGTGTCTGCAGCAGCACTGGTGGACTCGGCAGGCAAAGCAACCCAAGTGACTCCACATTATTCTATTCCTGATACAAGAAACAGCTGGGCACGGAAATGCAGCATTTCATGGACGGAAAAGCTTGCTGAGATGGCCAAACAAATTTGGTATTAATATGCTGAGCAAGTGGTGAGATTTGGCGCCAAACTGATCCCAAAGCACACATTACTCCCGGCTTTTAAAGCTTTACAGCTCGTACAGACTCAAAGCAGACAAAATACCCCCCCCTTTAAAATTACACACTTGATGAGAAGAAAGTGGACCAGCTTGGTATCTCATACCCCAAAATAGCGGAGAGCTAAATAGTCCCTATTCATCTCACTGATTTTTATGTTAAGAATATAAAACCCAGATTTTCAATATTAGGGAGGTTCAACAACCGTATCCTAATGTCAGTAATTCCACTGCGTACCTACATTGGGCAATGAGCTCAGCGTCATTTGCTTGCTGGGTGTAAATCTGAGCTTCAGTACCTAGAAGGACCAATAATAAACTGGCTTTTTGGGAAAGTGGTGCGTCCTTTTTAAATCACAAGTCCATCCAGGTGTGCAATTCGATCCACCCAAATTCTGCCTCTATGAGCACTATTAAGGGTGTTTAAGGTGGTGTGTGGCATGGCTGAGATGCCACAAGAAAGGTTTTCTGTGCCACCTCCTACTGCTGCCCTGAACCACCACCTTGGGCCATCCTCCAGCTCCTCACTCCAAACAGTCCCTTCTTCCTAAGTGCACAAGGAATGACAGAAAGTTGAGCTAGACATGTGGAAAAGTCTAAGACCAAAACAATAGAAAAACCTTTCCAAACTCTCATTTTTTGTGATGGGTATCTCAAGGAACAAAAAAGGAGAGGTTAAATCAGCAGCATCACACCAATAACAGCCAAAATCTTTGAAAGGAAACTTAACATAGAAATATGATTCTGAATTGTCTGACAGGATGTAAAATGTAAGTGAAAGCTGTCCATTGCATCAAACAAGAAAATGACCAGGAAGCTTTTAATGCTCCTGCTAGTTTTGCTGGCATCCCAGCCTGGATTAATGATGTGGGGGACCAGTAAGCACCGTGGGTATTTGCCATCAAGACAGACCCAGCAAACCAGGCATGAGCAAAAAAGCAGGAGCAACGGTCAAACGATGGAGGTATCTACCTTCAAGCTTCACACTTGTAAGGAGAAGGCCAGAGTGACTTGCCAGGTACTAATACCAGATACTTATACTTTGGGAGTTGGACTCAGTGATCCTTACGGTCCCTTCCAAGTTGAAATATTCTGTGATTCTACGATTATAAAAGCAGCAGAAACTTGCTCTCCCACGGACACCAGAGCGGAGTAGTCAAACAAGAAACAGCAATAAACCACCACCACCTCCCATAAATCGCATCCTGAAAGATGCTCTTGCCTTCTCTCCATCTGCCCTCGCAGTGTGCCTGCCTCAGCCTTCCTGTGGCTCAAGCAGACAGGGCTGAGCACAAACTGGACCAACAAAAGAAAAGCCCACTTCTTGCCCCAGATTGGGCAGATTTGCTCATGGACATCTTCCCACATTCCTCCAATCAAGTGTCTGCTCCAGAGCAGCAAAACTTCCCCTCGGATGTTCTCCTCATCACCTTCTCCAAACATCTGAAATATCTCAAAATAAGCTTCTCTTAAAAAATGTGCCCAAGGCAGACAATGTCATGGGAAGTTCCAGTTCAAATAGCTCTAAGTTTGGCTAACTCGTGAACAAGTGAATACAGTCTTCTAATGGAAAGTGTTGGGCAACATTTACTGTGGGTTTATTGACAGCTTTGCTTGCAGTGATTTAAATGGTTTCATTGCCAGAAAGGAGGTGCTCAGTGACAAAACATGCCTGTTTACACCTACAGGCACTGAAACATCAGATCTTGAAATAAAACTCATTTTACAGAAGCATTCAGCACACAAATTAATGTTGGAACAATGCTAGAAACAATTTATTCAGATTAAACCCATGCCTTTTAACTAATGGCAACTCAACATGGCAGGTAGCTGCAGTAATTAACCCTACAGCAAAAATAATTTCATTCACAAGGAAAGCAAAACCATCAAGACAGTTCAAAGTGACTTGCTGAGAGACCAATAAAGAATTAAAATAAAACCCCATCTTTTATGTGCATTTCCCCCCAAAACAGGCCAAGTATTTCCTATTAATCTAATGGAGATGCTCTCTGCCAACACTGACTTTTGGAATAGCTAATTATGGACTTTAAAGATGCAAATGCCAGATGAAAATGAAAATTGGCTGGAGCCTTGCCTGGTGCAGGGAAAACTCCCTGAGCCAGCAGTGGGAGAGGGCTAGCCCCGCAGTATTTTTAAGTATCTGGGAGAAGAAAGAACAAGACCAGAGCAAAAGAAGGATTATTTTTCCCTCGCCACAAACCTGTGCTGATGGCTTGCTCTGGAGCCTGTGGCTCAGCAGCTCCAGGGCACCATCACTTTCATTTGTGCCTTTCTGCTTGCAAGCCCAGAGCCACCAGTGGCACTGACCACACTGCGTGACCTTCACTTTTACTTCAGTTAATTTAAGATAAATTAATACAAGTTTATTGAATTCCAAGATATTTATTTTCTTTTTTTGATTTTTTAATTACTGCTGCCCTGTTTCCCCCTCATCACTGCATTTAAAACCAAGATCTTTGGCAGCCAGGCACATCTCTCCTGCCTGGCACCACACATCACTGTGGCTTTCTCTGCAAGTCCATTTGGGCTGAACTGCTTCCACTTGACCAACTTGATGGTTTTCGCTCCTGCCATTTGCCTTCAGACACCAGACCTCCAGCAGCTGCGGGGCAGAGCTGAAAAAACCCTTTGCTTGCAAACCTCCCTGCATCAGTTTGCTGAATGTGGCAAGAGATGTTACTCCATCAGCGACATTACTGTGTTAGCGATTCTCTTACCAACGCTGCTCTGGTTCTGTAAGCCAGACTGGCAAAATACCCCCCTAGCAATAAAAGTTGGGTGGGTTTTTTTAGCGTTACGATCTATAACTACACCCCTAACACAGAGGAACACCAATTAACAAAATACTAGGTTTGCTGGGCTATAAATCAGGAGTAGAACAGTGGTACTGCCTAAAACACACCTGGAATTTGACATTAGGAACGATTTTCCATTTAACTCCTTTCTTAATAGGGTAAGAAAACCTTTTAGTAACACAATCTGAGTGCTAAAGTGGTCACACTTGGTTTCTGTTTTATTTTATAAAGTCTGGCATTGTTCTGCTCCCCTATATGCGTGACAGCTTCAGGCATGCATCTGTGCGACTGTGACCGAGTGCTGCAGCCCTGGATCACTTGTGGAATTTATCTGGGGTCTGTTTCTTGCACAGACCTTACAGAATCAGGCCAGACTGATACTGCTATGTCATCTCCCTCCCCCATTTTATCATCTTTTTGACTCTTGCTGACCCCTTCTCTGCAAGCCCATCCTCACAAAGCAAGCCCCAGCTCACCAGACCCCGGCGTGATCAGCGGACCCTCCAGCTCAAAGGCGTCATCTTCACACTGATCATCCAGCTTCTTCTTTTTTTTCTTTGATGGATCTCTGGGTTTCCTCAAAAGGGAGAGCTCTTCCGGATGTCTGATGTCTGGGAAGGAAATGGACCACTTTTACAAAGAGAAGGTGGGAAAAAAAGGCAGGGGGAGGGGAAAGAGTTATCTTTCCTTTAGGAACAACATCCAGTAATGTGCAGTATCTCTCTCAGCCGATTTTCCTGCATTGAAATGGTTAAAAATCAAGTTGAGAACATTTTTCCTGCAAGCCTGTTGGAAACAAGCACTGTCCTTGGCTAGAAAGGTAACACAGCATTTGGGTAAAATGCAGAATTTCCCAGGCACAGCCACTCAAATGGAAATACAAGCGCTGCTAGACCCAGTGACAGAGCACAGCACCATTCACAGCCATCAGCATAACCCTAAATACAAACACAAATATAAACACAAACATAATTCAGCATGTATATCCCTATTTAGGCACCCAGGTAACAGGCCAGGTACCCTCACTTCCGTAAGAGCAATACAAGATTTAAGCCATTTGTTTACTTATCAGACTGGAAATTTTAGAGCCTATATTTAAGACACCCACTTTTTAAAGAGATCTTGGCCAAAGCTTTTCTTTTTCACAGCAAATCTCTCCCATTTCCCTGTCCAGAACCAGCCTGAATAATTTTAAAACCATGTAATTGAGGAGTGTCACAGTGTGTTTGTGTTTTAAGCCATGGGACTATATGGGGGTAATGAAAGTGAGGATTTTAGGGCCATTTCCCACTGTGGCAGCGCTTTGCGTTCGCTTCTGTCTGCTGCAGTCACTTCCAAGCAGGAAGGAGTTTTCTGGGAAAGCAGAGCCCACTGCTCATCATACCACTGAAACCACTGAGGGACTGGATGGGAGCCAGGAGCCTCTCACCAGCGCTGCAAAGACCAAGAGGGGAGAAAAACCCTCCTCCACTTTACTCTAAACTGTCCTCAGTCGATATGTGGCAACTGACCTGGAAAAGCATTCACCTGGGCATGAAGCCATCCTGCTGCAACGATGAAAGGCTGCAAAAAGGTTGGAGAGCTCTAAAATACACTTGGATTGGAGAAAAGGAGATAATGGATCATGCTTGAGCCTGGAAAGTAGTTTCAGAGCTCTCCTCTGCAGCTGGATGTCCATGGTCAAGCGCGTGTTGTTTCTAGCTCTTGTTTATTGCATGTATCACCTGAAAATGCCCAAATGCACAGAGATGTGCAAAGCTTTGCCTTTGGGATGCCCTAGCAAAAGCAGCCCCTGGTCCCATCCCCACTGCATATTGAAGCCTGAAGCTGTAGCTGCAAGGGAGGCCAGGAGACAGAGGGAAGGAAGCTGGTTGCGCTGCAGCCAGGCTCTATTTTCCCACCAAGAGGAACACTGAACAAGACAATAAGTCATTATACTAACAAGGAGAAGTTACAGGGTTCCTATCTCACCACTGCGCTGGCAGCAGTGGGAGTTTGCTGCACACTCTCTGGTGCGGGATTCTAATTAAAACTGGAATTTGTCCCAGCATGTGACTCGAGCAGGACACATCCCCACAGCAGATGCGTCTGCCTGCACCAGCATCCTCCCTTACTGCAAATAAGCTTGGAAACATCAGGCTGGAAGCAAGCTCGCCCCATCCAGGGACACTCTGTGAGCTCATTAACCAGAACAGACACCGCAACAGCCTCCCTGCGATGCTATTTGAAATAATAACCTGTTATTTCAGGTCTGCTTTTCCGATTCCTCCCCCCCTGACCCTATTTTAAATAACAGCTTGTGCGGCATCACAAACCCTGCCATGCCTGTCACATCTGGGGATTTGATTTTAGGTGACCTCCAAGGATGGAACCCACTAGCCCCAGCATTCCTGAATCCAGGTCGGGCACTTCTGGATTTAATCACTTCTGATATGGTGGGTGTCCCATCCCAAACCGTGACCTAGCGCAGCTTTAATTTAAGCTTTATCTTTATTTATATTTATTTATAAGATATTTTTATATTTATTTTTATATGTAAGACTTAATTTCAGCTTTAACACTGATTTATTATTACTACATACACATTATCATGCTAAACTCTGTCCCTGCAACCACTAACCAACCATTAGTTTCAGTGCGCAATTTCTTGACCATTTCTAGCAATAAATACCTAGAGTATGAATCCAGACAGCTATTTGCATTCCCATTTATCCCAGCCAGCTTACCTCATGGAGAAAAGATCTGCTGGGACAACCAGAGTCATGCGCAAGGGACAACACGCAGCACAGCCTAAAATGAGGAGTTCCCCTGGTATTTTGCTAGCAAGGTTTAAACTCTGATGTTTATTTATGGTGCATTAGCAACTGATGCAGCTTCTCAGCTGAAACCATTCAGAGAGGCCAAGAGAAGGGCTCTGGGCCAAGCTTGGCTCCTGAAAGCAAACTGTTGGAGACGGCCCAAAGCTTGACCATCTGATATCAAAGCAATTTTTTATAGTCTCTCAGTTGTTCATGACGCTATCATTGGATTACAAAGGATACAGGCAAGTTTTCGGCAGCTGCTTCAAAACAGCGCACAGCCATAGGGTATGGCAAAGGGAGAGGCACTCTTGCAATGCTGGAGCATCCTTGCTCCCCATTTCCCCTTGATAAGCTGTAGATTTCTCCCAAGCAGCAGTGTGCTGGATGTACCATCATCTCTGAGACTTTACAAACCCACTGAAGCCAACTGAGAGTTGCAGGGGAAATTCAAAACAAAGCCTGCTGTGCTAAAAAGCAGCGAGCAGAACAGCAGCAAGCGCGCGATGTTTGTATTTCCCACCCCAGAATTAGAAGTGAGAAGCATCTTTTCACATTTCAATCTTTCAGTAAAATGCTGGCGAAAAACATGTTTGCTGCTGCTTATGATTAATGAGTGTACAAAGGGTCTTAAAGCATGTTTTGAATAGAGCCATGCTTGGCAAACATGGTGTTTAGTTACTGTAGCTAAAGCAGAGCCTATCCCAGGGTGGAAGGGCTTGCAGATAGTAGGGCTCCAGTTAACTGGAAACTGGGACAGGGAACTGCTCCCAAGCCCAAGGCCATTTCCTGACCATAAAAGAAGAGTAAGATCCTTAAAGCATCCAATGACACACAAAAAACATGAAGTCCTTTATATAGGTTTGTGTTTTTTACTAAGTCCCAGAGCACCTGGATGAGCCCATCTGGAGCTGTTCACCAGGGGTAAAATATCTCCCTAGGGTTTGACTTCAGCCCAAATCCCCACTTGAAATCCTCCGTTAACTATTTCATCCACATTTTCAGCTGAAGCCAGGCTGCTCCCACCAACGGTCGCTTAGAAGGAAAAGGGTCAGTGAAAAGCGGGTGGATCAGGAGAAGTGACCTTCTGAACAAGGCTAATGTGTTGACTCTTCAATTGATGCGTTGGTCAGGGCTGTGTTTGCTTAAAAGAGATTCCTTGTCTGTACACGAGACAGATGGCACTGGCAACATCTACTGGAATTTATAGTAAATGATTCTTTAAGCATTTCATTTCCATTTATTGTGTAAGTGTGTGAAAACCCATCTACCCAGCCTCTTACCAAGAATCCCCAGTGATGCTGGTGGCAGCCGCTAGCAGAGACCATCTGCAACAATATGCGGCGCGCTCTGTATGGAGGGGAGAGCACCGACCAAAAACTGGTCCCAAACCATCTTTCAGCTGTATTCAAGCAAGAAGTGTTTGTATTTTGACATCTCCAGCCCATGCTGAACCAGCTGCAGCTGTGCCTGAGCCATAACTGCTGCAGCTCCATGTCCATGTCCTAGCAGAAGGGTTTTGTCGATTTAGGGGATTTGTTGCCTGGAGATGTGGTACATGCCCCATCCCTGGAAACATTCAAGGTCAGGTTGGATGGGACTTCGAGCAACCTGATCTAGTTAAAGATGTCTCTGCTCACTGCAGCAGTGGTTGGACTAGGTGACCTTTAAACATCCCTTCCAACCCAAACCCTTCTGTGACTGATTCTATCAAGTGAGGGCAATGCCCTTTGGCAAGAGGAGCACACATACCTGCATTTCATGGGAAGCATTTAAAAAATGTGACTGGCAAGGCAGCTTTCAACCTCCAAAAGAAAATTTTTCAGCTATTGGATGAAGCCACTTTACTCCCTGACAGCATCTTCTGTCCCATTTGCCAGCATGGAGCCTACTTGTGCCTGTGCTGCCTCCCACTGAAAGCAAATCCTTGGCCTTTTTTCCTTGTGTAATCACAGCTCACCCAGACCAGCTGTGCCCATTTACCTCCCACCCAGAGACAAATAGCAGGGCTGGGATGAAATCCACCTTCTTCACAGGACATCAAACCGCCTGCACCCAGAAAACCGGCTCGAAAAACCCAATCTGCCTTACAGGGTGTAAAATTCACAATTTATGCTCCTTTGCACTAAATCCACCAAGTTAATCTTGCAGCTGCTGCATCTTTAATAATTTTAAATGCATGCATCTGTCATGACAGACACCAAGGTGTACTGTCATGGGAAAGCAGTTGTGGTAAGAGACTGGACTAAAATCCACACGTCTCAGCATGGAAGAAGGGATGATTTTGCTGCTTTGTCCCTATCCAAGATGTGGGGTCCCCAGATGCTGCCATGCAGCACACCAAGGAATCTGGGGACACACAGTGGTTTCAGGGCTCTGAGGGATGAGCTCTCCCACAAGAAATCAGATCTGCATCTGATCAGGTTTTCTTGCATCACCTACATGCACAACACGGTGTCACCGACTGTCTGAGTATGTATCGACTCCCCCAGACGTATGAAGACAGGCTGAGAAAGTTGGGGCTGTTCAGCCTGGAGAAGAGAAGGCTGCGTGGAGACCTCATAGCAGCCTTCCTGTATCTGAAGGGGGCCTACAAGGATGCTGGGGAGGGACTCTTCATCAGGGACTGTAGTGACAGGACAAGGGGTAACGGGTTCAAACTTAAACAGGGGAAGTTTAGATTGGATATAAGGAAGAAGTTCTTTACTGTAAGGGTGGTGAGGCACTGGAATGGGTTGCTGAGGGAGGTTGTGAATGCTCCATCCCTGGCGGTGTTCAAGGCCAGGTTGGATGATGCCTTGGGTGACATGGTTTAGTGTGGGGTGTCCCTGCCCATGGCAGGGGGGTTGGAACTAGATGATCTTAAGGTCCTTTCCAACCCTAACTATTCTATGATTCTATGTTTTTTTCCACGTGATTTCTGGTTCCCTTAAAAGGCCAGAAGGCTGGTTTGCCTCATTAGCTCTTGAATCATACAAACTCCATAATTTTACTTGTAGCACAGACACGATTTAGGGGAAATCCTCTCTTTAATGCTGATCCAGCTACTCTCCATCAAGAAATGTGTTTTGAAGTGGGATATCTCTGCACTGGATCACCACGGACTTGAAGCAATGACTCATACAAATTACAGCATTTGCGCATTGCCATGACGATTCTTATAAAAATGAGACCTCAAACCCCATTTCAGACTTAAAAAGTTAAAAAAAAAAGGTACTTTTGTTTGGAATGAGTGAATTCTGTGGATCGTGTTTCATGGTTTAAGTTCACAGAATTAAGTTTCTGACTTGTTTTCAACATAAATACACTCAAGATAAAGTTCTGCAAAACAGAGCAGAAGCAAAAAAAAAAAGCCAAAAAACTTTATATAACTTCTGAAGTGCCTGGAGAGAAGACTGTGGTTGTACTGGACACTGGGCAGTACCGGAGTAGTGGTGGAGCAGGTCCTCACCCCTTAGCACAGTTTACTAAGTTTGTACACCTGCCTACATTCAGAACATTTTGTTATGGGTTCTTCAGCTGCCTAGGTGCTTAAACACTTATTTGGGTAAAAGCCAAGTTCTCCACTTGCTGCCTGGGGCGATGCAGCTATGTCAGGACATCCCACAAAGCCTCCTGAGATGCCCATCAAGTGCCATGGGCGCAGACCAAGCTGGGGCTGACCCTGGCAGGGGCTTTCCCAAATTCAGTGTGGAAAAACCCAAGTGCCTGTTGACGCATTGACTTGCCACCATAGCAACAATCTGCAAAACCACCTGAGAAACAAGGTCAGCGGGGTGTGCAGCGGTGGACTGCTGCTTGTAAGCACCATCTGCGCAAGTGGTACCCAGAGCCGAAATCAGGCAGCATCAGCCAGAAGGGATGCAGGAGGAGGAAGAGGAGGCAGGCAGTGATGATGGAGCCAAGCGCTATTGCAAGGCTAATAAAAAAGGCCACTGGAGAGACAGAGTCAACAAATGTTGAATGTCTGGATGGTTTTTTCCACAAGTGGGATGAGATCCCCAGACTCCAGTTATCCGGATGCCTCTTAGAGCACAGACAGCACTTCCAGCCTTGCCCCTCAAGTGTCTGAACTTCAGCTAAAGTCAATTAAATTAAGCAGCACAAAACAAGAGAAAAACTCCACTTACACCCCCTGCATCAGACCATAAACAGCAATCAGAATAATCTTAAGGAAGGCGGTGGCACTGGATTTCTCAGCATCTCCTAATGTCTTCAGGATGAAAGTCTATTTAAAGGGTCTCTGTCAACAGCAGAGTAAGGATGAAAAAATTCACTGACTCACGCAGTGACACACAACCTGATGCTACTCAACAGGCAGAACACAGACCGACTTGGGGAGGGGGGAGAAATGGGAATATCTTCTTCCATTTCAGACACTTTGCAATGAAATCTCGTTGTTTCCCTTATATCAGTTTCTGGTGTTCATCTGGATCCTACACAACTGCAGCTGAATACAGGCAAGCAATAAGAGGAAAACAGTGAAATGAAGAAGTTGGCAGCAGTACACTTGGGCCTTGCAATTTAAAAAGCTGAGTACATTGCAATTTGGCCGACACTCTAAATGGTAAGATTTCCTTCCACACCCATCCCCTAGACATATTTAGAAATAGCTGCACTACTGCCAAACCTCTCTGCTCGTGGTAGCAGAACACAGCAAACCCTTCCCTGGATTTTGACTGGGTCTGTCTCCACGCCAGGATGCAAACACCATCTCCAAGCATCTTCGTGATGCTACTGAGCATCTGGAGACTGTATCATGAGATGCTGTTGTCACCCCACAAATACCCCCCGAGATGCTCACATACACCTACCAGGACTCTGCCTCAGCTCCATTATTTTAGGAAAACTGCTACTTTATTTACCAGTGAGGGTGTGAAGGAAGACAAAATGTTCTGAAGAGGTTCACAATGGTTCAGACTCCCAGAAAGGAACCGTGCCTGGGCTGTGGCTCCATGTGCTAATGGGCATGGGCAAAGCCCTGGGAACTCTGAGCATCTCAGACTACCAAAGGGTTTCAGCTTTGGGAAAAAAAAAAAAAAAAAAAAAAAAAAAAGGAAAAAAATAGAAAAAAGAAAAAAGTGGCTTTTAATAGAAGTTTTTTTGGCAACTGAGGGCGTGGAAATACTACAAATACTTCAGAAGTCAGAGGACATTCTGTACTGGAGCGGAGACCGTTTATAAAGAAAAAAAAGGTAGGGTCATATGCAGCATCCGGACTGCTGGACGGTGTCGCCTTGCTCGGGGGCTGGGCTTGCATCATGCCCTCCCAAATGCCACCTCTGTCACCTCGTCTCAGGTTGCATCCAGTGGCTGGAGGTTGAAGCAAGGAAGCTTTTGCCTTCCCATCAGTCACGCAGTCCTGGGCACCGTGTTATTTTGGGTCAGAAGAGGTGACGGGAAGTATCCCATTGCCCTCATGGGACTCTCCGCATCCCATCCCTCATCCCCCACCCCCACAAGCTCCCCAGGATGGGACCACCCTTACCCTATGCAAAACTGGTCCCAATTTCTCAGTGTCCCTTGCCCCTAGGGAGCTGGGGACTGGAGCGAGATGAGATGTGGGCATGGAAACTTCTGCTGCTCAGCACAGGATGCTCTCCAGACTTCATTTTTCAAATCAGGTATTAACTCACAGGAGGCTGTGAGGATTATGAGGCAGGAGCTGGGTGTGATGCCCTTCCAGCCCACGGGGGAAAAAACCAAAATGACCTGAAGGGAATTTCTTCATCTTGCACAGCCTCAGGGTGGGTAAGGGAGGGAGAAGTCATGAATTCTGGAGCGCTTCCTCCCAGAGCTGCCTCCTCCCAGCTCTGGCACCACATCCTCCTCCTGGTGCTTCCAGCTCCAACCAGCATCAACTGGAATGATGCCTGCTCCTCTGCTCAGGCTGGAGGGCAGCACAGGTCCCAAATCTTCACAGCCAGAAGAGGAGGAGAACAATGCAAGCTTTCACGCCATCACAGCATCTCCTCTTGCCCTGCGGCTCTGCAACACACGCTGTTTCCCCATGAGAAGCAACATCACTGGGGCAGGAAACGCCAAGGCATGGGAAAAAACCTTCACACTTGCATCTCACTGTTTGCTTTTCCTCTCCCACGTGCCCACACAGCAGCAGCAGATCCTGCCTGGAGTCCCTCACTGCTCCCAGCACACATGGAAAAAAATACAGGCAGCAGCAGGAGAAAGGGGATGCTCTGAGGAAGCAGCTTAAGGGCATGAGCAGACGCAAGGTATCCGCTGTCCTGAACTCGAAGCCGTTGTGAAAGAGGATTCTTCTGTTCATTGTTAAGTAGAAAGATGGGTTAGCAGGAGTTTGCAATGGAGTCTTCCCAAATTCGGCTTTCCAACGAGGATATTCCTACCCACACCAATGAAATGGAACTTATGTATTTAATACGCTGTCCACTAAGAGGAAGGGGGCATGCGGGACCCCACAGGAAGCTCCCATCTCAACCTCCGTGCCCTGCTGCCGGACAGGCAGGCAGCACGAATCCACCCTGCTTCAGGAAAAAAAAAGAAAGTGAAGTTTTACTTTCTCTTTCTCTGGTCTTTAATTGTAGATCAAAGCTGGCCCTTCAGGCTGGAGCCGCCTGCCAGCAGCTGCTCCTGGGCAGGCTTCCAGGCCACCCTTCGGGTGAGGGCTGCCCATCCCATCCACCGCCCTGCTCCTCTTCTCCTGCCTGCTCCTACCACAGGCAGGGTCAATCCATGCTGTTAACCCTCCCAACCGGTTGCTGTGGGAATTGAGGGGCTGCAATCCAGTGACTGGGAATGAGATTGTGTTTTCTTCCGGCTTCGCATGACCTCCAAGAAAGCGAGGGATGTGTGAGCAGCACCAGCATCTTCCCACACCACCTCTGGGCTGGCCCCCAGGAGCTGCAGCCCGGCCAGCGGTGAGAGCTGCCCTTTGCAGTAACTTCAGTCCGCACAAGAACAGAGCCTCTGCTTTAAAAAGCAACCACACACTGCAGCGCCGTCAGCTCTAGGTACAGTTTAAAAGGAATATAAGAAAAGGCACAACCCTAAAGAATTCATCCAAGTATGCTCTTGCTTGTGTATAGAGGATTTTATAAATGCAACCAGGTAGAGTGCTGGCAACATGAGGACTTACTTAAATTACTCATTAATCATGCCATATGCTAAAATTACTGAAGTGTGTAATTAAATGCTCCGAGGGCACAGACAGCAAACAGTTATAGCCAAAATATAAGCAACTCACAAGCAGTTTGTCAGCTGGACATTGGTCCAGGCCACACTGGACCCTAACTTTAGACATCAATGGATTTGCAGAGACAAGAGCTATGCTGTTAGAGCAAGGACTACTTCTTTCCCCTTCTACTTCAAAATACCTACTCATTTTTCCTCTTAGCATGATTTAATACAGAGTATGAGTGCTCTCTGCAGTCATCCTGCACAGAGATGCTGTGTAGGGCAAGAAAAGATAATGGAGAAAAATGGCACAGAATAAACACTAACTTGTGGAGAAAAAAAGAGGGAAACAGGTTGGGAAAGTGTTACAGCACAGACTGCAAGACCCCAAGAGAGGGCTGAGTTGAGAAAAAGGAAAACATGAGCTCCCCAAGCCAGGATGACTCCACCACCCTACAGCCGCTGTAATTCTTGTCAAGCTGCAGTGGGCACCACGGTGCAGGCAGATATCCCCAGCACCTTCCAGGAATAAAATGCCCTGTGCAGATTCAGCCTGACAACCCTGGGATGATTCTGCATGGTAGAAAGCAGCAGCCCCTCTTGCCTGGCAAGCACATGACCTCCTGGCTGAGATTAGCCCCTGCCTCTGCTGTCAGTGCTCAGCTCCAGGATCCCGCGCTTGAGGACGTGTCTGACCCACAGTACAGCACCAAGGTCACACACACAGGAAGAAAGGACAGGCACTCCATGACTGGGATTTGCATGGAGCAGTTTGGTGTTTGCCCCAAGGAGATCCTGGATCAAATATATACATCTATGTATACATATGATATATACATAGCATATATATGTGTATATATATTATCCAAGACCATGTATATATATGTATATATATGAACCAAAACTCTTTGGGGCAAGCACCAAACCTGGTATATGTCTTGTGTGTCTTCCCAAGGTGAAGCTCTTCCCTGGACCACAGAGGCATTTGGACACCTACTTTATATATATGATATATAATATACATCTGTATATTATATATTAAATATATATACATCTGTATATTATATATTAAATATGTATGTTAAAATATATTAGATATTCTGTTCTATATAATTAGTGGTATTTGGACACATATATAATGATATAGGACACGGGTATGTTACATAGGTCTCCAAATACCTCTGAGTTGCAGGGAAGAGTATTCTATCCTCTCCAATTCCAGCACTGCTGACTCCCTGCATCCCGATACCCTCTTCCCTCTGGCCTTTAAGCCAACGTGGCTGTCTTCCCCACAGCCCTGCTGAACATCTGGCTCCCAGTAAAAACAAAGACTAAGGCTCAATAAGATTTAATTGCTGTATTTGGCCACGTAGTTTCTGTCTGTCCTCAAACTGCTCAGGCTGGCGAAAGTCACTAAAAGAAGGCTGAAGTTTCCAGGAAAAATCCCTCTTTCCCCCAAATGGGGAACATTTTCTTCAGTACGTCAGATGCCATGGAAGGAAAGTCAGAATCACCCTCGGCAGATGTCATCCCCCGGTCTGCTGTAGAAAGCTCCTACCACAGCAGGGCTCAGTGGCTTTTTCCCCTTCTACATCTTTAAATATTAGCATTATTCTGCAGTTTGTTCATAAATAAACTGAGAGCCTGGGTGTTGAATAAATAGCTGCTTCAGGCCCATGTAAGGTTCTGACTGCTTGGCAGCATCAGTGAAAGATCTTGTTATGTGATTAACTGTATCAGAACTTCCTGAAGTGAGTCACGGCTAGGAAGATGCATCAGCACCAGGCAGACGCCTGTGACTTCTCTGTCTGGCATTAAAATGGCAATGGGAGACACAGGGGAAGCAAAATCTACTGGGAAATAATGCTGGCTAAGCCTTTTCTATTTTAAGGCGAAATTGCCCAATATTTATATTACCTCCCCCCCCAATAGAACAAAACAGGAAAGAAACAGCAAAGATTTGTAATCAGCTATATATACTGACCTAACCACAGATGTGCCCGAGGCCACGCCATAACACCGCACATACGGCTGAGCTCTTCCCGCCTCAAAAAACAACTGGGTCAGCCAAAAGTAACCCTAGCTGCTTTTTGAGAGCAGAAATAGATTTACTACAGCTGAGGTCAGGTTGCAGGCTCCTTGCGGAGAGGAGCAAGCACGAAGGACACCAGTACAGAACCTACACCGAGAACTTATTTGAGTTCCTTGGAGTGCAGTTGCTATCTCCTGGGTTTTTCTGGGGGAGAGAAAGAAGCATCATCTTTTGGGATGAGAAATTCTGGGATGTGAAGGTGGGTACAAAGTGATGTGCAAGAGCTGCAGCTGAGGACAAGCCTTGTGCACCTGGTAGGAAATAATCCACCCTTTCTTCTGGGGCTTCTCAACAAGGGAAAGGAGCATGAAGAAGAGCTGGGGAGGAGCAAGGGGGACTCGGTGCCTTTCTTCCACCAGGCAGTTTTACAGTGAAGCATCATCACTTAAACTAATATGATTTTCCACTGGAAGAGAACCCACGGAGCTGGCAGGTTTCCTATTTCAGGGTTTGTTTTTCATCTAGCACATAAATTTGCAGGAAAAAAAATTATGACCCAACACCAGCAGCTTTACAGAAAGCAGGGCTGCTACCACCTCACCTAAGAGAAAACCAAGAACAGCCTCACTACAAAACAGAAATCAGCACAGAAAATCTATTTCTTCTTATGTTTCCAGCACAATTGGTCTCATTATTTAAGTATTTCCACTTGAAAGGTTAGATCTGCAAGGGGAAAAGAGTGGATACTGGAGCTGCTTGATGCCCAAGTGATTGTTGGCTGTTTAAAGCAACAAATTACCAGTGAATTAGTAAATTTATGAGCACATGCACCAAAGGACAAGCAGGAGCCAAACCAAATGTCAACCTCCCCACCAGTGGCTCTCGGCATTTGCTACTTACTGAACGTTTTGCAGATATCAGAAACTGCCTTGAAGACCCTGTCCGAGAAGTTGACTTTCACCTTGACATACTTCATGTTGGGCAGCTGCAGGCGAAGCAGCTTGTGCTGAGGTGTGAACTGGAGCTTGGCATCAGCCTGTATCCCGTATTTGTCCAACGTCCAGTGCGTTTTAAGGAGCCAAGTTTTCTTCTTTTCCCACCACAGCGCGTGATCCGACCAGTCTTTCTTGACATCTAGAACAAAGAAGCCATTTCACCAGTTAAAACCGGGACCAGAATTAGCCTTCAAAAGACAAAAGCAAAAGTTTAAATGCATTTAACTGTGAAGTGACTATTGATCCAAAAGTGCTGACAGCCCTTTTCAGATACAAATAATTGCTTCTACTCAATAGCATCTAGAAGCCAGCTCAGAAATAAAAGTAGGAAAGAACTCAAGAGGAATAAGGATACAACACAATGTGTCCACAGATCACTCAGCCCAACAGCAATGAGGCTGGAGGATGAATCTGAGGGGCCATGAACGACCCGACGCCTTCCTCATCCCCATCATGTAGAACACATGCGCTACCTGAACGTGAGTCCAACCCCCTCGGCACACATGAAAAGCAGAACTAGAAGGAGGCTTGAAAGAAGAATTAAACAGAAGCACTGAGTCTTCTCCAGCTCTTTCAGTTTCTACAAACAAAACTGGAAAATTCCCAGATGAAACTAACAGTTACTTCTCAAAGGAATAAGAGTGCAAAATCCAACAGCCATGTCTCCTTCCAGCAGGGACATAACCATGGGGTCTTTGAAGATCATGTCCAAGTTGGGTTGCATTTGGGGAATCAAAGCACTGTGGTAACTCCAAGAAACAGCAACTGTGTTTTATCTTCTCTAACATCTGGAATATTTAACACCTGCACTGTTCTCACCAAAGCCCCTGCCACTCCTGCAGAGCATTTCCCAGTCCGACCACCACCAACCATGGTGGGGCAATGTCCCCCACCACACAGAGGAAAGGGAAGGAGAGGTGCGGGGAATGATCCAGATGCTGCTGCTGCATTTTGCAAAGCTCTGCTTAGCCTAAATCCTCCATCTCCAAAGATACTGACAAGGGGCAGTTTCAAAGGGTTTCCACAGGATGTCATCTGGGCAAGCACACGAGAACCTCAAGAGGTTGCAGGACAAGTTACAGGGGCAGTGGAAGGTGTCCCTGCCCATGGCAGTGGGGTTGGATCTAGATGATCTTGAAGGTCCCTTCCAACCCAAACCATTCTATGATTCTATGATACTGTGAATGACAGAATTATCAGTAAGTTTTGAGCTTAGGGACTTTGTATGAGGATTATTTTAATTTTCATAATAAAAAAGAAGCTTGAATGCAAAGCAATTCCAATAAAAGGGTTAAAGCACTGGTTATACAGTAATTCAGTTTTTAGCTCCAGATTCTCCTGTGATCCTGGATTCCCAATATGAAACGTCACTTTTACCCAAATTAAAACTGCCAGATAACATTAATTGTAACTTTCTCCATCCTCTGGCAGCGATGCTCATGCATCTCAGGGCACCAGCTCAAAAGCCAGGGGCAAAGCCAGCAGAGTTCAGGGACAAAGCCCCAGCAGAAATGCCACCCAACAGGCTGAAGGTACCAAGGAACACACTCCAGGACCAACATCGTGAACATTATTCCCCATGAGCCACATCTGAAATTAGAATTGAGATAGGAACAGTGTAACAAGCTAACTTTTTTCTGTCCCGATCTGGAAACAGGATCTGGAGCTCAGTGTTACTGAGAAAACCCAGCAGAAGCTGGTCTAACAGCATAATCATGCAGCCAGAAAGTAAAAATGTTCAGCTAGACTTTTCAACAGCTTTATACTATCAAATTAAACAAAACCAAATATAGAAAAGCATGCAAACTTGCACAAGCCTTGGCTATGCTTAAAAAAATCTGAGAAATCATTACAATGGACTCTGTAATGAAGTCCAACTTCTGCCCTACTAACAACTGAACGAATTGGCACTGAAATGCACAAACTGGCACTCTGGGGGGAGGAAAAATAAAGGCTTTTTGAATCACTAACATTTATGCCTAACAGAAGGGGGTTTGAGTGCACATTGCAGATTAACTTTTCAGGCTACGGCACAAATACACACAGCATTGTCTTTTGGTCTGAGAGCAATTAACACTTCGAATTAACAGTGAGATGTTGGCTATAGCCAGAAAGGTAAAGGTCTGTGGCTGCCCCATGGGGTAGTTATATATATATGTATGTATATAAAAACCTATATATATTTTATATTTTTATATATAATATATATTCATATATAACATATATGATTATATATTATATTAGACATTTTTTATATATAAATAGATATATATTTATAAGAGAGCTTAGCAAATGTTTAGAAGCTGACTTGTGAGGTTGAGTTTAACATGTTGACAAGAAACCTTTGGTGCTTTGCAAAGTAGTGGTGTGACCCAGGGCTTGGAATAACCCTTGCACGCCAGAGAATGCCAACCACCTGGTTAAATCTGATCAAAGGTTTATAAATCTTCACCAGGGTCCCAATTCATGAGTTACTGATTTGCTGGGGTTGCAGCTTTACGACAAGGCTTATTATTTTGGCTCAGTCTTTTCCCATTTACTATTGTCAGTCATAGGACTGGTCATTTCTTAGTTACCAGAACACAGGTAAGTCTCTGAGCACTGCAAACTCATTTAAGAGATCACAGGCCTTGAACTCAAAACATTACTATGGGTCCAAAGCCACAATGCAAATCTCAGCAGATGTGTCTGCAGATCCAGAGCTCCTCTGAGCTGCTAAATGCAACTTGCGCATCTCTGATCTGCTATTTCCAGCTGTGAAGTGTACCAGCCTCACAGCAATGCTGCTATACAAAGAAGTAGAAATGTTCAGAGTTGGCAAGTATTCATCAGCATCTCAATCAAAGCAAATAGCAAAAGAAACAGGCTTGTTCAGTGGGGTGGGAAAATCTACCTGTATTAGTCTAAATCAGGCTGATTCCAGCCTATGGCACAGCAAGGGGAAAGGAACACCAGAACCACTGGGATTCAGGCATCCTCAGTGCAACAAAAAAAACATCCTCCCACCGTGGTCATCTTGGGCAAAAGAGAGCACAGAGGGATCCTGAATATGAGCTGCACACATTTGCTATGGTCACAGCAAATCATTGCTACTGATGCTGCCCTTCCAGACAAGAAACCTCTTCCAGGTGAAGGCTGCGGAGATGTGGAGGCTGGAGCCATCAGCATCAGCTGGAGCAGGGCTGGGGACTGGAAGTTCCAGGAGCCCAACGCCAGCAGCAGCACCCACGGGAAAGGGAAGCACAGCGCTTCCTTCCCAGCATCAAAAATAATCACTGCTCCCAGCTTCCTCCACCTCCCAGTGCAGCCTGAACCGAAACCTCAGCTGCTGGAGCCTGAGAGAGCTGGGGGATCTGGCTGTGATTGTGTTTTTGGAGGAAGAACCTGGTTTTGCATTTGCCTCCCAAAACTGTGTCAAGAGCCAGAGATGTGGCACTGGTGATGCTGAGGACACGTTGTACAGCAAAACCCAATGAGCGAGCTTGATGTTCACCTTGAAAAGGTTCAGACAGTCCTGCAAATGCAAGAGGCATTTTAAATCACTCACCCAGATAGCTGCAGAGACCTCTGCAAGGACAGAACATTATGAGAAGAGATGAAAGGCTGCTCAATAAAGATTTTTAAACCTTAAACTTAGCTTTCAATTCATGCCAGTGCCTCGCCGCAGTCACATCACACCAGCTTGTCCAGCATAATTACAACTGCAGGTTTTTATTCCCACAGCTACCACTAAATTCACACCCAGAATTCATGTAGCAGAAAATAAAGCCTTAATTGAGATGTACACAAAGTGTATTTTAATTCTGGGCTTGCCATGGCACTGATACACACAAACACAACTACCATCTAAGCAACAAAGACAAATTTTGGCAAAGTGCAAAGAAGCCCCATTTGCTCTGCCTGATGGCCCATTTATCCCAGGAGCTGGCTGCTTCAAACACTTTCCCTCTGCCCATCCATGGATTTTAAAAGTCCCTTTTCTGCTCCACTTCTGCAGCAGCTCCTGAACCTCCTTTCTCCAGAAGCATTACTGTCACTTGGCAGGCTCTCTGTGCAAGCTTATGACTTACTAGCAATAGTATACAAGTCTCCAGTGTTACATAAACACTGTATTTGCCTTGTTATTTTGGGATATCCCTTACTGCAGATGGGCTCTCCTTCCATGCGCCACTCAGGACAATAGAGCCCTGATACAACTAAACAAACATCTTTTTATTCCACCCCTCCCCAGCACATGGTTAAACCTCACCACATTGATATCTAGAGACCAGGAGAGCTCAGCAGTGGTGGTCTCTATCTCTTTAGGTATCACCCGTGCGGTAGCACAAGATCCCCTTTCACACACACATCCCTGATTAAATTCATAGGACAGCAAAGAGCCTACCAATGCCTCCATCACCTTAACACTGGAGGCAGATTACTAAAAAGCTCCAACATCAACCAGAGTAGGTATGTAGGGAACTTCTGCAATCTAGTTTGCATCATGTTTTTTTGTTTGAGTTTTGGAAACAAAGGCTGGCAGCTGAAGCCGTTTTCCCTGGAATACTGTTCACCTTAGGAGGGTCAGCGGATACAACCAAAGCAAAGCTTTCAGTTCATTTCTTAGGTAATGGCTTTTAGAGGAATGGGTTCAAGTCTTTAACCCTCCCATGGGAGCAATATGAAGGAACCACCCTCCTCCAGTACAAAACACAGCAGAATCAAAGCTCATCCATCTCACTGGTTGTTCTTCCATAGAGGCCGAATTAGCCCAGCAGCTCTCCCAGTCGTGGCTCTTCCAGGGTTGAGTGTGCACCAGGAGTGCTTTAATGAGGATTATCCCTGCTCTGAACTAGTCATGCTTGGGTAGTTGCGGTAGGAAAATGCCTTTCAATTACCCACACAATACCTCATATTGCTCCATATATATAAAGTATATATGCAGGTATAAAATATATTATGCATATAAACACACATATATACACACTGTATATATATATAAACATATGCATACATAATATGTACACACATATGTACATACATGAAATATATATACACATATGTCACATAAACACACACGTTTATACACACACATACACATACAAAAAAGCTACATATATAAGACACAGTGCAAGGACTGAAGCAGCTCACAAGCCGAGCATTGTTTCTTGCATAAACTGATTTTTGTACTTGGTAATCTAGAGAGAAAATAACCAACCAGCCAACCAACTTTAGAGCTTTTCAATGACTTTGGTGCAGGTGGGTTGAAATTCCTCAAGGGTGCTTAAAAGGATGGAAGAAAGAAGTGGGTTGCAATTATTTTCTTCAAATTAATATGCAATACACATTTTATTGAAGAGAATAGAGACGCGGACAACACATTTAAAACCCTGACTGCAGGCAGCAGACAGCTCAAGAGGCAGCTGGGGGAATAAAGTACCTTTAAGCTCAAATACCTGCTGATAATGCATTCATCCAGCACTCGTAAGCCCCAAGGAGCGGCCAGGGCTCTCCAAGCTAGAGGCTGGGTGTTGGCTGGTTACACACCCCTCTTGGGAAGCCAGCAGGGAGGAAAAACTCCTTCAAAGGAAAAGAGACCTCCAGCAATAAATAGCTGGGGAGTGCCTTGTGTGCGCTGAGTGAGCTCCCCGGGAGGGAACGCATCCTCCCCTCCACCTCCTGTCCCCTTGGGATGCATTGCACAGCCACCATGCATGGAAAGCAAGGCCAAAATATCCTAAAATTTGAAAAGGAGAGCAATTTAAGACTACAATTAAAGAAGGAGAAAAAATGTCCCCAGAAAAACCACCAAAAATCACTGCATATAACCTCATGTGTGCCTTTGGTAGGTTTTCCTTTCCCATGTACTACCAGCGGTGTGTGTCAATGAGGTCTGAAGGTGTACGCATCTTCACTTAATAAATCCGAGAATACTGCAAATGCTCCTGAAACATTCAGAAGTACCCCAAAATGGCTAATCTGGTGCATGGAGCAGGACAGAGGTGCTGGGGTAGTACAAGAATAAAGCAGTGTTTTATAGCCAAGAGTGCTGCTGAAGGTCCCACTCCAGTCAGCACCTGCTCTTATGGTCATGAACATGTACTTTTCAGAAACGACTGATCCAACCATTAAATACTGCCGCATTTCCTTCCCCCACCTGCGGAAGCTGGTCCAGGGATCAGCTCTTGCATCTCAGTGGATTGGATCCAGACCCATGCAGTTTGCTGGGAATGGCTAAAAGATCATCACTTGCTTTTGAAGCATCCTCCCAACCAGTGCAGGGATTGGAATTTCATGAGACAGATGTGCTCAGGCTGCTCTGCAACTCTAAAACACCAGTGTGTTGACCAGCTCATCTTGGGCTAACATCGCTGCAATCAAAAGTAAGGCAAAAAAAGTCCCAAACAAACCAGAATTCTTTAAATATATATTTTTATATATTTAAATAGGTCTATAAATACATACTTAGCTGTGTGTTTATGTATTTTATGGATGTATTTATATACACACACAGAGAGATATATCTATATAGCTGAACACACTGGCCCCTATGGGGAGATATGAGATACAGCCTCCTTGCTGCTCGCATTGACCTCTTTAAACTCAAATTCCTTTAAACATGCCAAAGCCACTCCTTCCAGGGCAATTATGGAAAAAAATAAATTAAAGACGGAGCTGTTTTCATTTATCTTGAGTCCAACAAAAATGCTGATGTGTTTTGCTGGGTGATACAGTCACTGTCTTGGGGCAGAACCTATTTTTCAGTGCGGATGTGAGTATGATTTGATTTGGGATATGGTGTGCACTGAAGTAGATGCCTCTCCAACCCCCAGTGGGGATTTAATTGGAGAGCAAAGTTCAGAATGCAACAAAAATCCCTCCAGCCTCTGGCCACAACACTTGAAAAATTATACTTAGAAACATGGAGATAAACATCCTAGAAAATTATTATCAGACTGCTGTAATAAAGCTGTAGCCACAACAATCTGATGCCCTTAGTATTAATGAGACTTAATAAGGGGTTTTAGTCACATGCCTCATATTTGACACGTGCTATGAAAGATACAGCATACAGCAGCCACGCTACAACAACCACCCGCAGAAGGGCTTTTGCCCATAGGTAAATACAAAGTGGTACCTCAAATTCTCCAGCATCTACCACCATGGGCCACTATCACTGCTATTTTATCTTACTTTGTGTTCAGGAGAACAAATGTTCAGGAGACCATCTACACATCCACGGAGGTGTCCACAACAGGGTGGGCCTGCGCTGGAATTTAAGCTCAAGAAGAACATTTCTTGCATGAAAAACAGTCTGATTTATTAAATAAATAAATAAATACGGACAAAACCAGCCTTGTTCCCAACGCTGTGATTCCTGTGAACTAAACCCAGTGCAGGAGACCTCCCTCGCTTCCCGGCGTGCCAGGGTACACACTCATGGTTCACCACCACGAAATCCTGATGTCAAAGCACACTGTGTAGTCGCAGAGAGCCATTCAAGAGCAATGAAAAAAGCATGTGGAGGACACTGAGTACATCAGGACACAGCACTGAACGCAGATGTTAAACGTGTCCTTGCTCAGAAAAATTATGGCGCATCTTCTGCTAATGAGGGAACGTGCTGCTGCACTGCTGGAAAAAGAAGTGTCCTTTCAATTGGTTTATAAGTGACGTTTACAAGGGCAAACCCATGTCTCGACAGAGCAGAGACAGCAGCTGAAGGACCAAAGAGGTGGCAAAACATGTCATGGTCAATCTTTTTGCTGCTCAAAAGCACCACCCTCCCCTGAAAAGCCCACCACAGCAACAAGGCACGGCAGAAGCCCCTGTGAGATTTTACCACTTGGTTTCTAAATCACTGGTTTTGTTTTATAATCATTTTGCGGAGCAAGGACATTTTACAAGCCCAAAACATCAATGAGGGTCTTTGTAAACGCATGAGGCTGGTACATCAAACCCAACTGCCTCCCAGAATGCTGCTCCTGGCTAGGCAGGGCTTTGCTCCCTCACCCTCAAGCTGCTTGACCCACGGGATACTGAGCCTTCAAGCATCTCTGCCAGAGTCAGGTCCACAGGCAGACTTCAGGGAGAAGAGCAAAGCCTTACAAGCCTGAAAGTTACTTTTTTTTCTTAAGTAACCTCTAGGAAGGAAGCTCTTTTCAGTGTTAATAGGATTACTCAACTAGCACTTGGAAATTTAATTCATTAAGATGCCACAGCAGTTATCTACTTCTTGCACTGCTAGTGCTAAAACACATGTAACTCCTCCTCCTCCCGGGGCTGAAATGATTTATTTCATGCTGGCCACAGTAACAAGCACCTTTGACCTGAACATGTGCTACTCTCCTTTGGAAAGAATAGCAAAAGCACCTTTAAATTTGCTTTACACCTCTGATACTATCCCACAAACTCAAAAGGCACATGCAAACTGTAGCACAAGCTGTGAACTGAGCATATGGCATTTGCCCTAGACGTGCGTATACCCTTTTATTATGCTTTTATGCATAAGTTTATTATACATATATAATAAAATACATTTTATTTCTCAGCATCTATTGCAGCAGGAGGTCTATGGGCTTCTCTGAGCCGCTCACCTGCTCCCCAGCCATAACCAGCCCTGTTTAAACCTCTCAGCAGAGAGAGCAGATTTGCAGCAGTGCTGAACCCAGCTGAAACATCAGGAAACTCTCTAGAGAAGCCGAAAGCTGGGGACAGCTCAGCTCCCCAACACCCCTATGCTAACAGTCATCAAGTAGTTCAGGAAAGACTTCGCAAGCACCATGCGGACTTGCTTTAAATCCTTGAACCAGCCCCCCAGAGCCATTTGGCTTGTTCATTTTCCAAGGGTGGATTCTTATTTAATTTTATTTTTTAAAAAACAGGATCTTTCCAACCTGATTTTCCATGTTTTTCCCCACTCATCAAGCACCCCTCCAGAGGAGGCTTGCACTGGCTGCTCCCTGCCTCCAATGGAATCATGAGAAATGGCAGAAAACTCAATTAAGGAGTGTGGTTTCCATGAATCATCCAGCACAAAATAGGAAGCATCGGAAAGAAGGAAGGAAGGAAGGAAGATCATTTCTCCAGGGAGCACTCAACTGCCTTGACTACCAGCCCAGGCGCTCCCTCACCCTCCAGCCATGGATCACACTTCCCTTACCAAAAAGGAAAAGTGCCCCAGGGTGATGTGCAGCCTGCAACCCTGACTCATCCCCAATGAACGTGCAAGGCATAAAGGAGCTGGTCCCTGCCAAGAAGACATCATACCAAATAACGGAGCCAGAGGACATTTGGCAAGATGGATGCATGCGGCAGATAAAGGAGGACAACCTGAATTCCCTGCCTGAAGCTTCAGTCTCACCAGGCAAGTGCCCAAGTGCACTTTAAAGACAGGTACTCTCTGATAAAAGCTCAGGACCTTGGAAAGGGCGGTTTGCAATGGTCAGGATGCCTCGGGCAGCCTCACCCCATCCCAAACCTGTCAGCCAGTGTTGGTCCTGCAGAGCAGGTGGGATCCTGGACTTCAGCAGAGGGACATCAAACCTTCCAGGTTTCACATGAAGTGCATCCCCTCAGGTAGAGCATAAGGAAAAGAAGGTGTCTTATCCCTCCCTGGCAGTGACAGCAGCCAAAAGCACTGCACATGCCACCAGCCTTTCCTTGCATGCATTCTGGGATGAGCCAGTCAGTCCTTTGCAGAGCCATGGGAAGATGGCACGGGAAGGGGAGGAAACCCCGCCATTTTTCTTATTTATTTCTGCACGTTAGCCCAAGCTCACTGAAGCACGCAACACACTTTTAAAAGGGGTTGAAGACCTCGCCCATTACACAACCAAGATCAGGCACAGAAGCAAAGGGCAGGACATGCAGGATGCAGCGAAGACAATTTCTGCTGCAGACAGCTCTCCAGCGGACATCGTGTCGTGCAAAGCTCTGTGTATTATCAGCAAGAAAGGGAAGCTCAGCAAGACAGAGATATAGCTCTTTAAAGGCAATTTCATAAAACACAGACTTTCTAATCGAATTTGGAGTTTCAGCAATTAACCCTTCCAAAAGTACATATGCCTGCAGGGAAGGGGGCGGGGGGGGAAAGGAAACCACCAAACAAACACGTATAATCAGCTGGTAAGAGATTTAAAATGTAGTAATTGGCAAGATGAAATTCTGGTTGCTGTCTAGCTGTTTTGCAAGCTAAACACCAGCTGAGATTATAAAGGGGAAGGTTTATCCAATCACTGCCGTGCCTGTTTTTCTCTGCACGTCCCCTCCCAATGCTGTTTGCAACCTGTTGTCCAAATCCAGCCACATGTTAACAAAAATTTACAGTCTCCAAGATCTCACCTAGTCTGCAAGAGTGTAAATAATGCTGGCACAGGTACATGCCATGCACACAGCTACTGACCAATGCGACATTCGTATCTGAACGGCCACTGAACGTGAGCTGCATCCAGAGCTGCTGCAACCTCGCCATAAAATGGGTGAAAATGAGAAAAGCCAATGAGTATGGCTCTCTGAAAATAAAAAAGAACACAAAAAAGCTTTCCTCTGGTTTGCTGGGCACTTTTCTCCCCCCACCCCATCAGTTCTACCTGGTGGAATCTCCAGCCTAGACAACAAGAGCAATGCGCAAACATCTAATCTGGGCAAGAAAACTAAGTTACTGCAACTCTGGCCACAATTGTTATTTCTCCATCCAGCAGGAATCTGAGGCTCCGAATTGTAACACCTGAAAAGCCCTAAAAGTCACTGAGAACATTCAGAACTGAATCCCACAAGCTGAGAAGTTTTGCATGGTTTTGTTTCTCTGCCTCTTTCTAAGCTAATCCACATTTCAAATCAAGAACAAAGAAATGCATCTTCTTCAAGATACGTTTTAACACTATGGGAGTTTTTCCCCCAAACACACCCAGGGGTTGGACGCTGGGCTGAAAGTGGTATAGCAAGAGCTTCATGAGTACCATAAATCTCCTTCCTTCCCCTTGTCTGTAAGAGAAATCATCACTATAACCCATCGTAAATAGAAGCTCACAGTGGTGGTGTCAAGGGTGATGTTGAAACGACTGAAGTTTGCAGTGCAAATACTCCCTCTTCTCTTTCTCAACTTGGTAAACATTCCCACATCCATGATTTCATGCAGTTATCCACAATCTTTCTCCTCCCAAATCATAGACCAAGGGCTAAACCCCAGATTCCTGGTTTGCTTTTTATAATGTCCCAAAGTGGGATTGCAAGAAGTTGCTCATAAACCCACTGTGGACTGCAAGCTGCAGACTGACAACTATCAAATGCCATTTTTAAAACTAAACTAAAATCAGAGTCAGGCCTGATTTTACCCTGGTAGCCAGAGGAGGACGGTACCTGCCATGAATGCAACCATCACATACATAACAGCATAGAAAGAGTACAAAACCCCCTGCCAGGGAACACCTGGAGGCATTTGGCTTCTATAAATACTAAACTATCCTGCTTTGTGCGTGTGGGAAAGGCTGTGGATGTTGCCTACCTGGACTTCGGTAAAGCCTTTGACACCACTTCCCACCATTTCTCCTTGGAGAAACTGGCTGCTCATGGCTTGGAGGGGTGTGCTGTTCACTGGGTAAAAACTGGATGGCCTGGCACAAAATGTGGTGATGAACGGAGTTAAATCCAGTTGGTGGCTGGTCACAAGTGGTGGAAGTGCCAGGTTAAGAGCTGGACTTGATGATCTTAAAGGTCTTTTCCAACCTAAACAGTTCTATGATTCTATTTTGGGTACAATTTGTTTGGGATTCCATATGGTTGAGACTCATCCAGATGCCTGGGCAAAATGCAAGCTCTGACAGAGGAGGGTGGAGAAAAGGAAAGGATGGCTACAGAGGAAGAAGAAAAATGAAAGAAAAAGGAAAAAAAAAAAAAGGGAAGTGTGTGACCATGATGACTTGTATCATTCTAACTCCCTTGGAGTGACGTGAGCACAGCTCCTCGTGCTGGCTTCCCCGTGCGCTCTACGTCAAATGGAAACCTGAGGGAACTGGAAGAGGAAACTACTGATTTGGGCTGGGTGGGAGCAGCAAACCCAACAATTTCCTGTCTGTGGTACAACAAACCCCGGCTCTGGTATTCACAGGAACGCTGCCGCCACCCCCCCGCCCTGCTCTCTTCCCCCTCTGACTGCGATCTGTGTCATCGGCCAGGCTCTTCTGAACCAAACCAGATGGCTCAAGTGAAACAAATAATAATAATAATAATAGTAATAATAATAATAGTAATAATAATAATAATAGTAGTAGTAAATCAAACCAAAATTTAAAAATTTAAGCTTTTTTTTTCATCTTATAAAGAGTCATCTCCACTCTGGGTAGAAACATCAATTGCCGTGACACAGCTTAGAGCTGCCTGCATATGGATTTTACCTACCTCTGCCCCAAATTCCTCTGGTCATTGGCAGTTCAGCTGAATATTCCACTTAGGCTAACAAAGAGAACATTATTTGAGCCATGATCCTGCAATTTGGTGTGAGGCCACATAGAAGCTTCCTGGACCCAAAAGTTAGACGTAAAGAGCTAGCCCTACACAGATCAATGCAAGTGTCTGTGTTAATAGGCACCTGCATATTTTCACTTAAATGTCACAAAAAATGTGTTATTTGGAGGAAAAGGATGCAGCACAGATCACTAGCAAAGATATTAGTCAAGGGGAAAAATGTAAACACACGGCACGTTTCTGGCTCCCTTGGTCTCCTTGAAGATGCTGCTGAAGCAGAAGTATCTCTGCTGGGAGCATTCCCACCAGGCTGCTCTGGAATCTTCCAGGGTACCACTTCCACCTCAAAATGGCCCCAAATTCTGCCCATTTCTTGAGCACGAAGACTTCCCTGCTCAGCAGCATGCCACATCCACCCCTCAGCTTCTGGGCCCACCATTCCACCTCCCACTGGCTATGCAAGTGTTGCTGTTTAAAAGCCCGAGATGAGGTTTCCCAGAGAAATACGGAGCAGGACGAGTGTAGAGCATCAGAGGAGTCCTGGCTGCCGATACTGCAGCCACCTAAACTGCCCTCAGCAGCAAACACCGCCACCATTTATCACATTATTTGAGACAAGCACTCACCACTCAGCCTCAAAGGGAATACAAACAGCTTCTCGGAAGCCTCCAGGCGTACTAAATGGCACTCAGAATCCTCTCCTGAACACCATGTACTTGAAAAGCAATACTGAGGAGTGACTGAGAGCTGATTTTGAATCAGTCATAGCATGAATCATAGAATGGTTTGGCTTAGAAAGGACCTTAAAGACCATTCAGTTCCAACCCCCCTGCCATGGGCAGGGACACCTTCCACTAGACCAGGTTGCTCCAAGCCACTTCCAACGTGGACTTGAACACTGCCAGGGACGGGGCAGCCACAGCTTCTCAGGGCAATCTGTGCCAGTGCCCTGAGAAGGGCAACTCACCAACCTCACATGGAAGAACTTCCTCCTAAGATCTAATCTAAATCTACCTACCCTCTTTCAGTTAAAGCCATTTCCCCATGTCCTATCCCTACACGCCCTTGTAAAAAGTCCCTCTAAAGATTTCTTGCCCCCTTAGGCACTGGAAGCTGCTCTAAGGTCTCCCTCGAGCCTTTCCTTCTCCAGGGTGACCAATCCCAACTCTCTCAGCCTGTGTTCATAGGAGAGATGCTCCAGCCCTCTAAGCATCTTCGTGGCCCCCTATGGACTTGCTCCAACAGGTCCATGTTCCTCTTGTGTTTGAGGACCCAGAGCTGGATGCAGTACTGCAGGTGAGGTCTCATGAGGAGTGGAGCAGAGGGGAAGAATCACCTCCCCCGACTTTCTGGCCATGCTGCTGGTGATGCAGCCCAGCACACCATTGGCTTTCTGGGATGCAGGCACACACTGCCAGCCTATGTTGGCCATTTTGTCAACCAACACTCCAAGTCCTTCTCCTCAGGGCTGCTCTCAACACATTCTCCACATTCTCTCAATACACTCTCCAGCCTGTCCAGGCTGGATGAGGTGGGACATTTAGATGCCATCCATTCCCTCCAGTGTGTCAACCACACCACACACCTTGGTGTCATCAGCAAACATGCTGAGGGTGCGCTCAATCCCACTGCCCATGCTGCCGACCCCTGAGGAACACCACTTCATCACCTATCTCCACTTGGACACTGAGCCATTGACCACAACTCTTTGAGTGTGACCATCCAGCAAATTCCTTATCCACCAAGGGCATAAGGAATTTCAAAATGAGAGGAATTTCTCATCTCAACCAACATCTGATGGCCCGACAAGTACCTGCAGACCTCACAAATGGAAATGCTTGGCTGTCATCCTGGAAGCAATGGACCAGAGAAATGCCCCAACCATACTCCAGGCAGCAAGCACTGATGCTCAAAATAAGTATTTCTGGAAAGTGTGGCTACAATAAACCCTCTTTCTTTCTCTTCAGCCTCCAACCATTTCTCTTGCCTTCTCTAACAGCAAAACACACGTAGTCACCCAGTGACCACTTACCAAGTCTCCTTGGAAAAGTCCAAGGGAAAAGGTGCAAGTCACCTGCAAGACAGCAGTGCATCCTGCCTTGTGTTTGCAATAGCAATGTGCTGGGGCAAGGATGCTGCATTTCTCTTACATAGCCTTAAGCTGTTTCAAAAGGTTCATCCCAGTTTCAAGTCAAAAAGTTCCCCAGCAAGTCTGATGACAGCTTGGAACACTTATAAGCACTGCAAAACCTCAAACTCAAACCTGAGGAAATCAATGACACTGCACTTTCTTGGTGTTTTATTCATAACCCTTTGAGGGGTCCATTAAGATAAAGAGACTTTACTGGGAGAACACTGGTATTTTCAATTGATCTTTCAAAGAGTACAGATGAAGTCATTGGCAAGATAACATGGGCACAGTCCATTTGATGGTCGAAGAGAGCCCCTTGGGTAAATCCCAGACGCATCCCATATGCAGGCTAAAATCCGCAAAAGAGGGAAGGAGCAAGCTCTATGTGCTACCACGTGCTAAAGTACCTAAACCAAAACACTGCATGTGACAACTCCTGTGCAAGCCCTCAAGTGACATCCTGCCCTCTCCAGAGTGATGGGAAGGAGATAGCAGAGGAGCTGCCAAAACGAAACAATGGAGTTTAAACCAGCTGCCCAAATCCTTATCGAAGATGTGATTCACAAAAACCCCAAGGCCTTAGAAGATGTCATCACTGCCTGCCATTATCAGCCACTCTCTATCAAGGGCGGAAGGCTTGCTTTGACATTTATCCTGGTGCAGCTGATGTGCCCATCCTGGCTTGATAAAACAGGGATGCGACCACCCTGCAGGGCCATCCTACCTTGAGCCATCCGCTCACCTTGGCAAATGCATCAAGCATTAACACTTTTTGGTCCAGAAGGACTGCTGTAATTCCCAAACTAGCTTTTTTTCTTTTCCATCCACTTATCTTTTTCAGGTACAAAACCCTAAGACTGCTCAGTCCTCCCCATGAGCCCCCGCAGCTGGAGCTGGCTGCCATGTATATCCTGCCTGTAAAAGACACCTACAGAGAAATCTGCATTTCCACTACGAAACTTTAATCCACAGACTTTCTGAATCTGCTCAGTGCACATTTAGGTCATCTGTCTTAAGCCAGTCCTCTGCCAGCCACCATTTGCCCCCAACTTGCCTGCTTCTGTCAGCTATTCTTTTATTCCCACTACTGTACAGAGCATCCCCTAAACACAATCCTGCATTTAATGTATGTCCCACAAAGCTCCTCCCAAGTGCATTTCAAAAAAGCAGCGTGTTTTCCTTGCATGTGTTTAAAACAGCCTGAAGTTGACAACAACAATAACCTGCGTTCACTTCCTTCCTTCCTCTGCTCCCAGTAATTTTAAGCCTCTTTTTTTTTGTTTTGTTTGTAAGTCAATAGTGGCAAAATTCCTAAAAACCCCTGGGTGAGTACCAGGAGTTTCCAGTACTCCCAACCCACATGGACCAACTAAATACTACTGTTCTTAAAACCTCAGCAGTTTTTTGCCCATTTTTCAGAGGGCTCTGCCAAGCACAAGGCATGGCTCAATTAACAAAGTGGCTTAATCCAGCAGGGTGATAAATAACAGAGGAGTGAACAGGTCATTGCAATTCACTTGAGTAACCAGAATCCCTATCTGTTGCTTGGGTTTTTTCCAATCCTTGCCTGCATTAGTGACAGATTTTAACTGCCTATTCCCAAATAGTCTGACTGCAGCCGCTCTAAGCAGGCAAGGACTGAGTTGACAAGATTTACTGATACCTGCAGCCTTGCAGATATGGAGGAGAGACTTTCCTGTGTTCTTGCTCTGAGAATGGCACCCCAGCCCTCTCCAGGGCAAAGGGCTATTTACTGCAATTGTTTCCCCTACAAGCATCAGAAAATACTAACATAAATCTAGATTTTTCCCTTTTCCAGGCTCTCCTTGCTGCTGGGAGGAGGCAAGCCATTTTTTCTCCCCCGCTCACTAATGGTGGAAGAACTTCTACCAGCACCCTACAGCCAGAGTGGGACCAATGTCTGCAAATCACAGTGATGCCTTAAACTTCACTGAAACTCTGGGCAGGCCACAGAAATCTCCCTTTCCTGCCCTCCAGCAGCACAAAGCCCAGAGGAGGCTTGTCCAAAAGGATGGAGCTGGCAAACCCCTGCCCAAGGTACAGCCCTGCAATGTGCAAGCAGAGTTGTCCATAGGAGATCCCAGAGCTGGAAAGAAACTTTGTTTTAAAGAAATTTCCTTAAAATTCACAGCAAAAATCTGCTTTGCTAAAGGTGAATAATTTTTTTAACACTTGGAGTTGTTATAAAAGGGAAACCAACACTGTGAGGAACAGAGGAACGATGGGTTAAAAATACAGGGAAAGGGTTCCAACATGGAAAAATTGCAAAATTAATGTATCTGGAGATGAAGCAGTGGCAGAGGCTAGATGAAGGAGGGCATTCAGGAGGCACATGCAGGTGAGACAGAGTCCTGTCCCACCCCTCTCTGCTAAACCCGACCCTGATAAACTGGCAGGAGCTCAAAGAAAAGCCATAAAAGTAATGAGAGGGCTGGAAGAGCTGACATGCAGGAAGATTAAAAGGAACTAAATACGTATAGCTTGGCTCAGCGACAAAAGCCAGGAGGAAAGGGAAGGCAACAGCTGGGGATATCCACAGGTCTTGGCCATCCTGGGAAGGGGGGCATTGGGGCTGAGCCCCCCGGGGAGCACCATCTCCACTCCCCCCACCGGGCCGGCGGCTGCGGCCGCTGCATTCCTTCCCTCTAATACAATCCCTAATTTAACAAGTGGAGAGGATCCGGGCAAACACACCGGGGGGGGTTCGACTGGGGGGTGCATGACGTCAGGGACTAATTTAAGTCCTTGCTGGGCTCCATCGCCATGCATGCGCCCAGCTTACGGCACATGAGTCGGCCCCGGCTCTGCTTTGGCATCTGCTGGTCCTGACACCCAGAGCAGCTCAAAACCAAGGGGAGCATTGCTTATTCATTCATGATCAACGGGCTGATTTTTAACCGTTTCTAGAAAGCCTTTCCATTTTTACCCTAGCCACTGAGTGCTCAAATCCAGCAAATCTTTCTGCTGCTCCAGCACAAAAATAATCAACTTTTTGGAGAGTCAAGAGCTATCTCCAGCACGAGACCTTTTGATGCGAGCGCTTGCTTCCTTTCGAAACAAGCGTATTTATATCCATCCCTTCCTTCCTGCAACTTCAGATAATTAATAAATCAAAACCTAAGCATGGAGGAAAACGGTATTATTGAAGGGATTTGCGCTGAACCCGGACCTGCGTGTGCAGCTGACAGCTCCGCTACTCCCACAGCCGCAGGCACGCGCGGGGACCTCGCAATTAGTATTTTATTCGAGCAATTACAATCGTCAGCCCAGACGGTTCCGTTGAGTAAACACACCCGAGCCAGAGAGAGCTGATAAAAAGACAAGGGGGAGGTTTGGCGGGGCACAGCTCCCCGCGGCCGGGGCGCTCTCTTTCGGCACGGAGCCCCTCCACCACAAAGCCATCCCTGCGGCTGCGGCCGTGCGTTCCCACGAGTCCCAGACAAACGGGCTCTTTGTCCAGGTACGCACCCAAAGCCACTGGACACCGCGGTGTCCCCGGTCCCAAGCCCAAGCTCCCGCGTCGCCCAAGCCACCCCGTTAACCATCCTATGCTCGCAAAGGGCCCTCGCAGGCACTTTCCTCGTCCAAAGCAGAGCCAGATACAACTCCAGAATTAAACTGTTCTGTAAACTTGGAGAGCACCCATAAAAATACCCACCACCACCCCATGAATGAAGAGGTTTCCCGGTTCTGGGTAAAACTGAGTACAAAGGAGACGGCGATGGGGGCTGAGGCCCTGCCCCGGGCAAACTGGCCTCGGGGTGTAAAAGTTGGGCTGGTTTGGGCCCGAGGCAGTTCGAGGGGCAGCCCAAGGCGCTGGCTGGGGACAAGGCGCCTGCCACCAGCGGAGCGGGGGCTCTGCTGTGGATCCCAGGCGAGGTGGGCAGCGAGGGGATGGGGTGCTAGGACCTGGGGTAGGCAGGGTGCTGAGATGGGTGCTGGGACAGTCAGGGTGCTAAGCAGAGTCCTGGGAACTAAAGCACAGCACTGACAGGATGCTGGGTGCTTAAGCAGAGTAGAAGAGCACGACGCTAGCCACTGAGTGCAGAAGCACAGTACTGGGGCAGGGTCCTGGATGCTCAAGCACGGTGCTGGGCAGGGTCCTGGGCGCTCAAGCACGGTGCTGGGTGCTCCACCACAGTACTGGGGCAGGGTGCTGGGTGCTCCAGCACGATGCTGGGTGCTGGGAGGATGCCGGGGCAGAGTGCTGGGCTGGATGTGAGGTACTGCGGAACTCACCGAGCTTCTCGACGAGGCGCAGCATGACGCCGCCGATGTGGATCTCTCCGGTGACCCTCAGGGTGACGTCGCGGCCCAGGTCGGTGACATGGACGCTCAGCTCCCACGTCCCATCGGCGTAGCAGCCGTCCGGCATGCGGATCCCGTCCAGCGCCATGGCCCCGGCCTCCTGCGCCGCCAGCCGCGCCTCACCGCCTGCCCGCCGGCACGGCTCGGCTCGGCTCGGCACAGCAGGGCACAGCCCGCCCGCGCCCCGGGGGGGTGGGATGGGGGCGCGGTGGGGCGGGATCGGGGGGTGCAGCGCTACCCCGCCGCCCCCAGCCGCTGCCTGCGGGGCCGCCGCGGGAGGAGAAGGGGCGGGCGGGCAGAGGGAGGAGGAGAAGGGGGAGGAGGAGGGAGAGGAGGGGGATAATAATTAAAGGAAAAACGCGCCCCGCGCCGCCGGGCCCCTTGGCCTTTTATGGAAGCGAAGGACGGAGTAAGTGGGGCCGCTCCAACATCCGGGACTCGCCGGGGGGCGGCTCGCCTGGACTCGGCCCGGCCCGGCGGCACTGGAGCTCGCGGCGGAGCGCAGCCGCTGAACGCGGGGCCCCCGCAGCCCCAGCGCGGCCGTAGGGATCCGGCGGCGTGCGGGAGGGGAGCGCGGGAGCCGGCCCGGAGAGCGTCCTCTAGGGCCGGCGGGAGCTCAGTGTCCCAAACTCATGGATGCTTCGAGCGCCTTTCGCTGGCAGCCCTGCCCACTGCCGCGCTCAGTTTGGGGTTTGTTTGGGTTCTTCTTGACACTGGCCATTTAAAAGCCCCTAATTCATAAGCGGAATAAGACATGTTAGGCAAACCACTTACCTTGGCATCGCAGTCCATGGCTTGTGCAGTGCCCATGCTGAAGCTGGGCGATGTGCTGGGTCTCTCCATCCTTATCATGTGTCAATCTAGGAAATGGGAACTGTCTGTAAAATGAGTCTGAACCGGCACAAATGGAGAAAAAAAAAAATATTATCCGCTTCCTGTAGCTCTCCACCCAATGATACACACATCCCGCCAAGGCAACTGGGCTTCCTGAAAAACTACCATGCGGAAGGAGCTGAGTTTTGAGGTCCAGCATGGTTGTTGGAGGCAGCGGGCAGGGTGTATCACACACTGTGCCAGGTGATGCAAAGCCATGTCCCAACAAAGCCATGCCCTCCCTGGTAGCCTCGACGATGGCTCTGCCAGTGCAGAACTTTCCCCACGTGCGCTGTTCCCATGTCTTGTGCGGGAATGGCAGTGGGAGCTTTGCCACTGTGGAGGCAGCAAAATGCTCTTAATGGGGTTGGTAAAGTTTTGCTACTTTTCTACTTCTGCTGCTATAATGGAGATACTTATAAAGGACTGTTCCTCTATGTTCCCATATGCATCAATAAAAGCTTTCCTGAGCTTGCCCTGGGCAGAGTAAGCCAGATTTTACTCATAAACAGTGCAGAGGATTTGGGCTTATGTGGCTGATGGTGCAGAGGGAAATTGGGTAATACTGTCCTGAATGATGGGAGGATGGGCAGCAGATGACTTCCACCACCAAATCCTCCTGGTGCCTTAATCTCTGTCAAGGTAACCCCCATTTCATCCCCCTAAACTTGGAAGCTGGAGCATAATTTAGAGGTTGACAGCTTGGGAGGGCAGGGGAAAGCTGGTCTGTAACAATAAAGCTTTCACAGATTGTATCTCAGTGTTCTTCCAGTATAAAACAATAGGGCAATAAATAGAAAGGGTTACTCTCAACCCAAACATTTTGGATGAGGTTCACAGCTGATGCAATTCAGTACAGCTCCACTGGAGCTGGTAACCTTTTAGTACAGCTGATTGCATGCCATGAGGTAGAGGGTGCTGGTTCTTTGCTCTTAAAGCCATTTGCAGAGTTTCTCTTTCCCTGAGGATGGGGAAAGCCACTCTCTTTGCCTTTTCTGTCCTGGCTAAGGCCAGGTGCCGACGTCCTTGGGGTATTCCTTGCCTCCAAGCACCACTGCTCAGCGGTGGGTGTGCAGCGAGGTGGGCAGTGTGATCTCCAGTTCTCAGCTGAGAGGCAAAGCAAGGTCAAAAATGCACCGGTGAAGCTCTTGCGTCAGAGGCAGCCAAGCATCCCCAGGGCTCTTCCCACTGTTTGCAAGAAGTCCTCACTCTGTACAAGCAGCAATAGCCAAATAAGGTGCCGAAATGCATGGACGCTTCCACTGGGACAGGGATGATACCTACCAGACCTGCTCACAGCTCAGCTCCCAGCATGCTGCTCCTCCTGCCTCTGCTTTGCAGAAACCAAGATCCTTTTCTGATGAAATGATTCAATGGGCATGTTCAAGAAATCAGTGATGAAACTGAGTGGTTCCTTTCCCGTTGTGGGTTGATTTGGCTTGTTTTGCCCTTTTTTGTTAGGTTTTTTTTTTTGTTAGTTTTTAAACTGTTATGTGCAGTTGTTGGGACTAGCTGGCTTTCCTGCTTGGCTGCTCTGGTGCTGAGAGCAAGCCGGTCAGACTGGCTCTTTCCAGGGTGGCCATCCATGGAAATCTGCCCTGTGCATTTGGGTGACTGGAGCAGGAAAAGCAGCACGACTGAGCACCCAGCCTGTCTCCATATACAGAGAGATTCCCCAAGCCTTCGTGTAAACAGAATCTCAGTTTCCTCAAATGCTCCAGTGTGGTGAGCGCAATGTGCTCTGATCTGGTGGTGAGCAGCCCCTGCTCAGCCCCCAACACCCCTCTAGTTCTTGATATTCCCTGTCTGCAGCTTCTTCATTAACAAGGGTGACGTTTCAAAATAAAACCCAAAAAAGGAGAAACGCAGACTCCTGTTTTTCCCCCAGCACTTTTTGTTTCTCTAACACCCCTCAGCCTGGGTGCTCCCTTACAGCCCACTGCCACCGGTACTGCTCCTCTTCACATGGGGTTTACAAACTCTTTACTTCTCCCTGAGTTTTACTCTGAGCTCATACATCCCTTTAGCAACCGGAGTTCGACCATTATGTGATCCCTTTGGAAAAATGCACCACTAGAAATAAACTTGGGCAGCGATGGAACAGCAGCACAAACCTCTTATTGCCTGCTCCCTCATCTGCAGCACCACGTAACAGCAGGTGAGAGAGGTTCAAACCACCTGGGTGGTTTTCCTCATGTGTCTCCATCCCCTTCCACCTCTAAGTGTCTTTTGGACATAGCCAAGTTTCACTTTTCACAAATGACCATTTCCTCCTAGTAGAGAGAAGGTTGTGCCCTGGGCAAAGGAAATGTGCTGGGAAATTCCGCTTACTTGTTTATTCCTGGCCACATTCGATTTTCCCTGATTTTGTCATTTCGGAAATGTCCATGTGACTTGCTTTTTTATTTTTCTGAATGTATATGCAGAGTCATGAAGCTACCACGGCTTGATTTGTGCTGTACAAATGAGCAATCACCTGGTATATGAATAGAGTTATTCAATATCATTGTAATGAAACAATGAATAATATTTGTGATTAAGATCTTGAAGAGGCACTTGAGATGTGGAGGTTTAGTCTTTCTAGATTGTAATAATTCCCTCTTGTGATCTTGCAGGGATGATTTAGTATCTCTGATACCTCATTGCCCAGCAGTAAAATAATACTTGCTTATGTCCCTTAGGACACAACTGCACTGATGCTATCCTGCTGCTTCACTCATGTGTAGCCTTCCACCAGGCCCGTCATCTCGGCAGGACGCAATGTTTGCTCCTGATGAATGAGGTCAGAAGAATTCCCAAGGTTTTGTCTTGTCTTTGGGCTCATCCATAATGGAGCCTCAGCACCTTTTCTGGGTGGGTTTGTAGCTGGCATGGTGTCTTTGGATTTGTAGGTCTGTAGATTCAAGACCTCACACCTTCAGGATGTGATGTGAGGTAACTTCTTAGTTACCCCAAGGGAAATTCAGGCAATTTGATGTGGAAATGCATCTGGGTGCTCTCAGCAAGGAATGCTGGTGCCAAGATAGGTAGCTATCCTGAACAAAAGCAGGGGCCATCAACCTTAGGAGGTCCATGTGGGCCTCCAACTCTCTCCTCCAAGGACACATGTGATGAAGCCAGGGACCAAAATTCGAGACTGACAATCATCCAGCTTGGTCCTTCATGCCCAAAGGTTACAAAATACGTCCCTGCAGCTGGAGTAAGCCCTAGTTCGCAAGAGAGAGCTACACTCAGGTAAGAGACATGAAGCCAGAGCGAGCTACCTCCTTCCTTGGTAAGTCAAGCCAAGGTTTCATTGCCCTACAGCTACAAAATCCCATTTCCATGCTGCATGTGGCCAGCATCAGCCGTGGTGCACTGGAGCCTGCTCAGCTTGTGCTGCAGTACAAATCCTGCTGCAGGGCTCTTCTCTGTCCCCTCTTCACCTTCTTTCCAGGAATTGGGGTCAATTAAGCTCTTGAAGCCTCAGGCTGAGGGTTTGTTTCCCAGACTCTGCCTCTGCAATCCACTCTTCATAACAAATAACACTGCTGACTCTCCTGACTCTGCGTGTGTCAGGCATTAGTTTCCTGTTGACATTAATCCCTGTGTCATTGTTTATCCTTTATCCTTTTTCTATCATGCGTTTGTGTCCTTTTGATGTTTCCAGCTGCCAGGAATGATGTCCACCAGGTCTGACTCCTGGCTTGGCCCAGAAAAGAGGCAACGTGCCCCATATCACTCTCCAGTCATTCCCAGGGTCAGAAGGGTCCTTGAACTTTGTGTCTCTCTGGAAGAGCTGGTGAGTCCTAGGGCACTGTCTTGGCACCTGTTTTAGCCAGAGGGAGTTGTTAGCTGAATACTTGAATCCATCTAATGGACAATTTGGAAAAATCCCAGGTAAATTCTCCTGAAGGTTGATTCATTTCCAGGGCTGAAAATGTCTTTCCAGCTCCCTGCCTGGTGCTTTAGTGTCTCACAACAGCTATGCCCAGGAGCCTGCTCCTGTTGCTGATCTTCCTCTGCGTCACCTGTGTCTGGCTTATGGGTTTGGTACCTCATCATTCTCACTTTGGAGTCTTAATGTCACCTTGCAGCAACAAATCACACTGCTCTGTGTAGATCATGTTTTAGTAAAGGACAGGGCAGATACATTGCACAGAGATGCAGGAACATGTTCCTCTTCGCTGCTGCCACCCCCATCAATCTTTCAAACAGCCCCAGGACCCCCAGGGATGTTGGAGCATTGCCTCCATCCTGACCACCACCAAGGTTTCCAAATTCTTTTGGCAAACTGGTACCAAACGTAGCTTTCCCTGGCTGCTCGCACTGGCTCTCAGAGGGTTCTCTTCTGTGGATGCTTTGCATGGTGCTGTCAGCAAGCAGTCACTGTAACTCATTTTCTAGAATCCCAGGATGGAAAAGGCTGTGTTTTGATGAGGTAGTTCCAAAACATGATCAGTCTGTAGAGTTTTTTGGCCAAAAGTGGCTTTTAAGGGTACTTTACTGCACTACTGGTTTACACTTGCCCAAGAGAAAGGGGGTAACTCCACCTCAAAGATTCAAATATCTCACACCCTGCCTCTTCTCCTGTAATATGCAGCATATTAAACCACTTTCTATTGTCCATCAGATTTTTCGAGCCTTTACCACTCCCATTATTCTGGCTTTCCTCCACCTCCAGAAGGCCTCCTATTCATTCGCCTTTACAAATACAAAGTACAGGCTGGAAGGCTGAATTTCTCCCATGGAGCTGGGGCTCAAAGAAAACCCAAATGTCACACAATGCTCAGTCACCATCCGTGGAGCTGGTGACTCTGGGGTGTTAGAAGAAACACCCAGCATCATTATCCACTGTAGACAGCAAGAAGAAAAACCAAAACTCCCAAGTAATTAATCTGATGGCTCCAACACCATCATCTGCAGAGCTGGCTGGATAGTGGAAAGCGTCTATTTGGAAGGGATTTACAGGGAAGCAGTGGGGAGGAAAGAAATTCCCCAAATCACATCATCAATTATTCACAGCTGCTGTTCAGGCCCCTTCAGGGCAGCCACTTGATGGGAAGTGGAGCTGCAGGAAAGCACCCTGTACTGGTACCCAGCACCCTGCAGATTTCCATAGGAGAAGGAAGGAAGGAAAACTGCCCCCAGCACCCTGCATAGCCCTGTCCTGTATATTGCAAAGCAGCAGCCCCACAGCTGGCATCACCAAGTGCTACAGCATCAAACCCCCACCCTGATCCCTGACACTGACTCTTCCTGTTATCTCTCCAGCCCCAGCTCTCCCCTCCCCAACGGTCTGGGGAAACTGGCTCCCAGCCCGCTGGTTTTCCCTCTATCTGCACAGGGAGCAGAGGCGAAGCTTGTCCGTCATACTTTGTTAGGGAGCCCGAGGGCGGCGGAGGCAGAAGGCATCCCTGAGACCTGCTGGACCATTCCCATCCCTATGAATGCGCTCCATAGTGGGACCAAAATCAATTTAATGCATGCTGAGGTCAGAGACAAAGCCCAGCAAGAGCAGACCCATGTCGTACCCAAGCCTGGGGTTTCAGCACACCAGTTTTTCTTTGCAAGCATTGCTTGAATCCCCTCACCCTGTGCAAATTTTGCTCAGCATAAGATGAGCTCTGCAGGGCACTCTTTGACCCCGTGGCATTGCAAAGCCACCAAATCGTGAAATGGAGCAGCAAATCCAGCCCTGTCCAGCAGTGCTCAAGGGACATGAGGATGGGGAGGCACTGGGATGATTTTCCCTCTCTGAAAGCCCCAGAAACCCCAGCCTGGGCCACCCATCCGCTCTGGCTGGTACTGGGATGCTCCATGCTGACTGCACCCGCTTAGTGACGATGCCCTGGTCCCCACTCCACAGCACCAAAAAAAATGCTCTGAGATGTGTTTATTCTTCATCTCCCATGAGCAGGGTTATGACAGCAGCAGCTGGGGAGTGAATGGGGAAACCTAGAGATTTTCCCACAATGTGGAGAGCAAATACTAATGGGCAGCTGGGACACACTTGTGGACCAATTAGACCCAAAACCCCACACCTCCCTTCATGTGGCATCCTGAGAAGGAGCCACATGACCCAACAGGCTCCACAGGGAGGACCTGCCTGCTGCACCCAAGCCCAGCCAGAAGGAAGGTGAGGTCAGTGGCAACGGCTCCCCAGAAAAACCACTACTTTGTTCCCATTGTTTGATCCCAGAAGCATCCAAATCCTTGGGAATAAGGGACTTGAAGCAAGCCACGCTGGTGCAGGGAGCAGGGAGCAGGGAGCTCCCCAAGGCTGCAAAGCTCCAAAGGCTAAACAAGTATAGCAGCAGCCTCATAAATCACTCCCATTCTATAAATCACACACTCCTGATAAATCCCACCCCTGCTGTGGGAAGCTGCAAAGGCTGGAGCAGGCAGAGGGCACTCAGGATGAGCCGCTGGGATTTGTCTGCCTTTGCTCATGTGCTGCCAGAGGACAGAAAGCTCCGAACCAGTGTTTTTACAGATGCACACGTTAGAGCTCTGTGGAAACTGGGCTGGTAACAGGCACCTGAGCACAGGCACCAACACCACATAGGCACCAGGGGCACCTGTGGCACAGTGGGGTGTTTGGCTCTGCAGTCCTGATGGAGCCATCCTACAGGGCCCTTTTGCACTGTATTAATCAGCCAGACTTGCCCCCGACCGCAGGTCATGGGTTCATAGGGAGCACCCCAGTATCACCCCCTACAACCACTTCCCTTGGGCATCCCCACAGCCCCCCAGAGTGCTCTTCTGTCATGTTTTTAACCAAACGCAAGCATGGAACTCTGTCTGGGGACAGGTGAGCAGTCGACAGAGAGTTTGTGGGTCAAGGTTAAAGGGAGAGCAGCGATGGGGGACATTACTGTGGGGATCTGTCACAGACCGCCTGATCAAGAGGAATCTGTGGATGAAGCACTCTATAGGCAGATAGGAACAGCCTCATGCTCACAGGCCCTTGTTCTCATGGGAGACTTCAACCACCCTGACATCTGTTGGAGTGAAGGTACAGCCCATCACAAGCAATCCAGGAGGTTCCTCGACTGTGTGGAAGACAACTTCCTTCTGCAAGTAATAGAGGAGCCGAAAAGGAGAGGTGCCATGCTTGAGCTCGTGCTCACCAACAGGGAAGGGCTGGTTGGAAATGTGATGCTCCAGGGCAGCCTTGGTTGCAGTGACCACGAGATGGTCGAATTCAAGATCCTTGGGACAGTGAGAAGAGCGTGCAGCAAGCTCACTGCCCTGGACTTCAAGAGAGCAGACTTTGGCCTCTTCAGGAACCTGCTTAGTAAGGTTCCATGGGACACAGCCCTAGAGGGCAGGGGGGCCCAAGACTGTTGGTTGATATTCAAGGAAGTGCAGCAGGAGGGCCAGGAGACCTCCTTGGATGGATAAGGAGCTGCTGAGGAAAATCCAAAGGAAAAAAGAGGCTTACAAAGGTGGAAGCAGGGACAGGTGGCCTGGGAAGAATACAGGGATGCTGTCCGGGAAGCTAGGGACCAGGTGAGGAAGGCTAAGGCCCATTTAGAATTGAACTTGGCTAGGGATGTTAAAGATAATAGGAAGGGATTCTATAGGTACGTAGCGAGTAAAAGACAGACTAGGGACAACGTAGCCCCCTTTGGAAGATATCGAGAGAACTGGCTACCCGGGATTTGGAGAAGGCTGAGGTTCTTAATGACTTCTTTGCCTCAGTCTTCACAAAGAAAAGGCTCTGAAAAAGAAAAGGCAAAGGCTCTGACCGTATCACCCAAGTCTTGGAAGGCGAATGCAGGAAATGTGAGAATGAGGACCCTAGGCCCACTGTAGGAGAGGATCTGGTTAGAGACCATCTTAAAAACCTGAACGTACACAAGTCCATGGGACCTGACGAAATCCATCTGTGGGTCCTGAAGGAGCTGGCGAATGAAGTTGCTAAGCCACTGGCCATCATATTTGAACAATCATGGCAGTCAGGTGAAGTTCCCAACGACTGGAAAAAGGGAAATATAACCCCCATTTTCAAGAAGGGGAAAATGGATGACCCAGGGAATTACAGAGCAGTCAGTCTCACCTCTGTGCCTGGCAAACTCTTGGAGCAGATTCTCCTGGAAGGCATGCTAAGGCACATGAAAAACAAGGAGGTGGTTGGTGACAGCCAGCATGGCTTCACTAAGGGGAAATCCTGCCTGACCAATTTGGTGGCCTTCTATGATGGGGCTACGGAACTGATGGACAGGGGCAGAGCAGTTGATGTCATCTACCTGGACTTGTGCAAAGCCTTTGACACTGTCCCACACGACATCCTTGTCTCTAAATTGGAGAGACATCAATTTGATGGGTGGACCACTCGGTGGGTAAAGAACTGGCTGGATGGCCGCACGCAAAGAGTTGTGGTCAATGGCTCGATGTCCGGCTGGAGACCGGTAACGAGTGGTGTCCCTCAGGGATCAGTGTTGGGACCGGTCTTGTTCAACATCTTTGTCGGTGACATGGACAGTGGGATTGAGTGCGCCCTCAGCAAGTTTGCTGATGACACCAAGCTGTGTGGTTCGGTTGATACGCCGGAGGTAAGGGATGCCATTCAGAGGGACCTTGACACGCTTGTGAGGTGGGCTGATGCCAACCTGATGAAGTTTAACCATGCCAAGTGCAAGGTCCTACACCTGGGTTGGAGCAATCCCAGGCGCAGCTACAGGTTGGGCAGAGAAGAGATTCAGAGCAGCCCTGCAGAGAAGGACTTGGGGGTGTTGGTCGATGAGAAAATGAACATGAGCCAGCTTCAGTGTGCGCTCGCAGCCCAGAAAGCCAACTGTATCCTGGGCTGCATCAAGAGGAGCGTGACCAGCAGGTCGAAGGAGGTGATCCTGCCCCTCTACTCTGCTCTTGTGAGACCTCACTTGGAGTCTTGTGTGCAGTTCTGGTGTCCTCAACATAAAAAGGACATGGAACTGTTGGAACAAGTCCAGAGGAGGGCCAAGAAGATGATCAGGGGACTGGAGCACCTCCCATATGAAGATAGGCTGAGAAAGTTGGGGCTGTTCAGCCTGGAGAAGAGAAGGCTGCGTGGAGACCTCATAGCAGCCTTCCAGTATCTGAAGGGGGCCTACAAGGATGCTGGGGAGGGACTCTTCCTCAGGGACTGTAGTGACAGGACAAGGGGTAACGGGTTCAAACTTAAACAGGGGAAGTTTAGATTGGATATAAGGAAGAAATTCTTTACTGAGAGGGTGGTGAGGCACTGGAATGGGTTGCCCAGGGAAGTTGTGAATGCTCCATCCTTGGCGGTGTTCAAGGCCAGGTTGGATGAGGCCTTGGGTGGCACGGTTTAGTGTGGGGTGTCCCTGCCCATGGCAGGGGGGTTGGAACTTGATGATCTTAAGGTCCTTTCCAACCCTAACTATTCTATGATTCTATATTCTGGCTCCTCTCGCTGGGTTTGGGGTGTTTGTGAGCAGCCTCCATAGACACAGGTCATCAGCTTCCCAGCCAAATATGGGTATCACTGGCTGCAGTCAAGGAAACTGCAGCAATTTTCTCCCCATTGCATAGATGGAGATGCTGAGGCCAGACACAGAGCAGTGACTTAGAATCACTGAGGACACAGCTCCCTGTGGGAGCTGGGACCGTGCCACCCAGGGTGTGGAAAACCACAACGACCCCTGTGCAGAGGTTTGGGTGAGAAATAACCCCAAACTTCTTCCTTTTGCAGGGAAAATAACACTGGGAGGCTGCAGAGAAACAGGAGGGTCAGTGCTCAGATTTCCCAGCCACATGCATGCCTCTCTACTGCAGATTGCTTTGTCTTTCAGTGCAGCACTGAAGTTTTCTAAGCTGAATAAAAGCATTAGGGGAACATCAAGCAGAAAACAAATGCATCTATTAAAGGGGAGGCGGTTGATATTGCCTGTCAAGACACCTGAGATGCCCTGTGAAGATGTAGTGGCTGAGCACACCTGGGAGCCTGTTGCACTGAGGAAAGCTGGAGATGGATGATGCCCAGACAGCTGGGTGGTTCTGTGTGTTCTTGGCTTCTGTATTCACTGGAACGGTCAGATGCAAGCAGGATGGTAATGCAGTTACTGCTGGAAAAATACAGACAGAGAGGATCGGAGTGGTTTAATAAGGTAGATGTTATTGAGTCTGCTGGGCGGGAGGAACTTCACCCCCGAGCAGAGCTGTCTGAAGTGATCGGCAGCTCCTGTAGGAAAGAGAGGTGGGCTCCCTCTCTTTCCTCAGGAATGGGCAATGCGGGGAGATGTTGGGAATCCCCCAAGCCCCACTAGAGCGTGAAAGTGTGGTGTCTTGTGAGGTCCTAGAAGACACACAGTGGTCTGCAGGTAGAGGTGCTGTTGTGCATCTACAGCTTCTGGCACAGCCCCACTTCCCCTGTGAATGGGGGACAGGCAGCCTCAGTGAGGTCTACACTGGGGAACCTCACTGCCAGTTCATCACTGATTGGTGGTGAGAGGGAGGGTGACCCAGGAGGAAAGGTTAAAAGACTTCAGGTTGTTTACCCCACAGAAAGAAAGACAGCTGATAACATCTTCAGGCAGATAAAAGAGGGTTTATCTGAAGAGGGAGAGATGGAAGAGGGAGAAAATGCTCTGTTCTCTGTTTCCACAATGGTCAGACTAAGTAATAAACAAATCACCTGAGAAAGATTCAGGTTAGCTCTTCAGTGAGACTGTTTAAGTGTAAAGGGGTGAAGGACTGCAGAGGAAGGGGAATCACCGTTGTCAGAGGGTTTTAAAGGTGAGGTGGAAAACAAGCATCCCGGATGGTCTATGTGCCTGCTCTGTGTCAGTGGGGCTCTCCCACCTTGTCTGATCAGTCAAAGCTTCTGCTGGCTCATCACTTAAACAGGAGGGTGCTGGAGCTGCTGCCTGATCTAAAGAACTGCATCTTCATTCTCTCCAAAGATGGGCTTGAAATTAGTGCCATGCACAGATTTGGTCCAGTCCCCACTTACAGGTAAATCTCTACACTCCACTGTCTGCTGAATCCAGCACTGAGGATGCTCCAACCCCACCACATGCTGGAAGGATGCCTGTCTGCTCATGTCCTTGCAGCTCTATGTGGCTAAGACCTTGGGATGAAGAGCACATCTCTGCAAGACCATCCCATGGCCAACAAAAATACCAGTGACACAGCACAGGTGGGTACAGAGAGGTGGCAATCGCTGCTGTCAGCTAGCAGCAGGTCTGGGATTGCTCCTGAGGTGCAGCAGGATGATATCAATGGCATGGACAACAATGGCAGAAGGTTGGTCACGTCTTGGACCTGTTGCTCCCTGGGGAATAGAAAGGACAAGATGCAGTTGTGTTGCATATTTTGCAGCCCAGCTAAACCTGCAGCAGGCACAGTGTGGGTGTTCAGTGCAGAGTCAAGCCCAGCCAGTAGGCCAAGAAACTACAGAAACCAGCTGGGGCTTGGAAAAGTGGAAAACCAAACCAGCCAGAAAAGAAAGTAACGCGTCGCACCGAGAGCTGACTGTAAATGATGGTTGTTTAAACACGGCAGAGTTTCAGAGTGCTCGAGGAGCTGGATGCATGTACGAGAGGAAGGTAGAGAGGTGGATGCCAGTATTTTCTGGCAGTGTTGGGTTGGAAATATCCTTCAACTCCTTAGACAGCAAGCCAGAGATTACGACGCGAAGGAATGCACTGTGAGCCACTGCTGCGTACAGCTGTGGGAGGGTGGAAGGAGAAGTCAAGACCCATGGCAGTATGATAGGAAACAGCCTGGAGACACATGGGGAAGAGGAGAAAATCAGGTCAATGCTCTGAAGTGGCTTAACTGGCCATTGGGCAGCTCTCAGGAAGGAGACCGGTACAGGGCAAGATGCATTGGGTAAGAAGAGGTCTCCATGGCACAGAGATCATAGAATTGTAGAATCATGGCATGGTTTGGATTGGAAGGGACCTTTAAAGGTCATCTAGTCTGACCCCCCTGCATGGGCAGGGACACCTTCAACTAGGTCAAGTTGCTCAGAGCCCCGTCCAACCTGACCTCAAATGTTTCCAGGGATGGTGCATTTACCACCTCTCTGTGCCAGTGTTTCACTAGCCTCACCATAAAAAGTTTCTTCCCTACATCTAGTCTGAATCTGCCCTATTTTAGTTGAAAACCATTATTCTCTGTCCGATCGAGATGGGGGGTTGATTATTCCCCATGATAGTGGTTATCCCCCAAGGCACCATGCTGCCTGTGCTGCTCCAAAGGCAGCAATATATGCAGTGAGAACAATGGGGAGCATGAACTGAAGCAACGAGCAGGAGGGAGGTTTAGTGTCACCTTCTAGGGGATGCATGGGGGCAGTGGGCTCCTGCTGCCCTCCCATTTTGCCCTGTTGTGATGAACAGGGCCAGGACATGCAGACTCGGGTTTCACCATGAGCCTCCCTATGCAGAGGTGCTGTGCTCACCTGCTGACCCAGTGCTGGAGAGCACAGGAGAGCATTTATTGTTTTGTTTGGCTCCCCAAAGTTCTCTACACCAAGCATCATCTGCTTTTGGGAAATCCCATCTCCACCCGACAGCCCAAATCCTGACCCATCTGCCTGGCACTGGACAGACCCTTGGAGGTCCATGGCACCCTACATCAGCACTGTCCTCCATGCAGATGGGCAAGGACAAGTCCCTAATGCTTCTGCTTGTCAGGGGACTGGAGAGAGGGGAGGTGATACAGGAAAGTATCTCAACTGCGTGTTTGAGCACACAGCCAGCAAAAAGATATTCCCAAGACCTCACTCATTTTCCCAACTACATGGAAACATGGTAGTGGAGAAGAGGAGAGACCTATTTTGGCTGTCCAATGCGCTTTTACTCCCCAGGGTGCTTTAACCGAGGTCCTGAGAAGCCACTGCCACTACACTGAGCTTGCAGACTCCAGCTCTTTATTTTGCTCAGCTTTAAATAACGTGAATGTTGGGCTCTATCAGTTCCTTTGGGAATTTGTATTTTTTTTACAGGCAAAGTCCTCAAGACTGAGCTGCCAGAATATTATTTCCAAGCATTAAGTCCCCTGTCCTTCCCTGCAGGGTTGCGATGTGGCCAGGCATTGCTGACGTCTTTCCAGTGTGTTTTGAGCATTGGAGATGCTGCCAGCTGAATGAAGAGTGGTTATTCCAACATTTGTTCTGTGCAAGGAAACACCTCTGCCTCCTTCTCCATCTCCCAAGTGACGACATTGGATAGTGACAGTGCCAGGCCAGGAAAAACCTGCGACAGCAGCACTGGAAAGAACAAGAAAGAGAACTGGACAGCAAAAGAACCCAAAATTCTGTCAAGTCACATGGAAATTTGGCACTGTCCTGCAGGAGTCACTCCTAGATCTCAAAGGAGAGTTTATCAAGGCCATGTGGATAACCAGCATATGGGGGGTTGGTTGTAAATGAGGTGTACTTCCTATAAGGACCCCAGTATAAAGATGGGACCTGCTGTCAAATGGAACAAGCCCCTTCTTACAACAGCCTAAGTCCTGGGAGCAGGCCTAGCATCTGAGGTCACTTTAGCACATGTCACCTTCTGTACCCAAACAGTTTGTGGTCACAGCAAGTCATCTCAGTGTGACATCCAAAGTGGCACAGGGAAAAAGAGCACTCGGGCTTTGTGGAGGGGCAGGAGTTTCTGCCTCCCAATTTCTCTTCCCTGGGAGAGGTGCCAGGATCAGGCAGGGCCACCCTGTAGTGCTGACTCATGATGCCCATACGTATCTGCTGCCATCAGTTCAACACCTGGGGATGCACTGCTGGAGAGTCACTCAGCTGGAATAACTTCCTCTGTTCATTGCGCCAGCGGAGCAGCCACTGGGAAAACTCTCCGTGTGGGTAAGCCTGGAGTTAGCTTTCTAGGCAAAGTTGTAGGAAATAAGAAATGCTGCAAGGGAAGGCACAAAGGCTGGCGTGTTTCTGCTCTCCTGCATCCCAGAAGGTCAAACAGATGGGGATTGTCCTGTGAGGCAAAGCAGACTGGGGGATTAGGGAAAAGGAAATGCTTCTTTGCAGGGTTGCTGCTCCAGAGATCATGGGTGATGTTTCCAGCAAGGCAAGGCATGGTACACATTCATGTATCAGCTAATACAAGGAAGACATGGGCCTGTTTCCAAGCACTGTGGCTTTGGGCCAGCTGCTTAACTCTCAGCATCTCAGTTCCTTTAGCTGAGAAGCTGTTTTTCCAGGCTTCTCTGGCATCTCCTGGGCTGTTCAGACTTTGGGAGGTGGGGATGGGGTGTACCCCTACAGCCTTGCTGCAGCAAGCTGCCACTAGTGGGGTGTGATGGACACTGGTTTTCAGGAAGCTAGTCCCATGCTCACAGGTGCAAGCATGTTTTCTGCAAGGTCAGGTTCAGGAAGCATCATTTGAACGATTTATGGACTGCTTTTCTGGATAGCTGTTTTCTTCTGTTGACCAGGTGCTGGAAGCTGCCCACTGGTAAGGACAGGATGCTGGGAGTGCTGGGTTGCTTCTGACAAAAGCATTTTGCTCCTAACTCACCCTCTCCAAGGAAATTTGGCGTCAGCACCGGAGGTCACTGCACTGAGAGCTCTGGGGGGCAGCAAAAAGAGGTCTGAATGAAGTGCCTTAAAAGAAGTCAGGAAGGGACATGTCTGTCTGTTTGTCCCTCTAAGCTATTTTGCAGCCAGCATTCTCCCTCCTTAACTTGCAGTGATTCTAAAAGCATCATGTTGCAAACATGTAAAATGCCAAATTCACCTAATCCAGAAGAGAGATCTCTTTGAGACTCCCCTGGGCATTTCCCAGGCTGCCGAGGCACAGCAAATCCGCATGCAGGATGCAAACAGCACCAGCAGCATCGGACCAGGACTGCCCGGCTTCTGGAAAACTATTTCTGGGGCAGGAATGCTACAAAACCACCAAGCACCCAAGAACCAGGTAAGCCTGGTGCTTACCTCTGCTCTCACGGACACCCATCCTGTCCTCCCAGGAGCTGGGATGTTTTAGAGCTCACAGAGGCAATTCACAAAGCTAACTGCAAACTAGAAAACCTTATGTCAGGAAGAAGTCACAAGGCATCCTAAACAGAAGCATATTTGGGGAGTGAGTCAGTGGAGGGGGAAGCAAAAAGAAAGTTGCACCCTTTTACTTGATGAAAAAAGCATATGGCAACAGCCAATATTGTGAACAATATTCCCCATTCCAGCAACCGAGCCAGAAAGAAAACTCATGACTCAACCATTGCATTTCATCCAAATCTGAAGAAAAAATCTCGTTCAGGAGGGGTATGTTCAGGGAGAGTCAGCAAGAACTGATTTAGCTGCTTAACTGAGTTGTTTGGAGAGGTTAAAATTATTTCGCAGAAGCTTTTAGGCTCATTTTAAAGCCTTGATTTAAACACAGCTTAGACTGTGGAGAAACAAGTGCACTCCACAACCATATATAACGCACAAAATATATTCATTTAAGCTTGTGTACACACATGGTTTCTCCTGATATCACAAAATAAACTCAGGAGGACCTTAACACTTAGACAGAAACAGCTTGCATCCAGAGCTCCCGCTTCCCCCAGAAAGCTGTGAATATGTCACCATAAATCATAAATCCAAGGAGGCCAAGAATGCCATCACGACTATGGGATCTAACTAGAAACTGGCAAAACATTTACTGCAAGGTTTTTACAACTCAGATTTTCTTTGGATAGCTACAATAGAAGAATCCGATGCACTGCAGAATGCAGGACCAACATGGCCTACAGGTGTTTTCAGGCACTGTCACTTGCTAAGGCTACTCAGAATCAGAATTCACTGCAGAAAGAGGCAGTCTGGGGCAGCAAGTCCTCAGCATTTTTTTCCTCAAGGCTTTGTGGTTGCAGATGTCAGAAGCTGCAGTGTTTGGTCAGCCCTGTGACCTGAGAAAGAAAGTCGATAATCCCTAGAAAGCAGCCTGGCGATGCTGGGTGGGAAGCTATTGCCTGCAGGAGCTCAGACAAGACGTTATCAGTCCCTTCTGACTTCAACTATCCGACAGTGTCCAAGTTTAGGCAGCTCTGGATAAGGAAGTGGAGGCTCGTGTTGCCTTAGCATGGAACTGCAGCCTGGCTGCTCTTTAAAGGCTGCCCACTGAAAATGGGCTGGGGACCATGCACCAGGGAACCCCATGATCGGACAGGCTCCCCAGAGACACACGTGCATGCTGTGGGCTCCCCGCTCCAGTTCTGTGAGGTCCCACCTAAGCAGACAGGACACAGGCTGCCTTGCAGGACCATCCCTGGGCTGAGTGTGGTCACTGGAGCAATTGATGTTTATCACTGGGACAAGCCTTGCAATAGCAATACTTTGGGTAAGCAGCAATGCCTTGGTTCAGGTGTGCTCACAGTGCGTAGGAAGGGATCACTCAACCCCAAAGAATAAGAGGGTGCTGGGGGCAGGCACAGGACAGAGCCCCTCGTGGGAGGAAAGGTCCATAGCTCTCGCCCTGCTTGCTGCCATCCGCCTTGCACCCACATCTCCTGATGGGAGCATCAAGCTACAACATGTGGTGAACACGTGCTGGCTGATACGCATCAGTCTGTTCCACAATGCTGCCAAGCTTTGCCTTGATTTAATCAGCGCTTCTGCCTGTTTTCTCTCCCCCCACTCCCCCAAATGCAGATGTGGCCTCTCCAACACAGAGAAGATTGCAGGTTTCTTTCGTGACAGCAGAGCAGGCATCATTGGAAGGAACATTTCTGTCCTCTTCCCTTTTCTGCGAGCACCACAAAGCAGCTTCACTTCCCTCCCTTTTCCCTGCTGATTTTTAATACTCTAGCTTCATACGAAAAATTAAACCCCCCCCAGTCGATTGCATGCAAGGACCAGTCTGGTAACCATAAAGGAGAAACTGAGTGTGCCAAGAGACAACTATCCCATCCAAACACCATGCTTTGTAAACACCAAATATTCAGCTGCTGCTTTAGTCTAAGCCCTTCCTGCAAAGCCTAAACACAAGTGTCACATCCAAGCTGTTTAAAGATCCCTTTTCCAGCAGTATCACATCTCACACAAACCACAGCGATTAACTGAAGGACCCTTCATAATCCAGTAGCTTAAAACTAGCTGGGGAAATACCAGTGAAGCGTCACAGTGGCACTGCTGGAACACGCTCCTGTAAGACAACAGCTGGGGGATAAATGGTTTTGGAAGTGGTCTGAACTTCTTTGCGAATAAGACTAGCCATTTCCGTACTGAAAGCACACCCAGCAATGCTGAAAGTCTGTTAAGTTTAAAAATAACTCAAGTATTGGTTACTTAAAAGTAATTATGAATGTGAAAATTTCTGACAAATCCTGCAGTATTAAACATTGTGAAAAGTTATCTGAGCAGGACATTGGTGTTTTTAGAGTGAAACAGGCAGAGCAGCTGCAAGAAATGGTATTTTATTTAAGAAACAAAGAGAGAAGCTAATGTGGGGCAGATGCCCAGAGAATTGCCAAATGAAAACCATCTCTTGAGATAAATTGAGGATTTCAAAACCATGCTCCCCTTTCAGCTTGACAGAATGGGAGTGGGATGAAAAAGTGGGCAGATAAAACATTTGTATACGTTTAAGAGGGCTCTTCCCACCTTGCAGAAAGTTTTGCTGTTTACATTTCCACGTCAATTTACAACTGGAAGCACCTACCCTGGGAGCCAGTGGGGGAGTCTGCTCCTGCCAGCTGCACACCCAGTGACAAATTGCAGGGCTTGTGGCAGCCCCACAGCAACCCGCGGCAAGGGGAAGCCCCATCCCTCCTCCTGGGATGGCTTTTTCAACACTGGCCTACTCAGCACCCAAGTTTCACCAGCACCACTGCCCTGAGAACATGCCCATGTATGCCAGCTCTGTCATTCCCGGGAGACCTTGGAGCCTTCCGGTACCTAAAAGAGGCTACAAGAAACCTGGTGAGGGGCTTTTTACAAGGGAGTGTAGGGACAGGACAAGGGGGAATGGCTTTAACCTGACAGAGGGGAGATTTAGATTAGATATTAGGAAGAAGCTCTTCCCTGTGAGGGTGGTGAGGCACTGGCACAGGTTGCCCAGAGAAGCTGTGGCTGCCCCATCCCTGGCAGTGTTCAAGGCCAGGTTGGATGGGACTTGGAGCAACCTGGTCTGGTGGAAGGTGTCCCTGCCCATGGGAGGGGGTTGGAACTGGATGAGCTTTAAAGTCCCTTCAATCCAAACCATTCTACGGTTCACAACTGCCTTTTTCACTATTGATGACAATCAAAATTATCTCCATCCCCCGCCTGCTGGGTCCTTACTCTGCAAAACCTGAATATTTGGCATCCAAAGCATCCAGTGCATGTTAGTGACTCAGTTCTGAAAACACAAGCTGTGAAGACACATGAGAGACTACGTGGTCCATCAGCCTCTTTCTCCTGGTAGCACACATCCATTTTTAATTTGGCGTAGGTGTAATAGACAGCAGTAGATGGAAAGAGATCACGAATTCAAAATCAGCAGAGCTACTCTCCTTTCCCCCTTCCTATGGCTTTGGTTTCCAACCAGTTTGGGCATTGCAGACAGAGGAATATGAACAGAAAAACCAGAATTCAATCCTCAGATTGCCGAGAGGCTGTTTGGCACAGCCTGGAGCATGTGGCAGTACGTGGAGGCCAGCACAGACCACATAGAGTGATATCTGCTTGAAAGATTGCAGGGTTCAGTGCTGGCTAACTGGCAACTCAATGCCAAAGCCTTTCACTTCTCCCACCTAATCCATATTGTACATTTTTCACCTAAGAAAACGTGGGAAAAGCAACAAGTGCTACTTTGAACATGATCCAACGCTCACCAATGTCAAGGGAAAGACCTGTGTTTCAGCCAGGTAGGGATCTGGCCGTTAAAGAAATAGCATAAGCAGCACTACACTGGTAGCTCGAGGTGGTTTGTCACATTACCTGTGATATCCTATCAGAGAGGAAAAAAAATCAGTTGAAAATTCTTTTTTAAAATGGAAGTCAAGGATTTTCTTTATCAAGGAGTATTGTGAAATGGTACGACCCTTTAAATAGCTTCAAGTACGAGGTATGAGACCACTCTGAGACGAGGTACTGATTTTCAAGCAGATATTGAAAGAGCTGTAAACTCAACAATGGCAACAAATTGGATGTAGGGTCCTTGGAGCTCGAGCATCTGGTCAGAGCTGCAGCCTGTAGAGAAGTTCACACTTCACTTCTCCCATGTCCATGCTTCAGGGAATGGGCAGAACAGCTGCAAGAAATGGTATTTTATTTAAGAAACAATGAGAGAAGTTAATGTGTGGCAGATGCCCAGAGAATTCTCAGTGAAATCCCTCTCTTCAGATAAATCATTGAGGATTTCAAAACCGTAAGACGTTGCTCTCAGGTCATCTCATGTTTGCAGGGAGCTCACTGACTTTTCACTCAAGGGAAAGGCTTGGCCAAGGTCTGCTAGTCAAGAGCTGCTGCAACCACAGTGGGAGACACAGGACATTTTTAGGGGAAAAGGCTGATGTTATAATTCGCTTTCCAATGGGATTAGAGAGCACCAACCCCAGGGTGAACTGAAACCTTGAAAGCCAGGCATTTCTCTCCATGGATTAGGACTTCTCCTGTTATTCCTTGGAAGAGGAGACTGCCTCGACACACTGTGAACTCTGTCTGCAGTTTTAGGTGGTCCTGCAATAGCACACAGAGAAACTCAAAACACTGTATTTCTGTAGCAAACTGTGTGTCAAATGGGCTTCCAGGGAATGCAGGAGAAACAATGCACCAGTCTTGGGAGAGGCCAGCCCAGATCCACTGCTCGCTAACAAAATTAATTGACAATGCCAGAAAATGCTTTGTCAGTCCCAGAGTTAAGCTGACTGATGGCAGCAACCAGAGAAGACAAATGCAGTGAGAGAGAACATGCAAACCCAGCCTGAAAGCTAAACACATCCAGCTTGGCTATGCTGATGCTGAGCTTTCAGTTCTCCAGGATCACAATGGTGATCACAAATGCCTCTTGGGTTTCAAGTGGGTTTCAAAAGTTTCCCTTAAACTCTTGAGGATGCACAGGCCATGCTCAAACAAGCACAGAGCAAGCTTCAATTCTAGTGTACAAAAATCAAAGCAGGAATGAAAATCAAATGCTTCAGAAGAGGCCCTGAATGCAATGGGTAAGAGAGAGCTGTACTAAAAAATACCTATGGAAGAGAGAGGGAAAAGCTAAACAGAAAGGTATTTTTTGTGGAAAATTATTAAATGCAGATCAAACATGGAATGCAAGCAAAAGATGAGCCTGAAGCCCCATCTGAGAAACCAGAAAATGGGAGTGTCACATGGGTGCTGTTTAAGAAACGATTTTAAAGATTTTCACAAGATTGGCAAAGACAACAGGCACAGACTCTTGGGGGGCAACGAAAAGTGGTCACTGCAATTGCAGATGGAGGGCAACCAGTATGATAATGGTTTGAAAACAGAAAATAACTCAGTACATGTGGCAGGTTATTACTGGGTGTTGTGTGTAAAAGCTTACTGATGGTCATTGAAGATGCATGGCAGAGACTGAGATGACCTGGTAAAACATCGTGGGTCAATCACCTGCAGTCCAAGTTTGAAAGAAAAATGATACAGAATCTAATCATAAAATCACATAGAACAGTTTGGGTTGGAAGAGACCTTCAAAGGTCATCTAGTCCAACCCCCTGCAATGAGCAGGGACATCTTCAACCAGAGCAGACTGCGAAGAACCACATCCAGCCTGGCTCTGAATGTCTCCAGGCATGGTGCATCCACCACCTCCCTGGGCAACCTGTTCCCACCTCTTGGATTGCCTACAGCTTACCATGCTACATTTCCAGATGTCAGGGTGGTTGAAGTCCCCTGGCAGGACAAGAGCCTGCAAGCATGATGCCTCCTGTAGCTGGAGTAAGAAGGCTTCATCAACAGTCTGTAGCAGACACCAATCACAAGGTCTCCCTTGTTTCCTCAGTCCTTGATTCTTACCCACAAGCTTTTGACCTGCTCATGGCTATTCTTCAGAAACAACTCTTCACACTCTATACCTCTCTTGATGTAGAGGGCAACCCCTGCACCTTTCCTTCTTTGCCTATCTCTTCTATTCTGAACAGCCTGTAGCCATCGACAGCCACACTTCCGTCATGGGATCCACCTCACCAAGTTTTCAGTATGTGGAGGCAGAAACCTAATCTCCAAGCCAACAATGGAAAAATGGGGAAATACAGATTTTAAATAAACTTGCTGGGCAGAGGGCACACAAATAGACATTAACTAACTGCAAACAGTTGAACTCAAAGTGAGAAATAAATCAATCCCCACTGATTTAGCCACAGGCAGAGTCAGCTCAACTGACAAGCAGCACAGGAAACGAGCACCAGGACAACAGAATACCATGGAGGATGAAGAGGTGCCAACCAGGTGCAATATAGATATAAAAATGCGAAACATATTTCAGGTAAGCCTAATACTACTGATTAGTAAAGGAGATTAAGCAATTGAACCTGGCCAGCTAGACTATCGTGGTGAAATAAAGCAAATGGCCTCTAACTCCAGAAACACTGGTGAAATAAAGCAGAGAGACAGCAGATATAAGAGGAAGGAAGGCTGTAGTAAAGCCATGACAGAATAATTATGAGCAAAGGGATGGATTTTTTCTTTTTTCTGAAAAAGGCAGATTATCTTCAAAAATGACCTTGTAGCAGAAAAACTGCGTATGTCAAATTTGGACAAAGCACTCCTGGCCAAGTTTCACTAAACAGCCCAGTATCAGTCAGAAGACTGACAGCAGCGTAGTACATTTCCCTTATCTTGGTTTCTCAAGAAAAACCACCAGTCAACCCAGCTTATAAAGCTAAACATCATTCTTGCAGAAGAAAACAAGTCAGTAATTGGAAGCCAGGACATTCCAAGCTCTATATTATGCCACAGACCATCTGACCAGAAAGTTTTAAGCATGAAATTTAGACTGCAGCATGCAGAGACGTGACCCTACTTGAATCCATGTTATGCTGCAGAATAGAAATGGGGCAACCCTTTTTCTAACTTCAAAATTTACTTTTCAAGTAGTATTTAATCTTTGCAGAAGGATAAGAAAACTTTTCCGAGGATTAAAAAGATGAAGGTCTGTTCACAGCAATTGTAACATCTATGCATACACTTCAGAAAATAATCTCCATTTATTCTTCTGAGGTATGTTCGTAATTAACTTCATGTTCGTAATTAACTTTGGAGCTTAGGAGATTCTCCATGAAGTTACAAAACAGAACAGAATCATAAATACATGTGTCCATTAACTCAGAAAAAATGCAAAGCGATGAGCAGGCTTTGGTCCTTATTATGCCTTCTCCTGCCAGCAATATGGTTTACTTCTCAGCTATATCTTCTCCCTGATTTACCATGGGGCATGTACATAAAAGTAGGATCTCATCCCTTATATGGAGAGCAGTCAGCAAGTACCAGCATGTTCTGATGCGAGGAGAACAGCTATTCCATAAATCTGAAACATGTTCTGGACAACAGCAGAGTTTACACAGACCACAAGAATTATAGGAATTAACTCCTCTTTTGTTTACAACATTTAAAAAGAGAGCTAGTGTAGAACCAGCAGTGTAAGGGGATAACACAGCAGTGACACGATCCAACTCAAAGTACTGAAATACAAACTACGCACATTTGGAAATGTTTTGCACATTCTAAATATAAAAGAAGAGTCTCCTTTTATGTTTAAGTTCTCCTAATTAGGAGGAGCTGATTAAATAACTTATCTGGAAAGCCAGTAATGTAAACAAAGCCCTGCTTTCTGGAGCAGAGGTGTCAAGCTTCCTTCTATTAGAGGGTTATTTTAATCTTTTATGATTGCTCATCAACCAAGGTAAGCACATCAGGCAAGAGTTACAATTCACCAAGGATAAGTGGATTTTTTCAAGATCCACACTGAAGCAAGGTCCTTTACACCATCTGAGCCACCCTCTTCCCCCAGAATTTCAGAAAGAGACATCTGGGTGGTTTCCACATCTCCAAGCCACTGGTTGAGGCCATCTGCTAGTGTGGGCAAAGGATGCCACATCTGTTACACTGAGAATACTGCTATTCACCAACACCACAGCCTGATCTATTTTTTAGTAAAAATTTAGATTCAGCAGCTTCTACATATGCCCTACAGATCATAAATACCTCGGCCAGCTGCAGCTCAGAGGCCATGTATCTGACACTTCTACTCCAGAGTCTTCCACGTTGTTTTAAAATCTCAGCAATGACCTTTTAGTGTTTCATTTGGAGATTATTTCCTGTCATCACAACACTTCTCTCTTGACTTCTCTTGAATTAGTTTCAGGTACAAACCTAATCTAAGCTCTGGTATTTTCAGGCCTCACCAAGTTCATTTTATGCTGCTCTCTTTCCTCTTGATAGGATCCTTGCACATGTATATAATATATATACACACACACATTATTATACACATTTTATGCACACACACACATACATTTAATAACGGCAGGCAAAAGACAACTGGATCCTTGTCAAACCAAGCCTACTGTGAAGTAAAAACCTTCATGTGCCTGAGAAACATTTGGGACCTGAAAAGCAAAGGCAGTTACTTACCTTTGAAAAGAATGTGACTGATGCCATTTGTGTGAAACCACAAACATTTATTTTTAATGAAAAAATACTTAAACTGTGCCACAGTGCCATATTTTCATTTGAATAGTCGTACAAAGATATGTATTTCTGAGGAAAAGTCTTCACACTGTAGAAAATAAATGTGGTTCTTAAATTATGTCAAAAGAAACCTGTAAAAAAGTCATGTTTTATACACTGGAATAAAATGAAACAATTAGAGATAATAATAAATTATAAGTACAGTATTTCAAATATTTGCTTCATGCTTTTTCAGCATTAGTTTCTAGATGTGTCACATATAACATTCCCTCAGAAGCCAGCAGTCAGAATGGCCTTTCAATGGTACTGTGGATAATAGGATGTGGAGCTGAATGAAGTCCTAGAAATGATACCACAGTTTGTTATTAACTGATACATAAAACATCAGAACATGGCAGTTTTAGGTTTGTATCTAACATATTGTTGTTAATGGAAATTAGTATTTTTTTTTTATCAACTTTTTTATAACTGAACTTTTATACTTTAATGAATTGATCAGCAATTATGGTCATTAACAAGTATGTCACCCAAGCACACTGCACAACTGTGCTTACAGGATGTTACACACTGTATTGGCTTTTTATACAGTCAAAGTTGACAAGAATTTGGAATCACGTCAGGTCTAATTAAGCACTGCAAAATGTTTAAAACTATAAAGTGCTTTTAAATACAAATAATTTTTGCTCCTTAGAAATAGGAAAAAATCCAAACATGCACTTAAACCTGAAACCTCCATGCCCTATTTGCTACAGTTTAACAGTAAAACATCAGTTTTGTGCCACTGGTTTTAAAATTTCCTTTCCCATCCCCAGTCAAAAATTCAAACAGCGTCCATACTGGATTTGTCTGTATCTTCTTGGTCGTGTTTGTACAAGAAGGTTAGAAGAAAAAAAGTAATATCCAGAGATGACCAATAGGCAGTGTGTGATGTGACTGCGGACCAGTATCTGCTCTCCACAAGACCTTCCCTGAGCTCAAAATCAATCCTGTGCTCCAGTTCCACTAGAAATTGAACAAGAAACAAAAATCATGTTAGAATTGTATGTCAGCAGACGAAAAAACATCAGCGAGTTTCTCATAAGCTTTGGGTTCTAATTCTACTTGCATATAAAGTACTGTGGCAGATACACCTGCCCTGACAAAGACCTAACCAAAGCCCATGAAAGCTCCCCACCACAGACAAGAGCCTGGGAGAGCTCCTGTGTGCACTGCTCTTGTCCCACCCTCATGGTGGTGGTCAGCGGATACAAAGATGAGGAAGCTGGGTCCTGAGCCAAGGGAAGGCTATGTGACCATGTCTGACCACAGCTCAGATTTAACCAGGGCAGAAATGGAGCCCCTTGGGCAGCCATTTGGAGCTGATCCCCCTTGGAGCAGCGGGCTGCAGTTGGGGACACTCCCCTTGGGTCAGGACACTGTCCAAGGGAGCAACTCAAGGTTGAGCACCCTCCCTTCATTAGGTGAGTGATTGTGCATCTTGGATCATTGGCCATAAAGTTTATGAATCAGTGGTGGGTGGCAAATCCATGTGACATCCCAAATCTGTAGTTGGTACTTATAGGAAGAGCTTTAATTGAGTTTGAACATTAAGTTTCATTCAGCCTCTATTTATTTGTTCTGTGACAAATACACAAAATATCTGTGTTTACATTTAACAGTACATTCATTATTAAAAATTACAGTTGATTTAGATGTGCATATACTCTTTGATGCACATGCATTTAGCACAAACCTGACTTAAGAGTGCTTAGTTCAGAGGGGGAAAAAAAGGGGGTATAATTAAATCTAAAGCTTGGAAAACCCTGGAGTTTTTTAAAGCAGCTCTTTTCCTTATATAAATACATATAAATACATTTATTTATACTATACAGTCTATGTCCACTACGCAGAAGTATCCAGCAAATGTTGAGCCCCATTAGGAAACACTGACTTTCAGAAGGCAGATGCTCAAAACATTTTGAAATAAACGGACTTCTCGCATCTTTAGAGGCTCTACAAGGAGACTACACCCAATATTACAAGCCCTTTCTGAAAACCAGCCATCCCTACGCAGCACTAGCCCTTTTAATTTCCAGATTATTCACATATATTTCAGCAGTTATCCTTTCATTTCAATGGCTGCTTTGATTAATACCACATTTAAAGCAATTTTCACTGCACATTTAACTGGGCCATTGGCTAACTATTGTTAAGGCATTTTAGCGGTTAGAAAATCTCAACGAGGAGCAATAGAATAAAAAGGACAAAACTAAAAGCCTGCTTAGCTACAAAAGCCAAAACCCCATATTGAGTAAAAAAATGCAGCCATTTACCAAAGCCAGTTTTCCAAGGAATTTTAATTCTTGGCTCAATGAGCACATAAAGTGCACAAGCGCTGCCCCGACACTCACGGCACAGCAGCACTCAGGGAATGACATCCCTTTGTGTTTTCACAGGAGTGTGGCAAATACAGCGAGGAGAGGGAGTCAGAGCCTTCCAATACCAGGAGATGACCACAGTCATTTCCACTAGGATGCACATATTCAAAAACCCAGTTGCTCTGCAGGAAGGACGCCCCGAATGATTCCATCTCTCTCTGACGAGAGGCTGTTACAGGAGCTTGGGAGGCAGCCAAACCCCACAAGCTGAGCAGCTGCCCTCTCAGAAGCAAATACTTTGGCTGTGGATTGCATCACTCAGTTTGCTGCCTCGCTGGCCTCTGCTCCATGTTCGCCTTCTATGGAGCAGGGACAGGCTTTCAGCAAAGAGGGATGCCGGAAGCAAGCAGAAAGCCCTGGACATACCAACCCCCTTCTCCGAAAAGGACCTCATCAGCAGCTGCACAATGTTCTCTCTTGTGCCACTGTTTTCCTCAAGTTTAAAACAAAGTCTCTGTCCTCAGATACTGACTTCAACAGGCTATCTGTTGAAATGAGCAGTGATGAACGGACAGCAGTGAATCATATGTACGCTATCACAAGATGCAACATACTTGTGACTCCTTAGATTGCAAAAACCCCCATCTTGCAAGAGTGTCAATGGGAATCTTGCAGGTTTAGAAATAAAATCAAGTATGAATTTCTGTAAAGGAAGTACCTATACTTAAAAAAAAAAAATAAATCTCCCAGCTGCTAAAATTTCACTTTCTGTTCTGGGCAGTTCAGATCAGGACAAGGGCAGCTTCTGCTTTCAGTCATATGTGCCTTTAAATCCAGATTGCTTCAGAATTGCAAATGTATGGGGAAATTTAAATTATTTTACAATAAATGGTGAGGGGATTCTCTGCAGCAATCATATTGCTTTTCCTAGGAACTACTGATATGCATATATCATTAGCCAAAACTCGTACATGCATACATATATATAGTGTACATGTATGTACAAACGTACATACAGAAAAATCTCCTTTAAGAGGAAAAAAGATTAAAGGGAGAACAAAAAGTCAGCCCTTCAACAGTCTTAAGATACTTAAAAAGCAAGAACAGATTCAATACAGAATCATAGAATAGTTAGGGTTGGAAAGGACCTTAAGATCATCTAGTTCCAACCCCCCTGGCATGGGCAGGGATACCTCACACGAAACTATGTCACCCAAGGCTCTGTATTTAACACTTTAGAGCAAACCAACAAAAGTAAATAGTGGCACATGTTGTTATGGTATTTCCAGCTTCCCACAACACACAGACATAGCCCACTGAGGGTCTTGTTTCCACAGGGTTTGGAAAGCAGACTCGCCACTAACCTGCGGGTTCGACGAAGCTTGAGCTGTTGCTGTGCAGTAAAAGGGGCTCCCCAGTCACTGTGGCCTTCTTGTCATCCTCCTCGGCTCCATCTTTTCCTGCCTCGAGTGTCTGTGGGGTAGCTGTACTAGATCGACCAAATCTGGAAAAAAGCATCCCGCCAAGGCCCTTCCCAATGCTTGCAGCTCCTGCATTCAAGAGGAAAACAACATAAACAAGAGCAGCTAAATCAAACCACAAATTAAAGTCACTGCAGCACCCATCAATTAAGAGTTGAGTGACAGACGAAGGAAAACACTATTCATGCTTTTCTAGGGTGGGAACAGCTTATCTGACTTAAGTGCACACTGTTTATCATGAGACTAATCTAGTGTACAAGCAAAAACTATAATTTGGAAACTGCAGCTATGGGAAAAATATATAAGAACACTTCTGCAGCAAGAAATCTGGTACTTCTAAGGATATGTCATGATTCTCCTTTCACAAAAAGTTTAAGACTAGGACAAAAATGCTTTATAACAATGTATAATAATCTTATGCATGCAAGAATCTCCATCAGGACATTTAAGACATTCCTCTCATTAACGGTCCGTATGTTGGCATCACGCTTATAGACATTTAGAAATGCTGTATGATCCTTTAAAAGGACTATTTTGGTTGCTCAGGAAGAGGGTTGTAAAAGTTAAGAACAGATACGTGATGTTTTCTCCCGACTCTGCTGCCACCTTATGGACAAAACGTTTAAAGTTACTATAGTAACAGCAACAAGCAACCCTGCTTTGAAATATCAGGTATTTCTACTGAAGGACTAAACTGCTTTTATACACTGAGTTGACTGGGAGGATTTCTGGCATTAGCTTTCTTCCAAATCCCACAGAGAGAGCTAAAGATAAGCCTTGAGTCAACAAAAACTGCAAATACATGCTCAAATATAAACTCCAGTGAAAGTGAATTTAAGCTCACTTAAATCAGGGCTTATTTTGAATCAGAAAGCTAGGAGACAGACTTCATATCAAAACAGCCCAAATTTTGTAGTTTGAAATCATGAGTTAAATGTAACTGAGTTTACATAGACTGATCTTTCTCCTATTTGCCAATACCAGAAAATGTAGTCACAAAACAAGCTTTAATTGATTTTTTTTTTTTTCCACGGAGTGGAAACTATTAAGTCACCAGGATGCTACTTCAAAAGGGCAGACAACAATAAGACAGCAGAAGCATAAACTCCGTGACCCACAACCTCTCCCTGCAAGCCTTGACTCTGGCATATGTAAACTATGTTTTCTTCAAAGTAAATGTCACTTGAGATTAAAACAAGTCATTCACTTATACAGAACAAACAGAAACAGCCAGGAATAGTTTGCTTATGGTTGTACCTCAAACACCACACCACAGAGCGGTGAAGCTCAACAAGAAAGTCCTATATATAAACCAAAAGAAATAAAGAACAATTACCTAATATCCCTGCTTTGCCTATGTTTGTTATAGACTCCCCATAGGCGCGTCGAGCCATGACTGGTGAAGTAGTTGGGCTTGGTACAGTTGACACACTTTCACTATCGGTAACTGAGGTAGGTTCTTTTGTTGGGTTGAGAAAACTTGGCTTCATACACTCATAAGGTAGAGGGTTTACAGTGGTGTACCAGTGGATCTGGATAGGCGAAATGTTGCTGTAGTGTTTCAGAATTAAAGGTTCTAATCTATAGGCCTGCAAGAATAATACAGAAAAGAAAATCCTGAGTATCAAAACTGAAAAAGCATATTTCCTTCCATACACAGTCCTCTCCAGCCCAAAATATCTGTAATGAGTGAAGCCTAGAAAGTGACAATATGGTGGTGTTATATTCTGGTTCCCTTTTATTTTCACAGCTTAGAAGATGTATTAGCTGTCCAGTTGCTTGTGCATTCAGTTCTGCATATTTTTCTGCCACACTTCGGCTGCATGTTATGAACGCACACACTACTGTTAACAGATGTTTGTTATTATGCATTGACAGAGCAAATTTAATTTAATTACAGTTAAGCTGATTCTGCACAACACAGCAGAAAAGGAGGAACTGGCTATGTAAACATTTTGTTTGATGACTCTTCATTGATCTCTGTGCAAACCATGAATTGGTGTGCTTATTTAAAAACAGTAATTCTATCGATTCTTTATTTTTCTTTGTTTACATAGTTATAAAAAACCATCCTGCACTTCTTTATCTTAAAACTAAGTAAAATTACTATTTGCAGAGTGAGACCACAGACTGCATCCTGACCAACTGTCCTAGATGTCCCAGAAAAACTCTGGTTTAGGAGTAGCTTGAGCTGAACGAGATCTTGAGTTGAGCAGAACCAGCACGTTTGGATTTGGAATATACCCAGATTCAGGTAGAGTTTAGATACACAAAAGTATTCCCAAATTACTATTCTACAGTCAGAATAAAACTGCAAGTCAAGCTTGCATCAAAGAAGTTACCAAGGTGATGCAGATCAAATTTCCAGCATCCTGCCTTTTGATAAGGGCAAACACTGGCTGCCTATGGAAGCATGTAAGGACAGGGCAAAGCTATACCAATACTACTCTCCCAAGTACTATCCGACCCTCTAACAATCTGTTACTCAGGACCCTTTGATTAAAAAATGGTGTCTTTGTTTTTCCTACAGGATCTTATGAACTGCTTGTGAAACCTTTATTAACAAGCAGAGTATCTTAAAACAGATGATGCTTAATGGAAGTCAGTAAGTTAAACACAAGTGGGAACTTGGCTGAGAAGGATTATTTCTCATGTCTCTGGGGAAAAAAAAAGCACATTTGATAACCACACATTATCACACAGCAGATGCTTAAAAATAATCAAGGTAAAAGATTGCAACTGAGATTAAAACTCACCACTGGATCTGTTGGGTGAAAAATATTTAGTAAGCGGTTACAAATTGTTCTGGGCAGAATATGGTCTTGACTACCAGAGTTTCCTGGACGGATGCCACGCAATGCCAAAAACACTGCTAATGGAGATCCCATACAGAAGAAATTCTCTACCTAAGGAGAGATTTCATGCACATTAATAAGGATGGAAATTATGCTTTCTAACATAACTGGTTTTGATTTGTGCCTTTCGACTATTTCTCAGTTTCAGCTGAGGACTCCTATAGTATTAGTAAGTGAAAATGAAGAAGACCATTATAACATACATACAACATACATACTCTAACACAAACGTTACACTTCTCATTTCCCTCTGATGTGAGAGTTACATGCTGTGGTGCTAAATAGCTGGAAAACTGAAAAACAAGTTGGATATTTGAACTGAAAAAGGTCTACCAACACTGGAAACACTGGAGCATGAAGGATTTGGAAGACACTAAGAAAATGTGATGAGTTTCACAAGACTGAAGTCTGACTTCTCATGAAAATTCCCAAAGCTTACCTCACCTCCTTAATCTTACCCTAACCGAGTACTCCATGATTTGCTTTGGTATATAAACCCACCGAGGAGACAGAAATGGGTATTAAAGACAACCTAGAGAATACTTAGTCACACACATATAGGCTGGTGCTATGTACAACCTCTTAAACCCTCCTCCCCCCACCTGATGTTAAGCGAACAGGATAGTAGCTGTCAAAAGTGCCACATCATCACACATTGTGAGCCACTATCCAGGAACGGGTACAGCACATCGAGCAACTCTGCAGGCTACTCTCATGTCATCCAAAGCTACTCTGACTTTGCTCTAAAAGGACTGCCTCTAACACTGAGAGGCAACTGAGTAAACCTGAACTGCAACTGCTAACCTATCTGGCAGAGGACGCTGAAGATGCATCAGTGGTAATGACTTTTGGTCACTACCAAACTTGGGCCAGGATTCAACAGTGACCTAGAGGTGAATGGCTTTGTATCCCATTACCAAACCTCAGACACTGTCTCCTAGAAGCATTTAATGTAAAACTCTAGTAAAAAACATTTTCATAAGTCAAAATTACTTTTTAACCTTTTATTGTGGTTTAAACACCAGAACCAGGACACCTTTAGAGTACCTCCTTACATGAAAAATTAATTCTACCATTACCAGACCTTCAATGCAACTTTTCCCATAGTAGTGCCCAGTTTACAGAGCACTGAAACTGAGTGACTCCTAATGCACTGCTACTTAACCAGCAAGAAAAATTGACACGCTTTTGCTAAGTGCACATGAAGGAAGCTTGGATTCCCATGTGCCTTCCCTATATGTCAGCACATGGAGTGAGGGTGTAGAAATAATAGTCCATTTCATCTATCAGATTCCAGCACTGCACAAAACATTCCTCCTCCTCTGACTTGGCACCAGTACCCCTCCTCTTCCTTCCAAAAGAATGCACAAGTCCCAGCTCAATGGAAAAGAAAAAAAATCTAGGTCTTCAGCAAAGCTATCCAATGTCATACGCACAAAGCACTTCTCTGTCATCTGCTTTGTCATCCTAGCCCAGTGCAGAGCTGCTTTCCTTTCTTATAATTGAGCTTTACACGGACCCTTACATTTTTGCAGTTTGAATAAAAAGCTTTCTCATCTTCAAATACAATAGAAACAGATATTCACAGTGCAGTCCTTTAAACTGAATAAGTAATCTTTAGCCCTGTCCATCTGATATGCTAGTACTGAGGATCTGAAGTGCACACTTAGGGGGTTTCTGCTTCAGAAAGAAATCAGAAAGTGACTGCCAGCTTTCACTTGCTAGCAGATGCACAAAAGAAGTTTTCAGGAATTCACCTTAGGCAAGTACAGACGAGGCAAAAATCTCAAAAAGGAAGTGGTTTCAGTGTTATATAGCGCATGGCTTTTGTTCCATTGTTTCTATTGATGAACAAAAGATTAATGGTGTCCACAGACAGATGCTTTCTGCTAGGAGGCCACTGTTCTTCTAAATATACTATTATGTATTTTCTTACATGCGCAAGCCTTTCAACATGGTCTTCCAGGTCTGGAAATGCTTACAAAGTAAGGGTACCTTAACAGGTGGCACCAGACCAATACCAAAGCAGCTAACACTAAGAATCCAAAGTAAGTCTTCCAAAAATAAAGTCCTTTAAATTACAGAATCACAGAATGGTTTGGGTTGGAAAGAACCTTAAGATCATCTAGTTCCAATCCCCTTGGCCTTGGGCAGGGAAACCTCCCACTAGATCATGTTGCCCAAGGCCCTGTCCAACCTGGTCCTGAAGACTGCCAGGGATGGAGCAATGGTAATTGCAGCCATTAGATGACTTTCAGCACTGTTGCAAAGTGGCTGAAGAGAAGACTGCCATGTGCTGAAAGACACTGGGAATAGAGGACTAAAATAACTCTAGAAAGCATTTATTAATTTTGGTGTTTCTCCTATAAGCAGGAGTGGGGCACTTCACATATTCCTCTAAATGTTTAACAACAGAGAAGACGTGTTGAAGAACATGACCTTTCAGGATAGCACTTTTCTGCTGGTTATGATTCATAAACAGCAGGCTTAATGAATTTATTTGTATTTTAAGCAGCAGCTGAGCCAAACAGTCATCCATTCAACTTAAGACTGCAGTATGTTCAGCATTAATAACACAAAACCAAACCCGAATGAGCCAACAGGAGTGAGGCGGCAAAGCTCTTTTGTGCATAGGTAAGCATGTGGGACAAATGAACGTGGTTTAGTGGTGATGTTAAAACAGCAGACGTAGAAGTGCTGTGTTGCCTTTCAGCACAGAGGATCCCAAACATCCTCCCAGAGTGAGGAAATACAGACGTCTGCAGCAGCCTCTACCTGTTCCTGCACCCAGGAACCTTCTGCAGCCTTAGCAGACAAAGGGAACAGAGACTTATACCAGTATTACACGGGGAATTTAACTGGGTGGTTGCGTGTTGAACTACAGCGGCACATTTCCACATTCAATTTAAAGGCTTCCTCCTCCCAGATAAGGCTGCGTGTCAGCATCCCATTAAGCTCTCATAATTCTTGTACATGTGGCAAATCACTAGGATCTTGTAAATAATTTGTGATAGTTATCAACATTGACATCACTGTCAGATGATGCTCCATAGAAACCACAAGGTCATGTACAATCTGGAGCTTCTCCCAGAAATGTTGCTGTAACCCCGGGTGAGTAAGAAGTGCTAAGGAATCTTCAAGCACTTTGGGTCAGCATATTGACAAGTCCAGATTTAACCAATTTTCTATCCCAGTACTAGGAAGCAACTGAGGTACCTCCTGCCCTTCTTTTCTCTACCGTGGTGAAAAAATCACCCTACGACCCACCGACTGACACCCAGCCTGACCTGAGCAGTGACCTGGGCCTTCTGGGTAACTCCCTCCAGTTTCTATACTGGGCATGACGTGCTGTGGTATGGAATACTCCTTTGGCTACTTTGGGCCAGGTGTCCTGTCTTTGCTTCTTCCCAGCTTCCCATGCCCCTCCTCACTGGCAGAGCATGAAACTGGAAAGTCCTTGATCGGCGTAGACATTACTTAGCAACAACTAAAATGGTGTGTTATCAACATTGTTCTCAGACTACAGTCAAAACCACAGCACTGCAGCAGCTACTAAGGAGAAAAACAACTGCTACAGCTGAATCCAGGACAGTCATCCAGGGAAACTTAATTTGTTTCAGTCCATAAAAGAGGCAACACAGTGACAGCAGCTAGCCTTTTTCATTACAGATGTACATGCTGGTTTCATTAATACCACATAAGGAGATCAGTGACCAAAGACTCCAGTCTCCTGCATTGCACAGACCAAAGTAAATTTGTGGATCAAGCATATGTGGTGAATAGCAACTCATGATCAAACCAGAGGCTCTCTTCTGCCATGAAGAGCCAAGGTGCTGATAGTGCACAAAGCAGTTAAATTCTCTTTCAACAAGTTAGTCACACTCAGTAAGCTGGACTGGCTTGCTGATGAGCAGTCATCTTTCAGTCATCTTTCAGTCATCCTGTTGAAATCCTCCCTTGGCAGAAGCACTTTGCCATCATGTTCATGGAAAGCCTTTCTCTTTTCAGAGAGTGCTCTTATGGTGCTGCCTCAGGCATGATACACTCCCTAGTGTAAAGCTTCACAGAAACAGAACATCTTCCTTGCAGTAAGGGTAAGAAAAAGGATGTACTACAATAGAAATTACCTAGCAGTAATTTAGATAGATTTCTTCTCCCTTTCTTTTCCCCTCCTTTCCTGCTCCTTCTAAAAAGCATCTGTTAAAAAAAAATAAATCTCAGTTTAAACACAACTGAGTGAAAAATAATCATCCACAGAGCTGGAGGAGTATCAGCCCGACTCCAGCTTCCTTGATGGTAGAAATAATAGCACAATACATGCTTTTAAAGCAGTGATGAAAAGGAAAAGGCTATGACAAACTGAATTATGGTTAGTTTTCTTTTTTTTATGGCTCAAGATTGACCTTGGCTTCCAGAAGTCATTCTGAATTCAGAAGGAAATAAAAGTGGCGAGTTAAGAAAGAATTGTTCTCATCTATCATGTCACATTTTAATGGCTTAATATTTCAGGATATAGTTGAGCAACTAAAAACTGTTGCATATAGAAGCACAGAATCATAGAACAGTTAGGGTTGGAAAGGACCTTAAGATCATCAAGTTCCAACCCCCCTGCCATGGGCAGGGACACCCCACACTAAACCATGTCACTCAAGGCTCTGTCTAACCTGGCCTTGAACACCGCCAGGGATGGAGCATTCACAATCTCCCTGGGCAACCCATTCCAGTGCCTCACCACCCTCTCAGTAAAAAACTTCCTCCTTATATCCAATCTAAACTTCCCCTGTTTAAGTTTGAACCCGTTACCCCTTGTCCTGTCACTACAGTCCCTAGTGAAGAGTCCCTCTCCAGCATCTTTGTAGGCCCCCTTCAGATACTGGAAGGCTGCTATGAGGTCTCCACGCAGCCTTCTCTTCTCCAGGCTGAACAGCCCCAACTTTCTCAGCCTCTCTTCATCTGGGAGGTGCTCCAGTCCCCTGATCTGGCCCTCCTCTGGGCTTGTTCCAACAGTTCCATCTCCTTTTTATGTTGAGGACACCAGAACTGCACACAAGGCTCCAAGTGAGGTCTCATGAGAGCAGAGTAGAGGGGCAGGATCACCTCCTTCGACCTGCTGCTCACGCTCCTCTTGATGCAGCCCAGGATACAGTTGGCTTTCTGGGCTGCGAGCACGCACTGAAGCCGGCTCATGTTCATTTTCTCATCGACCAACACCCCCAAGGCCTTCTCTGCAGGGCTGCTCTGAATCTCTTCTCTGCCCAACCTGTAGCTGTGCCTGGGATTGCTCCGACCCAGGTGTAGGACCTTGCACTTGGCATGGTTAAACTTCATCAGGTTGGCATCAGCCCACCTCACAAGCGTGTCAAGGTCCCTCTGGATGGCATCCCTTACCTCCAGCACATCAACCGAACCCCACAGCTTGGTGTCATCGGCAAACTTGCTGAGGGTGCACTCAATCCCACTGTCCATGTCACCGACAAAGATGTTGAACAAGACCCGTCCCAACACCGATCCCTGAGGGACACCACTCGTTACTGGTCTCCAGCTGGACATCGAGCCATTGACCACAACTCTGCGTGCGGCCATCCAGCCAGTTCTTTATCCACCGAGTGGTTCACCCATCAAATTGATGTTTCTCCAATTTAAAGACAAGCTAGAAAATGCCTTTTCCCAATGATGAGAAATTTTAGCAATTTGTGCAGCTGATTAGCAAGCAATCTGTTTCATGAGGCTTGAAGTACCTTGTGCTAACTGTCAGATCAGAATAACTTGGAAGGAAAATCCACTGCTGGAGGAAATTCAATCAGATTTGCTCAGAGATGCGACATGTTAGAAGGAGTCCCCAAGGAAAATGGGTTAGTCAACAAAGTAGAAGTGAAATTGTTCAAGGTATGCGATTAATGTAACTTGCCAAATGGCTTTAGGCTTCCCACACAGTTGTATGTGCATGCACAATACATTATCAATCTGTATTCAGGTTTATATATTTACATATAAACATGTATTTGTAATAAATAGTACTATATGAATACATATACATGTTTACACACACCTACCCACACTTCAAACAATATATTGAAATTATTCTACCAACATTATGTCTAGGGACAATATAAAAAAGAGTAAGTAGAATAACTCTTACTACAGGTATATTTTTACAGCAAGTAGAACATTCAGGTAAAAACCCTCAAACATACATACCTTAAATTTTAAGACAGGTGGTTCTGATATGGTGGATGCCTTTAACCCACGTAACCTCTCTCTTATCTCTTTCAACCTAGAAAATAGAGATCTTTCTGAGATCCAATAAAAAATGTAGCTTTAACCTCTCTGATCCAAACAGGCATTCCTGTGGGGTCCAGCAGTTTTGTCTGCTGGGAAGAGAGAGTGATGGCGTCAGTATTTCTTGGAGGCAGTCCAACTGATTAAAAACCAATGTATGTGAAATCTTGTTTCTCTGACCACAGAAGGAATCAATCAAGACCTGACCATTTCCTTGTTGACCACCCCAAGCATCTGCCCACCTTCCTTCCTAAGGAGTAGGTGACTCACCTCCTGTTTCTTTGGGGGTTTTGCAGCTAAATCACTTTTTTTTTTTCTTTCTTTCCTTTTTCTATTTTTTTTCTTTCCCCAAAACAAAACCCCAGGAAACTCCATGGCCCAAGCATTATGGAGTTCTGTACTGTGGTGGAATATCTGGAGGGCAGTGTCCCACCCTTTCAACTATCATTAAAAAAGGTTGTTCACCTTTCTTCTGCTTTGCCTGAACTTAAAAAGGCAGCTACAATATAAAACACTTACAATGGACTGACAAAACTGTCCCCAGTCCCAGCACTAGAACATTGTGCCATCTTCAGAGCGGGAAAACATCATTTCCTCAAAAAGCATTATGTAAACAATTACGCTAAACTTAACCTCTGTGATCTGGTTAGAAAGAAGCAAGTCTGGAGCTGAAACTTCCCAAAGACATCCCAGTACTTTTAAAAACATTTGTATGCTTTAACAGACATGAATCGTTCTTAAAACAGAAGGCATGCAGAATTCGTGACTCTTGTGAACTATTGTCAAAGGTTTACAATACATCTCACATGCTGTATGTTATTTTACAGTGTGGAATATTTATACATGCTATGACATGCTCTACTCAGGCATAAGCATATCTGGAAATCCACTATGCGTTTGCCAGGCACACAACACTAGAAATTCAGAAGTTACAGAAACTAAATGGTGTATCTTCTATCATTTCAGACTGAACTGCACTAAGATGGCTCACAAAATGGAGAGTGACTATATATACAGAAGTGCCAGTATCAAATAATACTTTTGTATTACTGCAGATGCAACCTGAAGCACTTCCCTAAGGAGCTGGAGCATGCACATGAAAATAGTAATTTTCCCCTGATCATATGCTAGTGATACACCTGAAGGGTCATCTTACCACTAGACAAGTTCATTAGGTTTCTTACTTCGCTTCTCTCAGGAGTATTGCACTTTATCCAGCCTTGCAGCTGATGCAGATGTCCTGTACCAATCCCTAATTATCACATAGTGATTTCCAGCACAGCAGTAGATTTGATGCTATATTAATGCTTCCAAAATACCACCAATACTAAGATAGTTTTCAAAAAGGAATCAAAAAGAACTGTGATCATGATTTATCCTCATCTCCTACTTAAAAGATTGAAGCTCAAGTCCCTATTATTATTAGATTCTCTATCTATGGGTGTCACATTAGCACCACAATGCTCAGGTTAGGACAGGGAAGTCACCTGAACACTGTGGAAATACCATGATGATTCGCAAGGTCCTCTAACACTGAGAATCCCTACTAACACCTGCAAGGCGCTGAAACTGAGATCCTGTTTGTCACAGTGGGCAGTGCTGCTTCATGCTCCAAACAGCACAAATGTTTCTATATGGCAGCAGGAAGCAGCTAGTAAATGAACCGCAGCAAAGTAGCAACCCTGCAAGCCCAATTACATCAATTACAGTATCTCTATCTAGCTGGTGCAGCCAAATTTCCAAGCTGAGGCTAGGAGAAAACAACTCATTTTCCTCTAGAAACCTGGGAATTCACTGCTCAGGTTCAGCTCAGTATTACATTTCACTGCTCACCTGCAAGCTACTTTGTTGTGTTTCCCCTTAAGTATCTGGAGGGCTAATGGCCTGACTTTCTCTTTTCTTCCTGGCTATGATCTGCTCCCAGTGCATCTGGTCAGTGAGCAGTAGCTATTTCCTTGGTTCTGATACAGCCCCATGTGGCTTCAGAGCTCCTATAGTACCAGCTCCTTCTGCCCGCTTGATCCTCTGTTTAGCATTTATCATTGCCATTCAGCACCGGCAGAACAGCACCAGCCACAAAAGGTAACAAGCATGGAGGGTTCTTACAAACACTCAAAGGGCAGCATCTGGGGATGTGGTTTTCTCCTTTAACAATCAGAAGTGGATGCATTACCGGTTTTTAGTTATGTGAAGTTCTTCAAGTAAACGTTGCTCTTCATAGCTCATCCAGCTGTCTTGAAGTTCCTCCTCTTCCTTCTGCAGCAAGTGTTCATAAAATCTGACCGGGTTCCAGCCAGTCATGATGTCGTAGGTGATGACACAGCCCAGCGAGTGGGACACAATTGAGACTTTCCCTCCTTTCTCCTCAAACTCTGGATTCCGGGCACAGAAGAGTGTGTATAGCCGGTTCAGCTCTTGCTGCAACCCTTTCACTAGCTGTTTCAAGAAGATAAAGAAAGACAGTTTAATATCAATATCTTATGACTCCTGTTCATATATGTTCAGGATATATATTCATATATATTCAGGTGAATGTAGTACAGCAACCAGCTTCTTGAGCATGCATCTAGGATAAGGATGCCAGTCAGTTCACTTAGGCTGAAGAGATGAGGAAAATCCTATGGTGAGTAGCAACAGCTTGGATGGCTGTCACTGACTCCTTTACAGTATCACAGTATGCTAGAGATTGGAAGGGACCTCAAAAGATCATCTAGTCCAATCCCTCTGCCGGAGCAGGAATACCTAGATGAGGTTACACAGGAATGTGTCCAGGCGGGTTTTGAATGTCTCCAGAGAAGGAGACTCCACAACCCCCCTGGGCAGCCTGTTCCAGTGTTCTGTCACCCTCACTGAGAAGTTTCTTCTCAAGTTTAAGTGAAACCTCTTATGTTCCAGTTTGTACCCATTACCCCTTGTCCTATCATTGTTTGCCACTGAGAAGAGCCTGGCTCCATCCTTGTGACACTCCCCCTTTATATATTTATATACACTAATAAGGTCACCCCTCAGTCTCCTCTTCTCCAAACTATAGACACCCAGTTCCCTCAGTCTTTCCTCATAAGGGAGATGCTCCACTCCCTTAATCATCTTTGTCGCCCTGCGCTGGACTCTCTCCAGCAGGTCCCTGTCCTTCTTGAACTGAGGGGCCCAGAACTGGACACAATATTCCAGATGCGGTCTCACCAGGGCAGAGTAGAGGGGAAGGAGAACCTCTCTCGACCTACTGACCACCCCCCTTCTAATACACCCCAGGATGCCATTGGCCTTCTTGGCCACAAGGGCACAGTGTTGGCTCATGGTCATCCTGCCGTCCACTAGGACCCCCAGGTCCCTCTCCCCTACACTGCTCTCTAACAGGTCGTTCCCCAACCTATATTGGAACCTGGGGTTGTTCCTGCCCAGATGCAGGACTCTACACTTTCCCTTGTTATATTTCATCAAGTTATTCCCTGCCCAACTCTCCAGCCTGTCCAGGTCTTGCTGGATGGCAGCACAGCCTTCTGGCGTGTCAGCCACTCCTCCCAGCTTAGTGTCATCAGCAAACTTGCTGACAGTACACTCAATTCCCTCATCTAAATCGTTGATGAATATATGAAATAATACTGGTCCCAGTACTGACCCTTGAGGCACTCCACTAGATACAGGCCTCCAACTAGACTCCGCCCCATAGACTACAACTCTCTGGCTTCTGTCCTTCAGCCAGTTCGCAGTCCACCTCACTACCTGATCATCCAGACCACACTTCCTCAATTTAGCTATGAGGATGCTGTGGGAGACTGTGTCAAATGCTTTGCTGAAGTCAAGGTAGACCACATCCACCGCTCTGCCATCATCCATCCACCATGTTATTTCCTCTTAAAAGGCTATGAGGTTGGTCAAGCATGACTTCCCCTTGGTAAAGCCATGTTGACTGCCCCTCATAACCCTCTTATCCTTGACATGCCTTAAGATGGCATCAAGGATAAGGTGTTCCATCACTTTCCCAGGGATGGAGGTGAGGCTGACCGGTCTATAGTTACCTGGGTCCTCCTTCTTGCCCTTTTTGAAGACAGGAGTGACATTTGCTTTCTTCCAGTCCTCAGGCACCTCTCCTGTTTCCTAAGACTTGGTAAAGATGATGGAGAGTGGTCTAGCAATGACTTCCGCCAGTTCCCTCAGCACCCGTGGGTGCATCCCATCTGGACCCATGGATTTATGGATGTCCAGATTGCTCAACTGGTCTCTAACCCATTCCTCATCGACTAAGGCAAACTGCTCCAGTGACCTGACTTCATCTGAGGTCTCAGGAGTACAGGGCTCTTCAGGACTGCCTCCGGCAGAGTAGACTGAGACAAAGAAGGCATTCAGTAACTCTGCCATCTCTGTATCTTCTGTCACCAGGGCACCCATCCCGTTCACCAGTGGGCCAACCTTGCCTCTGGTGTTAGTTTTATCTGCCATGTATTTGAAAAAGCTCTTTCTGCTGTCCTTGACCCCTCTCACCAGAAAGGGTTCAACTCTCCCCTCCAGACTCAGCAGCAACCACCACACAGGACAATTAGTGACCTTAGAATTGCTACACTACACAGTCCAAAGCATTAAATTGAAATAAACCCTTAAACAAATGACATCTGTGCTTGAAGTACTTAACAGTATCCTCTGAGGTGAGCAATAGCAAGGCACTTGGTTTTCAGTAGCATTCAATTAGCACAACAGCGACTATTAACACAGGTGTATTTCCCTTCTTGCTTTTTTCTCCCCCAGTTTCCCTACCTTTTCAGAGCACTGAATGTTTCTCCTGTTTCAGAGACTCATCTCCTTTTTTAACCTGAGGAGGCTGGAAGAAGCCTGAGTCACACATGATCTGAAATCAGCTCACATCTCTGCCACAAGCTTGGCACATAACCCTAGACAAGTCATACTAGCTCTTCTCCATTTATCAATGTGAGCAACAGAATTCCTACATCAGTGTAAGAGACTGGGAAGATAAATCCACTAAAATGAATATGTTCAGATACTACAATGACAGCCTAAATGGGCTCTGGGAAAATATCCTCAGATTGCTTTTAGATCTCTGTGAAGCATACTCAAGCTCATCAAGTCTTTCATTATTCTTCCCACTGCTTGGCTACAAGGAGATGCAGCTTTCTATCCTACTTTCCCTCCTACCATACTGCACCTATTGTAATTTCTTCCAAAAGAATTAGAATTTGCATTATGCTGCTGAAGATTAAAAAGCCTCATTTCAGGCAAAAGGAAAACAGAGGAGGAGAAAAAAAACAAATGAGGAATGTAGAGCCATAATTCAAACATTTTATATAAACAATGCTAATAAAACAATCTTCTGGCTATAGGTTTCTAGGAGAGGTTTGGGGCGAAAAACAGGAATGCAACATGGTTCTCAAACATCATAGACTAATCCTATAGTACTACTGCAATAAAAATATACTGGTCCTATGTTGACTGAGTCTCTGAGAAGTTTACCTGCTTCAAATCCTGCATATAGGGTACATATGCATGAAAATATTCAGATTCATAGAAAGTATATTTTACAGAGAAATGTTGGAAGCCATGAGATTTAGGAAATAGACAGTATAAAAAAGGCTGCTTTGCTTGCGAAACTCTGCATAGTAACTGAGCAATACTTCCAGGCTATGGCACAGAGGAGGCCAAACAAGAAATTGCAAATCATTCCCTTGTTAGAAACAGGAAATTAAAACTCTAGAACATGTAACTTGAACATGATTTTTCAAAACCCTGAATCATTACTGAATATAAATACGAATGGCACTAGGGCTGTCAGTGTTTGATACGCATTTTACTGAGTGAGAATCCACACATCAAACCCTGTGCCTAAAGCACTGTGAAATGATTAACAAAGCCTTGCAACAGCTTAGTGAAACAAGTATCAGAATACCCATTTCCAAGTATTTTTAACTGTGACGCTGCCTATTCTTGCATTTGGCTCTATATAGACTTTGGGCACTACTTTCACACATGAACAAACACACAGAGGTTATAGCAAGATTTGGAACTGAAAATAGAAATCAGGACTAGCTTTGGCTGGTTGGCATTTTCTCCATTTAAAAATGTCTTGATTAAAACCTTCAACAAAATAGCAGGGATCTGTTGAAATCAAAGGGTTTTGGGATTCCTGACATGAGCTCAGTGAAATGAGGGAATGCCGATATCCAGCATGGAGCATGGGACTGCAGCTGTACAGTGGGCACTCTGGATGGATTGGCTTCAGAGTCGGCAGTGTAAAAAAAGCCAAGCAAACTACTGCTGGACTCATCACGGCCTCCAGCATCCATCAGTACATCAGGCAGATGAGTAATACCATTTGGTTTGAAAAAATCCTCTAGTAATATATTTCAGTGCCTCAAATATTTTCTCTGGTGGGAAAAGACACACAACTACTCATCTACTTCCCTCTGCTTCTTGCTGCATCAAAAATATCACTCCCAATGTCCTTCACAACTTGCTCAACAAGCCTATTACCCTGGCAAAGCAGGTATCTTCCAGGAAGAATAATATTATATCAGTCTCCCCCACAGCCCATAGGCACAGTGCAGGTTATGTAATCTTCTGGCATCCTGGCATTTCATTCTAAAGGTCTTGTTCTCTTGCAATCAGAGGGCATAAGACGGAATATTCTGGATAGTCCAACCTTATTTTCCAATTGTCCTGCTCCTTAGAAACATGCTGCTACTGAGACAGCAACTAAGAAACTGTGCATCCATTTTTCAAATAGCTGCATATTTGGAAGTCTGCGAACCAGAGTCCAAGCATTTAATTCAACTAAATCATCTGATCCAGATTGGTTTTAAACTCTGAATCACTTGTTACCTAACTTAATTGTAGAGTAGAAGGTCTGCAGTAGTAAAGCCTCCAGATTTTCAAGCACCATGAATGGTCTGGTTTACTGCTATGCAAGAAAGAGAAGCCCTCCATCTGCAGTGAGCACTTATGGACGTTTCTGTCTTGCCAACAGCTCTGTATCAGCACTAAGATTAGAAACTGAACATTTTGGTATATAGTAAGGGGGAAAAAAATGGAAAAGAAAAGCACATTCATTTTAAGTCCTAGCTAAATTATTTGGTTAAGCATACAACCGCCTGCAGGTCCATGGGGTCTATTATCATCCTTAGAAAGCACCCTCTGTCTCTGCCAGAAAACAGGAAAGCAGGAATTATCCAGGAAAACAGAAAAGTGGAACAGTGGAATGTAGCATGACCAGACCCCTCTCACTCTCGCCATCTCCCGTCTTGCTTCCTCTCTCCAGGCTGTCACCTTATTTTGGGGACCAGTAGTGCTGAGCATCCAGAGCCATGCCTCCAGCTCTCACAGCTGGAGGTCTTTGGCAGCCCACCAAGCAGGGCTTTCCACACAAAAGGGCTAGAGTTTCCTTGAGTTTCTTCCCAACCCGTATCACCATCTCCTAAGGCTTCTCCCCCAGACTAAACAAGCTCAAATATCTCATGAAAGAGTAAATGTGGCAGCAGGAGACCCAGGAGATTGTTTTTCACCTGCACAGCTGCTCCCACAAACCCTGCCTGCTGCTTCGACTGCTAACCTGCTGGCTGCTTCGCTCTGCTTTGTTACCCTCAGCTCTTCCAGAAGGACCGTGAAACCCAGCAAGCTTATATATCTGTTACTGAACAGACCAAATTACTGCAGCAAAGGGAACACTTCCTATTTCTTCAAAAAACAGCCATATCAAATCCCTTTCTCACAGCTGACCTTTCTACCACAGCGTTAGTCTACCATCAGCCTGAGGAAACAGCAATATAGAATCAGAGAATCATAGAATAGTTAGGGTTGGAAAGGACCTTAAGATCATCTAGTTCCAACCCCCTTGCCATGGGCAGGGACACCTCACACTAAACCATGTCACCCAAGGCCTCATCCAACCTGGCCTTGAACACCGCCAAGGATGGAGCATTCACAACCTCCCTGGGCAACCCATTCCAGTGCCTCACCACCCTTACACTAAGAAACTTCCTTCTTATATCCAATCTAAACTTCCCCTGTTTAAGTTTGAACCCATTACCTCTTGTCCTGTCACTACAGTCCCTGATGAATAGTCCCTCCCCAGCATCCTTGTAGGCCCCCTTCAGGTACTCGAAGGCTGCTATGAGGTCTCCACGCAGCCTTCTCTTCTCCAGGCTGAACAGACCCAACTTTCTCAGCCTCTCTTCATACGGGAGGTGCTCCAGTCCCCTGATCATCCTCGTGGCCCTCCTCTGGACTTGTTCCAACAGTTCCATGTCCTTTTTATGTTGAGGACACCAGAACTGTACACAAGACTCCAAGTGAGGTCTCACGAGAGCAGAGGGGCAGGATCACCTCCTTCGACCTGCTGCTCACGCTCCTCTTGATGTAGCCCAGGATACAGTTGGCTTTCTGGGCTGCAAGCACGCACTGAAGCCGGCTCATGTTCATTTTCTCATAGACCAACACCCCCAAGGCCTTCTCTGCAGGGCTGCTCTGAATCTCTTCTCTGCCCAACCTGTAGCTGTGCCTGGGATTGCTCCAACCCAGGTGTAGGACCTTGCACTTGGCATGGTTAAACTTCATCAGGTTGGCATCAGCCCACCTCACAAGCGTGTCAAGGTCCCTCTGGATGGCATCCCTTCCCTCCAGCACATCAACCGAACCACACAGCTTGGTGTCATCGGCAAACTTTTCAAAGAAAGGTAACAAAATTCAAAGAAAGGTAAAATCTTTGCCTTACAATAATCTTCCAGGGTTTTTCTGCTCTTTCCTAGAAAAGTCCCTTTTCTCTGTTCTGATTTTTAGGGAAAAATTCCCTAAGCACCTTTTGCAGACCAACTGTTTCAGTACAAAAGTTTTGTGGAGGATTAAAATGCTACAAGCCTTGTAATGTATGACTGCAAATACTCATAGATACCCAGAGAAAATGAAATACAAATAAAGCAGGACTTGACTGAAGCCTTTAATGCAACCACATTTCTGAGACTGATTTTATGGCAAGTCATAATCAGGCACATGAAGCACCTCACAATGCTCAAGCTAGGGAGAGAGCCCTTATGGGCTATTAAATTTTCAGACCTGCTCAAGCCACAAACACTCCAGACAGGCTGTGATACACACTGACAGAGCAGCATCCAAGAACTGGACATGCTCCTTGCATGTTCTACGCTGGTCCCAAAGGGTAAGGGAGAGACTTGATTTCCAGCAGTCAAAGACCTCAGCAAAATGGGGGGAATGGATTAAAAATGCCACCAGACAACTCAGGAGATGTGTATGAAGCTGTTCTCCTGTGAAGCTCTTCTGGGATTGTGTTTCATTTCTGCTTCATGAAAAGGAGACTCATTACTACATTACTAGTTTCCTGAAGCTCCCTTTATCAGCTGAATTTTTGCCAACAGATCTTCCATGCAGGAAACTCAAGACCACAGGATCAAGTTGCTCAGAAGTCATCAGTTTATACTCTGACAAACTGAGGTTAAATGCTCTATGCCCTTCGCAAACCAAGTTAAAGGCAAAGTAAGGAACAGTCTTTCTGCACATTCATGGATAGCCATCATGACAGCTGTGCAATTTGAGGAGAAGCCAAAAACCAGACTGCTGACCAAGAAACAGGCTGTTGGACTTGATCACACTATAAAAATCCTCTATGCTTTCCAGCTGAATGCCTGCTTGGCATATTGCTTCCAAGAAGGCAAAGAATAACAGCCCACTTATTCAATCCATTCAGGAATCCTGGTGGCAAGGGCATGTGTTTTATAAAGACAAGATGGGAGTCTGAATCTGATGAGACAAGCCACTGTCATCTGAGGCAGAAGGAGTTGCGGCAAGGCTGATAATGAGAGCAGAAAGATCATGTCTCTAACTATCTCTTTGGTGGTGGGTAAGCCTGAACTGCTGGATCATGATGCAGAACAGGTAATTGTGTAAGCAGTGAAACATGAAGAGCTGCTGAAATCCTTTTGTGCAGAACATTAACAGCATTCTGTGCTGAGCTGGGAAAGCAAACCTTTAAATCCCTGGCACCAGCATACAAAACAGATGCTCATTCCTCCTCTGATGCAAAAGCAGCCTTGAAAGACATCATCATAAACAAGCATGCCTGTTTCTTGCAAAGCAGAAGGGAAGTTGGCTTTGTGCATGGTGGACAGACAGACACTTCCTGGACTCACACCAAGGAGTTCCAGGCTGTTCTGGTTTCAGCTGTAACAGTTAATTTTCTTCCTAGTAGCTGGTGCAGTGCTGTGTTTTGGCTTCAATCTGAGAACAATGCTGACAACACACTGATGTGTCAGTTGTTGCCAAGTAGCCTGATCAAGGACTTCTCAGTCTCATGCTCTGCCAGTGAGGAGGGGCACAAGAAGCTGGGAGGAAGCAGAGACAGGACACCTGACCCAAACTTGCCAAAGGGGTATTCCATACCACAGCACGTCATAACCAGTATATAAACTGGGGGGAGTGTCCTGGGTTCAGGAGTAGCAGTCAGTTTTTCTCCTTCTTAGTAGCTGCTGCAGCACTGTGTTTTGACTTTCGGCCTGGGAACAGAGCTGATAACAGCGATGTTTAGACTGACCAAGGACTTTGAGAGTCTCATGCTCTGCCAGGGAGGAGGAGAAGCTGGGAGGAAGCAGGGACAGGACACCTGACCCAAACTAGCCAAAGAGGTATTCCATACCACAGCACGTCATGCCCAGGATGTAGAACTGAGAGTCCCCGGAAGGGCTGGATCACTGCAGGGTGGGGGTGAGGTACCAGTTGGTGAGCGGTTGTATTCTCTTCCTTGTTATTTCCTTTATCATTATTACTATTAGTGGTAGCAGTAGTGATTTGTGTTATACCTTAGTTATTAAACTGTTCTTATCTCAACCCATGGGAGTTGCATTCTTTTGATTCTCCTCCCCGTCCCTACAGGAGCGGAGGGAAGAAAGGTGGGGGGGGAAGTGGACTGCGTGGTTCTGATTTACGGCCTGGGCTTAAACCACGACAGGGAGTTACCCAGAAGGGACAGATCACTGCTTGGGTTGGGGGAGGCATTGGTCAGTGGGTGGTGAGCAATTGCATTGTGCATCACTTGTGATCTCTTCTCTTGCTGTTTCCTACTATTACTATTGTTGGTATTCTTTCTATTATCACTATATTTTACTTTATTTTCGTTATTAAACTGTTTGTATCTCAGCCCATGAGGTTTACATTCTTTCAATTCTTCTCCCCATCCTGCCCGGAAGTGGGGAAGAGGGAGTGAGCGAATGGTTGCATGGTGCTGAGTTACCAGCTGAATCTAAACCACAACACAGGCAGGAGGAAGAACTTCACCCCCCACTAGTTCTAGTGGGCAGATCATTGGGTTTGAAGGGGCTTTTCAGTGCATGCCAAAAGTACCAGGGTAGAAGATGACATTCTCCCCTCAATATCCAGGAAATTAGTTTTTTCAAGAAAAGAAGGAAACAAAGCCTCTGCTGGCACCTTAAGCACAGAAGTAATGCAGAGCTTGCACTGCTCTTGCTCAAATCCTCAGTGACCTGCTTGCTGCCAAAATTTGGATAGAGCACTGCCATCCCAACTTCTTTGATCTGTCAAAGCCAACAAAAACACTTACTCTCCTCTTGGGCTATGCTTTATGTTCTGGAGAACATAAAGAAGGACTACAGAGCCCTGGGAGGGGTGGTTAGGGGCTCTGGAGCTCAGATTGTCTTTTTGTCAATTCTCCGGGATACAAGGGAGGACCTTAAAAATGCTAGGAGGATTGGCCAGGTTAATAAATGGTAAGAACAGCGGTGCCATAGTCAGGGGTTTGAGTGTCTTGAACACAGGACCCAAGTTTCTAGGCCAGGTCTATGGAGGGCTGGTGGAGCTGCTCTGATAAAGAAGGGGAAGAGCGGTTTTGGTAGGAGGCTTGCCAGACTGGTCAAGGATGCTTTAAACTAGATGTGTTGTTCAAGAGGAATCTGTGGATGAAGCAGTCTACAGACAGATAGGAACAGCCTCACGCTCACAGGCCCTTGTTCTCATGGGGGACTTCAACCACCCTGATATCTGTTGGAGCTACCGTATGGCTTGGCACAAGCAATCCAGGAGGTTCCTCAATTGTGTGGAAGACAACTTCCTTCTGCAAGTAATAGAGGAGCCAACAAGGAGAGGTGCCATGCTTGACCTCGTGCTCACCAACAGGGAAGGGCTCTTTGGAAATGTGATGCTCCAGGGCAGCCTTGGATGCAGTGATCATGAGATGGTCGAATTAGAGATCCTCAGGACAGTGAGAAGAGCATGCAGCAAGCTCACTGCCCTGGACTTCAAGAGAGCAGACTTTGGCCTCTTCAGGAACCTGCTTAGCAAGGATCCATGGGATATAGCCCTAGAGGGCAGAGGGGCCCAAGACTGTTGGTTGATATTCAAGGATCACCTGCTACAGGCTCAGCAGTGTTGCATCCCAACTAGAAGGAAGTGCAGCAGGAAGGCCAGGAGACCTCCTTGGATGGATAAGGAAAATTCGAAGGAAAAAAGAGGCTTACAAAGGTGGAAGCAGGGACAGGTGGCCTGGGAAGAATACAGGGATGTTGTCCGGGAAGCTAGGGACCAGGTTAGGAAAGCTAAGGCCCATTTAGAATTAAACTTGGCTAGGGATGTTAAGGATAACAGGAAGGGATTCTATAGGTACATAGCAAATAAAAGACAGACTAGGGACAACGTAGCCCCCTTTGGAAGATATCGAGAGAACTGGCTACCCGGGATTTGGAGAAGGCTGAGGTTCTTAATGACTTCTTTGCCTCGGTCTTCACTGGCAAAGGCTCTGACCGCACACCCAAGTCTTGGAAGGCAGATGCAGGGACTGTGAGAACGAAGACCCTAGGCCCACTGTAGGAGAGGATCAGGTTCGAGACCATCTTAAAAACCTGAACGTACACAAGTCCATGGGACCTGACGAAATCCATCTGCGGGTCCTGAAGGAGCTGGCGAATGAAGTTGCTAAGCCACTGTCCATCATATTTGAAAAATCATGGCAGTCAGGTGAAGTTCCCGACGACTGGAAAAAGGGAAAGATAACCCCCATTTTCAAGAAGGGGAAAATGGATGACCCAGGGAATTACAGAGCAGTCAGTCTCACCTCTGTGCCTGGCAAACTCTTGGAGCAGATTCTCCTGGAAGGCATGCTAAGGCACATGAAAAACAAGGAGGTGGTTGGTGACAGCCAGCATGGCTTCACTAAGGGGAAATCCTGCCTGACCAATTTGGTGGCCTTCTATGATGGGGCTACGGAACTGATGGACAGGGGCAAAGCAGTTGATGTCATCTACCTGGACTTGTGCAAAGCCTTTGACACTGTCCCACACGACATCCTTGTCTCAAAGTTGGAGAGACATCAACTTGGTGGGTGGACCACTCGGTGGATAAAGAACTGGCTGGATGGCCGCACGCAAAGAGTTGTGGTCAATGGCTCGATGTCCGGCTGGAGACCGGTGACGAGTGGTGTCCCTCAGGGATCAGTGTTGGGACCGGTCTTGTTCAACATCTTTGTCGGTGACATGGACAGTGGGATTGAGTGCGCCCTCAGCAAGTTTGCTGATGACACCAAGCTGTGTGGTTCGGTTGATACGCCAGAGGGAAGGGATGCCATCCAGAGGGACCTTGACACGCTTGTGAGGTGGGCTGATGCCAACCTGATGAAGTTTAACCATGCCAAGTGCAAGGTCCTACACCTGGGTCGGAGCAATCCCAGGCACAGCTACAGGTTGGGCAGAGAAGAGATTCAGAACAGCCCTGCAGAGAAGGCCTTGGGGGTGTTGGTCGATGAGAAAATGAACATGAGCCAGCTTCAGTGTGCGCTCGCAGCCCAGAAAGCCAACTGTATCCTGGGCTGCATCAAGAGGAGTGTGACCAGCAGGTCGAAGGAGGTGATCCTGCCCCTCTACTCTGCTCTCGTGAGACCTCACTTGGAGCCTTGTGTGCAGTTCTGGTGTCCTCAACATAAAAAGGAGATGGAACTGTTGGAACAAGCCCAGAGGAGGGCCACGAGGATGATCAGGGGACTGGAGCACCTCCCGTATGAAGATAGGCTGAGAAAGTTGGGTCTGTTCAGCCTGGAGAAGAGAAGGCTGCGTGGAGACCTCATAGCAGCCTTCGAGTACCTGAAGGGGGCCTACAAGGATGCTGGGGAGGGACTATTCATTAGAGACTGTAGTGACAGGACAAGGGGTAACGGGTTCAAACTTAAACAGCAGAAGTTTAGATTGGATATAAGAAGGAAGTTTCTTAGTGTAAGGGTGGTGAGGAACTGGAATGGGTTGCCCAGGGAGGTTGTGAATGCTCCATCCCTGCAGTGTTCAAGGCCAGGCTGGATGAAGCCTTGGGTGACATGGTTTAGCATGAGGTGTCCCTGCCCATGGCAAGGGGGTTGGAACTAGATGATCTTAAGGTCCTTTCCAACCTTAACTATTCTCTGATTCTATGATTCTGTGATTGTTCTCTTCTGAGCTCTGACTGCTCTCAGCTCTGATCATGGCCTTTCTGTAACTTTCAGAGGCCCTTTCTCTCTGCTGTCTCCACAGAACCCTCACCCACTGGACAGCTTGAAGCCCAAGAGGGAATAAAATAACAGGCAGCTACATATGAAAGGGGAGTGGAGGAAACTTGACCTCTGCGATCCCTCCAGCTTGAATAGCGTGACTGTTCTGGTAGGCTTCATGAGAAAGGAATTTTAAGGAGATCCGAGGAACTCTCAGTTTTGCAAGCGGCTCCCTCCAAATGTCATGAGAACTTCAGGAGAAAGTACAAACTCACTTGAAATTCAGCAAGCAGGCAATAAGAAGGTGTGTGAGCCAACTCGAGGTAGAAGAAGGTCCTTGAAACCAATGAAAGCGCTGCAGCTCAACGATGGATTGTAAAGGACCATGAAAGCAAAGATAAGGAGTGTTTCCTTACGTGAACCAGAAGAACATGCCAGCACACAATGCAGAGACGGTAAGACTGTTGATCCTCCAGAATACAACAGTGATTGTGTTCCCTGGTGGCATCACTGATGGATAAAAGAAGAGGGTCACAACAACTGACTGAGAGGCCAGAACTCAGCTGTGTGAACTGACAGGAATGGTTGCGTGTCTTATTGACATTACAGAAAAGGAACAGCCAACATGTCCCGAACTGAGAGTCTCCCTCAGTACTCCTTTTGCTGTTGAAATGCTGAGTCTAACCCATTTTCAACCAAGTCACTGCATTCAAGACTAAGTTCAGGTTCAGAGAGAACAGTAACCCATCACTTTCTAACTGAGAACACATTCAAGGACAATCAAATAAATTAAACCAGCAATGAAAGTGCTGCCAAGCAGCTCCTTGACTATTAGGCTCAACAGAACAAGCAAAACCAGTGTTAAAATAGTCTTCAGGTAAAAATTTCCTGCCTTATATCCCTCTCATTTTCAAACACACATAAAACAATTGCCTTTTATTGCTGAAAGGAGTGAGGAAGAGCAGGACATTTCCACTGCAAAATCTCCTATCAAAGATGGATGATGAAAGTTCTAGGAAAAGTTAACATCTGTCTGAATTTCAAGCGTATAGTCATTAATTCTCCTTTTTTAATATGGGTGTAGTAGCAAACCATCAAGTCATCTCAAGTGAAGTCTCTCCAAGTGAGCAATACTACGTTGGTTGCATCACACTGCATTCCCATGTCCTCCTACAGCCTGTAATGTCACTCCAACACCAAGCCCACAGCCACCACATCCCAGACCCTGGCTTCGTTTCCTTTCCTCAATTGGTGAGAAACGTTCAATACTCACCACATTTTCCTGCTCTTTAGAAGTGGCGCTAAATCTCTAGTGATCTTGGGGTGATGGATGTAAATAATATTTATTCTGTACTAAAGGCATTTCCTGCCAAGATTTATCAATAATTTACAGAATTACAATCAGCCTGCAAGCAAACACAGTGAAGATCAGTAAAATAAGCACTTGGATATAGCACTGGATATAATGACAGTGAGAACAATAAATTTACTATGCATGGATTAGTCTTTCAAATCTGTTACAGTTATTTATTATTAAAGAAATAAGAAGCTTCAGTGACAGAGATGTGAAATGAAGTCACCCACTGAAGACACTAAGACCCAAGATTAAATTACCATAGATGGCACTAGCAAAGTCAGAATTAAAATGTGAAATGATTGTTTATGTAGAAACAGGCATGTGTGCATTAAAATACCAATTAATTGCTCTTCCTTATTATCTGTATAATGTTTAAAGAGGGATTCAGGACAGTCTGTGGACCACTGTACAGATGAGGACCTGCACTGTACAATTCATCTGCAGCCACACACACAAACGCCACAGCTGAATCTATTAGCTGGAGACATTCTTGAGAGTGAACTTCGAGACCAGACTGATACGTTCATAAGGCTGCACTGAATTATTAATACCTGCCTGCTATCACATTACATGTCAGAAGTCAGAGGCACCTTTTGGATATTCTACCATGCTGCAGAAGAAACAATGCTTTAAATCAGAGAAGTCATCGCCCATGCTCCTGTAACATTTAGCAGAGCAATTCAGCTGCATCTGAAACAGCTCTCTGTCCTCTCATGTGAAAGCCAGTATGACAAGGTTTCTTCCCCCTGAAAGAAGATAGTTGTTTAAGAGTGGTCAAAAGCTTTCAAGCAGCAGTTATGTTACTTCCAGATGTGGGGAAAATCCTTGGAAGTAGAAAGAAAATTCGTATCAAAGTACTGTTGAATGTTGTCAGATGAATAGCAGCTTTATTCTTCTCCAGGTTGAACTCACCGCATTGCTCAATCTATTTCACAAGGGCACAGCAAAGTTTAATTAGCTCTTTTTTAGATACTTTCAGAATTTCTGGATTGAAGGTGTGAGGAGTGCCCACAGCATACAAAGAATCACGTTGGCACAATGAAGTGGCAAGCAGGAATACTAATTCCAAGGACACGTGATTATGTGAATACTTGAAGACAAGGTTACAAGGTTCATTTCCACGCTGGAATGAGCACTCAGAACAAAGTGCCACAATGAACATGTGAAAAACCGCCAACCTTTTCCAGGAGAATGCTCAGTTTGATACAGCTGCATTTAAACTCTGCAAAGTTAGGTCACAGAATATAAAATGGGATAAGGAAGAGTAACAGAACCCCCCCCAAAACACAAACCCCAAACCAAAACAGGTCTTCTTTCTGCAAGTAAAGGCAAAATGAAAGGTGAAAAAAGCATACAAAACCTATTTAATGACTATGAGCTTCACACAACTCCTAACCAAGTGAGCAGAATCAAACAAGAAGTTGCATCCCTGACAACTCACTGGCAGAACACAAACTCTATAGCTGAATGAACAAGAAAACCTTCATCCCAAACATTTTTATTGCAATAACAAAGATGCGTTTCAGAAGCCTGTTCTTCAGGGTTTTAACATCTTATCTGAAATAGCACTTTTGCTTTTTTGACAAATACCTGAAATCAAATTGTACAACTTTGCTTTGAGAAAGTTACGTTTATCAGTGCAGCCTGAAAGTATGATCAACTCGTGTGTTGACTGCTGCAAGCATTTCAAGAAAATTCACTTAATTTGGTGAAAAAAAACACCTTAGTGTTTTGCAATCAGATCTTAGCACAGCTACAGCACTCATGCTATTTGCCAATTCTTGTACCTGAGGGATGGTGATAAACCTGCAAAACTACTGTTCTACTGAGCAATGAATTAAATTTTTCATGCATTGCTGGACAGCATACTTGAACTTTATTCACTAGGCTGCTTCCCATAAGAGGTCCACACCATGCCAAGCCTCTAATGCAGCTTTAAAAAAAAATTAAATAAAATAAATAAAATCAATTTTGAAGCTGCCACGAGTGTTCACCACTTGCCATGATGGTTCTTGCTCAGCTCCACATCAGCCAGAGAAACCCTACACACAGCGGAGAACCAAGGAGTCCTGAACTTCGCATTACTGAGTGACAGGAGAAGCACAGCTTTTGCATACCTATTGGCTGTGTTAACAGGCTTGTAGTGATTTCACCACCATTGCTGCTATCAGGAAAAGAAATGTTCTTAGGTAGTTTAGGTTTAAGAATAACGTTGCCAGTATAAACCACTTAAACATACCTAATTTTAATGAATGGTAGCATCAAATCCCTATATAAACTTTGAAAGTCTCTCTTCCCTCACCTCAGTCTAATAATTCACAGAGCACCAAGTCTGCAAAAAGATTACCACTGCTCCATACGTAATGTAGTCAATACAGAAAAAACTGTGATTCCTATAGAAACTAATCCTAAAACATTCCCACAGGGGTTTTGCAGTTAAGTGTGATACATAAAGGCTGCTACTGAGGTGAAGCACTGTACATGCAAGGTCAGTTTGGATGGGGCTCTGAGAAACCCGGTCTAGTTGAAGATGTCCCTGCTAATTGCAGGGGACTTTGACTAGGTGTATTTTAAAGGTCCCTTCCAACTCAAACCATTCTATGTTTTACAGGCTACTTTATGATTTATTCAAGGCTTTTCCCCTCTGATTAACGGGGTCACTCTACAGCTACACAAAGGCACACATGCACCTACACAGATGCGGCAAGGTAAGACGGGAGCATCCAGTATGCAAACAGTCCCCTAACAAACAGGTAACTGAGGGGCATCCTGTATTTTCCTGTAAGGCAAATACACAAGTGCATTAAAACTGGTTCAGGAATGTTTGCACGTGCTGCCATCCCATCTAAGTTCAGAACTGACAAAAATTAAGTGACAAATGTTTACGGATTTTGCAAGAGGTAAGAATAATCTCAACTCTATGGCCTCCCATTGCTCTGAATATGCAGTTGCAAGAAAACCCTGTAAAAAACCCTTCACATTTCGAAGCTCCCATTTTAGACAGTTATTTCTGCTCTAAATAAATTACACTGATTGTACTTTTTGCTATTACTCTACTCCTCTCACTCTTAAAATTCTGTATTTTGATTACGACGGATGACCACTACACACTTGCAAAGTGTCAGTATTCTTCATGCAGGGTCTCTCAGAAGGAAACATTCCTTACACTCCCACGTCCAATTTGTTCCAGCCTCTATGCCCTGCTCTAGTAAAAACAACAGAAAGCCACACTTACTTCATCCCTGTAAAGAGGACTGGTGTAATACATGATATCCATTGCACTGCTGTTCAGCATATCCCTTAAACCTCTCACTTTATCTGGAGTAATGGAGTCCACAGTGTCTGAGAGAAAACAAAAACAGAGACTTGAGTTACATGCAGGAGAATGATAAAATCCAAATAAGGCATGGGCGTAGAACACAGCATGAACTTCTGGGAACAATTTTGCAGCCTGCAACACAAGGACCAAGAAATGTACCTTCATCGAGGGTAAGTTTTGATCTCCATTCAACTGGAAGAAATTCAGCAAGCGTTGAGATATCAGAAAAATACTTTTCTTCTATTTTTCTTGCAGCATCTCGCATCCTACAAAAAAAGAGAAAAAGAACATGTTCCTGTAAAGGCTACTGTTGGTGCTCTTTATCAAATACAGCAAATGCGTTCAGCAACAACACATTTCTTGCATTACTACTTTTCAATGCTTACTAACATAGCTAATTACCTCAACCTCATGCTTTTGTTATGAAGCACTTAAACTCTCATATAATGAAAAATTCTGGGCATTACATGCTGAAAAGAGTTTAAAAAACTTAAAAAAAACCCCCAACTTTAAACCATGTAGATTAATCTGAAAGATACCTGTTCACTCTGGTGGGTTTGGGGTAAAATGTGCCTGAAAATTAAGAATTTGACCACCAACTTGAAAATCTTGAATCACTGAAATCAGTCATTAGGTACTTTTCAACATGCAGAAAAATATTAAAAATATTGCTTGAAAAGTCAGAATTTTATTTTAATTTTACATACCAAATTGGAAAGCTTGAGAGCTCTCAGAGTGAGAAATAGTATCACTTATTAGTGTTTCAGTGTGCAGCAGCAGATGAAAAGGCTAACTGTCCTTTTAAAAGACTTCTAACTTTTAAAGTGTATCTGAGCATGAACATTGATGCACCTCTCTCAAGGGATGTGAGAAACTTAAAATACCTAATCCCCAAAGTATATCTGTCCCTCTCTGTTTGGAGGAAAAGGAGAATAATGGCATATTAAAAAAACCAAACTACTTTACTCGTTGTGTGCACGACCCATCAGTAAAGAATTAAACCCAGCATGAAATTATACAAGATAGGAAAATATCTGTACATTCTATCAAAATCATTAAGCAACCAAACTGTGAAAGTGTTATATTTTCCCTTTTTTCCTTTACATGAGTCTTGACTCCCAATGGTATTAGCATTTTTGAAGATGAGCATAACAAACTAACTCTGACCAACGGGCCACAGTGCTGGGTTTTGAGGAGCTGGCTCCCAATTCCAGGCAGCAGAGGGATTTTTATTTGAGGCAAAGCCCAGAGTTTCAATATTTCTTTTCCCATTTTCAAAGCAAACCCCTTTTAATGATTGCTACAACCAAAAGCATGATGACATTAATCTCCCATCTGTACTTCCATCAGTCCAAATATAGTTTAGTAAGCTTAACCCCATAGCTGAGATACCTTCCTTGAATATATTAATATTTCTCTGCTCTCCTTCAGTAGAAATGAGACAGTTTAACCTAAATCACTAGCAGTACATGAGGCAGGAATCACTAAAGCTGCTCCATTTGATGAGCACTTTCTGCATCAACACAGCACCCCTATATAAACAACTCCGCCAAGCTCTTGTTCTGAGTTTCAGGCCCCTTTAAAACTAAGTCAAGAGTACAGAGCAGACAGCTGCAAGATGAAGTCAGGACCTGCCCAAATCTCCCCCATGAGGTTCCACTGGAGGTGAAAATACAGATAAAAAGTTACAAGTATTGATCAAACTTGTTCTTAATTCTACCAGGGTAGCTGACGCCCTGTTTGGACACGGGTCGCTAGCAAGATTTAGACTGCATAGAAGAGCTGAAGGCAGATACGTCTGATGGAACAAGCATAGAAATGAATTTCAGCCATCACAAGGAGCTCCCAAGTTCTGCAGAAAGATGGTGGCTTTGGGCAAAATGCCTTCTACGTTTTTACTTCAGCCTTATCAGCTGCACAGCAGGAGGAACACACTTCACTGAGGAAAGAGTATGAAAGCCAATGCCTTGCAAAAACATCTTCTACAAAGCTAATGAATACTTCTACTCTGTCATGGGTTTTTTTTCCCCAGGAAAGGCCCACTATGATACTAAAAAAGCAGCTCAACAGTGTACCAAATTTTTGAAGCTGGTAGTCAAGACATACTTTTCCATAACTGAAACCTACTTTCTAAGAAGGGAAAAAAAAAAAGAGGGGGAAGAATGAGGGGGAAGAGGGAACATCCTTTCTTCCAAAGCCATTACCTATGGCCTGACCAAACAGCCAAGAAATGCAAATGATCAGCATCTTTATTTTTAAAGCCTGGTTTGATTGCACTCCTAATCTCCTAGTCTGTAGTTTAAAGAGACGGCAAAATGTCCTTCCCATGATGGTGGGGAGGTAGGGGGAATATTTCAGCAAGAGGATCTGCTTGAAGCAGAGTTGATTTAAGGCCGGAACTGACCTAGCCTTGCAAAGCACAAAGCAACCCTCTGCACTATCACCCCACACAACATGCCTCTCAGGACGCTTGTGTGAGAGCTGAACTTCAGCCACAAGGAATTTTCTAGATTATCAAGAAGATAAAAATTCAGCAAATACATTAACATTCCTAGAGTCTCTGAGTAACCAAAACAAAAGAGAAACATGCCCGTCTGAACAAAATCATATGGTTACTAGCACAGGGAAATGTAGGGACCTAAAAGCTAAATGAATATTCTTTGGAACAGTTCATTGGTATTGCCAAGACACCTTAACTTTCTCTGCATGAAGGAGTATGGTGGCTAGCTAGATGAATTCAGAAACAGTTAAGTTTAGAAGGAAACCAGGCAAGCAGCAATCCAAAATCCAATTCTAAAGCTTTTAGGCTTAAAAGCACTAAAAGCATAGAAAGGTTATATGAATAAAGCATAGACTTCCACACAGCAACAATTACTTCAAGTGAAGGAACTAGTAAATAACCCAGTCCTAAAAGAGTGGGAAAGAACATCCAAACTATTTACACATCATTAGCAGCTGTAAACTTTACAAATACCTACTAGAGCTACTGACATCCCCATCTTCAAATAGCTACAGGTTTTCTTCCTGTTCTAAAGGATCCAGGTATTACCAAACCTATTAACAGGCAATCTGACACAGGATTTTTTTTAACTAGAAGTTTCCTTTCTAAAGTGAGATATAAGAGTTTGGAAAAAACAGTGCAGCCTAGCAATTCTGCCAGAGCTTTCGGAAAAAGCTTCAAGTCTCCCCTCCTAAAAGCAGTGCCAAGCTCTCTTTCCTTATCCAAAATTTTGTGAAATGCACTTGGATCTGCAGGGTTCCCATTCACGTCAGCCGAGAGTATCCAGACATGGTCCAGCCTCCAGCAGGTCCCAAACTTAGAATCACAGAATGGTTTGGGTTGGAAGGGACCTTCAAGATCATCTAAGTTCCAACCCTTCTGCCATTGGCAGAAAAGATTGGGCTTGCTGTTAAAGGTCTTTTCCAACGTAGATGACTCTATAATTCTATGCATGATTATGGACAAGCATCCAAAAGTACACAAAACCAAAACCCAACTCTGCATGTTCCTTTACGCCTTGCAAAATGCATTCTGTTAGAAGTGCACAAAAGCTCTGTTTCGTCAAATTTTTATTAACTGCCACCTCACTGATGTCAAATCAAATATGCAACAATTGCATTTCTCAATGTTTTGAGCATGCTCCTCCACTATGATACACTGCATTGCATGCTGACCTTAAGAAGACAAATTACTGACTGAAGGTTTTGCTAATTATGAACTATATAGTTCCTAAAACATTTAACTGCTATGCTTTTCATTAAACTTCCTGAGGCAATCCAGTTCAGTGCTACTAGCCAAATACTGTCAGAGGTATGATTATCTTCTGTTATTTTACAGCAGCAATGTCCTGATCACAAGAATCATGGAGGCATTGAAATGCACCAGAACAACTCCCAGTGCAACACATCTCATTTACAGCAAATGGCACTATACAACAGCTCCCACTGATTCTGATCAACAGTTCAATATTATAAATTCTAATGAAACCTAGTATAATTGCCAAGCAGTGTGTCTATGCTAACATCAAAACCTCAGCATACATACGTGCTATATATAAGCTATAATTACGCTTATCTGTTCTGCTATAAAGGTGTTGTAGTTGTTGGTTTTTGTTTGGTTTTGGTTTTTTGTTTTCCTTCTTCTGGCTTTTAAATATTTTGAGTTATTTTATCAGATTGCAAGTTCGTTCTTACTACCAACTGAAGTAATAAATCCTCATCTGAACAGGCAGAGAATTCTTCTCCTTTCCAATACAAATGGACGTTGAAATACTGACCCCAAAGCAACAATTACTTAAATCTATACACATGGCAACAGCTACAATTTATGATTTTTCTAAGGAAAAAAAAAAATAACTGAGGCACAGATGTGACACATACCTTAGAAAGCATTTTGACATATTCCTATTTTCCATGAAAGAATCAATGGCCTGAAAATAGATGCTTTGAGACTCACCATAAATAAAATGTGCTTGTCTGTCTTTTTCTGATTAAAATAATAAATAATAAACCCTATTTTCACAGGTATACATCCTTGCTTAAGGAAATATATTCTGGAGATAAGTTAACGTATTTAGGATTATTGCTTTGGAGTTTTTTAATCTTACGCTACTAATTTTACACTTGTGTAGTGATCACAAATATTATGTTAAAAACTGGGGAGCTACAAACCAAGCTAGATTCAGCTGGTTCACAAATGTTATAAAATGACCTTGATAGCTAGTAAGAAAGCAAAATGCCTGAAGGCGCAAAACCGTGACCCGTTTTATTTCCAAGTCACCTTTACAGACTCTTCAGTCAGACAATCCATAGCAAAAGGGAATGGTCTTTAATTTTAAAAGCGTTAAACCAGCCAACTTCTTACTCTGAAGTTAAGAGATAGGGCAACGGGATGTCCGCACAGGAAAAACTCAGCTCTCACTACTGCCTGCAAAACTGAGTAGATCCATTCCTGGATTTGCTCACAAAACTGATAAGTTATGCTCTAAAGCAGTCCTCAACTGCTTTCACTACTCTGGAGTTCCCTCATATGGAGGGCAGCACTCACTGCCTCTTTGAGGAAATAATACCAGGAGCTATTGAGGAAATTCAGGGCTGACTTGAGCTAAATTTAGTAAGTCAAAGTGAGAGTAGCAGACATGAGTAACAAAAATTGAGATCTGCTCAAGCCAGAGAAAATCAAAGGGAGCTGTTTCCAAAAGCTTAGCTGCATTGAAGAAATGCTAAGTCAAGTCTTACTCAAGGTGGATTTCAAAGAGCAACTGCAAGACACAAGTCATCTTCTGCCACTGTTCTTCAAGGATTCATCTGCTCTCAGACCAGACACATTAAGATTGCTGCTCTATGATATATGCAGACTCATTTTATTTCGGAAGAAAGATGGAAATTCTAGGATGCAAACAAAGTAAGCATGATGGTGATTCGCACTTTGTTTTCAAGAACTGGACTCAGCAGGATCAGAAGAACTCAAGCTGCTTGGTTAGCTGATTACAAGAACCCTGTGGAAATCCAGGTGCTCCAAGTGTGAGTGCATCTCTCCTCAGCGCTGCTTTCCAAACGGCAGGCAAGCTTGCACTTCACGGAGATGCTGGCTTTGCCGTAAAGCAGATCAGGCATTCCCTGTCACTGCTGTCATCCCCTGCCTCCTCACCACTCACCTGCATCTTCCAGATGGGGTTCCAGTTTTTCAGACAAACTGCAGTGATTCAGTTTACAATGGGACCATACAGACAATTGTGCTGGTGTGGGCAGTAAAAGGGCAGCACTGGGCAGAAATGAGGGCTGGCGGAAGGATGGGAACAAGAACAGATCTGTAGATACATCTAAGTTCTAAACAGGCTGTTACAGCTTCCCTCCAGTGTGCAGTCATGTGTTAGATAATTAATAAATCTAGACAAAACAAGCTCTTATGAAAGCATTTAATGACCTAACTATCACCTTTTACCTCTTGGGCTGAACTTTTCATTTAGCTTGCACAGCAAGCTCAAGTTGAAACCTGTAAGACAATTTTTACCATTTGCATACTTAATTTCAGAAATATTACCAGCACTTAAGAATGGAAAGCAAGGATGTAATATGTATTTAACCCAATGCAAGCATTTAGATGGAAAATAGGCAAAGCTACAAAGTATCTGAAAGGCTAAAAATCATAGGAAAAAATTTACAGAGAATCTTGATTCCAGCAGTGCATTATTTAATGCACTGAAAAGCCTCTGAGAGGCTCTGCACTCTGTAAGGGCTTGTACACCACTGGAAATTTACCAAAATAGCTATTTTGAGGTAATTATTATAATGATAATCCATAATTAAAATGCTTTCTAATGGGACTTGCAATAAAAATGGAACTGGTGATTATGGAATGCCAAAATGACATTGCTTTCGCACACAGCAAATTCTGTGCTACAAGCAGCAGCACAGGCAAATACAATTTTTGAATCAAAACAGAAAATTTGGACAGAGGCAGACAGATGCCAATTTTAGGGTAAGAGCAGCCAAGAAGCGTCACAACATTACAGCTTCTATAGAAATACACAGAGCAGCTACTCCATTCAATTTTCCAATCACAGGAGCTGATGAAATTTAGAGGGTCTGATCTTTACATAAGCCAGGTAAAACAACAGGATTTTTTAAAGGAGATTTGAGACATGGATAGTAACATTCCTAAATTCTATTTTAAATATATAAGGACAACCCCTACCCCCTCAATCCAGAAGCACAAGTTCAACAAAATCAGACATTGTGTTTCAGTGAAAAAATATTCCAAATAACAATATTAAAGTGCGTACAGTAAAAGGATATCCCAAAACTATTTTTTTTAAGTTAACATTGTACCTTATCTGAAATCTGCTAATGCCAGAATATTGCACCTGATGGCAAACAACCCCCCTCTCCAATTAAGCATATTATGCCATAATATCTTAGTTTGTATTACACAGAAATACAGAATATGCTATTTTCATCCTTAAATAATCACCCCTATGCTACTGAAGGAGCTCACAGCACATTATTCTGTTCACGTTAGGTTGACTGAATCACTGTTCCAGTCTGGAGGAGGTACTGTCTCTTCCCAGACAAGTTCTGCAGTTAGTATCAGCATTGACAGGAGCAGCTTGTTGTACCAGCTGCTGGTCTACATTTAGATAATAAATGTGCTTAACTACACTGTGGAAAAACAAAATTATGTCACATCTACCAAAGACCTGTTCATTCAAGCATCGATAAAATGCTTCTTTTCCATTTATGTACTTACAGGACACGCTGCAACCATAGCATCTAGCCACATTAACGATTAGATTGAACTCCATTACTTAATTAGCACATATAATTTTAAATCACTTAAAGACACTTCCCATGGCAGCCTGTTCCAATGCGTGACAACTCTTTTGGTGAAGACATTTTTCCTAATATCTAGCCTAAACCATTCCTGGCACAACTTCAGGCCATATCCTCTTGTCCGGTCACTTATTACTTAAGTGAAGAGACCGATCCCCACCTCGCTACTACCTGCTTTCAGGACATGTTTCTTAGGTAAAAGTTTGCTTGCTTTCAACTAAATTATAACACACTGCAGTTTAAAAGCCTTGGATGAAAAGTGTCATATAAATCTATGTCTCAGCATCCACTGAGAGGACTGGTGGTTCTCTGCAGGGAATGTCCCCTGCCAAATGTCCTGGGGCCTAAATTAAACGCAATTTCTAAGGAACACACCTACCACAAGATTCCCACACCAGGACACATTATAACTGTACATCACAAGTGACAGCCATGTCCTTCACAGCTGCATGCAGCCCAAGGCAAAGATGAGCTCTGAGGGTGACACTGATGGGCAGACATATAGCTTAACAGATTTAGCATGGCTGCAACTACATGTTTCAAACTAAGAATGTGCATTTAAAGGAAAAAAAACACTGAAAACTTTAGCTGCTGCTTTAACACATGAGCAGTCAAAAAATATTTGTCCTTATCGGTCTTATGATTTTTCAAAAGGCAACATCTGACTTCCTGACTCCCTAACGCAAAAGAAGAGAAAAAAAAAAAAAGAGAAAAAAAGAGAAAATTAAAAAAAAAAATACACACATATATCATGGATGAAGGTACTAAGAGAAAGTGCTAGAACGGCTTGTGAGAGCTGCCATTGTGCTGGCTTGGCAGCCATTTCTTCTAAAATCTCTTCCTACAACATATGGGATGTTTCTTACTGGTAAGTTTAAAGCTATTAAAAGGAAATAAAAATCCAACCCAAACACAAACCCCAACATTTTTTAATTTGCAGATTTTGTACAAGAATACACAATTTATACCAACAATTAGCATTTAAAACGGCTATGCAATACTGCCTGATATTTCCTGAGAATATGAGCAAGATCTACTGAAGCACAAATATTCTTGCTTGCTTTGTAGATAAAAGATTTCACATAATGGGCTGCCAATTAAAGCAGGACTTCTTACGGCATGAACACCTATGCACTGTGTCCTGAGCTGAAGTTAGACCACCCATACAACCCCTGTGTGTATGTTCAACAGAAAATGAGGTAGGGAAAAAGAAAAAATAGAAAACCTTAATGGTTCCAAGATGGGAGTTTTATTTCTTTTTGCTGTTAAACCAGCAGCTTATACTTAGGGTCTCTGCCTTTCCAAAGTAATTGCATCCTAAAAAAAATTAAATTAAAGTTTTTACATTTATTTTGGTGACTAACCAGCTTTTTATCAAGGGCTGTGGATCCTCTTCTCTTTGGTTTGATTGCTTGCTCTTAAACAACACAAATAAAAGAGCAGGTAAGTGTCAGAACAAGGGGAGTGAGGAGTAGCAGGTCGTTGCTTTGAGATGACAAATGACACAGCAGTGAAATCAAGAGTTATGCTCTACCACACCAGAGGACACTAGAGCGGAAGAATGAGCTGAAAGAACACAAGAGCCTGCTGACATGATGGTACACACAACAGCGATGACACATTAGCACTGACATACATTGCCATTCTGGATTTAAAGGGAGGTTCACAAAGCTCTTACCACGAAATCATCAATCCCAGTTCTACACGCATGTTCACAGCAGTCACTCGTATGTCACTATTCCTGTCAATTTGCATGGAACATAGAACTATTTGGGAAACACATACTAAACCATCTGCACAATACAGATCTGTAATTAACACTGTCATCATGACTTTACTCATCATGACTTTACAACTTTGTCTAATATTCAAAAATCTTTTCAGGTACAGCAGTCTCAGTAGCTCAGGAGTTTCTCTCCCCATCCATAGAATATTAGGGTTGGAAAGGACCTTAACATGATCTAGTTCCTAATTGGCCTTTGGAATTACCTCAGATGTCAAATCACAAGCCATTTGCAAACTAGTCTTCAAAATACACATTCAGTAAGAAGATCCAGTAAGCCTTCAATCACACTTTAGTTTTCAACTAGTATCTATACACAGAACTCCATGAACAGTCTCAGCAATAGCTTCCAACTGCATGAAGTAACTGTCCATTTGACAGCCAACATTCCCACTAGCTCCCTGTTTCCCTTTTCCTGCCAGTATACACTTCTCTTGCCCACTATTCTGACAACTAGCCAGAACAACGGAGATTCCCCTTGATTTTGATCAAATGAAAAATCACTCCCTGCTCTGTCTGCAAAGTCAGTGGTGCTTGAAATTCACAGGCCAGTCCCCTGCAAGACACAGAATCTCGAAATATAGAATGATTTGGGTTGGAAGGGACCTTCAAGACCATCCAGTTCCAACCCCATGCCATGAGCAGGGACACCTTCCACTAGACCAGATTGCTCCAAGCCCCATCCAACCTGGCCTTGAACACTACCAGGGATGGGGCAGCCACAGCTTCTCTGGGCAACCTGCACCAGTGCCTCAGCACCCTCACAAGGAAGAACTTCTTCCTAATACCTAATGTAAATCTTCCCTCTGTCACTTTAAAGACATTCCCCCTTGCCCTGTCATTACATGCCCTTGTAAAGTTGCAAGTGTTGGTCATAAAAACAGAATATATCTTTGCTCTTCTTGCTTGCAGCTACTCTAACTAAGTCCATTCATCCAAATTCACATAGAAAGTAGTGTACCCACAATATAAAGACTCAGGGGAAGAGGAGCAGAAGGAAACAGGAAAAGATACAGCTTAAACCAAAGGGTCTGCTGTCATTTGTTAATGTCAGCCTTATAACCAGGCTAGATGGGTATTGCAAATACTACAAAGCACTCACATAGCTGTATTTTTGATGATCCTTCCTTGGTCCATTTTCTGCCCAATACCATGCACAACAAACACAATGTGACTAATTTGTGGTGGCTTGTCTTCTAATGTAGCTTCTTCTACATAGCCTCTATGTAGCCTTGTCCCACTACTTAAAGCTGTAGAAAAAACATTATCCTAGATCAGTTACATTCTATGAAGTTGACAGAAGCTTGACTTTTCTCAGACCAACACATTAAAGTATTTTGAAAACAAATTTATACATAAAGGAATAGCATGTATTTATAAATATCTGCAACTAGATGATATTAATTGTATCAGTCAGTGTATTACTAGGCCATTTCCACTGTAAAGGTAACTAATTCCAGAAGTATTCTCAAAAAACACTTTTTAGAAAATAGCTGTCCATCCACTTTTACAACACCATACCCTTCTTCTTTGTGTCTCAACCATTAAACTTCCTTGTATCTCCACCTTACTCCCACAGCATGGAGGGAATCATGGAAATGATCTGCCCAAAAACCTGGTAAACACTGTCATTCTCTCTGACCCACTTAAGAGAGCTGGTTGAAAAGCTTTACAATTTTTCATTTTTATGGGGAAAAGCTATGTTTTATTTCAAGCTGATCCAACCTCAAATTTCCCCACTCATTCTCCAGACCAGTGGCCAAACCAAAAATCAATTACCCAGGGCAAACAGGAATTTTCTCTCACTATTACACCAATGGCTTGAGAAACCCACTGGCACAGTGTGTCTTCATCCCCCTCTAGTGACAGACCCATATAGAGGATCACAGCCTTGCATAACCTGCACAAGAGGCCAGCAACCGCTTCAGACAGTTACATAGAAGAAGGCAGCGTCATTCCCCTCCACAAAAATTGGAACCAACTTCTTTTGGTTTTAAAAAGGAAGAAAACACTACAGAAATGCTAAGGGCAGTTTTTACACAGGACAGGATTTGTTCATCAAGTGGGCTTTTATTTGATATTTTCCCCCTCAAATCGTTTAGGTCAGATCTTACTTATTATTTATTACACAATATCTAAATTGTGTTCTGGACACAGATTACTTTTGGAACTGAAGCACTGAATTATATTAAGCTTTGGCAAACAATTAATTATCCACCCAAGAGCCCTGTGGGGTAAGAGGGCATTAATTACAGGACAGAGGCATGCAGATTAAAGGCAAACCTATTACCTGATCTTGTTTCTTCAGAGACCAAGGAACAAGTGTATGTTCTTGTTTTTGTAGTTGTCCAGCAGTGCACAGGAGCACCACAACTGAGAGAACAAGTTCCAGTTTTCAAGGTTGGCAATAATCTAACTTTTGCTTGAGAGAGAACATCCTCTCTTCCAACCATTTCAGCCTTGCTGGATTTATGACTGGTAGTTTTGAGCTTAAATGAGCCTGGACCCCTACTTGAAACAATTTCTGTCTAAATGCTTCACCCCCTCCTCTAAGTTCATATGTCTGTTTAATGAATGGAAAAAAATGCAAGAGGTGGTGAGGGGATGGTATGATCATGTATTTAAGGAATGCATTGTGTTATGCAAGTACACAGGCTGTAAAGTTAAGGTTGCAAACGAATCTGTAATTCTTACATTGTAGCTGCTAGACTCTGCCACTGTAATATTTCCATATATTTATTATGCAGTGCTAACTGCTGCATCCAAAATAATAATAAAATATGTAATAAAAATAAGTCATAGCTGATTCACATCTAGTTACAATTATGTACAACAACCTAAGGACCCTAATATACTCTACTGTAAAAAATGCAATGGCCAAAGTGGGCTAAGTGATATATTAAAACTTCAAACCTGAAATCTCCCTCTAGTGCTCCAGTAACAAATTTAAAATACCAGTATTTACAGTCTTCTTTACAAACTCTGAAAAACATTACCTTTGGAAATCCCCAGCTTTTGTGTAACACTTCTTGCAATTTTAGATGTTGTTGCATCACTGTAAAGATACACTTCATCCACACTGTGCCAGTCCACATGGTTGCGACTCAACTTCAGACTATGAATAGCTGCAGCAAAAAGGAACAACAGTTAATTTAGATGGGTAAGAGGGAAAAAATGCCTCTTCAAACAGCGAAAGAGAGAGAGAAAACAGTGTAATTTACATACAGGTTAAAATCTGGCACTCCATTATACCTAAATCTGTACTACTTCTTACCTTGAAGTTTTTACATTTAGGATTAATCTGACCAGGACAAGCAGCAGTTTGGAGACCATCTCTGAAGACATTTCACATCAATTCTATTCCCCCCGTCATCTTGGGATGGTAGGTTTCCAAAATATTCCCTTAGCTGAAAATAAAAACCAAGGGGGGCAGGACAACACATCCTGAAATACTGCAGCTGGGTGAGATGACCAGGTGGCTGCCACATGTACTCTCATCACTAGAAAAAGAGCAATTTCACTACTATCTTGTCTCTCTTCTGTCTATACAGTAAGGTCCCTGGTTGTGAGCGTACTCTGCTGTAACACAGAGGCTTTCAAGGCTCCATTACTAGAAGGCTTCATTGCATCTCTTTCCTTTCAGAAATATCCAGAAGCTGGAAATGCGGTTCAATGAGAAAGCTTCTGAATGAATAATTTCTAGCACAGAACAGAATCTAGCTCTTTCAAAAAGCACTAAGAGCTCTATTGTTTTTTTGTGCAGTTATTGTGTTTTCCAGATTTGGAACTGATTGAACTCTGGGACCAACCTCATGACACACACTGCCTGATTGTCAGACTTAAGCACAATGGCCATGTTATAATGCAAATCAGAATCTTTCATCTAAGGCTTGGAGCCTGAATGAGCAGAGCAAAGTAATTCGGATTTCACCTACATTTGAAAATCCGTTGCTTAGGTCTCATCTAATGTGGGATACACAATGTTTGGAGAGCTGACAACAGCAACAGCCCCGTAACCGAAAAAAAAGTGTTATTTAACTGTCACTGGTCTTGCTGAAAGTCCAAAGTCATGGAAAACACCCACAGCTGTTGTTTTGGTTTGTGGCGATTTTTTTTGTGGGTGTTTGTCCCCATCCCCAATAACAGCTCCAACCTGTCCCCTACACTCAAGTGAGTTTTTTATACTCATCTGAAAACATTCTGAAAAGGCCTAAGCCATGATTATATCATATTTTAAGTCTGCCATAGCACAAACCAGGCACATTAAGGTAAAAGTTGCAACCTTTCTCCTGTATTTTTTGTTTCTTTGCCAAGGCAGACAGCCCTGGCATAGTCTCAAGAAAAACTAAATGAAGTCTGTAAGAAACCAGAGCATTAGAAAAGGATTACCTCTTTTGCTCTAGTAAGTAACTGATTCACAGAAAATAACTACAGCTATATTGCTGGTTGAGCAATTCACAGAAAATAACTACAGCTATACTGCGTTATTGACAGAGCAATAGGAGAGAAGGAAGCAAGTCACTCTTCAAAGAGCAGACACGTCAGCTTAGGGTAACAACAGGCTAGAGCAAGAAGCTGAGAACTCATAAACATCCCTGCAGGTGCAGACGTGAGTCCATGGCCAGAAATCTCAATTTAGAACTGGAGAAGGAAAGCAAACTACCAGCAAAACTTCCGCTTTCAGACTTGGAGACAATGCAACGGAGACTGTGATGTCCTGAGAGAGGCACACAGTTGAGTGGCAAAGGCAAGGGAACCTCCTTGCACATGTTTCTGCAATCTCCTCCATCCTCTATTCCATGACCAATGTAGACTTTTTATGCACTGTCTGGTAGGTCTTTAAGAGCTGTTCCACCTGCATTCTGTAAAATCCCTCTCGTAGTATGTTCTTGGGGAAGCTGACAGAGGAGGGCTGGAAGGTTGGAGAGTGTTGTGCTCAATGTCCAAAGCATGCAGAGGAAGAGATGGAGGGACCTGTGGCTGAGTCGCTTATTACCATTGTAAGAATAGCAGTTTGGGGAGAAGGGATCCTCAAACTCTTCTGGAATCAAGTCCAGCTTCTCTACTGAAAAGAATATATAGAAAGAAGTAGGTTTTTCCTACCCTGCATGAGTTATTCTCATTTGGGAAGAACAAATTTCTAACTTTTACGGTGTCCATCAAAAACACGTATGTTGAAGGGCACATCAAAATCAACTACAAGACACGCAAGCACTGAGGAACTGCAAAAGAAATATCCAACACTACTTCTCTGCATATTTAGTAATGCCATCAAAAGGGAACTTGAAAAATTTGGTTTACTGTTAACACAGGCACCACATATGACCAGTAATCTTCAGTAGAATCTTTCCTATTGAAACTTACCTGAGATGCGCTGTTAACAAACATGTTGCAGTCAAGCACGGGTATGTACTTTTACAGCACTTGGGACTATACCACTTCCTTTCTACTCAGCACTCAGAATTAAAAACGTGTGCTAGCTTTTCAACCTACCGATTTGCCAGTAAGACTATAAACTCTGCAATTTTGACATGGTTTTTATTTTGCAACTCTTAGTAAATTTTGTTTACCAACACACTCGCTGCTTTGCTTTTGAGTTCCTGTCCATGCGTACACCCCAGAGCAAAGTCCAAACCAGCAGTAGAGACACTTAAGCACTGAAAAGAGTGCCTGCAAAGGCACCATGCACTCCAGTGCAGTATTTTGCAGAAGTCTGCATAATGCTTCCAGGGTGTCTATCTTACCAACCAGGAGGAGACATATTCCTTTAAAAGTTAACAAGAGTCACCTAAGTCAAAACAAAGCTGGGTGCTCCATCTTGGCATTCTGCTTTGAAATCCATGGGGATGCAAGTTTTAAAAAGTCTGCCTAGGGATCAATGCACCCATTCCACAAGCTGACCGCCCTCTTACTGAAGTGGGGCGAGATTTTGTCTCCCATGAGCCGGCAGCGAGCGCTCGCAGCCCAGAAAGCCAACCGTATCCTGGGCTGCATCAAAAGGAGCGTGACCAGCAGGTCGAAGGAGGTGATCCTGCCCCTCTACTCTGCTCTCGTGAGACCTCACTTGGAGCATTGTGTGCAGTTCTGGTGTCCTCAACATAAAAAGGAGATGGAACTGATGGAACAAGTCCAGAGGAGGGCCACGAGGATGATCAGGGGACTGGAGCACCTCCTGTATGGAGACAGGCTGAGAAAGTTGGGTCTGTTCAGCCTCGAGAAGAGAAGGCTGCGTGGAGACCTCATAGCAGCCTTCGAGTATCTGAAGGGGGCCTACAAGGATGCTGGGGAGGGACTGTTCATCAGGGACTGTAGTGACAGGACAAGGGGTAACGGGCTCAAACTTAAATAGGGGAAGTTTAGATTGGATATAAGGAAGAAATTCTTTACTGAGAGGGTGGTGAGGCACTGGAATGTGTTGCCCAGGGAGGTTGTGAATGCTCCATCCTTGGCGGTGTTCAAGGCCAGGTTGGATGAGGCCTTGGGTGACATGGTTTAGTGTGAGGTGTCCCTGCCCATGGCAGGGGGGTTGGAACTTGATGATCTTAAGGTCCTTTCCAACCCTAACTATTCTTTATATATATGTAAATAAAGTATATCCAAGATGTCTGTTCATCCTCAGACCCTTGGATGTAATGTCCAGCAGTGGAACAGAAACCCCCTAATAAAGAAAAAGCTATCACCCTGACTTCCAAGCCTTCTTGGTGAGCAAAAATATCCCTTCAAAATATGAGTGACATCCCACTTGATGAATATCGTTGTGCTTTCTCCATCCGTACTTAAAATTTGTCTGAGGAGAGAAAAATGGTACGCTCTTGCAGATTTGCATGGCAGAAACCCAGTGAAGAGAAGAACTGCATAGCTGATATCAGTCACAAGGATAAATGATCCACAAGCCATGTGTGCATGAACAGCTAGGCAAACAGCGGTTCCCTGTCACTACGCACCGGAGATACTCTTTTGGTAAAAACAAAACAACCTGCAATAAGGTACCTCTTCATGAGGGCCAACACTGCACCAATGACTGTAGAGATTCTGAAGAGCCCAAGCAAAAGGAGCTTCTGCTGCTGACAGTTCCAGAGTGGAAAGAAATGTCTTTGGAGAGGACTTGATAGCAATCTGAAAATAAGCATCTTAAAAAAAGAAATCAATATATGCAAACTGTGCTTTCCATGTATGGGATAACAAGGGCTGCCACTGCTGTTTTGAAACTGAACGCAGGAAACAGATATGTTTTCCTAGAAATTATAAGATAATGTGATTTATGTTCTCTTTGCAGAACAAATGGTGACTGTCCTATAAACTTCATTCATGCTGCAGACGTGGTAAAAATGACAACACAGGAGCTTTTCATACGAAGAGATGTCACAGAGTGTCAGGAAGTCACCAAGTGATGCTGTACAAAGCCAAGTCACAGAATTCAGATTAGGCAGTAGATATGCCACAGGGAAATACTCGTGTTCATTCCTTTGCCTTCTGGGTCCTTCAGAAGCACACTTTCTGTGTTTGTGGATTCTCTCCAGGGCACCAGGCTAGGATGCTGCTGAGCTTCACTGAGATCTGACTGTGCCTATGGCATCTCTGAACATCAGGCATAGAAGATGAAGGGTCTCCCATGAAACCACTGGAAAGGAATCTCCCTCTGGATCCGACTTCCTGCAGCTTTGTTTTCACATGAACTACTTCTCTGACACCATGCACAGCTTTCTTAGAAGGCATCTTTGTAAGTGCATCTTCCCTACCTGCAGAAAACCTTAGGTATTTTGTACACTGCTTAGTTTTCTAGTTTGGGATTGAAGGCTAAGTCCATGCAAATGAAATCAAATTTTGGTTTCCTTTGGATCCAGAAACTAGAAATTAAATGTTTTTCAGGAATACCAACAGAGACAGACACCTACAGTATGAGTATGTGGGAGGCATAACCCCACTGTAGATGGAAGACAGCCTGACCCTAGACAGTAGCAAGCAAGCCATGCAAAACCAAGGAGAGAAGCATAGGGGAAGTGAGAGGGATCAAGAAATAACTTCTTTCAGTTGAAGAAACCAATGGTTACTATCACACAAACCTCCAGTTCCACCAAGAGAGATGAACGCAGGGGGAAAAAGCCATCTAAAAAGTTTAAATACGAAAACTGGAAAGGTAAACATAAAATGTAGAATATATATTCCTACAGTGTTGAAGAACCCGATCTCAGTTAGACTGCAGAAATTCATCTTAAGACAAAATAACTGGAGAACAACTGAGGAGTAGAAAACCTGTGCTATTTTTTATACTTATGGCACAAAACCCACGGAGAAGCTGGGATGTGCACACTGCATGTGCACTGCTAGTGCAAAAATCCTCCCAGCTGAAGTGCTTGAGGAGCCAAACGCCTCCAGCACCAAGTGCAGACAGACAGACACCTGAACACTGCATTTCATGGGGCCAGTAGTTCAAAATTAAATACTTTATAAGGTAAGCACCTGGGTTTTTACCTGATACTTTGTCATGGTTTAAACCTAGCTTGTGACTCAGCACCACGCAGCCGCTCTCTCACACCTCCTTCCCCCCTCCCTGGGCAGGACGGGGAGGAGAACTGAAAGAGTGTAAACCCCACAGATTGTGATAAGAACAGTTTAATAACTAAAGTAGAGTGTAATACTACTAGCAATAATAGTAAGAATACGGGAAATATCAAGGGGAGAGAATATAAGACTAAAAGGGAAAAAAAACCAACCCCAAACCCAATAAATATAAGTGATGCACAATAAAACTGCTCACCACCAGCTGACTGATACCCAGCCTGACCTAAGCAGCTATCTGGGCCTTCTGGGTAACTCCCCCCTGTTTATATACTGGGCATGACGTGCTGTGGGATGGAACACCCCTTTGGCTAGTTTGGGTCAGGTGTCCTGTCTCTGCTCCCTCCTGGATTCTTGTGGCCCTTCTGATTGTCAGAACATGAGACTGAAAAGTCCTTGATCAGGTTAAGAGCTACTGAGCAACAACTTTAGTTGTTGTCAGTCTAACACATCAGTGTGTTATCAGGACTGTTCTCAGACTAAAGCCAAAACACAGCACTCTACCAGCTACTAGGAAGAACATTAACTCTATCCCAGCCAAAAGCAGGTCATTCTTTCATCTACCTGCCAAGACCAAAGCATGGGGTGATTCTTTTCTACCTGAGTTTGACTATGCTCAAGTTAAAATAAACCTAGAGAAAAGCATCTTTGAACTGCTAATTGCTGATATTACCTCCATCTGTCATTCCAGTCAGACTAAAGACCAGAGAAGGGATACGTACCATACAAAAACCTTTTCTGCCTTCTTTTTTTCAGGTGTTTTCAAATTAATCTTCTCTGCAATCAGTAAGCAGTAGCTTCTGCACTAAAGCCTGCCATATCATGCAGGTAGCTGAGAGCATAATTTGGCTGCTGTTGTTCTTTCTTAAACAACTCTGAAGTTCTGGTATGTAAACTTGGTACATAAATCTACAGCTGGTATGTACAGCTGTGGATTTGAAAACCTTTTCTAATTTATCTAAAAAACAAATGCAAAGCCACTAAAAAGGCTATTGCTCTTAATTAAAAAGGGCTGTTTAACATTGCTGTCATTTTGTATTGCACTTCACTACCTCTCAATTCATCAATGTCACTATTTGTTACATAAGCATCTACTTTTAATATTTTAATTCAAGCATATTCATTACCACAACTGAACAAGATTTGGAGAAAAAAAAACAACCCAAAACTATGCAAAATAAATTCAAAATTACCATCACAAAATAAAAGGCAGAAGTCTTCTCTTACTGATCAAAACAGTAGTTGCACTTATTTACCTTTAACAGATTTGAGTTCAGTGTCTGAGAAGAGGCAGGAAAAAGTTTACTGTTTACTATTACAACATCTTGATTTCAGGCATTTTCATTTGGACTCAATGATAGAAAAATGTAGTTAAAAGAAGTCAAAAGGCAAACATATATGCATGTCAAAATAAATTCTCATACTTTACAATGTCCCTAGGAGCTAAAAGAATGTATGGTATGACAAGAATAACTCTAAACCTACCACGTGCATGTGCATTTACGTTTTTAATCAACGGTGCAGTTTTCAGCAGTTTAGTTCCACAAAGTCATTAAAAATTTAATCTCTACTGGCTTAAATGATGGCAGAGAAAGACCAGTGACAAGTACTTCTGAGCCTTCTGCAATCATTAATGGCTCCTGTAAGATCTACTCCCACTTTCTGGAACAAATTTAAACAACATCAGCTGCTGCAAAGTTCAAAATTGTTTTTTGCAACACAGCAGCCATATTACACATTCTGTACAGCTTCCCCTGTTTGTCCTGTATGTCCAAAGTCTCATTTAATTCCAGTACTCACACAAAAGCTGCAGTAAAATACAATTTACAACATATAATTAAAGATGCATGCATTATTAAAAAAAAAGTGGCAAATAAAACATTACCTAGTATAAACCCTCTGTTCCTTCTTTGGCATAATTTATCTTACACCAGGCCTGCTGCTGTTCTAAAAACTTGCTTTTAGTTTATTGACATAGCCAAACCACATCTAAAGAATATAAGAAATAAACGTTTACAGTTTTCATCACAGTCACAAACAATTATAATAAGGTTTATTGCATGATACTGTTGGCATCAACTTTCCCCTAAGATTCACAACACTTCTACTTTTCCTCTAAGTATTTATGATGCTTTTTCCTTCCCTTTTGAAGAAGTGGCATTAATACAGCTCAAGAAATTAAAGCTTGTAAATCTAATGCACTTAACTGATATAAGCAAACTAGAATGTAAAGCTTTGTAAGCCAGGAGTACTACAAAGAAAGAAATCTACAATTACTGTACCTTCGGAATGCTTTCGCTTAAGACATGCAGCATCTGAATTCTTATATCCTCTCCATTTGAACAAAGAAGGGAGGGAGGAAGAAGGTAGGTAGTAGAGAACTAAAAGTAAAAACACTGAGTTTCAAAGTAAAATTTTTAAAAGGGTTATCATTTTTTCATTATTATTAAAAAAAAAAAAGGTACACTTTCTGAAAAAGCATATACACTTAAAACACTGGTTTGGTAGCAAAAGTGTCAGGTCACATTAGCCAAATTCAACTTCTTCACTCTTCATAAACAGTTATGACATCACAACAAAGCTGAAGGTGTCAGTAAAAGACACCTGGGACACAGCACCATCAGATTCACCAAGTGTCTGCATTTACACATACAAAAGCATAATCACTCTACTTGGTGTAAGGTAGAACAGAGTAACGCTTCTTAAGTATACACTAAACATTTGGGAAACAAAAGCAAACAACTCAATTTTAAGCACAGCTCTATTATTTTCCCTAAGGAGTATAAGAGAGTCACTGAAAGTTAGATTAGACAAAATATCTTACTGTGTTCTGCAAGTCCTCAAGAAGCTGCCTTCCATAGTGAAGTGCCACGGCATGCACACTCTGCCCACAGAGTGCGAAAGAAAAATCAACACTGAAGTAGTGACTTTGACCCTCCATCAAGCAGCTCTTGATCTGAACATCACTGGTTAAATGCTGTTAGCAAAATTTCTAGTCTGAGAACCTTTAAGCATCTGCTATGATCTGAGTTCATGGTTTTGTTTTATCTTACAATAGCCTTGATATTACTGAAATCTCTTGAGAATGCTGCTTAAATCTTATAGTTGCTAAATCTTATGTTATTCTGTAAGTTTTAAGCTTATTGACTGCTAAAAATGTCTTCTGATACCCTTTTTATATCTCCTTAAAAATGGTTTCAGCTGAAATACTTCTTACTGTAATATGAAGCTGAAATATGCTTCATAAGTGTTATAGCCTAGGTTTTTCTCAGAAATATTTATAGAATTATTTTACAGTAGTAATATACTTAAGTGTAATCACTGGGTATATGCAATACAAGAAAAGTCATGAAGACACAGAGATAAAGCCCATTCTCAGTGTGATAAAATAAACACCACAGATATTTCCACATTTTAAGGACTGAAGTTTGTACCAAATAGTTAAAATTTGGAACATAAGAATTTAGATCAGAATGTCACCTTACATCTTGTGCTGATATTAATTTATATGCATTAAGTCTGAAGAAAGAGTTGTTCTCAAGAAGGACAAGCAAAGGCAATATGCAAAAAGGCATAGTGCTATCTGGATGAAGGAAAAAAAATTTACTCAACAAATGAATGTAAGGGCCCAGAAACCTCTCAATATTGTCTACCTGTCAATAGAGTGGCAGAACAACAAATGAGACTTGGAAGCCCACATACACTGTTACACTAGCACAGCATCTCATTTAGGGGTTTATAGCGTCATCAGAGCTGACTGTTTTTAGCATGGACCTGAGCGGCAAATGCCAAGCTCTATTCCTCTATACAACTATACATCATAGAGTGGTTTGCATTAAACCTTAAAGAGCATCCAGTTCTAAACCCCTGCCACGGGCAGGGACACCTGCCATGATAACTCTCATTTTGCCCAGAAAAATTATGTAAAATATTATATGCAATGACAAGCCAGAACATGCCTTCCTGAATCTGCTGATATGCAGATCTGCACTTGAGCAAATTTGTGATTTTCTCAAATGCAGGCTGCAGACATTTGGTTTCACAATAAAGCAGTTGAAATGGCAGCCAAACCCCGAATTCCTCATCCTAACTGTGGTTTCCTCCCGGAGTTGTATCGGTTACTGTCTCAAAAGACAGAATAGCCATGTCCTTTCCTGTACCTATCAACAATAAAATACTACTACTTAATAATAAACTACTTAACCTGAAAAAAATATGCTGAATTTGGCCAGGATCAAAGCAGACTCTGGGCTGATGAGATGTGAAATAGAGTTTGGTTAATTTATTCAGGAGACGGGTTATGCCCCTGTAACGTTTGCTTGCACCAAAACTTCAGCAGCATTCCTCTGGCCTGGTTTTAGAGACCTCGGGAAACAGGGCTCTCTGCAGAGTCAATGAAGAAAGAGTGAGGCTCATGGGCACAGGATCCCTTCCGGACACGCATTCATTCTGCCTGGTCTGTGGTGGTCTGAGGCATCAGCTGTCGCATGCCAGTACCTCCTGTGCATGCTGCACTTCAGAGACTGCCAGTCAGGATAGCTGACCTTTTACATGTTGCACATGCCAACACATTCAGAACCAAGTATCCCTTCCAGAAATCTCAGAAATTTTACTAATTTTCATAAGCAGCACATAGAGTTGGGAACCATGTCTGTGAACTCCTACAGGGCATAACCTTCTCAGAGACAAATCCAGGTCAACTGGATATAGCCAAACTAAAAGTCATATTAACCTAAGAAATAAGGTGCCTCATTTCTGTGTTCTGCCGTAACAATTTACCTGAGAAAGACATGCCACTGCTGACACCAACAGCTCAACAGACCGCTAAAGAGGATCAGACATCGTGAGGAGTCAGTGGACATAAGGCACCATAAACACATTCCATTTTGCAAGGCATGAAATTAAATATTCTGTGAGGATGACAGCCAAAATACCACTACAGATCTCTCAGCAGAAGGATCTCCCACTGAAACAGTGGTCTCCAGGCTAACCCATGGAGAACAGAACTTGAGAAATCATTCACCTAAACACTGTCATATGCTTCCTGTTACCTTCAGCATTTATAGCTTCACACGCTCCCAAACAGCACTGAAAGACAGCACGGGTATTATGTTCCTTACAGGCCAAAGGCTAGAGATCCTATTCTGAAAGATTCTGCATTTTCAAGAGCAGGTTTGCTTGGATTGAGAGTTTAATAATGGGGCATTTATTCATCAATATCCTATCACAAACAAAAGCCCCAAATGAGGCTTAGTGATGCCACATTTTTTTCACATTTTATTGCCCTTCACTTCCCAATAAAGAACAATCAGCCATCGTAATTACCTCTCCAGGGAAGTGGTGAGTTCCCCAACACTGAACACTTTTAAGATCTGACTGGACAGGGTGCTGGGACATCTAGTCTAGGCCATGTTTTGCTTAGAAAGGCTGGACCAGTTGATTTTTGAGGTCCCTTCCAACCTGGTATTCAACTTTTCTATGATATCTGTTACCATACTGCAATTCAGAAGCAGAACTAATAAAGCAGATCATTGGAGTGGGAAATGTTTTCTTCTAGATGCAAGCGTGCTCTCCTAACCTGTATCTCAAAATTAAAGGTACAAGGAAAGAAGATGGACATTGCATGCTGAGCAGCTTCATAGCTTCACACAGACGGGAAGCAGCACTACTTGCCCTGTTCTGAAAGAGGTCAATTCCATTGTCGGCAATGCACTGGGCAGGCTGCTCAAAAGCTAAGGGTGCTAAACACCTAGTAAAGTTGCTAGCAATTCTGTTTCCTTCATAAAAAGATTTCAGAGAACAATATAATAAATAAATAAAATTAAATTGCAAATAAATTCTGAGCAAAGTCTTAGAGACTAAGCTTCAGGCTATCGTATGTTGCCCTGAGTTAGAAGGCTGAGTAAGAGAAAATAATCCAGAACAGGAGCAGTGAAGTTGAACATGCTCCTCTTCTCAGCCTACTGCCACTCTTTAGAGCATGGCTGGGGTCAAATCAAGAGCTGACAGGTTTGTTTATTGCATCAACAAGATGCTTGTTGACAAGCTAATTTTTTGTTATTCATGATGCAAACTGGCATGTTCACATAAAAGAGTAATTATGCCTGAGTATTACAGCAGATTGTATTAATTTTGCTGAGATGAGGTGTAAAGCATTTACAATGCTTTATCATAGCACTGAATAGTTGCTTCTTTTCCCAGTGATATTTGTAAATATCTATTCTAACTTTCAGTAGTCTTAAATAACAGCTAACTGTAGACCTTGAGGGGACCAAAATATGCTTCATAAAGGATGCAATTACAACCAATTGTAGCAACAAATTGTAGCATTAAAGAAATTTATAAACGGAATTCAGCACTTCTCTAACTAATTATGTTTACTTCACCAGCAATAATACAAGTTGTAAAGCTTATCCCAGTGCCACATGCAGATGGCAGTCACGGATGCCAGCCGCTCAGAGATGCATTGAGAGGCATATTACAGTGCCAAAACCACTTTTTGTATTTACTGTTAGACAGAATTTTCCTGCAACTCCTATTACTACCAAAAAAAATCTACTGAAAGTTATTGGTGACTTGACACGTATTCCATTTTGAAGTGACTGCAGGCATAGCTTGGGTTTGTTAGTTCTGCATTTTTGAAAATAAACCTTTAGTTTTAGAAAAGGCACTGGTGTCTGAATTTGGAGTATGTTTCTCTCATCTTTTATGTTTTCATAAATACCAAGATTGTCTCTTTTTCATCTCTCTCCCCACTCTCTCCAACCTCAAATCTGAAAATTTCTGCTCCACAGACAAGATGTTTTCTAGAACAAACCCTGAATTCTCTTCTTTACTTGGTAAGGAGAATCCAAGTACAACTGAAGCCATCCTTCCTTCCTTCAGAAATTAAGTTATCAAAGGCTGGAAGCACTCAGTAGCCATAAAGATGTGCTTGCCATATTGATGGCTTGGCTTCGCAAGTGAAGATTTGGGAAGGGCCTTACCCACGCTTACTACAAGTACGATGACCAAGGGCATGTGGGATAGGCAAATCTGGCTGGAAAAAAGGCTGCTTAGGCAATCAGGAAGTTTCCGAACAGGACTATCATCTCCTGGGGCAATCTCGAGTGACCAGTGTCCTGAATCGCCTGCATGCAAGGTTGGATCTGCAGCTTCCAATGCACCTTGTCACCTGCCATTCTGTCCCTCACCCGTTGCTACAGACAAGTGTAAGTAAACCTTTCCAGCCTGCACAGTGGATTTTTTAGGTGAGGCACACTGTGTGCAGAACTGGCCTCACCCTTTACACCTGAAGGTTTATCTGCCAGGGCCTAAATAGCTTGGATGGTGATAGCAAAGTCCTCAGGTCGTAGGTTTTGTAAGAGTGTCCTTCTCTTAGATGGAAGACCTTACAAGGCTAAGCGAGCTCCATCAGCCCGGGTTTGAAGTTAGGAGTTTTCCTTCTCCTATGAGGATGGCTTGTCTTCGCTAACCAAGATTTGGGGAAGGCTTTACCCACGCATTCTGAACAAGACTGTCATCTCCTGGGTCAATCTCGAGCAACCAATGTTGCAACAGCACAACATCAAACGTCTAGGTGGGATTCTGACTTAGAGGCGTTCAGTCATAAGCCCGCAGATGGTAGCCTCGCGCCAGTGGCTCCTCAGCCAAGCGCACGCACCAGGGGTCTGAACCTGCGGTTCCTCTCGTACTGAGCAGGATTACTATTGCAACAGACCACTGCGAGACAGGTTAGTTTTACCCTATTGATGATGTGCTTGCCATATACACTACCACAAACAGCACTGCTCTCACAGTGAGTGTGCAGCTGTACTACCAAAGCTGAGCTTTGCACCAGTACACTGAAACAAGAAATCTGTACAAGCAGACAGAAATACAGGTAAAAGTGCCTTTCAAAAGGGCAGTTGTACTGTCACACCATTTTATGCACCTACCTGGCAGAGCTGTTAAAGCAGAAGACTGTACTGCAGGCTTGGCCAGGAGAAAAGTTCTTTTAAAGTAGCAGAATAGAAAATAAATATTCACAGATTTTTTTTTTAGCTTTGAGGGGAGTTAGAAACTCAACCACTGTCAGTATCATTGAAAAATCTATCTAAGTCAGAAAATTATATTCTGGTTTTCCTTACAGTAATTACAAAAGTACCTCGAATGCTGCCTTGCTTCCAATCTATTAACAAGCTTTTACTTGTGTGGTCATACAGTTCACTCGCCATACTTGTGGTCAAATCCCAGCCACTCCTACACTCTGCAACTGCTTTGTACAAAGCTGTAGTTTCAAGAGTTTAAAATAAAGTTGCTTTATAAAGAATAACACAACCAGAACAATTGTGAGGCGCTGTACTTGCAGCTCTTGATTTGTAGACTGTTCACCAAGTGAAAACCAACAAACAAAAGGGAAGTGTGAAAGTCAAAAATACTGAACTTCTGCTGTGCTATGCTTACCCTTAGCAACCAATACAACTGTGTATATTAAATAATACATCAGTAATTTCAGAAGGCTGTTCTTAAAAACCTTAAATGTATTTGACTGAGATTTCCAGGAACACTAACTGAATGTCCTCATCCTAGTCATTAAAATGTAAGGACTCCCATAACAGAATGAAAATGCCCAAAGATTTGTCATAGTTGAAAACTACTTTAATAAATTCACAGACTGAACAAGAACAAAAAATGAAATGTGATCTGTAAAACTGATACTCCCCTTAGGGCAGAATTAGGAATGCTGGCCAGACAGCTAACACCCAGTTTGCATTTGGACATTGACTCTTCTTATACCATCAAGAGATTCCAGTTTGAAGTGAGATTTCAAACACAGACAAAAGGTAGAAAGCAAAATGGGAACAAGAAGTTCTTCAGCCATTAATATCATTCTTACAGTGTTCATCAAATGTTCTGCAGCAGGAAAACCTACAACATCAAGATATGCTGAATAATGGGAGAGCAAACTGATGCCTATAACAATGTTCTCCACCATGTAGGATGGAAAACAGATCACATTAAGAAAACCAGACCACAAATGTCCAGGGAGCATACTATAAAAGTAGTAATCTAAACAATCTTACCCTCCTTCCTGTCAACAGGTTTTGCCTGTTCTTCTATATCAAAGCTCTCCTGCAGTTGCTGGCCTTTGAAGCAGTTGAGATGCTCCTGTTCTATTAAGTTACCTTCCTCCTCTTCCAGAGGTTGCCATGTGCCATCAATAAACCACTGTCCACGCATCACAGGGATCTTTTCAGATTCTAAAAATCAAAAGAGATATTTTTTTAATTTTTTTTTTTTTTTAATGCAACAAATCACAAACTGACAGCAGATAAAAGGGAAAGGGAATTAGAGGAAAATGGAATTCTGTTTGGTGTTCTGATGAGAAAGTTACACTCCTGCTGCTGGGACCTCTAACAAGGCACCACCACCTTTTCCATTGGGCTGAAATGAGTAGTGAAATACATGTTAACTTGTTAACATCTGAGCTAATGGGGACAAATCTTCAGAGTGTGTGTGAGGATATGAGCGATGAACAGAAAGATGCAGATTCTGTAAAATTGATTAAGGATTAAGTTCAAACAACAGTTCAGCTTTAACAGTAAATGCTCCTGTCTTCCTTGTTGCCTTGAGTTTTCAAAAAATTAGGAACCTTGTGAGACTCATGCTGCTCTATAAAATTTGACTGATAACTTGAAACCAACAGTTGTTATCAAGAGAATGCAGAATGAGGAGGAGAAACAAAACCCCTCAAGCTCACTCAGACTGCACAGGGCCTTGTTTCCTTTGGGAACTGCACTTACAATAACCCAAATTACACATCAATTAGCACAAAGGGTGAATTTAAAGATTAAAGGTTTTTTTTACTAAAATCAGTCTTTCACCGAGGGCTGTTTTCAGTCACTGTCATTCTAGTTTCAGTTTCGGCACTCCAAATGAGGAACCTGAGTGCCCAGTGCTTGCTGTCCACATGACAAAAGACAAGCCTATGAAAAATGTATCCTGGTGCTTATTCTTCATCAAGCTGTGCTTGATGCCCACACTAACTACTGGGGCTGTAGGGAGCAAGAATTCTCCTCTTATACCCATCCCTGCAAGCAAACTGAGACAATAACATCCATTGTAGCTCAGCTCAGAATTTCTCCTCCTACATCTGGAAAAGAAAGAAGGAGAAATACCATGTGTGCCTCTGCTCCACAAGCCTGTAACCCCAAGACCCCAACCTTCAGCCTCATGGGAACAGCACAGATATAGGTCTGCTGAGACCCAGAGCAGTTGGACCATGGAGCTCCAAGTGCCTGCTAACACGTGCTGCTGTACATTGCAGATGTATAGAGACTCGTCCAAATGCAAATGCTGCACGTATGCAGATTCCCGCAGAAGTTTAGCTCTCCGAAGCAGCTAAGAATTCAACCACAAAAGAAGAGGCTCAAAAACGAGATGGGGTGGGAGGTTGAGAAATAGACTTTACTACTCAAATATCTGTATTTTGCCTCCCTGGAAAAGAGAAAAAAGCTGGTAAGGAGAGCTTGGGAAAGAAACAATAGATGCAAAGAAAACAGTAAACTAAAATTAGGTAAAAAAGCAAACAGGAAACAATAGAGAAACAAAAGAGAGCATGGAGATACTAGAGTTACTGATCTATCCCCAGACCAGGACAAAGTTCAGCTGGGTAAGGTGACTCAGCCAAGAGCAGTGGTTTTTAGCCCAGGCACACCACTGTTAGCACAGCCACTAGCTTAGGTTGTGGAATCATCTGCTTCACAGAGCACTGAGCACCACGCCAGGACTGGGCATGTCGCACTAAGCTTGACAGCAGATCAGAAGTCTTTGCGCTGCTCTCCACTACAGGCATGACACTACTGCTCATTGCTCCTGTGGACACTAGTATACACCAGAAATGTTTTTCATAGTGTTTGCAGATAAGAATGTAACAGAGAACTGCAAGCACCTCCGTAATTTACTTGGAACCTCTGAACCACTCTGAATTCTTCATCCCTCAGGTCATTTCACCTACAAGCTATGAAAGTAAAAGGAAAATCTCCTTGCAATAATCTCCCTACAGGGCAAGTAACACTCAGAGTGATCCAAAGCCTATTTTAAAACCTTTCCTGTAACAGGTTTACAGAAAAACACTGTGTGCCCAGTACTAGAAATGATGATAAGCTTTTAGCACCCCACGTCTGTAACAGAAGGAGGGCACACTTGCAGGTGATGGCATCATTAAGCTGTGCCTGAAACAGCCTGAAACAATCAGTGAGGAAAGGTCAACAGCAGTGAAGCTCTCAGTGGGGAGGGACGCAGATGCCTGAAGCAGATGATCTGGAGCAAAGAGCCCAGATTACCACTGAATTTCCCTCACTTGGTGCTGGCACACATGCTTACCCAGTTACCCAAGCATTCTCATGACTGGGAATCCTGCAGGCAACCTTTTAAAACAGTGCCTCTGTGCACACGTGGCACAAGGCAGAGAGTGAATTTCCCGAAGCAGTGGCTAGAAGCATCGCCAGCCTCTCTCATCCCAACTTCCTGCAGATCCCGGATTTCTTTGGCAGGCATCTGGCATGCTGGTTCATCCCTTCCAAGTCACCCAGAGCCCCAATCAAACTTTTTGATCCCCCTGGATGCTCAGCTCTGCCTGTATAGAACACAAGACAGTTTGGGTCTTATTGGTCTGTCCAAAACACAGACAGAAGTGCAAGACCCAGTTCTGCCATGCAACTTCTGTTTGCACTGGTACAATAGCCATTCCAGATAAGAGCCAATTGTTAGGCACTGAATTTCTAATGTTTTGTCTGTTGATGATCCATCAGATGAACAAAGAGGCTGGAGTATTCAATGGGCACGGTTATTTAATAAAAATTAATACCAAACATATCAGAAGAACAAAAGGTCTGAATGGCTTTAAACTGCAGAAATTAATAGTCACTATAACATAGATTCAACAGTCTATGAAAATTTAAGCTAACTTTGAAGTCTACAACCCATCAATGAAGCGTGAAACATATGTATTTAGTTTTCAGGGAAAGTTAACCACAGCAATGCTAGTTGTCACCATACACAGTAGCCTCTCATCACGCGCTTCTCTTAAGCTTTGCTGTACACCCCTACATTTCACACCTGTCAGATATCTGCATTTTTCAGCAGAGCTAATATACACAGATCCACTTAGGCTGCCCTTAAAAACAAAGCACTGTCTGCAGGAAGAAATGAAATGCACATAATATGTCAGTGTAGATAAAGGATCCCATTGTGGTTGAAGCAATGGTACAACTACGTCAGATGTTAATCCTCACTGGGAAAATCTGTAGGCAATTCCTTAATTCTTGATGAGGCATTCTGAAGAGATTCCATTCATTGAACCCATAAAAAGATATTTTTTCAAATAATATGAATACTATTTTGTACTCCAAACTAAATGAGCACAAGACACCTCTTTTTCAGTTTTGAAGGGCTTTAAGACTTTCGCATTGGAATTTCCACCTACAGATTTCTAAAATTCTAAATATAAACCATTAAAATAAGCATTTTCAGGCTCTTTTTGCCTGAGAGAAACTTTCCCATAGTGGTTCTTTACAAGGGTAGACTGTAGCACTCAAACATTAAATGGGCACTGCCTTTTCCACAAAGGTTCAGCCAGGAAAAATTGGCATGTTTGAAATAAAATTACTGTAAAGTCTTTACAGGATAATTTATTTCGCAAATAAGCTCATATATCTGTCTCTGGGTCTGGAAAGGGCATTTATATGGAAATATATCACTTCCAGATCAAAAGACAGATTATTATGGAACTTTGTTTCCAAACCAGGATTTAAACTTGAGTAAGGGAATTCTGTTTTCCAAAGCTCCGTGGGATTTTAGGGGGACCCAAAAGCTGGGTTTATTTGTCCCCTCCTTTGAACTGCTGTACACTATGTGTGCAGTCACAGTACGCTGGTCTACAAGCCTGTCTTATTTCACATTTCCGGCTGGATAGCAGGTTTGATCACCGTGCTGCTGCGAAACCTCAAGCGAAAACCACCTGATAAAGGAAACAAGTAAATGACATTTCTGTCCATCAGAAGCACAGTTTGACTTTAAGAAACCTGAACAGTGTCTTTCAGAACTGAAACATATTTCTGATCACAGCTCACAAAGAACCATTTTATCTTTCTCATGACAGAAGAGGCTGGGTAAAGCGGGAAAGAACACTTTCCAACTAACATCTGCATTTTCAAAACTGAGCAATGCTAGCTCTGAATGGACTATTCATTAGGGACTGTAGCGACAGACAAGGATTAAGAGGTTCAAACTTAAACAGGGGAAGTTTAGGTTAGACATAAGGAAGAAGTTCGTTACTACGAAAGTGGTGAGGCACTGGAATGGGTTGCCCAGGGAAGCTGTGAATGCTCCATCCCTGGCGGTGTTCAAGGCCAGGTTGGATGGAGTCTTGGGTGACATGGTTTAGTGTGGGGTGTCCCTGCCCATGGCAGGGGGGTTGGAACTTGATGATCTTAACGTCCTTTCCAACCCAAATCATTCTATGATTCTATTTTATTAGAAACATGTAATGGTGGATTTCAGTCCAAGTCAAAGTTGAACTCCAATCACAACAATGATGACAACCTACTGATGTTAAAGGTCACCAGTTCCAAAAGCAAGTGGCATTTCAGTTATGAAGAAAGAGAAGTATACTACACTGAATACTCTGGACTGGTGGGGAAATGAGGCAACTGCAACGTAAGCAGGGATTTTTCAGTATAATCTCTTTATTATGGGAAAGATTAATGAATTACTCTCACTTACACCTTCCTAAACACAATTTCTCTGCTTAATCTTGGACATGTGCTGGTACTCATCAAAAATATGTGATTCATCAAGAGAACTTCATGCAAATTATTACAGTAATCGCTGCTAAAAAGTGATGAACCCAAATTGCCATTTTAGGATCCAATTTCTCTCACTCCCATCCACCTTCAAAAAATTCATATACACCCTGGATATTCAGATGATTTTTGAAAGCTTAAACTACATTCTTTCAGTTATTTTTGTTTTATGGGAGAGTCAAATACACTGATATCTAGATCATGTTGTAATTTAGCTTTTTTTTTTCTTCCAAATCTATAAACATGAAGTATTATTTATCTTTGTCCATATAATCTTGATCCCCAGGACACGATTTCCCTTTATTTTTTCACTGCCTTAAGTCTTACACCATTTAATCTGCAATTGGCAGTGCTTCAGACCTAAAGATAACAGCATATCTGGCTAGTTGTACACTTGCATGGTTTATTTATGCAATAGGAATTCCTAAATAAATTTGAATGGCAGGAATCAGAAGCTAATGAAAGGCACTTTATTTCAATTAGTCATACATATTTTACCACTTTAGGACAAAATTAGTTTAAGAGATCTAGACTGCAAAGGATTTATTTTTACACAGAAAAAGGTCTTTTTTTCCCTGAAAATCCACATAACAAGAATATGAGTGCTGTAATTAATGTGATGAGACAAAAACATGAGTGATTTGCATTATGATAATTACCTAAATCCTCTGAATAACAAAAATTATGTTAAAATAAGAACTGCATGCAACATGTAGTATACACATATATGGTATTTTATATATATATATATATTCCCTTTTTGTGAGGATCTTTAAACTGCACAAACAGCTAACTAATCCATCAGAACACAGTATGAAAAGCAATAAGTGAGCAGAATTTGCCTTAATTTTTCTTCTTGTGCTACTACAGCAATGCTATCATTTGTTTCCTGCCACCACATTGGTTCAAATGGTGTATACCTAAATGTAAATATTATATAGCTCAAAGTATGGCTCACATAACCCCCTTTCACCTTGATTCAAAATCAGGAAAACTGCTGCAAAACTAAGATGGAACAGAGATAATAACTAAAGATTAGCAAACAGAGCTTAAACAAGCAGCCAAAAGGAGGTCTGCTTCAGAAATACCAACACCAGCTACCATACAACTTGAAGACAGAATAAAATTGTAAAGGAGCAAGATTCAATAAACTTCTGTCTCATTGCTTCAAAGCTGAGGTCCTGTTCAGAAGGCCTGATGGCAAAGTTATGGCATTTCTGGCACTATTCACTCATCAGTCTCAAGACAGCTATAACAATTCACCCACAAATGAGATCTAAAAGTTTAACAAGCTTAGAAATATAAATTAAAGCTGGTGTTTTGTTGAGATTGACAACCTCAATTTCCTAGCTCTCCAAGACCAAAGCCAAGAGGTTGGACAAGAAACACAAACTCCTAAAATGCCATTGGCTCAAGATGCTTTTTGGGGTAGTAATTTCAGATTCCTGCTTTTCAGTGTGGTAACTTCTGTTCCTTAAATTTCACTTCCTTATTACTACAGTTGCAAACAATTTTCAGCGTGTGAAGATAACATCTGCACAAGCTGAAGGTAACCATGAAGCTTACCATATGTGATATTTGAAGGTGAAAGTTACTCAAATAATGAAGTACCCACACATTTACCAAGGGAAAAATATCCAGGGCAAAACCAGTCTTCCCCCGGCACATGCCAAAGGCATGATAAAAAATGATGAGTATCACACGTCTTGGAGCACAGCATTCCTACCAACCGCAATACATGCAAAAACTTGCTTGTTGACAAAAGCCACTGAAATAAATGTATTCCACAACAACAACAAGGGTACTGCTAGAGGCTTTTAAAAATTTGCATCCATTCCTGTTGTACCAGGCCAAAATTATATTTTGGGTATATTAACTACTGCACAGCCTTTAAGACTTTGCACTAGTGCGAACACTATTAAGTATAAGGATGGGTATTACTCAACCTCTGCATCAGTTTTCCTCCTACCCACCCGGCAGCTATGGCTACAAAGGGCTCTACAGCAATAATGATTTGCAGATTCTATTTTTGCCAATGCAAATGCACAGCACGCATTTTGCAGGACAAGATCTGTTCCTCTTACTTAGTTCCCTCATGGCTGGGTTTGTAAAGGAAAAAAAAGGAAAGAAAAACTCATGAGGTCAGAAAGCTTTATTATGAAACTAGGTGGTTACAGAAAGCCATCATGAGATTGAATATTCCTATGTTTTAACTGTCAGTGATCATGCATACTGGGTGAACAGATGTTATAATAAAATAACCCTAAACTAACACTGGCACAGGTTGCCCAGAGAAGCTGTGGCTGCCCCATCCCTGGCAGTGTTCAAGGCCAGTCTGGATGGGGCTTGGAGCAACCTGGTCCAGTGGAAGGTGCCCCTGCCCATGGCAGGGAGTTGGAACTGGATGAGCTTTAAAGTCCCTTCCAACCCAAACCATTCTACAATAAGGTTATTTCATGTTTGCTCAGTAACATAACAGACTTTTTGATATTTTTAATAGCTTAATGTTACACAGCTTTCTAGCTATTACTCAACATATTATTTCAAAACAGAGCAAATTACTAACACTTCAATAAATGGAGCCACTCATTTAAGCACAGCCTGGATGACTTTCCTTTGTTTAACAAACACAAACATATGAAATCTCATTCTGCTCTTTCAAAAGGAACAACATAACCTGAAGAGGAGTTCAAGGGTGAAATCCTAGCCTCAGAAAACTTAACAGAGCTACATGAAATTACAGAGCCGGACTTTTTTTTTTTAATTCTGAGATGAGAAGAGATTTAATTCACTGAGCAGTAAAGGATATTATGCTGCTGGTCAGCATGAAGCAATCTAAAAAAATACAGGTGGATGCTACTTTTGAGTTTCACAGAGACTAAGCACATTCTTTGCAGACTGATCCATAAGAGCAGCTATACATGCAAGCTTCTGCGTTTGCTTCAATATTAGACACACCAACGGAGGAACACATGCTTTGCTCCACTGCAAACGTGAAATTGCCTGTTTCCCAAGACTGCCTGAAGTATTCAAGCAACAGCTTGAATGCTTTTCCCCAAACCACTTTTAATCGGTTTACGTTATGAACTGAGCAATCCAAAAGGATAATGAAACACTGATCTTTGGGGCTGGTTCAGATGTCAAACAGAATCCCTCAAACAGAAGGAACCCCTCAAAAAGAGATGAACGCCCTCAAAGTCATCTCTCAACTGCTACATATAACCCCAAAAAAAAGCATATACTGTTTTTCAAGTAGGATTTTGCTGGTATAAAATAGTAGTTCAATTAACACCTCTACAATTGCTCTTTACACAGACCTGAACTTGATGGTCCAAGTAAAAATCCTAAAGCTCACCTTATTAGCCATGCCAATGACGAGCAGGAAATGCTCACCAAAAAACCTCGGACTGTGGAAACATGGAACAGGGCTGCAGTTTTACATTTAGAGCTTCATTTTTATTGAATTCTTAAAATTGCTTACCAAATTTCAATACTAGTACCCTAAAGTGAAGCACTTTCACCACCGGCATTGGCTGCTGGGGTCAGTAAGCTGTAGGAGCCAGTCCCTTATCAGCTGTTTTCTCATGGGGAAAAACTTGCATTTTTCGAAACTGCATTATGTGAAAACTAAACCAACCCACAAAAGAGCAGCCATGCCACATGACAAACATGTGAGTACCTCCTAAAAGGTAAGCATGTGCTCAAATCCCATTCAAAGTCACAGGACATTTGCACAATCACACCCTCTGCTCAGTGTGTGTGCTCTCCTGGTAGGTGCTCATCAATTGGTCTTTGTTAGCAAGCTCTCACCACCACTGAGCAGCAATGGTCATGTACATATTGCTTAAGCAAGTAGGTTCCTACACAGGAGTATCTCTTCTATAATAAACAGCAAGAGTTTTCCTGTGCATGCTTCAGACCTACCACTGATGACCAAGATGAGATATCCAAGGACACAATAACCTCTTCTCCCTTCTCCTCTGCAGGGACCTTTTTTCTGCACTCTCCTAACCTCACTTCCTTTTTCCATCTACTTCACCCCAACTTCTGATTCCTCTACACTTTCATCCCCAGATTTCACTTTTTCCTCCAAGTTTTTTACCCGATATGGCTTTCCCGCATTCTGAGATGAAAAGAGATTTAATTCATGATTTTAGTTTCTTTCATCTTAAATATCACTGCCTCTGATCCCAGTTGCACCTCATATTCCCTTCATCCCACCACTTACTAAACATGCTATCTACAACACTTACAGTCTCTGGAGCTTCTCCTCTCCGGCTCCACACAAGGCACACTCTAGAATGGCTTCAGCTACTGGCAACCAACCCAAACAGTTCATACCACATTAGTGACCTTTTCTCTGGCCAACACTCAAATCTACTACATTTTCACTTTTTTTCAACCTTAGAGATACCACTGAGAGAATTCATCATGCTTATTTTAATTTCTTGCACTTTTCTTTTGTTCAGTCCTTCTGCTTACTAACTCACAATGTCAGCTCTTACAGATTCTTCTTGAACTCCTCAGAGCAAAAAGGAGTTTTGCACAGTCTTTCTTTGCCGTCGTATCATTTTTTTCCCCTAGACAGCATCTCCCTCTCACACACATACATGCAGAAATTCACCTGTCATCTATCTTCAATCTAGCTGTCACCTCCAAATTACACCCATTCTATTTCTTCGACATTGCCAGACGAATCAGTATTCAAACATGAATTAAGTCAGAACAGAAATCCTGATCCTTCTCATCCTACAAACATTTTCTGCTTTCTCAGTTACAGTGGATAACATCCTGTCACCCACAACTTGTAAACCAAGTATTCCCTGCATCTCTGCCTTTGTGTTGACCACATCCAGCAGGAAATGTGTTGGACCACACTGAAGTGCAAGCACAACTCACTTTCTAAGCTAAGCTCATCCTTAGCTACTTGCTGTAGCTGACACCATCCACTGGAAAGTGATTCTGTGATTCTGGTATCATTTACAGGAATAAGACAAATTCATTTCGCTTAAGAAATGCTTGTAAACCAAACACATAAAAGCTGAGGACACAGAAGAAACTCTCCCTCAAAGATACATCAGAGTGTACACCTCCCCTACATGGTCTAGTAAAAGCATTCTAAATGTCACAAGTTCTTCCTACTGAAAGAAGAAAATGTACAAGAGACCACAAACATAACCAGAACATACATACAAACAAATGTAATTTGTGACTTAATACAACGGAGTACTGCAAATCTAAAAATTGTTCCATCTATATGCATTAGGCCTTCTGGTGAGGAAGGAGTTGGCCAAAACTAAGCTACAAGACACTTTTGGAAGGGTCATATGGTAAGAACAGAAGCAAAAAGGTAAAACCCAGGAAATATTTTGAATAGCAAAAGCAACACTTCATATCTTTCCAAGTAAATTAGCAGTATTTTATCTGCAAAATAACAACATGCCTGGAGAGAAAAGCAAGATAATAGTATGTAGGAATTCAGCCTTCAATCAAAGGTCCTTTACATAAACAAAATTGTGCCAACCAACTTCAAAGACAGTCCAACAATACCAAAAGCAATGTTCTAAGCACATGTAAAGTCACTAAAAGTGTGTTCTGCTGCTAAGAACAAACAAATGCAAGTTGCAAGCATGCTTTATCACTTCCCTCATGTATCTGTTTCAATACTACTTCTCTTCCAGAATACAAACCAAACCCCATAAACTAAACACAGACTCAGAAGCAATACCACACATTGATTAAAACAGCCAGGCAAGAGTTCTAGTGGGGCCTCAAGATGGGTTTGGGGGTGCCAGCCTGTAGAGTGTCAACATACAAATTTATGCTGTCACCTCCAGGGAAGGCACAAGCACCCAACTCTCCTGCACAAGGCAGACAACTGAGAAGCACCTTACAGCTCCAAAATGTTTATTTTTAGCCTTGACAGTGCAGCCCAAAGAGCCAACCCCCAGTGGCTGAGGAACAAAAGGCTCAGTATCTTACTGCTGATGTCTACATCGTACATCAAAACAAGCCCACAATAAAACAAAATCCACTAAGAAATAGCCTTTTGTAATCATCTGGTGCCACGTATCAACTACTATACTTCAAGACCTCTCAGTGATCTTAACCAACTCTAAGTTCAGAGGGCAGATAACAGTGCCCTGGCATTTGCGTCTCATTTTGCACAAGTTCAACCTGCAGAAGCTTTTCACAAGGTGCCAACAACTGCCTCTTCTTCCAGTTCACCAAGCAGCTCACAGAGAGCTTACAAAAGAAAATGTAGGGTCTTGGATATTTAGAATCATAGAATCATAGAATAGTCAGGGTTGGAAAGGACCTTGAGATCATCTAGTTCCAACCCCCCTGCCATGAGCAGGGACACCCCACACTAAACCATGTCACCCAAGGCCTCATCCAACCTGGCCTTGAACACTGCCAAGGATGGAGCATTCACAACCTCCCTGGGCAACCCATTCCAGTGCCTCACCACCCTCTCAGTAAAGAATTTCTTCCTTATATCCAATCTAAACTTCCCCTGTTTAAGTTTGAACCCATTACTTCAGTCCCAGCCTAAAGACACCTGAAACAGTTTTTAAAAGCTGCGCAATTCCAGCCTGAGCATACAAATTTTAAAACGAAGACCCAGTGGTCCACTCTGTGTTCACAGGTATTTCCATGCTAAGATCAATAAAATATCTGTTATATCAGACCTTACATCTTTACTCAGGGATAGTCCTACTGATTTTTTTTTTTTTTAATGCAACAAGAGGTATTTTACTTAATAGACTTCTGTAACTTGACAATGTAACCATGCAAAAGCAAGGGAAAAAAGCAAATAATAGACAGGGCAATAGTTGCATGGAACAAAGTCACAAGCCAAGGAACAGGATAGAGTCACCCAGAAGTCCACAGGCTATGGATTTAACAGAATTACTCACGACTTTGACAACTAGGCTGAGTAACTCCACAGAAAAATGGTTCCAAAGCAGCCCTCTTCAATTGGGAGGGCAGAAAACAGCTGGGTAATCTAAGAAGATGCCAACAGAAGACCCTTGCATAAATTATCACCCGTTGTTACATCCACAGAAGATGAGAAGGAGCCCAACTCCAAGTTACTTACTTATCTGGAAGCCTACACTAATAATTATAGTCCTCTTGCACCGCCTTTGCTACATTCAATTCTTTGCTACATGCTATTAGTTCTAGAATACTAATTAAATAAATCCCAAAGGTCACAAGGTAAGGATAAAGTTCTCAGTAATTAATCTGCTCAAACTGTAACTCAGTCTGATATTCCTGATGTTACAAACAAATCCTGTGATGTGCTTAAGATGTCTGAAGATGTGGAGTGAAAAAATATTTCAGTACATGCTAAACCATAATCAACATTTGCCTGTCATTAAGATGCCACAATAGCTGAAGAACTGTCAGCATGTTCAGTATTGTAGCAGTGAGACAGCAGCCTTCCATGAAGTATGGCATGTATGTGAAAAAGAACAACAAAACAGGCAAGAACAAGAAAGACAAAAGCTTTGACCTTTGCTCCAAACTGAAAATGTGAATCAGCAAAACTGGAGAGCAGTTTCTGTACTTTTTAACATGCACTTCAGCACATTTTAAGTCAGGAACACTCATTATACCTTCATGCTTGTGTGATGGAGAGCAAGATTCTTCTCCCTTACCATGGGCTTTGCTAGGGTGAGATCTGGTTTGCCACCACCAGCTCCCTTCCATGCTACAGAAGACCAATGTAGCAGCTGCCCTTTGGATCAAAAATTATACATATACTATCAAGTAGAAATAATTTTGGCATATATTAAATGCTACAACAGGGCCTTCAAAAGCACAGATCAGAGTGAATCCTTGGGATCTGACCTTGCTGTTTTCTCAGGTTTGGACAAAGCAGTTGAGAAAGAATGGGAGAAAGACAAAAGTACACAGGGAACAGAAGCAAGGGAATGTGCAAATGAAGGAGGAGTTAAACCAGAAGACACTGACAGACCTTTGAAACACCAAAAGTTTATCTTAGTCTTGCGAGGGAGCAGACTTGATAATAAGAAAAGACTTGAGCACTCCTCTTCATCAGCTTTCGAGGACTAGAAAACATCCCTGTCATTAGTCTTCTCAGGACCATGAGTTTATTTCTCCCCTGCCTAGCACTGCTTCTGGTGCTAACCTCTGGGAATCTCTCCTTCCAAGCATCAGAAATCATCTCTGCACAGTGTAGGTTGTCATTTGAAACATCTGCTCCTCAGGCTTAATAAGACTGAATCAGCTTCCAAAATGGACAAGGCACAGGGTCAAGAAATTAAACCTTTAAGCTGCTGACAACTACAGCCTCTTGCTCCCATTACTGGCAGCAATCCTGCTTCACCTGACACTCTGCTGACTTGTCCTCCTCTCCCTATAGCACAGTTACAGGAAGGATGGCAGCAGTTGCCTCATCCCCTGGAAAACCTGCACCATTTCTTTCCAGTAACCATGTGGCAGATGCATCAAGTACCAACCACAGGGGCTCCAGGGTGGTGACAGGGAGAACCACTTCCACTTTCTGCTCAAGAGGCTGTGCCCAAGCTCCTCTAGCTCAAAACACATGTGGACCAAGACCTGTGCTTGCTCCTTGAGCTCAGCATCTGCCTGCTGGGGCAATGATTTGAAAGACAAATCGTTGCACCACAAGTGAATTGTTCCATGTGGTACTGTAATTTATGGATAGTCCTCCTATAAAGACACTGATAAAGAAGAGGGGAAACAACCAAAACCCTTAGTTTTAATATCTAAAGTAGTTTTGGTATTCCTTCATGACTCCCACCTGAACCTCAAAAATATGCAGAGGAGACAACAGAAAGCTGCCTGTCCGTCTCCCAAGTTCATGCCAGGACAGTGTTTATTGCTTGGCTACTCTGCATCTGTTACTCTACCCCATTACATTTTCCTTGTCCTTGAAGGAATGCAGTTGGAAAGCAAGTCCTCAAGGACAGAGGGTAAGCAAGAGCAGCAGGGCTTGTCTGCTCAAGGAGAGATGTCACTTGTCCAGCAAGACCCTGGGAGACATTCTCTCCAAAGGACGAAGAGTTGAGGTGCCTGCTTTTCCTTCATCTCTATTCCCCAAGGTCCCCTCTCCTCCACACATGAAAACAAGGGGAAGGATGGCAGAGGGGCTCCATCACCACCTCATTTTGAAGTTGAGGGAGTGAAGGAAACTCCCTTTATTGGAAGGGTAAGAAGTAAGGACTGTGTGTGTACCCAAGACACCTGTTGCATCCCCTCCAATGGAGAGAAGAAGCTCCACTTCATGCCCCCTTCCAGTGGGGCAGGGAAGGGAAGATGAAGAACAGTATCATCACTTTCCTAGGAGAGAGAAAAAAGGTAGCAGAGGGGAAACGAGGTATCAGCCATCTCTTCCATCATTCCTAACTAAAGAAGCGTGTGTGTAGCATGGAGGCAGCGGACACACTGCTGTTTCTACCCTGCTGCTTCTGAAAGAAGGGTGTATTTTCCTTCAGCATTCCCCCTTGAGGGAAGCAGGGGGAATGTTGCAAGCAAATATTCACCTTCATTCACCCTTTGTTTAGGAAAAGGGAAGCATAACCAGTAAGTTTCTCAGTCATGTGCCTTCCCACTTGCTTCTGCACAAGTCAAGAAATAAGATGCCCTTTCCCATGTCTCTGTACGCCAGGGCTGAGCGCACAGATCCCCGTCTCCTTCAGGTGCACAAGAGGTCAAGAGAGGGAAAGGTGCCCAGTTCCTTTTGCAGCTGGAAGTGGCTGAAAAGGTGCCCAGTACACCCTTCTCCCATGACCCTGCATGGGGAGGGGTGGGGGTGTGAGGGGTACCCAATGCCTCACCCTCCCTGTGTGTGTGGTTGGGTGCCCAGTGCCCCCTCCTTCAAGTACATGCTTAGGGATGCCCATGCCACTTCTCTTATGAGTGTGTCTGAGAGGGCTGGATGCCCAGTGCCACCATCCCCCTCAAACACAAAGGATCCCCGAGACTTGGAAGGAAAATTCTCAGTGCCTTCTCTCTCAGGTGTGTGTTGAAGATGGGCACCCAGGGTGCCTGTATCCCTCCATCCTCAAGTGCACACGGGCAGCAAGCGGTGTCTGGTTCCTCATCATCTATGTGGGTGTGCTGGAGGGGCATAAACGGCTGACCTGGTGACCCCACGAAGGGTGACCCCATTGCAAGGTCTTTCTGAGGATGGGGGATGCCCTGCGTCCCTTGTCGAGGAGGCGAGAGGCTGCCCGGCCACCCCCCCGCCGGTCTCGGTGCGAGGACACCGGTATCCCCAGGTCCCCGCGGAGGCACGGCTGCACTCACGGTTCCAGTAGACAGGGTAGCACTCCGCGTTGGCTACGTCCACCTCATAGAGCCCGCTCCTCACGCACACCGGCTCCACTGCCGCCGCCTCGCCCTCCCGCGGCTCGGGTCCGAGGGCGCGGTAGGCCAGCTCGATCCGCAGCGAGTCGTAACCGATGAAGGGCTTCCAGGGCTTCCGGTCCTCCCGGTAGAACCAGCGTACCTCCTCGGCGCTCAGCTCCCGCACCATCTCATAGCGGGGCCGGCCGCCGCCCGGCCGCCTCCTCTCAGGCAGCGCTGCCGCCGCCAGGTAGAAGCCGCTGCCGCCGCTTTCGCTGCTCGCGAGCCCCGCTCCCTCGCCCTCGCTGTACTCGCCGCCCGTACCCGTGGAGTAGCGCAGCGAGGCGCCGGACTCGGCCGAGTCGAAACCGCCGCCGCCGCCGGCCTCGTCGCTCAGGCTGGGCTCCCGCGGCAGAGCGGCCGCCGCATCCAGCTCCCCCTCAGAGGAGGAGGTAGAGAACGTGGCTAGCGGCGGTGAGGAGCGCTGCTGGGGGCGGCGGGACGGCTGGATGAGGGGACGCTGCAAGCCGCAGCTCGCCGCCGCCGCCTCCTCCATCATCGCCACCGCCGCTGCTGCCGCCGCCGCCTCCTCTTCCTCTTCGCTGCCGACCGGCTGTTCGCAGGAAGCGGCGCCGTGGGCGCTGGGCAGGTCCCAGGCGCCGTGCCGCGAGGCCGGATCGGGGTAATCCATGCCGCAGGGCGCCCGGCCCGGCCACGCCGTGCCGCCCCGCTCCCGCCCCGCCGACGGCCGCCGCAACCGCCACCGCCTCCGTCCGCGCCAGCGCCGCTACCGGGGGCGGGGCGTCGGCACGAGTCCTGCGGGCTCGCGGGAGGGAGGAGAGAGGCGGGGCGTGAAGGGCGCCCTCAGTCACCGAGAGGGTCGTGTCCGTGTGTCTGTGAGAGACACCCTCGGTTACATCCCATAGCCCTGCCCCGCTGTGAGACACCCTCGGACGCAGCCTGCAGCCACGTCTGCATGTGTGAGGTGTCCTCAGACACAGCCTACAGTCTGAGCTGCGTGTGAGACACCTCCAGACACAGCCCCAGCTCTGTGTGTGGGTGAGGCACCCTCAGACACAGCCCCTGACTCCGTGTATGACCAGCACCTCGGGCTACAACCTGAGACCCCTAAACTGGGAATAAAGGGTTAACATTGTGCCTGCTTAACGTTTATCACATTGTTTGCTTAAGCAGTCATTGTGCTTGGTGAAGCAGATCCGGAGAAGTTAAAGTTGCTAGAATCATGAAGCAGAATTGTAGGAGTTACAGCTGCTAGGCAGAATTATAGAAGATAAGATTCATAACTTATATGATGAACATTTAAAAGACATTCTTGTTTAAATAATATCCATAGAAAGAAAAGGAACAAAAGATAACCAGAGTAACAAAATCATAGAATCATAGAATCATAGAATATTTAGGGTTGGAAAGGACCTTAAGATCATCTAGTTCCAACCCCCCTGCCATGGGCAGGGACACCCCACACTAAACCATGTCACCCAAGGCCTCATCCAGCCTGGCCTTGAACACCGCCAAGGATGGAGCATTCACAACCTCCCTGGGCAACCCATTCCAGTGCCTCACCACCCTCTCAGTAACAAATTTCTTCCTTATATCCAATCTAAACTTCCCCCGTTTAAGTTTGAACCCGTTACCTCTTGTCCTGTCACTACAGTCCCTGATGAAGAGTCCATTCCCAGCGTCCTTGTAGGCCCCCTTCAGATACTGGAAGGCTGCTATGAGGTCTCCACGCAGCCTTCTCTTCTCCAGGCTGAACAGCCCCAACTTTCTCAGCCTGTGCTCATACGGGAAGTGCTCCAGTCCCTGATCATCCTCGTGGCCCTCCTCTGGACTTGTTCCAACAGTTCCATCTCCTTTTTATGTTGAGGACACCAGAACTGCGCACAATACTCCAAGTGAGGTCTCACGAGAGCAGAGTAGAGGGGCAGGATCACCTCCTTCGACCTGCTGGTCACGCTCCTCTTGATGCAGCCCAGGATACAGTTGGCTTTCTGGGCTGCGAGCACACACTGAAGCCGGCTCATGTTCATTTTCTCATCGACCAACACCCCCAAGTCCTTCTCCGCAGGGCTGCTCTGAATAAACTTTGCAAGCTTGACAAGTTTCTGCTGTAAGATACATAAAATTGGCTTGTATCGAACCTGAGATTTGGATAGGAGCTGAAACCCTATTGAGTCTGTGTGAAAGCAAGAGGTTACTCACGGTGATGAAAAGGAACTACAGGCCTTCATCCTCACTACCCCCTAACGACCACCACCAAGGGGCACTGTGCAAGCGCATCAATGGGACAAATGCCAGAAAACTAATTATAATACTAGATGGGAATAGGTTTTGCATATGTATTAGACGTGAAGCAATCTCATGTTTATATGTAATATAAGCTAAGTGGCAAAGGAAAGGCGCGCATGCTTTTGGAGGAGTGATTCCCCGTGTGCCTCAGTGCTGAATAAAGCATACCTACTTTACAACTTCAACGAGTTGCGGAGTCTACCCGTGTATCAAAACCCCAGCCTGCTGCCCCGCGGCCATGAGTGTTGCCTACCAACACATCCTGCGGCACTCTGCGTAGGTGAGACAGACCAATGCACTGAAGTGCAACCTGAGGCCCAGTTGAGATAGGGCAGTCCTAAGATTTAAAACTTATTGCTGGTTGGGTAATTAGTTTGCATTGTTAATGTAATTAGTGACAATATACCTTAGTTGCATTGTTGGTGCAACCTCAGGGTTAACAAAGCGGGGACTTAACACCTGTGAAAAGTTAGCTGCGTTTGTAACTTTTGGGATAAGATCAGCCAATTCAAGGGGAGACTGGGCCCATGCGAAAGAAGAGAACAGGTGCAAGCCAGCTTTGTGGTTTGGACACGGTCCAAGGAGTAACTGAGACTGCGCAAGACATTCGGCGACGAAGAGGAGCTGCTAGCCTTCATCCCCACGACCCCCTATGGCCACTACCAAAAACCACTGCGCATGCGCAGTGGGAGGAGTTTATGGAAATACTAATTGTCATACAAAGCGGGGACAGGTTATGAATGTGTATAGGCAATCTCATGAATATGTAACCACAATACTATATATGTTTGAAGGACGGGTGGGTTGCGGCGCGCACGACTTTGGTGGGATACCCCTGTGCTGCCCAGCGCTGAATAAACATACCTACTTTACAACTCTAATTGGCTAATTGGTTGTAAAGTCCTTTCTCCGCACGTCACAGTGGCCTCACAGGTAAATGAGACACACTGAAACATAGCCTGCAGCCCAGTGTGTGAGTGACAGACACCCCCGAAACACAAACCACAGCTTGGTGTGTTTATAGCAGGCACTCCTGAAACAACCCTCTGTGGCTATGGCTAGCATTCACAAGACACAAACTGTGGCCCCATATGGGTGACAGATGATCTCAAAGCACATCTTGCACCCTGCTGCATGTATGTGTGAGAGAACACACATCCTGCAGCCCCATGGGGGATTGGTATCTGTGTGACACCTCTAGCACTCATTCATCTTGCCTTGTGTGGGGTATCTGACACCCCCATTACTGTTTCTACTACCCGATGGGGTCGTTGGTGTTGGTCTGTGGGTATGTGTGTGCTGCTCCCTACAGGCTGGTGGAGAGTAACTGAGTTTTGACCTGTAAGTGTAGGTGTCAGGCCCCACACACTCCTGGTAACTTAGCAGGATGAGTAGGGTACACATGTATGCAAGACAGACATCTCCAGCCAACACTGCAGCACGCAGGGAAGTACAGGGGTTCAGGTGCTGCCCAGAAAGCAGACCTTCACACCCAACAGGGGTGTAACTCGTTCATCTCCGTGTGCGCTGGGAGTGTGACACCCTGCAACTACTGGAGTGCAACAGGAATCCCTCCTGTGTGCATGCAACGCTACCCCCCACTCCAAGGAAACCCTGCAGGCTAACAACCCTAAACTAAACCCTACAGGTAGACAGTCACGCACAGCGTGACTCTGTGTGAGATGTCCTGCCCCACCTCAGCACCCCAATAGCTGGGCAGGAGGAGATGGTCAGGTTTGAACTCTACTTGTTGGTGTGACACCTCTTTTTTCCTTCAGCTAAGAATTTCTCAGTTATGTAGGGGTGAGACAGGCATATCCCAAATACACGCTCTGCAGACCAACAGGGAATCAGGAACCTGGCATCACCTTTGTGTGAGAGCCTCACTCCTCCAAATGCCCCCCAAAATTGGAGGGATTGGAGTTCACCTGTGCTTGTTCTTGTGTGTGAGTGCGAAACAGCCACTTCCATTGCCAATACACATCTTGTAATCAACAGGAGGGGGTGTTGAGGTGTATGTTTGTGTGATTAAACACCTGGCAGCCTGAAGCAGGAAAAGGGGTGAGGGAGAGTGGCTGGGTTTTACACCTGTGTGAGACAACTCCTCATCCCAACACACACCTTACAGCTGAGTGAGGGGCAGTGATGGATCACTTCCGTGATGCCAGTTCACCACCCCCCCACCCCCCCCATCCTTTCTTAAGGGTTGTGGGTTGTTGTGTCTGTGGGAAAGAGAGAGACTCCCAGAAACACACCCTGGCTTACTGGGGTGGGGTCACCTGTTTATGAGGCACACACCCCCCCCATTTCACAACATTCCCAGGAGGAAGGAGGTGGTGAGAGGGTATGCGAGTGATACTGCTATCTCAGTTACACCTTGAAGGGCAAGGGAGCTGATACCCACACCTTTGCACATCTGTGTGTACAACATGCCTGCTGCCTTACTCATAGCCACGTTACAGCAGGTCAGGGCGCTGGTCTGAAACCTTCACCCATACACCTTGCAGCCTGATGGGGGAATGTGGCTGTGTGTAAACCGTGTCACCAACCCCAACCTTCATGCACACACACACACACACACACTTTTTCCTAAGGTAAGAATACAGGAAGGAGAGACAACTGGATGTGAATTACCCAAAACACCCAACTGCCTCTGTTGGCCTGTGGTGGATGGCTGGGTTTTACCCCGCCTAAAGGAGGCAGCTACTGGGTGTGTGTAGAGTCAGAATGCAGGAAGAAAAGTAACTGGTTTAATGTCATACAATTTTGTGTGCCTCCACCCCTAAATGTCTGTCATTCTCCTTGATTTACATCAAAGTCTCTCTCACAGCCCCACTGTCAGTTGTGGGGAAAACACTGTGCTCCTTGATTTTCCTGTCTCCTACACATTCTGCTTGTCTCCATCCTACAATTTCCAGCAACAAGGGGACTTCTGTGTATTGCACAGCATTGTGTGTCCAAAAATAGGTTTGTGCCCTACCTCTTGCATCAACTTTCAGCTGGGGAATCCTGTTAATGGAGTGTGTTAAAAATGCAGAGAGAGACCAGATTAAGTTCAGGCTGGAAGGGTAGGTGAGGCTTTTAAAAACGTTCATTGCTGGTATGTGATTTCCCTGAGTCATTAAGTTCATGCTGAAGGTCTGCACATGGATCCTTGAATGCATCAGCAACACTTTTTAGTGCTAAAAACTCCAAGAATCTGCTAGCATTCATGAGTCCTCACCACAGAAGCTTGGTGCATGCTTGTTCTACCTTCTCAGGTGGAGAAAGAGGGCATTTTTGTCTCAGATTTTTATCCACAGTGGGGAATCAAAAAGGAATGTTACTTACCTTGTAGACAAGAAGACAAAGAATATTTTAAGACAAAGATTGTAAGATTCTCACTTTGTATCCTACTTCCATCAACACCAGGGGTATTTCACCTTCTTTTACCATTCAACAAATGTTTCACCGTTCTTCATGTCATCCTCCTCAAATTCTCCCTCCTTTAGTTCCTTGTCCAAGATCAAGGAAAGACTGCCCACATGAACAAGGAGCACTTTAGATGTTCTTTATCTTTTTATATATTCTTTCAGATTATTTGATTTGTTATTACGTGCATTTCTGGGGACATATTCTGCTCTCCAAATGCAGATGCTACATTCTGGTGCCCAGTGTCTCTGTAGACAATAGACAGAAAGACTGAGCACTGATGATTCATTGTCATCAAGCTGAGCCACTGAGAATTGCAATGTGAATGTTCTTCATTACAGCTGTCTTGGAGACCTACATGGCCTGAAAACCGGTTTATTAAAGGCAAAGCGAACTCCAGAGCCTGTATGCCCTCCTGAAAGAGTCCCAGTAGTTTTTACTTTAGTTTTGTGAAGAAGGTATTTGCTGGGGTAGGCTGGTATAAATGAAGTTGAGAGTCCAGACCTCTCTCATTTGAGCTCAAAAAAAGAGTATATTCCCTTTTTTACTGTTAGCAGCTCTGGGCTTATAGGTGTGGAGTAGCTTGGAAGTTTCTGGCATGACACAGGACTCAAGTTCCATCACCATATACTTACATGAAATGAAAAGGAAGGCCAATTGTATAAACCTCATTTACCATCACAGGAGGAAAGTTTCCTTAGAGTGGAATAAATGTGGAAGAATGTGTCTATATGGAGGTTTTACAGCAAAATTATCATTATTTTGAAATGTCATTTATATAGCACTGTGAATTTCTGTGCAAACAGATCAGTGGATGCTGTGATCTCACTCTACCTATCTCTTGTCAGGCCACACATAGAATACTGTGTTCAGTTTTTGTCCCCACTATGCAAAAAAGATATGGACAGGCTGGAGAGGGTCCAGAGAAAGACCACAGAGATGATCCAAGGACCAGGAAGGTGTGTGAGGAAAGGCTGAGAGAGCTGGGCTAGAGAAAAGAAGGCCCAGGGGGGACCTGATCACCATGTTCCAGTATTTAAAGGGTTGCTACAAAGAAGACAGAGACTCCCTTTTTGACAAGGGAGTCCCATGGAAAAGATGAGGATAATGGGCACGGGTTACTTCTGTGGAGATTCCAACTGGACACAAGGAAAATTTTTCACAGTGAGAACAATCAGACATTGGAATAATCTCCCCAGGGAAGTGATGGATTCCTCAACATTGAACTCTTCTAAGATTAGGCTGGACAGGGTGCTGGGACATCTGTGCTTTGCCTAGAAAGTTTGGACAAGATGATCCTTGAGGTCCCTTCCAACCTGGTGTTATATGAGTCTATGATAATGCACTGCAAATAATGTCTAATATCCTGCAGTTTTTAAAATTACTTTTAAAAAAAAGTAAAAATGTGCACACAAGAAATGGACTCTGAATTTCAGCAGCAACTTCACCATAAATGAAAGCCAGCAATGCCTCCTATTTATCCCACTCATCTGGATAGCCCAGCATTGTTAGCTCCAGTGGCCACAGCACTGCGCTGGAGTTAGCTCACTACAAATGTCCTTAAGTGCAGTTTTCCACAGGACAGTCTGCTGCTTTCCAGGGACTAAGAGGCACTTCTGCCTTCAGAGATACTGTCTGTGTGATCCTGCACAGTGCTGAATACTTGTTCCTAAGTGCACTTTGCACTTGGCTGTCCTAAGATTTCCTGTAAGTAAACTCATTTTACCAAGTTTTCCTAATTATCCTCATCCCAGGAGTCTTTGTTTGGAAGACAAGCTACTCCCATTATGCAATTTTAAATAGTATAGTCAAGTTTTGAAACTACCAGAACCCACAAATGATGCAATCATCTTGTGTTTTCTTGTAGATCCTAAATAAAATACAATCCTAAATAAAATACAATGAATAGCACAAGTGCAAGTGCTTGCAAGAGTCCATTTAAAACAGTCTTTATTCATTGATGAATCCTTTATAACAAAGCCATTTGAAGATATTTGCATTAGCTATTTTTAAATCATTTATTATGCACTCATATTGATTTTGTATGTTTTTTTATTTTCTCAGATCTGGATACTGTGCAGCACTGAGTCAACACAGTTACTGCTATCAGCTGTACCTATGATTTTATTAAATAACAAGACAGAGTTTGTTCTTTGAATAGAACCATTTCCGATGAAAACTGCTGATTGCTCTTTCATTACGTCCCCACTGTCCACCTCCTCATTAATTGGTACAAACCACTTCATTATACCTAGATCAGGAGCGATGTTGGACTATCCAGCCTGAAATTACGTAGGCTTACCTCAGTCACACTCTTCAAATATTGACACAATGCTGTTTTTCTTCTTAGAAACAGTCTCCTGGATGGTGTCTAAACTCTTGCATTCCCACCTTATGTGAGAGCAGTCCTCTGAAGAACCAGCTTTTAAAATGCCAACAAGCAAGTCCTCTAGACTCGCTGCTTTTAAAAAGTGAGCTATGCTCTTTGATGTTCTTGTCAAAGTTGCTTGAATAGGAAGCGTTTCATCTTCATTATATGATGTGGAAATGGCATTCAACTTTGTCCCAAATATAGGCAGGAAATATTTATCAAACACTTCTGCTTTTTCAGTTTCACAGCTATCCAAATATATTTGGATACACTGAGAGTTAACTGGACTCTACTAAAATATTACTCGTCAAATTAAGCACGGTTCCAAACAGTCTTTGCTTACAATATGCTGTTTTCTGCACAGGGAACACTAACTCTCTAGCTCTTTCAGAAGGGATGGTGAACAATTAGATTAAAAATTCCCCTTGAAGTGTTCTATCCTAGTGTCAGACATGGAAGGCTTCTCTGTTTATGTTTTTCTTCTCCTTGAACACCAAGATATTGGTACAGCTCTTATGCCAAGGTCAAAAGTATATTTCACTAGATCTGAAATGTTCTTCCAAAGCCACAGCTCCATGTTCCTTTACCCCTGCTGCAAGCAGCACAAGAATATCCCCCTAGCTCTAAAAGACAAGAATTACGGAGCAAGGAGAGGGGAATTTCTGTGATACTAGATACTGCCTCACTCAATGCACCATTGTTAAATTATGCTGGCTTTTTCTCTCCACCCCCACTATTGTTCCAGGGCAGACAAGAGAAGAAAGCAAAGTAATGATCCCTGACAGAAATACTTACTTTCCAGGCTTTGATCTGGTGAAGTCTGAGTGTTAAGTGTTCACCTGTCGTGGTTTAACCTCAGTACCACACAGCCACTTGCTCACTCACCCCATCTCTCCCCAGTGGGATTGGGAGCAGAATCAGAAAGAGGTGAAACCCATGGGTTAAGATAAGAACAGTTTAATAATTAAAATAAGGTGTAACATGCTACTACTAGTGGTAATAATATTATTAATGGAAACGGAAATAACAAAAAAGAGAGAGAGAAAACACACACCACCACCACCACCCCCCCCCCCCCAGTAAACAACAGTGGCGCACAATGCAATTGCTCACCACCCACTGACTGATACCCAGCCCGACCTGAGCAGCGATCAGTCCCTTCTGGGTGACTCCCCCAGTTTTTATACTGGGCATGATGTGCTGTAGTATGGAATACCCCTTTGGCTAGTCCGGATCAGGTGTCCTGTCTCTGCTTCCTCCCAGCTTCCCGTGCCCCTCCTCACTGGCAGAGCATGAGAGACTGAAAAGTCCTTGGTTAGGATAAACACTACCTAGCAACAACTAAAACACTGGTGTGTTATCAATGTAATTCTCAGACTAAAGCCAAACCACAGCACTGTACCAGCTCTTGGGAAGAAAATTAACACTAGCCAAGCTGAAACCAGGACAACTAGGTGTTGGCGAGACTTGCAGAAAGCCATGCACAGGCATATTGCTGTCAGCACTTGCAAAGAACAGGCTCAGCCACCACATCTTATGGCTCCCCTTTATTTCTTCTCTGTCTCCAGGGATATGGATTTTTCCCTTCTTGCAGGAGTGAATGAGGATGGGGCAGCTTGTTCAACAAGATAAATTGGGTTGGTGGGACTAAGGAAAGAGTTTCTGGTGGTGAGTCTCTCTTATTACACAAACGAACATTGGCATAGAGATGTTGGACATGAATTATCGCTCGCTTTTTCTCCAAAAATAGTCCCAGCCTTGTACTTGTCCCCCTGGTAAAGAAGGGGGCAAAGACGTGAAAGATATAAAAGCATCAAACAGATGGGCTGCACTCAGTTGTCTAGCCAAGACCCTTCCAATGTTCTTCTGAGTGTTAAAGGAAGCTATTTGCAAGGTCACTTACTTAAATAATATTCTCTGCCTCTGTACATGTGTGCGTATGTGCATAGACTCATAGAGGTAAATAAAAGACCTCTCCCACAAACATGACTGCAGTTCAAATGCATGTCCTGCATCAGAGACAGTCCTTCCAAACCAGGTACTTTTCCTCACAGAGCACTGACATAGTCCATCTCCAAGGATGCCAACAGCTGCTCTGTGTACACACTATCCTATAAATTATGCCATCTTGTTTCTAAAGTATGTCCCTTCCTTCCAGAATACTCTTCCAAGAGAAATTTGTCACGTGTCTCTTGGCTCTGGGTACTGGCGTATTAGCTCTGAGTATTAGATGTATCACTATCTTTGATTCTATTTTTTATTTCTTTGCTAGACATGCTGACCAGATGCATGAAAATAATGTAGAAAAGGTAGTTTTTCTGGTGTTTTCAACCAGTTGTAACAATGCAGAAAGTGTGTGAAGTTCCATTTTCTATTTGAGTCAATAAGTTAGGTTTTTCATTTAGTCAAAGCATTAAAATATAATATGAGAGTAAACATATTTATTCCCATGTTGTTTGTTGGGGTTTGGGTTTTTTGTTTGGGTTTGTTTGTTTGTGGTTTTGTTGGGGTTTTGGGGTTTTATTTTCTTCCTGATGAGATACTGAGAGCTTGGGCACACAGCAGGCAAACGAGTTTTGTGATCCAAGAACAACAAAGTTGACACAGATAATTTTTTCTGGGGGGGGAGAGGGACAGGAAAAGGGGTGTTGTGTAATCTTCTGGTAAGTGTCGACTGTGGCCTTGACTATGTCAAGGGCGAAAACACTGGCTCTGTATTCTTACTGTGCCAACCACTAAGCCAAATAGCAAAGCACAAAGACTTTCCAGAGGAAACCTTCACAGACCTTTGGGAAAATGGAGTGCTGGTTTCTTTCTCTAGATGCTGAAGTAAAGAGGAGGAGGCCACTATCTCTCCCGCACAGCTTGCGGTTGGCCATCTGAAAGAATGCAACACACACCACTCAAGCTGGAAGCACCGCAAGGAAAAGAAAGAACCCCTTTATCTTGCATGAAAACCTCTGTCTAGTGAGTGGCTGAAAAGCCAAAAAAGGTGGTTACAAGTTGTCAAAAACTCTTGCACACAGGGATTATAAGGGAACAAACAAAAAATACTTCCTCATTCATTTGGGAGAGGGTTGTTGTACACAGGGTCAGGGTAAGGAGGCTTTTGTAGGGGTGTCGGGCTCTGCTAGAGTTCACAGCTAAGCATCTCGAGAGCAGGGTCAGATGGGGAATGAAGAAATTTTAAAGCCCTCTGTGCCAGAGTCACAAGACCTGGACAGTTACACACAAATGTTTTGTCACATGATAACACCCAAAAGCATTGCTGGAGTTGCAGGACCTTGGGAACACTTGGCACTAAAAGTGACTTTGAGGTTGCTGTCAATGTAATCATGTGTGAAATACTGGCTTTACTGAGACCAGTGTGAGTATCGCCATTGATTTCAGCAGGATTAAAATTTCACTCACTCTCTGTGGTTCATCCTTTCCCCTCCCAGGCGTTTATTATCATTGATTACAATTCACTGAATGTATTTCTGTTTCAAACTTGAGATAACTGTTATGCATGATGAATCTTAAGAGATGCAAAATATATTACCTAGCCCTTGTAGTACATGCTGTTCTAGGAAAGCATAGTAACAATGCTTGTCATTGCACCCTTGATGGAAGTACTAAGGGGCATACTTCAAGTACAAGAGGAGTAATGAAATACTCATGTAAAGTCAGGTTCTGTCTTAAGTATTGTACTGAAACAGGGTCTGATTGAGAAGACCTATAAGCCTGCACATATCTGCAGAGAGACAAACACCACGTCTTGGTAAGATGACACCTGATAGTAGATGAGTGACCTTGAATCATCCAATGCTGTCCTATTGCCCCTAGGAAATGTCCTTATGACTTGTGTTTTAGTAGGTAAAGTGGGATCTTTGCTGCCTGTGGCGGTAACTTGCATGAAAATGTGCAGGACGGGTATTGAATGCTGCTATGGTAGCATGCAGTCAAAGACACTTGCGCTGTCATCTGGCTGGAGCTGTCTGTCGGTCAGGTGACAGCTAGGACCAGATTACAGCTATAAATATACCACATTTTATTCATTATGTGGAAACACTTTCATCAAAAGCCTCCAGTTCCTAAGGGCCCTGGGACACTCCGGTTTTGCTCTTTGTTGAATATTCTGGCTACTTTGTTCAGCCTCCACTGCCAGATTTATTCATTTCTCTGCTAATGTACCGTTAAAAGGTCTCCTCTTTTATGTCATGTCTGGCAGATGGATTGAAATGTAGTTCTGCAAGTCTGAGAGAGACTGAAGGCCAACTGTTCCTACAGCCTGGGCCAATGATGCAAGCGATTGCCTTTCTGTTTATGGTGGGAGTACTGTTTTAGCAAGTAGTAAAGGGCCTGGCAAGGAAAGTCAGGAGAGGTGCCTCAAAGTGTGAGCTCTTTCCAAATAAACTTATTTAGCCACATTATCCAATATTGCTGCTGTTCTATGGGCTGAAATGAGACAGTCTGTACTTATACGGAACAGACAGATCAAAAAAATAGAAAGAGCAAGCATCTGATGTGGAAAATCTTCCCATGGTAGAAAATCTGACTCTGCTAGGAAATCTGACTGTGGTGGAAAACTTCCAAGGACTCAGATTATTGAAAAGGCCACATGAAGAATTGGGTTTTTTTGAGAGGTAGATGACTAACTGTGAAATATACCTTTTGCTTCCCAACAATTTGCTTTCTTTACATTAACACACTGTCCCCAAATTTCCCATTTATATGATGCATAGTGACATACATAAGAATATTTCTATCAATCACCTCCTGCCTAAGCAGTGATGGGGACACTGTGCGGTTGCTTGGGGGACTGGATTCCTCCTGCTTCTGACCTGTGGATCTGTCCCGGGGCTGGTGTAAATGCAGTAACTGAAACCTTTCAGAATCTTTTCCTTTCTTCAGTAGGTTGAATCATAGACCTTTCCAGAGTACTCTGGCTGTCCAAAGCCTTCCTAGGGAAAGGCTTATTGGTTATTTAAGTCCCAGGTCACTATAGCCCTCTCACCCCAGCTGAACTGTGTGAGTGAGAAGCTTACAGTCATGTACACCATGTTGGTAAAGCAAGCTGCAATGGGTGGATCTGCAAAACTAGGACGTCTTTAATGATCATTTCCCTGATTCCCATTGGGTACTTGCACTGGAAAACAGGCACCTGCTCTCTCAAATTGGCTCAGCACAGGTATGGCATTTTAGGTGGGTGAGGGATGAGCAAATACTTTGTGTCACTCTCACAGTGTCTGATTTCATGCCCTGATCTGAGTTTGTTTTCCCTACAGGGCTTTATCTGCTGGATATTCTGTGGGATTTGTACTTTATAAGGGGGATTCTGGTGATAGAGTCACCTATCCAAAGCGGGTGTCAGCACTGCAATAGATTTGCTGAGCAGTGCAAGTAATGACAGGTTTAATGATGTGAACATCTGTATTCAAACAGCTAATGTCCCATGCCTCATTCTCTTTTTACAGTGGTTTTTAGTCAGTAGTTCCTGAGGAAGAGGGGGTGGTACAATCAGGACCATATTGGGTATTCTCACCTCTCCTGCCTGCGTGGGTGGTCAGCATTGCAGATCAAGACTTGGGAAGGCAAAGCACAATCAGAAGTGGGTATGCTGAAATTAGACCCCTCCATGCATGTAGAACTCTGAGCAGACGGTCTATTGGTCCATTACTTTCTTTTCAGGTCCTTAAGAAATTGGAGAGAAGACTATTTCTGGGGGGAGGTATCTGGATGGCTTTATCTTCATGGCTTCCACATCCTGGCAGTGTTCAAGGCCAGACTAGATGGGACTTTGAGCATCCTGGTCTAGTGAGAGCTGTCCCTTCCCATGGCAGTGGTGTTGGAACTGAATGATCTTTAAGGTCCTTTCCAACCCAAACCATTCTGTAATTCTATGATACTAAGTCTTGGGGCCCTAGCAAGTATAAATGTGCCAGTATTGGTTCTTTCGTTGCTTTATATGAGACAGTAAAAGTAGCCTAGAAAAAGTGACTGTCCTTTCTGCTGCCCTTTGCTATGACCTGAACACTGCTCAAAATGGGAGGTACAACTTCCACTCTTGCTATTATTCTTGTGAGGTTTATTTCTTTTCTCCATTATTGCGCATGCTTTCCTTCTTTCCTTTCCTAAGGCCTAGCAGAGCCAGCCAAGAATCCACATTTTGCAACTGTTGCAAATGTTGCAACTTCTGATGCTGCAAAAACAATATCCAAGGAAAGAGGCCAAAGCTAGCAAAAATGTGTCAGGTTTCAGGGCTGCTGATAAAATGGTGAAAGTTTCTGCTTCCTAGCAGCCAAATCACAAATGGCAGTTGAAATCAAGCACTGATTTATATTTTTATTCATCTTTTTGCTCCACTTTACCTGCATGCATCATTGCAGAAAGAAGGGAAGAATCTATTGCTTGTACTGCCTGGGTAAAGCCAGGGATCTGGGCTTCTTTTGCGGAGCCTCTGTTTGTGAGACCAAGAACACAACGAAGGACTTCAGCCTCCTCTACAGACTACATGGCAAATTAAATGTGTATAACACAGGCTAACTCTGACCATCTCATTTTTGTAGGATTTGGTTAAGTCTCATACAATCACTTCACCTGGATCAAAATATTACATTGTTTTTTTCCCTTGTGGCTTTGATCATTAAACATCCATACTTTAGAAAACGTCTAAGCACCTTTGCCATGTGCTTTTAGGTCAAGGATAGTGGAAACCTCTGAGCAATGTTGTTTCAGCAGTGGGCTCATGGCCATAGCGTTGGGTATAGCTACACAAGCAAATACAGGTAGGACAAACACGCTACCCCTCCGGTTTTATCGGCCACTTCATGGCAATCAGTAGTGCTAAAGGCCTTTACCAGGTACTTTTTCCTCATTCTGTGGTTTGCTCAAGCTCATTTATTCCTTTTAAGCTAACAGCAACACTGTGCTTAGTAAAAACAACCCTCTGCCTTGTGACTTTTAGGGCCGCACTGCCTCCTTTTCTCTTGAGCCTGGCTTTTTCTCTTTATGTGGCTTGAAGATGCTTTAGCTTATAGATGTGTGGGTGAACAATACTTGCCTCTGTGTCTGTGCTCAGCATGAACAAAGTACTCCCCACTCACAGCTCAGGTCACACTCACAGATCAGCTCACACTGGCATAGGCTGCTGCTCACAGTTTTGGCAGTGCTCTCTTCCTCTGACAATGTTGTGAATAAAGTTTAGTTAACTGAATCCTTCAGCTGAGTTCTTTTGACTGGGTGGTCTTGCTTAGCCTGAGTAGTTGCTTAGCATGGGTACCTGAAGTTACTGCAGACTTAGGCTGCCACAACCTGCTGTTAGTTATGTAAATAAAAGTCTTGAGGTCAGTGCAAATTGGAAGATAAAGGAGATGCATCCTTACCAGAGAGATAAGAATTAATTTATGGCCTGCCTCAAGACCATGAAAGAACCCAGTGATAGACCACTACATCCCAGACCAACATTCACCATTGGAACAAGAAGAGCATGCAAGGCCCATGTACAGAGTGTGATGGTTGTGTGCATAGAACGTAAGGGTATAAAACCACAGGAATTTCTGTGTTCTGGGTGTCTCCCTGGAGGCACCCAGCTCAAGCTGCTCTCATTTCTGTACCACTCAACTATGGAATTATTTTTCTAAGAATCTGATGTCTGAGACTTTGCAGTGGGAAACCTAGGACAAGGAATTTTCTTTAATGACAAAAAACTCACCCCCTTCGTAGGCTCACTCCATCAGGTCAGCTTGAAAATGCTTTGCTCAGAGCAGCCAGGGAAAGCTTCTTGTTTTCACCTCCAGATGCTGGTACCCAGGACACTGTTATAAATCAGACAATAGTGCTTGAGTGGAAGGATTCTTGTACTTGATGTAAATTCATTACTTATCTTCTTTAAGGGTTTGATTCAGTCAAGGCAGCAGGATCCTTTCCAGGGGTTTTTATGTGCTGCAGGACCAACCCTTTTTTGATCTATTTTATTCAACTATTGGTACCTGAGGCACCTCTAGGAGCTGCCCTCTCCACCTTGAAGATGACAGGGGTCTTTTCTCCCTCTTTTGCCTGACTTTGATGGGGCTTTTCCTCCAGCTGCACTGCAAAAGGCAGAGTGGGCCATTTGCAGCCATGCCCATCCAGCGCCCTGGAGGCATGAAACTGGGGGTGGAAGGGTTGCACCACACAGAGAAGCCAGCCCTCTCACTGTCTGTGCTCCTGTGAGATATGAAAGAGCCCAGGAGGAGGGAAGGCTCCCCTGGGAGCTGGCAGGCACCAAGCTGGCCCTCAGAGACAGAGTACAGCAGGACAGTGCACAGCACGACAGGGCAAGCAAAGAGCAATTGCAGCCACCATGAAAACAAACTTCTTTATGCTGCAGAGCAGCACAGATCATGAAAAGCATGTCCATACAGCCTTCTTCCTTAACCCCACAGCAACCCATCAGAGACTGGCTTATTGTATGTAGAAAGATTACTCTAGGCAGCAAAATTTGGGAGTTTGAGCTTCCTTCTGGGTTTATTTCAGCCTGGCAGGTGGAGTGCTCCATGGTTGATTGTTCTTTGAGATCTGAAATGGCTTTCATATCACAATTTGATTTGCACATGATGATGCTCATTGTTTTCAGATCATGCTTTCTTCTCTTTTGGCAATGGCATAGCTGGTGATTCAGAAATGCCTGGTCAAGTTGGAACATATTTAACATGTCCAGGAGTCCTGAAGAGCTTGTAATAAACATGATTATGAATATTTTAAAGGCCTTCACCAAGACAGTGCTGGTTGTGGTTCCAAACGGAGAGGTGCAACCATATTTGCTCCCCAAAATGTGCAAGCTCTAAGGTGAAACTGAAAAATGAAGGGAAAGGAAGTGTTTTAACATGTCGGTGAGAGTAAAGTGAGGCTTTGAATGACTGGATGGTCTGTGGGAGGGCACACGGGGCTCTTGCAGAGGCTGGATGTCAGTCCAGGCCAGAAGATACCTAACTGCTCTCCAAACCTTCTGGCAGTGCAAACTTTGCACAAATAACAGCTGTTCCCTCTCTCACATCTGTCTTTAGGGCCCTTCTTAAAGAAGGAGTGTGGAAAAATCACTATGATGAAAACAGCACTACAAGAAAGGGCTGAGGGAAAAGGCTCATGTCTCTTGCAGCCTGGCTTCTGACCCATCCTTCTCCCCTCTCAGCAGGAGAACATTGATGCTGGGGAGAGAGGAGATTAGTGCACAGAGCTTTCAAGTAGTTCAGAAAAGGCACAAATGTGTCCATGCTGTAAAAAAGGCAAGTTCATGCATGTGTAAGAACAGCTAAGCTGGCTGCATTTCTGTGTTAGATAAATACTGATCAATAAAAAGCTGCCAAATGTTTAAATAACTGGCTTAGGAGTGTTGGTTTGTTTGGGTTTTTTTTTTTTTTCCTTAGGTTTGCTAGTTTTTCTGCAGCAAGAACATCCTAAGCATTTGAAATTCATCTGCAGTGACCATGCATCCAGTGTTGTCCAAAAGGAAGTGATGGAGTGATCAGAGATTTAAACTTCTTGTGCCCTGTGGCTCCTTACAAGCATCATTAAAAACAGTTTTTTTCAAACTTATCATGTGATGATGAAGCTCTGCTTTTTTTCCATCACATCTCCACACTTGCATTTCCAGGTTTGCCCACCAACAGAGAGGACCACTCACAGAAAGACAGTCCTCCATCACTGCTGGCAAAATGCTGATTCTTTCATGTCATGTAGCTTCTGTGAAACACGCCTAGGAAATAATACAGCCAGTGCCTTTAGAAATCCATATAGGAGCTTTAGTAATATGTCTAATTACAACAAATCGGCACTTAAATGACTCTCGCACACAAAACTTACTCTGCTGTAAAGCAGAGGCTTTACTGATGTACCTTTCATCTCTGCAATGACTATTTAAAGGAAATGAGGCACTAGCGCAGGGTGCCCAGAGAAGCTGTGGCTGCCCTGTCCCTGGCAGTGTTCAAGGCCAGGTTGGATGGGGCTTGGAGCAACCTCGTCTAGTGGAAGGTGTCCCTACCCATGTTAGGGGGATTGGAACTGGATGAGCTTTAAAGTCCTTTCCAACCCAAAACATTCTATGATTTTATGACAAATATATAAATGTATATATGTACACAAGCAACTAGAACCCTTCTTTTTGTGGAGTGTTTTCTTCCTACAATAATCAATGTCCTAAAGACATCATCTGCAGCATATAATAATGAGAAATGCGTAGTAGCCTTGAGGAATTGGAACTTTGCTCAAATCCTTGCTCTGCAAAGAGCATGTAGCTTACTTGCATTGCAAAATTTGTATCATACAGAATTTATTGGAGGTCAGTGACCGTAGATAGAAATTTTCTTATTAGGCAATGCTAATCAGATTGACACTGATCTAGTCAAAGATGTGAGGATCAGCTTCTGCTCTGCTTGGCAGCATGAAGCCAGCTAATCCAAGTGCCACAGATGCTGAGACATTCCTTCATATGTTATGAGCCAAGCCCCGCACACTGCCAAGTGCTTCCTCTGAAATTCATGGGAACTGGGAGTGTGTGGCACCTGGCAAGACCAAGCTTGCTGTAAAAACCCTTTGGAAAGAACAGGGTTTGCATACCAAAACCTGGTGTAGTAAACTGAGTGTGTCCCCAGTCTTGCTGTTTGCCAGCATGAACCAACATCAGGATCATGGTGTAGAAAAGCTTGTAAACCAGGGAGGGGAGTCTGCAGCCCGAGTATTTACAGATTGGAATTTCATTCATACGGCACTGATCACATGGCTCATTCTTCCATGATTTTACAATAAAATCTTGGCTAATGCGTTAGTAAAGCCTATTTTGCCCTGAGAAAGGAGGGCGTTCCCCACCATTGTTGCTGCAAAAACATCAGATTCATTGCACAACTGCTGGGAAACACACAGAAGAGCAACTACGTAGCCAGCCTGTGCCTAGACTTGGCATTGACTTTGAAAACATCACAAGAGGACTGAACTTGATTAAACCTTCACACCAAATCTAGACAGAGAATGGAAAAGGCAGATTTTCCCCCTTCCCCCTGTGAGTGCCAAATTTTTAAAGCTCGGAAGCCAAGATGCCCAAAGCCAAACATGTGCTGATGAGATGTGTACCCACATGTTGGGGAAGGTCTTCACAGCTCACCAGCACTTCAGCTTTGCAGAAGGGTAGCTCAGATATTGCTGGAGTTGTAGTAATGGTTAGGAATTACCAGGAGACAATGAGAACTCATGGCCAAGACCAATGGCAGAACAAAGAATCAAAAGGTAGAACTGCCTTGCCAAATCTTTTTGCTGATATTTTGTGGTTTTGGAGCTTATCCCTTTAGGTATTTTTCTGAAGCCAAATTCACTGGAGTTGTTATGATGAGTTTTTTAATCATTCCTGCTATAAACCTTGCTTACCTGGCAGCTAGCATCCCTTCTTACTGGTAATCCTTATCCCCAAAGTACATGAAATATGCTTTCATCTGATCTGAATGCAGACTGAGCTAAGAAGGAACCGGTAGGCCAGCGTGAGATGCAATGGAGGTTACAGGAACCTTGCATCAGTCCTACACAAACAGCGAGCTGGCTGACTGAGCCAGTGAGAAGCAACAATCAGGGCTCACTCCAGAATGTTTGGTGCACCTGGTTTGCTTGGGGTGTGACCAACCCTCTGGCACAGAGGTGCTTATGGCATTGCCACACATCCCTGGCTTCTCTTCCACCAGTGCCCACATGGGTTCCAGCATGTGCAGCCAGGCTCATAAGGCATTCAGCCTGGGACTGTCTCCTCTGGGTGCTTGGCTGGGGGGACCCTGCTCCTACAGCAGAAAGCAGATATTTCTGGGTGGTTCCTCGTGGAGTCAATGTGGATCCCCACAGTGGGCCCTATGTTACTTGAATTTTTCCATTATCTCACCTACTCCAGCCCCCATGGACTGGACAGTGAAATTTCATCTTATTCTGAAGACAGAATCACAGAATGATTTGGGTTGGAAGGGACCTTAAAGCTCATCCAATTCCAACTTCCCTGCCACGGGCAGGGACACCTTCCACTAAAGCAGCTTGCTCCAAGCCCCATCCAGCCTGGCCTTTAACACTGTCACGAATGGGGCAGCCACAGCTTCTCTGGGCAACCTGTGCCAGGGCCTCACCACCCTCACAGGGAAGAACTTCTTCCTGATATCTGATCTAAATCCCCCCTCTGTCAGTTTAAAGCCATTTCCCCTTTTTGTATCACTACACACCCTTGTAGAAAGTCCCTCTCCAGAGACATGTAACAGTCTAGCTCTCTGGGGCACTAGAAGTCAGTTTAAGTGACCTCTTCTCTCATTACACGTTTACTATCCTGTTTCAGTCTGCAGGTCCTATTCACTTCTCTGTTTGCAGATCACAGGTTTTCAGGGGAAAATTTTGCATTTTATTTTTATCACATGATGTGAAGCTTTGATCCAAAATCTATTCCCAATGAGGAAAGTGTATAAAAAGAAAGAGGCTTCTTCTGGTATGAGGAATTTACACAACACAGCCATGAACATTTTGTAACAATGGCTGGTTCAAAGGTCCTAGTGGGACATGATCCTTGCTTTGCTATGGAGACACTCAAAGTGAAAGTGCTCTTTTGAGGGCTTTTTGTAGTCCTGTATTGACTGCCAGGTGATGCAGAACTTAAATTTGGTGCCAGCTTCTAGCCCTTGGCATTAGAGATCAGTTTTGTCCCAGGAACTAAGTGTCGCTTGGTCAGGTGTTACGTGACTGGCCATGCACCACCATTTAGTTAGATGTCATGAAGCAATGGTTAAAAATAACAAATGCTTGCTGGACATTGCCCGACAGCTAGAGATGTGGTGAGCCACATCAGTTATAGTGTCCCAGTGGACAAGCTCTTCCTTGTTTGCCTTAGCTCTCAAAGATGAGACACAAACACCCATCCCAGACTATCTCTCAAGTTACTAGTGTGCTGCGTTTATATCAGTGTAGTCATCTGAGGCAAGCCCTTCTCTAGACATCCATAAAGTAGTATTGCAAGCAGGCTTTCTCTCCTCTGCACTGTCTTCAGACAGTTAATAGAGCTAATGTGTAGATATTAAGTTCAAAAAGAAGTATTTTGACAGTTTAATCTGATGGTACCCAAGTTTCTTGTGGGAATTCAGGTTTTGTTAGTAGTGGGGAGGGCCCTACTGCTCAAGCTCAATTTCTCTGTAGAAAATCCAGCTTGTCTGGTAACTCCAGATCAACTCGGCTTGTTCAGTACTACATAATGGTGCCTCAGAGAAGACATGATTTAGAGCAACCTGGTGCCTTTGGGACTGTTCAGGTACCTGGTACTGGGCTCCAGCTTTGCCACCAGACTGGTACAGATCTGTAGCTGACAGGGCACAGAGAGCCAGGAGATGCTGATGAGAAGCAGGATGCATGAACTGTTGTACAAGTGATGGACCATGTATGGGACTTGTGTTTCCCTTGCAGTTGACTGCGGGAAGTACCAGCTGAAGGAAATGTCTTGGTGGGCTATCAGATATTTTTTAGATTAAAGATTTCTGACTGACTAATGTCTGGCAAAATGTTGGCCAGAAAAATCTTATTCTGGAGCTAATACTGCCTGGCTTATAACTTGTGGTGCAGTGCAAGTGTCTCTTACAAAGCGCTCTCCAGCAGTGGCCTAAAGCCGTCAGCAGCAAAGAGGTCTGGCTTTGAAGCCTGCAACAATTTTTCTTAGCTAACTCTAACCATGATGACGTTGATGGCTCTCTCTCAGGTGGTACCAACCACATCTTCTGTCAATACACAGGTACCATGTACTTATTCAGTGTGTGTATATCAATGCACAGTGTCTGGGGAACCCAGGGCTTTACAATGGTGACCACACAGATGTCGTTAATTACAGGGAGATTGAATTGAATGGGCCCTGTGGCTGCTGGCCACGATGACAGGAAGCAGACAAGGGAGCAGGGTATGATGTGGTACACATCACCTAATAGCTAGACTAGAGCAGCTTTGGGAATGTGCCTTACTCTGTATATGGAGTATCCCCATTAGCATCTGTAAGTCCCACTGACACTCTGAACCACATTGAACAAGTCTGGAAAACAGAACAGGAACAAAAGCTTGGTCCTGCTGAAAAAACACAGCCAAACTCCCATCAGCTTCACCCTGTGACTCTCTGTACCTCAAGCCGTTCTGTGCAGATGAGCCTCTGATTGTGTTCAAAGCTTTGCTGGTTTTCTTGGGGCTGCAGATGGCTTTGAGATCTGCTGCACAGAACAGGGCTGAAGCAAGTGCTCAGAGAAAGAAGCCAACAAGCAGTGTCTCTAGCTCGGAGGGGCTGTAGCATGCTGTAGCCTGGTCCTCTGACTTTGCAGACCCTGCAGCCTTCTGAAGCCTCCCTGCCTGGGGCAGTGGGCTGGAGGGTATTAACCAGGAGTCAGGGGAAGACAGCAGCAAAGCTCAAACCTATTGCTGAACACCTCTTGAAATTCCCTGGAGCTTTCAAGGGTGACAAGCAATGTTAAACACCTGCCCCCCTCCCCAGCTTTTTTTAATGTCACTTGGTGGAAAATTAAGTATCCTCTCTAATGTGCAGTGAAAAGGTCAAAACCACTGCAATTTGGGAATATGATGCTTCCAACCAGGGCTTTCCTGAGGAAAACATTTCCCAGAATTTTTTGACGTTACCGATTCTGGAAAAGTACTGCTTGAGCAATGAATGGTGGTAGAGCAGAAGGGAAAAAATAGGAAGATGTCTCATAAGGCCACGAGATGGCAGCTGGAGTCTGGGAAGTATTTTGCAGGCACAGTATCTTCCATGGAAAAACGAGTCATTTGCCAGCCCAGTTTTAAATCGCACAAGACAAGAGTCTGCATTTGGGAATATGCACCTGCAACGCTTTGGCTTTGAACATTCAGCATGTGCGCTCAGAGCGAGTTTGCTCTGGGATATCTGATTACCCCTTTCATTTCCCAGCTCCTCTGAGCCTTCCTCGATTAGTCAGTATCAAATAAATGCTTTAACCAATGTAATCCCTGTTGATAGGAAAACAGCAGTGCATCTGGTTTAACACTGCTGTTATGATCTAGTCTGCCCCAACACCTAATTCAACAGAGATCTGTAGCCAGATGCTCTGCCCCCCTCGTGCCATGATCACTTTGGTCTGCAGTTTCTCCTGGAGCCATACTCTTTCACTCACCTCTTTAAATGGCTGACTGTTTGTGTTGTTAATTGATGATTGTGTTTCATTTCAGGATAGACCACATTTCAGCAGCAGTTTAAGCAAGCCCTAGGATGCCCTTTGCCTCAGCAATGCAATTCAGTTGGGCAGAAAAGGTCTGTCATGTGGAGCTGCTCTCACGAGTGCTGCCCTCACCAAGGGTTGGGAGATGATTCACAAGCAGAGGTGAACACCCTTCCACACAGGCAGCATGAAGCCTGAGATTTCTCAGCCTTGTTGAGGTCCTCACAGTGGCCAGAGAAATGTAAACTGGAAAGTGGAGGTTTAGGGCAGAAATGAATTATCCTGGTAGAAGAGAGGAAGGAGCATTTACATAGATGGATTTTAAGACCATAGAAGAAGCACATGTGGTGGTCAAGGTAGTAATTTGGAAGTCCTGCTGTAAAGCCATTTGGTATAGAGCCAGAGTACATGAAAAGTGTCAATGTCTTTGGCTGCTTTTCCCAGAAGTGACAGAATGCTATGCTCGATCCCCACCTTTCGCAGCTGCTCAGCGTATGCCATTGCTGCACAGGAATCCTGTCCTTTGCAGAATGGAAAATATGCTAATATTTCCATATTTCTGCCTGTGGGAGATCTTCACATGATGTGCAGATATCACTGCCCATCTTCATTCCAGCTCTGCATTTCCCTGTTGAGCACTTGTTTTCCCAGTTGGGGTGGTGATAATCATGACACAGGCTGCTGCAGCACCAAGCAAGTTCTCAGCTGAGCCAGGTAACAGCACCTGCTGCTTCCGAACCATCTTACACCCCCTCCCTCCCCCCCCCCAAAGACAAAACCAAAAGAATTTGTTTATGACTTGTGCTATTGTTGCACTCTGAGATGCTGCTTGATACAGCTGGAGCTAGAAAAAAGTGGAATGATTCACCCACAGAAATCTGCACCCAAATAGCCTGCTATCCCCCCCATGTTGCCCATGAAATCTCCTGCCAGAAGAAAACATACCTGCTCCTCCTCCCTTCACAATTTTGCTTTTGCATGCCATGAGCAGATAGTTCCTGGGAGCTGTCATGCTTCTTACAGCAGCAGGAGGGATTTCTTGGCAACTGGGAGGTGATACGAAACAGTCGCCGTGGGAATGCTGAATGGAACAAGGAGGAAATTGTTATCAGCCATGGAAAAAGGTGAAGAATCATTGCAGTGATTTCTGTGCTTCTTGGATGGTTTGGTTTGTGGGATGGAAACTACCACCTCTCTGGGTGAATTTGTTTAGCAAGCTTTCCTCTTTCTTAAGAGCGTAAGCATATTTTATAGGACAGGGGAACACAGCCAGATATGAGCTGTTATGTTCTTTTTCCCCTGACCTATCGTGAGATATTTACAAAGGTTTAGACCAAGTTAAAGCAAAGATGAATTTCTGAGCCTGCTGGTTAATATCTTGCAGCTGCTCTTCTGAGGCCTGATCCAAAGACCAGTAATGTTACCAGGCACCTTCCCTCTGACATCAGGGGGCATTAGGATGGGATTTATGCATTTGGCAGAGGTTTTCTAATAATTTATTTAAACACTGCAGAGAGCAGCAATGATTCAAGTCAAGTTGAGGGTTCAAGATTAGAGCTCTCTTGAGTGCCAAATCTTGTGGGTCTGCCTGTTGTTTGTAAGTAGGGCACTAACCTTGTGAGTGATATGGTGATATGGTCCTCATGAGAAGGGAACAATTCTTTCCCCACTCCCTCCTCATCTTCAAAGCTGTTGTATCCCTATGACATCCCCTTGCTGTACCTAGTGCTCTGTGGGCTCTCAGGAGCCAGGTAGTAGAGCTCTTATGCTGATGGATTCACACTGCTCCTGTCCCGCTGCTTTCTAAGCATTATCTATAACCAGCAAGCTAACTGTCCATGGATGCAGGCGAACATCTTCTACAGATGATTCACCTGTTGAATATGATGCATTTGGTCTGTGAGTCTCAATATGAAACTGGTTCTGCAACCAGGAGTTAGGATACCAGTTGATGCACCTTGCAGAAGAAAGCTGCCTGTTGTTTGTAAGTAGGGCACTAACCTTGTGAGTGATATGGTGATATGGTCCTCATGAGAAGGGAACAATTCTTTCCCCACTCCCTCCTCATCTTCAAAGCTGTTGTATCCCTATGACATCCCCTTGCTGTACCTAGTGCTCTGTGGGCTCTCAGGAGCCAGGTAGTAGAGCTCTTATGCTGATGGATTCACACTGCTCCTGTCCCGCTGCTTTCTAAGCATTATCTATAACCAGCAAGCTAACTGTCCATGGATGCAGGCGAACATCTTCTACAGATGATTCACCTGTTGAATATGATGCATTTGGTCTGTGAGTCTCAATATGAAACTGGTTCTGCAACCAGGAGTTAGGATACCAGTTGATGCACCTTGCAGAAGAAAGAGGGAAATAAAAGAACAGGAAAGCAGTCTTATAAATCACATTAGGGATGGTGAACTGCAAAGCTTGAAACCACAAGGTAGTTAAGGAAGCAAAGCAGAAGCAAAGGATTCAATGGACAGGAGGTAATGGAAGTTCAGGTTAGGTGAAAATTAAAAGAGACATTGAGAAAAGTTAACCGATGTCATCTCTTGGTCATTGTAGAGGGCAGTATCTCCCTGAGGTACAGCTGTTTGCAGGCTGCAGTGGTGTCCCTGGGAATGCGGCTCTACTGCTCACTGGGCAGTGCCTGCTATGCAGTGGAAGGCTGGAGAAGGAGTGGGCCATCATACAAATGTTCTAAGGCTTTTGGGTCCCCTACAGCATCCCCTAAGTCTCCATCCCCTGCTGTTCTGTACAATGCAGACATGCATGGTGACTCATGCATGTATTGGTCACAGCCGTGCACATAGATGTGGGCTTACAGATGCAGAGGGAGTTCTGAGCGCAGCAAAACTGGCCCAGCTCTGCTGCCACAGTGGGAAGAGGTGTTGGCTGTAACGTCTCAGTTATACCCCTTGCTGATATGCCCCCCAGTTATGCCCCCCTTCCTCAGGAACTACTGACTAAAAACCACTGTAAAAAGAGAATGAGGCATGGGACATTAACTGTCTGAATACAGAGAAGACCCAGTGTGAGGCTGCTGGAGTTCTTTTTGCCTTCCTGTCCTGGTAGGACTTCAGCTGACAGTATGCGAGCAAGCATGAACCTGGTGCAGAACTACTTGTATCCCTCACAGAGACACCACATGAACCCCTTTCTCCCCATGCAAAACTGCAGCAACTGAGTTGAGCATGAATCTGGCAAACCAGTGGGTGAAAGACTTGGAAGACCTCATGGGTTTGAGACCCTTGGGCATGCAAAGAGCTGCTCCTCCATGCAATGTGCTTTCTTGAAGCTGTTGGGGCAGTCGAGTCAGTTTCTTGTTGGGATGCTGCTTCTGCAGCCTGGCTAAGGGAAGCACTTGCACAACTGCCAGCCCATCCCTTGGCTCAGCACACAAAAGCTGGGCTGCTATGGGTCCTGCCTCAGCAGAGGCAGGCTTGCAGCTGTGCCCCAGTTGTGTGGAGGCATCAGGATCATAAACAGAGCTGAAAACTGGGACATCCCTGAGGGTTTGTTTCTATAGTCATCCACAGCCATAAGTGCCAGGGCTGTGATTTCTAAATTACAGCCTGCAGATTTCTTTCTGGCTAATGACCGGGCCCTTTTCTCATCACACTCTTTCAGTTTCACAGTGTCTTTTCACTAATTCCTGCTCGCAACACAGGATAAGTGTGTAGACCCAGGGTCTGCAATGAGAAGGGGTATGTGGCCCAAAGCAAGAGGTAGCTGGAAGCTGGAGGGGCAAATGGACCCATTCCCAGCCTCCCTGGGAAACTGGTATCAGTCAATTTCTTGTCTGAAGATGTGCTTTTTGGTGCTGCTTCCTCATCTCTTTCCAGCAGCAATAAGTAGAAAGATAAATCAGTATTTTCCCAGCAGTGCCCATAGCCGGATGAGGTTCCCAGTGTGGAAATGGCACCTGCTTCATGTTCCCTTCAGCCACCGGAGGAGAGTGCACTCCTGCCATCTCATGGATGTCTTGGAGAAGAAGGAGGAATTTCTTAACAGGAAGAGGGGATTAGGATGAATTTTTCTTCAAATCTATTTCAACAGTTGAGAATTTAGCTAAGTATTAAATAGATTTTTTCTTTTCTCCTTTATGCAGGCTTTTGATTATGCAGTTTTTGTAATGAACTCAATGTGGTTGTTTCCGATTTGGCCCTGTAGCATCTGGCAGGGAGCCTCTGTCTGAATGCGAGTCTTGCTGCATCCAGATTTGATTCCTTTTCCTTGGCACGGCTTCCCCTCCTGCTGATGGAAGCTTTAAAGAAAAAGAAAAAAAACCACCATGACATCTGAAACACTGCCAAAAAGCATCAACATGCTTTCTGGCTGCCATCTATTGTGCAATGCAAACCTCCTAAGATTTAATATTTCTAAAACTGCGGTGCACCTGCTTGCAAGAAAAACTACCTTGTCACATGATGACATGTTTTGTTAAATAACTTTTTTATTATTATTATTTATTAGCTTCAGAAAGTGGGTTTCCTCCCTTTCTCCCATTTTTTTCCCTCCTCCACCCCAAGATTTCTTCATGAAAAAATACTTTCCCCCTAGAGCTGTAATCTGGAATTATGTGATGCATTTCCCATCCTCTGGTTTTGACAGATCTTTGTCTTCTCTCTATGGTGAGAGCTTTGATGATGGGGTGCATTTAGTTGTGTCCTAAAGGTGCTGCTGCTCACTATACCCAACCACCAGATAAACCCCAGCTTGGCCCATCTGGGAGATTGCCAGCTCCTGCAAGGTCACGTTGGTTCAACCAGCTCTTCACTACTCACCACCAGACTGAAGAGGGCTCTGCTGTCTGGCCGAAGCAAGCTCTCCCGCCTGCCACAAAGGAAGGTTCCTTCTTGTTTGGTTTTTTGATGTTGTTTTTCAAGGTAGATTTCAGCTCCACAGGTGCTTTGCTGGGGTGGGAACTTGAGACAGAGCTGGATGTCGCAGGCATCAGGTGATGTGATGGCTCAGGTGGGCCAGGAGAGCTTGGCGTGGAGAAGTCTCCTGAGAAACAAATGGGATCCCTTCATTTCGCTCCCACCTGGTAGATCAAAGTATTGCTCAGTGATAACGTCTACTAAGTCACCTTCCAGGTGTCACAGAGATAAGGCGCTTTGCTCAGGTTACACTACCTGTCACTAGCGCTTGCTGTCACTAAAGCAAGTACAAACAACGTGTGCTCGCTTCAGGGATTGCTCCTGAAAGACCTTTCTCAAGTTTTCAGAGGGGTGGCAGCATGGTCTCACCTCCATCTCCCTTTGTCTGGTTGTTTCTCGAGCCCCTTCATGCTTCTTCTGCCCTCAGAAGGTAACACAGGGCCTGGAGTTCTCCATAAATAACCCAAAAGCTATGTTGTTTTGCTTCACTCAGTATCTGGCAGCCTGTCCAATGGGTGAGCTGGGACCCCAGAGTCTGCTGAGCTACAGCACTTAGGGATCTCCCTTACCTTTATGGTCACTGTTTTTTTCCATTGCCTTTGCTGTTGCACAATGGCAACAAGCAGAAAACCTCTGGGGGACAAATACAACCACTTTTCTCACATGTTTGGGCGCTTTCTGGAATGTTTAAACAGTCTGTGGAGCCCATGGTGGGAGACTGTTAGGGGAGTGTAGGAGCTCTGGGCACCTGGCCTTTGGATACCAAGCTCCTGGCTTACCCTGGCCTGTCAGCTCCTTCTTCCCACAACCCACAAACTGCTTTTGATTCTCCACAGCTAGAAAGGTGAAAGTGCTTGTTCAGGTTTCTTCCCCTCTCTGGCTCCCTGGCTTTTGGGAGAAGGATCATGGGGAGCTTTTAGGGTGGATGACTGTAGCTGCTCTATCTGAAAATAAAAAAGTTCCCTGTTGCTCTGAGGTGTTCCAGGGAGAGAATCTCAGCCGCTGAATGTGGGTGACTGTGTGGTCCTTTGGATGGGTCGAAAATAACAGCCTTTCCTGCACTCATTTTAGAGGTGAGGGGCTGAGACACAGAAGGATGAGGAGACTTGCCCAAAGCCCTGCAAGGACTCAGCAGCAAAATTTGGTGCTACTTCAGTTCCTTTGGGTAGGTGTTAACAGCTTTCAGTGTATGATCTGTAGCAGCAAACTCAGGAAAGGAATTCATGCTGCTGCTTTAAGGCCTATGTCTGCGTTACTGGCCCCTGTGATATTTAATTAGAAGAGGGGGACACAGGAAACCTCTTCCTTGCTCTTTGCTGTGAGCTGTCATAGGAGCGGGTGGCAGCTTGCGGTGACAGACAGATGCACCAGGCTACCAAACCACCTGGTGCTCTCAGCAGCTGCTGAATAAATGGAGACCCTTGCAGAGTTTGTCAATATTTATCCTTGCTGCATATAGCAGATGAGTGCTGCCTAATTACAGGCTGTACCACCACAGACAGGCAGGCTCTGGTTGTGCAGAGCAGGGCTTGCCAAGAGTCCTCATTGATGTCGCCTTCATCAGCTGTGCTTGCTAGTAAATCAGCCACTTCAGCTCAGTGTTTGCCTCTGTAGTGGGGCTGGGAATTATCTCAAATTGTTGCATCCGTTCTCAAGCAATCCAGAACAGTGTGGTGATACACAGATCACTGTAGGAGGCTGTAACTTAGACTGCAGCGGTCTGAAAACCACACTGAGCCTCTGGAGAAATGCACCTTATCGTTGCTGATGAGGCCATTTCTTTGAGCTGGCCATATTCTCTTCCATAGGCGGAAGCTGTCCATTTTTGCCCCAGACCAGCCCTTCCCATTCTCTACTCCATAAAAGTGGAAAAGCTCTGCGTAAGTCCATGCTCAAAGCGTGGCTGTTTGGTTTAAATAAGGGGTCTGGAGATAATGTATGCCCAGACACAGCACCCGCTTTCCCCATGACCAACTTTTGTCCCCCTCAAAAAGAGCTCCCTATTTCTCCCTTCCCTCCAGTTGTGGAGAGCATGTTCTGCTGCTGCTTGGGGTGGTGGAATGTGGTGGATGCTCTCTCTTGCGATTCCATGGGTGTAAGCCTGACTCCTCTCTGTGTGCTTGTTGGTCCTGAATCAGTGCCTTCAAATGACAGTGAGCAAAAGGGAAGATCTCCCCTCCTGCCTTTTCTATCCTGCACTTGGGTAGACACAACATTGCCCTTCATTTGCCACAGAACAACACAGGTCCCAGTTCCCGTATTGTGAAGACCTCTGCCATAAATCAGGCTGATAGGTTTATTCTCTACGTAATGGGAAATTATGACAAATGCAGCTGTATAATCTAGTTAGTAACTCACCATAATGACTGCTTCTGGGGTGATTTATGGGTTTTGTCATACGTGAGCTTTCAGAACATTAGAGATTACATTTTTCACACTTTATGTTGGAATCTCAGTTTGTTAGACTTCACTGCAGCATTAATCACTTGCAGTACAACCCTGAACTTCACAAATGTATCAGATCAGCATGAAAAAGGCAGAGAAAACAAGAACTGTTGTGAATTAATGAGCCGGGTAACACATGTCTCACAACCAGTGATGAAACAACCTGTGTTCTTCTTCAAGCCACAATCCAAAGTCCTGAAGTCTGTGATTTCTTTTCATGTAACACAAGCAGCAGCAGCAAAGAACTGAAATACCACAGCCAGGCTTGAAACCTGAAAGGTCTGCAAGGCTGAGTCTGTTCTAATTAATGTTAAAATGATGTGTGAATCTGTCCCAAGTGTTCAAATAAAGAAGATTGATTCCCAGTTCTAATATGGCTTATAAGCAAAACACTAGGATTATATAGGAGAAATGCATGTATTGTGAAACAACCGATAAATCAGAGACAGTTCCAAGGTCTACTGTGAAGGTCTGGGAAACATTCTGAGTTGCCATCTATGGAGTTTGGTGCAGGATAAACTGGACCAAAAGGCCATCATGACCCAAATTGCTTTGGTTTATGCCATGTTTTTTTTGCAAGAGGCCTTTTCAGATAACACTTTGTAGCACTTCAGGAAATATGTTGAAAAGTTCCTTGTCACCACAATCCATCAGAAACAAGCAGAAGGCGAAGGCTGGGAGTGATGCAGGACGTGGGCAGAGGGAAGGCCTGTTTTGGGGTAAATCAGCTTGGTTCAGCGAGGGGACTCATACCCCAGCTCAAACCATGGCTGGCAATGTACTGATGGGCAGTAGCATCAGCTGACTCTGGTTTTTGGGGAGTGGGTAAGATGATCTGCAGGTCATGAGGAGTATCTCTGTTCCCAGAGCACCTGGAGAGCTGCAGACACTGATAACTGATAACAACACTGGCCAGGGAGCTGACCTAGTGTTGATGAACTAGCCCTGGTGTTTCCTTTCTACTGCTGCTTTCTGCTGAAGATAACAACAGCCTGTTACCAAGCTCTTCTTGCTGAGGCAATAAATGGCTGGTGAGATTCGGTGCTGTATATCCCTAGTTTTGCCTGCACTTCTGTGCTCAGTGCCAGGAATGACTGGGCCAGAATGGAGGGATTTGGGATCTCAGAGCTGGAGCTGATATGGACAGCCAGGCAGAACAGCTGGAAGTGTCACAAGCCCCCTCCCAAAATACAGCCCTGCTCTGCTAATGCAAGAAAGGGATACTGAGCTCCATTGTGAATGTACTGAGATGAGCGGAATGACACAGTGCAGTAGGAGAGGTCTTGCCTTGGGCTGAGCTTCTTTGGACACTCAGGGAGCACCTCAGGCACAAACCTTTGCATCTTCTGTGAGACACGTCTGCTTTCCTAAACTCTCTTCTTCTCCAGGGGTGCTTCAGGCATGGAGCCACACAGTCCTTCATTCCTCCATAAAACTTCTAACCCCATTGTAGTTCCTGGTAACCTTCCATGCAACTCTGTAGTCACTGGGATGCTCACAGTGTTGACATCATCCTAAACCTGTAGAGAATGGTACTTGCTGGAGTTTATCCACTGAAGTTTTTCCACTTCACTTTTTCATATTTGCCACATTGACCACTTAAACCTGAATGGCTGAATAATCTCCAAAGCCTTGATTTGTTTCCTTACTTGCTTTACTCTATTGCCACCACAAGACGCAGCAGGACACAAGTGATCCCTCCCGTCCTGCCTATATGCCCTTGGCTGCCTGCTTGCCCTGCTCCTCTTCAGGCAACTCAAACCCATACACTTCTTCACAGGCAGCACTGACTTGCACCCAAGCTGGCGAGGCCTCCTGCAAAGCTGAATTACAGCTGCTCAGAACAGCATCAGTGCCTGAAGCTGGGAATGGGAGCATCAAACTTGTGGAAAAAGTCTTTCCCAGTCTGTATTAAGCTGAAGATGGAAACGCAGGAGCACATTTTTATCTCCTTTTGTGTTAAAATCAAAATGATGTGTACAAAAAAAGATGTTTTTACTTGACAAGAAAGATCTGGCCATGGTGTATGTCACCTTCTGCTGCTGCTCAGTGAAGGACCTGAGGCCTCTGACCTCCAAATCTCCAAAAGAAGATTCAACCACATTTATATCTAATTGCAGATGCCACACTCTGGCAATAGGTAATGTTTCATATTTCTCATGCAATGGGTGTCCTGCACCACCCAAAAAAGGTGAATTAAAAATGCTAATAAAATAAACAAGAAAGATTCTTTGTATTCCTCAAAATAACAACAACAACAGAAAGTCTCTGGTTTAATGAAGGATGGAGTCTGGTTTAATGAAGGACAGAGTCCATTGCTCCTGACAAGAACGATTCATAGTTGGGGCTGTTTTAGAGGATGTTTCTATTGAGAGGCCATACTTCACACCTATTGATGGTTTTTCACACGTCCACATTTCCACAGATAACTGTCCATGCCCAGACCAATAAGATGTCATAAACTCAGCCCGCCAAAGAAGCACTGTGGTTAGGTGGGGTCTGGCCAGTTTTCAGGACACCTACCAATCTCAGGAGCTTCATTTTACATCTTCTCCCAGCAAAGACCCAAGACCACAACATCCATAGGTCAGCACCTCACTGGTGCCTATCCCTCTGCACAGTACTTGGCAGGGACTGAATAAGGTCCTGAACCACCTCAGCCCTTCTCTGTCTGCACCAGCTGTACCATGTCAAAACCACAGTCAAATCCCAGGCTCAACCTACAGGATGTGGGAGAGATTGTAGCTTTGATGATCACAAGCACACAATGGGCAGTTACCTGTCCTCAGAGAGGCTGTAGGCTTTGCATCTGGAAGTGACCTGTGGATGAAGCATGCAAAAAAACTCGCAAGAAACGGGCACAAGAGAAAACCCCAAAAAGCACCTTGCAGCATCAGACCTTTAGGTCAAAGCAGTGCGGCAAGGAACAAATCCAGTCTCAGAGCTTCTCAACCTGTGCCCCATTGGTCCTCAGGAGGACAGTCAGGGCAAGGATGGGGAGTGGGAGATGATCTCTGTGTGCTGCTCTGGCTGCTGCTGGTGCAGGCAGCTGTGTATGCACCTCCACAGCTCTCCCTCAGTGGCAGGATCCCACCAGACTTGCAGTACTCTGGCACAGGCAGGGAGGCCCAGGCTGCTTTGGGCAGCTGCCTGGTTTGCCTGTGCCTCAAGCAGGCGTGGCTGGATGCTCTCAGCTCCGATGTGGTCCAGAGGAGAGAAAACAAGAGGCATTCCTGCCGTGTGAGGGGGAGCGCAAGGGAGCAGAGCTGTCACACAGTGCTGTACGTCATATCCCGCTGACAGATACTGGCTGCAGCAAACAGGCTGTAAAACAAAAATAGCCCCTTCCCGCACACATGAAATAAACAGTTGGGAAGGCATGTGTGCACCCGAATCTCCACATCCTGAGCTGTGAGGTGCCCAGCAGAGATGCTTAGCGCTGGGAAGGGGGGTTCACCTGCCCACTCCCCAGGAGTGGGGTGGATGTGGCATGGCTGGTGCAAAGGTGCCAGCCTGGCCTGATCCTACATCTCTATACTTCATGTCCCAGCCCAGTGTAGGCCAGCTCTTGTTCTGCAGTATCATGTGCATCTCCCATCTTCCACCAGCTCTGAGGACTGTACCTATTATCTCTGACAGCTCCTCCTCCTGGAAGGTGTTGCTTATAAGCCCCATGCAGTGATTTACCTCTGTTTTCCATGCAGGACAGAGCAAAATGTCCCCATTAGGCTTGCTGGCATCTTGCTGTTGCTCTACTGAAAGCCTATTTCTCCCCGGCTTTTCCCATTCACCTTTCTTAGGGAAAACTGTCTTTTATTTCCATCTAGGGAAAATGGAGACCACTCCCTATCCCCAGCACTGAACACTGGGAAGTTGAATGCAGGTGGTAACCTAATGGCATTAAAATTGCTTTCTCCCCATGCTCATGGCTCCACATCTCCTTCTGCTCACAGCCAAGGGGAGCTGGATTTCCTCCTGGGGAGCAGTGCACATAGAGAGGAAAATTGGGGGTGAACTGGTGAAAAGGCTGGGTTGGAGCTCAAAGTCGATGAATCTGCTCAGAGGTCAAGGAACTGCCGCTTTTGCCAGCACAAAAGAGCCCAGATGTTTTTCAATTTACACAGGCAATCTTGCCAAATGCAGGTTACCACTATTGAACTGTATGTCTGCAATGGTAAGGACCCCCTCTTTGCAAAGTCCCTGGCATAAAATACATGCTGTGAAATGGGAGGTCAGAGTGCTGAAGTGATTTAAGATCCCTTGCTCCGACTGAAGGATTTTGAAGGGGTCTTCGTGTTCATTATGTTTCTGGGTCCTAATATCAATGAGAGAATTAAATCATTATATTAAAACATCAAAACACTAATGCTTTGTTTTCATTGGCATGAACCAAAATGATCTAACTCAAAAGCCATGAAATATCAGCCTTTTTTTTTTTTTTTTTTTGCCGATGAATAATAAGATCTCTGGCTGCTTGCGATAGTAAATTTAATAATGTCAGTGATTTGAAAGGTTTGAGCCTTAAACGTGAAGAAATGTGTTTTACCCCCTCCACCCTCTGCCTTTTTCTCCCCCCCTTCTACTACTGTCAGGAAGTTTTGTGGTAAATAAGCCAAAATGCATAGATTAGAGCCCATCGGTCTCATATACCAGGTGAGTGCCAAACTCCATATACCCGCTGCAAACCTCCATCTCCCAGGTGGTCTGAATTTGCTTATAGCTGGGTCCTGTAAGCAGATTTAATATTTCATAAGCACTGCTCCATCTCATGCCTATATTATTGACACCACATGGAAGTCAGGAAATTGGTTCTTTCTGGGAACAGTTTGCAGAAATATGCAGCCTGTCAGCTCCTTTCTCATGGGGTGCATTAACAGAGGGGCTCGCAATTACAAGTAATGAACCTTCTCCAGATGTCTGCAGTGACTCAGCTCCAACTTTATCTTCGACGTATGAGATGGACTTGACAAGATGGATTATTTGTGGATATAATATAATAACTTTGTGAAATGTGGAATTCCCAATTATTGCAAGGCAGGCAAAGTATTCGGTAGGAGAGGGAATGCCAAGATTTATCCACTGGATAAACAACAACAACCAAAAGGGAAATAAGCTGTGCCATGTCCCCCTCTTGAAACTACAAATGTTCCCATGCTGTTTTAATTCTTCCTCTTTACAATACCGTTTATGTTACACACATTAAAGTTAAGTCATGTCTTTAATAAGATGGAAACTGGAAGTGAGATTTTGAAGGAAAAGGAGCTTGGCGTCCTAAATTTACTCTGCGCTTGGAGAGCACAGAAAAACAACAGAAAGGATGGGATATACCAAAGAAAGCAATTTTAATTGTCATCTTCCATGGAAAATTGAATCCAGTCATTCCCCACTGCTGTGAGTGCCAACGTACTGGGCTATATATGGCTGGGTGCTTATTTTAGCAATTCAGCTGTACAGAAAAAGTGTAACCAAAGTGAAATTTATCGGGTAAAGTTCTGACTGCAAATGATGCATATGGTTTCTTGGGTTATAAATTTTAAAATGGGTGTTTCAAGGCCAGCATCAAATAATTGGTACTAATCTGTTTCACTTTGGGTTTGATTAAGAGTGATAATTTCATGCTAATGCCCTCCGAAGGCATACTTGTCAGACATGGATAAAGAGATGCTGAATTATCTTTCTTTTAAATCACAAGTCTCCTGGTACCCAAGTGGTAAGACTGGGGTCTCCTTGGGGAAGTATTTGTATATCTTTCTGGGCTGAGCTGCAGGTTTGTTTGATGTGGATCTTCAAGATAAAATTACTGCACTCCAGATGTTACAGTTTAAATGTTTGTACATAGGGATTTCCTTGGTTGTTGAAGAGAGGAGACTCAAAACAGACTCTATCATTCATGCATCTATTTCTAGCACATGTTTTGCTATGTTTGAGGAGGCGAATGTCAAGAGAAGCTTTTATAAACAGGCCTTTCTTTCTCAGAGCACAGTTTGTTTACCAGGTAATGTGCAGAGCAGGCTTCTTCAGTGCTTACAGCAAACTGCTGATTTAAACTATCACGCCTCTCCCACCAGCTCCAAAAATCTTCTTTTCTTGTCAGTATGAGAAAACAAAGGGAGAAATTCTGCTCCCTATGTGTTGCTTGAGATCTGCTCTGCCTGCACACTCATAAGCTGCCATTGCAGCTTCTGCAGCGGCTTTTGTCCAGGTGTGGGGAAGGCTGAGCTCTGGGAATGCTGGATCTTGCCTGGCCCTGGGTTGTGTTCATCTGAAAAACCGTGCTTCTATCCCTGCTACACCCCGGCTCTTTGCTCCTCTCAGGATTTCCTTGTGCTCTCCCCTTGCCCTGCCATCCCTGTGCTATGTGCTGCATGTCACTGGGGTGATATGGGGACCTGGATGGGAATGGGTGCAGCTGTGTATGCGTTTGCTGGCTGCACCCCTGCGTTGGCATCAGTCTTAGCATTGCGAAGTGAAACACAGGCAGGACATCAGATGTAAAAATGCCAAACATCATGCCATCAGCCAGCTGATAGGAGGAACCAACAGACATTAAGTGTTTCTCTACAAGAAGAGTTCACTCAATATCAGGCCTGCACTGTTGACACTTTTTTGGGGAAGTAGTACCTATTTGGGAAGGAGCAGAGGTCTTCCCCATGCATTTTTGTGCCAGGGAAGAGCCAGCGGTGCTGTTTACTTACCTCAACTCTTCATGGGTGTCCTCAGCAATCTGAGACAGAAACATGTCTCAGAGCAGCAGCAAGCATGTGTGGAGATGCAAATCCCTTCAAAGGGAAAAACGGCACATCAGTGTGGTTGATAATAATCAAAAGGAAAAGCCAGCCCTTTGTAAATAAGAAAAAAAAAAGCCCACTGCAGGATGGGATCTAACCTGACACCAGTTTTGGTGGCATTGCATGTAGCAGTGGGGGAGCAGGGCTGGGATTCCTCTCTTGGACATCTGTAGAAGTCAATGATGTAGAAGGGGTTGTTCTGCTCATGTGAAGACCAAAGGAGATGGGGGCTAGCTCAGCAATTGTTATTCTCACCTGGTCATTTGCGGTGGCTTTGATGTCCCAGGTGATGGCTTTGTCAGCATGGAGATGCAGAGGAGGGGTTTAGTTCTTCACTTCCATGTATCTACAAGCCCTGCTTTTGATAATAATTCAGAAATCTGGGGAAGAATAGACAGCCCTAGTAACAGCTGGGAAGAAGCAGGGGGATGAGGAACAAGGTGGTGGAAAGGAGACCTGCCCTGAAGTCGGTCCTAATCCTCTGTGCCCCCCAGTAAGGTGTGGAAGGGTCTGTAAAGCCCCATTTGAGGTGAAAGCAGAAAGCAATCACACTTCTCCCCATCTTCCTATGAAAGAGAGAAGGCGTCCGCGTGTGAGCACCACATGGAGCTCCGAAACACATCCCTGAAGCAACACGCTCGCCTCTCCCTCCCTCTCCATGCACACAGACAGGCAGCTCCGAGCCAGCACCAGCGGCCACAGACGAGGTGAGCCTGCTGCGTGCAGCCACCTGCACGCGGTACACGCTGCGACTTTCAGCCAGAGCATCTGGGGCTCAGGCTGCCTCTTTCCGGGCACCTCATTCCTCTCCATCTATGGTGGTGGTCCCAGATGAGCCTGCGGCTCTGCGGCACAGCATCTGCCGGCGAGCAGGACCCGCGCTGCTGGCCCCAGGGTGCAAGCGGGCGGCCTCGTCGGATGTTTCCCAAGCGGCTCAAGGCGTTTGTAGTGAGAAAGGAATGTTCTTCCTGTCCCGCCCCATCCCCTTTCAAAGCCCTGCATTTCCCAGCCGGCCATATGACTGCCTTCCCAATATATTCTTCCCTTCAGCTGTATTTTAACTTTTTTAGGGTTATTGCTAGCCTGCAGTAATATAGGCAACCTTTATGCTTGGGAGAAATATTTCCCTGCAAAACCCCATGGAGGAGAGCTCACCTCCTGCCATGTTGCCCAGATGAGGGGTTCACCTGCACATCTCATGCAGACACATCTGTGGTGTTTTTGAAAACAGCCTTTGGTTCATCCTCACTCAGGCAGGTCCAGGTGGGCTTTCATATTGCCATTTCCCACTGAGGTGGCAAGAAATCTGGTGGCTTGATAGTCTCCTCAATGGTGCTGCAAACTAAACACAGCAGTCTTCATCCTGAGGAGGAAGGAAAGTCAAGACTGATTTTGTTCTTACTGTTATGAAAGCTTGCACCTTTTGTCTTTGCAGGCAGGAGAAGACGTGCATCATCCAGTGAAGGGGACAGCATGGAAGGCAAGGAAAGCAGCTACGTGCTGATGACTGTACTCTGCAAGGTGATCTCGTATGCACCATGACAACCATCTCCAGTCCTAGCAAGCCAGTGCCTGGAGAGCTGGTCTGGCCATTGCTATATGCTCCTGGAGTTTGGAGGCTTGTTGCAGTGCTACGGATGTCAAGTCCTGGCTGTACAGAGGATGTCTTGATAAACTGAAGGCCTGAGGAGGGTAACAAAGGCCAACAAAGAAGAAATAAAAAGCATAAGGAGCGCTGTGGCTCAGAGACATGAGCTTTCCAAAGCAGGGCAAAGAAAGCTTATTGATGCTGCGGGATCTTAGACTTACCTGTGGATGATAGCAATATGCACTTTTGTTTGGTCTAATTCCACCTTCTGCTTTCAGCTTGTGATGATTTTTAAGGCAAATACATGCAAGAAACTGAGCAGCATTTCTGCTGTTCTGCACAGGCTCCCTCAAAGTGCTGTATACAACATCACCCTGCAGTTCTCAGTAGTGCGGTTTCGGGTGCAGAAATGTTTGGTGTGTGCAAATGCTGACAAAAACAGTGGGAAAGTCACAGTTTAAACTTCAGAAACTTGAAAGCTCTGTTTTACAGTGGTTATGGTGACCTTACATGTGTGAGAGAATGGAGATTTGAACCTCTTCACAGTATCTGCTCTAATGTGACTGCGGTTCCCCAGATAGCAAGATCTTCCCTGAGAGGTTCCCCCAGGGTGAGACATTCTCAGCCTGCAGCCAAGGGCAGGGGTTGTATTTAAACTGGAGGTTGAGGAGCAGACTCATTCAGCCACCCTGTGTGCATGAAAAGCAGCTTTGCTGCAGACCTCCGTGACTGATTTTTCAGCAGCTACACGTGGCCATGCAGTTGCTGGATGTGTTTTTTTGACCACCCCACCCAGAGTACTTGTCTCAAATGATGCTCTTGGGGCAATTTGCATGACGGCTGCGAGTTCTTTGCTTGATGGCAGGAAGACTGAGCGACAAAGTCATCTGGTGGATGTTCAGGGTGAGCCTTGAGAGCGAAGTCCTTGGGAACACACACAAAGATGGTGCCTGCCAGCAAAAACCGTGGGTTTTTTCGGATGGGAAGACCTGTCTCAGGAATGCCTCATTCCCATAACTTGAGCACTGCCCCTGAATCAGACCCAGCATGCACTAGAGCCAGAGTGAGTACTTTGAAGAGAAAAGACTTTGCATCACCTCCCAAAGCACATATAAAGAATTGCCCGGGATATATACCCCTCCTGGCTCCATCCATACCAACTGCTCAGTCACTCCAGGCACTGCCACTTCTTACCTTGGGCAAGAATGGCTGTCTGCAGCTTGTAGGTCCCAAAGATGGCAGTCCTTGACTCCATAGCTTGGTCCATAGTTTGGTTTTCTCCACTGGGTGGATGATTTGGTTCACTTCTGAGGTGCAAACTAGCAAATATACAGAATGGAAAGCAGAAAAGCAAAACTGGTTTTGGGGTAAGATCAGCTGGGGAGCAATGAGGTGGAAAAATGGGGAAAATAGGGGGGAAAAGCATCCTGGCAATATAAACGTAGTTTTTAGGGCTATGAACCAGCCTGGAACAAACAGGTACAATTGTTTTTCTCTGGGTTAAAAGGATCTGTGCCACTTCAAGTAGGGTAAAATAACTGCCCATGGTTGCGTGAGCTCCCTTGCAGCACAGCACTGTGCAGCTCTCCCTTTAAGCCATCAGCATGGGAGACCAAGACCACGAAGGATGGTCCTAGGTGGCTGCGTGGCTCTTGTCGCTGTCCTTGGTCAGCCAGCGGTCACCTTTGTTCCCTGTCATGTGGCACTGGTGGAGCAGACCTCGGCACAGCCGCACAGCCGGAGCAGCAGGACTCCCACTGTCCTGTCCCAGAACACTTTGTCCTTGGATGCTGCTCGCGGTGCGGCTGCGAGGACAAAGACCTACGAGCCAACATAAATCATTGTTTGAAGTCTGCAATGACAACATGGAGAAACATTAATGGGATCGTTTAATAAAATCCACATTGTTTCCATCGGGAAGCTGTATAAACAGCACTATCAGGGGCTGCCTAAGCCAGCCCTTGAAGGCTGCGAGTGCGTGCTGTTCGGCTCATGCTCATTGCATGTGGAAGGAGACAGGGCGCTGGATCGAACGATTGATTAATCAAATAGTAGTTTGGCTCTGGGGCAGCTTACATGGGAACCAGGATGCTGCACTACACACCTTTCCCTTAGCAGCAAGCTGGCCACGTCCTCCTCAAGCCCAGCTGTAGGTGAGGAATGCACGGAAGAATGTGTGACGCCTCTTGATTGCATTTACCTTCTCATCCAGCCAGCACCCATGGGTCCCCCCTGCAGCTGGTCCTGGCTGAGAGATCGTTTCCACAGCTCTTGCTGGGAAAATCATCTCAGTTAATCATTGCCACCTTTATCTCTTCCTGTCCACTGTTGCTTAGTGACTGTGAACCTCCTGTCCCAACATGCCATGCTTGGAGTAAGGCTGAGTGTGGATATGTTCATGCATTTTGGCCTTGAGCCTGTGCCTAAATTCATTTCAGCTTAATTAATCTGATGATGAGATGTATAATGATCTAGGGGGATCAAGGAGTTCTCAAAGTATCATCCAGGACAATGGACTCACCTTACTGCCAAAATTCCCTTCAGGAACATTTTTTCAGTGCACGATGCACACATTTGAGCAAGGTTCTTGCTGGAGGTTTTGCTGATGCTGATGTCTTGACTACTGCTGTGATGGAGAGTGTTTTCCCATAGAGAAGCAGAGGATCACAGGCTGGAGAAAGCATGGGCTGTCTTATCCACATTTTGCAAAGGGACAATGTATTTTCCTGCATTGGCTCAGGGCACTTGAGGACTGCTTTGATTTTTCTGGTACTTTAAGGAACTGAAGATCTGAACTTGGTTTCTCTGATCAAAGCCTAAAGATGGGCAGTGCTGCCAGCTCACAGGATTTTATTGCAAGCTCTGTGGTATTTCTTAAATGCTAGTTATTGAATTCATGTGACTAAGTGAGAATGTCAGTGTTAAAGTTTTTTCAAGCGAGGTGTGAAACCTGGGATCACCTGCAAGACTCAGAAAATCTGAAGAACAAAAAATGTGCTTTTACAAAATATTGGGGTTTGAGAGAGTTTCATGGTTTTGGGGAGCTGGGCTTGATTTTAAACATGGTTGTTTATGCTGAGAAAGTGCAATTTTAGTAGCAAAGTAACATTTATAGGGATAGCCTGTTTATAGGGACCATGGTGAAGAAAGAGCATGAAAAGCTGTCCCTAAGAAGTGAGGCCCTGACAGGTTTTTCCTGCCTTGAACTTGTCTCCTACCACGCAACATGGGTTCATCTCTCCTGTAGAATAATAGGCCACCCCAAACCCATGGCACTGCACCAAGCCTGGGTGCCCTCTGCGGCACACCTCCTCTGCTTCTGGACATGGACCAGCATCCATGAAGGTCTGGCTGCATCTCATGATGTTTTAGGTGCCTCCAGATGATCCACTTCTGTCAGGCTCCCTATGGAGTTGGTGAGCAGAAATAGGTACTCCCAGGGCCCCATTCACCCATCATTTTCTGCAGCAAAAGGGGAAAAGGGCACCTTTGGTTTTCCGATTTCTCTCTGATAGTTATAAAGGAAGCCTGTGAGAACCACCACAGCTGAAGGTCAGAGATACTGTGCCAGGTCAGAGGGGTGGGAAAGGTGGGCATCCTGGCCTGACAGATTCACAGTGTGGTCTCTCTGGCAGGCAGGACACTGCTTAGAGGTGTCAGGGTACCCTGTAAAGCAGGTGACTGCAGAACTATGATAAAAAGATAGCCAAGTTGTTTCATATCTGCAAGAGATGAAAGTCTTGGAGGTGGGACAAACTTCAGCCCCGTATCTGTCTGAGAAGAATCCTCAGACATTATCGGGCCAAGTTTCTAGACCTCCATTCTCACACTTGCTGCCATAAAACTTGAAGAGTCGACAGCCTCACCAGTGACAACTCTTCACTTCTTCTGAGGACTTGTTTCATCCTTTTCTTTCTTTCCCATTTTAAAGCAATAGATAAGGGAGTCAGAGCCAGTGCTGCAGTTGCCATTGCCGTTCCCGATTTTCCTTGGCAAGGCTGGTTTCTTCCCCTTTCTGCTCCCTGCTGGCTGCATTCTTTCAGCCCCTTTCCTACCTCTGGAGGTCTTGGTGAACTCCATTCTCCAAAATCTCAACTGCCCTTTCCATAAATCTAGCATTTTTTTCCTGAGAGTCCTCAGGTGAAACCTTGTGGCCATCGCACCTTTCAGCAAGACCAAGAAGCTTGATTTATGTAGCTCCAACTTGCTCCTGTCTCCAGTAATTAGTTTATCATATGTTGATGACCATCATCCATGCTGAATTATGTATCTAGTATGGAAAACTATTGCTATGACGCTTAGTGTATAAAGCAACCCACGGCACCTTTTGATTTTTGTGAGCATTTGGCTTCAGCCTCTGTGCTGGTGCAGTTTGCAGTCAGATTTGAGGCTTTGTTAGAGTCTGCCATGGGTACAGCCACCTCAGTGTGGATCCTTCCTCTGCTCTGGTCTGTAGTTTCTTGGCCATCTCCAAGAAAATTGCTTTGCATTAATCCTTTTCTTTTTTTTTCCCCATCATTTGCTCTTTATTTGTGCAGCAGCAACTTACTGGGTTTCCTTCTACAGCTGCACATTGCACTCCCAGATGTATTTGATCAGTCAAGGAAAAATACTTAAGTGTGTTTATTCATTTCTGAACATTGCTTTTCTCTTGAATACAGAGTGCAGCCACACTTGCTTAAGAGGCTTTCTTATGACAATACCACTTCCCTTTGTATCTTATGGACAACATTTTGTCTGTTAATTTCCACCAGGGTGAAACCTTGGTCTGGCAGAGTCAGGTGGTTTCTGCATCTGGATTCAGTGGGACTGGGATTTCCAGCCTTGGACTCTGGTACAAAATGTGGATCATAACATCACATAGCAATGTGTTACTGAAAAAAACCGCCCCAAGTGGTTCCACCAGGTCTCCTGCAGTGTCGTAGCTGTGGTTTTCCTAGGTCCATCATTAAGCCCAGATACAGCCCTGGGGGACTGGACAATGCTTTCAATGAACTAAAGGCTGCTTCTGTCTCTGCTACATCTCCCTGGCACACTGGGAACAATACATGGCAGAATAAGAAGATCTTTCTGAGAATTTGCTGGTTAGTTTGTTAACTGTTTGGCAGCCTTCATGCACCCAAAATGACACCATAACCTTAATGAGCATAAAGGAAAACAGAAAAGAGAAAGAAAAATCTTTGCTGAATTTGATTAGGTGAATCTAATCAAAGGCTACAAACATAACCATGGTTGAATTATAACTGGGTCATTATTTCTTGACTGTAGGGCAGAGTTAGAGAAAGAATATCCTGAATGAGCACACCTTGGAATGGTTTGCATTTCTTTCCCATTTCAATTTAATTGATATTTCTGACCCTAGCTCCTGGGGCTTGGGATGAGTCCAACATCTCTGTAATGGTGTTACTTCACCTGTAGCCTTCACTTCAGCCTGGATGTCTGTTTGAGGCTGCAAGTTTCTTGAAATTGCATCAATATCTGAAGAACACCTCCAAGACCAGACCCCATTGTGCAAGAATGTGTGCCAACACCTACTGATGAGGTGGCTTCAGCTCAGAATGCATGGGGATCCATTTGAGGGGGAAGCCCCATGCGTTAGTTGAGATTCACCTGCTGCCTTCAATGTTCTCACTTTGCTTCATCCTCCTACTAAAACAATGACTTGGATCCTATTGCAGTATGGGGTCCCCAGCATAAGAAGGACATGGACCTTTTAGAGCAAGTCCAGAGGAGGCCACAAAGATGCTCAGAGGGCTGGAGCACCTCTGCTATGGAGACAAGCTGTGAGAGCTGGGGTTGTTGAGCCTGGAGAAGAGAAGGCTTCAGGGAGATGTTAGAATGACCTTCCCTTCCCTGAAGGGGCCTGCAAGAAAGCTGGAGAGGGACTTTTTAAAAGGATAGGGACAGGACAAGGGGCATGGCTTTAAACTGACAGAGGGGAGATTTAGATTAGACATTAGGCAGAAGTTCTTCCCTGTGAGGGTGGTGAGGCACTGGCACAGGTTGCCCAGAGAAGCTGTGGCTGCCCCATCCCTGGCAGTGTTCAAGGCCAGGTTGGAAGTGGCTTGGAGCAACCTGCTCTAGTGGAAGGTGTCCCTGCCTGTGGCAGGGAGTTGGAACTGGATGAGCTTTAAGGTCCCTTCCAATCCAAACCATTTTGTGGTTCTATGATTCTGTGTGCATCCCCACCTGTCACAAAATCCAACTTTGTGACTATGCACTGGATAAAAGGGGCAGCAAAAGGGTCAGCAAAACTGTAACTAAGGTCTTGGAATTGATTGGTTTAGGTCTGTCTCTAAGTTTCAGGACTGGGACAAATGCACATAGAGAATATACTGAATGTGATCCATGAGTATAATTTCTGTATATATAGAAAAAGCTTTTTCATAATGAGGACAGTCAACGATTGAATCAGGTTACCCAAAGAGGCTGTGCAGTCTCCATCTTTGGAAGTTTTTAAGACCAACTGGATAAAGCTCTGAGAAACCTGATCTGAGCTCAAAGGTTCGATTAGGGACCTTCTGATGCTCCTTCTAGCCTGAGTTACCCTGTGCACCTACACACTTGTTCTTATTGGATCATTTTCATTTTGTTTCCGTGCTGTCACCTGCAGCTGATGCACGCTTTCACACTATCAGTTCAGTCTGGCACAGTGAGTGCATGAACCCCATCTTGTCTCCTCATCACAGCTCAACCATATCCTGGGAAACTGCCTGGGCATCGGGTCCTGGAGGTCAGGGTGCCCACCCACCATGATGCCATCCCATCACTTACTCTATTCTTCTATTCACTGCTGTCTAAGGAAAGGACAGGTCTGCAAGGAAGAACAAGGCAGCATTCGAGGAGTCTTCACATCCCAGGTCAGAAGGCATCTATCTCTTAAGATGTGTGGCATAGTGTGGAAAACTCAGGCTGGATGACCACAACCTCAAAAATCAAGTCAGCATATCATCCACAACATCTCTGTGGGATTAGGGTACAGCTGCACCAGAGAAGGAAACAAGCTCTGGGACATATCCTACATTCTTGGTACAGAACCTTTCAGGCTCTGAAACAAGTGAGGATCTGAGTGTGAATTCATGACAATATGTTTAAAGAGCTACAGGCTGTCATCCTTCTCTCAGCAGGAACATGGCCCTGGGGCACTCAAACCTCAAGGGATTGCTTCTACATTGCTAAAATTGCCAAAACTCAGCATGAGCAGCGGAAAGAGCTATAAAGCAAAGCCAAATAACCTTCAATCAGAGAGGACCCTGCTGATAAGAAGAGACCCTATCTGGAGCTTTGGAGCATTTGAGGAGGCCAGAGTGCATCACAGGCTGAAGAGGAGTCAGTAGTGCTCTGTCTTTTGTGAGCAAAACAGACATCAGACTTGCAGTGCTATGCATAAGACATGCAAAGTTATCCATCTGCTCTGCACAGCCCCAGGAAGACCTCAGCTGGATATTGAATCCAGCTTTTGGCGCTACACTTGAGAAAAGATGTGGGCTCCTTGGAGAGGGTCCAGAAAAGAAGAACAAAGAGGAACAGAGCTCTAGAAAACTTGACCTGCGTGGAGACACTGAGAAAATTGGGGTTGTTTAGTCTAGAGAGGGGAAAACTGAGGGAAAACATGATAACAGCCTTCAAGTATTTTGAATTTCCCCACTGGATATGAGATAGGAAGCAGTCCTCCACGTCTGCTGGGGCTAGTATATGAAATGATTAGGTAAGGGCAAGAGTGCCTGAGGTCAGACTTTAGGAAACATTTTCCAAGGGCGAGAACTGGGATTCCTTGTGTGGGAGGTGGTGGAAACTCCATCCCCAGAGGCTTTTGAGAACAAGTTATTTAACTGTGTATCAGGACAAATTAGGTAGATGAGGAGACCTGCAGTGATTACAGGACTTCTTGAGGTCTTCCTGGCCACCCCTGTCCCATGTGAATTCACAAGCTGGGCTTCTCTAGCTTTGTCCATGTGGACTTCAAAAAGTGCCAGGGAACCATCCTCTCTGATGGGAATCATATCCACTGCTTCTTCCACTTCTCGCATAGGTGCTACCCCGGTAGCTCTGAGGAAGGAGTGAGGATAGGGCTTCTCTAAGCACTGATTTTCAGGCCGCCTGCAGTTGACGTCTCCAGGCGGGAATGCTGAGGCTTGCAGAGAAGCTGGATGTTGCTGCTGCAGAGCTGGGTCTTGGAGGAAAACAGTTGTGCTGGGGGTGGGAGGTACTGTGGGTGGCTTCATTGTAGTTGTTTTTGTGATTTATGGCTGATGAGCCTGGAGTCTGGGAGGAGTGTTCTTTTTTATGCTCTTTTGTATAAATCCAAATAAATAAATTCAGGGAGAATCTCTTAGGCAACCAGGGCCCAGCCAGCATATAGCTGTTAAGATTAATATCTGCCTCTTGAACTGTGCCAAAAGACCAGAGAGGGAGCTGGCAGTGATCTCAAAGCACTTTGTAGAGTGTGTTGGAAAGTCTGGCGAGTTATATGGTGCTCCAGTGGGAACTGACTTGTTGGGCAAAACCAATCCCAGTGGAGGGTGAAATATGGGATGTTCCAGCCCAAAGTGTTTACCTTGAGCAAAAGCTATGAGTGTTTCTAGAAGGAGGAGACATCCCAGCTCTGGAAACCACACTGCCTTACTCAGCCCTGAAAATGCCATCAGTGCATGGCACGGGCAGCCATCACCCCTCTCTGTCCCCTCATATGTGCTGGAAAGGGGAGTGAGAGATAAGCCGGACAGCCCCAGATCACTACATCCCCTCCATGGTTTTAGCAGATGGAGGAGGACATCAAGAGAGTGGTGCACTGGTTTGTTAGCAGAACAGCCACAAGGCCAACTTCTTTTAAAGGGGAATTGGTTGCTGCCGGTAAAACATTACTGCCCAGTTGAAGCAGCAACAGAATAATGGATAGGGGTGAGCCCAGAGAAAATTTTGGATCCTGAACACTCTCAGACACTGTGTTCAATAGTTTTATGACATGGGTGTTCAGGGGAGTTTCTCCCGGAAACATTTGTTTTATAAAAGGCTCATTTTCTAATTACATTCTGCAGGGCTGAACGGCAACAAGAAAAAGGAAGGGAAAAAAAGGGAAAAAAAGGAAAAAAAAAAAGAAAAGGGGGGGCCATGACACTTGCCAAAGCTGACTTGACTCACACTGCAGCTTCCACTTTGATGTGAATCAGAAACATCCACCAAGTAATGGATAGCCCTTGCAGGAGATCTACCGCGCATGGAACCCTGCACCTGTGGGACCGGGAGTGGTGGGGTGGCTGAGATGACTTTAATAGGGAACACCCAGGGTAGGGGGTCCCTTGCTGTGGGCAGTTGTGGCTGTTCTTCACAGGCTTCCTGCTGAGCTCCATTTCCCTCCCACACAAGCCATCCTTGTGGTCTCACTTGCTCTTGCTTGAAGAGTGCATTTGAAAATGAATCCCATCGTGGGGCAGTGAAGGAAGAGTTAACCACTTCCTTCCAAAGAAATAAAGGAAAAGGCCACCATTTCCTGACACTGGGCAAGATGAGCCAAGCAGCGGGGGCTCACAGGGTGACCCTAGCCCGTCCTGTTCAAAGAGGGGCAGGGAGAGGTTAGAGCATTGCTGGGTGGAGCGATGGCCCCAGTCGTCTCCTTTAGGCATATGCCCTTATTTACAGGACTTTTTTGGCTCAGCACAGAGAGGGCCAAGTATCCTGCAAAGCTGGGCAAAAGTGACTTTAAAGCATTGCCCATAACAGCGGAAAGAAGGGAGTTAAAGGATGCGGCCTGTCTTCACACTGGAAGGGAATCTGGTGGCCACATGTATCTGGGTTCTCCGACTTGATGATGATGATGAAAGATGTCATGCTAGGAAACTCTGGAGATCAGAGACACGCGGACCACATACCGGCATTTCAACACGAGAACACAGCTTCCAGCGTCTGCCGAACCTCGGAATTTGCACCTTGTAACACTAGAAATGGACATCTGTAGACGAAAGAAAAACCCTTGTGTACACACGGATTTTATGAAGCAAAGGGGGGCCTCTTTCATCCCTCCAACGCTGTGAGGGCAGCACTGCTGCCAACTCTTCCCTTTTGGATGGGAAATGCAAGTTTAGCAGCACTCACGTGTGTGTGTGTGTGTGCCTACGTGCATGGGTGCATGCGTACATTGTTCTGGGATTAGAAATCTTTTCCGGGCTCAACAACAAAGGGTGGCACATGGCAGCTATTGTCCCCGCTCAGCCAGGGTGAAGTCGGGGGAGGTCACAGATGTCCTGACCATATTTAGCTCTTAGAACAGGATTAATTTAGTTTAATTTTTTTTTTCTCCTTTGCTTTTTTCCTTTGCTTTTTTTTTTTCCATTTTTGTCTCTCTAAGGAAGAAACTGCTGGTTGGCTGGCAGGAGTGCAAGTCACAGCTTCAGGACCAGTAAAGTTGGCAGTCATCCTGAAGAAGTTCTCAGAAAGAAGCTATTTCTTAGGGAAAGGACGAGATCCTTGGTGCCCTCTGGAGCCAGGGTCCTGGCTGTCTAGCTCACCAGTCAACTTTGATGATCAGGGAACTGTTTCATACAAAATCAGGAATTTGGCTGGATCCTTTCTGGGCAAGCATGGCTATCTTCTCTTGAGCGTCTTCCCTGCCGCTGTTAATATGGGGGGGACAATGTTCCTCCAGAGCAATACCTTCTACCAGCTGTTTGCAAGTCTGCCCCCTTAATGAAAATAAGAGGGAGAAAAAAAACCCCAACCCAGTGACCCTTGTTTTTTCTTGCCAGATGAGCTGTTCCTCAAAAACACCTGTCTGGTATATTAGAGTGGGAATTGTAAACGCCAAGCACAGCATATTTTCCTTCGCCACTAATATATTGAAGTTGCATATGGTGCCCTAGGGGAAAGGCGATTGTTTCAAGTCAGATTTTCAGATCGTGAGCAAATCCTAGGGAGAGAGATTCGCTGATTTACAGTGGATATTGAGAACACATCACCATCCCATGGCTCAGGTAAGGAAAACACAGACCAGGAGCCGGGGGTATTTACCAGGACCACCTTTCAGGTTGATGTAGGGAAGGATGGTATCATACACATGGAAGATGGAAGCAGAACCAATTAAAACAAAGATGTGTATTTTAAACATTTTACATTAAAACCCAGGAGGGTCTCCTCTGCATTCAGATGTTCAGGCTGGAGAAATGCTTTAGCCAAATGCAAATTACCAGTCCTGGTGCAAAGGGAGTAGAAGTAGCAGGAAGAAGGGCTCTCGGGTGGTTTTATGTCCCCTTTTTAATGTCCCATGAGCGATGAGCCTGATTAACCCCACAGGAGCCATGCACAGACCCTTAGCATCCATACACGGAAAGGCAAAGTGACCAAGGCTTTCAGATACTTTCTGAATAAATTTTAATGCAAATAAAAAGCATTTGGGTAAGTGTTTTGTCATTTGGTCCCTTCATAGCTGGAATAAGTGATTGTTTCAGATTTATGTGCTATGTGTTATTTTTCTTGGCAGTTTAGAGAGTGCTGTGGTCTCCAAAGGCTTGCAATTTTAGCGATACTTTCTGATATTTAAAGAGAGCATTTTGGCTGAAGTCCACAAACTGCCTATAGTCACAGATACTAAAACTTCTTTCCAGTGACTGCCACTAATCATGCAACACTCTTGTGCTTAACATCTTGCCCTCGAGTTGACCCAGGGACTAATGGATCCCCATTCCTGTGTGCTGAGGTTGCGGCATCCCCAAAAAATGGTGCATGGATAAGTCCAGCAAGGCCAGTGCTGCCTGGGAAGCTTCTCCCTCTTACAGGTACTGGCTGCAGGAGTTCCAAAAAAAATAAACCAATCCAAAAAAACACCAAAACGCAAACCAAAAGTAGACAGATACAGGTGGTTCAATGAAAAAAGAGAAAAAAATATATGTGCTGGCTGTTCCTGGCATGTGTTAATGTTGACACACAGCAGAGGCACAAGCCAATGAAGAGCTAGTACTGAGAAAATGAGATTTTTCTGAGTGTGAGACATGGAAATAATAATAATACAGAGAGAGGGAAATTGAGGGAAGGGCAGGTGTTTTTTGATGTTGTTACCAAAAATGGTCTAAAAGATTGTTTTTTAAATTTTAGTTAAATAAAAAAGGACTTACACTTTGTATATCAAGTTCAGGCATCTGTATCCTAGTTGAAACTATCAAAGAGAAGGAGAAAGCACGGATGCTGCTCCCACCTGTCCCCTGCCCCGGGGAAATGGGGCCGTGCCATGCTGCTTCATACACTCATTACCAATCCTGTTAATTTCATTTCTGATTATTTATGTTTTTTCATGAGCAGCCATTAAATGTTCATTTGTTAAAGGCTTAACACATTCCATTACACCACAAAATTTATACTAGTAACAAAATGATGTCTCAGAGTGATTCAGAATTAAATTAATGTGACATGGACTATTTATCAATATGGCAGCTTGGCTGCTCAGGAACAAGGGATGATTTAGTGGCTTGTATGTGTGCAAATGTATGGGCTCTGCCCTGGTATTTCTCTCATACTGCAGAGGAACTGATAAAATAATCCTCCAAAGTACCTCAACATATGGTTTAGATCATCAAAGAGAAAAATACTTGTAAAAGCACAAAGAAGGAAACCAATAAACGTGTACATCTTACCAGTTAACTCCCTCTGTAGGAAATGTAAACCATGAAGGATGGCGGGTTTTGAGTCAAATTCTGTCATTTGTGTATTTTTTTTTATTGCAGTAACATGCTGGCTTAAATTACGGTGTATCCGTTCAAACGATGGCAGTGCAGGAAGTAGGCAGAAGCTGGTGCAGATCAGCAATGCTATGCTGAATTTCACCAGCAAAAGACTGAGCCTGTTTCAGTTGCTGCCCCTCTGAACCTGAGTGGGTTTGTTGCTATAGCAGGCCTTGATGGGTTTTCTTACTAAGGGAAGAAATTTATGATATTGTGCTAAGTGTTGCAGCCATTCTTATTTTTAAATAAACATAGCTTCCTCATATGTAAGATTTAACGGTTCTTTTTAGAGAGGAGCAAGGCTAAAATCAGCATGTTTTGGCATGTTCACATCAACTCTTATCATGAATTTTATCAATTTCACATTTCTTTAAGAAAGTCTCCATTGAAAATCTTCGTATATTTGGGATTTGCTCTATCATATACAACAGTGATGCTGTACTTAGACTAAGCATATTGAGAATATTTTTTAAAAATACATCTAGACTATAGAGCATTTAGTCAGAAACCTATTTTCAAGCCTGCAATTAAGTAAAAATACAACTTCTTGCATGTGATTTCATTCACCAGCATTAAAATAAAGCAGTAACTGTCTGAAGTGAAGCACATCCAGGTATCTGAGGCACTACTATTAGTGCACCTGAGTTAAGAATTTTCTGAATTTTCCAAAATAGATGGAATGTTTGTCAAATGTTTACCAAATTGAAGTGTCAGATAATGCTCAAATTAGCAGATTAGCTCAGGAAAGCATGAATCTTTCCTCTGGTGAAGTTATCTTTATTTTCCAATATCTGTTTAGCCACATTGAAATTAATCTCACTTTTTGAATTTCCAGCAATGAATTGGAAGTTATGCTCTGACATTGTGTTTCAAATACTTTCAAAATCTACTCTTTTGAAAGAGTATCTAGTGTTCTTCATGGGTAAATCAGACATTTCCCAACAAATTTACCTGGATTATTTTATATTTTGTGTGTCAAACTTTGTGGTTGTAGCAGTGCAGGAGTTATTTATGGCTTCCTTGAACATCTTACATTTCTTAGAAGACATTTTCTGTCACCTTCAGTAACTTCAGGAAATTTATGCAGTGCACTGATAGCTCCATTTGTGATGATGTCACTCTCTCTACAATGAATGACTCCTCCACTTATTGCCAATATTTCAAATTGAAAGTACCAAACTTAACCTTAAATGGATTCCACTTGGATTTCTTTCTCATCGATCACATAGATAAGCTCCATTATTGTGTTATCACACAGCCTCAGTCTTCAGAAATAATGAAATCAGCTTTCCTCCAGGTCCATTTTGCAGAGCTCACCCTTAGCTCAGCCAACAAGCCCCTCCAGCAATACCCTTCCGTTGCACCCCAAAGCCCAGCACAGATGCAGGACACAAGCCAAATCCTCCCACAGATGCCACAGCATTTTGTCTGCCCATTTTGCAAGAGGTTTCATTGCATCTGGTGACTAACCACAGTGTTTTTAAATTACCCTTGTCTTTGGTTTTTAATATGAAAGCTGCCGGTCTCTGAAGGAGATGGTAAATTCTTGGGCAGTGAAAAGAAATATAGCTGAAAAAAGATTTTTAGTGGGGATTTACGTATTTGCCATCAAAACTACCGAAAATCACACAGCTGTCCTAGGTCAGCTTTTATTTATCCAGAATAACATTTACCAAAAGACCCCAAACTGAGACATATAAAGCTCTCGGAGTTTAGAAGCACAGTTTCTACATTTACTGATTTCACACCAAAATGAGGAAAACACATTAGCAGCTGGAAATCCTCCTGACCGGGGAGTTTCACCTACAATTAAAGAAACCCGACAACTGTGTTAACCATCTGCTATTTCTTTTCTGAAGACGATCAAACGGTTGAGAAAAATGCTCCTTTGTAAAGTGTTGTCGGGGGAACAAGTGCATGACGTGGGTCCATATTTATCTAGGAAAGCAAATAAACCACTTGTCTTGCAAAGGGAATTAAATGGAAACTCCCGAGGACACAGATCATGTGTGAAGTCAGCTGCAAGACCTGTTTCAGGATATTCATGGCCTCAGTGTGTTTCTGTTGTGTTTTTCTTCACTGCACACCTGATGTGACTAACATCATTCAAATGGTCTGCGGTTGCTTGCTCTCCAGCAGGCCACCACGTCAATATGTGCACCTTGAAGTCTTTAAATCCTCAGTCCCTTTTCATGTTTTAACTTTGGCTTTCTGCAATGCTCTTGTGACGACTTCACTTTGTACCCTATCTTTCTGAACAAAATTCACGCTCTCCAGCACCATTTGGTGACTGTTAATGCTTGGCATTACCCTATCAGCAGAAGATCATGGTGCTGTGAGAAAACTGATGAGCACTTGTTGTGAGAAAACTGATGAGCACTTGTTGTAAGAAAACTGGTAGCATATGTTTTTTGCACCCAAACACCAGATCTTTCATAAATAGCTCTCCTTCCCCCCGGACCATGCCTGGTGCTTTGCCCTCTCCTTCCAGCTTTCCTCACTTGGCTGATGTTCCAGACAACCTCAGCTCCAAATGAGGTAGCTGTGCTGCCTTTGCATTTTCAGTCTATTGTGGAGGAAGCCCATGTAATGGTGTCTGCGGTCATTCTGGCTCATGCTTTCCATGAGATGAAGGATTTGGGCTGGGTTTTCTATCATTTCAACTCTCTTCATCTGTCAAGGAGCTGAGCACCTTCCCTGTGATCAAGGATGGAGACTGGTTGCTCTGCCCTCAGATTTGTAAAAGGGCTGATTTCCTTCTAACATGAGCTTTTGGTGGTTTGCCTGGAAACCCTGCAGGCATCACATACTTGCATACTGAACCACAAGCCAGGAGGTCTTGCCATGCACGCTGGTGATTTGCAGCTAGACAGTAGGTAGTAAGGGCAAGGGATCATCCTTCCAGCCATCTGAAGATCCTTGAACGGGGAGTATCTCTCTATCTACCAGCTGCTCAAACTCAGGCTGCCTCCATGGGACATTGCATGTCCTCAGAGCAGGACCCTACAGCCCAAGCACGTCCTACCTTGGCTGTATGGGCAAACACAAGAGGAGCTGGGGTGCAGCAGTGTGCTGGACTGGGGAATGCCATGGGCAGGTGGCCAAGGGGTACCCTGTTGTACCCAAGCTGCATCCACACCAGGTGGAGGAGAGGCTGGGTGTGTGTCTGGCCAAGCCAGAGGAGATGAAACCTCTTTCCAATACATAATAAAAGGAGAGTGAAGCCAGCTGGAATATCCTGTACATTAAGTGTGATGACTAACTATAGCAGATGTTGGTGCATTTGTTAAATTTTCCACCAGAGAAGGAGGGACTGGAATATGAGCATTTAAAAATCAAAGGTAGCCCATGAGTTAGGGAGGAGAAATGGAAGATGAAAGAGAACAGAGCTGTGGGGAGGGAAGGAGACTGCTGGGCTGCGGAGAAAGATGATGGGGTAAATTGTGGTCTGGGTTAAGGCAAGCACGGAAGTTTGCAAGGTCCGGGCAGGGGGTGTGCATAGGCCTACTTCATCAGGAGGGAAGAGCTTTGGAGCCTTCTGCAGCAAAAGGATAAACGGCTCTATTCCCAAGGGTGAAAGAGATGGAAAATCACACACATGGCTTTGGGCAGACATAGAAAACAGTGCTCAGGAGGCCTGCACGCATCTCCCACCCAAGCACCAGTAGAGGAAATTCTGAGGTTCCTTATCACAGCTTAACCCAGTCTGTGCTGCACCAGGACACTAGAAACCAAGAACCTCTCTGGCAACGCATCTCCTTTGCCTGTTGTGTAAATGTTAGGCCTTCCCCCATACGATGTATATTCATCTTGATGTAGTTACACTATACCCAAGTATGAGATCCAAAGTCACAACATCTTATATACAGAAGAAAAGACAAATGCATTTGATTAATGTTGTCAAGATGTAAAGGTAATTGATGGGCTTTTTGTCAGTACTTTTTTCTGAGGAGTGTCCATCCGGTAAGCTGAGCCAATTTCTCCAAAACATGACATGAGCTTTCCTGATCGCTCATTCTAACAAAAAAGAAAAAAAAAAAAAAGGTAGATTGTAGCATTGCTCAGAAAAAGTGAAACGTAATTTTAAAAATAGTTAGAAAACATTTATAGTGGCTTGAAAGAAACCTACATTGCACATTTTTATTTTTGATTTTTTCCCCAACACTGTCAAGATTGTGTTGGAATATTTTGTTTACAGAAAAAAATATGTATTACAGAAGACATAGTTTCCAGAAAGCAAAATTAACCAAGCAAAGAAAATCACAGTTTTATGGAGAGGTTAGCAAACTCTTTATTTCTTCAGATTCTGTAAGTTGGTGCCTTTTTAAAATGCACACTGAAGAGTATAACCATCACCTGACTTTTACCTTCTCTTTCAGCTATGCAAGCATAGCTGTGTTGGCCAGTATTTCAGCAAAATTCAAAGAGAAATTTTATCCCCTGAGAAAAGCCTAATGCAAATAAAGTAAGAAGCACCCAAACCCAATTTATTAATGTGGCTACACACTTATCCAAATTGTTTTTTCTCCCTTTAATGCAAAAATAATTATAGCAGGATGTATCAACTGCTGCACGAAGCAATTTCCCTCAAAATTTAGTAATTGACAGCTGCGGGTCTGATATAACAGTTTCTCAGATTTATTCAGCCAAGGGTTCTTCTCTGAACAGGGCAATACAACTCAAGGTTTAAATTCCTTATACACAAATTATAAATGGTAACAGCTACAGAATACATGTAACTGATCTAAGTGTTCTTGAAAAAAATAGCTTCTAGTTATTCCACACAAAATAGTAATTTGTCTGTGTTACTTGACACTGCTGATGCTTACATGTGAGTAGTTTCAGCAATACCAAAAAACCCAAATGTCTCTTTTTTTTTTTTCTTTTTATTTTAGAAACTAGATGGAGCCAGCAGTTTAAGTTTGTGACTTCTGTTTCTTTCATTGACACTGTTATAAAGTTAAAAGGCAAGGCAGATGATCAGCTCTGGTTAAGACAAGTTCTTCTGTTAGCCCAGTGGGCTACCCTAATGAAAGTATTTTCACTTTGGACGTGTAATGTGCAATATTGCCTTAGCCTTTCCTTGGCAAATGAGATGAACATCAGGGGAAAAAAATAAAAATATAGGCACCAAGATTCAGCTTGGAAAAATGGAAGTTCTGGAAGAAAGATTAAAATAAATGAAATATCACTGGCTTGGCTAGCAGCAACTGGGGGAGAATGAAACAAATATTGGAATGACATAAATCCTGAGGAATTACAGAGTTATAAGGAAGGGCTGAAAGTGAAGAAGGTAAAATTTTGGCTGTCTAGCCACAGAAGTTTCCTGGTGCAGATATCCATTAGCGAGGTGGTCTTATGAGGAAATGGTGAAGGATATATAACATATGACATTTATAACTAGACTAAACAAAAACTACACAGTCCTTCCTTCACAGACAAATGCCCCAAAAATCCACTCCTACATCCCATGCAATCCCATGCACCGTGTGAGCAGCCACGTCCTGCAGGAGGCACAGCCCCTTGGAGCAGTGACTTTTTTCTTGAACCACAGCCCAGCCAAACCTGGGCTTTGAATAATGCTGAACTCCAACTGGAATGGCTTGAGCTAGACCTTCAGTCACAACCAGCCCTGAAGCAAAATATCCCCTGGCTCAACTCCTTGATAACAAGCCAGGCTTTGGCAAGAGTTAAAAACCTGCCAACAGTGGAGAAAAGGTGATTCCACCCTTTTTGGTACCTCTGGACCAAAGGTCTTTGGTGACATTTTGGGATGACCTTGGGTTTGTTCATGCTGGAATACTCTTTGGGATCTGTTAAGCGGTTTGCCTTTCACAACAGCAAACGTGCCTTACATTTTCATACTTAACCACCTGCTTGCCCTCTCTTGCTGAGATGTAGGTTCTGCTTAGTTTAGGCACTCATTACACACCACCACTAGCAAACCTCAGCATGCTCACCAGTAACATGTCTTTTATGTGACCTTCCTTCCTCCTCTTCCTAGTGTGGTGAATAGATGGGTTCGCTGCTATGATGCCATTTGCTCTGTATGAGTGAAGATGGAACCTTTCTCCTTCAGCAGAAGATTAGAAACTTCCTTAACTCAAATTAATCTTTGTTTTTTCCACTCTTCAAGGCCTGGAGAAGGATTTACCCATGGTGACCAATAGTACTGTGATGTCCTCCTCACTGAACACTGTAAGTGGTATAATGATGCAGAGATCAGCTGGAAGATGTTTCTGCAAAGATAAGCCCAACTCTCAGTCCTACACAGCTGGTGCTGTTGGTCTCCTTCTACAAGTCTGCTCCTTGTTACATATACTGCAACAGCTTTTCTTGTACCTCAAGACTTAACATTTCTTTTTGTCCAGACTTTGGAAATAACCCTTTCCTCATTTTATCCTGCTTCTTGGAGGTGCTTTTGACATCAGAAACCAGAGGCAACACTTTCTGAGGAGGATTAGGCTCTTTGAAGCTATTTTTCTCTGCAGGTTTTCTGGCCTGTATTAAGAAAACCTGGCAAAATACTGAAGAGCAACATGCATGGTGTGGCCATTTGAGAGTGGGTTCCAAGTATGCACCCAGCTGAAGTTGCTCATGTGAGACTGTATCTGAATGCCAGGACAGTTTCGTCTTCCCAGTTGTTGTGCAAGGTCAGTGACCAAGACTGAAACAGTGGGAAGCAGAGACATGCAAAGTACTTCATCGTTCAGCTGCAGCTTCATTTCCTTCCTGCTTTGTCAGTGAGTTTTCCATGACAGATAGAGAAACTATGTCACTGATAACCAAAGCAGATAAGTACACATATCTCCATTAACCCAGCGGTAGAGCAAGCTGGCCCTCATGAGTTTTGTTTTTTCATGGCCGAAGTGAGATTTCAGCTTCCAAAACCATCTTTGGTCACATAGCAGAGGAGAAATCAGCTCTCTGTGACACTGCCAGTTCAGTGTGCAGCAAGAAAAGCCTCATATATCTACCACACATGTCTCTTGAAAGCAAGGAGAGACAATGAGGCCCATCTATTGTCTTGCAGTTGCTCGGGACTTTTTTTCCAGCCAGAAAAGAATTGCATTTTGTATGGTGACTCCTCTGCATCCCAAGGGGCAGCAGTGGGAGAAATGTTCTCATTCCTTGCATAGTATTGTACTGAGGTTCCCTCTGTAACATGCACTCATAAGCTGGTGGGACATCTCTCCATGATGCTGGCAATTACACCTAATTCAAGAATAGATGGAAAAAGATCTATGCTACTCATCTCTGCAGGAGTACTGTTAAATAAGAGTTAAATACAGACCCAGGATTACCGGCATCTGGAGGAAACTCTGATGATAGCTTTCAGACGTCAGATGTGTTTCACATTCTCTCTGTGTGAGGGTTCCTCAAAAAACATCTCTTAAAACTGATAGGGACAGTTAAGTCATGTTATTTGGTTGAATCCAGTTTTCGTCCTCAGGAAAGCTCCTTAAGAACTGACTATTACAAATGCAGTAAGTGTTCGTGTAGAGAAAAGGTATTAAGGTAGGAGATGTCACAGGTAAAAGCCAGTGGAAGTTTTCCTGCTCTCCCTTAATCAGTCATGGGAGTTGGAACTGGTGAGTTTGTCTTGCCTCTTGTTCCTACTCCAAAATGTCCTTCTTTGATATCTCTTGCCACCACTTTAGCAGTGGTCACCAGTACTGGGGCTGGTAGTACAAAACATAACCCCCCCAGCTGAGCTGCTAGCCACCTCTCCCAAAAGCCAGTCTACTGAAGACACCATGTGTGGTCACTGAGCCCCAGTCTTTCCAAGATGTAAAGTCCTAGGAAGAAAACCATATGCCTCTGTGGACATTGCCCAAAACAGATTTAATACGGGGCCATGATGTTCTTATAAACATGAAAAACAGCTCATTCTAAAATTTATGGCTTTCTGACTGAGTTGGCCTTTCTGAGCCAAGTGGCCACCAGCCTAAAGGTAAATATTGGGATAAGAGTTAATGCCTGTCCTAGGCAGAAGCCCCTGCTGTCAGGGTTGCCAGGTGATTTGTTTAATGGGTAACCATTTTGTTTCTTAAAGCTTTCCTTCAGCATGACAAGGAATTGCGAAGAACTAATGCCAGTGTTTGTCATAGACGACTCAAAGCAAATTGTTATCATCTCCATTACCACTGTTGTTAGTGTTAGTATTATGGCACGATCCCAAAAGGCTGTACTGCTCATCTGGGTTGTCCAGGGCAGAATGGGTCCTACCGGCCAAATATTCCAAAACCACCTTCTTAATTCCAAGTCTTTCATCCATATCTACAAATCAGCCTGTGACTGGTGCCACTCGTGCCCTCCACTGTAGGGAGAGGGCAGCATCCTGTGCAATGGCATTGGCTGTGGTGCAGGGGGTCAGGGCATTTAGCCATTAGCATGGTTAGAGTGACAAGCCTTTCCCTGGTTTCATTAAGCATCCGAATTGCTGACATTCTTGTCAAATGCTAAGTGGAGACCTTTTCAAGAGCGGCAGCTGGGTCAAGATGTGCAGGCTTAATGAGTTAATGCAATTTGGTCCTCGACAAGGAAATTGCTTTTCAGCAGGGAGGTCTCCGGTGTGAGGAATGCTTCGGGTTGTTCCTTCAGCAAGGAGGGGACAGACCTGAGCGTGTGAGGCAAAGAAATGGGAAGAGTGTGAGGGAGTGGAAACGCAGACTCTTATGGCCATAGTAGGTCACCTTCCTGAAAGGAGATGGCTGGGCGTGGGGGAAAAAACCCCAAGAACCCTTTGATAGCAAACAACGGGGGTCTACCTGGTCCTCATGCAGTGGACGGATGGGAGTTTGGTGAAAAACAAGAGGATTGGAAACCAGCTGGGGAGGGAGTTCTGAAGTGGACTTTTGCAGCTAAAAAGCAGAGTTGTGGCTTGGACCCCTGTGCTACCTCAGAGTGGCTCTGGGGCACGGTGGTGCCACAGGTACCAGGGAGATGGAGCACAGGCTGGGTGAGAGCTCCTGAGGATTTTCATCCCTGTTTCAATAGTGTGAATATTTGCTTTGTTCTTTTTTTTTTAATTGTAAAAAAGATAACAGCAACTCAGATTTTGTGGCAGAAAGCTCTTAGATGTGATGCTGGGTGTCCTGGCAGACAACGTAAACACTGAGGATATGAATAGCTGTAGCATGAATAAAAAAGAAGGAAAAACATCCTGAATCCCTTTGTTAACATTGCTTTCCTATGGAAAATACAGGAGAATAGCTGTGATGTCTCTGAAGCCTCAGCTACCTCTTGTGTCAACTGAGAGATGGGTAAGGGTGAGGGGGTTTGTTTTTTCCTTCCACCATCCTCTGGATTGGAACCTGGAGGTAGAGCTTAACAGAAGAGTTTTAAAAGGCTCTGAACCCTAGGATTTATGCTGCAAGAGCAATAAAACCCACTGGGGTATATGTTATAGAGGCAGCTAATACACACCTCGGGTGGTGAGATGCATTAAGGCCATTGCTATGTGGATTAATGTCCCCATAAAACACATCCCGTTGTGTGACATTGTTGTGAGGAGAATGAAGCAATAACTCTGGGATGCGCCAGGCGAGTGCCTGCCCCAGCTCTGTGCTTGAAGATGGATCCCCAGCTCAGGGCTGGAGGCTTTCAGGGCTAATACAAAACAATTGTCATAAAGCTGCACCTCTTCTCCTATTCAATGCCAAACGGCACAGACCAGGGCACTTTCCCCACCAGCTCCTCCTTCTTCCATGCCTGCCACGCCACTGGCAGCTCCAGCTCCATAGTCCCCATCCAGGGCTGCGTGCATGGCCAGCTCGAGGCAATCCTTCAGCAGCTGGCTATGTCTCTGGGCAAGCCCAGGCGATGGCAAACAACAGGTTTGGCAGGGCTGAGGGTGTAAATGAAAGAGCCTGACTCAGCCAGGGCTGCTGAGCGGATGCCACAGAGAGCCTTGAAAACTGGAAAGTATTATATCATTTATTAATAGGCATTTATGTTACACTCCCCACCAGAGTGTGCGTGTCCCTGATGACAGAAGTGCTTACTAGTGCTAATGAGGCAGAACGGAGAGGAAAAAATGGCCCTGTGGGTTGGGGACTGGCTGGGGAACCGGGAGATGTGAGCTCAGCTCCTGGCTCTGCAGCTGCCTCCACCACCAACATTACACCGGCGGCTCGAGCTTCTGCTGGTGCCTTGTGCCCTGCCAGTTGTGGTGGATGGGGATGCTCTGCTCTTACCTGCAGGTTTAACACAGGTAACAGCTCCACAATTAAAAAGCGGGAGCGATTCCTGGGGATTTACCTACAAGCTATGTTTTCTTCCCCTCACTTCTGCAAGCATTTTCAGGACCAATGTCCTCTCCATCACCCTCTTTGTGCTTTGAAAGGGGTTTTCTGTAAAGGTGCAAATACAAAATGTGAAATGCAAAATGCAAAACTCAAAGGGAAAATACATGAACAGGGGTTGCGACAAGGCATACACTGTCCTTTGGCCATCCAGATACCTTCTCAGTGCTCCCAACTAACACATTTCAATGGCTAACCTGAGGAAGGATGTACCCCAGGGCCTTGCCTTTGCCTTCTGGGTTTAGCTTGACAGATGAGACACTGAAATATCCGTCACCTCTTTAGGGCTACAAACCTGAACTGTGCCTAAGATGTATCTGAAGAATGCCAAGTAGCACTGAGTCATGCACCCAAAAAGCCAGGAAGGAGTAATTGTTTTTTGGATGGGATCACAGATGCCTACAGGGTATTTGTGGGTGCTATTTTAAGGCCTAATCCTAAGGCAACTTTAGAGTCAACAGGGAGCCCATTAGCAGGCTGGGATGAGATGCGCACATTGTTTGGAAAAGCAGTGGGCTGGGCTGTGTTTATCTTTGAACTGCTGCTTGAACAGGCTCCAGCAGTGTGGGGGATGCAGGCCGCCACAGAGAGGATGCTCCAGTGCACCCACTTCACAGCTCCAAAAGGCTTTTTCCTCTCTATCTCTCTGTACCCAAGCTTCCTGGTTGTGGGTATCAAGTGTTTGGGGTTGAGAGAGAGGACCTGGTGTGAGGTGATACTTTTTCTCCACAGGCAAAATTCATGTGCAGTGTCCTGGGGAAGGTTGCAGATGATGTGTGCAGGCTCCTAAAGGACCACAACATGTCTGGTCTCTGTTGACCTACCTTGATCTGAGTGCCAGAACCACATGACAAGATGAGAAGGCATATGCTATAACCACTGGAGAGATCCAGAAGCCAGAATGGCACAGGCATGCATGAAACTCATGTGCTACATGCTGGGAAAGGCAAATAATGGGCAGATTGCAGTGAATTTCTACATCTTTCATTTTCCCCCATTCCTCAGTGGCAATGTCTGCTCAGCACATCTTGTGAGCAAGAAGCAACTGAAATAGAGCAAAAATAAACTGAATAGCTGAAATGGGAGAAGAGAGCACAGCTACAACACAGCTTTGTGTAAAACCTCATTTCTTACTGGTAGTAAATAAAAATAGCTTTTGTTGAGTTTTATTTTTTGTTTTGTTTTGGTTTTGTGTTTTTCTCAGTGACTCACAGCACAGACATTGCATGGAAAGGGCACTAGAATCAACAGCCGGGGAAAAAAACCAGAGAAATGGAAAAACTGTCATCACAGTGCATTTTTCCTATTCCCCTTTCATCTCTTACACCTGTGTTTGACTTCAGCCAACCTTACATAAATCCTTTAAACATCTGTCTAAGTCACTTATGAAATAAGCTGAAATGGTCTCAGCCAGGCTAACAGTTCATTCTGCTGGATATCTGTATGTTTAAACCCAAACAGGTTTGCACAGCTTGCCAAGCCAGGCGGGCTGCAGGCTTCCCTTCCCATCAGCCCCCACTCATTCAAAATGTTAAAAACTGTTTGTGCCAGAACTTCTCCTGCAGGCATCACCTTATGAAAGACTATTTATAGCTGTGAACTTAAGACAGAGGCAACAAAAGTTTGCTTGAGTGTGGTGGCTGACTCTTGTAAAATCACATTCTGCAGAAGGCCATTTTGTGGTCCGAATGCACTTAGCTAGGGCTGAATGCCGTGGGGTGGGAAAAGAGGAATTTGGGGTAATCTTGGAAAGATGCAATCCTGCCTAAGGGGTAGAGTGTTAGTGTAGGTGGCCACATCCTCCAAATGGCAAAGCGTGGGATGGATGTGGCCCTCACCTACGTGAGGTCAGGGCTCATGGTTGTGACATGGTGATGACTTTGTGTTAATACAAGGCAGGCTTGTGCTGTTGCTTTTCCCCTCCTCTGTTTTGTTGATTATTTCAGGTGATCATATCTGAAAACCTCCATACAGCCACCAGCTCTGCTGCCTGGTGAAATTCATTATGTCTGCAAAGACATTCCACCTTCCCTGAGCTCCACAGAGTGAGCCTCCACCAAGGAAGACAAGAAGTAACAGGAGATTCGGGTTTGAGTTTTGTGTCTTGACTGATCTTTTGAGCTCTTTGGATTGAGAGAACTTCTGTTCTGGCATGGAGCTAGCTCTGCAACTGGTCTGGCCTTTGCCACCTCCATGCCAGGGTCTGAGAGTGTCATGGTCTACTGTGGGACCGATTTTGTATCAAAACACTTTGAAATCTGCTGCTGAGCAAAGTTAGTTCTTGGCTTGTGGGTGATGGTGCTGCACTGCTGGACTCAGTGGGACCACAGGCAGTGATTGCAGTGAAATGCGCTCAGTGCCATGATGCACGTGCATCCTTCACAGGGAGAAAGGCTTATGCCACCAACTTTGAGGCCTTGCTAAGTGCCAGCCTGCTTCCTTAAAGTGTCCCTGAGTTGTATAGCCCATGTCCAGCACTGGTCCTGCTGCTTTGCACAAGCACAGCCCCCCAGAAAGCTTAGACCTCCTTTCAGCTTAGCAAAGAAAATGAAGGCTAGCAGCTGCCAAGCTGAGGTCTCTGTCTTTTCTTGATTTACTCGTGAGTTTAGAAGAAAACATAAGATTTTTCTTTTAAGGGGAGAATATATTTTTCCCTTGACACAAATCAGAAATAGCAAAAGGGATTTGTTTAAACACATCTGATAAAAGTCTTCCTTGGGTTGTGATCAAGGCAGGTCAACTTCTGCACTGGGTTTATCTTGGCTTGTGAATTTAAGCTGTCTGCTTGCCTATGAATTGGTTTCTGTTTCTGCAAAAGTACCTGCTGTTCACCAATATTTTTTGGATATTTGTCATATGGGTTTTGTTGACCTCTTTGCTTTATTGTGTATATTCACAGGAATGACTCTTCAAAATCTAGAGATGTTTCTCTTCCCTTGAGGCAAGATGCTCTCTTGATCCACAATCCTAACATGTCAGTTCCTCACACACACATTAAATATCTCACAACAGCTCAATAAAATTTTAGGAAATCAGAAATCAGGAATTAGAAATCATAAATTAGGAAGAATCGAAATCACTTGCTTGATGCCATAGAGGAAGAGCTCCTGGACAGCCACTGAAGGTCAATGTATTGCTCCAAAAGATCTTCAGCAAACAAGAACAAATGCAACATGATCCACTGGTGGATGAATATACTTTTCAGCACATGTTAAAGTGCCATGCCCCAGCTCTTCCCACCATGACTAACCGGCAAATAGTCTGCTCTTCTGAACAGTACTGTGTGAGATTGTCCCTCTGAGTGAACAGAACCAATAGCAATTGCTGTTGTGTTTGAAATTTATGTCCCATTGCTTCAGCCTACTTCATGAAGTTCAAACAAAAGGGATTTTTCTTTTGTGGAATAAAGGTGCATGTTTGTAAATACTATGTGTATCTTCATTGCTTTTGCAAGTGCAACATGCTTGGTTGATTTGAGTGCATAATAACTGCCATATTTGTTGGGGAGGAAATATAACCACTTGTTTCATGTTGGACTTCTGTAGTGTCATTCCTTCCATGTCTCCACGTAGTCATACAGTATCTGCTCTTGTTTCAGACTTCACTAGCCTTTGGCATACTCTGCAGTGATATGGTATCACCTCCTTAAGGTTTGAGTGTTCTTACGTGTCTTCTTCAGGACTGAGTTCTCCTAAGTTTTGCATATGAAATACCACAGCAGCAGCAAGATGGTGATCAGAGTCTGCAGGCAGTGGGTTTGATTATTGATAAGGTCAACCTGAGCTCAGGCTTTGCTGATATACTTAATAAATCTTTTGTACTCCCTTCTTAAGTCAACAGCATCTGTTCTCTGTCTCCTTGTATAGATGACTTAACATTGTATGTTTTCTTTGGAGGGTGAAGGCTCCACCCAGATTTTCTGTGCTCCCAGACAAGTGGAGAGGATGGGTTACACCAATGATGGTGTAATCTGCCAGACTTTTACTGGCAGGATGTTTCACTTTGCAGAAGGTGGGCGTGTAAAGCACACCTTCCCTGGGTGGGCGCAGCAGTCAGAAATCTGACCATTATAAATCCACAGGTCTCAGTATCCTGATTCCTTGCACACAGTGGAAAAATAAAAGCACTTCGGCCCAAAGCTACCTAAAAGCACTTGAACTGAGATGCCTATATTAGTTGAATTAAGCTTTGTTTCTGATAAACACAAGCAAGAGTGCTTTCTCTAAGGGCAGTCGAGTTCTCCATTCCCAGCAGGTTCTAGCGCCTGCTTTGATGGAAGTGGATGCTTGAGGCAACTCAGCTATTGCTCCACATCTCAGTTCAGTGTCCACATGGACAGAACCCAGATTTTCCTGACTATGGCAAGGGGCTATGGGAATGTAAAAGAATTGGAAATAAACCACAGTTTTGTATACTTCTTTTTCTTTATGACAGTCAGTAACTACTTTTCAGTCTTGTGTGTCTAAATTCCGACACTCACTGTCATTTAGTGGGCTTCAAAGAAGGATCAAAAATGTACCTAATGAAGTCAAACATCACCTGATCCTGCATACTACGCAGATGAAAAGAAGGCAAGAAGCATTTATGATATTGCATTCAGGCACCTACACAACACTAAATAGGAGTTATAATGACAAAAATACCGCACAGACCAGCTATGCCTCAAATGTTTTACCATATTTTCCTTGTGAGCTCTATGATTACAAGTCACAACTAGAGATGTGACACTGCAGGTGGAGGACCAGTGCACAGTCCCATGTGGCTCTTCCTGTAAGAGCATGTGGAGGTCAGTGGATGATCAGAAAGAGCACAGAGCTGAAAACCTGCAGTGTTGTATAAAAAGCTCTAACAACAGGACAAAAACCAGGTCTGGTTTGGGGTTTTTTTTTTGTTTGGGTTTTTTTTTTTTTTTTTTTTTTTTTTGATAAATCAGTAAATAGACCTAAAAGGAGAATAGCATTGCTGTGAAACACAAAGCAGTTCTGGCTTTGATGAGACCTCCCTGGTCTCCTTGTTCTCCCAAGCAGCATGTTCCTAGTGACTTATCCATATTGCCCTTCTAAGAAGGATGTTGCATTCCTGGGAGATGAGATTGCTTCAGGACTGATCCAAGGGAAAGGGCTTTGTAGATGAAGGATGCAGAATTTCAATGAAGTTCTGTTCTCAAAACATGGAGCAACCCAAGGTGAGTCAGCATATCCTTCTGTACCTTGCCTTTCCTTGGTAGAGCAGAGATAGCCTTTCTTTGGTTTCTCTAAGGCTGTTTTTTTCTTTTGTTGGGTTTTGCACAATGGAGAGCTTGATTATAGCTGGGAGCATGGTAAATACGAGTGAAACAAGGAGCTTGTAGGATAAAGAAAGAAATTTAGTGAGTATGACTTTGGGCACTTACAGTTAACAGACTGGACTAAAGATTTTCAAATTGGCATCACTATCAAAAGCAATAACAGTGGCAAAAGCTTAGATTTGTAATGAATTATTTTGTTCTTGGATTAGCTAGGACTGCTGGAATGTGACATAAAATTAGACAGGATAGAAACCTGCAGTGCTGTCAAGTGTAAACTACAGTTTTGCACTGCACTGAACAGGTCAGTTTAACATGTCTGTGCTGGTGCAGAACCACTTCTACTGTCAAAACATCCCATCCTATGAGGTGACACTGTGGATAAAGCAGCAAACTGCTCTGTGCCAACTTCTCTTGGAATGCAGGAGAGCGCTGGAGCACTTTGTGACAGCCACATCAGCTCTGCAGGTGACGTGAACATTAGGAGCTAGAAGACAGACTTGTTTGCTCCATGCTGTTGGCTGGGCCCCAGACAAGACAGCTGTCTGGAAAACCTCTGTGAATGAGCATCATATACCTGGGATGTTGCTCTTCTCAGCCCATCTATCTCAAAAATTATTTTTCAGCCCATCAGTTTAATGATTAGTCATTGCTGCTGATACCTAGTGCCTTGCCAAGAACATGAACTGAGTGCCATAGTATAGACAGACCTTTTCTGTATTCCACCACCAACTTCTTTCTGCCCTGATGCTCTCTTAATTGAATTACTTTGCAGTTTCAGTCCTGTAGCTGGAAAATGTGCAGGCTGTATTGCAGCATCAGCGGGCACATGTCTGCATGGTGTGGTACACCTGGGCAGGCTCTGGGGAGACCAAAACCATTCATCTCCCTGTGCACTCAGGTGCCAGCCTCTGATCTTGCTGAAGTTGGTGGGAGGATGATCTCCCTTAGATATCAGCTGGGTATCAAGTTGCCTTTGCTGTGTCTTGCTGCACAGGCCAGTGGACCATACTGCTCACTTATCCTTGGTGGTGTTGTGGTTTTCAGTGGGGAAAGGCAATGGAGCAATGGGAGAACCAGATTGCCTGAAGGTGCTCCCTAAATGGGTTCAGCTGACAACTCAATATGCTCTATTCAGCATGGCTTCTCCTCATAGGAAAAGTTTTCTGTCTTGTGAGGATACCTGTTTAGGTGAAAACAGTAATAACAAAGTGGCTATAGCTTACATCTACAGATCCTGGGGTTTGTAGCATGAAGGGCACTTTATTCCCTTTATGCCGATCTTTTCCATCTGCTTTTTATTGCCTGCAAGGTATTCCCATGTGAAAAGTAGCTTGAGCCTGCTGTTTCCAAACTTCATCCAAAAATTGTTTCAAGCATGAACATTTTATCATTAAGGACACTAATACTTTGCTCATACACAAAATTTGTTTCCTGATTATCTCCAGCTTGTATTACAATGCATTTTGTAGGCATTTAGCCAAACATTTTACCTTTAGTCAGATATATGACCTGCTGTTTTGGAGATATTGGAGGCTGGTCCAAAGCCTGCTGGATCAAGAGGAGCCTTTATGCTGGTTTAGCAGAATTTTGATTGGTCCCTAAAGGCATCACAGATGATCTTAATTATCAGATGTGATCCTAGGCAGTTGCAAGTAGGTATAGATCAGTTTGTAACTGCCAAGGTATCTGAAGAAGTTGGATCAGATTGTTTCAAATCGTCTGATGAGGATTAGCTCAATCAAGTCACAAGGCAACTGGAAACTCAATCTAGACTAGTCAGAACAGGTTTATGGACTTGACAGAAAGCTAAATATACTAAAAGAAAAACAAACAAGCAAACAAAACAAAAAGAAAGAAGATCCATCAGCTGGAAAATGGAGCTAAACAAATTTTGACCAGAAACCAGGTGTGCATTTTTTCCACTTGTCAAGAGTGAAATATTTTCAGCTGTGCAGATCCTTAAATGAAATTGAATGTCTTTTCAAAGGAGATGACCTACACCTCCCTGCTGACCTTATGGATTTATAACTTCTGCTTTGCAAAACCTTGTTTAGTTGATCATAGTGATTCCTTCTTATCCTAAAATGATGAACTTACAGAAATCTGCAGACAGTGAGCTCATTTTTAAAAATAGGAAAAGCTCCTGCTTCTAATAGACCAGAGTTTTTCTGGTAGCTGCCAGGTGCATACAGAAGACTCTACATGTACCTTGATATGGCATGTGAGTGCTGTACATGGTATATATACTATAACATTGAGCAAATTACTTTGTCAGGTGAATGCATTGATGGGTCTCACTCCAGCTTCAGCTTGTAAGAGTCCTCATCCACTTAACAGTTCTATTAGAATTTTAGCCAAGATAAAGTGCAGGTGATGGGGTAGATGAGTTCATCATACCCAAATTATCCTAACTTGGTATAATTTTCTTTTCATCCAAAGAACTGGGATTACTTCCATGTCTTTCAATATGCAAGTCAATTACGCATCCTGCCTGCTCAGAATTTGCTCTTTTTGTCACCAGACAGCTGTTGGAAAGGGGTGATTTGCCATGTATTCCTGCCTTTTTATAGGGAATCTGAAACCCAATAAGCATTACAGCAAGGTCATCTTTACCCTGAAGCAATATTTTAAGGGTATCAGGTTTTAATTCCTTCATCTTCCCACCTTCCTCAACCCTGAAAGCTAGATCCAAATTTCCTGTGTAATTTGTGGCCCACTGATTTATACTGCCCAACCACACATCTCTGCTATACCAGTTAAATCACCTCACCTCTTGCCAAGTTAAATACTATAGCTTTCCTATGCTTGGTAGTAAACTCCTGCAATTAGCACAAAGGCATGTGGCATTTGACTGCTGGTAGATGCTTTGCTCATTGTCCCACTTCGGTAAAGCCCTGCGTCTACTTGGAGAGGTGCCTCTCGCTTATTATTCTTTATTGTTCTGGCCACAGGAAATTCAATACTTTCCCACAAATCCTTCTCATCTGCATCCTCCCAAACCTTAGAGCCACCTACAGTGTTTGTGGTCTGAAATAAATACTCCGAAGCTTTCCCAGGCAACCAGTGGTTTCTTCACTTCAGTTGCATTCCCTTAAAATGGAGGCTGAGATGACCAAGCTAGAGCAAATGACAGGGAACAAGACTGCAAGAACAATCTAGTGGGTCAGACCCTAGGTCTCACTTGTCCAATATCCTGTCTCTGGAAGACCAAAGCCTCAGTAGACCTGAGGAAGAGTATGAAATTTATACAACCTCCCCTATGAACCTACTCAGTTCCCAATTATTTTCAGATCAGGGACTTTCTGAGCCAGACATGACTGCCTGTAGTTCCCCTTGATGGAGTTCTGCTCCATGAACATACCTGTGTGATCCTCCAGTATTCCTTCTGAAATTCACCATCTGGTCTTGAGACATCAGTCCCACCTTGCATGTTGGTGATGCTGAAAGCTCCTTACCATTGCACACTCCATTTACAGATTGGCAGAAATTCATGCCCTCTCCATCAATCCTCCTTTCTACAGCAAATTCACAATTGTCTAGTAAAGTTAAATCACATCCATTCTTCACCACCAGGCTTTGACATGCATTGGCATTCCCCCTGCATTTCAGAAGAAGCTGCCATAAATGGACTTCCTTCCTTCTCCCCTTTCTTCCCTTCAGCTCTTCCCATCACTTGCCACGTATTCACCCCATGCCTGTGGGCTGTTTGCAGGAAATCTGAGCCCTCCCTTTTTACGCAAGGACTGAAGCACTTATCTCTCCCTTCGCCTTCTGACCATCTGTCTGTATCCAGCAGCAGAAGTGCCACGCACTCACTCGCTCTCCCACCAACTCAACCTAAGCCCCTACCATCTGGAGATGATCTGTTTGTCTATTTAGACTCCAAGCTCTCCAGGGCAGGAACTGTCTCTAATTGCATGTTTGTATCGTACCTACAGCTGTGTTAGACTGAATACACCCACTGTCATCTTCTCTTGGAAAGTAAGTTCCTCCTGGGAGTGTCCAGCACTGAAAAGTAAGACCACTTGCAAATCCAAGCTGCTGGAGGCACATGCCAGAGCTTCTTGGTTGCTCTTATATTAGGCCACAGAAAATTCTTCCAGTGACTGCAATAATCATCCAGCCCAATTTTTACTGCCAAGCTGACATGAGGGACTTAAAAGCAGTGAAACCATTGCATAGCATGAGGGAGCTCACATTTGGCTGAGGCTTTGAATGTGCCCAAGTAATACTGCATGCCAGTGGAGAAATGCCTGAGCATCCCAGATTTGTTAGTGCCTTCTTTGGTGACCTCTGGCCAATGCCACCAGGGAGCCAAGTGGAGAGGTCAGGAGTCTCCAAGCCAAATTTTTCAGGCTGAATTTCATCCTCAGTACAACACAGCAGGATAAATTTATGTGTATATACCTACTGTTCACAGCTAGCATATAGCCTGCCCTCCTATTTCAGGATGATGAAAACCATACGTGCTTTTGTTAAGAAGTGCAAAAATTGCTCCCTCCCCCCCATTTTACAGTTCCAATTAAAACCTTTCTGTAATTTTATTAAGGCCTCTTCTCTGAGCAATAGTCTTATCATATGACCTCTTGCTTACAGTACATTTTCAAGCTCTATATTTTCAGTGAAACAGGGCAGGTGGTACAAAATGGAGGTATAATCACAAAGATAACTTTAAAACAAAATAATAAAAAGAAAGGATTAATAAAGTTTGTAATCTATTCCAGGAGAGAGCATGATTGTACTACCACCAAAAGTCTCCTTGAATTGGGTTAAAAGTATCTTGCTTCAATAATACAATAAAATAAGAAGTGCATCTATATATTTTCCCATTTGGTTAACTCCGGAACACCATTTCTGCTTGTTTTGGCTCATTTTTATTCCTGCTTTTGAGTGTAAAGAAATTGCAAGGAAGTTTATGAATGAGGTCCTGCTTGCATTCCAGACTCAGATATGTACGCGGGCTGTTTTCTGCCGAGATCCTGGGATGAGGTCATTTCAAAACCACCTAGTTTGCCCAGTGTGCTAACTCAAAAAAGATTGAAATGGACAGATTTGCAGTTACTGCAATGCAAACACGCATACAGTAGTTTTCCCGCATGCCAGCATCTGCCAAACTTCAGCCTAGAAGATTCATAGACAGAAAATACAAATAAAAACTCCAATTTTTTTTCCACAATGAAGGGCTGTTTATGAAATCAGCTTGATCAGCTCAGGAATGAGCTGAGATAATGTTTATCCACACAAACACAGAAGATCGTGCAACTATCTTAACATACCAAGCTAAGCTAACTACTTAGCTGAAGAAAAAAAGGTCAGAACAACAGGAAATTACTCATATACTACCAGTTGCTCAGGTATTTTAAAAAGCTTCCAGAACATTTGCTTTTGTGTACCTAAAAGAGAAAGGTTTCTGATGGTGGGGGAAGGCCTGATGAGTAACATAAAAGTAACTTTCCTTGCTGAAAGAGTAAAGGCAGAAGAAGAGGTTTGTGACAAGAGGATATAAAATACCCTGTAATTCATCAGCAAGGAGAATCAAACTCCACTGGAGCAATCGGCCTTCCTGGGGATTATGAAAAGGATTATGGTGAGTTGTTAGCAGGGTAAGGGAGCCACTGAAAGATGGGCTTTCCTACTGCCTTGAAATAAATGGGGCAATGAAGGCTTTGGGAAAGTTAATGAGAATTTTCTTGAATTTTCAGAGCAGCTGGCCTGCCCATGTGTAGGAAAAGCCATTTATTGAGGAGGAAAGAAAAATAGGTAGTGAAAATAAAAATGTTTGCTTTCTCTAAAAATATACTTCAGGCCTTGTGAGGGGGAAATCAATTATCCACAAGGCCATCCTGCTGTCGTGTAGAAAACTCTAAGGCATTTTCTAGCTTGGGCTGCCCTCTGCTCCACAGCGGTTAGCTGATCTCTCTGTCAGATGGGTCTCATCACAGCGGCATCTGGTGCCTCCGAGTCTTTCATGTATTTAATCTCACAACCCACCTGTGAGAGAAGGAATTACAGTGAGGGAACTGAGGAAAAGGCGCAGACGTTTAAAGGGATTTATCTGCCCAATTACCTGGCTCAGGGTTAGACTGGAAATCCCCAGGAGAGAAAGGTGCTGCACCTGGGTCTGCCAAACTTTGGGTTAGTGTAGCTCTCAGTAGCAATGCCCATTTGGACCTAGAACAAGGAAGAGCTGGAAGTACTTGTGAATGGGCCATTGTTTCTCCCTTGATTATTATTAAGAAATATGTTGAGCCTGAAGGAAATGAAATTAATAACCAGAGTCTGAATTCAGAGCATGAAGACCAGTTCTTTCTCCCAGAGCTTGGCAGGGTCTTGCAGCATTGGTACTTGTGTTTATTCCCAGGAAAACCATTTACAGATAACCTCCAAGTGCCATGAAGAAGGATTATCTGAGTCACGATATTGCTGCCTCCCCATGCACCAACACCACTCACTCCTCACCTACCCCAGACCTCTCGGTCATGCTCTGAACTGGGTAGTGTCCTGCTAAAAGGGTCAGCACAGAAGATGTGCAGGGAAAGCAAACAGCCTATTTTCTCTCTAATTAAGAGCAATTAGACATTTTCCCTGTGTGAAGCTTCCTCTCTTATTCCTCCTTGCTTTCCCTCATGCCTGTCTTTCTATGGGCACCCAGTTCAGGCTTGTCCCAGTGAAGACATAGCACCCTGGGCAGCTGGCTGAGTTTGGGCACAGTCTCTGCCATGCCCTCTGAAGACGTAGCTTAGATGGGCTGTAATCCTAATGTTGAAGGCTGTGAGTATACCAAGCAATGCCACATCACCCCACCTCTGCAGTCCCACACACCATGTGTTGCAGGATGGGTTTGGGACATGTAGGATTTTGTCCATGAAAACTAGAGCACTCATACAGTGACATTTCCCAAGGAGGATTAATCCATTCTCCATGGATGAGTCTCTGTTTGGCACATGGAAAGATCCACCAAGCATGACCAGCTCTGGCTTCAGCAGGGGATTACCAGCCATGTGGGTGCACAGAATCACACTGTATCTCTGCAGGTCTTTGAACCCCAGCAGGAAGTGGGACAGGTAACTACATCTTCTGTAATCCCTTCTTCTGTAGGCTGATTATGGCAAAAGGTATGTGTGGCATGGTATGTGTACCTGCTTCAGCGTGAAGATGTACGTTTATTTTTATTATAAGCCATCGTTCATTTATCATACAGCCTCTGCATAATTTCTCTGTATAATTTTTTTCTCTGTCACATCTTGGCCTAGGAAACATGTTTCACTCTAAAGGAATTCCAAGGCAAAATCACATATTTCTCTAGATCCTGATTTATAAGTCAGTTTTTGTTGTGAAGGGCTGCCATGGGTGTTGTATTTTGATTTTTGGCATTGCTTTACTATCGGCTTCTGGTAAACCACAAACCCCCTCCCAGTTCCCTCAATCTGCAAAACTGCATGACAAAGTGCGATCAGTGTCTTATACATCCACACTGGTATCAAGGCAATTCACTTCCCATGCACTGTTTCTTATTAAATAGATATCTATCGACCAGTCACACATGCTGTGTTACATAGCTAGGTATCCAGGCAACTTATTCAAAACTTACTGAAGTCAATGGAAAGAGTCTGCTATCCCTGCACCACCACTGGCTTTAAAATGAGATTGAACTCTTCATTACAAACCAGGAGGCTTCCTTCTGGTATGTCAACTTCTTGCGCATGGATGGAGCAGGAACGAAAGAGGAAAAGCATTGAGAAAGGGTAATGGTTTTAAACTAAGAGAGGGTAGATTCAGACTAGATGTAAGGAAGAAATTGTTTATGGTGATTGTGGTGAAACACTGCCACAGGCTACCCAGAGAGGTAGTAGGTGCCTTATCCCTGGAAACATTCAAGGTTAAGTTGGAGGGGGCTTTGAGAAACTCGGTCTAATTGGAGATGTTCCTGCTCATTGCAGAGGGGTTGGAACTAGATGAACTTTAAATTCTCTTCAAACCCAAACCATTCTGTAATTCTATAATTATAAAGTTGCACCAGGCCAGAGGAGTCAATACAAATGAATCCGCATGGTTGCTGTTGTCAGTTGGATGTGTCCTGCTTTGTCCCATCATGAGCGGAATGGATCAGCAGCATGGCTGAGTGCACTGACATGTGTGGCATCCATCGGCTCCCCAAGACAAGCTGCACGGAGAGGTGGAGTTTTAGACAATCAGCACCTGCTTGCCAGCTGAAGCACAAAGCTTAATTGAAGAAAGCTGTTCTTTCATCCACACAAAGTATAAACAGCCAGTGTTATGGTGACAAACTTTCCAGCGGCTTCGTAGCTGCTACTCCAAGCGTTCACATACATCAATGCTGAAAGCAGAAAAAAAAAGGTGACGTCCTTATTTTGCAGAAATTCTCCAGCTGATTCCAGAATGACTTTGGAGCTCACGCCCTAAATCTACACATCTGTGATGGTCCTGAATCATGTACCAGATAATTCGTGCTTGGGTCACAACTGTGGAAAAATTACTCTTCAAGAGCTTTTACATAAGCTCTTTATTTCCCCCACTTATTAGATAAGGTTATTTTTTCTCAGAACTTCTGCTGCTTTTTCCTCATTACTGATGGCTCCATGGACACTGTCTGTGCTTTGGCCAAAGCAATTCTCTGTTGTAAACCATCCCCTCAACAGGAGGGAGCTCTCCAATTTCTCACAAGGGGATGAACCCCCTTTGACCATTGAATGGGCCTGATCTGGTGAGGGTCTTCTTTGACCCTAGGATGCAGGAATCATGTCAAAGGGCTTCAAGGGATGTGTCATGATCTAAGTCTCTATTTTTGGTTTTGGTGAGTACTGGGAGGAGTGGCAGAAGGTTAGCCTTTTCCCATCACCTTCCTGTCAGAGATACGCACAGCCCCGACACTGGATGCTGTTGGCTACTCATCACAAGGCCCCCTGTCAAAACGAGGATGGCTGATGAGCTATGAACAAGCTCACAGTTAGATAATAGATGAAAGAGCTTCAAGATAAATTAGGTGCCTCCAGAAAACCTGGCCAAATGTGTTTAAAACGGGAGATCCAACACCATTAATTCTCATCAAGCAGCTTTAAAAAAGGCAACCCGGCACTTGACTTATGCTTAGAAAACGTTATCTTTCCTTTTAACAGGGGTTTTATAGTGTATTTTGAGAAGATGACAAACAATAGGGTTATTTTGAAGTCATGCCAAACACTACATTCGCTAGAGGAGGAGAACAATGTTACCTCCTATCTTCAACTGACCCTGCAGCCATTAAGCCATTTCGCCAACAAACAATATTAATAAAAAAAGGGAAAGTGCTGTTCTTATGTTCCTTACAGTCAGAGCTTGGGAATTGTCTTTCAATGAGGTATTTGCCCCTTCAGGAAAGATTACTTTGTCAAAAGTGAAACTTTTTGCAACAAAGTGTTAGTTTCATCACTTCTCAGGTGAGAAACTAAATCAGAAAGAAGTGTTTCAATAATTCCCAGGGTCCAGGCTGCGAAGGTGAAGGCTTCTTTTGGTTTTGTTTCCCAGCAATTTTCATTGTCAAACTATGCTCTATAAAATTGAAATGGAATGAAGAAGCTCTGAGCAACCATTCAGAGGATGGGAGTTGTGATACTTTAAAGCTTCTGGAGCAGGGATCACATTTTTTCTTTGTGCCTGTTCAGAGCCTCTGATTCGCTACTGTCACAAAAATAAGTTTACAGCAAATAATAATAACAAATACAGAAATACAGAACATCTTGCACCAGTGGGAATCTTCCCCAGATTGACGCCAGCCACAAAGACAGACAAAGATTTAAGGAGGACAGATGGGCACAGGTATTTTATTTGAACAGCTTTGTTGGCAAAATGGCCACCTGCTCACCAGTCATCTAGCTAGCAGGACCAGTAGGTGTGTTATTGCTAAAAATGCTGTATCATCCCCTTCAAAAAATATGAACAAATTCATCTGAACAATTTCAAGGAGCAAATTCCTTGCTCTCTCTCGTAATTGGAATAAGCTTCTTTTCATGTAACTCTTCATCTCCATGTGTATTTGGGCTGCTTGCATCAAAATAGCAAATAATATGGTCTTCAAATAAAAGGTACTGTTTGCACAAGTAAAGCTAGAATCATCTACGCCAGCAGGGTTATGAACTAACTATATCCACCACTTAAAAAAGCAGGCCGAATTGCAGTTTCAATGCAAATATGAGTAATAATGATGTTATTTTCAGCTTTATTGGCAAATAGAATCATAGAATCAGCTACGTTGGAAGAGGCCTTTGTGACCATCAAGTTCAACCATTAGCCCAGGACTGCCAAGACCGCATGTCACCCTGAGTGCTCAGATTGCAAATTCAAACACATGGTGAACATGGGACAAAACGAGTTTCTTCTGGCACTGATCCACCCAGCTGCCTTTGCTCCATACCGAGCCCTGTTAAATTCCCCATAGCTCCAGGCAGGTGCCGGGCTCGGCTGGGGAGAGCTCAGTGCAAGTGCGGGACTTTGCAACTTAAAACACCGCGGGCAAAAGCCTCTTTCATGTGCTGCATGCTTAGGCAAGTTTATGTCTTGCAGCTGACACAAAAAAATCCACTATAAGAAAATAATTGGATGTTAATTTCCTCCAGCTTTCCCTTACTTAAGCACAATTTGAGAAAATAATACAGCAGCAAGGGAAAACAGTTGTCTTTTAAAGGTGTACTTTCCTTAGGTATTTGCAGTGTTTGCTTTGATGAGAAAAGGCTCTGACTGAGGCAGGGAGGTCTCAGCCAGTGGCCTGTATGCATGTATGATGCCTGCAGCTTAGTCCTGAAAACAGAGCTTGTGGGCCAGCCTGGCAGCACCAGGACTGCAACACCCCATGGGAGCAAAGACGCATGCCAGGTGCCCAAATCCATTGGCTGTTTGGAGAACCTGAGCAAGAGGCATTGCAGCCCTCCAGACCTCCAGGGAAATGCTTGCTGGGGATCTGTCCTCGCACTGTTTGAGCTGGAGTCCTTCAGTCCCCACTCTCATTTGGCACCCAGTGCCTCCTCTGCCTCGAGTGCCCTGGCTGGGAGAACCCCCACTGACAACTCCTGTGCTGCTCCTGCTTCAGCTGAGAGCGGATTAATTAACTAACAATCCGGGAGTGCCAGGTGAAAGCCTATTTATCCGGAGTGAACGCGCCCCAGTTGCTAGGTGTGTACACATGTGGTATCATTTTTCCATTATTTGGAACATACAGGACTAAATTAATAACAGTTCTTACAAGGCCCTGGGGCTGTCTGTAGAAGAATTTTGATCTCCTTAGGAAAGGCTCACCATTTCTCATAGGAGAGATGCACTTGACTCCTGACCTCTTTTCAAAGGCACCTGTGTGAGCTTTTAAAATCCACTACCACCAATTATCCACTTTCAACCTGAAGTGTTTAAACCTCGGACCACATTAACTGAGCTTAGCACATAGCCATGTCATTGCTGACTTCCTGATGTGAGGAGATGCCTTGACACAGCTGAAAGAGAGTTTAGGGATGAGGCATGAGATTATCAGCTTCTCTTCCTGACAGCTTCAAACAAAGGAGCCTTTTAGCCACCTGGTTTGTGTCTCCCACACCTGCATTAAGATTTGGAGACAAACCTTTGTACTGCTGCCTTGATCCTATTATTTGCATGTACCTGTCCACAGTCACCCTGCATCACTTAATAGCCTTCAGAGAGACCAAAGGGAAGAAGATGCACATCTACTATTTCTCTTTCAGGTTTAATACCTTTTCTTTTTTTTTTTTTTTTCTTCTCTCCAAGGCTGCAAGACTTTTAGGACACTATGGCATTTATTTAAACTCTAAGGAGATTTATTTGGCATGGGGGATGGAGGAGGGGAGATTGTGAGAAGGCTGAAGATGTGGATAAAGGATGAAAAGGGACAGGAGGCCATTTTAAGGGTTTCTGGCTTGGCTGCAGAGAGAAAAACCCAACGCTTGCTCCCAGCATTGGGCAGGTATTTGGCTGTGAACTTCTCTGCTCCCTGCTTAGGCCTGACTCTGAGACTGTGTCCATCCTCTGGTCCCTGTGAAGAGACCCTGGCAGCACTCCCTGGCACTGCCTCCAAGCCCAGACAGAGAGTGGTGCCTGCACTAGAGGTGCTTGACCTGCACCCCAGGCACCTGCTCCTCTTCTCAGCCTCTGTGCCAGGTGCAGCCTCATTCCTCCCCAGGAAACAGCACTGCTCTCTTACACCCTTGGGCTCAAATGCCTCAAGAAGTCAGCTCCAAGGGCATATTCAGCCTGGATGCAGAGTTCAGGATGTGCCTCCTTTCCATCTCCCTCCACCCACCTGTGAAATTAGCTTTGTATTCTTTGTGCCAGAGCTGAAGGAATGTCTAGATTTTAAATTGAATTCATATTCTCTTTCGCATGCTCACAAAATCAGCCAAAAGGACAGAACATTATTAACCTTCTCGGTCCATCTGTAGCTGACAAGGTGTCTGTGCAAAAGAGGAGATTTCAGCTGTAGCTTGTATATATACATTGCTGCATTTCAGCCTCCGCCAGCATCTTGACTCGTCAATGTGACTGAGTAAGGTAGAAATATTAGAGTTGCATTCATATTCCAGGCCTGGTTTAAATCACTATCATTGTGGAAAGCTCTGGATAGGTCCAAAAAAAGGAGGGAAGAAAAGAGTTTTCTGGTTCTAGTTTTTCACATTTTCTTTTCCCCTCTGAAAAGTGAAACCCTCCAGCTGCCCAGCATTGCACAATGGCCCAAATGCTGCGAGTTCCAGCCCTAATCCCAGCCCTCTTCACACGCCAGCCCCAGCAGAGCTCGGCAACGTGCCCCCACCGCTACCGCGCTTCCCGAAGCCCTTCCCTCCCTAAATCATCAACTGCTCCTGGGAGCAGCAGCAAGTGGCTTGTCCCCATCACTGGCTTGTGAAAGTTGTCCATCAGCTGCAAGAAACAGGAAGAGGGCAAAGAACAGGGTCAGCTCCTTTGGCCATCCTATGATTTGTGTTGCCGCAAGAAGCAAAGTATGAATCTTCAGATTTCAGTCATGTGTTGTACATGCTTTCCATTATGCAGGTCGAAGGAGTGCTGCCAAGAATCCACCAGCATCCCAGGTGAGATAAAACTGAGCTCAACCACCTTCCCTCTGCTGTCCCTGCAGAGATGAGACTGCCATGGGTGCTCTGCTCACCTTGCAGGATCCCTTTAATCATGGCTGCAGGTACCAAGCAGTCAAGGAAAGCCAGAGAGATCCAGGTCTGGTTTCATTGTTATTGATATTGTTATTATTATCAAATCAGTAGCAAAGCCTAAGAGCTCCAACATAAGCATTACCTACACACAAAGCCATAGAGCAAAGCTTCACCAGGGCTCTGGATCTCTCTGGGAGGGACTGATGGGAAGAAGTAGGCATCATGCTGTACAAAGTGTCATCCCCTACTGAAGAGCAAAGTCTCGATCAAAAGTCAGTAGCACCAGAGCGAAAGGATGGGCTGTGGTTAAAGATATGTGCTGAACCTTCCAAGAGGGACAGATTTAATTCTTCTTTTTTGCTTAGTTTTCCTATGATCATGATGTCAAATAAATCACTTCATCTTTTGCCACCTCAGCTCCCCATCTGTTAAAACATATTTATAGTATTTTTCTCTTTTCTCTCACCCTTTGTCTTTTCTGTTCTGATTATGAAGTCTTCAGAGGAAGGTTGTCTCTTACTACACAAGGTCTATCAGAAGAGGGCTCTACCTGGGTTCCTGCTGCTGGAATACAAATACTATCTATATGGAAATGCAGTGCCAACCACGTTTATGACACTGGTTGAGAAATATGCATTACTATTTGTGGAAAATTTTGATTTGAATGAAAAAGTTGAGTGGTTTGGAAAAGGAGAACCCTGAGCACAATTTCCATTTTTTCAAAAAAAAAAATCTCTGAAGGAAGTTTACAAAACCCATAAATTCTTATGAAATCAAAAAGTATTCAACAATCAGCCCTACACAGTAAAACAAAAGAGAATATCATCTGTCCCAAGGGCGGATTTCCTTCCTCCCCACAATTCATTGGAAACCCTTTTCTGTCACCCAGCCTTGGTCAGGGCTCTCATTACAGAGGAATTGCTTCTGTGCTTGTGTGTCAAGAAAAGAATCTGTTTCCAATAGGCGGTAAAAGGTCTGCTCATGGTACTCCTGTTTCACACAAAGCACTCCCAGCTCCTCGTGGTGGCACCCTGGCAGTGTCTCACAGGGCGTTCTGCATTTGTTCAACCATCTGCAGAGCTGTGCTGGCTCTGGGAGGCTCAGAATATGCCCAAGACTGGTTTGTGGAAAGGGTCTGTGCTTCAATGCTATGCTCTGCCTCTCTCGACCCAGCTGGCTGTGGCTCTGCCCACAGCTTCCCTTCTGCTGCTGCTTCAGGGAGCTTCCAGGGATGAAGATGGACAAGTCAAATTGCTTTCAACTTACTTTGCCTCTTCTTGGTTTGTTCGATGAGGCGAAGTTTCCCATCACAGCAGCCAGCAGCTCCTCAGGAAGGGCTGCCCACGTGCAATTCTTTCTTCCTGCATTTTTAAAACCAAAATTCAAAACAAAGCTGTAGTGTGCTAATTAATAGCTTAGTACCCGCAAGTGGCAAAATAGTTTAGGGAGCATTAGCCGATCTCTCTTAAATTTAGCTGCAGGACAGGATTCCACCTTTCTTCAAGCAGAGGAGATGGTTTTGTTTAGAAAACATGTCCACAAGTTTTTCCTTGTCACAGAAAAGTCTTACCTGCAAACCACCTTGCCACCGAGTCAAGGAGCACACCAAGGACTTGTGCTGGAGATGGTGTCCTGCTTTCACCAAGAGGTAGTCCTTTAGGAGTGACAGGGAAGATCCAGAGCGCTCTCTCTCCTCTTGCTTCCTGACCTATTGCCCTCAAGGTGTGCTGCCCACACCATGACCTTGTCCTCAACATACCTTCAGGAGGTCTGTCCACCAGGCAAGGCCCTGTTTGCAATCATTCAGGAGCTTGTTAATCACCCAGAGTCATAAAGTTCCTCAAGTGGAACTGAAGGCTGGGCAAGAAGCATCTATTTGTTCCATCTCCCCATCCTCAGGAAGCCAGAGCATCACCAGGGGAGGTCAGGGCAGATTCCCAGAAATGTGACCCATCCTTTCAGCAATGTGAATATAATTCAGAGCATGCCATGAGCTTGCTGACACCTCCAGAGTTTGCTGTCATGACTTCACAAAGTGCTGCATTCCCCCAGGAAGAGCAATCCAAAGAGGAGGAGTCCGGTGGTGCCTCCGCTGCCCTCAGACAGCGGGGGCTCATGGTTGTGTAATGTTTACATGACCACAGAGCTCTCCATGGCTACATAGACCTCAGGAACAACAGCTCAAGCCCGTGTGCTCAGAGACGAGCAGCCCTCTTCTCCTTGAGCCAGAGATTGCTTTTGCCTGGGCAACTAGCTGAGTGCTGCCTGTGTCACAGAGAGAGCCAGCAAAGTCCTGCACACCCTTGTGTTGGTGTTCTCCATCTCAGAGCCACAATACACTTCCAAAGAGGTAATTTGCACAACTGGGATTTCTGCAATGCCCTCATCCTTCCTACATTGCATGTCCTGTAGCCCCAGATCCCTCACTCACACCTCAGATGTGTTTTGGTAAGGTGTTGAGGTGTGCACGCTCTCTGAGCTGTCTGCTTCGCAACGACACCAACAGTGAACAGAGGAGGAGGGATGGAACTTGCTGATCTATCAGTCTGCAAATGGCAGGTGCAAAAGGTGCAAACGCTCTGCATAGCATTGCAGAGAAATAGTGAAATCATACAGTGTCAGGGTGGGTTCTGTTTGAGGGATGACTGTATTGAGTCCTTGCTGAGCTCCAGAGTCCAGCCTGACCACAGTTGCAGCAGAGCACAGATCCATTAATGGCCTTCCCTTATCTTCTTATTAAGCTTCTTTTGCTCCCTCCCCATCTCCAAGTTCATCTTTTTGCAGTCAGTCTTGTCCGATTTCTCTCACCAAGGTAGCACACTGTGATCTAGGAATGCTTCAGGATGCATCCTACCATCTGCTTACAGTCCACAGCGGACAAACTTTATGACAGATCAGATGGACTCTGAGATGAGGATTTGAATAGAAAACGAGGATAGATGCAGGCTTTGCAAAGGATGAGCTGGAGGTGAAGCATTTGTGGTGCACAGGACTGGTGGAAGCCTGGAGAGGCTTGGTCTTTTGCAGAGTGGATAGCAACTAAATAGCAACTTCTTAGGCCTGTTCTTGAATTTTTTGTACATTTCTTGATCACATCCTCAAAGCCTGCCACCATATTCGTGATATTGCAAAGTTATATTCCCACTGGAAATAAGGAGAATATAGCTGTATCTGAATATGGTGGCACGTAGAAGTAGCCATTAGAAGTTATTGAACCTACCAAACAGATGCCAAGGGCAAATTTCCTGATGCCTAAGCATACCAATCTGTACAGACTGCTGTGTTTGGGCCACTGCTGAAATGGCAGTCTGCTCTGGTGCCCAGCAAAGAGAGGACAGTCCTACATCCACACTGCCCAGCCAGAGCATCACTGGTGTTCATGCACACAAACTCCTGACTGATTCGGTTCCAATGGAGATTATGGGCTTGATGCAGAACAACTTCTGATGCAAACATGGGGTTGGTATGTTGGCCAGCTGGAGGCTGTTTTCTTTGGTCCTTTTGCTTTTAGGTTTTACAGAGATTTTTCCCAAAGTGTTTAGTGCTGGTACCTTTTTCAGCTCCAAATTTGCATGAATAAATGTCTTGGTAAACAAACTCAAAATCTTTCCCAAACCACATCTTCTGGGAAAGAAGGGGGTCGGCCCCTGAGACAGTCCTTGGGGACCCTTATGGGGACAAGTTGTACATCCTACCATTCAGAGGCCCTTTGTTTTAATTTTCCTAAACTTAAAAACTCACAGAACCTTCCTCTGCATCATGGGGCCTCTTTTTTACCATGTCGAGGGAGGATTTTTCATCTGAAGGCTGTTTTGCCCTTTCAAGCTCTCCCAATCCCTCAGACCTGAAGGACCAGTGGTCTTTACTGATGGACTGTGCTGCAGGTATCCTTGACAACCTTCCCCCTCACTTCCAGGGGGGCTCTTTCCCTGCCTTCCTTCAGATGGTTTTCTAGCAGTAGGCTTTCATCTACTCCCACCACTTGGCGAACCTTCCATGGATCCTTACAGCAGAGGTGTGATACACTAGTGCAGTAAGTTTTTGCAAACTCTGTAAGACCTGAAAGCCTCTTCCAATCTTTGTGAGCCAAATCCTCTTCCAGTCTTTGTGAGTACCACCGAAGATGGTACTTAGCTGTGGTGCATGACCCAGCCCAGGCCCTGGTGATGATGGAGATGTGTGGCTGTTTCCCTTCTTACAGGTAAACCCATGGACTGGTTTGGAAAGAAAAGAAGCAGCACAAAGGATTTGGAGGTATTTTTAGTGACTGAAGACCCTGCAAGTGAAGCTCTTCTCAGGGTAAATGCTGGAAGTGGTATTCAGGGAAAATAAAAGTTTGTCTACATTGCTTTGCCATGATCTGGGGATCACCCAGTACAGCTGTTTCTGTGACAGGGCTGAGAAGTTTGCTAGCTGAGACAGCTTAAAACAGTGCCTCCAGTGGAATAGGCTTTTTCTGGAGGAGGACTCCTTGGGATGACTCTGTTCGAAGGCTGTGCTTTTTTTTTTTTTCACACTTCAAAGGCCTAAACTAGGTTGATAAAACTCACACACCAGGAGTCACAGTCATGGAGATCTCAGTACCAGTACATGATGGGTGTCCCTGCCCATGGCAGGGGGGTTGGAACTTGATGATCTCAAGGTCCTTTCCAACCCTAACTATTCTATGATTCTATGGCCCTTCCGGTTGGACAATTTGCCTTGCATTTAGGGCAGGAAAACAGCAAGGGAAACACACAAGAGGAAAAAAAAGAAAAAAAAGCCATGGGGACCACACACCACCCACATGGAGAGCTCCAGATGTTTCCATCACCAGCCCAGCAGCCACTAGGCTATTAGACGCTCATTAGCAAGTGTAGACACTCACAGCAGCAAATCTGGGGGCCTACAATCTGCAGAACTGCCCCTCTTTTCCCTCCTCAGCCCTTTTTTTGAAGATCCCCCAGTGTCCTGCTGACACACATCTTGTGGAGATGCCTCAAGTGAGAAGTTCCTCAGCACCAGCCAGTGCAGTGAAGGGTATAGCCTCTGAAGGTGGATGGTATCCAAATGTTTGGCAGAAATTCCAACTTTCCTTACTTTTAGGCATATCTGTGGCTTTTTAATACTGTAAACAACTGACATAGGCATGGAAGAATAGTGTATCTGAAACAGTTTATACAAAAGAATTCCATCTGTCAGTCTGTTTACAGTTCACATGTGAAAAGGCAAAAATCTTTAAAAGGAAAACCTCGGGGGGAAAAACATTTATATATATGTATATGTATATATATACCCCATACATATATATGGTATATGCTACAAATAATTGCTGAAGCGGAACAGTATCAGTGTAGACTTTATTTTCCTCTTGAATAACAGTATGATTTTTTTGCCCTGGTGTAAATTAAATTTTCCTAGTTTGCTTTCTAACTTATTCAAAACAGCACAAAGAAAGCAGACTGGAATTAACAGGGTGGTTTGGTGCTTCTTTTCTTTTCGTTTTTCTTTTTTTTTCAAAACGCTTTCCAATTCTAAAGTTGTCCTAAAGCTTTGTGAAACTGTGCATTAGATCATGGTATTGCAGTGAAGAAGAAATACTGCTATTACACCCTTGAGAATACCCTTGAAACACAGCCGCTGTGTTATCTAGAGGGAGATTTTAGAAATTGCTGTGAGAGCTTTAACTTCTGCTTGGACAGCCACCAAGGAAAGCCAGAAATGATCCGGGTTTCATGTCTTTTCCCAGGGGAATTAAAAATCCTGTATAATTACCCACCTCACTCCTGAACGCCAAAAGGCACAACCCTGGAGACAAGCGCCGTAAAGACCTGATTTTGTAATGTTTGTGCCGAGGTTAAAGGTGCAAGCAGCCAGGGACGTTTTTAGCCTTGCTGTTCCACAGTCTTGACCCAGTCCTGCGGGTACAAGCTGCATGTGTGAGCATTAAACTCTATGGTGGTCAGCGGGGATGAAGTATTTGTCCTCTGCTGAGAGAACCCCTGTACTGCTAGCGGCTGACACATGTTGAGGTGATTGGTTCAAACATGGTTCAGAGATCAGACGAGGGGTTTCCACTTCTGGAGCATGAGTTTTTATATGGACATGTGTCATGGTCCCCCAGCCACACACTCAGTGGGACCCCAGGCAAACTGGGGAGACTGGGAAGAGGGTCTTCTCACAGAGACACCACTGAGAGCAGGCAGGATCAGCACCACTCCGTGAGCTTGTGTTTATCCAAAGACCAGCAAGCGTTCCATCTTAGGTTCTGCTTGCCTTCCTGGACCTGCTGGATTGGCTGCTGCTGAAGGAGTCAAGGAAATTCAGACTGCAGCACATCTCTGGTCCTATTCTATTGGCCAGGGTTGCATTTTGCTCTTTGTTTCAGATCAAGTGAGACGGCTAACAACACAAATGTTTACATGTGGCAATGTTTGTTTTAATTGCATGGGCTGAAATCAAGGTTTTCTGTTGCCCCCACAGCAAGTGAAGGAAGTGGAGGACTTTTTATGGGCATACCAGAGCCCAGCCAGCCTTGGGAGGTGGAGGAACAATGTTGCCCACCATTTTGACCAAACATGTGCTCCTCATATTCCTCCACCATGAAACAGCTCTTTTTTGTCATGTCTTAGCAGTTATGAGCCTGCAATCCTGGTACGATAACATCCCACTTCTCTGAAACCCCATGGGGCCAGATTCTGCCTGTATGTCTCATGTGGAGCAGCAACAACTGTGAAGCAGTAACACACCTGCTCCCACATCTGCAGATGTTATGAGCTCTTGGAGACCCCCTTTCTACTCTGTATTTGCACAGTGCACAGCAAACAGCAGTCCAGAAGAGAAATAATAAAAACATTGAGCCTTCTAGTGGAAGATGGTTGCCGTCGTGTTGCAGCATTAGGGCACAGTTTGTTTGGGGCTGGTGTTGGCTGTAATTTTTCTCAAGTGAGTTACCTAAACTGAAAACACTGAGCAGAAAAAGGTTACCTTTTTCGAATGTCATGTTTTCCAAATCACTTCCCATCATTTTACCCAAAGCTGTGTGCAACCAAAACTGTTCAGCTGCTAAGAGGCAATGAAAAAATAAAGAAAAGATGCTGATTCTTTTCTAATGTGTGTACCCCTCCAAAAAAAGCCAGAAGCAAATATTTTTAGAAAAGTGTTGGTAATAATCGTGTTCCCATTGTTTGCCAGCCTCTATCCTATTTTACATCCTATTAAGAGCTATGTTGAAATGACATTGCAGAATCTCCGAGATCAGTGATGTTTCTCAAAGGAAAAAGGTACATCTCAGAAATACTGGTATTGTGGTATTGTGTATTTTTCTGGTTTGGAAGATGCTGTCACAGTCTTACACTATCTGGGAGCAGCATTGCCATGATGGGGGCAGCAAAAGGTAGGAGCTGGAATTTAAACTCTTAAACCCATGTTTTCTGGAGAGGTGAGCAAGTTTCTACCAGAGATACGCTTCCTCAGTACAGGTACTAGAATAAATTCAGGTTAATTTAGGGTGAGGAGAACCTAGTCTTGGAGTACCCTCTGCTGCCAGATGTGGATCCCAAATAACCTCTCTGCTGAAAGGCCTCTCCCCAAGCAGGACTGGCCTGTGCTACCACCATGTCTGGGCCTGTGCTATCACCCATGTGCTGGGTAGAATGGGTGCCTTTATGCTCAAAAGATCTTTCATTCATTGCTACACTGGACTTTCCCGAGCCAACCTGTCTTCAGCTGAGACCAGGTGGGAGCCAGTTTTGCAGCTCATTAGAGAATAGCAATTTTAGTTGTCTTTTTGATTTATTTGGAACATGAAGGCTGAATTCCCTTTCTTTTGCCATGCAGCCATTGTTTGAGGGTGTCTTCTGTGCAACTATACCTATTTTTTTAGGATGGGGTTGGGAGCTGTTATTTATAGGTCCTTCATTTTTGCTTTTGTATTCCTTCTACCTTTTAAGTATCCTCTATCTTGGCTGCATTGCTTTTTGTGCTTTGCTTGTGCAGACTGGAAGGAGGTAGCGGGCTCCTGCTAAGGCCTGTGGAGCTTGAGGCAATGCAGGAGGTGACCCAGGGACAAAGTAATTTCTAATTTCTCTTGCTACCAGCTTCTTCTGACACCAGGGCAAATCAACACAAACCTCTTTTCAGTCAGGAAATATAGAAGAACCTTCTGAAATTGGTATCATGACTGTTCCTGAATCATGTTGCCATTTTCTTGCACCAGCACGTTTCCCTTGTTTCATTCAGCCATGGCTGGTTTTCTCTGGTAGTGACTTCAGCTTGGTTTGACCATCATGTCTGCACCAACCTGTATTCCAGGCCAAATGTCAGACCATGCACAAGTGGAGATGGGGGGACACAGTCCTAAATGCACAATTGCCTACTTAGCTTCCTATGGACCTCAGAGCACGAGACAAAAAAAACTCCACTTGGGTTGTCTTCAGCAGGCAGAGGGAATGATGCTTGTGGCATGATGGTTTGAAATAGTCACCTGTGCTGTGCTGGAAGGAAAAATTAGTATGACCAATATTTCCCTAGGAAGAGAAAATTAATATGACCAACCTGGCTGTGGTGATGAATCCCCCACCTTTCCGTCAGTGAAGGAATAAACTACCTAGCCAGTAGACTTGATGCCATTAGTCCTCATGGTTTTCAAACAGTGACACCATTTCTGGTTCCACTCCCTTCCAGGTCCTCCATTGCACTCCTGGTTGTAAGCCAGGTGACAGCAGTAGAAGGTTGATGAGTTCCACAACCCCAGCTGGGCAAGGACAGGTTGTACACTGAGACAGCCCTACAGGCATGGAGACCGTGGAGGGCAAGGACCAAGGATATGCAGCATGCAATCAAGAGCTCAGAGTCTTCAAATTTCCCTGCATCACTGGCTTCCCCTCCCTCCTCGCTGCAGAGCAGCTTTGCTGTCCTGGCTTGGGATGGCCGGACACATGCACGCCTTAGCAATCTCGACAAACACAGCCGGCCGGGGTGCATTACATCAGCACTGGGTGGGGTGGGCCAGCCGAAACAGCCTCCAGACAGTGCAGGATGCGAACCACTCTGCTGCTGCACTCCAGTCAGGGCTGTGCATCCAGAGATCTCACACAGACAGCCCTCATGCTGAAATACCCCTCCCTTTCCTTTTAACCTCTGGTTTCTGAAGTGGTTTCTAAAATAAGCCCAAGTTAGGAGCAGCTGCGAAAGCCGTTTGCTGTCAGACGGACTGGATACTGCAAGCTCTTGTTTTGCTTTTTAAGCCTAAACATTTCCCCCCCCTCCACTTCTGCAGTTCAACTCTTAGTTTTTAATAGTCCTTGTCATGATGGAAAGTGCCAGACTCCAGCTGTTCTTCCCAAACCTCTGGGAGAGGCCTGGTTACATCTAGTTCTCATAAATCTTGAATCCAGTTCTAGCAAGTTTTTAAGCCTGACCACTACACTGCCTGGACCGTCCATGATTGAAAACAGGAGCAGAAGAAGAAAAGAGTAAAGGGGGAAATAGAGAAAAGACTGTGCATGCTTGTAGGCTGTTTCAGGGGCAGCCAAGAGGCACAGTGTCTAAGTCACATCAAGATGACAGTGAGGGTGTTCTGTACAGTCCCTATCTCACCTTATAAACAGCTTCATGGGATTGGAGAGAGGGTTGGTGGAGAGGGATTGCTTGGGAAAGCAAAGGTGGGATTCACCTGGATTGCTCAAGAAAGCGCTGGGAAAATGTTCTTCTGCCAGGAACTTTGAGGACCTGCTTAACCAAGATATGGAGATCCTAAATCCCTCAAGGATCTTCAGCTGCGACAAACTGGTCTGTGCTCCTCATGTCTGAGTTATGTCTGCTGTGGATTTGGTCTTCATGGTTGCAAAAGAGAAAAAGAGAAAAGAGAAAGAAAGGAAATTAAAAAATGCACACTGTTTTAACACACCCGTAAGTGCAAGTACATGTCTGAACCAGTGCTTGATAAGGAATGAGTGTTTAACCTCCACAGAGCATTATCATTGCTGAGCTGGCTTACACCTTGAGGGACAGCCCTGAGTTGTGCAATACTGGGCTGGCCCATAGCGCCCAGGCACCTGACATGTGGAGCGATAGGTTGGTGTTGCCAGTATTGGTAGGGACCTGCTGCACTCAACACTTCAAAGCCCATGGTGTTGTATAAGAGAACATCTACACAGCTACTAGCTACTCCTGGGGTCAGATATTTTTGTAACTGACTGGCCATGAAGGCTGGGATGATACCAGGAACACTAGGGGTTCAATGGTGGGGAAAATGAAACGTTTCCATATAGACAAGAAATCCATGCCTTGGCCCAGAAATCACAGCTGGCTTGGCCACGAAGTGCCTGGGTGTATCTTGAGGAGGACAGCTGCCGGGGCCAGGCAGAGGCTTAGGCTCACATGAGCACGTGGGAAATGATGGATAGAACTCTTTCACAGACAATGGCTTCAGGTTATGAGTGTTAATCTTAGGCTTTTCCCAACAACAGCACCAGGAAGGCCAAGGCCACCTTGAGTGTCAAAGATCTTCTGTCCTCTGTAGGTAAATAGAGTCTTCAGAAGTTTGGTCCTTCCAGCAGCCTAATTCTCTCAAGAGACTGGGAACCCCCTACCTCTCTTCCTGTAAAGATACAACTCTGGAATTACTTTATTGCGGGTTATTAATGGCAAAAAGCTCCTCTTCAGTTTGAAGAAGGAGCTTGTTAAATTTGTTGGTGGGATTATGTTTTATAATCACCATATGGCACTCTGGGAAGCTATTCCCAGACCTCTACAGTCTTTACTACAGATGTGTCAAGAGGCAAGAAACAATAAAGATATTGCTATGTGTCCTACTCTCTCAGTGACTTGGAGTGGAAACAGGAGCTTTACATTTCTTACTTGGGAATAAGATAGAAAATAGCAAATGACTACTCCAGCAGATAAAATGTCCAGAGCAGCACTACGCTTCCTTTCATATAGTGGGAAGGATTGAAACATTGGCCAAATTCATCATCATAGTTCATGCAAACTTTAGCTGTTTGCATCCATGTGGGAGGCTTCTGGAACCAGCACAGGGAAAGGAAAAAAAGAAAGGTATGATAAACTGAACACTACCTCCACACACACCCTTCAACCTTCAGTCAGTTACTAGACAAAAATCCTTTCCAGCAATTAACAGAGAGATTAGCAGTAGCATTGAAACAGGCATGTGTTTGAAGCATAGAAACCAGTAACTGGGAGGAAATGCGGAAGCCAAGGGCCATAGGATGGATGGATGGGCAATTGCTTTTTAAGTATATGCCTTTCAAGGGAGCATAAACATTCTTTTCTCCAAGTGCAGCTTAACCTCATCTGACTCTATGGGTGTCTTTTCATTGATTTGGATGGGGCCTTTCAGAAGCACAAGTTTCCGTGGGTAAGCCATGCACTTAAGCAGACACATACTTAAATACTTTGATGAGCCTCCTTCCTGGATTTCCCAACATCTGTGCTTCCTTGCCTTGGAAGCCATCTGCCTCTTGGATCTGGACACTTGGTGTGCGGAAATGAATGAGAGCAGCTAAGGACAAAAAATTTCTGCTGTAAAGCAGTGCTCTCTGTAGTGATACAGGAGTGCTGCAGCTGGCAGGTGCTCTGCAAGAGCTGCAACCAGCCGGAGCTGCATTATTGCTCTTGCTGCATTAATTTGGACATCCCTCTGGACAGCAGAGAAAAGGGCAACAGGAATGGTGGAAGCCCTCAGGATGAGACACAATGCTCTTCTTTTCTTCCTTTTGTCAGTAGCCTGTCCTAGAACTGTCTTGCCCCCAGACCCTTTGTGGGAGAGCAGGATAGCCAGAGTCAGGCCAGCGTAGGCTGAGCAGCAAGGACAGTTTTTCTGCGTGTCTCATTTATTATCACAGACACATTTCCAGTGCTGTTACAAAGCTTATATCCTCCCGTTATTTCCCAATATGAAATCATAGTAAGAAAACAGATTTCCCTTTGCTTAACACAGGTAGTATTACGCTAGAGAGTGTTAATGGCTTAAGCAAAGATTTTTCCACCTACAGGCAAGTGACTGATAGTTTATCCATCTGCTGCATAAAACCAGTGTTTAAATCCCAGTTTTAATGGGTCATATCACCTGTGCTTTCAAAATAACTCTGAATTCTTCCCCCTGAAATACAATGCAAAGTAACAAAAATTAGTAGTTGGAAGTGAAACGGATTTTCTTCAGATCAACAAACAACCAGGAGCCCATCACTTTTTTGAGTTAAATTGTCTTGAGTGATTTTGTTGTAGGTCAGGAGGAGGTCAGACAAGTTAGGCTTGGTCTTTTTCCTGCGTTGTCGTCTCCCAGCAGGAGGAGGAAGTGTACCTCAGCAGGTGTCATAAACACCAATTGCCCAAAATTTCATAATAATTTAGGTCTAATTACAAGACACACATGGTTTTTGACTTTTCCCAGGAAGACTTTGGGGAGCATCTGCCACTAAACCAAATAAAAAGGAGTTTGCATTGATTTTTCTGCATTGGGAAGGACAGGTTTTGTGTGCGGGTACATTTTTTAATCCAGGAAATTCAGTTTTGTTCCAGAAATTTATTTTAACAGGCTATATTCTAAACTCTAGGTCAATTCACTTACTGCAGCATCACAGAGACAGGGAGGGGAATGACTCATGCACTTTTCTTCAGTGTGTCCATCAGGAAAAGGGACACCAATAAACTCAGTTTGAGACACAGTAGCCATTTATCCTGCTGTTTCTATCTCTGCCTCCTATGATTGATAGAAATTACCCTCCTCAACAGCAGTATGACCCAAAGCGAAAAGACTGAGAGAAACCCCAGAAGTGCCAAATTTGTGTTCTCAGTTATTTTTAAGAAGGTAAAGAATGTCACAAAGCAAAGAAACCCGTTTGCTCTGGAGTTCAGCGAAAGCGGCATGATTGATGGTGGCATTTTTAGCAGCAGGTATCTCATAGGAGACTCCTTGTGACCTTGCCTGAGTTGTTTATGTCTTTCAGGGGTGACTAAGATTAGGTCACTTTCTTAAAAAACCCATTTTAGGTTTCAACTGGCAGTGTGTGTCTCTTTTCACTCCACTCTGCAAAGCTGAAGCACTGCGCTGGTGACATTTCTCCCTCTGAAGACCACGGTGAGGTGCTTGTCCCAGTGGACTGCATGGTCCCACTCTGCCTTTCTGTCTAAGGGGATGCTTGGCTGCCTGCAGCCCTTGGTTTGGTATCTATACTTTTCTCACTAGTAAATAGCAATTTGCCATAATGGAGGGGCACAAGACACAGACACCCGAGGTGAGGTTAACCATGATTTACTTCATCTCCGGCTGGCCCTTCAGAGGGAGCTAAGCCACCACAAAGAGGAAACATTGCTAATATGCATGTTACAGTTATCTCAGCTTTCTGTCCTTGCTGGTCATTAAATTATCCCACAACCCATTATAGACAGTGCTGCTATATCCACAGCTCTATTAATAAACCTTCTGCAGCAGTAAATCCCCATGCTTGACTGCAGACTGTCAGTACCTCTTCTGATTTATTCTCCATTTGCTTCATGGATTAAATGAAGCAGCCACTAGTTTTACTGCCTTCAGGACATCTCAGTGATAGTGGTGACAGCCTCCAAAAGAAGGTGCTGAAGCCCCCCACTGTTTGTGGTTGTGACTGTTTCCCCAAAAAAAAACCCTAAGTCCTAATATGGAGATGCTCAAATGTGGGGTACCCCAGAGAAAAGCAAAATGAGGGATACAAGGCAATTGGCTGCTGTCAATGGGTACTCCAGAAGGTCTCCATGAAAATGTCCACCTCTTCTGATCTTGAAAGGGGCCACAGCTCTTTGCCACATCCCAAAATGTGTCCATCAGCTTCACAGCTATAGCAGCTAGAGACTGGCAGGGCTTAGGCTGATATGCCCACTGAGCAGTAGCTCTGCTCAGTGGCATCATATGGCGGGAAAATGTTGGGTGAGCAAACAGGACTGGAGGCAGGGGGGTAGGTGAGGATCCACAGCTGATGGATTAAACCCACAAGCTGGGTGTCAGGGATCAGGACCAACATGCCAAGGAGAGCAGGCTTAGTTATCCTACTAAAGTCTCTTGGCTTGTAAGGGCTCTGCAGCAGATGGTGGAGGAGCAGCCACTGAGGATGAGAATCTGGATTCAACATCTTGCTCCCCACAGTATCTGTGGGCCCAGATCCATATGGCAGCATAGAATGATGGAAGCAGCTCCGTTTTGAAGACTGCAGTTCACAAAACAACTTTGCCATAAACATGGCCAACACCACCATGAATGCGGGCAAGACTGATGCAAGCATGGCCAGTGCTGCTGCAAACATGGCCAGCACTGCCATGGTCATGGTCAACAGTGCCACGGTCATGACCTGCCATGAGCAGGCGGATGCCAGGACAACTGCTGGCCCCAGGCATCTGCAGCTGGCCCTCCAGGGCAATGCTGGAATAGGAGCCCATTAAGAGACTGTGGAAAGCTACAGAGAAGTCACAGGGTCCTGGCCAGGAGGTGACTCTATCCCAAAGCACCACTCTTCAGAAGGGGAGCTGGATGAGCAGGAGGCTGCTGACATCTGCTTTGGGGTCCTGTCTGTATTAAGGCAGAATGGCCCCACTTCCTTCAGTTCACTGCTGACTTGTTCTGTGGTGGGGGAAAGTTCTACAAGCCTGTCTTGGCCTGTACAACACTTAAACTCATTTTCTGGACTCCAGAGGGATTGTGGTTGGCCTGTATTATCCCCAAACACACTTTGATTCATTTTATTTTCCTGGACTCCTGGGGGATCCTTTTTTGGCCTGTTTTGGCCCTAAGCTCTCTTTGATTCACTTATTTCCTAGACTCCCAAGGGAGTGTGGTTGGCCTGCTTTGGCCCTGTCTTGCTGTCACTTTTCTATGCTGGTATGCAATGCATCTGCATGCTTTAGATTTCTTCACTGCTTTTGCTCTCACTGTAGGCCAAGCCTGGATGTATTTTGCAATGTTTTGGGAAAGATAAATACACTTGGTCTGTCTTCACTCATTCACCTTGCTAAGATTTTTCTGCAGCCTTTCACTCCCTTGGCTTTTCCAGCATTGCTGCGTGGGAAGAAGCATGGACAGACCTTTGCTATAGAGAGGATGTTAACTGTGGGATCTGTGGCAGGAAGCACTCCAAGGAAGCAAAGGACCTAAAGAGGGAGAAGATGGGAAAGAGCTACCATACACCGCCCCTATCAGAGGTGATTTCGTATTCTGGCACTCTGTGAGGTTTTGTACCTTGTCTCTGAGCCTGCCAGCCTGCTCTCTCTGCAGGAGCAGGGCACCAAGGCTGTAAGGAGATGGCCCTGGTCATGCCAATCCTGATGGTGGCTGTCTGATGCACTGAGCAAGCCCCAGGGCAGGCATGAGACTGGCTCTGCCACTACCTCATGAGTGACCTGGTATTGCACAGCCTTTCCTCCAGACCCATGGACTGAGGAGCTGCCATGGCTGCTGGCTTCTGCTCAGCAAGCATAGAAGCAAGAACATAAAGCCTTACACACGACTCATATGTTGGCATCACTGATGTTCCTGCCCTATGTCACCTTATACAGCTCATATATGAATGACCATAGACACATCCCTGCCTGGTCTCTGTTATAATGATATACAGATGACCTCCACTTTGTGAAGAAGCTGTGCAAAGAAAAACTCCACAATGCTGTTTAAAAGAAAAGGAATTAATCTGATGATGTCATCTCTACCTTTACTGCAACAAGCTCAGTGGTGACTTCCCAGTCTCAAACCAGTCTGTCACTGGAGAGACAGTCAGAACAAGCTGAAGATGTGATGGCTATAGCTATCCTCCTACCCCTACTGCCTCTTCATGGACAGCTGTTGGACTTCTTCAGCCACCTCTTGGTTGGTGTTTGCCACACTGAGCCTCAGCTTGTACCAGTTTCCCTTGTCCTGGCAGAGCATGCTGCCAACACTTAGGGCTGTGACCACTGGGAGAAAAAATAGCTGCGGGTCTGGCTTGCCTGTTAGAAATCCAGCCTCCCTCGGACAGCCCATGATGGTGTCCAAAGCTGACATCTGTAACTCTTACAACTATGTTTTGCTCTTTGCTCCTGAAATTTGAAAGGAATTCATCAGAATATAGGTAGGCTTCTCCCCCAGCAAAGTCCTGAAGTGCAAAGCTACGTTGAGCCACATCTGTGCCCTCCAGAGTGTACATAAGAAAAAAGTCTTACTTTCAGTAATGAGAATACTCATGAGAGCTGCAACAACAGACCTGTTTCATTTCTTTTATAATTTACAAATACCATCACAGTGCAAACTCATTAGATATCCCAACAGAACTGCATTGCTTTCCATGTAGATTGTCTGGAGAGATATGTTTCAGCACAGAATTTATTGTTTACAATAGATATTATTTACAATATAAATACAATACATTTTCTGTGCAACTCCCTTTTATCAAGATCTAATTTCAGAGCCTAAGCAAGAAAGAAATTCAGTAAATTCAAGAGCCTGTTAATAGCGTGAGGAGAAGGCAGCTCTTCACTGAGTAAGCAAGTTTCATTGTCCAATTGTCCTAGGAAATTTAGAGCAGAATGTGTTTTTGACAGCTTCGTTAATGTGACCGTTTTTCCCTTGCCAGAAATTCAAGCATAATTGAGACATAGTGTTGAACTTCAAATGTTTCCTTGAGACTTGAATAGAGAACTTGATGAAGCATGTAATATGGCATAACCTCCCAATTATTCACACGTTTAGATAACAATAATCACACAACTCCTATCACAGCAAGAAGGTTATTCAAGGCAGATATTGGCAGAGGCTAATGGACAGCACATTGCAAGGGCAAGGAGGGTTTGGAAGGAAACATTAATCAGAATTTGGTAGCAAAGTCATCAATCATAACTTAACAAAGCTGTCACTCACTGCTGCAGTCCCAGGACCTCTATCAACTCAGAGTTCAACTCAGTAATCTCCAAGAACAGAACATGGCAAAGAAGAAATGCATTGCTTTAGTGTGACTGTCCCCAGGATACCCAGCCTTTCGCAGCATGGTTTCTCTAGCAAAAGAATTCATTATCAGAATTTGTAGTAATTGGGGCATGCATTTTTCAGTCAGATAACACCACTTTTCATTATTATTATTTGATTTTTTCTTGCTCTGGGTTTGAGAAATGTGGCTGCATTCTGCTATTGGAAATTATTCCAGCCTGGAGCTTTTCTAACTGCTTGCTGAGACACCCTTAGCAAATTGTGACTAGTAATGAGAGAAATATACAACAGGAACTCAGCAAGCAGATAAAAGGCTGTGAATTATTCCCATTTAATGAGCACTCATAAGACTTCAGCTGCGATGCAGTGTCTCAGTCTAGGTTTGGATCCTCAATACAAGTGAAATGATGACAAACTGGACTGAGTTTGGCAGATGGCCACCAAGGTGGCCGGGAGCACATCCTATAGGGAGATGCAGAAGGATCAGGCCTTGTTAAGGCTGGGAAGAGATAGTTCATAAGGGGACTTAATTCAGCCAGGAATTTGGAGAGTGAAGTCCTGGAGGTTTTCTGGATGTTTTCTGGAAAAGCTCTGAGAAAACTGATGTGACTTCAGTTCCTCCCAGCCTGAACAGTTCTGCAGTTCTGTGGGAGAAGGAAAAATATAACAAAGGCTGCTGCAAACATGTTCTTCATGTTTTCAGGGAGTGGAACACAGGGTAAGTGTTCAAATGGCAGCAAGGAAGGCTGAAGTTTGGGATCAGGACACCCAGCGCCTTTATCTAAGAGATAGCTGGGAGGTTGCACCATGTCCCATGTTCATGGGCTCCAGAGCATCTGGGAGCGCAGTTGGCTTTGTCCAAGTAGCTTTTTCAGTTTCTTCAGACAAGTCTCTCATCCTAGCTTAAAACCAGTCAGCTATTCCTGACTGGTTCAAACTAAAACCAGGGAAGTTCAGGTTAGGTATATAGAAGAAGTTCCTTACTGTTAGGGTGGTGAGGCACTGGAACAGGTTGCCCAAGGAAGTTGTGAACGCTTCATCCCTGTCAGTGTTCAAGGACAGGTTGGACTGAGTCTTGGGTGATGTGGTGTGTGGTATCTCTGCCCATGGCAAGAGGGTTGGAACTAGATGATCTTAAGGCCCTTTCCAACCCTAACTATTCTCACTATGCTATGACATTGCTGCTGGGCAAGGGCAGCTCTTCTGAGAGATGTTCATGTTTCATCTTTTGATGCAAACACTTGTGCAGAGTCCATACGCCTTCTTACCTATTCAGGCTCTCTAGTCATCTGCTCTTCTACTTTAAAATCCTACCTCTTGCACTGTTTTACCTTAGTCAACTCTATTTTGTCACGTATGCCAAGTTTTGTACCCATCATCTTCTCAATTTCAGTTGTAAGAGGGTACCTCTGTCGAGGGTTTCACCCAGGGCACAGCTGCAAAGCAGTACAGGAATGGGGCTTTTCTTTCATCCTCAGAGCTGGCTTGAATCTGCAGCGCTTCTGTGCATTGGAGGGCAGGAGGTGAGAGGTCTCTGGGTGCCCAAGGAACAAAAGAACTTCAAATGAGTTCTTGAAGACTCAAATTTTCTGTGTGCTCCTTGTATAGTCCTGTGTTGGCTAAGACACAGTTTTTTGACTGCACTGGAGCACATGGAAACCTTGATCCACCCAACATATTATGCTGAAAAACTTCGTGCTTTGGGTGCATAAAGTTTTCCACATAAACAGGTGGGAGTCTGGCATGGCCAACATGATTTGAGGCCAGCGCATGGTGTTTTTTAACACTGTGTGGAAAACTTTGGGTGCTGGCTGTCTTGTGAGGGGTCAAGTGAGTCATTATTTTCATTGGCTTTCCTCTGGCCAGGGTATCCCTAAGAGGTTTGTACCTCCTGAGCCGCCTACCTCCCCCTCGTTCCTCTGGCACAGCTGCAAGCCAGCAGAAGTCCCTTCTGATGCTGCTGTGCAAGATTGAATAGGGACAGTTCCTGTGGAAGAGATGACTCCAGCACTGCCAGTCTCTTCTGTACATTCTCTCAGGAGCAGAAAAATTGGCATAAGGGTTGGTTTGCTCTGTCGTCAAATTGCCAAGACTTGGTGTCTCTAATTTCTTAGAAACTGTGACCCTCAGTGTCATCTGAGTCATTTTAAAAGAAAAAACCATGAGCATGGTGGGTCCATATCTGATCTGGGCTGCAGAGTGACTTTGTAGCAGGGCATCACTGCTGCTGACACATAGTGTGAAACGAAAGAACCCCTGGGGTTTAGTCATACCCTGCCCCAACCATATCCATCCTTCAGGGTTCAGGATGAATCGGTGAATTCAGGGCTTTCTCCAGTTGCTGCCTTTGCTTTGCTTGTACCTGTTAGCCTGTGGCAATGGGAAAGCTATCTGAAGAGCTCTGGAGACAGACAGCCTGCAGCTGATGGTGTTGGCATGAGGAAGAATATTTTTTGGCTGAGGTTTTTGGTTTTGGTAGACGGGGGACCTTGCATCAGCTGGTTGCATTTAGCCAGAGGCAAACTGCAGGCCAAATGATCTCTGGTTCGCAAAGGGAGTGAAGGGACTGGGACACCTTGACCATGCTCACCATCTGGAAGGCCCATGGTTGTGCTGGAACCAGCACACACTCTTTCCCCTCACCCCCCTATGGGGTGGAGGAGTGTAAAGACCATACTGATGGGGCTGCAAGAACAGGAATCAATACGACACAAGCAGATGGTTCTGCCCATAATTTGCAACTGTGCAAACACAAGGAACAATCACAGCCAAGCAAAGTCAGCAGTGCCATGACACATAATTAGGAGTGAGATCTGTAAGCCAGGCAGGTCCCATGGGCTTTCCCCTGTGCTGCAGTACTGTCTGGGTTTTGGGTCCAGGAAAGACGGAGGCACTCAAAGGGGCTTCAGATAGGAGCAACAATGGTATAGGACACATCACCCACAAGTAAAGGTGGAAGGATCTTGGATCATTTGTGAGACCAAGTGCCTAAATCTCTCTCTGGGGCTGCAGTAAGTGGTTTGAACACGGCTCAAAGCCTCCTCTGTGCTGCGGTTGGAGGGGTGCTGTCGGGATGCCAGTTGGATATGGAGCTGCCCTGGTGGCATGGAACCAACAAGCACTCAGAGTGCCCAGAGAGGGATACGGTAAAGGCTTCCCAGCCTGGGACTTGCCAGCTTGCATGGCCAGCAGCATCCAAAGGAGGTACATGGGAGTGATCCCATTTGGTCTCCTTGAACCTCCCCAGGCCAATGGGCCAGATACAGCTGACAGCCAGGTCAAGCAGGGACAGCTTTCACCACGAGCCAAAGCTCCTCGTTACACCTTCTTCAGTGGAAATGAGAAGCTTTGACTGCTCTCCCACCACACCCACAAAGGGAAGGGAGGGGACAGGGTGGGGAATCGTTATTTTAGTCATTAACTGATGGGGAATTTACAAAGGAAGACTGAGCTTAAAACGCCACAGCTTTCTCACTGTAGAAGTAGCCAGGGTGAGGAAAATGGCACGTACTCCAGGAATATGACGGAGAGAAGAAAACCCTCTTCTTTGGTGATTCTTCCAGGATGAGCTCCCATGATCCATACACAGACTGCTTTCTCACTTCATGACACCTCTGACCTCCATGGGCTTTTTTGGCGGGGGGTTTTCATCACCTACAGGCCATGGCTGCAGCTTCTTACTACAGCTAATGGATGAAAACCAGCTCCCTCATGGAAAGAAACCAGACTTGGGCAGGAGGCTGCATGACAAGATCAGCAGTGCTAAAGGAGAGCTTGCAAAGGCATATGGGGATGTTGCCCTCCATTCCCACAAATGAACGTTAGACCCTTTTGCCTAACTCCTATACTTGGAAATCATGTTCACATGTATTTTTTTCTTAGAAGTCACTTTGGGCCAAAACAATCTTCCATCCCAAGCTTTTTTATTTTGTGCTTTGCAGGTGGTGGCTCTGGAAAGCTGATTTGCTCATCTGGTGGCAGACTAAGAACATGTCCCAACCAACCCACAGCATGAGCCACCAATGCTCGTTGCTCCTTCTGTTTGTTGATATATCCCAGAGAAATCACGTGAATGGTTCCTGCACTGTTATTGTTCCAGGGCTCATGATGGAGTATAACATTACATGAAACCTGGACTGTTTATTTAAACAGAGAGGGTCCCATCAGGGTCACAACTTGACATCTCATTTCCCACCCGCTTGACGGTACTGTGGGGAGACCAGAGGCTTGTGTTTGAGATGCTTTCATATCAAACACAGTAGGCAGAGAGTGAAAGCTGATTTGGGGGAACTTAGAAAGAACAAAGCCAAGCCATGCTTCTTGCACCAGGCCCATCTTGGGAAAATGTCTCCTGATGCTATAAGTTGCAGATCAAGGCATTTAGAAGGAGAAAGTGAATGCGAAAAGCTTTTAAAACCCTTTTAAAAACTGTAATGAAAAGCCCTTGGCCAGCTTATCTAGCATCTTGGAGGTCATATACATAAGCTGACTTACCCCAAACAAGGGTCTGCTCCATCTGCTGCCCCCAGCACTAAATGACGACTTCCTCTTTCCAAAGCACCCTCAGAGGTGGCCTCAAGCCATGCAAGATACAAAAAAATGGGGTTGGACATAGAAACAGAAATTGTTTAGGTTGGAACAGACTTTTAAGATCATTGAGTCTAACTGCTAACCTTGCACTGCCCAGTCCACCAATAAACCGTGGCCCTAACCATGTCTTGCTTGGCAAGCTGTGACCCCAAAGCAGAGGATTTGCCCTTGGAAACAGATGGGAAAGATTCATCACGATGGTCCCCCTGTTGCAGTGCAAGGCTCTGCACCCCAATAGGAGAGATGCTCCAGCTCCTCCTAGGTGACCCTACCACTGTGTCTGACACATACCTGTGCCCTGCCATACTCCATGCACATGGAATACCTCCCAGGAGACAACACAACGGAGGGCATGGGGTGTCCAAAAGAAGCAAATGCTCATCAGCAGGTGACGAAGGGTCGGGCATCGAGAGCTGGCCCCTGTTTTGGGCTCTGTTCCGTATGTGCATGGTGATCTTGAGCATAACTCTGGATCCCTGTCTCTCCCCTCACTCTTTGCCTTGCTGTGGATGTTTTTGGAGCAGCCTTTCTCTCACTGGGAATTTGTACAGTGACTTGCGTAACTTGATGATGATTTTTAGCTACCAATATAAAGTCTGTAGTAACTGAATGTAGCAAGCAACGTGACAGAAACCAAACACGAGTGTAAAAAATAGAGAAGTCCGTTCAAGGGAGGAAGGAAAAGTCTACTGATTTTTTTTGTCATAATGAAGTTTATCCTGGACTTGCTTTACCGTAGAGGAAAGGCAGGGAACAGTGACCTGCTAGCACAGGTTGTGTTACAGGCCCATGTAATGAGGGGAGAACGCATTGCTTTGTGTGTGTGTGGGTTTAACAAGCAAAGAAGGCAAAGATTTCTCTAAAGATACCAAGCCCAAGTACACCACAGCTGGGAAACACACATGAGCAATAGCTTTCACATGTTAACAAATAAAAGATCCTTACAAAACAGATGCTGAGGTTTGTGGGGCTGGCACAGGCTCGCTGCTGGCAGGGAGTTAACTCACAGAAAACTGAAAGGTTCAGATATGGAAGAGTATCTGGAGACCGTTTGTTCATAAACACAGCAACCTGCTTTAAACCCTGCCCAAGATGCACTGCCGGAGTCATTCCTTGCACGGTTTCTACAAGAGAGAAGGCAGATATGCAATTCTTCTGCAGCCCATGCTCTAGAGAAATAATTAAACAGTTTTTCTTAACCTCTTGAACTTTTCATTTATTATTGCCATCCATTATGTCTACCTTCTCAAATAGCAGGATGCTGAGAGCCAGCTCCAGAGGTCAAGGGTTTATTGTTTAATGGAGATAGAACATTCTGTAAATTGCACAAAGTCACAATGTTTAGAAGAGAAGCTTCTGGTGTACTGAATCTTTTCAATTTAACAAACAGTGAGCTTTGACATATGTTCTTCCTCCATAGCAGGAAATTTGGGATAAGTGCAGTACTGGCATGGACATGTTACCAAATCCTTCCTGTAAACCAAATGACATCTGCATTCAAATAAAAACATTCCTTGCACCAAATACCAGGAAATACTAAAAGTATCACTATTCTTCTAAGGTCATGCTAAAATGAAGTTTTTGGCTTTTAGAACACAAAGTAAGTTTGTACAGGGCCAAGACGTTTTGTTCAACACACATTTGCTGTTACAAATCCCAAGAGATGTCCTTCTGGGTCAAATATGTGCATGTGTCTGTAGAATTTTGCAAGCATTTAATCTTCTTCATATGAAAAAAGAATAAATATTTTAGGAGTGTGGACTTACATTAACAAATATTGCTGTTGCCTTTGTTTTTACTAGTGCTCTGCTTTTCAAAGGCAGAAAAAGGATTTGCTTAAAACAAAGCAAACATCCTCAAAATGCACCGTGCCAAAATAATCAAGGGAATAAATACCTGGGATTTACAAAATATGAATATTCTTTGGTAAATAAACTGAAGCAAGAACAGGCAGGGAGAGAACACTGCTGTAGTGATGGGGAGAGAGTGCAGAGTGTAAACACTTTCATCTCAGAGATGGCAAATCAAGAATATTTAAAGAAAATAAATGTATGCAGAGCAGATTCTTCCTTCTCATATTACTTTCAGGGGATTTTACTGCTGATAGTTAACGCCACATAAAACCTTTTGAATATTATGCCAGTAGATGAAAAATTACAATGGCAGAAACAGCTTCCCATGGATAATTAGCATAAATATCTGCTTAAAGCTGAGTAATTTGTTCACTGTACAGGATGTACTTCAGCAGTTTTATGAGCTAAAAAACACAGGGAATGTTTTGAATGACTTACATTTGAAACAGCGCAGGCAGATACCAGGCTCTTTTCAGCGACTGCCGTACAAAAAAGTCTGCTCTGAGTGAATGAGCGACCGTTCTCACCAAGCTCAGGGCCAGACATCCCCGGGAGGCTTCACTCAGACACATCTCTGCAGCTTCCCACTGAAAGGAACATTTTCATTTACTGGGAGGACTGGAAGATCCAGATGCTGAAATGGAAAAAAAAAAAAGAAAATGAGGATAAAAAAGAAAACTGAGAAAAAAAAAAAACCCCGGTGTTTTCCGATGTAGTTTGCAAAAAATGTAGAGTTTCTAAAACGGTGACCTTTTCCAAAAGGTTGTTTGAAAAAATGTCATGTCTTTCAACAGGAACTGTGTTTGACAAGCATGGCTTGAGAAGGCACCTGGGAGGATAGCTTTGGCTCTGAGGCAGGTTCAGTGAGATTCCCTGTGTGTATGTCACTCCCACCTCCAGCACCCAAGTAGACTTCCTTGGTCAATCCCTCTTCTCCAAGGCTAGAAACTGGGGTTTGTTTGGTCTGTGTTTCCAGAGCCATGGCATCTCCATAAGCCATCCTCAGCTGCTGCGAAGGCAAATGGGTTGGGAGGAGCAAAAGGACTACATAGAAACAACCTGAAGGGGAGATGGTGGATGATCCTGTAAACCTAGTGCAAATCCAAGCCCTGGAAGAGAGCCTGAAAAGGACCTGATGAAATTGTGGGTGGAAAACAACCCAGCCTTGTGGCCCACAGGAGGATAGTACAGCTGAAATCACATCGATATTAATGGAGACCTTAACCCACTAAGAAGGTTGCTCATTTCAGTCAGATTCCTCACCCGGCTTTGAACTTATCTGTGATGCCCTCAGATTCAGCCGTACCTCCTGTGAGTGATACCCCTCCCCTGGAGTGTCCTAGGCAGGACACAAGCAATTCAACAGCATCTAAGGAGGGTTGAAGCAACCAGAAATGTATATACCTTGATCTTCTACAGCACACATTGATTTACACTGGCTCCAAATACTGCTGAACTCAGCAGGAACCTTATATAAACTTGATACCTGTGCACATCTGGCCTTTAATCCCTATGGTCTCCATCCTGAACCTTAGAAGAAGACCTGAGGGGTGGGTGAACGGCGTGTGCACAAATGAAAAAAAAAAAATCACTTCTGTTCTCAAGGTTATATTCTTCTATTTTTAATTTATTTCAAAAAACATGTTGCAATATAAGCAGTGGAAAGGGAAACTAGAAAAAGTTTCTATTACCTACTAGAAATTACTAATGTAGGCAGTATGACTGCTCTGTTCCACTGTGTAACTTGGAATTGCCTATCAGTAGACGGTTCATAAGGATGCAACAAGGCACTTCAGGGAGTGATCAAAATACAGCCAAGCAGGGAGTCCCTAAGGAGGGATCTGAGGTCAGCAGTGGCCATTCACCTGCTTGCAAGTCTCCTTGGTGCCCCAATCTACCCACACACTTCAAGGATCCCCAAAACCTTGCTGATTTTGATCCATTTGTTATCACAACAAAAGTCTCCCACTAGCTTAGATACAGCAAAACACATTATTGCCAGCCTGGGCCAGCCCCACAGAGCTGCCCATGTACTTCAGCCTTGATGGAGCAGCTCAGCTGGTGGTAACTTGCAGGGAAAACCCCAATCCAGGTTGTAATCTTGAGGTACTGCTGGAGGCAATCATCTCCCTGCTGAGTTAAACCTTAGCACTGGGCTGCAGCTTTCTTTCCAAATGAGAGCTTGGAGCTGTTATTCAGACCTTATATTTAGAAAAATGTGGGAAAAGAACTAGATCCATTTCAGGGTTTGTATTTTTGTTGGCAGGATATCTGGTATCATTATGGAGAGCAAACCCAGGGTTTTTCTTTTTTTCTTTTTTCTTTTTTCTTTTTTTTTTCCCCCAAAGTATGCATTTTCTTGCCAGAAACATATAGAAGAAGTGGGATCTGATGGGGGGAATTTGTGGATGAGAAGCCTGAGGGAGCCGAAAAATGATTTCATCGTCACATCCTTGTTGTGCTCACATGTGTGGGTCCCAGGGCTGGGAGGACTCCAGAGATCTGCTTGTCCATTCTCCTGCCCCATGGCAGAACCAGCCTGACCTGGTGATAGAGATAGCACGTTCCCCACAGATACTCCCGTCCCAACTTCATTCTCGTCTCTGTTAGAAAGTTCCCTGAGTTTGCTGTGAGATACATCCAGGATTGCCTTTCCTGCCAATGATGAATGTAGGGGACAGATTATTCCTTCCCTTTGCTTTCATATACAGCCCCAGGCAGCTAAATAGCATGACAGAGAGCTCCCAAAGGATTTGCAAAGCAAGCCAGCTTTGCCTGACCCCTTTGAAACACCAGCACATGGCAGTAAGGTGTGATTCATTTTGAGGGCTAGTTTTTGCAGCAATCTGGTATTTACTACATTTGCAGCAGACCAGGGGATGTCACCCAACAGCACATTTAAGGACAAAACCCTGGCAGGCAATTTGATATACGTACTCTGGCAAACATACTTGCATGTCACTATTTAAGAGCCTGCAAGACATCTGCTCTGCCAGAAGCTGTGGCAAGGATCTTGCAGATGGGTCAGCGGACAGAAGGGATGGAAAAACGCAATGATCATGAGAAAATAACACCCACCCTTTTCCACTCCTTAAGTGTTAGCAAAATGACCACCAAAATACTGGATCACAAGCTTAAAAAGCACACAGGGAACCTTTGGGAAAAGCCAGATAGTCTCTGGCAACAGGGACTCATCAAGTGCTGCCCACTAAGCTGTCAATGACTTGTCCTGCTACCTCTCAGTCCTCAGAAGGTCAACGACTGGATTTGCTTATCGCCCAGAGGCACTTTGGTTAATTGGCACCCCTGGTGACAGGGTGGATTGATGGCCTCCCATCAGAGCCTTTCATGGCAAGCCCAGGAAGGACACAAAGCTTGCCCTCACCCTTCCCTATCCGTCTTTTACAGATATAAGAGACATGGGGAAGGACTCACTCATGGGGAATGGATGGGTGTAACATCATGAATGTCTAGGCAGCCCACAGTGAGAGGAGAGTAGGAGAGCAGCCTTGGACTTGCCTGTTCATGTGTCCATGCCTGGAGGACGCTGTGCTGCCTGAAGATGGCACATGTTGCCCTGTACTGGCCCTGTAATGGTGTGACAGAGGTGAGGCAGCACCAGGACAGTATTTATTCTCTTTAAATGGTGCTTTATTTGCTTCAAGGCAGCTCAAGTGCCTCCATGTAGCACTTCCCTATGGAGCACAGGTGGGTTAAGGTGGCCTCTAAAGTGACTGAGACCATTGGTCCAGGCCTGGTACCTTTCTCATGCAGCATGGACAGATGCTGCGATGAGAAGAAGATACCAAAGCAGCATCTCCAAGTCTGATTTTCCCACTTGCAACTCCTGTTGTGCTGAAGGATAGGCTCCTCTAGACGCTTTGCTTCTCCAGAGAAAGACTCTATTGGTGATCACTGAACAGGACCAGATGTTACCTTTTAGTTCCCTATTGGCTCTAATTTCCGTTATTCTTTGATCCAACTCCGTTTAAAAATCCCCGTATTTAACTCCTCTTGGGTGGTCCTCAGGGAAGGCTCTGCTATTTCTAACCTCTTTTTGCTTTTTCAGGGCTTGTGCCTGATGGCATATTCCTGCTCCCTTGCATGGTAGGAGGAAAACAAGCCATGATCCCTTCCAGGGCTGGGAGATGGTTTCTACAGTGGAGATTTGGTAAGAACCTTGCTATACTGTGAGTCCATTGGGTTAGGCAATTCAAACATCCTAAAACCTTCTTCTTTGCCCTCAAAGAGCCAAACTTCTCAGTTCTGCCTGAAGCTCTTCCTTGTTTTTACATACATCTTAACTTTTGCATTCTCAGAACCAATTGTTTGTTGGATAGGGCTGGTGGGGCTGTAACTTGTACCCACTTGCCAAGAGCACCCCCCAGAACTGAAGTGACTCATGGAGCAATCCCACATACACCTCTTGTGTGTTCATACTTGCTTGCACAGTCACCACTTCATGCATGAACTCTGATGGCCCAAGCTCACAGCATACACATGGTGTTAGTGACCAGGATCCACCATCTGCTTTGGCAAACTGCTGCAAATCCAAAGACAAAGTCTTGCTTTAAGCAAATAGAAATGTTCAGGACATACCAGACTTCACGTTGGAAATCAGAGACATATTCTTCAGAACTCCGTCCCTTTGTTCAGACGCCCTTTGGAGACCTCCTGCAAATACCTCACTTGGACTTCCAGATGATAGAAATTAATTCTATTTTTTAATTCTGTGCCACAAATTCTGAATTTTGGAATGTGAACTTTTCCTGTGCGGTCCCTGGCTCCTAGAGACTACAAATACATGTGAAGTTGCAACAGACATCGATAAAAGTTTGAGGGCAAACCAACAGCTATTCAAAGCCTTCTCTAAATAATTTATCCTAGACTGGCGAATAGCCATAAACACAATGGTGGAGAAGGAGGCTGCTTTTGATTTAGCTGATGTTTAGGTGTGAATGAGAAGGAGAGATATGTGATTAATCATTGGAAGCAGGGAGATGGTATTATTTTGATTCATACTTGACAAGTTTTCTAGGAATGCTGAACTCGAGTAGAAATGTATGGTGGACCCAGCTGTTCAAACAGTGTGATTAATTAAACTGATTCCATGTGAAAAACAACACTGACTCTCACTCTCAAATTGCAAATCATTTTCAATATTTTGGGGAAGGGCCAGCCGAGTTTTATTAATTGCTTTGGAGGTGATGAATCAGGGTTGTCTAGAGAGACCCACACAAGCGCACATTCCTGAGAACATACGTGATGATGGACTAGTTTCACGGCTGCTCGGATCGGCAAGGGTTGCTTTCCTGGAGCTGCTGCCATTTGCACACAAGGCGGAGATGAAACCCCAGCGTATACACGTTCCGACGAGCGCTCTCCTCCCAGCCCTGAGCTGAGATGCTTGCAAAATCGCAACACGTGCAGATGGAGCCGGCACTTGTGTTTCAACCAGCACTAATAATAAAACCTCCTCTCCCCACATATGTATGCAGCTCATTCACCCGCCAAACCACGGCTCTCTCAAAATATCAGCAAACTGAGAGCGGGCCTTGCAGTGTATGATTTGCCCAAGACCACACAGGAAGCCTGTGGCCAAGCTGGAAACTGAGCCCAAGGCTCCCGGCTCCAGGATTGGGTTTTGGCCGTGGGCATGAGGCCATCCTGGGACCCTTCCCCTTGCAGTACCAGGCCGAAGCAGGCAGGGAGACACAGGTTTGACAAAAGCACCTTGCTTGCACGTATTTAAACCCAGATGGGTGGTGGGATGCCCTTGCAGCAGGTGCTCAGTGAATCTTGAACACCACCAGGAGAGCGTGCTGGAGACTCGGCCCCATGAAAGTCTGGCAAAATCCTGCCCTTCAGTGGAGGCTTTTGATTTATATTTTCTCCACCAGCTTGCCTGTGTTACTCATGCTGCTGACAAGGAGAGGGATATTTGATACGTGCTGAGAGGCAGATGTTGAGCACAGCAGAGCAGCTCTTGCAGGAGGCAAGGCTGCTTCCCAGGTGTAAACTGTCCGATGGTCATAAAATGGCTTACAAGGGGGTGAGAGGGAAAGAAATAGATTAATCTGCCTGGTGATCACAGATGTGGAAAAATACCCTTGAAACAGCTCAACTGGATGTTTGTCACCACAGCTGCCAGTGGAGGGAGAGTGACAGCCTAGCAGCAAGTGCGTAGACACCTTTCGACTCCACCAAATCCCGCAGGGCACCTCACAATACCAGCCAATGACCCTGTGCTAACTGGTTTCAAATGTAACATTTGAAATAGCTTGCAAAAATACATCTGGGCCAAGATTTTCACCCTGAGCCTGGTGGGGAGGCTCTGAAAGCTTATTGCAAGCACCTGCCTGGTCTTCAGAAGCGTTGATCTCCTACTGAGGTCAACAAGAGGAATTAAAGAGGCTAGTGGTTGCTGTTCTTTCTGCAAAACCATGATCGTGATCCCAAGATTTGCTACCCAGGGAGCCATGTTCTGACCTCTCATGTTTGATCCCAGCAGGAGAAGTCATGTGCACTGAGATGTGTCCCAGACACCTCACATTGGTGGAGCTCATGTGGCTCCAACCAGACTTCCTCAGGGCACAGCAGCAGGCTGGCTCAGTAGCAGGCTGGCTCAGTGAAAATATTGCTTTGTCCACCCTCTTCAGGCCTTACAGGCTGCTGTTTCTCAAAAACAGCTGAGTGATAGTTAAAAAATGTTTGCCCTCTTTCCTCTCTCTCTAAAAGGAAAAAGAGTCTCTACAGACCCATTTATATTGCTGGCTCAACTGAAGTTAATAGGAATATTCCCTTTCTTCTCCACAAGGGCCACATTTTTCCCTTGGGAGAGCTGTAGGGCCATTTAATAATTTCCCAGACGTCTCAGCAATTCCCTCTCATCAACCTGAGATTCTTAGAAATGGACAATATGATCTCTACTCTGTCTCTGGGTGATGTGACGCCCTTGCATTCACGCTCGTGCTGCTCCAAACAACACATTTTCTGAGCACACTGTGTTTGTCTGAAAATACACCAGGAGGGCTGCCCAATTTGGAAATGACTTGAATTACAAAAAAAGCACAGCTGTCTTTAACAGCTCTCGAAGCTCATGCAACTAGTCTGCAATTTATTGACTAGGATTAGATGCTTATTGTCTATGACACTTTAAATACCATTACATTGAAGTTTATATAAGAAAGTCCAAGATTTCAAACTGGAATCTTAGCAATAACAGCTGGACGATTTGTTTATGTGACAGACAGAAAAGAATGACTTCTGTAATCTGTGTATTTGGCTTCAGGATTTTCTACAACATGGGGAGACAGAAACCTACCCCATCCATAATTGAGGATCGTTAGGCAGACCTGAACACCGCTGGCTAATTTGTCCCTGATGTTAAGACTACAGCCAAAGCTGAGGTTGAGTCCTTCCCTCATCCCCTCACACCTGACGGAGAAGCACTTGAAACTCTCTAGCCCACCTCTGACAGTCAGGGCTTAGTCTCCCGTCTCTCTCCCCCAGGCTGCTCACATTCCGCATTTTGTTTCTAGCATGAAAGACTTTGTTTTAAATCATAATAGTAACCAGGCTGTAATCACATTATAGCACACATGGAGAACTCGCAAAAAGTCATGTGCTTTGGATTTGACATTCTGATTTATGGTTGTGCGCTCCAGTTACACAGCTGCAATCTCATTTTCGACAAAGATGTTTTCTATTTTTCTATTACTTTGCTTCACCCTGTCTTTATGTCGAAGAAAATGAAAGCCACCAGGTGAAGCAAGCACAAGAGGACAAATGTTTGCATGTTCTGGATCAAAACCATGATCAAATATTTTATGCTCTACTTTCATAAACAGCTTGCTATGGGCACATGTGGAGGGGGTGTAGATTCTTCATTTTGAGCCATTTGAAGTTCAAAAAAAAATTCCAGACTTTTATTTATTCAGAAACTAGATCACCCTATGAAATTCACATCCCAGCCACTTGATCACAGTGACTGAAGAGGGAAGAGGCTTGCAGAATTACTCCTTAGACATTTGAACAGGGTCTCAGCTTGCTGGAACCCAAGGCTACTTGCTGTCTGCTCCATCTAGCAAATTTTACTCCCGAGCGAAGCCTGATGGAGGTGGCAAAGTCTTGCTTTGCTCAGTTAAGAGCAGATTGCAGTCATTAGCCTTTCCCTCTGTCAGTAACCCATCCATTTTGCATTCCTATGAAGAGTAGCAGCATTCCAGCTTAATTAAAAAAGTGAGCACTTTTGCAGTAAATTGCATTAATGTTGGAAAGGGGCCAAAGCTTATGTTTTACATGAACCTCTCTTGTCTTTAGTGGAGTAAAGAAAGGAAAATGTCATCAACATTCTTTTCACAATTTAAACACTGATGATCTGTCTTTAGGGCTGATGCTGGCTGAGCATTGTATAGAGCACAAAACCACTGCTGCATCCCTTACTAGGGGTAAATTGTGCATTACAGACTCACAAACCTTAAAGTGTGGCATAAAATTTTACTAAGACACTATATTCAGTATGCATTAGGAAGGGCCTAGATGGAAAATGTATATATAGTTTTTCTAGAGCATACATTAAGGAGCTGAAAACACATGCGAATGGAGCCTGTGTGGGTCAGACCCTGACTACGAGTCCTCACTGTAGCAAGGCTTTCACTATAGACTCTTAGAAGTAAATAGTCCCTTTGTCTCAACAATGAGTAATTTTATCTCCTGTATAAATTCTGTAGGTTCCAAATGAGGGAAATGCCTATGCTCAGGACAGTGCTACTCCAAGTTAACAACTAAACGAACTGCTTGGAACTCAGGGTGTGGAAAATATCCCATGGACTGGGCACCTCTGTGCCAATGGTCCCATCTCTCTGTGTCATGAAGGAAGAACTCCAGAAATGCTGTGTGCATCAATGGGACCAGAATAAAAAATAATCACATCTTTTTCCTAGACCAGAGGTTCCCAACCTACAGGGACTCAATTTAACCACAGCCTTCATCTGCTTTTACAGGGACATATACTGGTGGGAACTGAGAGGAGACACTGCCCTGAGCCACTGTCTGAAAGGGTCCTCAGTGACAATTTTTGCTGCTCACAGGGGTAAGAGAAGCAGATTGGCAGTAACTTGTCTCTGGGTGAAATGAGGCTGTTGAACCTACTGGGTAGCAAAAAACCAACTTTATCAAAACCCTTGGATTTTTCAGATGAAAACTACAGAGTCGAAACCTTCCTTCTGCTCCGTAATATTTTGAAGAAAAATTACGAAGTCTAAGAAAAGGAGAGTAATTTGTTTTTTCATTGTTGGCTAAGTCCCAGTATTCTGGCTATGGTAATGACACAAATGCTGAGTCTTTTGATCCTAAATCTCTCTCCTATACAGTGCCTGAAATGGGCAGATGCACACTAGCACGTAAGATTAGCTGCCCCTAAGCCAAGCTGAGCAGGCAATCATAAGGACTTCTCTTTCCATTACAATATAGGTGGGGTAATTTCAGAGTATCTCTGGGTTATTGTAAGGGTTGGTCTCTCAACAGAGTAAAGAGCAGGGCAGGTCACTAAGACTCCATAGCTCTTGTCTAAATCAAAAAAGGACATGCTCAGCTGTATGTGGCTCCACTTCTGACCCATAGACCTCCAGACTGCCAGAGTAAGACTGAGAGGAAGAACTCAGGCAGAAAAGCCATAGCATTTATTTCTCCTGCAGTCACCCTCATTTCTGTCCCTAGCAGAGACAGTCAAAATATTTTTGACCAAGAGGTTTTGCACTGGAAAATGCTATTCAAGCAGGAACTTGTTAAAATGTCAGTGACAATTTTTGGTCAGGAGAAAGTCAAAACACTGCATTATGATAGCGTAGTTTTGATTTGTGACATTTTGACTTTTATATCATAATACAGTCCTGTTCTACTAGAGTAGATTATGTTGTTCTACATAATCAGTTATATATACAAGTTGATATAAAGTAAAAATCAAAACAAATTATCTCCTGCAACACAAGAGGTTTGCAATCAAAACATCCCAATATACCCTCTTTCAGTATTTTTATCCTGAAGGTAGCAAATGGCTTTTAGTTTTTAATTCTAAATGGAAAGATTCTCATTTCATAAAACACTGAAAACCCTGGCAGAATAGAAACTCCTGCTCCTGGATGGTTGTGAATATCTGCCTGGTGCTTGGTACCCCAGGATTGTCATTAAAAACTCATTAACCTATGGAAGCAATTAAGGTCACCACAGCACACACAGCCACCTTTCCATCTGCCATGGAGACACTTGTTCAACTTAAGATATGTTTTCTTCTATTACTGGTGTCAATAATATGCGTGTCTTCACCTGAGCAATTCATCCCAGGATTTTCTCTGTATTGAATAATGAAAAAAAGATCATATTTCACATATGACTTTCATGACTTCAGGTTAAGGAGGATGGCACCTGCATATCTTCCTCATGGCCATACATATGGCCTATATCCCATATTGACTGGACCTCTGTTGCCTATAGGAGGATGCAAGGTGTGTAGCTCAGATGTAGACCTCAATACACTACCAGACGAAGTCTGCCCTTGTGCCTTCAAACAATACATGTCTTATTTTCTCTCCATGATATGTCTGGTTAGTGTGTCTAGGAATTTTCTCACCATGTTGTCCTTGGGACTGGTCTAACTTGGAGTCTGTCAGAATATCAGTGATATGTTTGCTGATTGATTGGAAAATTTGGAAGCAATATCAAAACAATTCCCCTTCTGTGTTTGCTGTTGGTTTTGGGGTTTGGTTTTGGTTTTTTGTTTTGGTTTGGTCTTTTGTTGGTGTGGGGTTTTTTCTTGTGATAAACATTTCTTTTGAGAAATTCTATGAATTTTTTACAGTAAAATTCAGAGCACTAGTGAAGATCAAAGTCATCTTCTTTGGTGTGGTGCATGTAGATATGCCTTTACCAGAAAAGCCTCCTTTCTAAAACAAAGCTCCTGAGAAATTATTTCAGACATCACTGAAGTTCTACTATTTTTCCACAAACTATGTAAACAAAATCATGAGCTGAAATTATGTTTGTAATCCTTCATTTCACAGACAGCTGTTCAGCCATGCACTTGCTACAGACAGGATTACAAGCACATGATAACTCAAAGAACCAACAAACCACCCAAACAAACTTCTGTATATTTTTTAGGGGAAAAATGTTTGCGGAAAAATGGCTAAAAATAATCACCAAAAAAATGGGTCCATCCAGGCCTTGCAAAGTGGAAATATTTGGGGTATTTTACACAAAGCCATCTTCCCACTTCCTTTGCCAAGGGTCACGTCAGGTGCAAAGGGATTTGCTGGGGAAGGGGTGACTCATGATTCCCTTGGGGAAAAGAGAAGATTCAGCCCTTTGCCCTGCAGGCAGGTAGATGTGAGGATCAGACCCTGTGCGGATGGTGGAAGGTGAGCCCTTAAGCCCATGAGCCCATGCCAGGCAGCTCTGTTTGCCACTTGCCAGAGATGGGTGGCTTGAGCTCACTCAGAGAAGATGGATTTGCCACATGCACCATGTCATGGATAGTGCCAAGGTTTCCCTAAACGTCTTTATCTGCTCTGATATAATTTGAATAGGACTTTCGCATTAACCGGTACAAACACTTGGAGAAAAGATGAGTCTACAAATATCATAGCAGTGCAAGGCCAGGCTGGGAGGCAGAGATGACATTGCACAACTTGGACAAACATTTCTTCTGGAGGCTTCATGGAGGCTGCCATGGGCAAAGGGTTTGCAGAGCTGCTAAACTCCATACCTTGTAAAAAGACCCTGGAAGAGAGATTATGTTTTCACATTGTTTCCCAAATTACTTCAAATGTCAACTTAAAAGGCTTTTAAGGTTTTTATTTCAAACGGAAGTATTAACTGGAACTGCCAGGGGCAATTAGCTTGAGAAAAGCAATACCGTGCATCTTAAACAGGGTAGAAATTTTTATGACCCAAATTCTTCATTTATTATACACAGATGGTGGAAGAAGGCTGCTGTCCCCAGTGCCCAGAGATGAAACAGGCCTGGCCACATTCTCCTGCAGACAAATGGTGCCTGCTCAGAACTTTCCAAATGTAAAATGTTTCCCTCACGGCTTGTGTGTAGAGGGACATGAAAAATTTGGAAGACTGAGCCTGGTTTGTAGGGCTGGTGAAACCTATCATACTCCTGCCATTTTTAGACTGAAGGAGTAGCAGAATGGGGCACAACACTTCCCACTGCCAAGTGCAAGTGTTGGCTCTGGCTGATACATCCCTAGAAGGTGACCACATTCATTGGTGATGGTCACGTTGCATGACCTGGCTCTCCAGGTACTCATAAACAACTACATTTGTTGTGTATGAAAGACATGAGTCTCTGTAAGCACCCACTGAAATCTGTGATAAGAATACAGCTCCTTGCATGCACGTTAGCTCATGCTTCCATCATCTGCACCCATATATATCATATCTGCCCCATTTACTGGCAACCAGTACTTTACATAGAAGATGCCGAATAGCTGTGCAGGTTGTGCTGCTGCTGAGAAACTGAGTGTGTGCTCTTACAATAGCAAGCATAAAAAGAGTCTTGACCCCACAGCAAGCGGCAGGAGAGACAGCCCCTTGCATCAATCACTAAACCAGCCAATGTAAAGTCCACACCTCACTTCTTACTCTGGCACTCACCAATTATGCAGCCTTTGGCAAGTCTGTCCTCCACAGCCCTACATTATCTCCCAAGCTGTGAGCTTCTACAGGGTCCATCTCTTAGCACATGCAGCTGGAGCCATCAGCCCCAGTAGAGAAGGCAGTAACATGAGAAGAAGGAGGTAGCCATAGAGAGACTTTTTAAAAGGAACACTTTCATTTCTCTTTGCCTCTGATGAGGAGCCAAAATGGAGAACAGTCAAGCCAGCTCCTTGGAGGGAGGAAGAGTGTGTTTATGGGGCTCAATCTTCTCTTTACGTTATTATTGATGCCACCTTGTGAAAAAAAGCATTGCATACGTGAATATTGTTAGAGCTTTGATTTATTCACAGTTGCTACAGTAAAAGAGGTGAACAAACCCCACTATGTAATACAGCTGACGCGTTGATGCAGCAAGTGCAGCAAGAATTGCCCAATTTAAGAGTAAAAGCCATGGTTGGTCTATGGACAGGTAAGCAATCTTTTGTCAACTGTCAATAGTGTGATGCCATGCATGCTACTTCATTCCTGCCCAAGGGAAGGGGAAAAACCTCACAGCTGAGCTCTCTAGACAGAAGTTCAAAAACCTCAAAAACTACAGTGTGGCACAGAAAAAGGTCAAGAGGATTCAATCGTGATTTCAGAGGCTTGGACCATGCAATAAAATAAAGTATGCCAGGTGAAAACGATACTTGGAAGTGGCGCATGACCCATCCTGTGTCAGGAGTCTCAACTGTAATTGCCTATGTAAGCTGAAAGTTGTTGCTGAGCACAGATCTACTGATGCTTTTATGACAGGCAGTGATAAAGGCCTTCCTGAGAAGCATCTTGATGTTGTGAACGTCAGCTCAGGCTGGGACTACTCACCAAATCTTTAAAAGAAGGCAAAAAAAACAAATCCAGGAGTGAGATTCCAGAAGGAGTGGGAGAGAAGCTATGGTGAGGAAATAATGCTCATCCCCTGCAAGAGTCATGAAGTTCAAAAGCCTGTGATTAATTTAATGTTCTGTAACTACTGTACAACAAACATGAGCATCAGCTGCTCTTCTAACCTCTCTTGGAAATTCCAGACAGTCTGACACCTAACACATCATCCCACAAGCTTTCATTTCTAATTCCAGTATTGTGCCTACTGATGCGACACAAGCAGCTCTGGGCTCTTTATGTGCTGAGTTTGGTGAGGAGTCCAGATTCCCATGTCTCTTAATGGTCAAATTTCTTCTGATTTCCAGCCTAAACATATTAGCTATTTTCATGCTGGTGGTCCATAGTCAGTCCACAATGAAGGAGTATATCCATCTCTCCCATCTTATACATTTCCAAACCACTGGTGTCCACTTCAGGGAATGGTTCTAGCTTTCACTTAACCTTGCATTTGTATGGCCACTACACAGAATTACTTTGGTTACTGTTTTGATAGTGCTCTAGAATTGGGAATATCACCCAATGTTGTATTACCTGCATTTTTTCACTAGAACCACATCTTCTTCAGGTATTATGTCCTATGGCCAGTCACCCAGAAACAAAGGAAATTTTTCTTATACCAAGAGTTTTCCAGTGTAGCCTTGTAGCCAGACCTCCACTCTTTTTATATTCCAATCCAATATTAAATTGCTTAGGGTCATATTTGGACCATTAGTTCCCCTTATCCAACAAGTCAGTTACTTTATTGAATATCTATGATTATATATTGCATTAGAGCAACACGATCTGTCCTTAACAAAACCACATGGGATTTTCTCCATTTCCCATGCTCCTACATCAAACTCCGCTCTCAGATCCTCCATAAAAATGAGGTCAGCTAATGGGCATGCAGTAGCCATGAGCATCCTGCCCTCCTTACCTTACTTGTGTGAATTCAGGCACTAGCTTTTTCTTCTCCAGTCCCAGGACAGCGGCCCCAGGTTGACAGATTCATTATTCTTCCTTGCTACTGGAGCTGCAGTTTCATGTTCTGGTGCTTTTAATACCTTCAGTGTTACCCATTCACTTAAACAACAGTTATTACTGGGTTCAGCGCTGGGGTAAGCAGGCAAAATTCTCCAGCCTACATTATACAGGTCACAGTAGATGATCTAATGATCCCTTTGGCCTCAAGGACTACAAATGTTAAAAGCATTATATGGCACATCCTTTAAAAAGCTCAATATTTTTGGCACTGTCCCCTTTCTCACTGTGATCTTATCAGCCCTCACAAGCTGAATGCTTTTGAAATTTATTGGTTACTTAACATGAATGGAGGGCATCAAGAAATGCTCTGGGGAGTGTTGTGGATGATTCATATGTGGGAAACTTTCCTCCCCAAGCAGTACTGAACCATGTCTGCTCAGGATGTGGAAGAGGAGAAGTACCATGCAGAGACACCAGGAGCCAAGCTCAAAATAAACAAGAAGAGGTATTTTCCCCTTGGTGGGTAATGGACTAGTGCAAATCTTTGCCAAGGGAAAGTAGGGGTGTGAAAAGTTTATCTGGGGTCCCAGGGAGATTGGACAAATACTTGGATGAGGATTCCAGTGGGATCGTTAAACACATGAGTCACATCAGGCTAAGGAAAATTCCCAAACTGGAGGTAGTGGGATTTGGGGAGAAACACCATATGCACTTCTGTTGTGTCTTTTTCCTATTGGAGACAGAACCTGGACTGCATGGATGCAGTTCAGAACTTATGTAGGCTGCTGCTTAAATGCTGCCTTGCAACTGAGATGGAAGCCAAAGGCCTCTTCAACTGCATTCCCACTGAAGGTGCTACAGCCTTCTCCAGAAAATGAAGGTCTGTTCATCTACCAGCAAATAAATGTGCAGGAATTCTTCTGAAACTGCTGGACTTACCTTCCCAGGGAACCCACTGCTGGGCACAGAAGTTGCCCATTGTACAACTTCATTGTTAACACCAGTGTCAGAATACAGGGGGCATTTTCCATGGAGAAAGAAAATAAACAATTTTATATCTATATTTCTATTTTGCCAAGTTTTAATTTGAGGAGGAGGGCAGAAAACAGTACAGTTTGCATCAGAAAAAAATATCAGAGAGCTGAGGCACCTCTTCTGTAGAAACAGGCTGAGAGTACTGGAATTGTTCAGCCTTGAGAAAAGAAGGCTTGGAGGAGTTCATACAGCAGTTTCCAGTACCTGAAGGGGCCTGCAAGAAATCTGGAGAAGGGCTTTTTATAAGGATAGGGATAGGACAAGGGGGAATGGCTTTAAACTGGCAGAGGGGAGATTTAAATTAGATATTAGGAAGAAGTGCTTTACTTTGAGGGTGGTGAGGCACTGGCACAAGTTGCCCAGAGAAGCTGTGGCTGCCCCATCCCTGGGGCTCAAGGTCAGGTGGGATGGGGCTTGGAGCAACCTGGTCTAGTGGAAGATGTTCCTGCCTGTGGCAGGGGGATTGGAAACAGGTGATCTTTAAGGTCCCTTTCAACTCAAACCATTCTATGATTCCATGATTCTATGAAAAGAGGTCTTTCCCAGTGTTTAATGTTCAAGCAAGTACATTTCAATTTAAACAGATTTTGAAAGCAGTTTTTCATTTAGGGAAGCAGAAAAGCAAGAAATAGTGTTGTTTTCCTTTTTTTTTTTTTCCGCTAGCTCTACTGATCTACTTCCAGGATGGATAATTGTATTCTGAGACTTGTCGGACTGGAGCTCCAGTCGGGTAGAACATTCTTTTTATTGGAAAGCCTTATGTGGTGCTGGTTTCGATTAAGGAGGCAACCCTGAGAAGACTACACTGCAGTTTCCACTTTTCTTGCCTTGCTCTGCAGGAGAAACCTTTTCCAAAAGCCACTGAAAGATCTACTGGAGAAAGCTACAATTTTGTTTACAAAATTGATCAGAAATTCTGGAAAAAAAAAAAATCTACACATTTTTGTTTTACCTTGCATAGAGATATTCCTAAGGAAATTATCACTTCTCACCTGGGCAAAATTTTCACAGGCTTACTTAGTTCAAGTAACTTCTTTTTTAATTCTTTTCTTACAATAATTTTCATTTATGGAAAAACAAAGTGAAGACTTTCAGTGAAGGTTTAGCTCTATAATTTTAAGAATATTGTAAATCAATAGCTATGCAAACATATAATCACGAGCTCTTTGTTAAAGGCATGATTATGAATTTTCTTTTAAGGTACTGTGGCCAAAAAGGATGACTATATTATGAAAAAGGTTGCAAGCTTTATTTTGTTTGTAGTTTTCCGTATTAGAAGAAGAAAAAGAGAGGGAACAAATAAAACTGATTTTTTTTCTCATAAAAACATGTTTAAAAGTTTACTTTTTTCCATAAAGAGCAAGTCATTTCAAGCAATTTTTCTCTCTCTTTTTTTTTTTTTGTATTGCAAAAAACTTTGTTTTTGTTAAAATATCTTTCACATTAGAAAAATGAAACCAAGTTACTTCTAATCATAAGCAGGATACAGGCTGGAATACTCTGCCTTGTAAATTGATCTTAATGAGCAAGTGATGTCTGTGAAGGACCACATTAGGCACCAGGTGAGTAACCATTTGCAAAACTGCCTGTTAATTTTTATTAACCCTTTATAAACTTCAAATATGATATTTGACCAGCGTAACTTGGCTCTTCCTTTCATAAACCACAGTGGCACTTTATGGTAGTGATTAGTGCCCCAGTGATTCACCTTTTTCTACTGGGAATTGAAAACCCTGCAGATGAAAGGAACTTAATGGTAAATCGGATTATCTTCATGGCAGGTCTTCTAGAGCTATTTGAAGTCCAGAGACCTTAAAATCACTGTAGATATCACCTCTAGATTTAGGCTCTTGCTTCTTTCATGAAGCATTTATTGCTCTGCCATCAAAAATCAGCACAATCCCATTGCAACAAATCCTTTAAGTCTCAGTGAAGAAGCAAATGCATCATTGCATATTATTAGACAGCTGTGGGTATTGGGCTTAATGGGCCCAATACCTCAACTCTCAGGACTTAAATGATGCCTCCAGCACTTAGCAGGTACACAATAAAATGGCTCCAGTCCTCCTCTGTCCCCCTGACCATATACAATAGGGGTTTCCCCATACATACATTCCCACAGTGCCCTTTTGGGTAAGGATGAAGAGCCAGGCTTGCCTCCAATACAAGAGCTGCCTCCCCAGTCAGCAGTTGACCTCCAAGAACAGATGGTTTGTTTAACACAGACTCATCAGGTTTGATGAGAGGGTGTTTTTCATTGGGACTGTCCAAAGGACTCCAGAGGTCCCCCATGGCAGGCACAGAGAGCAGATCAATACAGCAGTTTCCCCTGTGGTCTCCAAATCCCACAACAGGTCTACTTCAAAGGACAACGTTATTTTCCTGTGCAAGTATCCACTTTTCCATATGCCAAACCCAGTGTCCAGATAAGAGGTAAATTAACAACCAAATATATATGACCACATGCTCTCCATGTGCCATTTTCCTCCTGCCTTCCCTCCTCCTGTCCTACAGTCCCTCCTCTCACCTGCCTCAACTGCTGCACCTTGAGCCACTCTCTATGCCCGGCCAGGAGATGGCACCAGTTTAACAGCGTTCATACTGGCAGCAGGAGATTTCAGAACAGCTTCCCTCCTGGACTTGCTCTCCCAGCTCCAGTACATGTCTGCAATTGCCAGAGCATCCCCCATCAGAATCAGGGCCCCTTGGCACAAGGCATGGTGCGAAGGCATGCGAAGACATGGTTTCCTGCCTCGGAGAAATTCCCTCCCCAGAAACGAGAGCCTGCAGAGCAAAACACAGCTGCAAATGGCACTCAGAGCCTCAGGAGGACAGACTTTAAGAATAAGCAGGCACCTTGGGCTGGGAAGGTCCTAGTACATTTTTGCAGCTATGTAAACAACAGTAAAGTGCTCTTTTTGGCCAGGCTGGAGACTGATGGCATAACAGGAAATTCTGGTGAATGATTTTCTTTATTGGAAACCACATGAAAGTTAACCAGACTTTCCCAAAACAGATGAAAGATCCTGACCAGGAGCAATCGGAGGATGAAACAGAAGTTTTAAGGGTGGTTGTAATCTGGTCTACCCCCAGGCACGGCTGTGCCAGCAAGTTACTGCTGGGGAAAACAAGCTACTGCTCATCAGCTGCTCTAGGCAAACCAGCTCATGTCCCCTGGGGATGACACAACCCAAAGTGGAATACCAGGAGGGAAAGGTTGCCCTTAGGGTTAGCAGGGTGAAGATGGCAGAGCAGAAGTGACTACCCTGGCCTGATTCTATTCATCCCAGTGGTGTATATCCAAGGAAGCTGTGGACCTGAGTAGCAGAGAAAGGTTGAGATTTCAGGGACCACATGTGGCTCTTCTTTTATAAGCCAGGGACTTTTCTTGTGGGGGCTCAAAACAGCCCCCCAAAATAGCTCCTTTGGCAAGTCAAGGTGATTCAGTCATTAGCTTCATCAATCTTCACTGTGTGCAAAAGCCATCAATGTTTGCTGAGCCCTGAGCGTGCTGTTGAGTCTGCTGGTAGCTCCTGGGGTTCCTTTTCTCTTCTTGGAGAACCAGTGAGAAACAAACACGCAAACAAAAAAAAAAAAGAAGAAAAGATCTTTCTGCAAAGCTAGAGGTGCCTGGCCAAGAGGCTTCCACACACAAGCGGCTTCTGAAACACAAACCAACCGCAGAGGTCTCAGCTCTTCTCACAGTGCAAGTGTGTGGGCTTAGCTGGAAACCCTGCTCCAGCAGAGGCTCTGGCTGCTGAATGCTGGCCAGCAAGTGGAGCAGCCCAGCACTAAGCCCTGGGAAGGAGGCACATTGGGTCTCCCAGGCCACTTCCCAGAGCCCCATGGCTTCGTATGGGGTCAGGGTGGGCAGGGAAAGGGAAGGGCTAGGACGGGAACAGCCACCGCAGCTGTGAGCAAGGACATCCTCTCCAGCTGCAAAGACCCTTGGACCCAGGAAGTTTCCATGGGTCAGGACTTCGCAGGCTGCTCTGCAAGTATTTGTTTGGGTTGGCTTCCAAGCTTCCTGGTGTGTATGTTTACTGGGGCGGACACATCATTCCAGGGCTGGAGGTGTGCCCTGGAGGTCTCTATCCCAGAGGTAGCTCTCCATTAGGAAGTAAGGGTCCCCATGATGTATTTGCATTTAATCAATGTTGATTGCAGTCTTAAATGAATCCAGCCACAACCCTGGAAACTTTCTTTTGGGGAGCAGATACCATCTTCAAAGTGCAGCATTCAGCAAGCTGAAGCGAATGGTGTAGGCTGGGTTGTAAGACATGAACTAACTGCCAGTTTCTATTTCCATCTGTGAATGCAACAGAGCCAAAATCAATAAATCGTCATCACTGCCACCAAGAATTTGGTTTTATTGGATGATAATGTATTTCCTACTGGTGAGACCATGTACCAGCATCTAGAAGAGGAACAGATGACTATTTACATTGCACAGCAGGGAAGACAGAGGAAAGAAATAAGTAAACATATCACATATGTTATATGGAGATTACTGTGGGGTTAGTCTCCATTATGACATCTATCTTGGAGGGGAGGGGAAGAGGAAGGTGACTCATAAATGTCCCAATACTAAGTGAATTATTCCATCACTTCACTCCCCTGTATCTTGCGTGTACATGGATCCCTTCCCCCCTCCTATGCAAATGCAGCAAATGGACCAAATGTGTAATGACAGCAGGGGCTTTGCTGAAGCACAGGGCTATTGCACAATGCTTGAGACCCTCACAACAGTGGGGCTAAGGGCATTATATTCTCTCTTTGAGAAGCAATGTGCTGTTAAGCAGGAGGATCATAGCTCTTGTTTCCAGGAGTCTCTTATTCTCACCCCACAGAGACAGGGTATCCATGGCAGCATTGCAAACTGCATAGGGAAGAGGGGGTGTGTGGTAGGAGGGGTGTTATGGGAACGGCTTTAAAGTTACTGAGTCTTCAGGAGCACCTGTGCTCAGCCCTGTGCTCACCATGTGCTCCAGGTTTCTAGACTGTTCCATCTCATCTGCCAGGCTGAAGTTCTTCTTGCTTATCCACTGTCTGAAGGATCCATGCTGCCTTCTTCCCCCAGGCAGGACATGCTGGGGGGCAGTCAGCAATGCCTTTGCGGTAGAAATGGAGCACTTTCCTGTTGGAACTGAAGATTTGCCTATACTGGAATGGAAGGTTTGCCTATATTGAAGCCTCCCCTGGGACAGGGAAGTTTTTGCTTGTTTAAAGTTGTCATTCCAATCAGGTCTTTTTTCTTTTTGTTTTTTATTTTGGTTTTTTGTGTGTGTATGTGTTTGTTTTGGTTTTTTTGCTAATTTTTTGCTAATTTTGTTTTGTTTCTTAGAAAGCCTAATATGAATATAATATAATGTACAGCAAACACATTCTTTAATACAAAGGCCTTCCCAGGAGACAACTCCATTCTTCCTAAGTGTAGCTCCAAGCTTCGCAGCCTCATCTCTCTCCTGTGCCATGAGGAGGACCAAGATAGACACAGGAGCAGAGGTAATGCTCACCACTCAGTCCTTGCTGCATCGGGAATCAGTTGCCTTTCAGTTCCTGCCTCCCCTGCTCCTGACCATTCGGTCTTGGCCTCCTAAAAGGGCTTTCATCACCCAATTAGAAACAGAGCAACCTCCTGCTACTTAGTTGTATTTGGCAAGGCGAGCGCACACACAGAAATAATCTATAGCGCTCTCTCTGGATCAGCATGTGCTTCGGAAGAGAGGCTTGGCAGCCCAGCCCTCCAGCCGTGTCCCCCTCCTGCACTAAACCACCTCCACTAGTCACTGCCGATCAGCAGCTCACCGGCTCATTAAAAGCAGAAGCAAAGCTCACACTTGTTCTTGCAGCATGGCAGTCTGTCGTTCCCGCCTGTGCAGAGCTACAGGAGAGCTGACGTCACCCACATCCCCCTGTGTCATGGGAGAGATCCCCTCCTGGTCCCTCACCTGGTAAAACAGAGACTGGATAATGGTGACCTCCCACCACATGAGGTGCTAGGATGGGGATCTGCAAGGAAGAAAAGGAACAAAGGTGTTTGCTGGTCGTCTGAACTGCCCCCACAGAAGACATCCCAAAGGTTGCTGTGGCAGCATTTGAACACCTCAGGTTTCTGCAGAGCTCCTCCAGCTGATGTCGCATGTCACCTACTTACCCCTTGATGGAGACCTGAGTGTCTGGACCTATCCAATTCGTAGCCAGATTTGCCTTTTCACAGCTAAATCCAGGATGTGGTGGTATCTGCCACTCTTTCCAGAGGTGACATGAGATTGCAGAGGAGACATGCATGTGGAGGGTCAAGCAGAGCTGTCTGATGGGGCAGTCCTACTTTGCACTGTACTGTGGCTGTGAAGCATGTCTGGCTGTCTGTGGTGTGGTCAAATGGTTTGCTTCTCCCCAAAACCCTGGTTTTATGTGAGTTAGTATGGTCAGGGATAAAGAGCCAGGGAAATCAGTATGGATTGAGTAAAGCCAGATGGGCTCTGCTCCTGCTTCCTCTAGCCTTTAGAATGAGTCAGGGCTCGCCACATGCATCCCCAAAGATGCAGACCCTGAGGGCCAGTAACCACTGGACACTGGATTGGTGCCAGTTGGCTGCATCTTGCATGTCCCAGGGCTGGAGGAAGGCTGCAGCCATGCAGTAACAAGGAGAGTGATGCCACTGGCAGCATACTGCTCCAAGTCATGCATTCCCAGAGTCGCCCCAGGTCCCACAGCACGGCCCCGTGCTCAGAGGCTCAGATGTTTGACTTTAAAATACCTTTCAAGGCCTGGTCCTCAGGGAAGAAAAGCCATTCCCTGGTTCAGAGAGGGGACACAAGCTGCACACATTTATAAGGTGACAAGCAAAATGTACTTGCCAGAGTGGGGCTGTCACAAGCTCAGCAAGAACAGGCTGCCAGGGAGTTGCTCAGAGGCCCTGTTTTTTTTAATCTGTGAGGTTACAGCTACAGCATGAACAACCTTTTCATTGAAGAGGCACGAGGAGACCCCTGAAAGCTGCCTGCCACCAGGCTGGGTTTTCCCCCAGTGTAATAACCACCTAATGGTTTAAATCTGAAATATAGTGCAAAGCAGAGTGGGTGGGCACAGGCTCCATCTTCATATCAGGTGCAAGGCTGAGCACACTGTTTTGTATTGCATTGCTCTGATTATTTGGGAAAAAGAAAGTTCTGCAGCAGCAGCAATTATAAAATCTTCTAGAGAAGGGAGAACACAAGGCTCCAGGGACCCTTTCTGCCTGCAGAGATATAAGAAGGCAGTAAAAAAGCAGACCTGGGAATAACCCTTGGTGAGTTGAAGCAGGCCATGAGGAACAGACCAGCTGCAACACCTGATGGGCACACAAGCATTCAGCACCCTGGGAACATTCAAGAACCCCTCCGGGAGAGATTTTTAAAACTTGGGTACTAAACTGCCTAAAACTGGCTTTAGGCACCTAAGTCCATTTCTGGGCCTCGTTCTCCTAAAAATCCAGAATTTATGTCGTTTCTGTGCACAGGTAAGTAAAACTCTCAAAAAGAATTTGGCTCCTATATGTTTTGTGGAAATGAATCTTATTTCTAGCCTGGGTGAGGGAAAGGCTCAGCCCTTAGGTGACACCAGAGAGTCCAAACTGCCACTGCTCAGGGGAGTTGGACTCTGCCAACTGTTCTTCTGTCCAGACCCACCTGGTAGAGACAGCAGTGAGGCAGCAGGACAGGAGGAGGGAATGGTGGTGTTGCGTGTTAATGAAGTTGGGTAATACTAATTGTTTTATTTATAAGCATCCCCCACCCCTGCTGAATCGCTCGGGGCGCTGCAAAACAACCACCAAAACAATTGCTCATTAATTAAAACCACACCAGCCTCCCCAGGATTGCAAACAGATGGATAAACACATCATATGATACAATATCTCAGGCACCGACAATGGGAAGGGACCACCTGTACCAGCCAGCTCAGGCAGGCAGAGATTTAGCCTGTGCCTCCCTGGAGTCCCTGCTTCACACCCCTCACCAGTACCCCAGCAAACATCAGGACTTCTGTACTACAGGCTGCAACATGTCCCCAGGAAAAAAACAGGAGGACATTGCTCATGTCCTAAAGCCCTGCAGTAGCCTGGAAATGCCCAGCTGATCTTGGAGGTACAATATCAGTGATCCCCATATATGCATGTTAACAAGTGAATCCTAAACATCTTTCTGCCAATCGTTCCAGTCTCAGCTGCGGTGCAAGAAAAATGCCCCTGCTTCATATTTTAGTAGCAACACCACCCTCATAGTCAGTGCAGTCCATCAGCCTGGCACTGTCCACTCTATTCCGGAGTCTCTCTAGGGCTGCAGAGTTTCCCCTGGCTTCAGGGGAAAAGCCAGATGAGGTCTACAGGTGTCTGCCTGGTCCTGTAAGTGCCTGTACCTTGGGACTTATAGAGAGAAAATACAACACAACAAATGGACTTAACAAGCCCCTTTCCAGCCCTTCAGTGCTGCATGTGTTTTTCATCTGAGCATCTCTAGCCATCTTAAGCACAATGGTTTACCTCTGTATCACCTCCACTGAATAAAGGAAAGCGCTATTCAATCCATCAGCCCCAATAAACCTGGCAGCCACCGAGCCTGGCTTGGTTGTTCATGATTTAATCAACGAGGCAACAGTGGTGCAAGAAAAGTGACTTTAACACATCCATCATCCCCAATACCCATGGGCTCAACCTCTCCCCTTTGAGCCTGGTGCCCCGCGTCAGCTGGGACTGAGCTTTCCTTCTGCCTTTCTTCACCGCACCTTTTACACATTGCAGACCTTATTTGAGAAACTGTTCCTGCAGCCATGTCCTGGGGACCCGTGATTGGCTGCCAGTGGCTGCCAGTGCTTTCGGAAAGGTGAGGATGGGCCAAGCCGGCCCTCCTGACTCACGGAGGCAGCTGGCGGCTCTCCCCAGCCAGCTGGAGGGTGGGAACAGCTCACTGAAGGATGGGGACGCAGGGTGTGGGCTGAGCATCACCCAGGGAGCAGCTACATCTGGGGAGGAGGCAGTGGGGACTGCCAGCTCACGCACTCACGGTGTTCCCACAGTGCCAGGCGGGTGCCGACCACACATCTCTGGGAAGGCACCTTTTTGAAAGAGGGTGTGGAAACCCCTCTGGCTTCACATCTGCCTTAGGGCTGCAGCCTGGCTGGGGATTTAGGGGAGGACAATTTGTCAGGTCCCTCCAGCCCAGCTTGCGAGGTTGCTTGGCCAGCTGTGAGATTTCTTTTCCCAAGGTGCCCAAGAAGCTTGCAATGGGTAAGCCAAGAAAGGATCCATCCTCACACAGATCACTAATACAGCTCTTTGAGCACAGACTGGAGACATTTTAGCCCTGATTTATGCTGCATAAATTTAGAACTTTTTTTCTCTACAGTACACTCAGCCCTTTCCACTCTTATGTTCATATATGTGTTGCTGAGTCAATGAGCTTAAGGAGTTGTTGAGAGAAATGCGGAGTATGCCACCTTGGGCATCTCTGTGTCCACATCTTCAAGAAAAGAAAACCTGAGAAAGCACTAGGGTTGCTCCAACCTGGAGTAGTCTTGTTTTGAGCCTGAGCTGGGTTCCCACATTGCAAACTCATGTCTCACCCAAGAGCAGAGGTGTCCTGCAGGGGAAACTGAGGGCCACAAGGTGATGATTAAACCTAAAATGGCATGAGATTGAGGTTCTAATTGGTTTAATGGGTGTTTGCATCTAGCTAAAGCAAACTTGTGCACTGCAGCATGGGGGGCATTGCTGGAGGCCGTTTTGGTGGAGAATTTCTTGTGTGAGGAGATAGATGATCTGGGCCAGTTACACTGGCTCAGTGCTGGTGGGCTACCAGAAGTGTGTTTCATCCTGTTTCTCACTTGTTGCCATAGAAGTTGCCTTTTATTTGCTCCCCTATGTTTTACAAACCTTTTTCTCTTTGCTAGCAATGCTGTGACTCTCTGACTTAGCTGCTCTCGCTCTGTTCAGTGTGATCACCAGCCAAACAGGGTTAGACCAGTGCTTTCCTAGTAATGAAGTTCAGAAAGACGTGTCCACCTTATCTGACTGGCCCAGAGAGCCTCACTGGTTGCTTTGTTCTCAGATGTCCATGTGGGGAGCAAATCCCACCATGCCACCATGCAAAGCACTAGGTGCAGGATGGGCTCTAAGTGGATGGGTACCCAGAGAGACTATCAGATCTGTCTGTCTGCCTATGAGTCCTAAAAAACACATTGGCTGCAGCATGCATACCCCAGTGTGAAGTCAGCCAGGAACAAGCCAGAGAACCTGCCTCTGACCCTGAGGACATTGCTTGAAAAATATTTTCCAGAACTCAGTGCCTGGGGACCTGCAGCTAACAAACATTCTGGAAGTGTAATCACAGCCTTTGGCTCTGCTGCCGAACCACCTACAGGAGGTGAGTTTAAAGAAAGCGGCTTTAAAGCTGTCAACATTAGAAGGAGGGAAGCCAAATTGCTTTCGTGCTTGCGTTTGCGTGCCAACTGGTTTGTCATGGGATTGGTATGTAGCAAAGATAGAGTTGTCTGCAGAAAAGCTGTATTATTCTTTTTTTGGATGGGTCCACTGGAGATCAGTCAGGGCCCACAGTAATTTCCTTAGGGGACAGATCCAGCCCTGAGATAGGCCACTGGCTCCTCAGTGGTTGCATGGAGCTTTGCATTGTGTCAGAAGGTCAGCCTTTGAGGAGAAGAGCTGGAGAAGCCTTCCAGGAGTGAGAGCTGATAAGACAGCAGTTCCCCAGCTGTGCTGTGGCCACACAGTGCTGTGTATGTCATCGAAGTAACGAGAACTAATAACACTGGGCCAGACTCCGACCTCCACTATTTAGGCACATATCCCTGGCAGCTCCACCAGCCTCTCTGTTGGGCTGCACATTGGCTTGTGTAACTTGTTTCAGCCCTCCCACAGTCCAGGTCTCCTTGTCTCCCATGGATTCTAGCTAGAACTGGGGACATCTGGTGCTTCTCCAAGGGAGGTCCATGGAGAGAAGGATGTAGCGCTGGGGAGCAAGCTGAATGCCAAGGGCTGTGCTCTTCTCCAAAGCATGGAGAACTCTTCCTCCTGAAATCTGAAACAGAGATGTGGAGAAAGGACTACTCAGCCAGGGATGCAGTGCTCTGTGTTGGTTGAATGGGGACCACTTAGATTTGATGAGAATGTGGCATAAGTCAGAATTCATGAGCAGGGATACATATGCTTGATAGAAGAAAAAGTGTGTGGTGTATTGACACAAAGATCCAGGTGAAACTAAGGTCAATAACATTAACAGGAGATTTTTCAGATGAAGAATTTCCCAGATGTTCCTGCTGCAGGGTGAAAAGTGCTGGTCAGTGTGGAGCATCCTGAAATGGCCCCACTGACGTGAGCTTTGTCTAGGGGCTGTTGGGACATGCAGAGCCTGAGTGACAAGTGATGGGGATAAGGTAGCTCCATGCAATGGTGCGGGACATCAAAACCTGTCCTTTCCATCGCCAAACCATCCAGGGAAGACTGGCAAAGTCTTCCCTCCTCGAACTACTCCAGGTTGGCTCATCCCTTTGTTGAACCTGGAGGTTTGCATACATTTAGTGCGCTCCTGTCAAGGGATGCTATATTCCTGTCAATCTCAATCACTGAAGTTAAATCTGTGCTTTAGAGCTGAAACTTTGTATTATCACTAAAAAAAGCCCCCAACCCCTCAAAGGGGCTTTTTACCTTTAAAAGGAGGAAAAGGTTTGAGGATATGGTGGAGTAGGAGGCAGCCAAGCAGAGGCACAGGTCTGTGGCTGCTTTTCCTGCAGGGACAAGTGGCTGTTCCATAACATTTAAAGGCGGCACACTCAAAACCAAGAAGAAATACTTTTCTGCGAAGTGTGTGCAGCTAAACTATTGAATTCCCAGCGCTGAAACTAAGCAGTGTCTCATTTCTCATACACCACCCAACAAGCTTTAGTGCTACCTCCCAAGTCTTCAGTCATATCACTGGTGACGCTGTAGAAGGCAATGAGAAAAAGGAAACAGGCTGACATATCTGACCTGCTGAAATCACAGTCAAAAATGGCTCAGCTAAGAAGCTAGTTTAAAGAACTGCTCTTCACTAGCTGCACGTTGTTTTGGCTGTGCTGCCACAAGACCTTTGCACCTTAATTAAATGTGGCTAACAGAGATCCACCTATTCCTTGCCACACACCACCCAAAGGAGTACCCATGCCATCTGAGCAATTTCAATTCAAAAATTAGTGCAAGGAGCCTAATGTAAAATGTACTATCCAGTTCAACACAATGATGGTCACACAGTTGCGGCTATTTGGAACCAAGTCTTTTGGATTCTCCTTTGCAGCAATGAGGCCCAATCATGGAAAAACTCAGGGTCCCATTTCTCTCCTCTTCCAGTTCCTACACAAACAAATTGTAGCTTTTTTTTTTTTTTTTTTTTTTTTGGCGGGGGGGGTTGTGCTCTTCTACTCTGTCAATTCTGTTCACATTGTTATGCAAAGACGAGCAGAAACTTCTTAGCAAAAGCAGAATTTCCTTGGACCAGAATGGCATAATAAAGCATATATTCCACATTTTGCAGTCTGGTCTTACCAAAACCAGGTTTCTGACTGTATATATTAAAGTTCTGTCATTGCTTTCTCTACAGAATTGGGTCTGTGTAGAACCTGTGCACTGACATGTCACACTTGGTGCTGGAACACAAGGGAAATAGTTGTAAGTGGAAAAGTTATTGACGCTGTAATTAGAATGCCCAAAGCTAAAGGCAGAGGCAAACTCTGCCAGGAAAGGTAGCTTTCCTGCCTCAAAGGCACTCTGACCCTAACTCCACAAGTTACACACTACTGGTTCACTTCCTCCAGTTATCCAGTAATTGGGTGGGAGGGAGAAAGCAGGGGTATCTCCCAAGAGCTTTGGGCACCTGGGGCTCATTTCTGCATATGCATGCATGTCTCATCTGTGTTATTGACACATGCACACACACACAAAAGACTTCTTACAGGCAACCTGTGGTCTTCCAAAGATGCTAAGTTGCATCACCATGCAGTACACTATTCCCTCATTGTTCCCTCCTCGCTTATTTTCTGTCTGCGTGTTTATTGAACAAAGCAGCCCCATCAAGAGCTTGGGCTTTTATCTTCTGTGTCAGGGGATCCAGCAGTCTGGTAGCTTGTAGCAGCCTGGAGTCTTCTGTCTCCATCCTTCAGTTCACCAGTACATGAAAAATACATCCAGGCTCTCCAGGAGCCACGTGAGCGCTTCCTCATTACTGTAACTTACATTCAGAAGTTTTTTGTTCACAAACTTTCCTCTGGAGTCCTTTTCTTAAATACGAATTGCTTGTAATATTCTTGACATTTATTCATTGCATCTCTAATAACTGTTAGTATTCAAGAGGTCACATTAAGAGCCTGGTGAGTTTCCAGCCGCAATTACCCTGCTTTGTTTTACTTACTTGTCAAAGAACTGGTCTAGGGGGTTATGTTTGTTCTGCTGAAAGAAAGCTTTATGGCATATTTCAGGCCTGACATTATGACACCAGTAGGCCAGACAATCTGTCGTTGGAAAGAATTTCTGCAAATCCCCAAAGTTTTTCTGCATTTCTATGCTGTCATCTAAAAAGCAGCATCTGCTCTGTAAGGCTGCCAGAAGAAGGTCATATTTTTATTTTTACCAATAAAAGGAAAGGACGAGCCTGCGGTTCAGGCACTGAACGAGCCTTTGGGCGGCCCAGGGTTTGATTCCTGATACAGATGTGATTTTGGACAGTGGGCCCAGCTGGGGACGGATACCTTTCCCCATTCAGAAAGCAAGGAAGTGTTTTCCTTCCACCCTTGGGAGTAATGTCCTCTTCTATTATGACTTCTGGGCAGCAATCATCTTACTCGATGTATGCATAGACGATGAGGGTGCAAATGGTCCAGCATTGCAGACCACACCACTGGTCCCTGCATCTCTCATTTTGTCCCACTCCCTCCGGCTCCTCTGCATCTACTGTGTTACCTGTTAGTGAACTGCAGCATCTTTTCTTTTTTTTTTTGCAATGTATGTCTTCCTCCTAAATGAGGTTTTCCTCTTCATTTGGCCTTGCCACAGCACTGAAAACAAACATCTCACACTAAAAACGTTTCTAAGGGAGGGTTATTTTCATGCCATCTTTGCTAATGGCATCTCTGTTGGAAACTGTCAGTTGAACACTGTTTGACACATCCCTGGCTGTCACACACGGAGGAGAGCCAGAAAATGGGAACCTTCTTTCCAAAGGAGATGAGATTTCAATGGAAGTGTCAGTTTTTAACTTAAGTCTTCTCAAATATTACATTCACAAAAAAGAATTCACCAACAGCTGCACTTCTAAGAGACCAAGGGACTGATTACATCTGTCATGCAGATAATATATTGCTCTTTGAATGATAGGTGTGTACCCGAACTTGCAGCACATCTATGACCAACGAAGTGACTTCAAAGGTGGTGGTGGGTGGCAGTGGTGGTAGTGGGCTGGGCTGGAGGCAGGGGAGAGGCTGGGGTTACCTCAGGTGTTTCCAATAAATCTCGTGTACTTCACACAAAGATGTTTTAAAGCCCTTTGACAGATTCAGCATTTTAACACCTATTTTCGATTATGCAATTGCCACTATTTGTAAACAGGCTAAGAAAATGGTAGAAGTGAGTTGCACTCATATTTTAAACAGAAAGTGCAGCACTTCAAATGCAAATAGGAGACATCCTGTCTACAAGGACATTTAGCCAATTGCTTGATGCATGTGGTTTCAAAGATGGTTGACTTCTATCCAAAAGACACAGATGGGATGACTTAGACACAAACAGCTTTTAATTTACCACTTATGTTACATCTTTACTTTACCTGCTGCTATTAGAGCAATAAGGGTGCAAATACAGACCTAGAAAGAGCATTCCTGGTTAGAGCCCCTGGTTAGACATGTGAAGAAACTGTCCTTGAAATGGCCTTTTTGCACTGAAATGCCACAGTCTCCACAGTCAAAAAAAAAACAACACACAGAAATCAAACAGAACAGAGCAGGTCCCAGGTGCAATGGGCATCTAAGTTAAAACGTAGTTCAAACATTCAGTATTTTAGCATCTAGGGACAGAGCTGTAGCTGAAATACTCTGCAGTATTCAGTGGGATATCCTTCTGGTTTACTCCTTCTAAACAGTGGCACAGCTCTTTTGCAAAATATATTAAGAAATACAGGGAAGTTTCACACCATTTAAGTATTAAGGCAGATGGGTTATTCATGCTCAAGATATTCAGATTCTTTGAGGGGTTATCCAAAGTCTGATCAGCCATAGAAAGAAGACTCACAGAAACCTCCATGAGCTCTGGATTAAACCCAGGAGGCATCTACTGGAAAGGGTAAAGAAAAAGCCAGTTTATTCAGTTGCACTAAACCAGGCAAAATAGATAAAAATAAAACATATGAGCGATCAGTCCACGTTACAAGGGGCATAAGTTTCCATCGACCTCTGTGCCTCAGGGACATGAAATTATTGTGATTCTTATGTGCCAAAAAAGCCCTGTGTAAATATTGCTCATTGCTAAACAAAACAAAAGGTTGGTTGACCAAATCAGATGTGACAAAACAAAAAGAACACCACAAGGAAGTAAACATGTGAAGTCCATATTTTCTGAGGGACTCTGAATAATGTTCTAAATGAATATTTTGGAGCTAGTTTTTGTGCAGGTGCTAGGAAGTTTTATACTCAGAATGCCTGGAATATTTTCTCCACTACAGGGAAATTAATAAATACTAGTACGCTTGAGTCTTCTGTGCCAATACTAACCATTAACTTCTGGCTTCAAGCCACAACTGTCTACTTTGCAGTGGATTCTGCCACCAAGGGAAAGGTCATTGCGGGCCTGTACTTTCTTCTTGTTAGTGAGTTCCAAAATAATTAACAGAAGTCGTTCAGCAGATGGTTCCCTTTTTGTCAGCAAGTGCCTACAGTTTAATGGGTTATGCTGGATTCCTCACCGTAAGTGGGTGAGGCTGGAAGGAAAATTAAAATGTATGATCTTTGATCCACCCACTTGTAATTAGTTCTTAGGGTTTTACATAATAGAAAATATAAAGGAGGTGGGAGAGGGGAAATGAAATCATTATAAACCAAGAGATCAGCAGCAGCCATGTAAATCTGTGATTACATTATCCAACGACATCTCATTACTGCACAGGCATGGAGTTGTAATTGTTTTAGCTGGGGATTTGAAGATTTACTAATTGTATGTTTTGTAGTGTCCTAGTCTGGAGATTCAGCAGGAAACCACAAAAAAAAAATAGGAGATATCTGTGTTTGTAAACTAAAAATGATGATCCCTTCGTGCCCTTGCAGCAGCCAGAGGCCCAAGCAAGAGAGGACGAGCAAGCAGCGAAGCTCTTTGCTGCAATCAGAGAGAAAAAGCACCCTTGCCACAGGAGTTTACGTTGTCAGCAAACAAAGACTGGTCAGGAACTGCAATTGCTAGCTTCATTTACAAAAGCAAAACCAAAACTCCCATCAAGAATTTAAGGGCTGCCTCTTCAAAAAGCCTGAAACTCTTTCCATTCCATTAAAAGCACTGGAGTTTAGGCAGCTGCAAACTTTCACCTCCCTCTGGCCCCCAGGGATTGATCTCACCTGAGCTCAGCTGTGTGGTCCAGACCCCCTCTGCTTCTAGAAGACAAGGATCTGAGTCACCTCACAAAGACTGTGCCTCTTTACCTATCTTCTCTGGCTGCAGGAGGAAGAATCTGTACAAGACATCACACTGACAGAAACACTCCCGTTTCCATGGAAAAATAATAAAAATTAGCCCATCCTGATTATTACTGTTGGCATTTCTTCTATTCTTAGCTCCATTGTCACAGGGCATAAGAGCATTCAATGTGACAGGCCATCACCCAACTCCTGTGCATTTTTTCCTAATGCTGTCACAAAAGAATCTTTAGAGGAGGTTTGTCAGGCTGTCTGTGAGGTACCTATGCGTAAGGATTTGGGCTGCTTCCTCCAAGAATGGAAGAGAGCACAAAATCCAGCACACATGTAACGAGGGGAGCATCAGAGTCTTGTGCAAAGCTTCTTGATATGGAATGGGAAGTGACAAATGGCATGAGAATAGACAAACGGACAAAAAGGACTAATACAAGTGAGATGGGGAACCATCTAGGAAGTACACTGGTGGCATGACATGGTAAAAGCCACATGCTGGGGCAGTTACCTTTGCAGGAGCTTTCTAGGTGGGTGGCAGTGGTTGCAATAGGCGGAGACCAGATTGCCATAACATTATGATGGGAAGAGTTTGAACAAAGTTGTAGCTCCATTGATGGACATAAGCAAACACATCTTGAAGGTGTGCTGCAGAAATAATCAGTAAATGTTAGCTGTAGGTATGAGAAGGGCTTGTAGATGCATGTGCTCCAGACCTCCAATGTTAGGAGCAAGCCTTCATGAGGTGAAGAAATCAGGTAAGAGGCACTATTCTAATGAAAGGAGTGAGGCAGAGCCAGGAGAACACAAGGTCAGAAGACACCACTGTGGGCCATGTTGCAAGAGGAGGATGTGTGAACTATGCTGATGGTTGTCTCAGAGTAGAGTTTTTACCAAATTTGACAAGCCCAATCCAAAACTCAGGGTTGGCTCTCAGAGATGGCCATTGAACGAGACTAACAGCAAACCATGCTAAAAAAGATATATTCTTGAAGAAGGTGCAAGTCTGTTCACCCTGGCTGCAGTGTGAGCATGCAAAGAATTTGTAGATGCCCAAATGATGGGAATGGGACTGGGGATTGCAGAGAACCAAGGAAATCTAGAGGGACATTGAGGGACCTAGTTAGCTAATGAGCGTGTCTTTAACATTGTCCTCTATAACTACAATTTCAAGACAATTGTCTTCTTTTGTTTCTGAAAATTAAAAAGAAAAAATCCCTTTGGGAGCTGTGGTATTGGTAAAAAAAAAGTACAAGTAATAAAAAGGCTTTTTACTGAAAAAGTAAGACTAATTTAGCTCTTGTGTTCATGCATTCAGAAAAGAGGATATTGGGAATGAAGCTAGGGGTGCTGAGCTTACTGCAGTTGCAGAAATGACCCCAGGACTTCATTCAGTATAAAAGGAAATAGCAGTCACACATATCTATAGTTTCATGGAGCTAAGAAATGGGAGCCCTCAACAAAATTATCAGCATAGAGAAGGCAAGACAGGATAATCATAGCAGCTTTGGTAACAGAGCTCTGAAAAACCTGAAGAAAAGCCTTTTTTGGACAAAGTGCTGTTACAAGAGGCACTACAAGCAAGAGACTGTCATCCTGTGTCCTGGGCTCTCCACACTCACAAGGAGTTCTTGCCTCCATTGCTTTCTCCTCCTAATGCACAAGATATTTCTTCTCAAAATCGTATCACTCTTCAGGGAAAAGGTTCTAATTGCATGACAGGTCTTCCAGCATTGTCCCTTGTCGTGCTGGAACCCAGACCCTCTGATTCTCAGGCCACAAACCACTGTGGCTGGAGACGAAGGAGCGAGCCATTAGCTTCTGTATGAAGTCAAAGCCACTAGAGGGAGTCTATGTGTTTTCATGGTTCACACATCCATTCATCTCTTTCTCACTCTCCCCCTTGGAAGAGAACAGGAACAGAAAGGAAGGAAAGCACACAGCGAAATTGCTCAGGGCATTGCTCAGCTCCCACTGATGTACACTGCAGTAGCTTCACTGACTTCAGTGTTTTCAGTGAATGGGATTGCTCCGGATTCCCAGCAGTGTAACTCAGCAGAAAACAGTCAGCTGGAGTCCCTAGGAACATTTATGTGTGTCTCAAGGTGCCCCAAGGAGAAGCAAGGGAAAAAAGAGAGTTCAAAAAAGTTGGAAGGTGGAGGTGATGGAAGGAGTATCGTAATCTAAGGGGAAAGGCTGGAGGAATCATGTTGGTTTGGTTTAGAGGGGAGAAGGCTGCAGTAGGGAATAGGGCAATGGACTTGTAAAGAAAAGGTTGGTTTAAAAGCACCAGATCTGGTGCGGTCAGGGGAGGAGGATGGGCTGACGGTTCACACCCTCCATCTTAAGGTCCAGAAAGACTTACCCTTGCGTTACTGTAACAAACTGACCTTTTGAGATCCCCCAGCCCTGCGTTTCCATGAGTTGATGCACTGTGCACCACAACCCAGAGGCAAGGAAGCGTGTACCAAAGGTTGGGGCATAGAGCTGGCTGTGATTGTCCATACAGCCAGCGCCTTGGTATTCCCTTTTGGAATGAGCACTGTGATTAGCAAAGAGGCAAGAATGTCCTTTGACACGTGTTGTTCATTGAAAGCCACAGGGCCAGTTAATCATTCTTTTCTCCATGCTTCATGACAGCCCAGCCTCATGCTGCCCAGTGTTCATTGCACACTTAGGCAAACACAGGTCTCTCCCAACGGGGAGCATGCAGTACCTCATCCAACATTGCTACCCAAAATAACACTGAAACCTTCACAGCAGGGAGGAGTTGCTCTGCCTCTTCATTGCCACAGTGGTTAGCACCTTTGGGATGGACATGTCCTCTAGAACAGAAACATGACTGCTAGCCTTTGAACTAAGTAGCCATGACTGTAAATGTGTTTTAAGGTGCTTAAGTTTTGCAGGCTCAAGTATGACTACTGAGAGTCTGAGACAGACAGAGCCCTTCTTATAGTCCAGTCTGGATTATCAGCACATCCAGTCTCCTCTGCAGATTGCAATAGAGGGTGACAAAAAATGGTGGCTTGAGGTTACATTTGTGAGCACCCAAAAATGGGTCTGGAAGCAGGACTGCGCCTTTCCTTACTATAAATATTAAGTTATCTAATGGCTCTGGTTTTACAATGGGAATTCAAACCATTCAGGGAAGAGATGTCAGGAATGTCAAGCCTCTTTTAGACACAAAATAATTAAGATGACCAAAATACAAAGAGTAAAAACGGAGTTGGTAGAAAAATAGGAATTGTAATTGCAGTAAACTTCTTTTTAATATTTTTCTTTTTTTTTTTTTTCATTCTCATTAAATATTCTGTCAAAATTAAGTGTCACAAAGATTTCAACACTAAAGTACACAAATCTGTCTTTTCTCACCAGTGGCCTTGCTCTGTAAGCATGATGTAGTTGGACTAACATTCTTGAAGTGATACAGGACCTACCACACTGAGCTCTTCACCCATGAATAGTCATTGAAGTTTTAACAAAATAAGAAAACCTGAAATGCAAATTCACCAGTCTTCCTCAGTGGAATCTGTGTGTCCAGTTTGTTTAAGGAGATTTGCTTTTGAGAGACCTTTCTACAGGTTTATCTTTCTATCTGGAAGCTTCCGTGTTTGCCTGGATGCTGGCACGACAGAGTGACTGTGCTCAAGTTCCCCAAATAAAGTACTGACAAATTTATTGTCTGCAATAATATTTTCCTACCTCTGTGAGGTGGGTTGAACCTATTCCACTTTCCCCTTAGTAAAAAACAACACTGATGACAGTAATTTACGTTTTGGTCACGGCCAAGAGGACTAATTACAGCATATTAAGCTGAACCATGCAGGCAGTTGCTCTTCTGCCTGGTGGAGATCCCACATACCATGCACATTCTCCTGCTGATGTTCATGAATGGCTGTTCAAGGGCTGGAAAGAGCATTTTTTTTAACAGGTATTTGTGCAGTTCTTTAGTAGAAACTTCCACTGTTTCCGGGATTCCTTAATCTTTTCCCTAACAACCACGGATAACAAACGTGACCTTCTCATGAAAAATGAGGCTAGGTCTATAAACATGCTATTAAGAATAAATGAAGCTTTTAGTAGAAGGGGTTAGTTGGGGGTCTTTGCTATGCAGTTAGCCCTGGAAACTTGAATGTAAATAGAAAACAATTAAAACTGGAGCCCCAAAGGATACTGCACTCAGCTGGGGAGGCTGTAATTAGGTTTCTGCTGCTGTTAATTGCTTCTGAAGTAAGTGATCATAAATTACAAACGTGTTCAGAATCCTCTAAGAGCACAGTCAGAAGAGAAAAGGAGAGGGGAGAGGAGAGGAGAGGAGAGGAGAGGAGAGGAGAGGAGAGGAGAGGAGAGGAGAGGAGAGGAGAGGAGAGGAGAGGAGAGGAGAGGAGAGAGAAGGGAAGGGAAGGGAAGGGAAGGGAAGGGAAGGGAAGGGAAGGGAAGGGAAGGGAAGGGAAGGGAAGGGAAGGGAAGGGAAGGGAAGGGAAGGGAAGGGAAGGGAAGGGAAGGGAAAGAAGAGAAGAGAAGAGGAGAGAAGAGAAGAGAAGAGAAGAGAAGAGAAGAGAAGAGAAGAGAAGAAATATTTTCCTTCCTTCTCTTTCCTGCTCTTCTACATTTATCCATCAGGCTTCTAAATTAATGTTGGAATGGGAGGCTTAGGCTAAACCAAACCACAGTGTTGCTTCTTTTTCTTTAAATACACACACAAACGCACGCACACATGCATGCATAGTTAGTTAAATGAAGAAAACATATCTCCAAACATCATATTTAATTTCATTAGCTACTGTTGCTTTCTTGGAATCCGCTTATAGCACATGTAGATAAACATCCTCCAAGTGATAAGGGTGTGTTTATAAACTTTGTTTGGGATGAAAGAGCTCTAGCTGGTGTGTTTTTATAGTAGGGTTAATGGTGCTTTACTAATCCTTTGCCTGTGACCAAGAAACACAGACATCTTGACTTTCCTGTGAGACGCGCATGCATTTTTCTTCTTCCCGGGCCCTCAGCGTGTAGCTGGAAGACAATGCACCACCCCCAGGCTCCGCGAGCAGCATCACATTCCTGGGACTTCACCACTAGACACTTAATGTTCCCGGATAGCAGAATTAATTCAACACATTATTATCTTACAGTTTGGCTTTTTGGTTTTTCCCGGATTGCAGAACTAATTCAACACATTATTATTTTACAGTCTGGCTTTGGTTTGGGGGGCCTTTATTTTTTTTCCCCAAGAAAGCTGCCACAACAAATGCTCTGCAGCCTCTGAACTCTAACACAGGTACTGCCTAACCACTTAGCATGTCCACCCAGGACCCCTAGTGTGGTGTCTTTTGGAGGATTTCAGCCAAATGTGAGACCCATTGGATAGGGAAGGTTCCAGCCTTATTTTTGTTGAATCACCTACATCCCTCTCCCTGGTTCCCTGCCATGCACACAAGTCATCACCCATGGTCACGCTGCCCTCAGCTTCCTTAGCCACATCCTTTTGGCTGCTCTGTTTCAGCTCCTTGCTGGTAAACTGAGTTGGAGGCTTCCCCACACCCCCCTGCCAGCCCCTCCACATGGTGTAAAACCCAATCTTCCCAAAAGGTCAGGGCTCTCTGTTTTTCCAACCTTCTGTTTCAAATTTAAGAGACAATGGCTCACAGGGAGCTGAGTGGGGGTAATATGCCGCAGTGCTGAGTCACAAGAGTCCAAACTGGATTTTCTGTTACTGCTGAAACACATCCCTAATTATGATATTACACAGAATTATTCTCTGACCAAACGTTGCTACAATGCTGGGAGAAATGGAGTGCTCATGCCCTTGCACATTCACCAACAGACCACCTAAATGTTGTTGGCTAAGAAAGACTCCAAACATCTGCTTCCATAAGTAACATACTGGTGATAGTGCTTTTCAAAACAGTTGATGTTGCATGTCTTTACAACACCTACCAGTGATGCTTTCAGCCCCCCTTGCTGCCCATGCCTGCGGGGACCCTCCTACATCCCCTTCCTGGCTTGAAGACATAGTTACTCTGCTTGGGCTGCTAGCAGGACTGGCCCATATTGGCCCCTCACTGAGTCCTTGTCTTTTCTACCAGCTCTCAAGCTGAACATAACATTTGAGTTCAGAAATTTTGTTTCTGGAGAAAGCTAAGGAAGGAGCCAGGGATTCAGGTGGATGCCAAAAAGGAGAATAAAAAAGATAAAAAGCAATCCAAAGGCTGAGCTTTGGGGTATTAAAGTATCTCATGAACATGATAAGAGGACATTTCTGTAGGTATAGATTAGCCTAGATTTGCCTCATGCGAGTTATGCTGCTTCCTCTTCAAGCTGCTCTCAGCATCAGAATTCTGTGAAAACAAATAGCTGTTGAAGCCCACAGCTCTTACTTGACTCTCCCTACTACAAAAAACAGTAGCCCAGACTGCCCCCCTTTACAAAACAACCCCCAGTCTAGCTCTAGGCTTCAGTGGAGCAATCATCACCCTTTGCAATATCCTCCTTCACCAGACTTGGCTCAGCACACAGCTGTTTCTCAGATCAGTGATGAATGGTTGGATATAATGGGAGGTGCGATTCTCCCTCCATGATCTGTCAAAAGCTGCTACTGAAATATGTTTGATGGGAAACACTCAGCAAAGAAGGCAAATAAACATGAGCTGAAAGCAAGCAATGGGCCATCTCCTTTACCTTCATCAGACCTAGCCCCAGCTATCCTTCTTTCAGCCAGCATCCATACCTGCAACAAGAACATGCTCTCTCTGAGTAAGTATTAAGCTGGACTGCTCTGGTACAACGACATTTCTCAGTGGTGTTGTCTCAGCCCCCCTCAGTTTCTAAAGCTTAAGCAATGGCTGCCTGACTGTATGCTGCTTTGACTTGCTTTCCAACACTCAACTCACAGTACTCATTTCTCCAGGCTCATTAAGACTTATGCTGTAATGACAGAGCATCACGTTTCTAGCAGGGTGCTGTAACATTGTCAGCAGCAGTCTCCAGATGAAGACAGAGGTCCACCTAGTCATAGGAAAGAACAACCACAGGCATCCCCAGCAAATCCAAGTACTTTGCAGAAATGAAAAAGCTTCCAGCCATGTTACTTTATTTTAATGACTTTCCTGAGAAAGGTTTGAAGCACAGCATGGGATACTGCCCATGGCATCCTTTCATAACAAATGTCAGCACAGACTTTATAATGTACCACTTGTTGCTGGGCAGTCAGAGTCTCTTTCTCTCCAGAGGCCTCATCCTGTCTGTGAAACGTAACTTCTCTCACCAGCTGGAGGCAATGCATTTTCGTATCACCATAGGCCCCAGAGCATCTAAACCTTTTGCTTTGGAGCGATGTTCTGCAGGAACACAGCCAGCCCAGAGGAGACTGTGAGAAATTCTGTCCTCTGGAGAGTCCTGTTTATTTTAAGCAAAACAGCTAGTTTACATGTTGGCCTTTTAAGCAAAATACTCTGGTTCATTCTGCCCTGGATTTAGTTATGTAACCAAATCGCTATGTTTTTTAAATAATCTAAATGGAATTTGTAATGTCATCTCCCAGGGGAAAGGGCCCAATTCTGGTTTTACAGCTAATGCCTTCACACAGGTGAGACCTCACCAACTCCAGCACATTTCAGCACTATTTATCTTTGCCTTGCACCCAGGACAGTTAAGGCTCAGAGAAATCAAAGTGAATAGACAAGATACTGAGCAAAAGAACATCAGAGCCAGGACCTGCTGCAACACTCCTGAGCTTTGGGCTGTCTGCTTGCTGGCATCAACTCCTGCCTTGGCAAGGCATTGGGAACAATCCAAGGTGACTTGAACACTGCCAGCATGTGGCAGTGTGATATTCCCAGGAGATGGTAGACTCAGTCTTTGATTGACCCAAGTTGCCCTGAGTCCTGGCTTATGTCTTGCGGCCTTGCACACTAGTGCCAAGCCCTGTCCCCGGGCTGTGCCTCCTGGTAGAAGCTGGCCTGTGGCTTAGAAATGTGCCTTGTGTGGTTTAAACCCCTGGTTATCAAAGGTGTGTATCTTGGGGCTAAGACATCCTGTGCACTGGGGAATTGGACACTGGTGTTAGGAGAAGTACCATGAAACCCAACAGCTGTGGTCAAAAGTTGCACAGTGTGATATAGTGAGGTACACGTGTCTGACTTTGCCCTTTTGAGTTTTCTTTCAAGCTGCACCACACATTTCTCTGTGCTTCGTATCAGTTACCTCAATGCTAGCTGGTCTTGCCATGCAGGAATGAGTTTCTTCACAGCTTTCTCACATGGTGCTCTGTGTCTAGCATCTTCCCACAGGTCTGATCTTCCCCCTGGAGGGCATTGATTTGAACAGGACAAACCAACCTTTTTCTCATAGCCAAAGTCAAGTGTTTAAAAGATTGAAGTGTATTTTTGGTAACCCATTCTACAAGAACATGGGTTGTGGGCATATGTACCTTCTTCGCTGGTGTTAATTCACCACTTCAGTGTGGGTGAACTGCACCTATGTACCTATGTGGAGGCCTGTGTCCTTGGCTCCTACCTTGAGGCTGATACTCAGAAGTGGTGGTGAGCCCCCTTCAGGTGCTATCTACTGAAGTCACTCTTTTAATTGAAGGTCATTATTTTTGTTTACTACAGGACACCAGTATCAGATTTGTCTGCCTCTGTACTTTTTGCCAGCCCAGATCAAGATCTGATGTCACCTGCAATTGCCACTGTCTGGGTAAAACAGAACACGGAATTTCTGAAAATCTTGCTTTTGTGATATTTCCAACCCAAATTAATGAGTTGTGGAGAAACACAGCGTTTGATGTATGTACAAATGGCAACAAACTCTCAGCTATCTTGAACTCAAAGAACTCCTAATCCTCAGTCCCTTCCCTGCAATTAGAGCAAGGGCAGTTGGTGCTCTCCACACACCGTAAGACCAGTAATACCATGTTTTGGCTTGGAAGCATCTATGCTAGCAAGGAGCTGCTGTGTAAGTTAGAAGTCCAGCCTAAGCCATGTGTGGTTAGCAGCAGTTCTGAGTTTTTGCAGTGCCTATTTATACAAATTGAATTGACTTTGAATTCTACAGCTTAATTTCTTTTCTGTCACAGTATCATGCAAAGTAGTGAAGCCCCAATCTTGTAATTGATCCTTACACTGTCAGTGCAAGATCCAAGGCTAAATTTCTTACAGATATGTATGAATCCTGACATGGCAGATGGCTCTATCCTGTGTTGAATTATGGAGCATATTGTAACATGCATAGTTGCTTGATAGACCTTAATTATACCACAGGAGGGAGCCTGGATGGTGTAGCCTGAAAATATGCTCCTAACCAACTTACAGTATTCAAAATCTATCAAACATCTATTAATATCACCATAGAAGCTGACAATTTTAGCTGACTTGCATAAAAAGAGGAAGTAAATACAAAATTTTGGGGTGGAAAAATCACCAAGCTGGTTTTGAAGCCCTGCATTCTTCTTCAATCTGTACTTTTTTATTTATAATAACATTGAACATGAATGCAATGGTTCAGTTCCTTTTGGATGTCATAGTGGGGTTCTTCACCTCTTCCCCTGGGAGCCACGATGCAAGATGAACTCTACTGCAAACCTTCTCTCCCCTCCATCTGCTCCCTCTCACCCCTCTCTCTTCATCCTCCCTCTCACGTAGGGTCACAAGACGGTTGGCAGATAAAAGTGGGGTGTCCTCTACATCCAACACCACTGGTCACCTTGGTCTTTCTCTTTCCAGGACCTGTGTACAAGCTTGAAGCATTCCTAAAGCAACACAGTGCTTTTGTCCTTGCTCTCAATCCCCACCACTGTGGCCAAGGACTTGGGGAAGGGAGGACTGGGGTGGCCCTTACAAAGCCTGACCCTGTAACAGACCTGGCATCTCCCGTCCTCCTCATGGGTAAGCTCACCACCCGTGCCAGTGCTTCCCTCGCCTTGCTTGGCCATGTTCCTCGAGGCCAGTGTGCTTTGGCTGCTGGTCTCTGAGCATTCTGGTTCTCAACCCTGGAGTTATTTCAGGCAGCGCTGCACGGTTTCCCTTCCAAAAGCTTATGAAACGCTCTTCTGGGACTCTTCACCTGACTCATTGTTTCCTCTGCCACCCCACGCTGGGAAGCACCGCCTTGCTGATGACTTCTTTGGGAAGCTCCTGAGGAGAAGAGAGCAAGAGTAGCCAGGCAGAGCCTTTAACCCACGGGTTTATCTCCATAGGCTCAGAAGAGTGGGTTTTTCTGTTTTTCCTTTTCAGAAGTCCCTCTGCTTTAGCTCCTTTTTGCTTTGAAGAGATTTGCTTTCACTTAGCTGACAGCCGAACTCACACTTTGGACATCTCGCAGGCCAGACTAAAGTGCTACAATACAGACCACTCCATACTTAGCAGGGCACGCCAAAATTGCTAAATGCCGTATAACCACACCCATCATCAAAGGCCCATACACTCCCATTTCATCCGCTCAATTACAAACCACAGAATTACTTTGTTCTAGTCAATAGCAAACAGTCTGACATGGAAGCCACCCACCTTCAAAGCACTTTTGTTTGTTTGTTTGTTTGTTTGCCATCTTACTCAGTCTGGCTTTTCCCACCACCTTCTTGCTCCTTGTGTCATAGCAGCCACTTATAAATGTGGATACACTTTTCATTTCATGTATTTTTCCTGAAACTGCAGTTTTTGCCTCATGGGTTTCAGCTGGAAGTGAAGAAATGGCTGGTTTGGTCCAGAGAGAATTAACCCTTTTTATTCCTCTCTGATGGTCTGTACTTTTGTCCCTTCCCACTGTTTTTAAGAAATGTGTTTTCCCTGGAACTCTCAAACAAATTATGTCTTTGCTTTAATCACTCTCTGCCAGTAATTTGAGAGTATGAACAAGTCTGATCCAAATCTACAAACTCTTTCCTGTCTAACATATTCTTCTTCCTTCTCAATTGCACCTCTTCTTATGAATTGCAGTACCTCTGACAAAGAGAGACCAAATTCTTCTGCTAAGAGGCAGGCAGGGACTCATCTACATGTTAATAAGCACAGGCTTCACATAGAAGTCTTGTGATCTCCATCTACACTCTTTTAGCCCAGTTTCTTACAGAAACAAGGCTCTGTTTGATCACATTTTATGTCTATCTGCCCATCACTCGTCACCAATTACCGTGGAATTCCTTGGCTGGTTTTGGTTGGGTTTGATGGGGTCTTCAAGATGTTAAGTTCCTACAAGGTCAGCAAAAAAAAAAAAAAAAAAGGGTGGTCAGAGAGAGAAAAGTTAAAGCAGGAGATCAACTGTTATGAAACATCATCAAATCCACGTGGCACTCACATTCAAATCACAAACCCATAGGAAACCGAAACTTATTAATCCCATCGCTGGTGGAACAGCTCAGGCTTTCTTTCCCTTCCTGTTTTTGTTTGTTTGCTTGCTTGTTTGTACTTTAGTTAGAACAAATAACTCCCTCTGATGGAGCACTACAAACTTCACACATCCAGCCCAAACACAGTTCTGTCTACAAACTCTCAGGAATTTGGGAGTCTTCCATCCAGACCACACTTGAACTGTCTCAGCTGAGACCTGAAAGGAGCAACACGTGCAAGTAACAACTTGTCTGAGTGCTCTGACTTCTGGTATCCTCCCTCTGTGGAGAGCCCAAATACACACCTGCTTTTCTGGTAGATCCCACGGATACAATGGGACAGCACAGATGAGGCCATACCTGGAGTACCATGAACAGTTTTGGGCATCCCCTTAGATCATGAGAAATACGAGATATTCATGAGAAACTAGGAGAGCTTCCAACATAGCTTTGCCAGGGCCTCTTCTCAGCGAAGGCAGACACTATAAAAAGGTCTTGAAGCTTGAGGAATCAGAATCAGCATTGAAAGAAATGCCTTCATTAGAAGGTGGTGCAGGACTGGGACAGGCCACTCATAAGGCAGTGGCAATCTCCATCCTTGGGAGGTTTCAAGGCTCAGCTAAAGTCATTGCCAATCAGATCCCATTCCAAGCAGAACATATAGACCTCCAGAGATCTCTTCGCACCGATATTTCTGTGATTCTGGGAGCATAGTTAATTTGGTTTTGTTTGGTTGGTTGGGTTTGGTTTGGTTTTTTGGTTGGCTTTGGAGTTGTTTTTTTTTTTATCCCATTTTGCTTTTGAAGAGAGAAAAAATATTCAGCTGAATTCGCTCAGCAAAACCCCCTCCTCTAACTGCAAATGCTCTTATTCTGTGACAGGATTTTTCAGGTTATAAAATACCTGTTCCTTGGATAAAGATGACACCAGAGATTAACCTTCTGCATTATTTTTCTTGGCCCAGTAGCAAAGAATATCACTGGGATTTTTATGCTCTTCACTCTATCCTCCTTGTGTGTTTTCACAGCTTCATTTGTAAGTGTGCGCTTAAGAGTTCACAGCATCCCAGCTTGCAGCAATCAAGAGCAGAGTGTATCAGCCATGCTAACTATCTATATTCGTGAATTTGAGAGAAAGGACAAGACTGATGGGGCTCCTGCTACTTGCCCTGTCACAGGCTGGTCCTTAGCATGGAATTTAAACTAGAGGGAAAGAGCCAAAATCATCTGTCAGCTCAGCAGAGCATTTTCAGCTCATTAATCTAACTTTTCACAAACTATCTGCTGTCCCATCTCTGAGGCATGAGACCATGTGTAACAGAAATACTCATGCTTAATACCAATAAACCTTGAAAAACACAGTCATAGGCAAAATACCCCAAAATGCCCATGAAGATTGAGGGGGTTTTTAGCACAACACTGGGAGCATGAAAACTGTGGATACCCCACTGAACACATCTATGTCCGTCAGTGCCCAGACTTGGACAGCCTGTCCCCAATTCCATTTTGTTCGCTACATGGACATAGAAGCCTTAAGTTCTGATAAGTAATCACCATATTTTTCTCTTTTACCTAACAAAATAAATGAATAATTCAACTACACGCCCTTACTGTACACTTACTTCTGATTTGTGAGACAGACAAAGAATTTAGTTAGAAAGGACTAAATATTCTCAGATCCAGAATATAAATTTCATTTAAAGTCAGTTTATGATTGCTAAAGACTCAGATTAATTAACTAGCTTGTCTGAATATTGCCATGAAAATCTAAGCTTTATTGAGTGCTAAAAGCCTTAAAAAAGATGGAAACATACAAAAATAAAAGGATAAATTCCCTGCCACCACCACCACCACCACTCCAAGTGCAAAATAGAACCAAACCATAACAATGGGCTCATTACAAATGCTCCATCATTTTGCAATAACCAAGCACTTAAAATGTTCTTAGTAGCTGCTGAGGATGCCATTTTTTTTCATTATGTGTTGTACTTAGTACATAATTTATAGCTGGCAGGACAGGGATAATTCTGCAGCGTGAATGCACTGTGAGACTGCTGTAATTACACCAGTGCTGTGGTTATGGGCCTTGTGGAACTGATACTTCTTTTTAACTGTGGAGATGATAAGATCAATCCAACACCATGTATCTCAGTGGAAGTTTTGTGGCTGTATTACTGCCAGCTGCCTTCTCAGTCTTCTGCTCTTACTCCAGGAGCCTGTGGACAACAGGACATTTGCAGAAATAAGGGCTTCTGGCTCAAAGCCTACCTGTTAGGGCAGTTTGTTGGAAATGCAGACAGCCATAGGACATGTCTCTCACAATCAAGATGATTTCAGAAGCTACTATGCAGGACAATTAATTTTGTGGGGCATACAGGCTTCTCACCTGTGGATGCAATGCCTCACCCCCTCTGTGATACCCATCAAGTTCATCTACCTCCACCTACCACGTCCAATGTCCATAGTCACAGAGGGTCTCCTAGGGCACAGCAACTTGTCACAAATACATTTTTTCACCAGTCTTGTATCCCCAAAACCATCAACCAGTTAGAGCTTGGCCTCACTGGAAACAGTAATACAGCAAGAACAATTTAAATGAATGGGCAGATGGGATAAAACCAAGCAAAACATCCATATGTTTCTTTTCTGTCACTTTTGGTTTGAGCTCCACTTTCTCCGGTAAGTCACTAAAATACTTTGATGTGAGAATTTTATATTGGTGATGGCTTTGCATCAGCCAAGTCACCAGACAATGATCCCTTGATGTTGATGTTAACTGGCTTTGTCATCTTCGTAGGACAAAGGAAAAAAAAAAAAACTAAACCCAATCTCTACCAAAAATAACTTCAGAAAATAATATTTTGGCCCCATCTTGCAAAAAGTCAGTGTGACATTTAGAGGGAGCTAAGAAAAGGAGTCTTTCCTGCCTTAGGAAGAAAATTCACTTAACTTGGGTCCTGTTAACTTCGTCATACTATTACTTGGACACTGTTTAGTATTAGTCACTAGCTGCTGCCTCTCAGCTTTATCCAATTTAATTTCAAATATAGTACAAACAGATGCCTTTATGTTTCATTTTTAAATCATTTATTGTTCTACATGTAGCAAAGAAGCTTAAAAAAGAATGTGAAAGAATTGCCAGAAAGGTTTTTGGTTTTTTTTACAGATATATATATATAATTGCAGTTGTGGTTACTGTGGTTTCTTTTGGGTGGATCAGAAAAAAAATCAAGTCTTCCTTCCTCGGGGATATAAGGGGAAAAAAAAAAAAAAAAGATGGAGAGGAAAACTCATTCCCGTGTCTAGTGCTTTTTATCAGTAATGGAATGAAGCAATCAGGTTTAAGGACTTGTCTAGACGGAGGACTCTGGCACTGATGTAGCTCCCGCAGTGTAGTGAAGTCTGTGCAAGTCCCAGATGCTCTCACAAGAGCAAAAGAAGCTGTGGGGATGCAAAGCCACCATGCAAAGTCAGGGGGCTCCATGCCCTGCAAAATCCCAGCTTAGGCAAGGCAATGCTGCTTGTTTGTACAGGGGACAGCTAAAGAAAATTTGAGAAATTGCTTCCTTTTATATATCAATGTGCCCCAAAACAGCATTACCAGCACAACAGAGCTTTTGGTCAATTAAAGTATTTTAACAACTGCTTCTTCTGAAGGGGACAGGGTTGCAAATGAAGAAGCATGAAAAATTAACTGAGCCCAATCAATACGCAGAGTTTTGAAAAGAGGTGTATTATAATGAAAAACATAACAGGCAAACAGATGAGCAAAATATTCTTTGGAATTTTTTCCTCACTGAGATACATAATAATAGAGTGATATCTTGTTTTTACACCAGTCTGTTTGTCAACAGACCTTAAAGCACAGGGCAAGCCACTGGGTGTCATTATCCCCATTTTATTTGTCAGGAACACTGTGTGACTTCCCAAAGGCCTCGTGACAGTTCATGGCAGCATCAGCAAGAGTGAGAACACCTTTTGAACTCGATCCCACATTCAGCCCATTCGGCAGTGCAACCTGCCATTTGCATGTCCGTGACAGGTTAAGCCTGGCTGGGTTAATTTAGCCATCCATTTTCCAGAAATAGACGGAGGCTTCATTCATGTATCTCCAGTGTGATGCCCCCTTTCATGGCTGTGATGGGACAGTTGGGAACATTGGCAAGTCCTGGAGAGCCTTTAATCTTATCCTGTATATATAAGTAATCTAGAAGATGGGCAGAGCCAGGTTTGTCCATTGACCTGAAAGACCAGGGGCTAAATCCTGCTCTCAGCATCCCTTGGATGGCTCTGACAGATCTTCCCAGACAGCAAGCTGAGACTGAAGCAAGCTACATCCTGAGGCAAAGTAGGGATGCAGGAACCACCAGGATGACTTGGCTCCTGGGTCCTTCACCAAGTTAGGGGATCTACCACGAGCCTCCAGCCCTCTCCTGCAAGGCTTCAAGGTTCTTCTTCTCAGTGGGATTGTGATTTCAAGTGCGTTCACACCACACGAGCAACCTATGAGGCACATAGGAAAGAGTTGCATTACACCAAGACCTTCCCAAAGTCCCATATGGGACATCCTAGCGGGTTATTAAATTAGAACAGGTAAAGTCCAGTAGACTCAGAATGCAATAAACACCATCAAAAATTTCAGTTTATCAGCCAGGTGGAAGTCAGGGAAGAAACCAAACACAGCTCAGATCAGCCCTCCATTTTTCTAACTATAATAGGAGAAAGAATGTCCCTTTTCAAAAAAAACCCCACATAAACTCCCTCATAGAGTCAGAGGTGACATCACACAAGTACAGACAGCAAAATATAAGACCATAGGAAATAGCTGGCCAACAAGCACTATGCTGGAAAGGCTAATATTTGCGTAATACTAAAAAGCTTTTTGACTTTCGGATCGTTCCATGAGAAAAGGCTGAAATATTTGGTGTACACATTTTTCAAAATGAGAACATACCATACATATTTAAAGTAATGACTGGTGCTCTTAATCCCAGACACAAACTTTTCACTGAAGCTTTTTTGGGCTGGGTCATGTGATTTATTCGGTTTTCAGTATCTATATATAAAACTCTTTTTCTTTTTCCCTTCCTGGTTCATCCTTATCCATATTCCAAAACCTGTACACTTCATAAGCTATTTTGGTTTACCGCATGGCTTGGCAGTTGGTATTTTTCTTGTGATGTGAAAACAAGTCTTCAACCTGGCTGTTGGTGGCAATTATCTGGGATGGAAATCTTCTTGCTTGATTACCAAGGCTTTAACGAGCAGCTTATTACCCTTTCTAGTGGTCAGATGGCCCTACTAATCAGAGACCTTAAATAGGGGTATCCCAAACCTCCAAAGTGGGAGTTGTTAGTCCCTAGGGACTTCCCCCTCCTGCATGGACAGTCTTTGGGTTTTGGTGCCAAAAGCCCTGGGTTTGGGCAAAAAGCCTCAAGGCTATCTAGAGCAGAGCAGGCCTGAGCCCTGTTGGCTTTTGTCCTGCTCTACAGAGCTGCCCATCTTCTGGCCCCAATGCTTTTATTTGCTGTGATTAAATTAATATTAAATACATCCTCAAGCCTCACTTGCCCAGCAGAAAACTACTCTGCTCAGCCACACACATGACATCATCATCAGTTTTAGTTGCAGCAAAATAAAACCAGGATTACCTTCATCTTTAGTCCCAGGAATTAAAAAAGGGGGGAAAAAAAAAGAAAAAAGATGAGGCCTCCTTTGGGGCTTGTTTGTTGGGTTTGGCTTTTTTTTTCCGTAACTCTGACCTTCCTTCATGTTTGCTTACAATTAGAGACACCACTCAAGGTGAGGGGGGACTCTGAAGGGAGACCAAAAAGACCTTTCAGATGGGAGTGTATTAACTGAGGGGTCTCCAAGCTGTCTCTGACAGATCACATGTGGTTTTCTCCTGTGCACGAACATACACGCAGAACTTGGCAAAACCTTTGCCTGGCCTCCTCTGCCTATGTTCAGAATTGGGCTTAGCCCCAAGAGCCTGTCCGGAATTGCTCCCTGTGGGGTCTTGCCTCTTCTTTCCCTCCTGCCAGCTCAGAGGCCCCTCAGAAGCATTCCCCAAGGTCCCCCAGCTCCTCACAAAGAGATGAGGATGCATCTGCTGGGACATAAGCTGGTGCCCTTTGGACAGCACTTTCTGCTTGGAGAAAATAGACCCAGTATCTGCCTAACTCAACCCAAGTGCAGTTTTTCAGGCTCCAGAGAGGCACGTGCACCCGGCCGCCAGCTCCCAGAGCTCGCATGTATTTTCCTGAGCTCAGTGCCTGCTGCCAGCCCCGTTGTTCTGCCCCCTGCCAAGTCTCTATTGTTCATGTATCTTGCTGGTGGCATCACATCTGGCTCAGCCAAACTCCTCCTGAGTGGGGGCTCAGGCTGCAGGGTTTGGTTTGTGGTTTATTTCCAGGAATGATTCTGAATGATCATTTTTAGGGGACCAATTAAGTGCACCACAGATGGAGCTGATTTGCAAAAAGAGGGTGTTGGGGTGGAAGGTCAGTAAACCAGGCCCTTTGGAGACACAGCAAAATTGGAGCTCAAAGACCAGGAATCCAAATTGACGCATTGGCTCTGAAAACTTGCACACTAAAACCTTTTTCTTTCTCATGTCTAGCAGGTGCTGGCCCTCTGGTCACAAGAAGGGAGAAGTAGTAAAGAGAAAGGGGAGCCATATGTGATGGAGAGACACTGCTGCTCAGCTCTTGGATTAGCAAGACCAAAACTTCTCCTTAGGTGCTAAGCTGCACTGGGCAATTGCTCATTTTAGGGCAATGCAATTCCCAGGGAAGAGGTAAATGAGCTGTCAGTCAGGACTACTGTCCTGCTGACATGTATCATGGCTTGCAGTGCGTCAGAACAGCATGGGAGCACATTCGTTTCCATCAGGAACTGCACTGGATCAGGGCTCAGCATCCTGTTTATGTTAAAACATTGGCATCCTTTTTTTATAGGGAAGGTGAGAGAACTGTGCAGCTGGGAGTTCTATGAAGTGCCACCAATTAAGTCACTTTTCAGCAGGACGGTCAATGCTTCAGCAGACCTGGAGGTTCCCAAGAGAAGTATCTCCAGCTTCCAAGCAGATCTTCTGGCTAACAGATGCTGGCCAAAGCAGATGCTACCTAAAACACAGCACTTCTTCAACCATTCTGAGATACCCGCCTTCTGCTCACATTTCTTTCCCATGTCCTCACTGGCATGGCCAAGAAATACCATGTATTTACTACCTCCCCAGTGTCTTTTAGAGAGAAAAGGACAAGACAAGGCACAGACTGTTATAATTAAAGCAGCACCACTTGGACCCCATAGTAACATGACTGTTTGTTTCCCTACTGCACAGATGAGAAGGGCAGGATCCTGACCCTGAAAAGCTCTCAGGGAGTTGTGTTGCTCAGGCCATGGGATAGGAAAGGATCATATAATGAGGGCTTGGCTGTAGGTCAGGAGGAGAGGTTTAGTAGCCCCACATGCAGGGTCAAATGGCATAGCCAGCTCCTGGGACCACTCCAGCACACACAGGCAGAGTCTGTGGGACAGCCTTCCTCTACTGATTCCCCTTGAGGAGTGAATTCTGCAGCCATGCAGAGCTGATGTCACTAACTCCAGCCCTGGCCTCTGCAGAAGCAGCTCTCCAGGGCTGCATGAGGAGCACCGTGCCCACTGCAGGCAGATGAAAGCAAAGTGATTTGGCACTTACCCACCAACATCAGCCCCAGGAGTGCTTTGTTGACTGGAGGATTCCCCCGCCTCATCTGCAAGCACAACACAAAGGAGCAGAGTGGCATTACACTCGGCCCCCAAGATATGGTTCAAAACTTTGCTATGAGGAAAAATACAGAGAGCCACAGTACTTTATCACTGCAATAGCAGACCAAGATCAGCCTCCATCCACAGGGGATGGTGGGGTCAGAATTGGTCCCTTAGATCTGGAGGTCTGAACCAGGAGAGGGTCTGTTTTTTAGGGCCACCTTTCAGAAAAGCACAAATTCTCCCATGGCAAGACTTCTTTGAATAACAGCCTTGCTGAATGCTGCAGACCCATTCTAGCAGAGAAAATGCTTTACCTTTTTGCTAATGTTTGCCTACAGCTACAAAGCTCCAAAACCCCAGCCAGGTCAGTAATACTGGCTTGGCTCAATTAGTTGTACGTAAACCATATAAATACACAACAAATAAATAGACGCGTTTTGTGTTCCTCCAGCAGGGCTTAGCACCTTTACAAAGGGATTTCTTTGATACTTCAGCAATAATAGATTGGCTTTCATTTCACTAAGACTTTACTTATATCAACATATCTGTTCAAGTACTACACTTCCTTTTATGAAATGCTGGAATTCTTTCATGTTGAAAACACTTTTACAGCCAAGTCCTCAGTTGTGCTGGCATCTCTCATGTCTTGAACTCCAAACTGGCTAACCGCAGTCTCAGAATTCCCAAAGGAAATTATGAAAATTCCTAAAATCCTTGGCAAGGAAACAGTTGAAATTTTAAATTGAGTTAATCGTTTTAGCGAAAATGCTTGTAATAAAATAAATATGGGGAGCTGGGGTGAGGAGGGGGAAAAATCTGCTTCAGAAATGAGCGTCAAAGGAGAAAGAGAAAGGGAAAGAAGATCTTCAAAACCTAAACCCCTACAGTATTTTGAGCTTGGGATAGTTGCAAACTGCTGTAGAAGCAGGGGCTTTGTTGGTTCTCTTGGTGCTGTGGTGAAAGCAATGTGCTTGAGAGCCCACTTAGTGCTTCAAGATCACACTGGTCCTAAAGGCTTGGCATGAATGATGCCAGGTGTCTTCAGTGGCTGCTAATAGTTTTCTGAGGGCAGAAACCTGGTCTCTGGGATTGCACTTCCGTGACACCAGGGTGATTTAATTAAACTTCTAACCAAACTAAGCAATATAGGTCCTTGACAGGCTTTTTTCTTTTCTTTTTAAATTAAAGCTTAAGGGCTCTAATTACAGCTGTTCAAATACGCAGAAGAACCAAAACCACGAGGATTTTTGCCTCTTCCTTTCTTTTTAGCGAATGCAATAAATGGCTACAAGAACACTCAGTTACCAGATCTCAGTAAATAATTTCCAGCTGACAGGTTTTTTTGCGGAAACCATTCACCATGTCTTTTCTGCCTAGACTTTTTAGCCAGCCCAGTGCAAACATGAAAGAACAGCAGCAACAGCAACATCCAGGTGATACACCACCAAGGGAAGGACATGGTGACAGAGCTTTTTTGCTCTGCACTCTAAGTAGTTGTTTCACAGCTTCCACCAGGCATGAGCTGAAAGCTTTGCAAGACACTGCTTAATTGTTTAATCTTCTGTAGCCACCAGATATCTGACCAACCCATGATAAACGGGAAAAGTCTTTATTTGTGGATGCATCGTTTGCTCCTTCTCCAAGTCCAGTCACCCATTTCCTGGGAAATCTCCTCTGGCATCCAGATATTCCAGCTTTTGTGCCATGTACTGCAGTTGTTCTCATTGTCACCTGTGGCTTGGAAAAATATAATGGCTGGGTTCAGAGCAGCATACAAATGTCCACAATCTCCAAAGGTTTTGTCAGTATTCACCGCACACCTACCTCCATCTTCTCTTTGCAATGAGATCTGGCAGGTCAGCAAATTACAGGATAGTCATGTCCAACTAGAAATGACACCTGAGGGGCAAGTTAGAGCCCCTTCCCACCTGTGCAGTGCTGTCCTGTCCTTCAGGAGAGAGCCTTACAGACATGCCACAGAAATACAATATTGACAGCACTTGGTTGAGCCAAAGGCTCATTTGTACTGCAACTGTGATTCCAGCTGTGACCACTACTAGAGATGGGATATAGCAGAGGACTGCAATAATTATACATAGAAATAGCAGCAGAGAAACTTTCTGGAGATTTGCTGTATAATGGATCTCAATATCCTCCAGAGAAGCATTTCCTTTCTATTCCACTGAGGCTGCAAAATGTGTTGGTATCAATTGAATTTTTTTTCTCTCCAGACCACTGTGAGCAGTTGGCATCACAGAAGCCTCTGAGCATCCCTCATGGTGGTAACTGCACACAACTGGAATTGGTACAGTCCTTACTGCCCTGGGGGCCTGATATTATATATGCAATATCTGGTATGATATTGCAGATACCAGATGCCCACCTCAACCATTTGTTTGCTCTTCCCCATCTTGCATAAGAGAAGAAGGCCTTTCTATACATGCCAGCACCATGTTCCTGTCAGCCCTTAGTACAATGGGCAAATACCTTAACTTCCTTCAGGCCTCCATCATCAGAAATCAGATTCTTGAAATAAATTTTATCTCTGCTTTTTGGTCAAAATACATGTTTCTATGGTTTTATGTCTCCAGAACACAAGAGGTTCAAGGTGTTTTTCAAGGAGATCCTGCCCAGCACAAGCAGACCCTACAGAAATCAAATGACTGCTAACCAAAAGATGCATGTCTCAAATGACATAATTAAGGATGTTTTGCCTGGTGATACCAAGTTTCTGCTTCCCACCAGGAGAGAAAGGACAATAGAAATTATGGGGTTTTCACTGGCCCATCTATTTATTTCCAGTGGAAACCAATGTATCTTCCACAGAGATCCTGAAAGCACATTCCCAGACTTTCCAGGCCTCACCTCACTAGCCTAAAGAGCTGGGGATTCACAGTGTCCCCGGGGCAGCAGGTCAAAGGCTGACATCTTGCTGTGGAGGTGTTCGCTCTTAGCTGCAGAAAGACTTGTTTGTACTGAGATCTCCTCATATGGCTACACCCGTTTGGTGCCAACTCAGCTGGGGACACTAGTCTCAAACCACAGACTTCTTTCTACTAAAGTGATATTTTACTGGGGTACTTGGCCCAGGTGCTGCAGCAGGTAGACTTGCCTTCTCCTGTCAGGTCTGTCACGCATTTTCCAAGAGTTACAGAGCACTTGAAAGGCTGTTGCACTGCATTGATCATGGGACCCCAGAAATATTTATTTAGGAAAATACCCTTATTTCCCTCAGAGAGGAAGTTCATGAATTATTCATAGGAAAGAAATAATAGCTGGAGAAAGAGTATGGATTTTTCAACAATAAACTGCCATTTTAAATTAAAAAAAAAAAAAAAAAGAAGAAAGAGAACAGAAAGAAATGTCTCTCAAACATGTGATGCTAAGGGAAGGTCAGGAAAACAGAACCAGCAGGGGTAACAAGTCAGATAAGATTATGCCATCAGTGAAAGCACTTGCAAAAGGCAATGGATAGTGTTCTAAACCTCAATTAATTTAGTCTAGCGCATGACTGAAAACAAATTATGATCTCAGATAAAACAAAACTCTGGTGAAACAAAGAACAAAGCTATTGAAGTCATGATTTACAGTTCAAAAATATTTTATTTCCTCTTCATCAGAGACCTTCGTTTCCCCTAGAGAGCATACGAATAATTAAAGGTGGTTTCTTATAATATGTTTGCTATTGCTCAGTGTTGCCAACCCGAGGACTGATATGAGAACAATGGTGAGCTATTATACTTGCTAGTTGCATGTTGCCTTCTGTAAATAAACCAAAAGAATAAATCACTTCCCTGCAGTAATAGCAATCACACTGCTTTGTTTAAGTCAGGAATCTAAATAACGGGCATATGAAGACTTGTGTGGTTTGTAAAGTTGGGTTGTGCTTGAGAAACAAGTGATGAGGGCCAAGTTGTCAAAGCAGCTTTGACTTCTGAGGAAACACCTGCAAGGTTGGAGGGAGCAGATCCCCTCCCACCAGAAAGGTCCAGCTAAGCTCTGTAGGCAAAGCTTATACAAGGACAGTAAGACAGAGCTGTCCTGCCCCAAAGACAAGCGTAACTCAGTGGTCCTACACGAGGCCAAATGTACAAGCAACACAGAGATCATGCAAGCCTAGCTCCCTCATCCATGCCACCTGGACTTAACGGCAAGCATGGGCTTTGCAAGCCATGCAAACATCTTTTGTGAGCAGTGGAAAGGGAGGGAGCACATCTAAGAAGTTGATTAAAAATGCATTTAAGACGGAAATAAGTTGAATTTCAGAGGTGCCAATCACTCCCCCCTACTCTAAAGGAAGGATTGTTACTTTAGGCTCGATAACTGCCTTGTGGTATTCAGCGGAGAGAGATGAGTTCAATTGAGGTCAGGGAACACCTGGCAGTGTGGGCTGAAGGCACTGTCAAGCCACATTTAAGATTTTGGGATCCCTTTGACATGCGGACTATAAAGCTGGGAGATATGTGGCCAAAAAACCACCATCCTGGAGATGACCTGCTCTGCGTGGCTTGAGGAAGGACAGCTGGGTACTGATTCATTTATTTTTTAACATGTGTGGACAGAGGGAACAATAGAAATCCCAAATTTCAAGTCATCCCCCTGTGCAAAATGGGCTGCCCTTATGAACAGTTTAACCATGGGAGGGGAGGAAAAGAGGAATATTGCCTCTTTATCTGTGAATGGAGACAAAATGTGGTATCCAAGGAGGCAAAATGGATTGCAGAGAAGCATTGGCTGGTGCTGGATGCTGGCAGAGGCTCTGTGTCAGGCTGATTGCACACAAGGACTGAAGTAAGCACATAGCAGAGATGATCCAGAAGCAACATCCCCAGGGACCTGGGAAGGAAAGTGTCCTTATTGTACCACTGGGCATGCTGGGCACCTCACAAAACATGTGGTCAACATCCTGCATGCAGCAGATCCCAAGTGCTGGTGGGGTCCAGCTGAGAAGCACGTGGACTGCTGCTGACAGGACAGAACATTGCTGGAGGCCAGAAAAGGACAATGGTAGGACACCAAGTGTCTCAGGGGTTGCCAGCCCACAGGGGGAGAGCCTGCCTTTGGGTTATTGGTTTGCAGTATGCCTGGCGTAAGAGGGTTTGGGCCCTGCTCCTTGAATGGGGTCCCCAAGGAACAACCACAATTGAAGGGAGAATAATGAAAGCTCTGGTCTTAATGCAAGTCACCCACTCTCCCAACAAGGCTCTGTTCCAGGACCTCTGGTTTAACCCAAATTGACACCAAGCTGGCGAAAGTCTCCAGCTGCACATTCCTTCCATACAGTTTTACAAGCTGCAAATGTAAAACCACAAACTAAGCTGGGTGGAAAAAAATATATTGGAACCTGAACCATGCAGGGTCTCCCTACCTTCCCTCCTGCCTTGATTTCTGATCATCATACCACTGTTGCTTACCCCTTTTCCTCAGTAGCTTCTTATCTTTTAAAACCCTCAATCTCTAAGTAACATTGACTTAGCTCCTTGGTGAGTATTAATACATATCATCTCTGCACCAAGGGCAGAAATTAACTCCAGATCATTCCATCTTCCTGGGGACAGGCTGCAGGTGAGGAGCTGAGACACTTCTGAGCCTCCTGGCAACAGTCATAACTGCTTAAAAAATCCTCCAAACTACTAATAAAATCCCAGCAACAAAGGCAAAACTCTTCTTGGACAAGGAAAACACTTGCAAGTTGGTCAGGGCTGTTGAAAATCAATCTGTGGGATTATGTGATCATGAAAGTGAAGGCTCTATTCCTCAGTGAAATGGCCCACTCAGCTTTGTGAGCAGAAGGAATAGGGACGAACTGTCTTCCCAGGGAAGCCAAGCACCATCTGGATGTTAAGCATGTTCATTCTCACCCTGGAGGTTCCTATAATGATAAAATTACTACAAATGACTGTTCCTTTACAGGCTGTGAGATGCGCATTAGCCTTTGCTAGAATCAACAGATGTTGTGTCACCAACCTTTGCCAGTGGCTATGGGGAAACCTTATCGCTCTCAATAACTACTTGAAAGGAGATGGGGATTAGTCTGTTCTCCCAAGAAGCGACAGAACAAAACGAAACGGCCTCAAGTTGTTCCAGGGGAGGTTTAGACTGGATATTATGAAAAATATCCTCACCAAAAGGGTTGTCAAGTGTTGGAACAGGCTGCCCAGGGAAGTGGTGGAGTCACCGTCCCTGGAGGTATTTAAAAGATGTGCAGATGTGGCACTTAGTGACATGGTTTAGTGGTGAGCTTGGCAGTGCTATTGACTCAATGATCATAAAGGTCTTTCCAACTTAAACAATTTTATAATTCTATGATTCTATGAACACTTTCCAAGACCAGTGCCATGCGTGCATTTTTGCACCAAGAGGCAACTCTCATGTCGTCTTGTTCAAGCACACATTGGAAATGGGATATTGAATTTCACACAGTTCCCTCTGCCCTGATCTGAATGAGCAACAACCTTGATTAATCCTCTTCTCTGTCACTTCTTCATCCAGACTTGACCTCCATGGTAAGATCTTCAGGGCTGTTTCCAACTGGACTGTTTTTCAGCTGGGAGCTAGCTGGAGAGCTGCCCACATTTATCAATATCTGCCAGTCATTGTGAGGTCTGTATCATACAGCCAGGTTTGTCACAACAGAGTAAACCATACAAACACGTGCGTGCACATCTGTGGCTCCTGAACTGATCTGAGTCACTCTGTCACATTCCCACTCGACATCCGCTGCTCTGACTTCAAATTTAGCCCTAGGGATGGAGGTGATTCCTCCTCTCCCTTTTTAGGTGAAAGTCACAAGAGCAGCCAAGGAATCACAGGGAAGAGGGAGTCAGCACTGGTGTCAAAGGCTGACAGCAGATTGTTTTGGTTTGGTTTTATTTTCCATCTTCTCATCCTGCTTCCAAAGTGGCTTATTTTTGGTGTCTTCTGCTGCCAGCTTTATTTGGATACTGCCCCATCATACACCATACTCTGTAAATATCTGAGGACACTCTGGTACATTCAGCAGGAGATAAAAGAGAGTAGAAAGTTAACACAGTAGAAGAACTGGGATAACCCTTGCCAAGAAAAGTGGTCCAGTTTATCAATACCAGAGAGCTCAGAAAGGGTAGCGCACCTACTGGGTCTTCTCATGCTACTTCTTGAAGAATGAAAGTGCACCAGGACAGCAGCTGCTCTCTGAAGATGTGTTCACATGCCAGCAGTGCTAATGCAGAGAATAAACTGGATTTTTCCGATTGCTAATGATTTTAATCTTTTCCTTCTGCTTCTGAAGTCAAGAGGCCAACAGAAAACACAGTTGGCTCATGGTGTTTCCTTTCCCTGTTCAATGCGTTTTATGTAATGTTAATCACATGCAAACTTGGAGATCACCTTCCATCTAAGGATGGCCGTGGAGTTATTACACTTCCATGGATGTTGCTTCCCACAGGCTGTGACACGTTGCCACACAATGAGTCTCAGCACCTTGCTCTACAGTTTTCCTGCATGCATCACACCATCCCTTGGCATTTATTTCCTTTCACCAGCTTTGCCTGGGAGCAGTTCCTGGCATTTGACAGCTGCAGTATGGGACAAACCTTGCTCTCCTAATCAGCTGCTCTGCAAAGGCCAAGCTGTGGAGCTGTCTGCATGCCTTTTAGTAGAGCCAACCTTGAAAGCCCCAGGACAGCCTTCCATAATTATCAGCAGCTGGAGTTCATCTCCTCCTAAAGGCCAAACCTAAAGACTTCACAACTGAGGCAAAGCACTTACATGATATGAAGTATTTTCATTACAGAGACCTCCTGCCAAGTTGGTTGGATGTCTCTTACTGATCTGAATAGTCCTGGAACAAAAGCCCTTCTACTTTTCAAGGGGTTCTATTTCAGCTTGAATTTTGCAAATAGGATACAGGATTTTCTCTGTCTTCACCACACAAGTGACAAACCTGGTCACTTTCACACCATGACAGTGAGGGAACAGAAGGCAGGATACACAATAAGGATCTCCAAAGGATTGATATAGCTCAAGCAGTCGCCCAGGACACCAGCAACAAGAGCATGGGCTCATCCTTCTGAATGAAGAGCATAAGTTTTCCCATCTCAGCTCCTGGGGAGCCTGTGCACATGCATGCAACTGAAGAGCCTTGTCAAGGGTGGATTCTTGGGGGTAATGGAACAAAAGATGTGCAAGACCCTCCCTCTGTTGCCTTTGCTTATTGGAGCAGGTAGCCCCCAATCTTTCTTCACATCCTGGACACATCTGGGCCTGGCTGTAGCCCCAGCAACGCGTGTACACCGAGTTCACATGTGCTCAACAGAAGTGACTCAAATCAAAAGTCTATAGTTCAACCTACCCTTCTTTCTCCTCTTTCCTGCTCCCACCCACCAGTCAGTATTCAGAGCACAAGCAGGATTTTTTTTTCTTCAAAGTGAAAAATTCTGTATCTTATTTATTTTGAAAACAATTTATAAGGAAAATAATAACATCCTTTGGCTTCTTGCCTCCATAGCCCCAGGCATTATATATGCCTCATTATGAGAACAGTACACACCCTGCCATGTACTACTTACACAGGCAACTCACTATGTGCTCATTAAAATTCTGTAGGTATTGGCTGATATAAACAAAGTGGAAAGTGCACAGTACTAGCAAGTCTTTGTATTACGGCCGAGCATAGAAAATGACTGCATAATAGGTCATGTGGTTCAGCAAAGCACCTCAGTATCCTGGACATCTGAAAATCTTTTGTGGTTCCGGCATCCCACACAACCGCGTGCTGTTTCTGGATGCAGGAGGTGACGATATGACCAGTTACACAAGGAGGCAGTCGCTTTACATGGATCCATGTTAGAACCGGTGCAAAAAAAAAATGTTTGCCTTTTGTGGAAGGAGATAAATAACACAAAAATCAAAGTGGTTGTGACAGAAAACTTTGGAGAAGAAAGATGAGTCTTGGAAACCCCGGGCTCTCACCAGAAGAGTAATGCACCTCAAAATGGCCAAGAAGAAAAATGTGCAGAATGTCCTTGCATTGTGTAAAGAGTAATTGCACTGGAAAAGAGTTATAAAGTAAGCAAACATGACTTCCAATTTGATCCATATTAAGATTTATTGACCCTAAAAGTCAATATTTTCTGCATCTGGGCCAAGGTTAACATTGACTTTGAGGCCAATGGGAAAGCTGTAATGAAGTGCTGGTTAAGAGGCCCTTACAAAACTCTCTGGTTTTGCAGAAGGGATTGGAAGTCTCTACACATGATCAGCCACATCTTCCTCCATTTCAGAAGCAACCCAATCTGCTAGGATTTCCGCAAAACCCCAGCCACATTAATACTGCCAAACTGATAAACCCTTTGAATAACTTTTCCAGCACAAGTATACACCACCTATGTGTTACAATCACCTTGATGCTCTGATTGTGGTCAGGACCTGTTCATCTCAATCCAGTACAAACACAGATGGATGGAATACTTTTCCTCAGCTGATGAGAAGCTAAGAACACATTTGACTGCTGTGGAAAAAGGCAATATTCGTGAACTTCTGTCCTTTGACAACTCTTTAGGGAAGAGCAAGCGTACACCATCAAACCAGAGATTTGCAAAGAGAAAGTACTTCTTTGGAGTCAATACAGATGTGAAAGCTCACTTATAGGGAAAGAATCCATCCTGACCCTGCCATTGCAAGTTTACAATATTATGAGATGTTAGAAGGACAGAGAACAGACAATTGCTGTAGATTAAGAATAAAGTTGCCTGAAGTCTGCTTTGACGCATAACACTATACTTTCAGAATATCTGTGCCTGCAAAGACCCAGATTTCCAAGGTTGATTTGTGTACTTGCCTAAAACCTTGCTGAACTTCCAGAAAGGCTTATGTCCCAAACATGATCTGTTTTGTCCTGGTTTTACCAATCAGGCCAGTAAATGATGCCACCTCTTCCAGAGAATCGACTTCCTGCATATTGATCTGGCAAACCTTCTTTAGCAAGATGTGGAGGACAGAGCTGAAGAGAAGACCACGGTTGTTATGCTCCTGGTGATAATACAATCCAGCACAGCTCACCATGAACTGTATGAATATTTTTGAAGACCATACGAGACCACAGCACTGACAGGGAACATGGATTGCTTCAAAGCACAGACAGAAAGCAGCATGGCACTTACTTCAGCCCAATTCCAGAGGCACAACTTACTTTTGAAACTACTTTGAATAAAGTTGCAATGATTTCCCCAGGACTCTGTTGGTTTTGTACATTTTTATGTCTTTTTCCAGCTGCTTGCTTTCTCCTTGTGTTCATTAAGACGTTTGGTTTTGTGACAAGGTCTGAGTAAAAGAAAAATAGCTGTATGTATATATAAACAGACTATTAAAATAAAGAGCACCATGTACTGGCACAGGAAAAAATCCTAGTGTTATTCATATGTTTCTAAGTTCAATGAGGCTGTTGTTAGGCACAGCAAACAGCTTCTCAAGTCCAGCTCTCACCAGGGTTCTCATCACAGCCTTGTTCATCTACACTTCATTTTTCCGTTGCCAAGAAGCACCCTCTTTGGGTTAGATCCTGCAAAATGCAATTGTCTTCTCTAGGAAGGAGGTTCACTCAGCTCTCATGGATCTTGAGAAAAACAGTTCCTGATGACCACTCTGTCATGGGCTGACTGTTAAACACCACCCTCTGACCTTCTGCAGTCGTGATTTGCTCTGTGGCAGCATCTTCTTCAATAATCTAAAATAAGAACCTCAACAGGGTCTATGGGTTGTATCCAGGCTGCATCATTATAGACATAAAACTAGAGAGAAAGACGGACCTATGGGCATCATGTAGCCAAATGGGAGCCTAACCTTTTTCCAGTAGCACTAGGGTGAAGACCATCAGGCAAGCAAGGTCTCAGGGAAAGACAATTTACTGCCCACAATTCAACGACAGCTACAAATACATCCCAAACTCCATGTTGCAGGCTTTCCTCGAAACACAATCAGTAAAAAGTCAGCTCTCAACCTAAACCTTTATTTAGCTGTGCATTACAATTACTGCATAACTTGGCATTGTGGGCATGGCCCTACATGGACTAGGAAAGCATGCAGCGAACAAGGAGGCGAGCTGGCAGTGCAATTTTCCCACACTTTCTTAGAGAATCAGTTTTCTTCTCCCAAATGACAAACAGTAAAGAGAAGAAGGAAAAGAGGAAAGCTGTTCCCATTCACTAGCTCCAGGAGCATATTAAAGACGACATGGCCACAGCAACTTTGTTCTGGCAATGCAAGATACAGCCTTTTGCATTTCCACACAAAAATGTATTTTGCCCTAACAGATGTCACTATTAATTTTGTGCAAAATACTCACACGCTCCCACCCAAGCCTTTCACTAGCACTCAGGTATTTGAACCACCCAAACAGTGCAAAGAAAAGATCTGTGCAAACAGAAAACATTTTAGGGTCTATCATAAGTCAATATCACCACCTTCAGAGCAAGGAAATGGCACATGCAGAAGCAGTGAGGTTCGAGGTGAGGCTCCAGCTTTCTGCGCAGAGGGTTTATACCTTTAAGAGACACAAAATAAAAAAGAAACCCAATTTGTGAGATGAATCACTCTAAAATGTGCCCGTTTTTCTCCTCACAGGCCTGAGCAGCCTCACACAATGCCCTCAGGGCACAGGCTCCTCATTTGGCAGGGCTCAGCACAGAAGCTGGCTGGGGAATACCTTTACACTGGAGAATTTGGCTTGTAACAAGGCTTTTCAGGAACATGGCAATTGCCCACGTGAACGCATGGCTTCCTGCATTAATATGCTAAAGAGACAAGACAAGCATCTTTAGCTACAGCTGAGGACTAATTAAGACTGCTCTTTTACAAATATTGCATGGTTCATTCCATTCTTCCCCGATTAAGAACAAAAGAAGAAAGAAGTCATTTATTGTCGTGAGTCACTTCAGATACAATGGAAGGAATTCCAACAGATGACTGAGACAAAACAAAAGCTGACATTATGAAAGCCATGTCTAAACACTAATTTAAACTGTCAACTTGCTAGTGAAGAAGGTTCATGACAGAGGGAGAATTAAAACTTTAAAGAGCACATAAATCATTGAAGAGATTAGCAGCATGTGACAGGGCCAAAGCATGCCGTGCTGGAAATGCGTTGAATGGTAGCAAGCTCCCTCGCAACTTGGGGGTGAATGCCATATTTTGCCAACAGTCGTATACTGAGTAATTTGGGCTGTGTTCCCAGAAGCAGGAGCTGTGTGAGTCAGTGGCATTACTCCCATTTCCAGCAGGTAAGGATCAGACCCTTCGTGTCCTGTGCAGCATCTGAGCATTAGATAAAATCTAGCTTGAGCTTTCCTCCAGCTTATAGGAAGTGCTTAATTTCAGAGAGGAGCCAAAAATGTCTTTGGGTCACATCCAGAGCTGCTGTAAATGGTCATGACTGAAGCCCACAATCTGGCTATATCACTCAGGGAACTGACCCTTCCCTTTCAATAGCACCACAGTATCTCCCTCTCTTTTGATTTACAGGGAACGTATCTTGGGGTAGTGTCCCTTAATTCTCTGAAGACCTGCTTTCCACCAACAGAAAACTAGCTCATCTCCACTGTAATAAAGAAACACAGCATGGAAAAATGCACTGTGTGCTACAGGTTTTCACCTTTGGATTTTTTTCCTACACATTAGAACAATTTCTTATAAAGGAAGATTTTCAAGCAAGCATGTACTATTCAGCCCAGCTGGCTTTTTAAACTACTACACAGCCTCTAGCTATTACATGTCAGCTCTACAACACATCTTATTTTGTGTATGTCTTGCAGGGGCTGTGAGCCACAGCTCAGCAAAGTAAATAAATATTGGGACTCTAGATCATCTAAAATCTGTGTCTTTATCTGCTTGTTCCCATCATCACTAACAGTCTCAAAACACAGCAACCATTACAGATTACCAAGGTAGAACCATTTGTACTGATGGATTTATGAAGATGTTCAGAGGGCTGGACCACCTCTCCTATGGAGACAGGCTGACAGAGTTGGCATTGTTCAGCCTGGAGAAGTGAAGGCTTTGGGGAGACCTTAGAGCAGGTTCCAGTGCCTCAAAGGGCCTGCAAGAAATCTGGACAGGGACTTTTGACAAGGGTATGTAGGGATAGGATAAGGGGAAATGGCTTTAAACTGAGAGAGGGTAGAATTATATTAGATACGGTGAAGATGTCCTTTATCTGTGAGGGGAGTGAGGTACTGGCACAGGTTGCCCAGAGAAGCTGTGGCTGACTCATTCCTAGCAATGCTCAAGGCCAGGTTGGATGGGGCTTGGAGCAACCTGCTCTAGCGGAAGGTGTCCTTTCCCATGGCAGGGGGTTGGAACTACATGATCTTTAAGGTCTTTCCATCCCAAACCATTCTATGATTCCATGATTTAATACCCATCTTAATAATTTTAATATCCAGATGACTGTGAAATCCACACAAGCAACAGCTCCATCTATTCTTCAACTCTACATGAAGGCTGCTCCTCTGCTTCCCTCCCAGACCAGAAAGTTAGCAGTGAAATCTCCAGTCACAACCCCTAGCTTACTTGTAAAAGGCTAAGAAAGTATTTATTGGTTGCTGAATAAGAAGACTTAAAAAAAATGCAGTTATTTACCCACTTGAGGGCAAACATCTTACCCATTGCTGTGAGCACTAGTGGTCAATAATACTTGGATACCAGCAATGAAGTCTTCCCTCTGTCATTACCACTCTCCCAAGGATGAGAACATTAGTCTGGGTAGATCACAGGCTTCCTTTAACTGTCTGAACATCATATCTAAAGTTGATGAGAAGATTCTGCCCTAGGGAGGTCCAGGCCTTCACATCCTAGAAGTGTTGCCTAGAATTAGATCACTCTCAGCTTTGGCTCCAATTCAGGCAGAAGTTCAAAAAATCAATTATAAAATAAATAAAGAGAGGGAAAGTGTGGATGAGATGCAGAGCCCTTAAACTTAGAGGGATGAAATCACTGTGGAATTTGGGGAGAGATTTGCTGTGAGTTTAGGAGCAATCAGGATCCTTTCCAGCATCGTTGCATTTCACTGAGCTTGTTGCAGACCAACAGGTGTCATTCTTCCCATCCTTGGCATAGAAATCTATACAGGTTTTATAATATTACTGTTCCCTACTTGTGTTATGATAGTCATAAGGCCTGTTGTGTTAGGCGCTCTAGAAAGGCTGAACAACAGGACTGACCTTGTTCAGTCAGGAGACAACAGAAGAAAACAGGTAACTTATAGGGCAATACTGGCCACAACCATAAAAGGTGAGGTTTAAAGAGAACAAGAAAATAATTTTTTAAGCTATGAAGAGCTCTTCACAAGTGTGAAAAATAAAAGAGCGGTCAGGCTGCATCAGGAGCCTCGTGTCTGCATCTGACCTCCAATACTGAAAAAGGGTTAGATTGAAAGAGGCTGTGTTAGTTCCTGGTCTTTGTTGCTTTTTCTTGCTGGGATGAAGAAAGAGGAGCTATTGGAAAGCTGCTAAGAAAACTGTCATAGTCAAGACAGGGTTAAGCAAAGGGCTTGGGAGAATTACTTTTGCAGCAGTGTACCAGATGATTTCACTGAAGCAAGGCTGCATGTGAAGACCAGAGAAAAGGGTATTGCAGAAACCAAGACAAGAAATGAGATCCTGGATGACAAATCTATCTGTGTAAATGGGGGAATCCCACTACGTCTCTCAGAGATGCTCTGCAGAAAGTCTACATGAATTGAAAATGTCCTGGATGAGGGAGGACATTAATGAGCAGGTTAAAGATAACGCACATTATGGACAAGAGCATTTGCAGTATTGGCTATGTTGTCCTTGGCATTCCACAAGGAAAGAAGCAGAGAAAAATGGCAAGGAAGCTGAAGACATGTTGTTTTAGCCATGTTGGTCAGCCAAGAAGTTGAGATCTCTGAGCCATTCTTGGACTAGAGAAAAAGGCCAGAAGGTCAGCAGCAGAGAGATGCCAGATGAATTTTTGTGGAGTGGTAGAATTAAGTGGAAAAGGAGGAGGTCCCACATGAAAGTCGGAGTCAAACAAACTGAGGGTAAGCTTGCAGGATTAAGAGAAGAACTAGGGGCAGAGAGAAACATGAAATCTCAAGGAAGATAAGATTTCATGATGAATAACATCACTTTCTCTCAAAAAGGTACCAGTCTGGTCAAGGTAGAAGAGAATGGGAGCACTGGGCTTGCTCTAAAAATGCGCCTTCCCCTCAGATATGAAAATCATCTTCAGGTCCACCGAGTATTGGGTCTGGCTAGTGCTTTTGAGCAATGGACTGCTCTGCATGTCCAGACACAAGCAGAAGTAGACAACTCTACAACATGGTCATGCTTTGCGCACTTTGATTACCATTCCTCAGAGCCCGCAGCAGAAAAGATGAAGCTTGATGCGAGTCCACTGGTATCAGTGGAGTCACGAACTGGGCTGGTGTCTCATGCTGAATGAAGCTTTAACATTGCTGCAATTTTCCTAGAAGCCTCAGCATAGAATTGCTGCAGTGAAGAGGTGAATCACATTGACATTAGTTAAGTTACACATAGAATAAAATTAGTCCCAGGACAGTTGTTCTGACACTTTCACAATAGCATTTTCGGGGATTTTGGCTTTGCTTCACTTTCTTGCCCCTCCTCCCTTCCTTTATTTTAGTCCTTTATTTTAGTGATTCTCCATTCAATCCACTTCTACAGGGTGCAGAGGAAGGAAGATGTCTCTAGCTACTTCATGTGAGAGGATCAATGTAACCATGCTGACAAACAGATTACGCTTTGGAGATCAAAGTCTGAGCATTACCTTATGTTTTAACAGCTTGACTGGCTCCCACAGCTGGGACTGTTCAATTTCCCACCAGCTCAGAGCAGCTCTTTACCACACGTTTTAGGTGTTGAATTAATTGTGAGCTCAAGGAAACATTTCTAGGCTCTTGATGAAGTCCACATCTATCAATTGAGAGCAAAAAAAGGTTGCCAAACTTTTCAAAGGTTGTTTGTCTGCATTGGAAGTGGGCAAGCAGCTCAACTCTGCAGGATTATCTAAGGACCTGCTGGTATGCACCATGATGTGAAGTCAACATAAATACTCTTACATGTGTGTGTGTGTTGATCAAATGGAGGTCCATAAATACATGTGCAGTTGGCTGTATTTTTTGCTCAGCTCCCATTTGTGGTTGTAAACACTGGAGAAAAAGACCCAAATCTGTGTCCAGCACCAAGCAGTTACAGAACATACTGTAATTCTGTAATGCGAAACAGAGTGGCTCGCTAACCGTGCAGATCTGGACAGAATTCCTGACATGATCCTTTTACGTATTTTATGTTAATCACTTCCATCTCAGGAACACACACAAACAATACCCTATTAGACATTCCCTTTGGCACTTGGACAACAGCGCAAGCTGCCGCATGTACCAGATCAGCGGACGGAGCATCCGCAGTAGGGATGGGAGGCCATCAGTGAATGCTGCAGATGGGAAGCAACCACAGGGCAACGTGCAAAGAGTAGAGCTGCAACTGTTAACTCCTAATTTAGGTTCCTTCATTGGCTTTGCTGGTTTTCCTGCAGGCTTTTCCAGGAGAAAAGTCTCCAGCTGCTTGTCCAAGAGGGCTTATGGATATCAGAGTATTGCCTTGATTCCAGAGACCCTATAGCTCTTCCGCCTGGGGCTAGGAAGGAAATTTTCTCAGCACAGAGCTCCACATCACTGTTCTTTGAGCAGGTCTCTCCTTAGGTAGCACAGAAACAATAGAGCTTGAGATAAATTGGTACTTGCCTATTCACATTTCTCTGTTCCTTATCCTTGCCCGCTTGCAGAGTCATACTATGGGCAGATTCTATTCTTCATGTGAGGATGTCACTCTTTAAATAAACCTTGAGACAGCCTGGAAAATATTTTCCCACTGGAGTGAGAGAGGTTGGATTAACCAAGAGCAGGGATGTGCACAGAACTACAGCAGGGCTTGGCTGAAGCCTGGGGCACAAATGTCACACAGAGGAGGTGGGACAAATCTGATCATTAAGGGTACAAACCCTGCTTTTGTGGGAAATAGGCAGGAGTCCATGGGGCCTGGTCTGTAAAGTCCCTGGGGAGGAGATGAAGGGAAAGAAAGAAGAAGCAGCATCTACCACATTTGCAGAAGCAACCACTTGAAGAGGACATGTGGAACAAGCCCTCTGCTGTGACAAGGGTGATTCCTCATCATTAATAAATAACGCCGTGGTGAAGGCAGCTGGCTTTGTGCGTCAGGAAGTCAGCTCACCACAGGGACAGGCATGGCAGGCATAGTGCCACATTTCCAGTGGGGTGGGATCCGCAGGGAGGCCTCCATACCCAAATGTACCCAGCATGCTTCAGCAGAGGAGCATCAGCCAGCATCACTCCACACCAAGTCAGTGGGCAGCTCCTAGGAAAAGCAGAAAAGAGATCTCTTCAAATATACAGTGGTTACACAAGATTTTGAAAGGATCTGAGCCCTCAATACTAGATTTTCCTCTACAGCAGATTTTTTTATTACTAAAATAAAAATTTCGGAGGCTTACATCATGCAGCCCTTTGGTCACAGTAAAGCAAGACATTAGCGGCACTACTGCCACTGAGAAGCAGCACCTAGGTTAGAATGATAGAATCGTAGGTTCCATAGGTTGAGGCATTTCTGCTTAGGATGTACTTTTGAAGTAATTAACAGGCAGCTCTGACTTTGAATAGTAATGGTGAAACAGAATTCACTCCAACATTCACTAGCCCAAATGTCTTCGCTAAAATCATGCTGTTTCTCTATTGTTATTTAACAATAAATCTTGCCCCTGGGGAAATGCATATAAATATGAATTTAAGAGTTCCCAGATACAAAAAATCTCCCTTTTTTTACCCTCCTAAGAGATAAATAGCTTAGAAATCTTCCTACATATATGTGCTTTTCTTGATGCTTTTCTCCTTAATGATGTAAAATGTTCCTCTATGAGAGGGAGAACATCCAGACACTGCAAGAACACAGCATGATGAAGTAAAAAATCTAAATAAATAAATTAAATTAATTCCTTTATTCTTGAGGGATTAAACACCTCCACATGTATGTGCATTTGCTGCTCTGGAGTCCAGCAGAGTTGTTTTCTGCTAAAGGTGATTGGAAAGGGTAATGTGGATTGTCCAGCTAACTGCTTCCTTTCTCAGTTTTCTGGAGTACAAGAGGCAGTTTGGGAGCTGCCTGCAGGGCTCCTGCTGGCTTCTCCATCTAGGGATGTGCTATGCAAGTTTGCCGATGACACCAAGCTGTGTGGTTCGGTTGATACGCCGGAGGGAAGGGATGCCATCCAGAGGGACCTCGACACGCTTGTGAGGTGGGCTGATGCCAACCTGATGAAGTTTAACCATGACAAGTGCAAGGTCCTACACCTGGGTCGGAGCAATCCCAGGCACAGCTACAGGTTGGGCAGAGAAGAGATTCAGAGCAGCCCTGCAGAGAAGGACTTGGGGGTGTTGGTCGATGAGAAAATGAACATGAGCCGGCTGCAGTGTGCGCTCGCAGCCCAGAAAGCCAACTGTATCCTGGGCTGCATCAAGAGGAGCGTGACCAGCAGGTCGAAGGAGGTGATCCTGCCCCTCTGCTCTCGTGAGACCTCACTTGGAGTCTTGTGTGCAGTTCTGGTGTCCTCAACATAAAAAGGACATGGAACTGTTGGAACAAGCCCAGAGGAGGGCCACGAGGATGATCAGGGGACTGGAGCACCTCCCGTATGAAGCTAGGCTGAGAAAGTTGGGGCTGTTCAGCCTGGAGAAGAGAAGGCTGCATGGAGACCTCATAGCAACCTTCCAGTATCTGAAGGGGGCCTACAAGGATGCTGGGGAGGGACTCTTCATCAGGGACTGTAGTGACAGGGCAAGGGGTAATGGGTTCAAACTGAAACAGGGGAAGTTTAGATTGGATATAAGGAAGAAATTCTTTACTGAGAGGGTGGTGAGGCACTGGAATGGGTTGCCCAGGCAGGTTGTGAATGCTCCATCCCTGATGGTGTTCAAGGCCAGGTTGGATGAAGCCTTGGGTGACATGGTTTAGTGTGGGGTGTCCCTGCCCATGGCAGTGGGGTTGGAACTAGATGATCTCAAGGTCCTTTCCAACCCTGACTATTCTATGATACTATGCAGAGCCAGTTTTTTTAGAAGTTTCATTTTACGGCCGATGGGAGGGAAATGCCAAACCTCGATTCCTTGTCCTTCATGGTCCCATGGATCTTGAAGTGATGGCAGCCTGTGGTCTGCAGGTCATGGGGATCAATAGACCAGAGCAGCAGATTGAGGGGCAACTCAAAACCACTGAATTATGTCCCGGCTCTGCATTACAACCAGGGAGACTCCTCAGATTCCGCTTAGTGCAGAGAGATACATGGAAAGGAGTCTCCTGTGATTCAAAAAATTTTGTGAATAGCTTCACAGTCCCCCACTGACTACATAGCAGCCAGGTGTTATGATCTAGCCCATTCATATTTGTGACCTGAATAGACTAGGCTAGGCTAGGCTAGACTAGACTAGACTGGACCGGATGGGACCAGATCAGAATAAACCAGACCAAGCTAGACTAGACTAGAGTAGAATAGAATAGGAATAGTTGCTCAAGTATACATGATATCCACAACCAGGTACATGTAGAAACGTTGCAGAGGATAGAGCAAACTCACCTAGCATGGCAGAGTGCAGAATTTTTCTCCTTATGTTGTTTTTTTTTGTTGTTGTTGTTTAATACTTCATCTCTAATAATGTCTACTAAAAGAATCCCTAAAGGTGATTTATCCAGAGTGGAGTGTGAAGCAGCACTTGGCTGGTCAGAAAATAGAAAGGTACATGTGAACATTGGCAAGGTGCAATATGTGCGGTGAGATGGATGCTGAGCACAGCCAGAGCACCCGACCTCCCCATCTGCTGGCAGGAAGACACCTCACATTTTCCATGAGGGCTGGACACAGTCCCCGGGAGTAACTTGGTAATATCCCAGGCACTCAAAGAAATGTTGAAAGTAATCCAGCTAAAGCTCCACCTGGAAAGCAGTGAGTGGGAAATTTAAGAGCTCAGTGATTGTCATGCCAAGAAAGCAGAGGTGAGATAGCTGTAAGGGAAGTATCCCATACGAGCTGGTGCTGTACCCTTCTGCTACAGAAGAAAGTACCTGGTTTTTCACCACCTCATTTCTCTCTGTTTGTCTATCCTGAGTTTTAATCAATCTTCTGTGATAATAACCTAATGAAGAACTTCTACCTTGCACGATATCCACAGATAATAATTTATCCTGAATCCTTCTATCAACATCACTTTCACTCTAGTTTTTCCCTGTTTTTTTATCAATGTTTTGAACTTTTGTGCGAGAACAGCTCAGCTTCTGTGATATTTTTCAAGGTGCTGGTAGTACCAAAGGAAAGCTAGACATCTTTGTGATTTGTGCTGTGATACACTCACTCTGCTCCCCTCTCTTCTCCATAAAAAGACAGAAATGTCACTTAAATCACTATTGTTCCCTATGATTTAATTTCACACCACTGCTCAACAGCTACAGCTATTTACAGCCATCCCCTGTTAAGTGATCATGGTTTACCCAGGATATTTAGGAATTTTTAACAGGACGAGCTCATCCCCAAATTCAGCATCTCTCCTTGCAGCAGGGGTGTAGATAGGGCATGTTTACTTAATGTGCTGGTAGCTCAAATATTAGCTTGTGGTTTCAATGATGATCAGTCTGTACTGTTCTTGAGGGCTACATACACATCTTGGAAACTGCAGAGGGAGAACAGGCCTGCAACTGAAGGTGCAAGTGTGTTTGTCAATATGCCGAAACCCCCCACCACCACTTCTCGCCTCCCATAGCACAATGTTTAAGATAATAAACAGCTTGCTGATGTCTGTTTGACAGAATATGTGGGAAATCGAGTTTACCTTGAATTTATGAACTGGGAAGGCTATTTAATGCTGAGTCACAGAGCAAACCAAAGACCATTTGCAAACTTGTGTGCTATACGTCAGGTGTCATGGGAGTGAGAACAGTGGGAGAGCAAAGAAAGGTCTCATGGCAGTCTGTCAACTAATTTTCATGTGCCAAGTGAAGACATGTCCTGGAATTTTGGAAAACTGTATTTAGCAATGCTGAATGTCTCCAAAGAGAACTTTGTAAGATGCTGGAACAGGAAGCAAAATACACGCAGGTATAAAAGCACTCTAAGAAAGCAATAACTTAACACAACTTTAGAGGGATATCCAACAATACATTTACTGCCAGCTGGGGACTGAGATGAATATCCAGAAGGCTGATGAACATCAGACTGCCCAGCGCTGTGCTTCTGCTTGAATACAAATGCAATAACAGCTCTTGCATGGCCTTTTTCTCCATGGATTTCCAGGGGTTTTACCCTGGGGAGCTGGTATTCCTCTGAGACATTCCCACACGGTAGATCTCCTCCCAGCGCTGCCTTATTCTCACGCTGAGAAAGGTGGTCTATATACATTTTGGCATACTGATTTGTGGCGATGGTAACATCAATGTTGGAGAAAGAAGGCAAATCCTCGAATCCTCAGCCACGTATAAAGGAGAGCAGAGAAAAGCACCAGTATGTTGCCTGATGGGGCAGCAAGCTCACCCAAGACACAAGGGAGCTTGGGATGAAGCTTTACTGGCTGCCTAAACCGGCCCTTTAAGTGAGCCGTTGGTAACTTAAGGCCCAGGCAAGGTAGCCCACAGTAATCACAGGGGACAAAGCTTCAAGCTGCAAAAAGCACTGCTGAAGGCTGCATGCACAAAGGAATATGGTGTTTCATCTAAAGGGACTTACTTTCCCTGCCAGCATAAGCTTTTTAGGAGAGGACCTGTGCTTTTATGTGTATGAGCAATCTCTAATGCCTCCTGCCCCTTAGGAGCTCAACACAGGCTGCAAATTCAATATTCAACAGTAAGGCAATATAGGACCTACATTATTTCACCCCATGGTCACCCATGGCTTGGTCCTAGAGTTGAGTAGCATGGGGAAGATTTCCTGCATCTTTATGGTGCATTTCACCATCCCATTTATTCCATTTGGACACCACACAAAAGAAAGAGGAATTTCACCCCAAATGACCCTTCAAAAATACTCTCTGGTTGAACCATGATACAACAAAACCCACCATTGGCAGGGAGCATTATTATCAAATATCTGCAGGGAAAGCAGCCAGGATTTAACCTGCTGCAATACACACAGGTTTCTTTCATGAAGGAGAAAGGGGGAAAAAGTTAAAATTAAGAATAATGCTGCAGGGTCTTCCCCAACAGCATGTAGGGCACAGTCAAGTACTGTGTACACAGCCACGCAGTGGAGGCCCAGAGGACATGTTGTCCCAGCATAAGGGCTGCCAGCATCCTGACAGAATTAGGAAGTCCTTTCTCACAGTTGCCCTGTAGACATGAAATTACACAAAGAAAGACTTCATTAGGATCCCAAACTAAATATAGTCAAGCGGGGAGAGTGGAACATTCAACTTTCACTCTTGGCAAGCAGCATGGCTTTGCAACCTTTAGGATATTGTTTTAACTAAGCTGGAATTCTGTACGGCTGTGATTCTGACAGCTCAGCACCTACCAAGAGAAAGAAATATGAAAATAAAACCTTTACCTGAGAAAACCCTGAAAAATGTATGCACTCTCATGGCAAAGGTCTCCCCCAGACAAAACAGCTGCTGTCTTTGGGAAAAAAAAGGCTGGAAAATTACTGTTGTCAATGAGAGTTTTGTACAAGCTTTGATCATGGCGTCAGAGCCAAACACGTTGTTTGCACCTCCAGAAGTCTCAAAAAATTGTGGATCAGATAGAAAAATCAGCACTGAGCCTGTAACAAGCCTTTCTGAATGGTCAAAGTCCACTGGGGGTTCATCCGTGGATTGAGAGCCCTGTCCTGCCCAATGTGCAGTGTCTCAGCATCACTGGTCCCTCATCAGCACAGGGGTGAGAATTACCTCCCAGCTGAGGCCTTTAAATGCAATCCCAGTAGTGTCAGGAGCTCCGCAAAAATATAGAGACATGAGGACCAGGATCTCTTTTGCAAAACAGCACTGACACTTAGATGTTCCTGAGGGAAGTAAGACTACCAAGTGCCCAAGCTGTCATCACTTCAAGGCTTTGTCTTCAGGAGGGAGAGCAATGGCATTAGATGAGATACAGTTTGATGAGAAGACACCTATTTGTCTCAGGTGACCTGGTCTCCTGGACCCTTGCCCCAGCAGGAATAAGAGCACCAAGCATCAAGCTCTGCAATCCAGCCCTGTGCGTATTTTTGGGGTGCCAGAAACAGGACCCAGAGTTGGATTCTGGCTTTCATCACTGCTCAGGTGATGTCAGATGTACACCAGTCCCTGGAGCAGAGGCAGACCTGGGTCTACCCAGTTCATCTACTGTTTATGGTCAGCTTCAAGCTTCATACCCCTCTCACAAGAAAAATCCTGCTGTTCCCCAGTACATGTAGTCAAAGTCAGGCTTAGGGTCAAGCAGCATGGGCAACAGGGAAGGGAAGGGAAGGGAAGGGAAGGGAAGGGAAGGGAAGGGAAGGGAAGGGAAGGGAAGGGAAGGGAAGGGAAGGGAAGGGAAGGGAAGGGAAGGGAAGGGAAGGGAAGGGAAGGGAAGGGAAAGGAAGGGAAGGGAAGAAGGGAAGGGAAGAAGGGAAGGGAAGGGAAGGGAAGGGAAGGGAAGGGAAGGGAAGGGAAGGGAAGGGAAGGGAAGGGAAGGGAAGGGAAGGGAAGGGAAGGGAAGGGAAGGGAAGGGAAGGGAAGGGAAGCTCTTGGGTCAGGGGAAGACAAGCAGGGCTGAAAACAGGGATTTAGAACAGCATTTGCCAAAGTTAATTCGGAGGCCTTTCCCTAGGTCTTGCACAAATCCAGAGCGTATGCTGCCAGCGACCAGTGCTGTAATTGGGATATCTTTTTAGGGTTGTCACACTTTGTACAGGGGAACAGCACGAACACCTATGAGACAGCAGAGGATCAGTCTTCCTTGTAAGAAAGCCAAAGGCATTTCAAGCACATAAGCTTTCAACAACGTGCATCATAGAGACTTTTACGAACCTAGCCTTTGGAATCGTTCTTGTTTGTCCTAGATCCCTAATTATATCAAGAGTTCCTAATAAAGGGTCAGAAATTCCACACTCATCTGTCATCTTAACAGCATCTGTTAGAGCAAACAAAACACTCATGTATCCAGCTCGTGATGCTTTAAGAGGGGGCAGGAAATCTCACTAACAAAAAGGACACTTTTTGTTAAGAGATGGAGTAGGATGCAGAAGAAAAACATCCAACCTGAAAATGATACCTTCTATTTCCCTACGGCTACATCAGTAAGGGCAAGCCCTTTGATGGAAATAACTCCTCTGTGAGAACACTGTGCGATGCGAAACCATCACAGGGACATCCCACCTCACATGCTGTACATCTTGCCTGTCATGGAAAACCTGAAATAGCTTTTTGAAGCTATCTCCCATTAAGCGTGCTGCTGCCAACAGATGGTCAGGGGATGGGCGGAAAGACCAAGCACAGCTGAATGGGGGGAGTTTCCAACGCAATGGGAATATCTACAGATAGGAGAGGAAAAGGTGTGTGACCCTGGGAGGGTGTTCACAGAGGGTCAGTTCAACAAGCCAGGTGGAATAAAGGTAGGTCAGTTTATGCCAATTAACTTTTAGCCTCTGGCATGTCTCTGCATTGCCTCAAACTTACAGAGGCCCCACCAAAACCTGGAGCATGAGTATGGCACTGAGCCACCCTTCTCCTCTCCTAGCTCAGACTGTGCTGCTGGACCCCAGCTGTGGGATCACAGGCTTCCCGGACAGCAGCTGGCAGCCATGACCAGTGAGGGCTGCAGCTTTCGAGAGATGCTGCACAAACATCACTGTTTTAGGAAGAACACCAGCAAACAGTGGTCACATGCTGCACTCCAGGAGCCGAAGGCGTGAGAAGGGCTTTAAAAAAATAAGAATCTATTCATTGAGGAAAAGCAATCCAGAAAAGCAACCAAAAAAGGAAACAGCCCGATGCAGATTCCCCTAGAGAGCAGCGGGGCATCCTAAATAGAAGAGCAGTTTTGGACAACAGCATCAGCCTGCGCCAAGCTGTCCTGGCCCTTCAAGCACCAGTGCCCACCTCTCTGGATGGGTGTAAAGGGCTGACAGATCCTTTAAACCAGGGGTTCACAGGAGAGCTTTGCTGCACCTATTCTTGGATCCCTGCTGGAGCCGTGCCCCATGCTGCCAGCTCAAGTAGCCCCACTGAGGAACCCCTGCCTTCAGCTGTTACCAATGCAGTTATTTCCTAAGATGCCACCAACTTTCCTGCTGCCAAAATGGAGAAGACCTGTGGCACATACCATCCCTTTCACAGTAATGCTAAGGCAGTTCCTTGTTGTATTTAGTCTCCTGCATTTTGATTTTTCTACCTTAAAACTGACCCTAGGCTATCCTAGCCACATGCAGGTGTGGCTCTGCATTTTACAGCATGGGTTCATACTCAGAGTAAACCCAAGGACATTGAAACACTGGTGTCTGGGACCAGGGATATCCAGCTCCAGAGTGAAGGCAGCATCATACACCCACATCCCCAGCCAGCTGTGGCATTTGCCCCTCTGTTACCTGGCAGGCTGCCATAGTCTGTGGCAGAGCAGGGAGCTTCCAGGCCACCTCCATTCCCACCTTTTGCTGCTCTGTGGCTCCCATCAGAGAAAGATGGCTGGCAGCAGGGCCCTCTGACAACGCTGTGCTGCAAACATGGTACCAGAAGGGACAAAACAACGCCTGGCTTCTACATCTTGCATCCATGCCACTTATCCAAACCCAGCATTTATCACACTCTTTAAATGCACATCCCATCAAGCCTTTCCTCTTCCCCCAGATCAGCTTGTCACCAGCAGAAGCCCAGGCCAACGGCTTTACCAGCAAAGCTCTCTGAAACTAAGAAGCAGAAAAGTCCAAAAGAAACACCAGATGTACTGAGCAGTGAAAATGAACTCTGCCACTGTGCAAGAAGGCACAGGCGTGTATAATATAATATATACTGTACATACTGAGAGAAAGAATATACTTTTCACTGTTAAGTGTTTTATATGCTAACCATCAGGCATACACCAAGTCAATGGATGCTGGCACTTTACATAAATATATGATGATGCAGTGCTATATGTAATAAAAATCTGGAGCACAAAATATGGAAGCAATTCAAGAAAACAGATCTCGCATTTTTGCCTTTGTTACAGTTAGATTCTGACATGCTCTGATTAAAATTCAACATCTGCATGCATTTAAAATTAAAATATATAGGTATTCATGTTTTCCTCCTTCCACAATGTTTTACTGCTGTCTTTTTCTTCTTAAATATTAAAAACATTACATTATTTTATTTCAGATGTCTCAATATATTACACATCACCCTTTCACCTCAGAGCTTTGGTTCAAATCCAGCTCTTCGCTGAGGAAATAGAAAACATCTGAAAATATTTAGTAGTCTCATCTCAGTGTCTAATCACAGTCTGCTCTGACATGACAAAACACAACAAACAAACTGGCTTGCCACAGATGAAAAATGTTTACACAAAAATACTCAGGAGTGTAAGAATGAATAAAGGCATCTCTAACTGCATTAAAGCCCATGTTGTTAAGTAATAAAATAGTTTGCAGATAATCTGAGCTGCACCTGTCCCTATGGAAAAAAAACCCCGACAAAACAGGTGATTTAAAGTCTTCACAGCCTAGCAGGTCCCTGCTGCATGTTTTTCTGTTATTCTACAGCAGAAAGATGTGTCAAGCTATAGTACAAATATTGTCCATGGGCATCATGGTCTGGAGAGCCTAAATACTTCATGATTTAGGAACCTCAGAAGAAAACTTTATTGCCAGTAAATCCTCCAGGACTAAAATATATGTACTTTAAGAGGGATGAGCATAAATAAGTCTTTGTCTTTCCAAGGGCATTCAGACGTTTGGTGGGTGGCTGGGAAAGCAGCTGTCCTGGTAGACTTCATATTGGGCATTGGTATGGTGCTCAGCACAATTCCTCCTCCAAAGCTGTGGTGACTTTAACAGGCAAGAGAAAGTGTAGGAGGAAATTAGTTGCAGGATCTTCTCTAAAGCCAGGGGCAGAGTCAGCTGTGATAGTCCCAGGCCTGCACTCCCATTCATTTTGCTTTAAGTTTCTAGTTTTCCTTGGCCCACAGACATCAAACATGAGCAAGTAAAAGGTGTGGGCCTCACCATCCTTTGATCTTCAGCAAGCTCAGCTTGACTTCCTACTTTCCTTTTGGCAGAAGCAAGACTGGAGGGCACTGCAATGGGTGCAGGACTAATTCGTTGGGTTGGGGTCATCATGGACTTGCTACTCCCTTATGCAGTTTGGGTTCAATCCAACATCAATTGAAGTTTATGGAGGAGACCACACCATGGCAAGACATGTTCTCCCTGACTCTGGACAACTGCCATTTAAGGCCATGTCTTTACCCCTGTGGTTTTAGCAAGCCCCCATCAGCTTGGCTAACAAATGGCAGGAACCAATGAGACTCCCACGTGGTTAATTCACCCCCAGGCTGGGCACCAGAATCAGGCAAATTATACCTTACATTAAGGGTTATCAGAACTCCAACATAAGAATAAAAAAACAAGCATAAAGATGGAGCAGTGCTTCCTCTGTTTTTCTGTCCTCCATCTACAGACAGTTCCCACCTATCCTGCCTGCAGCATTTACCTCTTTCCTAGACCTGACCACACATTGGTTGTTATCGAGTTATGCTTCACATTGGAGGAAGTGACTCCATAAACTATTTCTAAGCCAAAGTTTTCCAATCTGCAGAATCTGACAGGGACCTACATAGGCAAAATATTAAAACCCCTTGCCCAGTCCATAAGGGTCTTACAATACCTGTTTTCAGGAAGATATTATAGTATTTCCTGCTGCAACAGCGAAATTAAGTATGAATATATTAACACGCTGACATGTCACCATATCCCCTTTAATGCAAAATAATACGTATCCCTTAATTCAATGAATTAGAAGGTATATTTTTTTAAGGGAAAAAATACCAGTGCAGCTAAGTCTTTGCAGATCTTGGCATGTCTACAATACACAAAGCACAGGCCAAGGAGACATCCAAAGGATGATCATGCTGCCTCCAGAAGTCAGGGCTCAGCTAATAAACCTTACTGGAAGGCTCACTCAGCCTGGGCACAGCTGTGAGTGAGGGCAGGCACAGGGCTTCAGGCTATCACGACTCTGCCCTGCTGAGTCCAGTCTTAACCTGGTCCTGCTGGTCCATGGAGCTTGTTCCCACTGCACGCACCAGAACTGGGTTTCTTGCCTGAATAATAATTTCCTTTTCGTGTGACTTAGACAATACCCAGAGAATTTTCTATTATGGCTTTCTCCAGAGCACCCCTTGGTCTGGGTTTACATTTTATTGCTTGTGCTTCATTTTCATGTGCTTTCTTTCTGCTGTCATGTTTTCCTTGAGCCCCTTGACAAAATCTCTCTCTACACTATGGTATATTTAAATTCAGCCGTGACACGCAAGCTTGTTCACACAGCGTTTACATCTTTGCATTTCTCTGTCCCAATTACAAATCTCCAAATTATTTCCCATTTCAAGATGTGAACATCATTCCAGTCAGCCATGTTGGCCTGCTCAGCAGTATATTAGTGAATTATTTCTCCAGGCTCTTGATTGACATTGTTGAAAAGATACTTTTCATGCGTGTCAGTCTTTGTGGGGTGAAAATGCCTTTAACATGCTTCTAGGATTTACATGGGCTTCCCTGGTCTGCGGCTGCCAAGTTCAGATGCGGTTGAAGCATGTGACATTCTTTGTCCTACTCTTATTACATTTTCCTTTTTATACAACCCTGCTACATATTTCATATTTTTCATATTTCTGCTCTGTGATGTAAAGAACAGCCAGTTGCTAAATGTGCCCTTGTCATGACTGTTCACTCCTGACTCCAGCATAAACCTCTCAGATTCCGCTGCAATCACTTAGCTTTCTTCTTCCTTTCTATTTTTTTTTTTATTTATCCCTTTTTCTAACATTTTAGGACTCAGACCTTCAAACATCTAAGCATGATGCCATATGTCTGCTGAGCCATGGTAAGAGGCCACACACATGCTCATTGACAGGGACAAACCCAAACTCTGCTTCCATCTCAGCAAGCAGAGATCAGGTCCCATTTCTGACTCTGCATGAAGCAGTCCAGCCCCAGAGCCAGAGCTCGGCTGTTTCTAGGTTGTTTTCCCTCCTTTGCAGATACAGCTTTTGCTGCTCAAGCTCTTAGCACAAGCTCCACATCACCCAAACCACCACCATACCGGCACCATCTCAGCAACCTTGTTAAAGAAGCCTGCAGAAGTGTGGCTGAGGACTGGGAACCTCAAACCCAAGCATGGATGTAGGAGCAGATAAGGAAAACATAACTTCACTTGTAAAATGAGTGCATTTAGAAGAGAAAATACCAGGAAAAAAACCTTTGTTTCTCAGAAAAGTTATTGTATGCCCAAATGTTGGTTTTACAAGCCCAAACCCTATTGGAATTCAGCAAATACAGGACTGGTTCCCCAAGAGCCTCATTCAGGAATGGCGCTTTATGGATTGAATGTATCTTCCAGCATTTGCTGACAGTTAATTTATTTCACTCGAGAAATCTCTTCTTAAATGAAAACGTAATCTTCATCCTGGACAAATGTCTGTCTTTAAACCACAGCACTGTTGCTTCATTGCTAAGAAAGGTTTGATCAGCAGTGCAGCACCTCAACATCCATGCTCAACACTTTCCCCAGTGACTGGTCTGCATGGTCTCACCCATTTTCCTGGGGCGTACCAGGAAGCTACAGATATTAAACCATGGTTTCTGTACAGAGAGACTGTGGTTTAAGCCTCACAACAGTTAAAAATAACCAACGAATCATAGGCCAGGAAAGAAAGTCATATTAACAGAAGTATTAAGACACAAACCTTTGAGCTGCAGCTGATAATCATCATAGCTTGCCAATATAAAAATAAATAAATAAACAAATACATAAATAAATCACCTGTTTGTTTGGCACACTGAAAATGGAGAGCTTGCTTAAATTTGTAGCTGTAGAGTCCACACTCAGATTGTTCTGCTGATGGAAATCCAGCAATCTCCTCCATCACTCTTGTGGGTAGAGGACAAGCCACCAATGGGAATAGTTTCACAATTCTTATATTGGAAGCATCTGTAGAAACCATAAAACAAAAACTACAACAACAGCAACACAAAACCATGTTTTCTCACTTCTTTCCGAGCAAGGAGAATGCCAGAGCTATTCCCCACCCTACCCCCCCCCCACCACATAGTGGTTTCCTTTGTTCACATTTCACTGCCTGAATCCAGCAGAGAGATTTATGGGCTGGTGCTGAGCTTGAGATGCGCACAGGGCTGGTCTCCCAGGGCCTGGGCTTGACCATGCAGAATGGGGGTGCAGAAAGGCTCCTGCACCTTCAGGGAGGAAGAAATTGGAGGGAGGAAGGTTGTTCCGGGCCAGACTCCAGTGCCTTCCACTGAGTAGCAGCTCACCAAAAAATGAGCCCTGGTAGCTGATGTGACTCTTCATGGAGAAATGTTGTCACTCCATGCCTGCGGGGTATCACACCCGAGGACACAATGCCTGGATCTGGATCGATATCCCCTACACTCCCTTCTGATCTTGGTCACCATCCCAGTAATGAGGAATCCATTTATTTCAATGTCAGATGACTTCCCTATGACAAAGGGTGCCAAGAGCACTTGCCAGCCTGGCCAAGAGGAGCATTTAGTGCCTCGCGCTCTGCTGGGACCTGAAGTGGGACTGGGCAGAGTGGAGCCCTATGGGAAGAAGGCTTAGCATGTGAGAGGGGTGGCTGTGCAAGAGCAGGACGTAAGATCCAAGGTGCACGTATGGGCTTAGACACGCTTTCCTAGTATGACTTTTAGTAACTGACTACATCAGTCCTGAGTCACCCTACCAGAGCAAAGCGGGGACATTGTGTTTCGTGACTTCAGAGTCTTGCAAGGAAGAAAATCTTCTGATTTGGGAAGGAAGGAGGAGACCAGGAAAACAAAGAAGAGAAGAACACAAGACAGGAGTAGAGCCATGTTGCTTGGCAGAAGCAGCAATGTTGTGAGCACATGAGGTTGTGCACATAAATATCCAGGGTCTGTCCAACACCCATCTCTGACCAAGCCATCAGTGATGGCCAAAAGTATACAGAGGCAGAGCTCCAACACTTCCAGGCAATGCTAAAACTGGGTCCTGTGTGTGCAAAACAAGTGATTCTTATTTTTTTTCCAGCCCTGTGCATGTGTGTGTTTTTGTGGTGCATGTGCTTATGATAAGCCAATAAAGCAAACCCAAGTGGGATACAGACTGGGAAAAATGTAACCTATTAAAACCACACAGAAACTTTTTTTTTTCTGTATTCTTGCTCTTTTTCTGTTTGTCTAAATATACCTTCAGGCTTTTTTCTCTTGGTTTAAGTGTGCTCTTTCATGGATAGTTTTCAATGTATGTTAAAGTCACTGGCTCTTGCCAGCTTGGATTTTTGCACTGTGCGTCTCAGCTTTCTCTTCTATTAAGACAAAGTGCTGGCACTGCTCTTTGACCAAGTACATTGTTCATGGTACTGAGCAGCAATTTTCCATCTCTGACTGTCTTTGAGTTCACCCCAGGAGGAAGGGTGAGCCTGGTTTATTAAGCTCTTGTTTCTCAGAGAGCAGCAACATCTGGAGCACAGGGTGGGCTCCTGGCACGCCTCAGCGGAAAGGAATTCAGCATGGGGTGAGGTCTGCCCAGCTACAGAGGTGTCACTGCAATCGGTTCTGGTGACAGAGAAATAACAAAGCTCTATATAAAACAGCATGAGGAGTACATTTCAATCTATGCTGGGCTGCTTGGGGATTTCGTTTCTTCTGACAGGGAGTCAGAAGGCCCAGGAACCACACTGGTCTTCGTCTTCATCATCCAAAGCTACATTTTCCTCCCCTGCTATGCAAGATTTTTCCACCCTGTGAAAGCTTGTATTTCCCTTGGTGCCTAACTCAATTGGTTAGCGAAAATCAAGGCAGGTGTAAAGGATGAACTCTAGCACTCAATTTCAGTGCCACATTTATAGCTCTCTCTGAAGCACTCCTGAAAAGCCATTCCAAATGCAGTTGTCCCCTGCACGTCATGGTACAGAAATCAACTTTGGCTGAAGGTGGGTAGCATGCACCATGGCCAGAAATGTGGGTCTATTGCTTTGGGATACAGACCCCCAAGATCTATACATGAGAGTCCTGTATGTCACTCCTCTGCAGCTTCTCCACAAGTATCTTTCTTTTGCTTATGCTTTTACACACTTGAGCTCTCAACCTTTCCTCAAGATGAAATCTTTTCCCTTTCAATATTACTGTAGAGTCATGTGTAAAAGAACCCTCACTGGATGGGGCATCCCAATGAAATGGAGATGGTGACTGAACACTACCCCACTAACATGTTTATGTCTTTGGTCTACATGTGCCTTTGTAATTGTATGTGCTGGAAAACCAGCCCACCACCACAGTGGAGATAAAAGCTATCCAGTGCAACTCCTAGAAATTCATTTTGGCTGCCAAGCCAAATGTGGAGATAGTCTTTAATTAGAAGAGTTGCCTCTGCAACACTGCAGAGCAATAACAACAGTGGAATTCATCTGAAGTACACGCTCCCCTCACATGGCTATGGTGAATTAAACAAAAATGTCAAACTCAGTCTGCAACCAGCAGACATATTCCATCACATTAAATGTTTACACCATACGGTAGTCTGACTACAGAGTGCTGGTGAGAGCACGCTTCTTGACAAGTGTTGGTGATGTTCATACTAATTTGGGTTTAGACCCAGAAAAGCCTGAGATGTTCCCTTCTCCATCTGTTCAGATTACTGTGATGATGATTAAGGAAAGATAGTTTGTAGTTACTGCCTGCCATCACTTGGTTTTGGGAAGATCTGTAACACATTCATCCGTTGAACCCCAATTGCTGGAGTACATCCAGTCAGGGTATCCCTTGGTTGCTTGCAACATTTATTTATTTAGATCTGACTTCTCCAGATAAATTTATCCTTACAGAAATACTTGAAAACCTCATCATATCAATGTAAAAGCTTTCTGCTAAAATAATGTTTCTGCCAGATTTTATTTTAAGTTTTAGGCCTTCCTGTAGTGTTAAAGAAATGGTACTTACCTATGATGACCAGAAGTTACAAAAGAACACATAATTAAATGCATATTAGCACATTGCACCATCAGAAATATCCTACATATTATACATGGATGCAAGCTTCACCTAAAAAGCCCTCTTTCCCACTTGGGTTGTTTTTTTTTTTTTTGTAGCAGAAGCCTAGCATACCCCCAGTTAAAAAAAGAAATTAACTAAAACCTTCCAGGAACTCTAAAAACCAACCTTTTCTTACATGATGATAATGTGACTTTAAAGGAAAATATTTTCAGGAACTACCAAGCCTAGAAATAATTCTTCCATCAAATGCAGGTCTCTGTTTTCAAACCTGGGGAGCCAGACCTGCTCTCAAGAAGTGTAAACCTGTTGGTTTCCTCCTTTCTGCCAAACAGTGTCAGTATCTCCAGCCCTGTGCGAGTGCACATTGCTGCACATCAGGCAGAAAAGAAAACTATGAAAGCAAAATGGTCAGCCCCCTTCAGGCTCTTGTCTGGAGCTCCACAGGATCTACAGAGGCCAAGATACAACTGCGAGATTCATTTCTTTTCACCTGCAAGAATTAGTCTAATTATTTAGAACAGACCAAAGAAACCTTCAATGTGTACTTACATAAACATGTCTATACCTTTTTGAAAACTAAAGCAAGTCTAGTGCCCCACAGGTGAGCACATCCAGTTGCAAAGTGAGTTTATCTCAAATTGGTAACACCTATGGAAATGTTGAAGCACAGTGTCTTCTCCAGGAAACGCTCCCATGGTAGTTTGCTCTTAGCGTACCTGAGTTAAAAGCTGTGCCTGAAACACCTGACTGTGAACAATTCTTCCCAGCAAAATCCTGTGCAAGCAGAACAAACAATTTTCTTCCTAATAAAAGCAAGACCTTCAAGACTGACAGAGCCAACAAGTTAATCAAGTTTCCTACTAAACAGGAAGTTGTGGGTCTGCAGCAGGATGAGAAAACTGTGTTTTGGCTAGAGAAAGAGCAGAGAAGAATAATACAAATTAACCACTGGGTTTTTTGTTCTGTTTTTTGTTTATTTTACAGGAAAATACCCTGCAAATGTACCAGTTTGAGCAATACCCAGTTCGATAAGACAAGCAATAAATTAAAGCAAGCTGCAAGAGCTTCAGAAAAGGGAAGGGGAAAGGCACTACATGCATGAAGACCATCATAATTAAACCGGAGTCCCACTATTAATATTTCTTACAATTGCTACCACAATAGTTGTTATTACTACTAATTACAACTGCAGCAATAATTGCACTGCAGCAGTGTTTGGCTTTTCTGCCCTGGAGCAGGATCCCACTGTGTTGCTCAAATGTGGAACAAAATAAATAGCCCCAGCCCCAAAAGAAGGTTAGCAATATAGCATGTTCTTTTGCAGGAGCTTACAAAGGAGAATAAACTCACTGCTTGTTCCATTCTCATATGTGTAAGCCAGCTCACACTTTCAAGGACTTGAACATTTTCCTGTCATCTGATGGGCAATTAGTCCAGTGCATCTCACAATGGTGGTGATAGACCAAATCAAGAAAAGCGAAAAAGTACAGACAAAAATACAATCATGTTATTACTGCAGAACATATGACCACATTTTGCTTCTAGCTACCAAGCAGTACTATGGGATGTGTATATTCCATTGAAAATAATCCCAACCAGTCATTGAGATGTATACAAAATGGATGATTCATGATAATTGTTACACTGGAATTGCTAGACAAAGAGACAGAAGAAAGCTGTTGATTACCAGGCACCTCAAGAAAGACCACAGATACAAAGAAATTTAGTACTATGGTCACTGTGGACATGTGAATTTCCATCTGCAGACTAACAGGCAGGCCTGTGAAAAGAAATAAAGCAAAGCATACTCATTAGATTCAAAATAACTGGAAAAACTTGTGCATCCACTAATTCAAAAAGGGTGGAAGTCACTGAGTCACACCAGCTGAGACATTGAATAGGTCAATAACCAGCACTCAAAGGTCCTAGTGGGCATTACACCCTTTATAGCCTTAATCCTTTGAAACAATAAAGTCCAAAGGCAGAAAAGCCCATAGAGAAAACACATAGATCATACGCTAGTTATGGTCTTTTGGTTCTTTGGGACTTGCCTTTAGTCAGAAAAGCAGTCTTATTGAACCCTCAGTACACTGGACAACTTGAAAGTGTAAGTGTTTGTTGGATCAAAGTATGCATTACTTCAAAAGCATAAAATGCCTAGATATTGAAGGCAATAAATCTTTTTCTGTAAAATACATGCATATATAATTTATAAGATAAGCTTAATACTGAGATTTTTAGCTTGGCTTCCAAAAGACATGAGATGTAGGTAATTATGTTCCCTAAGAGTGAGTCTGTCTGTCCCCTCTCAGTCCCAAAGAAAATAATTTTTGAGCCCATTAGCCAATTTCAACCAATTTTGGCAGAAAGACAGAGGTCTTAAGGGTATTAAGTTCCCATATGCTTTGTGATAGTAGGTGGCCAGGTAGCAGTGGCAGATTCATTAGTGCATGCCTTGAAGGAATGGCATCGATACAGACACAACGCTTTCTTGGACCTCAGAGAATCCAGAAAGACCTCATGCATGCCCAAAGAGCAACACCTTCAGATTAAATTAATGTCTCAATAGACATCAGCAAATCAAAGGGCAAGGCTTACAGATCTCCTTCTCATGAAACCACTTTTCTCCTTCTCTTTTGGTTCTGACGGTACCTTCACATCACAGGTCTGCATTTACTGCTGTTGTTTCTTTCCATTTAATGGGAGCCCCATTGCATTTTTATGCCTTAACTCTCTGCTTATAACTGTCAGGCTATCTCCTAACATATGGAAACAATTCATTTTCTTTGTCATCGTTTGGATCTGAAAGTAGGGTACTCTGAAATGTAACTATACATGAATTTCCCTGAACTAATTACATAATATTTATCCTATTTTCTTTAAAGTAATACTCACTAGCTAAGAAATGGAGAACTGCATTGCTTATAATAAACTCTGCATGGTACACTGTAATCTAAACTGTACAGTTATATATGGTGAAGAACTAAAAGGTTTGAGTTATTCCCCTTGGCAAACATTTTTTTAAGGATTGCTTAAATAAGCAATACAGAAACCAGATGTCATTTGGTAAGAGTATCTGAATGACCAAAAATTTGCTGTCTGGGTATTTTTTTTTACTTTATAAAAACATGAGAAATTCTTTGGATTTATATCATATTTAGCAGCTGTGAAACAGTGCAAACATCTGTTTGTACCTATAGGGAGCTGACCTACAGGGTCCTCATCTCTTAATCACCAAGCAACAAGCTAGTCTCATATACATAGTTTATTGTTTTCTTTTCAGCTGCCTCCTGCACTTCAAAGTTTTTATACTCTCATGTTCTATTATTGCGGTGAGAGGGACACTCCATTCATTATAAGCCCGGATCAGTGCAACAACTGATCAAAATTGCCATAAAGCATTGTAGACACAGAAGTGCCCTCAAACACAGTCATAAGCAACTTTCAGTATGTTATAAATAATTGTTTCTTCCTTTCTTTTTCCCAATATTATTGGTTGTTGGTTTGCTATTATGAGGGTTTGGGGTTTTTTTTGACTTAAAAGCTGGAAGAACAGGAGATGAAAAGAAACAGAAGTCTCTTTTTATAGTCAATCCTACTGGGAAGAGGGGTTGAAAAGACAGCTCCATGAGGTCCCATCTACCCTATTCTTCTAAGTTTCTGCAACTGTCATTTATTATAGGAAAAGACAGCTACCTTCTATATGCATACAGCATTCCAATGACTAGAAAAGAAGGAAAATAGAGTAACCTTGGTGGATATTTCTTTCCAAAGAGGTTCTCCTGCTGTACCTATGCACAACACAAAGCCTAAATAAGATCCTATCCTCCATCAGGACTTGGAAAGTAATGCAGGGCATGGAGGGGAAAATAAAAGTATTTTGCTCTGCTCTTTACCACATTACTTACAGGAACACACACGCATCCCATTCTTTAGTGATTTAGCCAGCAGCAAAATTTTTCAGCCTCTGTGATAATCTCTCCCCTTTTTTCCCTCATGTAATATTGACCTTGGGACCTCAATTTTTATGCAGTGAGAGAAAGGTGCAAACAGTGTGAAAGAAAAGATTTGTGGGCCTTGGACATGAGAGTGGAATCAGCACTCCCAGACATACTATGAGAGCTTAAACTATACTCTGAACTAAGTCTGAAAACAAATGGGAAACACTGTATGATTCCATCCCATTACAGTACAAATAAATCATTTCTGGAAATCTAAAACAAATGGCCCGAGCTCAGTTCTATGGATGATCCAAATGCAAAAAAGCTGCTAATTCTAAAAGGCAGATGCAAGTAACCAATTAAGAATGCAGCAAAAAAAAATGAGTGTAACTTGTTTAGCAGGAAGATGTTAAGACCACAGAAGTGGGTCTTCCAATCACCTTTTTTGGTATTCCTAAGCAAACATTCTTTTTTGCTTACGTTAATATGGAATGTATTATGACAACGTTCTTATGGATATCCATGCCTTTTGTCTATCAGTACTTGCAGATACATTCAAAACAGCTGCAAATATTTTTTAAATTATGTAAAAGTCCCAAACACTTTGAAAAGAATATTAATATCCCTTTAAAACAGCAGTGTATTATATTAAATTAAGACAAATTTAGAGAACAAAAAATACTTTGTTAGCCTTAATGTTTTCACTGATTTCAAATGCAGTCATATTAGATAAGGCTTAGAATTATTTTGGTTAAATTTAAAAACGTTTTGGTGTTTGCATGTTTAGAAGACAAAGTAGATAATCACTCATACAGATCACAAAGAAAGGCTTGTCTTCACAAAGCTCAGCTGTTTTTTTCCAGCTACTTGATAATACGTTTATTTATAGATATGTATCACCTCTTCCTACAGCACTTACCTCTTTTCTGTCTCCAGGTCATCACGGCTACAATACCATTCCTAGTGCAGATGGAGATGCTGCTTCCTAAGTCTTTGTTTGTGCCACCATAAAAAAATCTTGGAGGGATTTTCAGAAGTGATCTGTCAAGGGCAGGTACCAGTTCTTGTGATGAACCTCTCAACTTCTTCTTCCTTATCACTTAACAAGGAGGCTGACAGCAGGCAGGGAAGCAACTATGAGGCATGAGCAGCTCTATCTGTCTCCTCTATCAGACTCTTGAAGGAAGGAAAAGTACTAATTAGTGCTTTTCCCTGGCACATGAAAGCAATGTCATAGCAACAGGAGCATTAACACTACCAAAAGATCACTGCAAGCATCACAGGGAAGTGCTGAAGATCAGCGAATGGGTCTCCAAGTCCGGGCACAATTTCTTGCAGGTCCTGGCCAAGGAGCAGAACGGGAAACTTCTGCAGTCATTACACCCTTCCACACAGCAGTTTTGATGAACATCTGCTCTGCAAAAGCAGAACTAGTGTCCTGATACAGAGCCTAGCCAAAAAAAGAAGAGGACAGTGAGAAAGAATCCACAGTGAGAAAGAAACACCACACTCTGAAATGGTTGTACAAAAATACGCATATGCAAAAGTGATTGCAACTGGGAAATGCGTCTCTCAGGAAAACCACTGGTTTTGGTTTTAAGAGACACCCAACACGTTAAGTTGGACATAGCATTAGGATCTTTCAGTTAGTGCTTTCCTCCATTTCTTCTGGCTGTTTCTTTCATTGTGGAATGTGATGTCATGTCTTTTGGTCAGGTATATGCAGCTCCACTTTCTCCCTCCTAGCACAGACTAACAACATGACAAATAACAGGGAGGATGGGCAAAAAAGGAAAAGGATAAAGCTGATTCCATGTGCTAACTCCATTTCTGGGCACTTATGGGCTGGGCAGAGTAGAGCCCTATGGGAAGAAGGCTTAGCATGTGAGAGGGCTGGTTGTGCAAGAGCAGGACGTAAGATCCGAGGTGCACGTATGGGCTTAGACACGCTTTCCCAGTATGACTTCTAGTAACTGACTGCATCAGTCATTTTTTGCTAGGATTAAACAGCTAGTAAACACAGATTTCATGTCCCGTAAAAAATACTGTGTTTGCCAGCTCACTCAAAGGATAATCTATAGTTAGTGCATGAGACTTTTCAGTACAACAACATAAGCTCTGTGTTTACTTTTAGAGATACCTATGAATTCTCCATTTCATTTTGTCCCTACCCAAAATACCAGTTATGCTCTCCCAAAACCCAATCAGTGACTTACTTGCAGGCATCTGGGTGCCTTCAAAATGCTGGAAAACAAGACCTATACCTAAATAATTCAGCCATCTGTAGAGGTTCCTTTACTGCTTTGGTCAGTCGGGATACAAGCCCCAGTTAGAAACCGCCTGCAGTCCTTGGCTGTCTCCTAGTGCTAAGTCCTTGCTAGGACTTCATCTTGTTGAAGCAGCTTTTGGATGTAACTGTCTTGGTGCTGTCAGCCTCTCTTGATGTGGACATCACTTCTCTGCCAGGACCATGGGGTCACAAACACTGGAGGTCTGGAACTATTTAGGTTAGATATAAGGAAGAAGTTCTTTACTGTGAGGGTGGTGAGGCACTGGAATGGGTTGCCCAAGGAAGCTGTGAATGCTCCACCCCTGGCAGTGTCCAAGGCCAGGCTGGATGGAGTCTTGGGTGGCATGGTTTAGTGTGAGGTGTCCCTGCCCATGGCGGGGGGCTTGGAACTAGATGATCTTGAGGTCCTTTCCAACCCAAACTATTCTACAATTCTATGAGCTGCAAAATACATAGCCCAATGTCCATGCAAAGGATAAAGCATTGCATCAGCCTTCACTGAGACCCAGTTTGTTGTAGTCATCCTTGTTAAAAACACATGAGCTTTTCAGTTTACCCATGTTGCAGTATCAGCCTCTGAAATTAACCTCTTCTTTATCTGATTTTCATAAATGGTAACCTGCACCAAATCTCTTTTCACAATTACCAGTCTACCAGATATTTACTCAGTGATCACAGTGAACAAATGTCAATGTATATGGGCATTACACCATGAAAAAATGCTGAGGGGGTTTATTATTGCCCAGTATCTCACTCTGAGAGCACAGACCCTCTTGGTTATTGTTCAACTGTCTCAGATCTACCTCCCATTTCTGAACATCATATTTTTGAGTGGCTCAGAGTGTCTCTGTGCACCACATGCATTTCAGCATGCCTCTCCTCACCAACCTCAAGTTGAGCTGTCTATCTCAACACCATAAGGCCCTTTTTTTTTAGCTTAAATTTCTCTCCTGTGGACCCACCAATGAATTTGCCTCATCTCTGCTGCTCACTGGTGCTCAGAAGGTTATCTGCAGACGATGGTCTGCAGACCTCAGCTTCCAGTCCTCACAGAAGCATCTTCACCATCAGGCAGGAAGTTTCTTATTCAGCCCTACAAACCAGCCAAGGAAAAATTATTTTTATCTGTAACTTTTTAACTATCCAAGTGTTTTGCTACTTCTGCTTTGCTTGTTTGGACAGAGGCAAAGCAACATATTCAATGCATTGTTTTTTTGCTTTTCACCTTTACCTTCCACCTCATGGGTGGCACTTGTCAAATCTGCTTTTGCACCTGTACATAATTTAAAGCTTATAGTCCATCCATTAATCCCGCTAACACCATCCGAAAGGTAGAGCAGCAATATTAATTTAGTGGTATGTGGAACTCTGCCCTAAAACTTCAATTAAAACAAACAAACAAACTTTTAAACAGCACAGCTCATTATATATCACAGCACAGGGGCACTGGTTTTGATTCAACAAACTCCTGTAATGGGTTACCCTTGAGGCACCCTCCTTCATGTATACAAAAACACTCTGCAATTCAGCATTAGGATGCATTTTGTGTAGCATTCACAGAAACCTCAATAGTCACCACCCTGGTTTTTCTCACTCAACTGAATTACTCTGGGCATATAGCTTAGGGTTTCTCCCCTCTCTTGTCCACACCAGCCCTTTCCACCCTTTGCATGCTGCCAAAACACTTTCCTATGGCAGAAAGATCAACTCACTCCAAGCTTCCCCCTCCGAGGCTCTTGAGGAGCAGCAGAAAGCTCTGCACAGGAGGCACCTAGATCCATCCCAAATTCCTCCCAATTTTAGCAGAGGCTCTGCTGCCCCTCAGCTTGGTGCACATGTCCTGTGCCCACTGTGCAATGCTGAGCTACTCTCCACCTCTCACCCACTGCAACAGCCCACAGGATCTCACACCCCCCAAGAAATGGCAGAGAGGAAACCACCACCTACACCAAACACATGACCCAGCAGAGCAAGGAGCAGGTCTCACAGGAGGAGCTGAAATCTGCTGTGTCTGCATGTGGAAACAGCTCTGCTATCTGCGCATGTGGTTACCTGGCAATTCCAATGGACAATTTTTGAATTATAATTCCATTACCCGCTCAGCTACCAATTCTTGCAACCTGCCCCTGCCAAGAATACTCCAAGAGAAATAAAATTCCCTGAAACCTTTGCTCACCATGCTCCAGGTCAGACCTTGGCAGCTTCCTTCCAAAATTAAGTGATTAAAGCAGTGCTAATGAGACATTCATCACCTGCACCTTTTCCCTTAAAATAAATATGCAGGGCTCTGCATTACAGGTGCATGCAAAATCGCTTAAATAGACATCTTTGAAGCACAGGGGAAAAAAAAAATAAAGACACTGGCAAAAAAGTCCCCAAAATATTTGAAAATAAAAGTGAATAGATAACTCATTTTTTTGGACTGAAATCTGCAGACCGTGGCAGACAGGTCCAAGCTAAACCAAATATCCAGGGAACTGGATCTCCTTTCTGATGAGAAATAATGAAAAGCACTGCACTGGAGTGCTCAGACAGCCTGGAGGAGCCTACCGGTCTTTTCCAGCTCCGACCTCCGTGGTAGCTCAGTTATCCTTTGGCACTGGCTTGATCCATCAATGAAGTTAGTTATTTTGTTAGTTTGTGACCTCAGGCCCCGGGGCTGCCAACCTTACATCCATATAGAACTGGAAGCATTCAAACATTCACCAAGTGAATAGGATTATTGGGTACTTACAGTCAAGCTGCTGCCTGTGCCTTTGCAAGAGTGGAAGCACTGTAAAGAAGACTGTATTTAATGGGAGGAGGGGGGTGTTAAAAAATCCACTTAGGAAGAGATGGTTTTGGAAAAATATGGGGTCATTTTTTTTAACTTTTTTTCTAATTTTTAAAAAATGCCACCATGGAGGTGTCAGCTTAAGTTATTAGGGAAAATACTAAGGCCAATAAAGAAATCACGTTCCACAGGTCTGCATGGAAGCGTAAAGGGGATATTTTCACTGGGCCTTTTTCTCAGGCCATGCTATAACAGTACCTGCCATTGTATTTGCTGGGCAGGGTGCAAAATCTGCTTATGGGATTTTTAGCTTCACTGCTATACTTTGCAACGCTTTCTGTTGCTGGGCTCTGCTCCTTCAAAGGTGAAGTCCATGGCAAAACCCTTTTCCTCAACAGCAATGGAAGCAGGAGCAGGCCCTGAGTTTGTAAATATTAACTTATTTCAAATGTCAGACTATTTACTCTCCACTCTTATAACCACCCAGGCCAAATGGACGGGGTCCAAGTTTGTTAACAATAGCTCTTGGCTGGGACAAGCTGTGGCAAAGGTTAAATCCTGTTTGCCTTACTCAAGCGTGGAGCCCTATTGACTTGAACGGCACTGGTGGCTTTGGGGGGGGCGACAGGCTCTGACACCAAGTTTTGCAAGATGCAGAGAGCTCCAAGCTACACACAGGCACCATGCTGGTGTCTGGATGGTGCCTCTGGGCACAGCAGCAAGACCCACCACAATCAGGGGCTGAATCCCTGCCATCCTGGGGTGGTCACCATTGAAGACATCCTTGTGCAGGTAGCAGGTCATGGCTTGCCCTTTGGTATGCAGGACCTGTGGCTGATTGCATGAGGCCAACACAGCTACCCCCCTGTCACATCACCTGAACACATTCATCTGAGGCTTAGCTATGGGGCTGCATCTCACTCACTGGGAGCAGCCATGGCCACAGTGGGGATCTCAGCAGTGGAGGCAGAGATACTTTTCTTCATGTGCACATCGATGGGAAATGCAATGGAGGTGTTAAAGGGCATTATCTGCTGTAACAAGACCCTTCATGCTCAAAATAATGCAAGTAGTTTTAGTTGTCAAGTGCTTGAAAACTGAAAAAGTGTCCACTGCTTTATACAGGACCTCTCTGCATATGACTTGTGCAAAGCGTTTGACACTGTCCCACATGACATCCTTGTCTCTAAATTGGAGAGACATCAATTTGATGGGTGGACCACTCGGTGGATAAAGAACTGGCTGGTTGGACTCACACAAAGAGTTGTGGTCAATGGCTCGATGTTCGGCTGGAGACCGGTAACGAGTGGTGTCCCTCAGGGATCGGTGTTGGGACCGGTCTTGTTCAACATCTTTGTCGGTGACATGGACAGTGGGATTGAGTGCGCCCTCAGCAAGTTTGCCGATGACACCAAGCTGTGTGGTTCAGTTGATACGCTGGAGGGAAGGGATGCCATCCAGAGGGACCTCGACACGCTTGTGAGGTGGGCTGATGCCAACCTGATGAAGTTTAACCATGACAAGTGCAAGGTCCTACACCTGGGTCGGAGCAATCCAAGGCACAGCTACAGGTTGGGCAGAGAAGAGATTCAGAGCAGCCCTGCAGAGAAGGACTTGGGGGTGTTGGTCGATGAGAAAATGAACATGAGCCGGCTGCAGTGTGCGCTCGCAGCCCAGAAAGCCAACTGTATCCTGGGCTACATCAAGAGGAGTGTGACCAGCAGGTCGAAGGAGGTGATCCTGCCCCTCTACTCTGCTCTCGTGAGACCTCACTTGGAGTCTTGTGTGCAGTTCTGGTGTCCTCAACATAAAAAGGACATGGAACTGTTGGAACAAGCCCAGAGGAGGGCCACGAGGATGATCAGGGGACTGGAGCACCTCCTGTATGAAGATAGGCTGAGAAAGTTGGGGCTGTTCAGCCTGGAGAAGAGAAGGCTGCGTGGAGACCTCATAGCAACCTTCTAGTATCTGAAGGGGGCCTACAAGGATGCTGGGGAGGGACTCTTCATCAGGGACTGTAGTGACAGGAGAAGGGGTAACGGGTTCAAACTTAAATAGGGGAAGTTTAGATTGGATATAAGGAAGAAATTCTTTACTGTGAGGGTGGTGAGGCACTGGAATGGGTTGGCCAGGGAGGCTGTGAATGCTCCATCCCTGGTGGTGTTCAGTGTCAGGTTGGATGAGGCCTTGGGTGGCATGGTTTAGTGTGGGGTGTCCCTGCCCATGGCAGGGGGGTTGGAACTAGGTGATCTTAAGGTCCTTTCCAACCCTAACTATTCTATGATTCTATGATTCTATATCTGCTTTTGATCTCTGCCTGAGCTGCCACATGCCTGTCTCTGCAGGCTGGAGACAGCCCACAGCATCCCCACAGAGGGTACTCACACACAAATCCAGAAGGACCCTGTCACAAATTTAAGGATAAATAAAACACATATATATATATGTTTTATTTTTTATATTTCAGTTTTATCTGTATAAATATATGTAATATATATACACACACACACACAAGGAATTTTGTTCTGTCTTGTTGTTACATAGCTCCTGCATTTTTCCACATTGTCTCCCTGCTCCATGCTGCCTCCATTGCATTATAATGCTGTTGTCTCCCTGCTCCATGCGGCCTCCATTGCATTATACTGCTGTCCCATGGCCCTTTGAAGACAAAGCCAAAGAAAGGTTTTTAGGGACCTGTAAAGCTCTGGGAGGGATGGATCCCACTGCCCTCAAGGTATGAGACACTCCTAATTGAGAGGTTTGGTCTTCTCTCCTTATTGATCTATTATCAAACAGCAAGAGAGAAGAGTAGCTGCCATTTAACCACAAATCTCCAAATTCACACGAAGAAACAAGCACTGGGTGGCAGGATGTGGTGGACCATCCCAAAACACCCTTGGCATGGAAGGGGTAGTTGTGAGTGCCAAGAGAAGAGGCGCATCTCCAAGCAGCAAGGTAGGAACAGCAGTGGTATCGAGCCACTCTTCAGGCCTTCCTCAGTCTGTGCATTGTCCTGCTTCTCCTCCCTGCTGGTGCTGCTGCAACAAAACATGCTGATCCATCAGGGCACGTGGTGTGCTTTGCCCGGCATGACCTGCACAGATGACTTGCAAAGGAAGCACTCGCAGAGGAAAGCCAAGTGGCCCACGGTGCAGTTTGGCCAGGAATGCTCGCATCCCGAGACATTCCTGCCTTGATTAGGAAGGTTGAGTGGGAGCCAGGGGTGGGTCAGCAATCTTCCTGCGGCTGCAGCCATTCCCGCCACACTTGAATCGCACCTCTCGGAGACACTCTGGGGTCGGGCACAGGAAGTTCACGGCTGCAAATGTGCTGGCAGGGAAGGGGGAAGAGTGTGGGGATGGAAGGGAAGTTCACTGGGGTTCAGCCAGAGCTGGATCCGGAAGAACACAGGTCTGATAAAAAGGAGAGAGGAATTGCAATGTGCATGACCCCCAAGGACTCATTGTCTCTTCTCCAGCCAGTGCAAGGTGCTGGACACATTGAGAATGAAAAGACAAGCTCCAACGAGCTCATAGCTTACAGTGGCTTGGAGAAAGCAAGGTACGGACCTACTGCTACACCTCACCTCGATGAAAAGCAAAATCTCCAGGTCACAGCGTGGTATTTCTCATCTTTTTTGCAAACTGTCCCACTGAACTTGGACAGGTTTGCTGTGATGCACAGTGAGTGCACTCTGCAATACTGGAAAGACTAAACAAACCTCTCCAGGCACCCAGACTCAAGCCATACCATTTTTATCCCCAAAGTCAAGAAGGAGAAATTTGCACTTCTTAGAAGGGAGAAAAACCAAGGCAGCAGAAATAAAAAAACAAGGGAAGCGTTTGTCAAATTATCTTCATGAGTGGAGGGATAAGTGTCCAGAGAACAAACAGCTCAGATGACCAGATGGGACAGATCAAGTTGGTCACAAAGACTCTGTCCAACATTTTTTGGCAACTGCCAGAGTCATATGTTCATGAGAATTGTGGAATAACTGGGAAGTCCGGGGACTCAGAGCCCCACTGTACTCAGAGCTGTGTGGCTGCAGGATGTGAGCCAGGAGACCTTTGGTGTACAACCCAGATCACAGCTCCGCACCCTGTGAAGGGAAAGAAGCTGGTAGATCATTTAGCTTACCTCCCTGACAGGCTGCAACCATCGCTTCTCCTGCTTTGCCTGGTGTTTGGTCCATCACTAACGAGCCATGTTCTGAGGGGAATTCTTAGGTCATTTATTTTGCATCACGTCTGCTAGGAGAGGTAGCAGGACTATGGCTAATTAGGAAAGCAGACAGACAGCACCAAACAAAGCCAAGGACAGAGGGACCACATCTGTATGGACGAGGGATAGGAGCAACCCTTTCTGCCAGCTGCCCCATGAGTGATCATGAAGAGCAGAAGCAGCACATCCCAAATGGCCTTTCATGCCCTTTGTGCAGCGTCCCTATAAAAAACACACTTTCCTCATTTATTTTGTCAGCTGCTCTTTTGATTATTTAGCACATTCCAGGGAGTGTGAGGAAACACGAGGGATGACGTTCTGCAAAAGCAAAGGTGACAGTTTTCAGGAGTGACGAGTAATGGCGAGTACCCCACTAGAGATGTGCAGGGACACTCAGCCCTGCCCAGGAAACATGCAGTTTGTCACCAATGATTTGTCCTTTTGGGGTGTCTACTAATTCAAGCAAATTCAAGACCTTCCTCAGCAGGACATGGGATCAACCAGTCGCAACTGCAGGCAGTAGTTTTCAACCCTTAAAAACGGAATGGAGAGAATTAACCCCCATAATATTGTTTCATTTTTTCTGTGACATGAGGGACCATTTTATGCTGCAAGTTTCCAAACTAGCCCCTGGCTTTGACAGGGCCTTAGAGTGCTTCTGCAACCGGAATAACACATATTTGTAAGAGAATAGCTCCTTCCCATGTAGGTTTGCTTTCTCTTGCTCTCTCACACACATGCATGGAGAATGTGATGAAAAAATTCTTTTCCTTAAGGAGACAGGCTAAAAAGCTATTGAAGGTCACTGTCCTCATTTTAACAACTGCGACCAGAAACAAAAGAGTCACTCAAGGAAACCAGGACCAAAGGAGGGATTACAAAACTCATATTCCCCTTGTGACAGGAAGAAAACAGGGACAGCAAGTTAACTACATGAGTGAAATCTTCTCTAAGGCAAAAACACTACACCAGCAGCAGCCAGGATCATAGTCTCACTGCCCTCACACTTTTTTTCCCCATGAAAAACCACTGACATCCTCAAAGAGAAGTTCTGCTACAGGGTTGGCATTACCCACAGCACTGCCTGGTCTGGGCATACACCACAGCAGGACCTGTTCATCCAGACAAGCACCACACTCATGGTAACTCTATGGTGTGTCCACAGACACATCTCCATGATGTGCCCACTGACACCATGATGGGCCAGTTCGTGCCGATGCTGTTGTCTGGAAGCCAACTGCCTGTTTTAAACCCTCCTTGCATCCTTGACTGCAGGGTGCAGGTCCCTCCTCTGATGTTGGATTACTAAACATATCACCAGTGCATGAGGAAAGGCAGATACAGCTTCTGACAAGCAACCCTGAAAAGGACTGCCCACACTCTTGTCCAGCACAGAGGTAGGAAGCTGCACAAGTGAAGCACAAAATCTAAATTATCATCCACTTTTTCCTGGTAGAGTTTGTTCACCTGAGTTCATACCTACCGTTTCTTCCAGCAAAAGGAGAGATACCAAGAAGTACTTCATGGGCAGAAGCGCGCTCCTGTCTGTCTGCAAAGAGCCCAATGGACACCCTGAAGCTGCACTACAGCAGCCTCCAAGACCTTTCTCGCACCTCTTCCCCCACCACCTTGAAGCCCCACACAAACCCCACACCATTCCCTGACCTCCTGCATGACCCATGTTTTTGTTTCACCTCCAAGAGACCAGATTTCACCTCCATCAGCAGATTCAGTTGTGCAGTGCATCTTGCTGTAACTCCCCAAAAGTCACCCAGAGAGGAAAACACTGCAGCTGATTTCTTACCCTAAGGGTGTGCTGGTTTTGAGGAGTAGTGCTGCCTGAATTTATATCCCACAGGCTGCTATTAGCATGTGGTGGCCAAAGAGTTCAGGAAATGCACATTGCCCAAGCTCCTGGTGATGAGCAGCCTCCTGCTACTATAGTCACTCAAGCCTCTTGTATATGGTGCATAAGAAAACCCAGTTCCCTGTGAACAGAAATATTCGTGTCATCACTCCACCATCCAAATGCTCTGAAGGACTCAGGGACAGCAAAAGGACCAAAAACCAAAGAGGGAGTTTCCCATCACCGTGGTGGAAGCATTCCCTTTTGCCAGTGCAGCTCATCTGCTCCATGCAGCGGCCATCATATCAAAACAGCCCCATGTAAGGAGCCCATTCCTCCACTGCTTCTGGTAGTGCTGGGAAGTGGCTGTATGCCTTTCATTGCTTGCTGGAGGCAGTGATAATTCCCAGGCAGATGGAACCAGCAACCAGGTTAGCAATTGCCATGAGAGCCCGCTCCCCTCCGGCTAATGTAAACAGGGCTGTCGGGCGCAGCAAGTGCTGCCAGGCTTTGATCAAAGCCAGCTGCATGGCCAGCCTCACTGCATGGCCAGCCTCACTGCACGGCCATCGTCTCATGCCCCCTGTCCTGGCCCAGCATGGGTGCCCGAAACAGGCTTGTCCTTCTGCTAGGAGGGGAAGGAAGCTCACATAGCTTTGCATCTCATACCAGTGAGGTTTGAGACATGGAAGATATCTTTTGGGTTACGCCAGAAGCTGCCTAGCAGTACCCTGGGAAAACTTGCTCCCTGCTTTTGTTCATGAGACAGTTCCCAGGGAAAAAGAGGTGTGTTTGGTTTAGGAACTTCCTAAGGGGTGAATACAAATGTAGCACACTTACGGTTTTTCTCCACCAGCAAAGCTAGGGAGCTGGTGGTAGGATGTTCCCGTTTGCCAAGCTGCTCACAAATGACCCCATTCCCCGGGTGAAATGATCCAGGCACACAAAATAGTAACTGGGGGAGTGAAGAGCTTTTTACAGGTTTGGATCAGCCCAGGGATGTGGCTCACAAACCAGCCGGCACACAGTTTCTTTGCCTAGCGAGGGTCAGAGGGGGACATCGCATCTCACCTTACATCACACCCAGCTGCTTCTTGCTGCAAGCGCAGCCACCGCTGGCACCCGGGACCAAGCTGCTCAGCTGCCCCTTGGGATCTGCATGGGTGGGACTAATCCTGGCGCAGCACCCAGCTCCTGTGGTATGAGTACTGCAGGAGGGAAGGGGTGCACTTATAGCTGTAGGGACATCCCCTGCCTATATCTTAACCAAATAGCAATTTTTCACATCAAGTTTTCCAGGATTCTCATCTCTTCCTCCCTAGTACCTTCTTAAAACCTTTTTCACCCTAATATTTTTTCTATTTGTTACTTAAACTATTTGTCTTTCACCTGTTACAAGGCAACAGTAGCCTTAGAAAAGACAGAGCGAATAATCTGAGGGGTTTTTTTGGTACTGATTTTATCTACACTGTGTGATTCCTGTGTGCTGGTAGGGAAAAAAGTGTCTGAGGCTGGAAAACACTAGCATTTTCTACAGCAGCCTTTCTGAAAGTAGCAATAACTCAGTGAAGTGGTTAGGAGTTTACAAGGGCTCGGAAAAAGTTACCTCCTTTTAGTAAGTGTTAATTATATGACTAATTAAATAGAGAGGAGGTTGAAACACTCGCCTAGTCATAACCTGTGTGCTCCCAGCCTGGTCCTTGCGTGACAGAGAAAAAAGGGAGCTAATACTGTCTGGCCTTCATGGCAGGAAGTGGCTACTAAACCAGCTCTAACTTCTAATTTATTTATCTGGGAAGCTGTAAGGAACTGTTTTAAAACTGACCAACATTTCTGCTACTTAAAAAAAAAAACCCAACCAAAAAAACCCCTACCAGCCATTCAGTAAAAACACCTTTAGAACAGCCTGAGTTTTAAGAAAGAGATATAAAAGGCCACTTTGTTTATGTTTTTCAGCAATGGTATGTTGGCTTCTTTTTTTCTAAATGATGGTGAAGGATAAAACCATTACGTTAAATCTCTTATCTTCACACAAAGTGGTTGTAGCTATCATAAAACACACACATTGTGTCATTCCAAAACACAAACGGGCTCGTGGTCAAACATTCTCCAGATTACCCCCTCTTTTTTTTTTCTTCTTTCTTTTTTTTTTTTTCCCTTTATAACTTTGTAGACATTAATAAAGTTTAGCATATTCAAGTGAGATGCTTTGTTCCTCCAGTCTGGGCCTAATCACATCTTTCTGGAGGAGCACAAAGAAACCACAGGGTTGAGACTGAGCTGCAATACCTGCAGAGCCTTCTCTGATGCCCAGTGCTGCAGCACCAACAGGTCATTGCTCCCATGGACTCTTCCCAGGGCAAAAACAGTGCCCAAAAGTGATGGGAATGGGCTGTGAGACAGATATCTGGGATCAGCAGCAAGATGCCTGTTCCAGAACCTCTTTCAGACTGTGGGCAGCTCATTGAACCTCCCTGCCAGTAAAATAAGCTAAGTCTCCTTCCACGGGAGATTGACACCCAGCAGGACTACACCTCTAACAATTCAGGCCCAGACCTTCAGGGGGATACCAGTTTTTCTACAGTACCAGGACGATCTGAGCTCACCGGGCTGCTGCAGGGAAGCTGGCATGAAGGAAAATCACTTTCATCTACTGCCTTATTCCTCCCCACTGCCAAAATCGAGGCTCACCCAGCTGGCCAGCTTCCATTCACCTGGGCAGGACCTGCCCTTCGAGTGCAGGGTGTAAAACCCTCAGCCAACTCCAACTAGAGAGCATTAGCCAGCACTGACACTGTGGGAGCCCAGCCAAAAATAAGCTCTAAATATAACAAAAAACATGGGAGGTGGAAAGCAAACAGTGACTGTTAAGGTGTGCTGCACTTCGATAGGTTACTTGGTAGAGGTGGCAGCACACCTGCAGGCTGCCATGATCCATTACATATGCTGCAAGTCAAGAATAAAGCACTGCCAAAACGATGTTTTGGCAAAGCTCAGCACTTCTGATGCTGGTGGGCCATTGGATACCTGCTGCCCACATAAGCAAAGGAAGGGGTGCCCCATTTTCTTGGAGCATTCATCTCCCCTCCAGCACATTTCCCTTGAGGAGGTTACTCGCCCTGGAGTCTTCCTCTGTCCCAAACTCCCTTCCAGCATTGCCAGAGACCTGTTTGAGTCAGAGGTTTCTGTGGTCTCTGGTAGTTTTACTTCCCACATCCTGCCCCATTGCAGGATGACTAAAATGGTGATGTCTGAGTCATGTTTGAAGATGTTCAACCCAAAGGATGATGCCATGATAGCCAAAAATTACAGGTGGATTTCCCTGTCCTGGAGATTTCCACCTCCTCCCCTTTCACTTTCCTTTTTGTTACTTTTAAAGGCTCAGCGATTGCAGACTACCAAGGTAACAGTGGGAGAGCACATGTCAGAGGGGAAGGTTCAGTGAGAACAGACAAGCCCTGGCACTCTCCCTGGGCAAATGCAAGCCTTTTTTATGTGCCTGAGTGAAGCAGCCATAAGGTGCTTCAGCCTGTGAGAAGGCAAGGGAGAGCCTTCTTGTCCCATGCAGCCACTCCTGCAGCTTTTTCACTCCACATTGACCCTTCAGCTTCTATCATTTACAAACAGTGCACTTAACAATGCTTCCAAACAAGAAACTAAACAGGGAACAAGCAGGGAGATTGGCAGAAACATGAACATGGAGGAGGTACAAGATTTGTGAAAAGGCGGAACTGGAGGAACAGAGATGGTCGGAGTATGTCCTGACCAGTGATGCATGGTCAGCACACACAGTGAGCCATGACACCAGCACATGCAGAGCCAGCCACCAGTATCCCTACAGTCTGTGCTACCTTAACACCCCATTGGAGCACCATGGCAGAAACAGCCTCCTGCATTTGTGATCTTGGGCATTGAAGATGCAAATCCACCAGAAAGTGAGATTTGCTTTTCCGGTGGGTTTGAAACACACCAGCCTCCTGCATCCTCAGGGTTGTGCTTTGCTTTGATAGCTGTGTTAAGCTTGGAGGTCTGTTACCACCACAGGGACACCTTAGAATCAAATGGAGATTATCGAATCACAGTTTGCTTGGGGAGGGGTTTCCTCTTCCTCCAGTGATGAGAACTTGGAGAAGATGAACCCCACAGCTCTCTGCCCACTGGCAGCCATTTGGGATGCTGCCAAACCCCACCAGCAGGAACCAGGAGGGAGGCCCCCAAGGCTGGAGAGTAGTTGTCTATATCAGGCAGTTTGCATGTACCTGCTCTAAATCCACAGTGGTAGGAATGCAGGACATGGCAACACCCAGGTGACACACACTGAAGCCATCATAACTTTACAAAAGCCATACCCCTTGCCTCTACCTCTCCATTGTGCAGCACAACTCCCATCTTGCCACAAGCTCTGTGAGCCACTTGCCCAGGGCCAATTACCCCAGAGAGGCAGCCGGGTGTTGAAGGAGTACTATAGATGCTTGAATATTCAAAATATAAAAGGTTAAAAGTATCAGACATTCTAAAAACAAGGGTTTTAACTTCAAAACAACCTGAACACACAATTTCAGGGAAATTTCTGAAAGCGTTTATTACTGCTAGTGCTGTGAAAGCGATGGATTTATTGAGCTTGTACAACCGACCTGCGGAAAACAGCCTTTGCCGGAGCAAGCCGGCCGTGAGTCACCCGCTCCAAGAGAGCAACAGCCCACAGCCGCCAGCAAACAAACACCCAAAGCACAACACAAACACTGATAACACTTGCGCAAGGCAAGAACCGAAGGAGCTTTCAGCAGCTAGAACTAATCTATTTCCACCGCTACGCTGCATTACTTCAGAGACAAAGTGGGGATTTTTTTTCCTGCTAATTAACATTTGTTCGCACACAAAATACAGAAGCTGATGCCAACCGGACATACCTAGATAGAGCCTAATATTAGATTTCACAAAAGCATTCATCCTGTCTAAACAAACATCCTCCATACAATATTAACCTTAAAATCTTTGTCCAAACAGATGTTTGCACTGCGGGCACAGCTCGGCATAGTTTTCCAGGACGAAGAGAGTGCTCCACATCCATAACCGTCCCCACACTCCAATTAACTGACAGGAAAACACACTGTTATTTTAGGAAGCTTTGCAGAAAACTTGGTTTCAAATTTAAAACCGTATCAGTCAGTATTTGGCTCTAGCAGGGGCTTTATTTAAGGTTTTTTTCCCCAGCTTTAGTGCAGCGCAAAGTTACCCACTTCTTGTTACAGCCAGAGACAAAGTCCTCCTTTTAACCGTGAAAATTTGCTGGAAAATGACATATGATGTTGATAAGCCAATAGCATGCTTCAGGTCTGGTCAGACAGGCAAGCAGCTGAAATGGGAAAGCAAGTTTTTTAACAATTTGTTATACACGGTAGCAAGAAAAACAGGAAGTAGGTGTTTATTAGCAGTTTCCAAATATACCAGCCAAAATAAAACTCCCCATGCAGTCTGAGGTATTCAAAATACAGCAACGACCAGAATTCCTCAGATTATAAGAGGGTAATTAATCACAAACAGTGTTCACAGACCAGTGATTTGGAAACTTCCTTTTTATTGAAGATCTGGATCAAGAGCAAACTTCAAAGCAAAACTAATTGATCTGAGATTCATTGCGTCTGGGCGATAAAGCAAAAAAATAAAATATCATTCTGATGAAGCCAGGTCTACGGTTTACATTCATTATGTCCTGACAGCCCATAAAGCACATTAAAAAGCCATTTTTCAAAGAATGCTATAGCACTGACCTATTTCAACATAAAAGCTATTCATACACGGCAGACTGTTGCTTCCTCATAATCAGTGTATTGCACCCAAAAGCCAGCCGTGTTATTCTAGGCTTGTTTCTCAGGAATGTGAGCATATCTTGGAGACTAATTCATAAAAGGAAGAGAGCAGCCCACTTCTGGGCCAGGCTCACATGATTTATTCAAAAGTGAAATTTCCAAATTTTGTGTGAATTCAGCCAACATCTTAACTCTGCTACAGCAGGCGAGCAACTTGCAATGAGCAGTTCAGACAATAAATGAAATCTTTTTTTCTCCTTCTTATCCTGAAATTGCCTGAAAATAGTGGCTTTTACCAGTTCTTTTTTGTAAAAGATATATGTGAATCCTAGCCATGGGACCGCCATTCACTGTCAGCTTGCAATTTAACCTGTGTAATTTATCACCTAAGTCATCTGGCTTTTTTTCTTGTCCTCCACTGGAGGATTCAATGTGCCCCTATGATATTCATGAAAACACAGTTCATAGCCCCACTCTGAACCCACAAGTCCTTTGCTTTCAAAGATAGTTTCCCTACATATCCTTTCCTAGCATGTCCCATGGATGCTTCTCAGAACTGGGTGGGACCATCTTCTGGTCAGTCCCATGTAGGATCCTGCTAACTGATTTCAGGGCTGATACCAGGGGTGGCTGAGGGGTAGGAAACACAGCTATGCATCAAGGAAAGCAGCTGGCTTTTTGCAGAGTTAATTTTCATTGCAGATTGGAATTGCATGGATGGATACGGAGTTTGGAGGAAGCAGAGAATGATTTTCTTTTGTGACTGTCTCAGATTGCCTGGTTGAATAAAAAACGGTCACTCTCACTAAGCAGAGCTTTTCTATCTGTGCCTCTGCTTTTTCCCTGTAGCCTGAGGATCCACTCACAAAAAGGTGCTGAAGTGACACTCCCTTCAGCCCAAGACCCTGCTGGAGAGTTTTGCATCACAAGATGTGTAAATTGCCAATTGCTCTGGAAAGAAACTCTCTTTTCACCTGCCCCTGTACATGAGGTGAGCCCTGGCTCTTCACTCATGGGAGAGATCTTGAGGGGTGAAGTCTGGGGAAAGGTCTCCATCCTCCTACTAAGACAGAAGTCCCAGCTGGACCGTGGGGTGGGAGCGCTTGGATCACACACCAAACCCTTCCAAAGCCAAGACTTCAAACTTCAAACCCTGTCAAAACACAGACGGTGCAAAGGCATCCAATTTATTCTCAATAGGTTTTGCAGACTTTCATTTTGCTATGCTGCTTTCCTGGAATCAAAGGCAGAAGTGTCTAAGCTGCCAGATTGCTGAAACCCCTGATAAAGATTTGATCCTAAATGTAGGCTGTGACTATTTGATTATTGTCCGCTGATGTCTTCACCTGTGTCATCTACTCTCAACCAGGCAGCCCATTGCTGTGAATAGGAAAGATCACCACGAACAAAACCTTTTACAAGGGATTAAATTTCATCTAAAAGCATGTAATTCTGCATAGCCAGAAGCAGTTTCTAATCTTCATATATAGCAACTTACAAGGCAAGGAATTCAAAGTCACTGGATTAAATGAAAAATGTGAATGAAAAGCTACATGCTGATACTCAGCTGACCTAGGCAAGTTACTGTACATTTCTCAAAGTTTTAAATTACCACTAAAGGAAAATATGGGGAGTAAGTCCGAAGTGTCTCTCTGCATCATTACTTTAAAAAAAGAAGTGCAAAACAATGAACGAATATTTGCAGAGAAACCCTCAATGTTTTCCAACACAGTTGGTCTCACTTTGCTCTTACTGTATAGATCAGCAGGTATCATCAGATTAGATTAAGACCAGCTGTTCGTTTCCCAAAAACGTAAAACATAATTCAAGCTTAGCAACCTAGATACTTTGGAGGAATAAAACCTCTGCTTGTGACTGTAAAAAAAAGAGAAAAAGACATTATAAAGCATTTAAGAGCTTTGGTTTCAATTATTTTATATTAAAGGATAGGTAAGCTTAAATTGCTCAGACTCTTTAAAAAAATAAAAGGGATTGTAAATAAAATTGGAAACAGATATACAACAACCGAGTTCCCACAGGTGCGTTTTCTTCCTGTGGAAATACCCGTGTGAATTTCCAGTTTCCCATCATGTAAGGGGAGACAATAAACTCTGAAGTTACCCCGTTTGCCTTTGGACTTCACCACAGAAGAAGTAACCTCTTGTCTGTTTAGACTGAGTATCCCAGTGTCCCTCTGTGTGTCTCGCACCACAGCAAAGGTTTGTGCTGCCCGCCGGGGCTCACTGCGAGATCAAAGCTTTGGGCCACTCACAATAAAACAAGAGGGTAAAGCCCAAAGAATCAAAGAAACAAAGGAAAGGTTTAAGAGATAAGGATCTGCCTCAGATATGATATTTCATCCAGATCAGATCCGGTGCAGAAGTTCAATTCAAAGTTCATAAGACAAAATTACAAAGAGATCAGCTTTAAGGTTTTGTTGCTCTATATATCTCCATGCTCTTAGCAATATTCCCATCTTCCAGGCAACAAAGATTTTGTCTGCATTATGCAAAACCATACAACTTATCTCATCTCCTCCCCCAGGCTATGCATCTACTCGAAAATATGTGTTTCAAGCATTTCTAATATCCTCACCCAGCCCTAAACCAAACGCCTCCAGCCACATCTTGCAAACAAGGTGTGAAGCCATGGGGCAACCAGCAAAACCAGAAATCCACTCCCTTCCTTGGAGAAAGGCACTTCTCCTTTCACCGAAGCTCATTATGAATACAGAGTAAGGACAAAACCCAAGCCAACATGCTGAAATTTCTGTAGTTTAATCCTTTAAAAACCAGGAAAAAAAGAGAAATGAGAAAAATCCTGCACCTCTAGATTTCTCAGTCGTGCCAAAATTCTGTTTGCCAAACCTCTAAATACCAACAAATAAATTATATTTACGGATATAATTATCTTAGCTTACAGGGGAGTGCTTGGGAATTACTTGTTTGAAAAAGTCTGTTTATCAAGAATTTGGGAATTGGAGGGTGGTGGCTGGGGAAGTCTGTGGGAGGTTGAAGGCAGAGAAGTCTGTTTGGAACTGAGATGTCATTGCCCTCTGGCAAGGTGCACACTTGGCACTGCCCCCTTGGAGCAGCTCATCTAAATGATGCAAAAATATCACTGGTTCTTGGCTGGGAGCAAGCAAGACTACAGACAGTGCAAAGTGCTGTGCTTCAAAAAATCCTATAGCACTTTCTCACATTTATAAAAATACATCAACCATAGCATATTCCTCACAATGTTACAGACCCTTATCTTTTTTCAGCTTCACTTTTGCTTCATCCAGGTCCTTATTACAGTGTGAAATTCACGAAACCACAGCCAGAACCACCCAACATCCCATGGATGGATAGATGGATGAATGCATATTTCAGGGGTGCAAATCCCACCAGCAAGTCCCCCTGGCAGACCTAGCTGCTGCCAGACCAACACAAACACTTTGGGGCAAGCAGGTCAAAATGCACCTGCCAAAGCTGGGCAGTGGCCACCCACAACCACACAGAACAGCAACGAGTGATGGAGGGATGCCTTGTGCGGGCAAACAGAGAGCTCTTACAGATGTAGTCTTTGGAAAGGGTTCAGTGTGAGTATTTACCATGGGGTTTTGAAACAGCTACTGCCTGAAAACCTATGTGAATATATAACTTGCCAGTTTCATGCAAGGCTCTCCAGACACACAGATTATCTCAAACAGGGGTGATCAGGGCCTAATAGGAAGTGAGGTTTTCTGCCTGAACTCACATCTAGAACAGCCTGCTCTTTGCAGCTTCACACCCTTTTGCTGACTTTCCTTACCCCCTGCTCACAGTCACCTTCTGTTTCACAAATATTTACTAGAATACCTACAAGCTGTTGTTTTCACCTCATTGCAAAAGAGAAAAACTCTCTAATCTTACAAAGTACAAAATCAAAGACAGCAGTCAGATGCGGTAGATGAGGAGACAGAAGAATCTAAACAGGTTTGCAAGGAGCGATCGGGACCCCTCTGTGCACAGCATGGAGTGGATGGTGCTGCTCCTGTTGGCTTGTAGGCAGAGCTGCACAATGCTATGGGGAAGAAAAGCTTGAAAAAAAGTGTTCAGAATAGTGCAAAAGCAAAAATAATTAGAAGATAAAATTCTTAAATCTGGGCTTATGATCAGGTCAAGCCAGTTAAACATGTGCTGCGTTTGGAGCAAATGGGTCAGGGCACAAAGCAGCATCCATTCCCTTACAGGGATGCTTTTGGCATTAAAATGTTAAAGTGTATTGTCAGGCCTTGATGGGGTGGGAGGGTAAACACATCCAATGATGATGCGATTGCAGTTGAGCTATGGGATTCACACAAAGGGTCTGCAGCCTTGCAGCAAAGTCACCCTGGTGGCACTGGGGCAAAGCCATGTTTTCCAAACCATCTTCATCCCATGATGCTTCCCCAGGCACCAGTGTGGCTCTGCATTATCCCACTGCATTTCCATTGAGGAGGAATCTGAAAGTCAGATGCCAGTCCCTCCCAAAGGAGCCAGGATGTACTCAAGGAGAGAACTTGTTGCATGAAGAAAACCAAGTGGCTGTTTTGATAACTTCTGCTTTGAAAGGTTTGTGAATAACTCACACACAGTCCTCTGGCATGCAAAAGCCCTGGAGAATTAGAGGCAGCCTAAAGCATGAAGACTAGGCCTACTGCTGTTTATCTGGTGCAGCACAAGTACATCAGCTCCAGAGGTTTTATTTTGGCCATGGGGGATGATGGGTCCCTGTCAACACCACATACAAGTCGACCTACTGCAGAGTGTGGGTTTTTTTTTCATTTTGCCCTCAGAGATCACACACTTTCTGAAGTTTCTTTACACGTTGTCTCATCAGGTGCTTTCACAACATCCACGCCGCAGATACATTAGCCAGCAACAGCCGAGCATAATTCCAGTCTCATAAATCTTCCGTCAATTACAAGGCCTCAATCAACCTCCTTGTGAGATAAAACAACCGCTGCATTGTGGTGTCATGATGGGATTTATTTTCCTTTTTCTTTCCAACAAATCAAGCCTGTGAAATGACAACTGTGATGAGCTGGTCAACAGTGTTTCTCCTACTAAGCGGTGCCCAGGGGCACTCCAGGATTTCAGTCCTTGCTAGTGACAAGATGGTCCTCAAATATTAAATGGGGAGCTCTGGGTCTGGGGTGCAGAGAGGGTCAATACCTGGCACTTACACGACAGATTTTCTCATCTGGTTTTTGTTAACTCATCTGTTTTTACCTGGAGTCTTGTCATGGTTTACCACACTTGCTGAGCTTTTAAAAAGGCTCGAAGCATCAGGTGGGGTTGAACAGAAGTCAGAATTTCAGTCCTCTGGAGAATTCCAACATCATGCCACCTGTTTGGATATTTGTTAAAAAAATCTAAAAAACTAAAACATCACAAAAAATGTAGAATGAAAATATTGTGGAAATTTCTATATGAGAATCCCCACTTTTAAATTAAACTAAAATTCTTAATTTTGCATTGAAACAACTCAAGCTTTCTGGAATTTCAGAAGAGAAAGCAGTATTAAATTTTTTTTACACATTTTCTTTGACCAAATCCCATCTTTTGCTGGAGAAAACGTCAGTTACAAAAACTGCAAGTGAATCTGTTAAACTGATTTCTGTCCCACATGAGCAAAGGTGAAACAATATCCTTGTCCACAATCCCATGGAGCTCACAGCAATTACACGCAACTGAAGGAGCATTTGTAGTTACATACTTTTAGATCCTAAAGGATTTCATCCTTCCCAGCCCCAGGATACTGAACCAACCCTTCTATTCTATATATATTCTATATGTTTCCTAAAACAAACAACAGAATCATAGAATGGTTTGAGTTGGAAGGAACTTTCAATGTTCATCTAGTCCAAGCCCCCTGCAAATGAGCAGGGGCATCTTCAACTACAAGTCCAACCTGGCCTTGAATATTTCCAGGGATGGAGCACCTACTACATCTCTGGGCAACCTGTGCCAGTGTTTCACCACCCTCATTGTAAAAAATTTCTTCCTTATATCTAGTTTGAATCTGCCTCCTTTTAGTTTAAAACCATTACCCCTTGTCCTATCAAGCATCACTACTTGTGATCCACCAGGGAGAGATGGTGGACTCCACTTGTTCCTGAGAAAGGGAAGAAATCCCGTATATTGAGAGCTCAATTCCCTGGCACTGCTGCATGGCAGCCAGGTAAGTTCAGCCACATGGCAGGCTCTTCACAAGCCATCTTACTGCAAGTGCATCTTGGCTCGCAACGGATTGCCACTGCCAGTTGCCCCATAGCTAGGGAATGCAGAAGAGAGCCAAATTACCGGATTTCACTGCCTGATACATGCTTCCCTTACCACGTGCTATACGAATGAAGTCATGGGTACCCTGCACTCACTGCACAAAGCTCTCAGACTTTCCTCTTTCCCCATCAGCAATGAAAAGTTGTTTGGGTTAGATGGGCAAACAGCTTCCTTTTGAAAGCTCTTCCTTCTCCAAACACATTACTGCGCTACTGGAAAGCATTCAATTTAGCTAAGCCATTGAGTTAAGTCATCTGAGCACATTTTTTCTGAAAGAGAAGGCTGTGTGGTGGGCTGGTTTGGGAGAATAGCTGGATGTAAACCTCCTCAGAAAGAACAGATGCTGATGACACGTTGGTTTTCATGCAGCACCATCCACTCCAGATCCCATGTTTTACTACAGCCATTTCACACCAGTGAAACACAGCCAATAGGGTGGTATAAAGCCATCTCTACATCTGCCGTCTGCCAAGGCGCATCCCAGAGCCCACCGTGGGGGCCTCTCTCCTACCTCGCCCAAAGAAGAGAAACCCCAAAGCTACTCTATGTTACACCAGAGCAATGTGATTATTATCAGTACTGCTCAGCACAGCTGAGACAGCTGAGACAGCTTCCTAACCAGATGTTGCAGGATGTGTTTGTGCTCACTTCACTGATGCATGCAACTAGTCACAAGACAAGATGCTCAGGACAGCCAGTATGCCACAGCCTAAATAGCAGCCTTTATTTCCACCTCACCTGTCCTCAAAACAAGATTTTTTCTGTGCTTTCCTGTGTGTGTAACACAATGGTGATTGTTGAATAAACAAACAGGAAAACCTTAGCTCTGATGATGTTGCTCAAGAAAGGCACAAAAGCAAAAATTCTACTTATCTGAGCATCCTTCCCAAATTTGCTTCCCACACAACCTTTTGGGAGATCACGTTTGCATCAGTTTCCTCAATTACCACTTCTATCACTGCTTTGATTCTCCAAATGACCTCCCAAGGGTACCCCAAAGATGAGCCAGGGGTGGGAGGAAGGGAGGTGTAGTGACTTAGCTCTTGTTTTCCTGAGCACACCGGAGGCCAAAAGCTGTGATTTTTCAGCTCATGATTTAATTGGGTTTCCTGTAAAGATAATTCCTCAGATCTCCATCCCACACCTTCCTCCCAGCTGTGCTAGCACTGGCAACAACCCACTGCACAGCAAAACCATGTGCTTGCCACACATGCATCCTGGGGATGCCATTCTTCTCTCCGGCTGGAAGGGTTTCCCCAGGGCTTGCTGCACTGATGAAGGTGGCTGAGATGGGCAGGGTCAGAGGATAGAGGAGCTGAGACTGAATTATAGAATCTTAGAATGGTTTGAGTTGGAAGACACCTTAAAAACCCATGGCAGTTCCAACCCCCCTGCCATAGGCAGGGACACCTTCCACTCAAGCAGGTTACTCAAAGTCCCATCCAACCTGGCCTTGAACACTGCCAGGGATGGGGCAGCCACAGCTTGTCTGGGCAACCTGGGCCACAGCCTCAGCACCCTCACAGGAAGAACTTCTTTCTAATATTTAATCTAAATCTCCCCTCTGTCAGTTTAAAGCCATTTCCTCCTGTCATATCCCTAAAGGCCCTTGTCGAAAGCCCCCCTCCATCTTTATTGTCAGCCCCTTTAGGCACTGGAAGCTGCTTTGATGTTTCTTCAGATCCTACTCTTCTCCAGGTTGAACAACAGCAGCTCTCTCGGCCTGTTTCCATAGCAAAGGTGCTCCAGTCCTCTGAGCATCTTTGTGGTCTCCTCTGGACTCACTCGAGCAGGTCCACATCCTTCTTGTGTTGGAGGCCCCAGAGATGAACGCAGTAATGGAGACTGAGCAGAGACCTGATGCATAGAAAGGGACATGCACTCATGCAAAGAGACCAAGAGACACAAAATCCTTGAGCATGCTATGCAGCCAAAGGAAATCAGAGCATGGGGTTGAAAGACCACTTGGAAAACATTAACAGTTCATTACTGATCGTCTGTTTAAAAACTCCCATTAATGTATACATATATCCCTGGACAGCACGTTTACCCCCAGCTAATGGTACTGAGTGGAAGCTGGAATAATCACTGCGTAACAACTTCAGCAAACTCCCAGCCCTCCCTCATTTACAGTTTTCCTGCACAGGCTCCTTCTGACCTTTTCAAATCCCATCCCAATTACAGCCTCCCACTTACCCTTCAATGTAAATAAATCCTGCATGATGGGGATTGCTGCTACCAGCACAGATAAAAGCAATGATGCTGATGGAGGAAAAGCGCAATCTGCAGCCAGTTCTTAAGAAGGGCAAGAAAACAAAGCACAGGCAGGCTGGTGGGGCTGAGGCGCAGGATGAGAGGTGACACCTGCAGGCATGCTCAGAACTTGGCCATGATTCTGTCCTCTGCGGGGTCATGGAATCATTTAGATTGGGAAAGATCATCGAGTCCAGCCATTAACTCAGCACTGCCAAGCCCAGCTCTAAACCATGTCCCTAAGTGCTACATCTACACGTATTTTGAATACCTCCAGGGGCGGTGACTCCACCACTTCCCTGAGCAGCCTGTTCCAATACTTGGCAATCCTTTTAATGAGGGCTTTTTTTCTAATATCCAACCTAAACCTCCACTGGTGCAACTTGAGGCTTGTTTCTCTCATCACATGTTACTCAAGAGAAGAGACCAACCCCCATCTTGTTATAACCTTCTTTCAGGTAGTTGTAGGAAGCGATAAGGTCTCCCCTGACCCTCCTTTTCTCCAAGCTAAACAACCCAAGTTCCCTCAGCCTCTCCTAACAAGACTTGTGCTCCAGACCCTTCATCAGCTCCATTACCCTTCTTTGGACACGCTACAGGCAAGTCTTTCTTGGAGTGAGGGGCCCAAAACTGAACACCAACCTTGCAAGGAAAAGCTCCAAAGTAGCATAAAGCCATCTGTGCCAAAGAGATGGCCATGAAATCCCTGCAGGACATCCATGCAGCTGGGACTTCTCCTTTCCTGTATGCATAGGACATTTGCTTTGGAAACTGCCTGATTTTTCTGCTAAGATGCAAAGGGGCTGAGATGTCCTCATCCACAGCACATTGGAGGATGGAAATTCCAGGAGGATCTGCATGAGATACAAGGTGTTGATTAAAAAGATAGGATTTTGAACTATTTCCTCAGCAGACGCAGATCCAGTGGCTTCAGTGGTGTTATGCTGGTTTTACACCACTGTAGCACTGGATCTTTTTCCCTTGGGACAAAATGTTATCTCCTCAAAGTATTCAGTAGGGCTCAGAGACAAAAAGCTGGATCTCTATTAGCTTCCTGAAGCATCTTTAAGCTGCTGCTACACTAACAATATTTTCTCTGTATTTTTGGACACTTAAGAGCATTTTTGGACAGAGGGTCTGGATAAATGCCAGATGAATATTCCTCCCAGCACAAGGCAAAAAGAAAGAATGAGCCAACCAAACCCATCCAGGCTCTTCACTCCTCTGAAATCTCATCTCTAAATGCATTTTCCTTAACTTGCACCCAGCCTCATCACAGGCTGGGCAACCTTGGCTGCACACTTGTCCTGAGTTGGGATGCTGGTACCTCACGCTGCAGTTTCCCCACCAGTCATCGTTGCCTTTACAAATTCAAGTGCAATATCAGTGAAGCAGGTCTTGGGTTTTAAGTTGCTGGAGATTGGGGGTAGAAGGGAGGGGTATTGTGCATTGTTTTTTGGACTTTTTCCTTAATTGTGTGCTTAATGCGGAGCTTGTCTACTGATCATTAAACAATTACCCTGTGGTTTGAAATTGTTTCTAGTGAGAAAGGACTAAACGATCTTAAAAAGTTCTGGAACTGCCAACATAATATATGGGGCTGCGTTCAGCATAAATTATAGGCAGTTTCCATGCCACAAAAGCCGCACAAGTTCATGGATCCAGTCAAAATATTCAGCAGAAAGGTCTGCCAGCCCGCAGGGCCTGTTTTGCCAAGACATGCAGGTGTACACAAAGGAGAGCAGCCCACCGCCAACTGGGACGACTCCACTTCTCCTCGGATCACCTGAGCCAAAGTGATCCCAGAAGACACAGAGGGGATTCTGAAGCTGTTCCAGCTCTGAGATGATATGTGTTCCCATCTGCAGGTGGAAGACCTCTGGGATGAAAAGGGGGCAGCTTGGCTTGGTGCCTTGGACATCACTGCAGCTTTGTGCAACTGCAGTGACACAAGGCCAGACATTTCTTTCTTTTTTATGAAGCAACATCTCCCTTTTCTGGATGACAGGTAATTTGGAGACTGAAATATCAGGGGACACATTTCACACACACAGCCCTGAAGACAGGATGCCTAGCTTATGCACATAGACACAAGACATCTGACTTGGAGAGTTCTTTAACAAAGACCAAGGACACTGCTCTGCCATCATAGGTTGTAGATTTGGGGTATCTGCAATTGAAGTTTCTCCTTCAAAGGAGATGTGTGAAGACCAGGATGGCAGTGCCTGCTAAACAGGCATTTGCATGAATAAGCCACCTTTGAGAAAGCAGCTAAGCCATCTGCTGTCGGAACACTGGGGCTTTGCGTGAGTTCAGTGGGAAAGATTTTTTCATGCGAGTCTGGGTTGTATTGTCATGTTTTTCCAATGTTTCAGAAGAGCATGGGAAATACCGGGAAGCACACCAGGCACAAATCTGTCACATTCACTCCATGGGATGGTGCTTCAAGCTCCACCTGTAATCCTCAAAACACCACCACAGGCAGAGGAAACCTCATCTGTGTTCTAACCACCAAGAGATCAGGGGTCGCAAAGAGTTTGCTTTGTTCCTCACTGAGATGGGAAGACATCCCCAAGCTTGCTAAAGTTTAAGAGTCATTTGGACAATGCCCTCAATGACATTCTTTAACTTTTTGTCAGCCCTGAAGCAGTCAGGCAGTTGGACCAGATAATAGATGGAGGTCCCTTCTAACTGAAGTTCACTTCTACTCCAAAGGACATCCAAAGCAGCAATGGGGAACCACCAGTAGGTAATGCTGCCCCATCTCAGCATAAATGTTGGCTACATAGCAGCTTGGAGAAATAATGATCAAGAAATCATTACTCTGGTTGCACAAAGGGCACTTGGTTCTGTGCTCAGCCCAGGCCTACAGCCACAGGATATAGACCAGCTGAGTGCTGCTGGGAGCCAGCAGCTTCCCTGGAGTCCTGTATAGGACGTCTTCTCCTTGACCTCCCTCTTCTGTGCATGCCACAAGGATGGTGGACTCCAAAGCTAGGCAGAAATCCCAACATTTGGAAATGCTTCTTACCATGACTCCCCAGCAGTTCTGCCACCACCCAGCCTAAGGGAACATGGGGCATGATGGAGTCCCACCAGCATTTCATGGCCAATTTGTCCGCCAAGTGGTGACTCCTCCAGATGGGGATGAAAGATTTGGGAGCATTTCTGTGGCAGATTCCTGCACTGCTTTGCCTGGCCATGCCTTTTCCAGGGAGCAAAGGGAAAAGTCCTGTGTCATCGTGCAAGAATAAGGTCAGGAAATACTTAGTCCATCCCTCCTCCTGGTTTTGCTGAGTTTAAAATGAGTTGTTCAGAACAAGATAAGAAACCAACAACAGCGGATGTGTGCTGGAGGCCATGGGCTCCATGAAAAACATCCTGTTGGCCTCTGCACTGTAAAGCAACAGGGACGAACACAGCTCATCAGAGCAGACACTAGGCAAACTGCCTCATCTCTGCATCCATTGCATCAGGGACCTCTTTTATGATATAAAAACTCTATCTGCAATCTCGTTTGAGTAGCCTTAATTGCTCTGTGGGCTGAGCTTGGTATCAAGGGCCCTTTGGAAAAATTAACTCTGCAGTAGAGACAGCCCTCCTGAGGAACCAGTCTCAAAGCACAGGTAACACAGTTAGCTCTTCTAGATGTCACACTGCACTCCACAAATGACACTTTCCTAAGGAAAACACTTCCCAGCCCTTCTCTTCAATGCTGCTAATCATCATGCTCTCAGCCTCTGGATCAGGCCCAAACCAATCACATCTGCACCCAAAAAAAGAAAACGTCCGCTTGTGTTTCACTTACTTTTATGGGAGCGTTAACACATTTCAGTCACATAAAACCTTCACCTTCAAAAGAGAAAGGGGAAAGACAGAAAGGAAAGCCTGACACATAAAGTAAGCAGCTTAGCCCCAATTACACGCTGAACAACACCAGCCTGAGAGGAGCTGACCTGGTGCAGGAGGGTTTCTTTGCACGGGTCTTCTGATCTAGCAGGAGTCTGGGAATGCCAAGTGGCAAACAAGGGGATGCAGAAACAAAGCCAGGACCATTGCACCCTGGTTGTCACCAGGATGTGGGCTATTGCCCCATTCCCAGCTGTCATGGCCATCCTGCAGCTGCAGACAACCATCACTGCCCCATCTGTGGGGTCTTAGGTTGGTGGTTTGGGATTTTCTTTGCAGAAGATGCTCCTAACTAAAACCAGATTTGATTCCCAAATAGTCCCAATCTTCTTTAAAGCTTGCAAATCTTCCACACCTGTGTTTGCTCATTGTTGCTGCTCAGCCCTGCCTTGGGAAGGACAATGTTTATCCCACTTCTCCCCAGTTATTTACAATGGGGTTTTTGGATGGAGATGGAGTACATATTTGTCTAATGGCAACAGGGCAGTGAATTTAATTCTCCTTGTTAGCAGTCATCAGCTTAATTGGAAGCAACAAAAGATTTTTAAGTAGCAGTTGCTTGTGAGATATTGTGTATCACCATTACTGTCAGCAGGGTGGGTGCATTCCTGGCCTGTAAAGGGGGAAACTGAGGCATGAGGCCATTTACTGACCCACACTGGACCACACAGGTGGAGGTGGAAGAAAATCCAGACCTCCTCTTTTTCGTCCAGAGGCCATGCGGCCCCAAGGCCACACAAGCCATATTGTTATTATAAGCAATTATTCAACCCACAGCATAAGCAATTTGTGAAGTATGCCATATAATGTTATTTCCAGTACCCAAGGGAGCTGCAGCCTGGCAACCCACCATCTTTCTGCATCCATAAGCCACCTCCAAATCTCTTTGTCTGGCTGGGGGCAGCAACTGCCCCTTCCCATGTCCCTCCATACTACCCATCAGTCCAGAAAAGGGCATTTTCTATCCGCGTTCTGCCAATGAGAAATAATTTTGCCTAAGGTCGTTCCTCCTTTCCTTCTGTGGCAGCAGAAGCATGGCCACTATTCTCTTGATCACAGCTGGTGACATTCATGGTGACACTTGGGATTGTAGGTCCTCCCTTGGTGACTTTGACTTCCTGAGCCCAAAGCTGCAGGGACCCACCAGGAGAGGAGAGCTGCTCTCTGCTGTCCTGAGGACCGCATTTTGCTTTCCCGTTGGTAAAGAGGAGTCATCTCCAAACAAGGACGGATCTTCATCCTTGGTAGTCCTGTTGAAATAGCCCATCTGGGATCTTACATCTGATAGCTGGATTTTTTTTCCAGTTCCCCAGATGTCCTTACTCAGAGACAAGCAGCCCTTCCCTCTTGTTGGGATTTACCCCACAACACACACACAGCTCCCTTCCAGCCGCAAATTTTCCTCACAGAACAAGACCTCTTGTTGGCTCTTCTCTAAGATCATTTCATCTTCACAGCAGTCCAGTAAGGTCTGAAATGTTACCATGAACGCAGGGATCAGAAACATACTCAGTATTTTAGCCCCATCTTTGCCAGCAATAGGGGAAAGTCCTCACTTCATCCATTCCAGGTTCTGTCCCTTGAGCTCTCTTGAGTTGTTTTCTGATTAACAAAGACCCCAGGTCTTTGTTTTCTGCCATGTCCAAGACAAGAGCTGCTCAGATCAGTGTGCAACCCTTCTCACTGCACTTCATTGCTTGTACCATCAAATTTTGCTCCCAAATTCCATCTTGCTACTGAGGCACATGTAAGCCCTTCTCAGTGTTAACATTGGTTAATCAAATTAAAAACATTCTTTCTGAACGATCCTTAGGGACTGCTTCTTACTGGGAAACTCTCCAACTCCACAAACTGTCTTTCAAGGAGGACTGCATTAATTATTTTTAATACTTTTAAACACCAAAATAAATAGCAACTATTCAAGCTGTATATGTTAAATCTCGTCAAATGACATCTGGAAATACCTGTTTCTGATGCCCCAAGTCCAGAAACATGAAAGATCAGCATGTTTCACAGGATGTCTTTCTCAGTGCCTCTTCCAGACCCATTCATGGCCCTTGAGTAAGAGTTTCTGTGATGAAGAACAGAAGCACCATGCCTTGCTGGGTTGGAGTTCTTTTACTCAGATGCCCAAGCAGGATCCAATCCCCATCTCATCGCTGCATCCCACCAGTGCAGGTAAGTGGCTGTCAGGTTGGCCATTGGGCCCATGAGAATTGAATCATGAATAAGGACGTGTCCTAGAGCCATGATTTTCCTTTTCAATGTAAACCACCAGCAAGGAGGTCTCCTCCAGGACCAACCCAGCAGGATGGGTTTCCCCCATAGCAGATCCAAGGCACAGACCTCAGAGCCCAATCACAAGAGCAGCCAGTGCAGCATTCATGGGGCTGTGATGCTTCCACCAGCCCTACATTCAACCCACAACTTCAGCTATTCACTCCCTGCTCCACAAAGAGTTTTTGCCAGCACTAAGAGGCATTTTACCTTTGCTTAGGCCTTACCCCATCATGACTGTTGCAGACTCTTTTCACAGGTCCTTCAGACTTCAAGCAACAGGTCCACCTGTGTGGTCAAGCCCAAAGCTGCAGCAGGCAACAGCATTGTGGCTGGTGCGTCCTGCATGATTGCCTTGGGTATGCTGTGCAGAACTCAGCAGTTGCAAGGACACCCCCAGCAAAGGGACAAGCTTCTACACAGCTCCAGCTCTGTTACCTCACTGACCAGCAGGAAGTGCTGTCTGCATCACACAGAAGCACTTGACAATTGAGCAGCATATTATAAGCACATACACCATTGCAACCACATGCTGCTACAGTATGTGGACTGCACCACACAGCTTGGTGCCACTGGCAAGCTTGCTGAGGGTGCACTCAATCCACTGTCCATGTTGCCAACAAAGGTGTTTGTTAAACAGTGTCAGTCCCAATGCCAATCCTTGAGGAACACCCCTCATCACCTATCTTCACTTGGACATCAAGACATTGACCATCTTTGAGAGTGATTATCCAGCCAATTCCTTATCTACTGAGCAGTCCATCCATCAAATCTCTTTCTCTCAAGTTTAAAGACCAAGATGTCTTAGCTAATCTTGGCATAAAGGATTTACTTGACTTCAGTACTAAATAGCAGGTGTGCACTACAGCACAGACAAAATGAGCAAAGCCCATAAAAGCAATGCAAAATGCCTACCATTCTCCATATAATCATAATCTCCATTTAATATGTAAAACAATGCAGCCTGTTTCAGGCAATTACTTCATAACAAATAATCTCCTATTACTGGAGGAAGAGGTGAGGGACAGGTGGATTACTTGAAAAAGCACTTGCTCTTTGCCTGTGGGACTCCATGCCAAGCCTCCATTCAAGTGTGAGGGGAGTAATTCATGTTACCAGGCCGCATTCACATGATCTGATCAGGAAAGGGCAGAGCTAAAACACGCAGAAGCTCAGGAGAGTTTTAAATCTGTGCCATAAATGCAACACAAAGGCAATAATCTGAGGGTGGTGTGCAAAGTCCTGCTCCAGCCAGAACACACCCAGCAGCATCACCTCCACCAGCAACCAGCACAGACACCAAGACTGGCTGGAGAGGAGAGTGCAGGGGTCCCTGCCCAGCCCCAGACTGGCTGGAGACAGAGCTGGGAGGCAGCTGCCCACCCTGCTCAGTGGCCTCGAGGAACAGAGGTCCAAGCAACACCTTCACCTGCAAAGTGGTGCAAATCTCTCTGCAACACTGCAGAGGAACTCCAAGCTATATGTGCACACTGTTGTGTGCAATGGAACCACCATCAGTCAACCAGGACCTTCCAAATTTTAAGATATAGAATGCATTATTTTTTTGTAGGCCCAGATGCCTGCTTTACAAATGCATTTGTATGATTTCACCAGATTTATTAACTTGATAAGGGACCTTATTTGTTTCCATCCTCCACCACCACTGCCCAAACTGCCAGAGATGGCACTGCTGGAATAGCACTGAAAAGGGTGAGCAGGAGCAAGGACCAACTTCCACCAAAGCAAAGACCTACAGGTCTTTTCAGCCTGGTGAGGGGACAGCAGAGGACAAGGATGACAGACTTGGCAGAGGAGATGTGATCTTTGGTGCAGAGAAGTGGAATGGGAAGCAGGGGCTTACAGTGTCCAAAAAAATACAAGAACTATGGGGCATGACTATGAACTTCTAGGTGATGGTTTCAAAACAAATAAAAGGAAACAGTTCAAAAGGAAGGTACAGGCAAACTGGAAATCACTGGCACAGGACAACACTGGTCTGAAAAAATATAAGGTTTATAAAGCAATTCTGTAAATTTCTGGAAGTAAAATTCACTCTGGCCTGTTAAATATGACAACCTTATTTTTGGCTCCAGAAGCTGTGATCTGTAAATGGCTCGAGGCTCACATGTGTGCTCCAGAAAAACACTGATACAGCCTTGCTGTATTCCTACCTTCTCCTACAGCACTGGATGGACTTTTGGAGAGAAATAGCACAGCCTTTTTTTCCCCCCCTGTGAATGTAAAGTAGCATCAACATTTTCCATCCATAATCTGCTAGAACTGGGAGCCAACTTCTCCTATAGGAACTGTGTACACAGTTTCCCTGCATCTGCACATCTGCCATCTCCAAGAAAAGGGGGAGTCAGACCAAAGGAAAATCTTCATTTATAAACAGCTCATGTGCCAGCACCTGAATGAGAACTGGAAGAAATGCTGATGATGTAAATACAACCAGCCAGCTACAGAGTACCAAAGGCAGGTGAGCATGCTGAAATGCAGCCATGCTGTGGTATATGAATAGATCCAAAGCATAGAGCTGGGTTTGAATAAAGCTTTCCCTGGCTCCCTGATGTTGTGGAAGAGGCAGTTTATCACAGGTCCTTTCTAGGGTGAATCCGACTGGTGATGGCTTTCAGTTATGCAAAAGGACCAGGCAACCCTTGTGGTCTGACTCATGGCTGATCCAACAGAGCCAGAGTTCCCCACGGCCTCATCCCTCCCTGAGCTCTGCTAGAGCACAAGCACTAATTGGTGGATTTTCCCCTTTACTGCTTGTGTCTAGGTGGATGTTCTGTGGTCAAATAATGAGCAAGTTTGAAGTGCTCTTTAAGAAGCCAGGTGAAAATCATGTATTAAAACCTCTTTTTTGACACTTTCAAACTTGAATGCAGGATCTATGAAGGGAAGGAAGTATCCAGTGTCTGGGTGATACTCCCTGTCATTATCATGCCTGCCTAGAGAACAACATGGACATTGTAGCCTCCTCTTTCATTATATTATGCACTGGGTTGCAGTTAAGTGATGGATCTTCAGAAGACAAGACCAGATAAAGAGTTTTGTGTCAAGATCACAGGACAGGGACTGAGGTGGTCAGATAAGTCTTGTGGCTCTGTCTGTTCTCCATATGTGACTGTGCTCAAGGCTTTTCATCTCTCTGTGCCCAAGATTCTTATGTATAGGAGGGCAGTAATATCTCCTCATGCCTGTTCAGGTCCTGTGATTTCAGATAGGGACTATGCGCAGTACAGGAGCTTCAGACCTGCAATTATGGTACACAGAATAAAAAGAACAAAGCATCTGTTGTTTCCAATATTCAACAGGTTTTCGAGCTAGACTGTGCTAATGGTTATTGTCATAGTGTGACAGAGGTGTCCAAGCACTGCAGTGAAAACGAGAAGGGCCTCTGTCTTCCTTTGCTGGCTCTGTAGCAAAGCCTCCGTGTTCGTCCCAGAATAGCAATGTGCAAACCTCGGAACTTCTCTTCCAAACCAATTTGCATTTTTAGAAACCAATTTGCAGAGCCTTGGACCCTGTGGCCATGAGCAAAGCCAGGCTGTCTGCGCTGCCTTCCTCAGCCACAGCACCTCCAGGACAGCAGCTTTCCTCAAAGCGATGCTGTAAGCTTTGACTCAGGGGTGAATTTTCACCTGGGAGAAGAAAGTTCTTCCAGAAGACTCTTTGGATCCTATAAGCCAAGAGAGGAGGGGCTGGGGATGGGATCAGGGTAACCACAGGTCTCTGGGGGGAGCTCCTGATACATGGCAGAGCCTGGGACCCCTTTCCCAGCACACCTTACCCCATACCTTCACAAGTGCTCAATAATGCTATAGCATAACTCCCAGTGACCCTCATGAACAGCCACTGCAAACATGAGCCAGAGGAGGTGAGTAAACCCCACTGAGAGATCTTCCTCATTTCCTGCATCCATAAAGACACACAGACTTCAGCACAACAGTACTTCTAGGTATCAAAAGTCACAGCCCTCCTGCCATAGGCATAAAGCCATGGTGAACTGGAGAGCATCTGCATCCAGCTCACACTTCTTTGGGTGCTGCACTGGGCCACAGCTGCCAGGAGGACACTCAGATGGGGGGAAGCAGCTTCAACCTGTTCCACTTTCATTCACAGCTAGAACCGAGTAAGAGGGGGGTTAAACTGATATGCCTTATCTCAGACCTTCCAGGGATTTCTGTATCAGCCACCACAAACAAAGCACTCACTCTGAAATATGTAACATTTGCAAATAATACGTTCCATGGTCAGAAGAATGATTGAACTTATAAAGCAGATATATTCATCAGACTTTTAAGCAAAGCTGAACACAGGCTGAGACTAACCCTCCACTCCAGCTGTTCTGTGCTGCACGAACAAGGTAGTTTCTAGCGCAGGTAAGTCAGCAAGAAACCAAATCAGTATGTCTATGGCAAGCAGTACTTAGCAAACAAGACCAGTCACCACACTAATTCCAGAGTGCAGGATTAAACCACACGACTGCTGAAACAAATGCACAGAACAATGGCAAGAAACACTGGATGAAATTCTGTGTCCCTCCGCACCAGCGCTTAACTTGTACCTTTCCAAAGCAACCCCTCTCCCCCTTGCTGGGGTGGTGAAGAGAGCTCTGATTATCACCAGCAAAACCCAGTGGTGGAAAACCACCACTGGCTATGAGCTGGAAACTAGGAAGGGTTTTCCTAGTTTCTAGCAGGTTTTGGACCTGCTTTCCCTGACAATTCTATTGGATTTTCCTATTTGTAAACAATTCAGCAGATGAAGGATTTTGCTAAATGCCACTCTGGCCACACGAGGCCATACAGAGCCTGCCACCAGAGTGGCACAGAGGGCTGTACACACATGGGAAGAGGGGAACCTTCAGCCCCTGCACTCTGTGTTAGATGCAAAAGTTTAGACACGCTCCACTGGGTAAATTGCTTAACGCATCCATGACTATTCTGTAACACATTGTGCTTTTACTGTCAGCTGGTTTATATCCACAGTTTAGATTGTTATAAAATTTACCAAACTGAAATACTTTGATTTTTGTTTTTTATAAAAACAGTTGTGATTTTTCCTATGCTTTCCATACACCTCATGTAGGATCTCAGCAACTCACAGCCCAACACCAAGGCAGGAAGACCAAAGCAAAGGAAAACCTCCCAAAGGCCACACACACATCAGGACTACCTCTCTCCTCGCAGCACCTGCAGGAAAGCAAATCCCTCCATTGGGCTGAGGCTTCAATTTCATCATTAAGATGCAATGCAAAAATAAGTACCAAAATGAACAGATCCATTAAGCAGCAGAAACACAGCAAAGTGGTTGGAGACTTCTACAATGAGAGTGATCTACACTCAAGAGGTGCCTGTGCACACACTGCTTAGCTTTGTAACACCCTCCTTAGCTTTGTAACACCCTCCTGGCCTTCAGCCTCCAGGACAGCCTGGGAGGCACTGATGGACAGGGAAGCAAACCTGGGGGAAGCCTCTTTCTTGATTCTTTCCTTTTGGAAGGAGCACGGTGATAGCTTTGTTTTCCAGGCATCCACAGCCCCCAATCCCGGACTGCAGAGGGGCCCAGGGACCCTTTTTCCCGTGCAGCAGCCAGGGTTATCTGCAGAAGGGCAGGTCTGTGGAGCTGTAATTGCCCTGTCAGGCAGCTGAAAGGCGCTCACCTTTAGCTGATGCCACTTCAAAATGAAATTCTTTCTTTGGCATGGCTATGTCTGATATGCAGGCATCAAAGGGGAGGCAGCAGGTTGCCGGTGCCCCAGGCCACACATTTCCCTTCTAAAGGCAGGAATGAGAGTGTCAGCTCTGGGCCAAGGGGGCCTCCAGAGACCCAGTAGCAATAACACCGGCCCCCTACACAGCTCACCAGCCATGGGGTGATCACTCCATCCACCACAGCCCTGTGGGTGCTGTGCATCCCTGTGAGCACCCATGCAGAGCTCTGCCACACCAGGGACTGAGCCAGTCCCTATAGTGAGCACCCGTTACAGCCTTGTGGGTGCCAGCAGTCTGTGGGGACCACACAGCTCCCAGCTGGGGAGACACAGAGCCACCCTAAGGCTCTGTAGCAGTGGAGGGAACTCTGTGGTCTGCTCCTGTGCACCCATGAGATAAGGGGTGGAAAAACCTCACTGGCACAGCAGAGGCTGAGGGCTGTTTTTCTATTTTGCAGAGCCATGCTTGCCTCCCCCTGCAGCTCCCATCTCCTCTCTCCACCTGCACTCTTCAGGGAGCCAAGGCTTTTGGCAAGCTTTCCACTCCAGTTTTTATTGGTTTCAACTAAGCTGCCCCTTTCAAGGGTTGGAAAGCTCCAACCATTAAAGAAATAAAGAAGGAAAAGAAAAGCATCATGCACCCTCACCCTCCTGCGCTTCTTCCCCACTCCCCGGACAGCCAAGGGCACAAGCCCCATGCACGTACCCTGCTGTGCCATCCAGCCCAGGGCGCAGCTGCCTATTTCCCAAGCCAAAGACAGTCAGTCAGATGCATTCGAGCCAGAGCTCTCAGGCCCTAGGTATCTCCAACCATACCTGCTCAGGTCTGATCACCTTCCTGCTCGGAAGCAATTTGGAAAGGACACTGCACAGGTAGCTATTAGCAAACACATATTTAACTGCCACAGATATCTTTTTTTTTTTTTCCTCTCTCTCTTTTTTGGCATTGTAATGGGGCGATTTGATCTTCAAAGGACCTGTGCAAACCTTTGAAGCTTCCCAAAGAAGTCAATCTCCAGTGGGAAGGCACGGGGTGGGGGGGGGAATGTTAATAGTTTTAAAACCTGGGGAATCCTGAAGACGGAGGAAGGGTATAAAACCCAGCGAGTTTAGCATAAAGCCCTCGGGCAAATCTTCACCTTCTTTTCAAATGCATGTTTGGTGGGTTGCTTTGCAAAGGCTTGGGCCAGGTTAGCAAGGTCGGCTCTATCCCCAGCAGCCAGGAGAAGCAGCTCTTAATCTCCAAGGACCCTCATCTCCCACGTGGCGCAGCCCCAGCACAGGGGGATCCGCGGTACCTCGGCAAGAAATAGAAAGACTGAAATTTGCAAAGCCTTTAAGGGGAAAAGGGATGAGGGGAGAGCACGGGGGAAGGAAAGGGTGAAGAAGATGAGAAGATGTTGTTCCCTGCTGCACTCCCAGCCAGCACAGCCTCAGCAGCACCCTGAGGTGAGACACCAAATGCGTTTACCTTTAAAATAATGACTCATTTTATTTTTTCTTTTAATATGTAGTTATAAATATATTTTGTCAAAATATATGATCATTATTGTCAAAAACATTTGCACATAAAGTCATAAATAAGGTCAAGGTGAACATTTAGTTTAGAGAAGAGTCCAGCTATAGCAAGCAGTTCTGGGATCGGATGGGAGGGAAAGAGAAGGGAAGGAGAGGGCGGCAGGGAAGGGGGTCAGCGGCACCCGCACCCCTCCACCACCATTTCCTGGTAGTTTTTCAGGACCACCTTGTCATACTCATCCAGGTAGAGCATGGAGATGGCGCTCAGCTCCGTGGGCACGCAGCAGGCCTTGGGGATGCTGGAGTTCACAGAGTTCACCAGCGTCTGCACGATGGCATGGTTCGTGGAGTTAAGGTGGTCGGCCAGAGGGAAGGGGCAGTCCCCGTGGCAGTAAAACGCCTGGTACCCCGGAGGTGCCACGATCCAGTCGTTCCAGCCCACGTCGCTGAAATCCACATAGAGGGCATGGCGGCGGCAGTTTTTTTTGTTCTTGCGGGAACGCTGGTGCTTGGGGCTCCGGCGGGCTCTGCGGGTCAGTGCGTGGCCTCGCCCGTCGTGCCCAAAAGTGACCAGGAGCGGCCGGAGCTGAGCCCAATCCCCGTGCCCTTGAGGTAAAGATCGGCTAATCCTGACGTGTTTGCCCTGATGAGTCTGTGCATGGTGGAGGTGCGTCACCTCGATCACCAGTCCGTGGTTCGGTTGCTTATCCTTGGTCCACCGGATCACAGCCGGGCTCACATCAAAGGTCTCCCAGCGCGTCACATTGTGGTGCACCAGACGCGTGTCCAACAGGCGCGTAATGGCCTGAGCGCGCTCCGACAGCGGCTTCATCACTTCGTAAATGTTTATCCGGTGAAAGCCCCTCTCCCACTCCGCGCTCGGCTCCTCCACCTGCTCCCGATACAGCCGCAGCTCCGCCGACGAGATCACTTCGTTTTCCGGCACACTGCTGAGGTTGAAGACGAACCGAATCCGGGGCGCCTCGCTGGGACCCGGCACGGTCTCCAGGTGCTCTGGAGGGGAGCAGGGCGGGAGGGAAGCGGTACAAAAACCAAATGAGCACATAAGCCTCGGGGCATTCAGCCACAGCCTCCGGCGCAACCACAGCTCGCACCCTCGCTTCACCTGCCTGGCAGCCACCGGCACCTCTCTGCTCCCCAGAGCATCCCTCCCGGCCAGATCCGGAGCAGATCCCGCCCCAGCACCGCTCGCTCACCCCCCGCATGCCTGCGCCTGCACCGGGTCACCCCTTTCAGTCTCACTTCCCCTTTCGGGGAGGCTTTTCCCCTTTTCTTCTCCCCCCAGTCTCCCTAAAATCACCTCCCCGGCAAGGTGCAGTGCCACGGAGCACAGAGGTGCCTTGTTACGGGGAGCAGGGGGAGAAGGAGAAGCAAATTCCAGGGCAGTAATGATGCGGCTGGATTAATAATTCAGATTTACTTTGGAAAAGAAACATCCGCAAGGAAACATTTGGATCAGATTACAAGGGCCTATTGAATAAACCTTATAAACACACAGCTGTAAGCATTAAATTCGAGTAGGGTTTTTTTTTTTATTTTTTTTTTTTTTTCCCCTCCTTAAGAGCAAACCCAGGCAGCAACCTCTTTGATAGTTCAAAAGAAACACACCAGGGGTGAGATCCCGCCCTCTCTTTACTCCCGCATCCGATCCAGAGCCATTAAATCCACGCGAGCCCAGGGAGTGACCCCGCGGCAGAAGCACCGCAGGAAACTCGCTGTTGTCAACAGAAGCGAAAGCACCTCAAAATATGGTCAAGCTCGGGTTAAGCACAGGATGCTGGAAAACACAGGAGCAGCGCGCTCGTCACCCGCACACGGCAGGCGGGGGAGGGGGAACGGTTTTCCTCCCGTAAATTTAGAGCTGGGGTCGTCCTGCTGCTAAAAGCATTTGTGAACTGCCAAACGCAAGGAAATCCCGATCGCTACAGGGGCTGGGAATTTACCTCCTCCCATCACTGACCTTCATGGTGGAAACTCCTCACGGTGTTTGCCCGGCTGGTCGATCGCTCAGGGTACTGCAGGCTAATTTCCTGGAGACTTTCCTCCTCTTCTCCAGACTGGAGTCGATAGAGATCCAGCATGTAACTAGGAATGACGGCTGACTTGCTGGGCTGAGGCCGCCTTCGCAGCCCAAACATCTGCAGCAGAGTTGTTTCGAAACCCCGCAAGAGTTCATGGCTTTGGGCAGAGCGGCGTCCGGATCCGGCTTGTCCCTGAAGTTCTGCGACTTTCTTCCTGCCGGTCTCCGGTATCAGGCTAGCATGGTTCGTACCTCCTAGCAGGACTTGGCATAGTAGGATGACCATCAGCATTCGGTTACCAGGAATCATGGTGTCTCTGGGGGGTAAAAAACGCAACAACAAACAACAAGTAAAGTCAGGATGAGAAGCAACCCCCCTTCCTCCTCCTCCTCTTCCGAAAAACTTAAGGGGCAAAACGACACTAGAAGCAGCCCCGGAGCAGCCGCGCGCCGTCCGGAGCCCCCGAGGGCCGGCGAGTCTCCGGCGCATCCCTATCCCGACCCCGCCGGGTCCGGACGAAGCTGCGGCAGGGCTCCGGATCCCGGCGGGGAAGGGGCGCCCGGCTCAGCACGCAGAGCAGCCACAGGTTCGCGTCCCGCCGCCGGACCCCTGCAGCAGGGACCGCGACTAAACAAAATAAAGTTTTAAAAATCCCTCAAATAAAGAACCGCTCTGAAAACCAACAGCGAAGAGCGGAGCCGAGGAAGAAGAGGGCTGTACTCACTGACAGCAAGCAAGGCATATCAGCACAGTCCATGATTCTGGAGAGCCAGCCCGGACCCAGCGCGCCGAAAGCCTCGGGGCAGCGGCTGCCGAGCGCCTCCCGCGATCGCCGCCCGGGCGCAGTGCGGCCGCCGCCGCCGCCGGCCCCGGTTTTCTGCCGGCCCCGCAGTCACGTGGAGCCCCGCTCCCCGCCGCCCGGCCCGGCCCGGCCCAGCCCGCCCCTGCCCCCGCCCGGCCCGGCCCCGCGGGGGACGGCCCTGCCCGCCCCGCCGCCCGCGCCAGGCTCCGGGCCCTCGGCGCCCGCCGCCCCGGGTAGGGGAGAGGCGGGGAGGACCGAGGGCGGCCGGCAGGGGAGGGGGCTGCTCCCGAGGTCGGGACCCGCCGGTGCTGGGGCTGAGCTGCGGCGGGCGTGGGACCCGGCAGCGCGGTCCCCGGGGGTAGGGAGGGGGAAGAGAGACCTCCGCTCCGCTCAGGTGCATCCCCGGGGGACCGGCGCAGCCCGCGGCCCCTCCTGCCCCTCGGTCTCTCCGCAGGACCGGGAGCACCGTCGGTGTGGGAGCCCCGGGCAATTCGCGGGAGCAGCACCGCGGTCCTGTGGGACCCGCGGAGGAGCCGGGTCGGGAGGGGAAACTCGGGCAAGAGAAACTCGGGCAGCGCCTCTCCCCCGAGGACAAAGGGGGGAGCGCCTGGGAATGAGAAGCAGCTCCAAGGAGGAAGGGACGGCGGGGAGCTCCCGGGGGCTCCGCTGCCAGGCTCGTGGATTATGCCTGCTCCTTGCCTGGGTTCCCACTCACACTCTGGGTTTTCCCACCCTCTTCCTCCCCCTTCCCTCCCTGGATGCCAGAGTAACTGTCCCCGCTTCCTGTCGGCCAGGTTCCCAGACCCCCACCTGGATGAGAAGTAAGCACCTTGCCAAGCCAGCACGGGCTGTGTGCGGCCACGACTTGGCTGCTCCAGAGGGGCACGAACAGGGGTCTCTCGGAGGAAAGATGCTCCACAGTTCAATCCCAGCGTTGTCCTGGGCCGGCTTTGGGATTGAGACTGACAGCCAGGCTTCCCCAGGCTGGGGGTTGCTCCCAGGTTGGGTTTGGATAAAGGCTGGTCTGTCACTTGCACACATCAAGTGGGCACGCTGGAAGTGATGTACGAAGAAGACATGGAGAAGGCAGGTCCTGGCTCAGAGGAGACCATGAAGATACTTAGCGAGCTGGAGCACCTCTGCTATGGAGACAGGCTGAGAGAGCTGGACTTGTTCAGTCTGCTAAAGAGAAGGCTCCGGGGAGACCCTAGAGCAGCTTCCAGTGTCTAAAGGAGCTGACAAGAAAGCTGGAGAGGGGCTTTTGAAGAGTGCCTATATGGATAGGATAAGGGGGAATGGCTTTAAACTGACAAAGTGGAGATTTAGATTAGATATAGACACTGGCACAAGTTGTCCAGAGAAGCTGTGGCTACCCCATTCCTGGCAGTGTTCAAGGCCAGGTTGGACAGAGCTTTGAGCCACCTGATCTAGTGGAAGGTGTCCCTGCCCATGGCAGTGGGTTGGGACTGGATGAGCTTTAAGGTCTCTTCCAGTCTAAACTGTTCTGTGATTCTGTGATTCTATGAAAGACCCCCTAATGAAAAGCACACACTTTGGAGAGACAGAGTGGACTGAATGACTCACAATAAATAAAGCTAACTTCACCAGAGCATTAAAATATTGTCTTTCTGCCCCTTTGTGTTGGGCAAACTGTCATTCACAGAGAGAAAAGTTAGTTAATTTAGGAGACCGAAAGATACGATCGTGGAGTGGCCACAGGAACTCCTAAGTTCATCAATTAACCACAACCAAAAGCCAGCTCAGAAACAATGACCGTGAACCAGCTGGTTCCCACAAACCACCAGGCCACTGTGCCCAAGGGCGCGGAAGCGCACAGCACTCCCTCACGGCACTGCCCCAGAACTCACACACAATCAGATATGACTTCTTTTAATATTTCCCTTTACTTTGAGCTCCGACCTGACCCATGCGTTAGAAAAGCTCAGGGATGTCACCGAAAGGACACGCACAGATAAAAGGCAGTGCTGACACTGTAATATCTCTGAGTTATTCCTATACCACTCAGAGTTTAAAAGAAACATCTGTTAGCAAGGTATTTGGACTATGAATCCATCAAAATCTGTGAAATATTGCTATCGCCATTTCAAATGTATCACACTGTGTGTTATTTTTAAGAAGGAAAAACAATTTTTGGAGTAGCTGCTGTGCAACTTTTTAAAGTTAAATAACATTTTCATTGAAAATACTCCAGTCTATAAACAAAGTTTACGCAAGGGCCTGTATAGCACTGCTCTTAAAACAGACCTCTGGATCTGGAAAATCAACTCGCTCCCTCTTTGTGGGAGCAGGAGCAAAACGTTACACTCTTAGCCTAAAGACCTTGGTCAGACTTTGTTAGGATCAGAGAGGGGTTGTGTTTGAAACATTTGCCACTGACTGAGAATTCAGTCCCATGGCATCCTGCGCCTGCTTTCCTAAACCATGCCTTTAAACCCAGCTGCAAAAAGTCACTGAAGTAATGCTGGTTAACCTCTGTGCAAGGAGATGGCCAGCTGGGGACAGAAAGCCAGAGGAGAGCAGTGTGGTTTAGGCTCTTGTAGGAGGCAATAGTGTATTTGAGTAGCTTATTGGTTACTAAGAAGTGTTAGTCATGGGGAAAGCTGTAGAATTTATTCCGTAAAATGTAAATACATAACCCAAACCACAAAGGAATAACCGTGGATGGAAATAGTGTAGCATTTACGGAGGGAACTGAAATGAATTCCTACAGAAGCTGTATTTCCTCAGCCCCGTAGAGAGTAATTCACCTTGAACGTTGCTTCTGCTCAAGCCCGTGGAGTTACACATAGGCTGAATTTGGTCCAGGCACACTAAACAACCGAGTGTGTTGTATATTCCAACCCAAAAGTGAATGCCAAAATAGAGCTAAAAATACAAATGTGGAAGGTTTGCAAAGCAAACATTGCTTAATTCAGAGGCAGATACAACATTGTGCATTTTAAAGATCCAGCACATCAAAAATAGAGAACATTATGTCTATGCCCAATGCAAGACATACCACCACCCTGCGTCACATCTCATGTGGGGGACAAGGAGGACTGGTGTGGTTCTTGCCTGTGGTACAATCCCAGCCATATTTAGGGTTCTGCTGACCGGTTTTTCCTTCTTTGACTTTTGTGAAAAGCCGCCTTAGAATCTGTGCGCCTGGACAGCAAGATCATTGCCCTCCTCTGGAAGCTAAGCACCAGGTCACTGGGGATGTCACCCTGCAAAAAATGGCCAGAGAGGTGGTTCAGATATCTACAGAGCTTGACTGTGACAGAAGACTTGCTTTGTAGGTGGCAGCAAGAAGCCCAGGAGCTGGCAGGTCTCCTGGAGTCCAAGTACCCAGCTCTGCTTGCAGAGGCCACTAGCTGAGGGGCAACTGTTTGTTCTCTTTTGTTTTGGCCCAGTAACCATGGATTTGCACAGACATGTTCCTGATAAAATCCCATCCACTAACATTTGACCTGTTTCCAGGTTTCATGTGCTCAGGACCTATCAGCAAACATTGCAGGTCAATGTTCAGCACCTGTAGAAATTAGGCCAGCTCTGTTTACAAGGCAAACTTTTCTCCTAATGGCAGCATTTCAGGAGATGCCTCTGGACTAGGGCAGAGAGAGACCTTCCCAAACCAGTTCTTGCATCCTATGTTATTTTTAGAGCAGCTGCACCTTTTGGGCTCCAAAGTTTGCAAACAACCTGCCTTGGGAAAAAAACTTGTCTCACCAGATTTGTGCTTGAGCAGAAACAAGCCTAAAACCATAAATAAATAAATAAAGTCATATGTCAAAGACGTTTTAATGACATGAATTACAGAAGGAGATGCCAATAAGTGTGCTAAGATCAATTCCCTCCTACCTTTCCTTTCAACTGCCTAAGCTTGTCAATTAAAACAAAGGGAACCGAACAAACAACTCCAAGGGATTACATTTTCCAAAGTAGCTCTTCACTAAAGAGCTGGACTACAACCAGTGGAAAAAAGTGCAGCTGCTTGAATGGCAAAAGGAAGGGGTTTTTACAATCACTCTGAGATTTCCATGATTGCTCTGAACACTTCAGAGCTGATGTGTTCTATCAGAATTTTCTACCTTCACTTGAATAAAGAAATTCATACTCCTCCTGAAACACAGGACTGGGCCCAGCTTGGACTTTATTTCTGCTTTACATTAAAGTGTCTCTGCTGAGGTGTCAGGACCATGTCTAGAACCACTCCTGAGCTAAGAAGAGAATCAGATTCAGGATTGCTGTTTTATTGCAAACAGTTGTTTGGATTTTTTTACAAATACATACAAAACTCTGTGTGGGAACATTAAAATAATGCAGCTATAGAAAATGAGTCCTTGATAATCAGATACACAGCAGACAAAACAGTAGGATTGTCTGCACTTTTCTGGTTTAAAGTTTTTAAGGATTATTTTTATTGGTTTTCAAATGCTATTAAAAGGTTGTCTGTCCATGCAGAGAGGATCTTTAGTTGCTTTTACTTGACTCCTTCACTTTGTCACTTTTCAAAGAGCTCCAAGACTGAGCAAGCCTAGAGATGTCATCCCTTGCTTTTCACACATATGTTGTCTGTCTTCTACTATGGGAATATAAGGTCTCTGCTGCTAAACATTCTTCCTTAAGATACACTTGGGCAGTGCATCAAAACTAGGAGGCCTGGGTCTTAGGAAGTGCTTCAGCAACATGTAAAATCAAGGTAGAGCCATTTTAATGGTCTGTTGTTAAAATTCTCCTGAACTGTGTAGGGAACACCTCTTTAAGCCATCTGTTATAAAATCATCTACACATCGACTGGTTTCTTTGATCAGTGTTACAAGAAGAATACGCAGTGATCTCACACAGTTTCTGGAAAGAAATGTTTCCTTTAGAATGCACTTGCTTCTGTGCTCTATTGCTCCCTGCTCAATCAAAGCCTCATCCCTGAGAAGCAACAAGGACCTCCAGAAGATGAAGAACATATTCCTCCTGCTCTGAAATTATAGCAGGTACTAATAAAGACCATCATTCTTCTAACATACACCATACAGCCATATGGCTATCGTTTTGGATCTGCTGAGTCATTAATGCTTTTTGAGAATACCACAAGCGTTGGCAGCTCCCTTACCATACATACCACTTCAGTGTGTCTCTAGCACTGATTGTGCCTTTGAGTTCAGCTGTGACTCTGATATTTCAAATGCTTTGCTGTTTCTCACTGTCTAGCAAGACTGCCAAAATCTCCACATAACCATGTAGCACCTCCAGGGTGCCAACATTCGTCTTTGTGCTTTAATCGTGTGCTTGAGATCTGCTATCGTCAGAAGCTTTAATGATTTCCAACACTCTTATAAGGCATAAATAAGCAAAGCAGGACAACTGCTGCCAAAATAGTTCACACCAGCTCTGTGTGATTTTCAGCAAAGGACTTCTTCTTGGATGGGGCTTTGAGCAACTTGCCTAGCACAAGGTGTCCCTGCCCATGGCAGGGGGCTTGGAATTAGATGATCTTTCAGATTCCTTCCAACCCAAACCATTCTGTGATTCTATGTTGACTTTACTGGTAGGCATTATCACAGGTGCTGGGAAATTGTCAACACATCAATGAATTTTGAGTTGCTTAATGTGAATATCCTCCCCTGACTAGGGATTCCCTATAGGGAAATACAGACATGCCCTATGGTCTCCATCTCCAGCAATAATAAACTGGTGGGACTCGTTGGTAGCCACTGACAAAGTGCATGTTCACAAATAATCATCAGAGCAAGGATCATTCTTAGAAAGTACTCACTGAATAACTTTACAATGAATGTGTATGAATAGAGCATAAGCCTCCCACAGACATGTGAGTTTCTGAGGCAAAAGCCCCTTCTCCACACACACACATATGAGGTGGAAGGTTGCATGGGTTTTGTAGGTATTCCTGGTCAAGCCACTGTCCTACTTCTCACTCGTATGTACCTTTATAAATATGTATGTGCATTTAAATAAGTGTACACACAAAACCACACAGATACACACATATCCACCATGTTCAGCTAAAACATACTCAGAGCAGCAGGATCCTAACCAAGGTGGGACCTTGATGGGTTATTCTAGTATGAAACTAACCATGTTAGTGTAGCAGCTTTGTCAGAACAACTCAGTTCACTGCGAATATCCTACAGGTTTAATCCTTATGAAAGGGGTTAGGCCTTGTGCAGCAAGGACAGAGCTACAAGAACCTGCAGTCCTTCCTGACAAACCTTTTACCAGGACCTACTTCCCTACAGTGCGGTAAGGCTCTCTGTTTTATTATTGATAAAGCAAGCTAACAAGTGAGGTGTTAGCTGGGTTTATTTTCAAGGTAGAGACATTTTTAGTTACTGTTACCTGCTCTGCTCTGTTCTGGACAGCAAAACCACTTGTAAGCAGAATCAAAGACCACCTCCTCTCCCAAAAAACTACTGCCGAAAAGCACCTGAGTGGGGACACAGTTTGTGTCAACAGCAGTGAAACATGGCTTCTTTTTTTGGCTCTTTTCTATATAAGCAATTATCTGTTTTCCCCTTCACTGCTTCCATCATGCACAGACACTGACTCAACAGCCCAAAGGAGGCTTTAGCTACTTGGGAAGTTCAAAGGCAATGGATTTGGTGCAGTGCTGTAAGTACTGGGATGCCTAAAGCAAGATTGGCCTAATGATGGAGTTGATTTGGACTTCAGAAGGTCTAGGTTCAGCTTTGTGCTTCTGTGACACTGGCTGAATCACTGGGAACCTACTTTATCCAACTGATTAAGCATATGCTTTACAGTGAAGAGGAAATTAAAGAAATGGGGAAAGGAGGCAGTTAGAATTAAAGGCATGTCAGTGCCTCCATTCCAGAAGAACAAGAGCATTTTGCACCATTCTTAGAAATAAAGCAAAAATAAACATTAGTTCTAAACAGATCCTCAAATTCCAACCCAGCAAATAAAGGCTTTCAAACCATTTCAGTGGGGTTCCCACCTTATTGGGAAGAGTAAAGTGATAGATGCTATATGATATTTTATTTACAGCATATGAAATGAAAGTTGTACTGCCCCATACATTGTGGAGAGACACGCAGCGATTCACATCTCATCTACAGCAGGAAGACCTGGGCTCTCTCCTGTCATACCCACTGGAGAAGGAGAACTGAGGGGAGTCATTGCTGTGGGACATTCCGAAAACTTCTCCATAAGGAAGAAGCAAATGAATATGCCTGGAAACTAGGAATTAAACACATTGTAGTCAGAGGTAGGTTTCCAGCAATTTCCAGAAATAGTCATCAAGGCTTTAGATTACTGGCTGGCTGCCACACGGCCCATGAACTGAAAAGAGGCCAATTTCTTGACCTGCAGGCTTCAATGCAAAGACAGTCTGTACTCTCTGATACCTTATCCAAACGATGTGGGCAAACCAGCGTTGTACGTGTGTACCGTGCTTGTCTAATCCCAAGGCAAACTGGGCTTTCTCTAAAGGCCTTTTGAAGGATCTACTTATATTATTTTTTAAAATGCCTGTCACCAAATAGCTAATGGAGGAATAAAACTGAGGAACAAGTTCATGGAAAAGGGAGAAAGAGAGCTTTTAGGAGAGGAATATCTAAAAATCAGTTTTAAGAGGAAAAAAAAAATGAAATGGCAGAAAAGGAGCAAATCTGAAGACATCCCCTATCTCCCTCTTATGTTTGAAGGCAATTTGGAAGTGAGGGGTTGCTCAGCCACACAGAGGTCCACCTGGGCAGAAGAGTTTACAGAGTCAGACCCCAGAGGATAAGCAGGAAGACTGAAAAGGAGAGAAAAATGATATGGGAAAGAAGTGAAAATCAAGAAGGCAAATTCAGTCTGGGCAAAGGGCCAAGGCAAGGCCAAGTGCAATTCTAGAAAACAGGACTGAAGCCAAAGGCACCAAGGTGTCATGATAGGCTGACACTGGCCTGCAAAGCCAACCCAGAATGACACAACTGGCAGGTGCACAGCATCACCTGGACATGAAAAGAAATAGGCTTAAAACTAGACTTTTGGACAAAAGGTTCAGGATGAAGGGCCTGAACCAGAAGTTTCTACTTGTGGAGGACCTACGGTTAGCATTGCACTGGTATCTCCCAGGACCAGCCCCTGGGCACACCATTGTTCGCTTTGAGTCACAGAAAGCAGAACTAAGTTGCAGCAATTTCCCAGAGAACCTCTTTGTTTCCGTGGTTGCACCCTGCATTCCTGCATGTTCCATCTCTGTCCTGCTGACTCTGCTGCCTTTTCCCACCCTCTGTACACATACCTGATAAGACAACAAGACTCCGAACCAGATATTGTATGCAAATGACACCACACCTCAATTTGAAGAAATATTGCAAAGAGCAAATATACAATGTCATTCATAGAAGTGGCATCAGCTTATAAGCATTCTTCACGAAGACCCAATACTGAGCTAACTCCATGGCTGCCAGAAACACAGTCACCCGTCATGCCTCCAGAGGCCCTCAGCAAGTCACCTCATCTCCCATCACTCTTTCCCCACATAACAGTTAGGTGCAGAGGCAAAGTGGAGCAGGAAATCAGACCAGGCTGAGCATGGGAAGGACAGAGAAAAGGCATGGGGATGGGTATTGAGAGACACTGGATTAAGACAGATATCTGAAGAGTGAAGAACAAAATGAGAAGGCCAAAGAGGAGTTACAGTCAATGAGTATTGACTTAAGTCAGGAATAGTGGAGACCCCATATTCAATGCACAAGATAGCAGCCACCCAAGATGAGCCTGACAGAATTTCTCTCAGCGTGTGCCATAAGGAGAGCTTGGACTTGCAAAGATCTTATGTGGTTCATTTCCCTCCCTCAGGACCACTGGCAGCCACCAGCACAGCCACTATTCCTTTTTCAGAGGTTCCCCAGGTGGTAAGACACAAAGAGCCCAAGAAGAGACCAACACAAGGAGGTGACTTGAAATGGATGGCACAGCTGGATCACTTCCATCATGTTTTCTGCTAGGTAGAGGTACTTGGAGCAGGTGCCTGAATACTCTGCTCTGGTGAGACCTCACCTGAAGTACTGCACTCCAGAGCTGGAGTCCTCAGTACAGGAGAGACGTAGACCTGTTGGAGAGGGTCCAGAGAAGGGCCACAAAAATGATCAGAGGGATGGTACATCTGTCCTATATGGAAAGGCTGAGATAGTTGGGCTTATTCAGCCGGGAGAAGAGGAGACTCTGGGGAGACCTTACTGCAGCCTTTTAGTTCTTAAAAGGAACCTATAAGAAAAACAAGGAAAGACTTTTTAGCAGGGCCTGTTGTGATAGGATGAGCAGTGATGGTTTTAAACTGAAAGAGGGGAGATTCAGGCTGGACATGTAGAAAAGATTTTTTACAAAGAGGATGGTAAAATACTGGCACAGGTTGATGGTGGATGCACCATTCCTGGAGACATTCAAGGCCAGGCTGGATGTGGTTCTGAGCAACCTGATTTAGATAAAGATGTCCCTGCTCATTGCAGGGGGTTGGGCTAGATGAGCTTTGAGGGTCCCTTCCAACCCAAACTATTCTATGATTCTATGTATTTAAAGGGTTGAGAATGGCTACGGCCTAGGGGCGAAGCAACATTCACCAGGAAACTGAAGACCTAACTTAGTGTGCCTATGCTTGCAGGATATGTATCTCTGCTGTCTCAGAGGTAGCTCTCAATCCATTATCAACCCTTTTCAGGATACAGAATTTATCTCACCTAGCACCATCCATTCCCTGTCCACACAGGATCACCCTTGCCCTGCTGGGCAAAAACTGCCTTCACCCAAATCTGCAAAGCTCAAAAGCTCAGTCTGAAAAAAAAAACCAAAACAACAAACCCAAACAAACAAAAAAACACAGCCAGTGGATGAAAGGCGTTTGAAAAATAAAAAATAAATAAAGGCTGGGTGTCTTCTGTTGTTTGACGCATGTAAATGCTGTGTTCATACATTTCATACTCTTCCCAGCAACAGAGCTCCCAAAGCACTTGGTCCCCACAGGGTGAGCAGCTCCATGTCTCCCGTGGCAGAGGGCACACATAGTGATCTGGCTCATGTTACCAAGCAGGATCAGATGATAGGTGACAATCCATGATGCTGAGCAGCAGGCGCAGCTGGTCAGCAGCTTACAGGTCAAAGTCTTTTCATTCTGTCTGAAAATCCTCCAGCACCTTTATTTTCCAAGGTAAGTAGAAGCCCTTCATTCTCCAAAGACTTTCGTTGCTACCGAGCTTTATGTAATTACACATCTCTGCAGCAAGACTTCAGCGCAAGGGCATTGGCACAGTATGTTTCAGCTCACATAATTCTTTTACAATCAGTTGTTTTGTAAAGCTGTTCATTTTACTGCTCCATGAGAGATGAATAGTAAATCCAGCCAAAAAAGCTTGCCCCCCATCTATGGGTCTTAGGAAATGTAGGTTTGTCACCCTTCACTCTCTTTGTGTGCTGTTAGATTTTCTCCATGTAATTTTATGTTGTTCAGACATCTAATGACCTAAGTGATCCCAGGAAAATGGAACTGGCTTCCTCTGCAAAAAGCCTAGTGTTTATTTGCAATTTAGCTTACCTGACTTGTTTAAAGTGTTATCAGAATGCATCCACCTACTTTCTTTTCTTCATTTTCACTTGGTATCTAAGATTTGCTTGAATTGAGAATGCCTAAAGCCTCAGGCATGATCCTGGGTGTTCTCCAGACTTAAATGCCACTGCTTAAAGAGTTAAAGATCTAGATGGCTGCACTAAGAGGATGATAAACTAATCACTCAGTCACTGCTGGTGAGCCTGGTGTCATTTACTGAAACATGGAATGCATTTAACATTGTAAAAGAAACTCCATGCAGTGCAAAAGCCAAAGATGATTGTTAGATTGTCAGGGTTTACTTTGGAGAAAGTCCTTGGTCTAATTACCTATGTTTAAGCAACAGAAGTATTTTTCCTCTTGTTGAAGAAGTTAACATTTTCCTTTCAAACCAATGTTTGGTTTTGTTTGGGATTATTTTTAATGTGACTAAGGACTGCAGATGCTGTTCAGAGAACTGCAAAAATTTAAGACAGGGACTAGGTAGAAGAAGTAACTCTTCTAGGGAACAAGTAAGAAATGTTTCTGATCATCATAATCATAAGAAAAGTAGAAATAATAATTACAGTACTAGCACTTCACATTTACCTATTGATTCGTGTTTTCCAGCACTGTGAAATGGCTTGAAAGAAAAGGGCAGCTCTTGGCACTCGACAAAAACACTTCTTTAAAAGCCAGCCTCTGTTTTGGTGTTACAGGAAGAAAGAGCTTCAAATCACTTTCCCTGCAGTCTCTGAACCATGAAGGAAAAGAGAAAACAGATCCAACATTTTGGTTTTTCATTTTAGAATTTGGTGAACATTAGCATTTTTTCTCTAGCCTCAAAATGAGATCTCAGTTAAAGATCAAGATACCAAAATATTAATAAAACATCAGGGGGTGTTGTGGGGCTCACCCAGTGAGCATCAAATAATATCCTTCTATTATCTTTTACTCTATTAAACTTAGAACAGTACAATTCCATTGTGCTAAGCAGCTGGTACAGGACACTTTCCCAGCACACCAAATCCCAGAGCCGCTATTAGTGGAAACCACCAGAAGTTTTTCATTGATGGGGAAGTAAGGCCCAGAGTGACAAAGGGTATTTCCAGAGCAAAATGATGTGACCATAGCTCATCTTTGTCACTCTGACCTAGCAAACATAGGCAATAATAGACAATGCAACAACATGAATTTAGCACGTACTGACAGCTTAACAATTCTCCAGAGACTCTGGATGAGTACCGTGATGTGGCCATAGTGCATCCTTGCAGACCAATGTCAATTTGACCTAGTAAACACAGGTAATAATAGAAGAGGAAGCAATATCAGCTTAGCAAGCGTTAACTGCTTACCAGTTCTCCAGAGACTCTAGAAGGCACTTTGCTTGCTAGCTTGGATAAAGCTTGTCCCATGGCTCTGGTACTGCCACCCAAATACTTCCGAGGAGGAGGTAGAAACACATGCATTCTAATGACACCTACCTTCATGACAAGCCTGACAAGATGATGCATGATCATTTTCCCTGCTGTGTGATAGCTGATGGCTCAGGCGGTTCTGCTGATCTTGGTTAGGTCAGTCTCTGGAAAGTAAAGATTCAGCCTGATCCAAAGGATCAAAATCCAGCTGTATGGATGGAAATTCAGCCGATCAAATGGAGAAATCTCCAACATCATTTCATCCTGAAATGAACATCAAAAATAGATCGATTTTCTCAAAAATTGTGTCTATTTCCCTGCATGCCTAAAAAAAGAATCTAAATTACTAACTCAGGTGTCGCTGTATACACTGTAGAGATCTAAAGGCAGAAAAGATGAATGCTATTCAAAGGAACCTGTTGTTCCTGTTGTGTAAACGTTTCCCTCTACAAAGAGGCAACACTTACCCTAGGAACTGTGTCACACTTGCCTCACTGCACTTCATGGAAGAAAGAGCAAACTCTTTATGATCAGTGGGACCAAGGAATGGTTCTGCTGATAAGAACCAGGAAACTTTTGAAATACTCACAGCTCCACAGACCACAATTGCTACTGCAAAGCAACGTATTTCTGCCTCATCGATATGTGCATGTATTTTAAGAGTTGAAAAACTGCCTCTCTCATACTTCTCAGCAGCTAATAAAAACCCTTGTTAGCAACAAGGGAACCTTGCAAAGAAACATGAGGTATTCAATAAGTTTCTGTAGTGGGTTCATCATCAGTCCTCTGAGGACTTCACTCCAAAGTCCACTGAGGTGTTGGGGTGTTTTTCCATTGACTTCACTGGGCTCTGAACCAAGATGTAAAGCCTCCCTGCTGTGTTTTGGACATTTATTTCTGTTTGATCTGTAATAAGATCGTTCATTTCTCTTATTCCTGTAAAAACAAATAAAGCCATAGTACAAAGAAGAAAAAAAAAAACAACTAAACACATGGTTACCTTTAAGCATATCCCTAAACCCATTCACTTAAAGTCCTTAGTTCTATGGACACCTGGGAGAGAAAAGCACATGCTTAAAATTAAATATGTGCTCAAGGTCTTTGCTAATTAGTGATGGCCCTGTGTCTTACAGGGCCCTAAACACATCTTAGAGCATCTGGGGTTTTAGGGTCCATATGGGAAAGATTACATGGAGACATTACATCTTGGAAGCGCAACTTTTAGTATTGTATCTGATGTTGGAAGCCTGGCTTTAATGGCTATAAGACTGATTCTGTTACAATACCATTTACAACTAGTTAAAGGAAGTAGAGTTTCTTAGATATTTTTTAAAATAAGAATATCTAAAACCAGACCCTTTTCTTGGCTATTACTACAACACAGTCCCATCATGACAAGCAAACGCATCAAAGTAAAACTGCATTTTGCAATGCATGTGTTTACTGGCATCTCAAGAGCAAATGTGTCTCACTTCAGCCAAAATATTGTCCCTGGCCTCCTTCACTTTGCTTAAAGGAAGTCCTTGTGCATCCTTTAGAGTCTGGTTCTTGGAAGATAAGTGAGCCTTTACCATTGGGTCAGACAGCAAAAGGAATACCATTCCAGTAACCTGCCAAGAGCAAAAAGCATTTTTCTTCACCACACCTTGTTTATTTTGGACCTCTGCTAAAGGGTGTTAGAGCCCTCAGCTATCTTGATCACAGACAAGGTTTGAAATTTAACATGTCTGACAGGTCAAATCGCTGTTGTCTCTAGTAAGTGAACACTTGGGAAGTTCCTTTGCAAAACAGTCCTTTCAATAGGGTTTTGCCTGTCTGAGAACCTACTTGCACTTTCTACTGATAACTTCACATAGGCACGACATGCCAGCTAATATGAAACCTCTCACCTTTCAGCATCTCCTGGGCAAGGACTGAAGCCTGTCTTTCTGTGGCTTCTACACTCCGTCTCTTTTTCTTGTAACATATCTTCCTGAACTCCTTTTTCAGGATGCATCAATGCATTCCAAGATGCTCTTGGCCCTTCATTGCTCTCTATGAAAGTTTATGCTGTCCCTTGTTTAGGTTCATTGTTCTGCAGGCTGAGCAATGAGGCCATGTTTCCATGTCCCTTAATGAGGAATCTGGATCAGATGTTAGCACACAACATTTCTCTCAAGTTAGCCAAAGCATGCAGTCTGGTGCTCCTGCTGGCTTTACTATTTATACAGGCTGTGGAAAGACAGGTGATATCTGAACCCAGCATAAAGCCTTCAGAAGAGTATTTTTTAAGAGAAAATTGATTGTTTGAATGCTTTACATCATGTGGCTGCAGTGTCTTTGATCTGAAACTAGATTTACCACAGCTTCACACTTAGCTCTAAGTAACAGGGAAGTTGCAAGTCAATGCATTGACTATCTGAACCACTAAAAACAAAAGGATGCTGCAGGTTTTGCTTGGTTAGAAGCATTAGTAGCATAGTCCTCCACAGTCCAGAATTTAGGAAAACACATAAAATAGCTTCAGCTCAGGCCATGCTATTTTGAGGATGGAAAGGAGGATAAACACAGGAAACTTCTCTTTCTTCTGCAGTCCCTAGTCTTTAAGTTGACAGCAGTAATCTCCTTAACTCCTTGATACTTCAGTGCCAAAGGCCCAGCTCATGGCGAGTCTACAGAAGAGATCAAAATTTTGTAAGCAGCATTAGATCCACCTTCTCTGAATCCTGAAATAGTAGATCCAAAGCAAAAGGGCCCAGGATTTCCATCTAACTATAATCCATTTTTGGCCATTGGCTCTAAACTATGAGGCACTCTCCTAAATCAGCTATTGCACAAATATAATGTGCTGATTGCAGAATCGCATAATTACTGAGTTTGGAAGAGACCTCTGCAGATCACCTAATCTAAACACTTCTTCAATGCATGGTCAGCTAGGGCAGGTTGCTCAGCACCTGCTGGATCAGTATCTTGATCCAACACCTCCATGCATGCTTAGGCTAGGACAGCTATTCCCTGTTCCCTCAGTTTCATGATTCAGTCAGTGGTCAAGAAGATGTAGAGAACTAAGCTGTTAAGAGGCCCCGGTCTGAGACAGTTGGGAAATGAGTGGGATATTATACAGAGGCTAATACTCTATAGAGCTGACGGAGCAGACAAAGCTGAGACTTCTGGGCTCTGGTGGATGGCTGCACTGATAGACCAGTAAGAGTCTTCTCCTCATCAAAAAAAAATCACCCTCATAGAGAGAAATGGTGGCAATTCTTAGATCACTGTTTTCTACAAAACAGATATTCAGATGCATTACAGCCTTGGGTGGTATATGCCTTTGCAGCTGAAACAGTTGGTTTTGGTGTTTGGTATTTCCAGTGCTCTCTGAGCAGCTCATGTAATAAAGGAGAATATTACAATCAAATCAGAAGGTAAATACTCATCAGCATCTCTGTGTTGAGTCTCTGGTCCAAGAGTTATGACCCACCTTTTGAGGATGATCTCAGCATTACTTGTTGGAGAACAAGGGTTGATATCACTGCAGGCAAGTTGATTTTAGAAATTCTGCATGAAGGGTATGCCATATGGTTAAGAATTACCTTCCTCTGGTATCCTGCTCAGTGCTTTCAGAGATCACTTTGCATATAACCTGTGGAAGTTAAATACTGGCTTCCTTCTGGTAACAGATATGTAAAACTTTCCCAAGGAAATCTGGGGAAAGAAAATTTTGTTCAATGTATTTCCTAAACCCAAAGAAGAATGGAAGGCTGTACTCTCAACAGACCTCAGAAAATTCACTTCTTTCACCACCAGATTCCTGTTCCCAATGCTAACTCTAACCTCTCTGTTTCCCTTCCTTTCTACACAAGATTGATTCACAGAACTTGATTTAAAGGATGTTTATTTCCGTAACAAAAATGATCAGGGGTCTAGAAAACATGACCTATGAGGAAAGATTGAAAGAATTGGGTTTGTTTAGTCTAGAGAAGAAAAGACTGAGGGGGAGACATGATAACAGCCTTCAACTATGTAAAAGGTTGTTGCAGATAGGAAGGTAATAAATTGTTCTCCATGTCCACTGGGTATAAGACAAGAAATAATGGGTTTAAATTGCAGCATGGAGGATTTATGTCAAACATTATACACGTTTTCTAAGAGGAAGGACAGGTGAGCACTGGAGCAAATTAGTCGAGGAGCTACAGACTCTGTCACTATTAAGGCAAAGATCTGCGAGGAATGGCTGTGACCTGGCAAATCTTGCCTTGGGGTAAAAGGATAGATGATCTTCCAAGGTTCTCTCTGCCCCTTTAATTACTACTTTGTATTTATACAAGTATATATATATATATATATATACAGGATTTTTGTTCCGTAGTGGAGAAAATCTTTCTTGAACACTCTCAGAGATTTTTACTGCTGGTTTCATCTATTGTGGCAGTGCATTTGAAGGCATCCACATCTATTTCTATTTAGACAATTAATTAAGCAACACTTTTTTTACTACCCCTGCACATATTTTCTCTTATGGTTGATACTATGAAATGCCATGTCTGCACCCCATTCAAAAGCTTTCCTCCAGCTAAGAGATGTGGGACTCCCAGATGAGTAGATCCTGTCCTGTCTGGAAGTGGTGCCTGCAGACCCAGCCAGCATGAACATCATCTGACTGTGGGGGCCTCCTGCATCTCAGATCCTTGGGTCTTACAGCCACAACCATACGCATCACCTACCATGCACTGCTCAAAATGAGAGTTTTGTGAGATGCACATGGAATGCCACATTCAGAGAGCATGCACTGATGCTTAACCTTGGCAGACAAGGTCCTTCTCCCCTGGAGGTGGCAACTCAATCCCATAGCACATGCAAGGTTTGGAGTTTGAACACCAGCTCTGCTAGTATCAGTTGTGTCAATCCATCTGGTTCACCTCCAATGCAAAGGACAATGGAATTGCTTTTTAAAAAATGCATTGCAACTTCCTGCCATTGCGTGCAGTCCTTTGCCATAAAAAAAAATTGCTCCTCAATAATCACATGCAATAATCAATATACACAAACAAGGAGATGCTTCACCACATATTCACTGGTTCAAGACAATCGCTGTCTTAGACACACAGCCTGAGGAGTGAAAAAACAACCTGTATGACTAGTGAAGTAAATACAAATACAATCATTCAGTGGTGAAAGAAATCTCCATCTTACAGCCTCAAGCAATCCAAGACTGCTTCACAACCTAATGGAACATGAAAAGGCTAAAAAATATGCTGCAAAGCAGAAGATATAATTTTCACATCTATCTTTCCATCTTCCCTCCATTTCTACTCTTTCAGAGACAGGAGCTGCGGCTATGCAGAGCAAAGGAAACATTTTCGTTTGGCACTAAACCTTACAGAAATAAAATGTTTCTGGATCTATTTGTGACTTTTTTGTGTCATCTGGAGAGCAAAATTAGCCAACATGAGCCAATATCTTCTGCATTTACACCTTAAGAAAGCATTTGTGATTCAGTTTCTTTTTTTTTTCTTTCAATTTATTTTCAAATGGCATTAAAAGTAACTTATCTGTGGAACTCCGGGTTGCTTTCTTGCTTGAGGACAATCATCATAATATTTCAAATAGTTCTTCCATTCACCAGAAAACACAGTTTTAGAGTAGTCAAGCCTACAGCATTACTTGCTCCAAGTCCAGTGACAGTCTACCCTCTGCAAGAAGCAAAAACCAGAAAAAAGCAAGGGGTTTTGGGTGAATCTTTTTTTAAATGTTCTGACTTTTCATCTGAAACTAATTTCTGAAACTATCAGCATAGCTGCATTTTTTAATGTATTTTATGCATACACGCATCTACGTACACATGCAACCCACCAACAATAAATGAAACATTTTATCTTAGGTCAATGAGACATTTAGTATGGTACCAAGAGATTTTGTTTTTAAGAGAGCTTCCTTTATCCCTAAGTTAATGCCATTAAACATGTTCAGACATTAGTTGCATACACAATATTGCACAAAAGATGTTCTTCCTTCAGTTTTCCACTTTGGCTTCCCATGTAGAAGTTCTACAGGTCTCACTAGACCGGGCTGGGCTGGTAACAGGGTTTGTCTCCCTCTGCTGGTATTGGTTTAGTTTTTAGTGTTTTGAATGGCTGGAAAATACTAATATTTTCCAAAAGATTTGAGATATCCATGAGATATGCCTCACTTAGTTCTTTAATTCCTAATTGTTATTACTGAGAACAAGCACTGGCTGTAGGGCTGGGTGCAATTAGGTAAAATAATGTTGATATATTGTTCCTGATGGGGAATTGTTTTTTTTCTACTCACATTGGTTTAAGATTCTATTTCTGCTATTGGTTAACCTCCTTTTCAAATCAAACCTACCAGGGAGACTAACAGATTCATACCCAGGGTATAATCTCTACACCATCGCCACCCAAATCACGTAATAACCAAGTAAACAGCCATGTGCAGTGTGCATGTGCACAGGTCTGTTTAAACCAGAGCCCACTGAATGAGGACCTTAAGCCAAGTTTGTCTTCACATTTTCCCACTCTATAACTGGCATAGTTGAACTCTGCTCTCATTTTATAGATGAATGGATAATGCTCTGCCTGTGGAACCTGCAGTCCTGGCTAGGTACCACAAATGGCAAAATAAAAAACAGAGAGCAAGTACTAATCAGTTTAGGACAGGCTCTTCATGATCCTGAAGCTGGAGAGCTACTGTGGGTGATCCTAGTGAATGCTGGGGAACCAGGTCTCATAGGCATGAAGCACAGACATTCAAGTTCAAGACTTGCTCCTTTGACTTTGAACTGATCACATAGTCAGGAATAATCCCATTAGACAGGACTTCTTCCCTCCACTGGTGACAAAGCGTGACAAGTGCAGGGATGGACACCTCTCATCCTGCCATCTGAAGCTGGGAAAGGCAAAGCTCATCCTGTGTCAGAGATATTAATTGCAACCATGGGCTTCTAGCCTCAAATTACCACAAAATTTTTGCCCTCCAGCTACATTTTTTATCTGGAGAGGGAACTATCCCGGAGTCTCCCACATCAAGGCACAAACATTTACGGGGATCTGGCAGCACATCTAGAAGTCAGAAAGCTGATACACAATACTGTGCACACACCACATGGTAGGACTCATCTTACCTAACTCTATCTACCTGAAAGGCAAGCATCAGGTCTAAGCTGGTCATATTAGCTCCCTGAATAGTCAACAGGGATATGCATTTCCAGAGGGCAACTTATTCCACGACTTTCAGATACCTGTCCCTGGCAAGATAAATCCAACCACAAGCAAAAGTTATCACCTACGTTTTTCACTTCAAAATAAAAGATCACTGTCAGCCTTCCCACCTGGCAAACAGCAGATCAGAGCTGTACTCATCATTCATCAGATGGACAACAGAGGCTCTGGAGAAGGCAACAGAAATGCCCTGAATTACTTCAGCTGGAAAACTATAGTCATTTGCCTATGTCAGAACAACTACCAATGGTCCCCTGGTCTGGTCCTACAAAAGCTTTGCATTAATTTAAATACCTTTGCCAAAGATATTTAGGGAAAACTAATCTGAACAAAGCTTTTATGAATCAATTCTATTGCTTTCAGTGTGAAAAAAGAATCCTCCTTGGAGCAGCTCCAGCTAAATCTCCTTTCTGGGAAATTAAATGTTACAGTTACACATTAAAGCAAGTAGCCACTAGGATGTTCATTTCCTGGGTATAGGCAATACGTTTTAATGAACAATATTCTTGCTTAAAAGAAGTCTCCTGGTAACTCGTTCCACCAGTGGTTCTAAAGATGATGACAATTTAAGTCATGTGTCAGATCCTAACTTAAGCTGCATTTACCTCTACACTCAAGTGCACACATGCACATAAAAGCAGCCATCAGAGGACCATTACATCAAGAATATACTATTACATCAAGATTTATTTAACTGAATCCCCCATAATTAGGTCATAACATATGATTAAGCAGTTGTTAACTGTGTCGTAAGGAAATCTCCAAAGGGAATGAAATATTTAAAACAGTAATAACATACCTATCCTGCTTTGCTATATATGCACAGTTAAACACATAAAAACAAAGGAGCAACTCTTAATTACAAGGACAATTTATTTTGCTGACCTTCTCATTGGGACACATGCCAAACCCACTGGGGGTTGGTTTATTGGTTGATTTGGTTGATTTTTTGCAGCAAAAATGTTCTGGCCCATTGTTAGGGACACTGCAGTTGTCTGCCTGGAGAAAGCAGAATGTTTTGCAGTGCTAATTTACAGCCTTCTCGACTGGTCAAGGGCAGCAATGAAGTATACAAATTACAGTTAAAAATAGAAATGGCTTTATGGAATCTCATTTCAGTGGCTTCTAAAGGTGCAGGGCCAGGAACATACATGTCTTGTTCCATGCTGCCTGTAAGTCCGTTTTCATCTTTTTACTTTTCCCCTTGGATCCTGAGTTCCACTTCAGTTTTGAACTTACATAGGAAGGCAGGAGGTTAAACCAAACTAACTGTGTCTCTTCAAAACTGACATTTAATACAGGGTATAAATCACTGAGGGAGCCTGTTATTCCTTCAGGAATGCAATTACATAGGGTCAAATAAAACATGAAAGAACCCAACAAGTTTTAAAATGTAGTATGTTCTCAAAAGCAGGCAAGAAGGAATGCAAAGCAGTCCAAATATGCTAACATCCACATGTTGTCCTGTATGAGGGGGATTAGAAGGAAAGGTTTCTGTTCTTTAATGATTATGTTGTTAAGCATAGGTATGTATGCAGGTTCAGGGCTCTCTCTGAATACCCGTCCATTCAAGGAGCTTTGGGCAGATTACTGTATTTATTTAAAGCAGGTGTCTTTTATGTATCTCATTATTTTAATTGCCACTGTAGCCCTGTTTAAGATACCACAGCCATTTAGCACACAAATGGGATATGCAAAATGGACATTCACCTCCTCTTTCAAGGCTCTGGGCCCAGAATGCAACCCCAGTTCATTGGGACCATAACAAGGGAAGCTGGCAGGAGAGAGAGCATAGTATTGCAAAATCATCTCTTTGATCAGCAAACATCTGCCTCGGCCTGATTTAGGCCACCTCAATCTCAGTCTCTTTGGTTTGCTTTTGGAACAAGGATGGAGAACAACAGGCAAATACATAAATATAACTTCATGAAGCCTGTTAAAATCTGAACAGAAGACAGATGACGCAGGTTCAGCACCTTCTATAAAATCACTCACTGGCACCACCCCAATTTCACTCCCATTTCTCTGAGCTGAGAACAATCCTTCTCCTTTCATATTTCAGCAATGTATTTGAATAGCCTAGAAGGAAAAGTCTAGAGATTCTAGCAAAATTTTTAGGTCAAATTTTGCCACTCTCGATTTCACTACTCTGTATTTTACAGCTTAAATACATAAACTAAGCAAACTTTGATGTTTCTTAATTGAAAATCTGGGATTTATTGAAGGTAACTCATTTATCTGAAAGTAGTTTTTTTAAGCTAAAAGGGATTTATTTTTTAATTTAAAATGAAAGAATTTATGGAAAAATAAATTTTTAAGCATCTTAATTTGAGATCAGAAATACTTCCTTTTCTCTTGTTGAAAAAGTGACTCCTCCTCAAGAGTGAGTGATGTTTAAAAAATACATATAAGAGAGAGTACTGGGCTTTTTAGAAGCCTTAAATTTTTTAACTTGCTTTAATCTTTCTTTTTGAAGGTTTTTTGTCACATTTATAACTCAAAGTTTTGCTCGCTAACCCTCTCCTTAAGAAAGTAACACAAATAGTAAAGGTAAAATAAATAAATAGTATTTTACTTACTGTTTTCCAAAAAAAGAAGAAAGAAGTAAAAAAGAAACACATTAAATTTTTTCTTAAATTTAATTCTTACATTAAATTCTTACATTAAATTCTTAAATTTTTTTTCTTTTTAAATCAAGCAAAAAAGGTGGTAAAACCTTAAACTGGAGAAAATGTAGGAGTTTCTTCCAGATCTTTTCAAAATTACTTTTCTACAGCAAATTTCCTAATGGTAAAATAAAATGTGTGAATTTTTTGGTACAGACTTACTGGTTTCACCTCCACTAGGATTGCTGGAACAAAACCTTAGAATTTCTTTCACTTGTTTTATAGCAACCCACTGCATTACAGTTACATGGGTCACTGGTCCTGCCAGCACTTACATATATTCTCAGAATGAAGCCTGTGAATAAGCTTTAGCAGAAAAAAAACCCTTTATTAAAGGTAGAGGTAGCACTACTGTCTATTATAAATATTATTAATTACTTCCTATTGTAAGAATATGGCTTTAGTTACTTGAAATGTAGCCCTACTCCAGCCATACAGGTGAGATAACTCATGTTAGTCATGAGCCTCAGGGTTGATTTTTGTGTGAGGAAGATTTTTTAATCTATTTTTATACAGCTGGAATGACTCACCTGTTTCAGAGAAGGAGGTCTGAGGAACAAACACTGTGCAAGGCTTTTCTCAAACAACCCCTGTGCTCTTCAGTTCAAAATGTCCTAGTGTCCTAATTCTTTGCAATAAGGGCTTAAATATTTGTAGCAAGGATGTCTCCTGACAAAAAAAAAATAGACCTTTTACTCACTTGTCACATGAAAATATCCCCAAATACAACCAAATTACAAGCATTTGTAAAACTGCTGCTTGCACTTATGTAAAAATTGAATGGTGTGACTGCAGAAAGTCTACAGCACCACTTCCCAGGCAGGGGAGAAGATTTGCAAAGCTCTAGAAAAGAAAGAGAGAGATAAAAGAGTGGATAGCAAAATTTGAATTTCACTTCCAATCTGAGGCTGCCTTCCATGCTTTGAGGATTCCCCTTTTTTTGGTTTCATCTGGAAAAAAAAAATGCAGTGAGGAAAACAACATCCTCACAGAAAGCACCCAGAAAAACTGGATTTGTCAGTCTAGGGCCATGGCTGGCAGAGGTGCAGGGCTCCTGTGGTGCTGATAACCTGAGGCATCATGTGAGACTCCAATCCTGGTGCCTGGGACATGTTCCAAGCATGCCACTCTGCCACATTTCCACATGAAATAAGCTTGGAAGATACTATTAACCTGGAAAAAGTTTAGACGTTTTTCACCCTTTCTAGAAAGTCATCATTCCTTCAGCTGAGAAGGTTATCATCTCCTTCAGATCTAGTTTCTTAAGCTTTCCTCCGCTGAAAAAAACTAAGCCAGCATACAAATTTACAACAATTAGAGATAACATGCCTCCCTCTGTGATAAATCCAGTATATTCAGACTGTGTATGGACTCCTCTGCATGTCTTCAGAAGGCTTACCCTGGATCTCAGCCATTTGCCTGCCAGTTCCTGACACAGTCACTCCTTTCACAACAAATCACACCTTATCATCCAGAGAGGTCTGATGTAGATGTGGTCTTATTTCAGTCACGTCAAATTAACATCGGTTTGTCTTCCTTAGCCAGCGTATCCTGGAAAGGTAACAGACTTTTCGTACTCTTGACTTGAAATATATGAAACCCCCAGATATTAAAACACCTCTTTAGCAGAAATGTGAAAGGCTTCCTTCTCTAAACATAGAGCTAACAGAACAGTGTTATGTCCATTTTGTGTACACCTGAGCCTGTTCCAGCAAAAACTCCACACAGGAGTCTAGTGACAGTGAACATGCGGCAGAGATGCTACCTGAAGGCAGAGAACCCTTTATTTAAGGCATGCCTGTACAGTCAAGACAGAAGTTGAATGCTGTGTTTGTATAAAGTTAAAGTTTCATCTTTTTAGCTGCATGTGGTACATCCCAGTATACAAAGCATGCAGTGATCCCTCTAGGAGAAATATAGAAGTTACTCACCCATTAGTATTTAGTTAAATACTAAATGTGCTTGAGCTGGGAGGAAGCAATGCCAATTCAGGTCTGAACACTGAAAGAAGTAGCATGTGGAATTGCAGATCTGGTGATAAGACTTATTATACTGAAACTGGTACATTAGAGAAAAGAAAATTGTGTGCCTTTATCCTTTATTTAAGGATCACTCCCAGGCTCACAACACCAGTATCAATATTACACAAAGCTTCGGAAGAAACATTGGGTAAAGAATAAAGACAGCAGTGGCAAAATGTGAGATAGGGAAAAAACTTGAATCTGGGTATAACAACATCAGGCTTTTGTACCAGGCTACTCTAAACAAATATATTGCCACACAAAATTGCTAGTTAAACTATAGAAGATAGGGATAAGACAAGTGTTGTAGGGAGGATAATAAATTGGCTAAAATGCAGACGATTGATGTTGTACTGACAGAAAACTGAACTGAAGGGATGTTACTGGACAAATTCTCAGTATCAGCTCTGGGATGACTGCATTTAACACTGCCTTTACCAGCACTGCTGCAAAATGCAGAAGTATTTCTAAACTGAATTGCCTGAGGCACAGAGTACAAAGACATTATCAATAACAGGAAGATCAGAATATCATACCTGAGGAAATTATATACAAACCACAAAACGACTATGGGACTAATACAACATCCTACTATAGTCATAGACATTGTATAGGGCACTGCTGAACCCAGGACCTCTTCCTCAAGACTTCTCTGCTCATTCATATTTGAATGAGATTAATTCAAAGTGAGATAAGAGTAGAAAACAGCTGAAAAGGCTGGTCAGGATACAGGAGGACTAACTAGGCAAAGGTCAGCTACAGCAGCCTAGCTTGGTGAAATCTGGTGGATCAAAGACTTGGAGGAGTCACCTCAGGGGACAACAGGGATGGAATAAATCATAGAATCACAGAATCAGAATCATAGAATAGTTAGGGTTGGAAAGGACCTTAAGATCATCTAGTTCCAACCCCCCTGCCATGGGCAGGGACACCCCACACTAAACCATGTCACCCAAGGCCTCATCCAACCTGACACTAAACACCACCAGGGATGGAGCATTCACAACCTCCCTGGGCAACCCGTTCCAGTGCCTCACCACCCTCTCAGTAAAGAATTTCTTCCTTATATCCAATCTAAACTTCCCCTGTTTAAGTTTGAACCCGTTACCCCTTGTCCTGTCACTACAGTCCTTGATGAAGAGTCCCTCCCCAGCATCCTTGTAGGCCCCCTTCAGATACAGGAAGGCTGCTATGAGGTCTCCACGCAGCCTTCTCTTCTCCAGGCTGAACAGCCCCAACTTTCTCAGCCTCTCTTCATACGGGAGGTGTTCCAGTCCCCTGATCATCCTCGTGGCTCTCCTCTGGGCTTGTTCCAACAGTTCCATGTCCTTTTTATGTTGAGGACACCAGAACTGCACACAAGACTCCAAGTGAGGTCTCACGAGAGCAGAGTAGAGGGGCAGGATCACCTCCTTCGACCTGCTGGTCACGCTCCTCTTGATGCAGCCCAGGATACAGTTGGATTTCTGGGCTGCGAGCGCACACTGAAGCTGGCTCATGTTCATTTTCTCATCGACCAACACCCCCAAGTCCTTCTCTGCAGGGCTGCTCTGAATCTCTTCTCTGCCCAACCTGTAGCTGTGCCTGGGATTGCTCCGACCCAGGTGTAGGACCTTGCACTTGGCATGGTTAAACTTCATCAGGTTGGCATCAGCCCACCTCACAAGCGTGTCAAGGTTCCTCTGGATGGCATCCCTTCCCTCCGGCGTATCAACTGAACCACACAGCTTGGTGTCATTGGCAAACTTGCTGAGGGCGCACTCAATCCCACTGTCCATGTCACCGACAAAGACGTTGATCAAGACCGGTCCCAACACTGATCCCTGAGGGACACCACTTGTTACCAGTCTCCAGCCGGACATCGAGCCATTGACCACAACTCTTTGCGTGCGGCCATCCAGCCAGTTCTTTATCCACCGAGTGGTCCACCCATCAAATTGATGTCTCTCCAATTTAGAGACAAGGATATCATGTGGGACAGTGTCGAACGCAATGAAATGAAAGGTCAATGCTGGCAAGTGTAGCCAGGAATAAGGAGGGGATGGTTTCAAAGGATCATGGTAGCAGGTTTCACAAACAGGACGCCAAAAGGAGCATCAAAATTCTGACGCTATGCCCTCATTAGGTTAGAAACAGTTATAAAATGAGGCTGATGGCTTCCATTTATGGGGAGCTTTGCTAGCAAAAAGGAGAGAAACTTAATTTCAAAAACCTGATAAAAACCACACTAAATATAGCTATTCACCAGGAAGAGGAGAGTGTTGAAAGAAGGAACACGACTTAACAAGCACTTAGAGTTGAATATCTGTGCTCCCTGATGATAAAGTTGTGGCTCAAACTCTACTGCCTGTTTCTTAAACACCTTGAGTGAGCACACATTTCAGACTAACAATCAGATGCACTACATGTTAGACAGAATTTCCATCCCCAAGGAAGAAGCCAGCATTGAACTAGAACTGCCCCAGAGATCAGCATAATGCATGAATTACTAGGCATTGTTATCTTAAGACTTAAAAGAAGGTTCTGATTTGGAAAATCCACGTCCTCCAGGGTTTCAGAGTAAATCACATGTTATGTGCATTTGCAGTTACTGTGTATGCCATAAACACGGAGTCTAAACTATAGGGGCAGACCCTGAGGATCATATTCAGCTGGTGCTTGATCTGTCTTATCCCACTGATGAAACTGGATTTGGACTAAGTATTGTGCTAGAGAACCTCGTTCCACTACACACGTGCACACACATGCATGCATTCAGGCAGGCAGTCTCATAAACTTCAACTACATGCAGAAATTCCCATATTGCCCCTTGGATATGATCCAACACATGAAGGGGTGCACTGGTGGATGATCAGTACCCACCAGGTACAAAGCCTCTTTTCTCTCTGGATTGAGAGCTGCCCTAATGTCTTTGCAATAAAACTCATCAAATTCCAACAGTATAACGAGCTGTAGCCCTTCTACCAACCTACATCTGCTATTTAAAGCAGTCCAAGAAAACAACCAACGATGTCAACTCTGTTCCTCAGATCATCAGCTCTCTGAAAATAACAAAATCTGAAAGGCATATGGACCTTCTCATAAAAACAACAAACACACAAACAAACTCTCAGATGAGTTTCCTGAGTCAGCAGGATCTGTCTGCTAATTATTACTGTGCAGAAGTCCTGTAGCCAGAAATTACCCCAGAAGAAGGCTGAGTTCTTCCCCCCCAAGCTGGGCCATTCAGGCAGGCTGAACTCCTTCATTTCTGGGGATAATGCGGGGGATTTAGCTCCCCAAACCAGCACAGCCACAAGACCTAAAAGGATAGTATGGGACTTGTGGGGGCTGGTTTACCCTTACTTTCATGCCTGTGCCTCATGTAGACAGCATGGACTCTGTGGAGACAGAGAACCCCTCTCAGGCTCAGGAGTCCTGGAGGACAAGTTTTGACCTGCAGAGAGAGCCATATGGATAGGTGAATGTCTGGAATAGTGCAGGCTGGAAAAAAACAGAGAGAGAAATGTCTGTAGGCACAGATAGTTTGGGCCCTGAAGTGCTCTCTCCCTCACCAATCCCCTCTGCTAACTTCAGAGCCTCCAGGGAAGTGTGTGCATGGGGCATGGGAGAAAGGAGACAGGAACAACACAAGGCATCCTACAGCATCCTACACAAACATGACCTTCCCTGCAGCCCCGTCAAGACCTGGTCTCTCCTCTTTGTAAAGGGTAGAGGAGAATGATGTGAATCAACAGGGCAATTACCTTCAGCAGATGGGCTCCCTGTGCAGCCCCTACATCTCATCTCAGAGCTGCTGCCAGCCCCCTCTTCAAGGGAGAGGACAGAGCTCACCTCCCCATCCAGAAAAAAAGTAGCATCTGTGGGAGAAAGACATATGTCTGGCCTCCACCGTGAACCCTGTGCCTGGCAGGAGAAAGCGATGCCGATTCCAGCCCCAGCTTTTCATTCCTGTTGTAACAGTCATAAACGCCTGCTGAAACCTAAGAAGAACAAGACTGTAATCCTAATAAAACAACATTCTGGAACCCTGAAAACTAGATGGAGGCTTCTCAGGCCAACTTTAAAATTATATTCGCTTTTCCAAAAGCTGCAGTTTCTGTGTGCCGGTTGGATGGATGCTGTTGGGTTGACCCCAGGAAGCACTGTGATGTGGTATTTCAGCAGGAAAGCACAGAAGGCAGTCCCTGCTGCACAGCAGACATCCTGTCCTCAAAATATAGAGAGAATTCCCCATGCCCAGGGTCTCAAGGATCCCTCCTTCAAGAAAGCCAGGATCTTTGTCTCCAAAGCCAGCCTTCTTTTCCAGGTGACCTGAAAGCCTAACTGTGCTTGTTTGGATGCAAAAGCTGGGGCAAAGGCACGGCTTTCCATGCTGAAATGTTTCCCTCCCTATTTGGATGTTGTGTTGAACAGAAGCTATAGGACTTCCCTTTGTGCACCACCCCTAAAGTGAAGAGCAGGAAGAAAGGGGGTTCAACTTTCCCTCCTCTCCATCATGCAGAAGGCAGCTCTCTGGGGAGACAATTAACGCTGTGTTCACTAGCTGCTATGTGCCTCCAGCAAGGCACCACATCAGCTACTTCTTCTCACTGGTCCTTTAAACGCAAAAGAAACTGACCAGCAATGAGCCAGACGGTGGCAGATCCTCAGCAGCCATAAGTTTGCATCCTATCCCTGACATTGGTAGAGCTGGAGCTGCATCAGCAAAGGAGCTGCTCTCTGGAACATCTGTGCATCGAGCTGTGCTGGCCCTTTCAGAAAGAAAACCCCTCTTTTGACAACTCTTATGATTTTACTGCAGATCTTCCTTGATGTTACATGAAACCCAAACTCCTGATGTGCCACTCTATCCAGCACTTTCACTTTAAGGAAAAAATCAGTGGTACTTATGGTTTTAAACAAAACACAGTTTAGGAGATGGCCTGAACACATGCTGAAGGCTAAAAGTAACATTCACAAAATAAAATCAACTCACTATTTATAAAAGACTTTTGCAATTCTAGAGGCCCCAATCCCTGATCTAGGGAGCGACTGGCTATAGAGAACCCAGCGGCTAATAGGGTAACTGCACTGTCTGATGAAAAGTATTTGTTTCATGGGGATGGGAAAGCATTTGAGAGTTATCTAATCAGCTCTACAGTAGTGACACTGTAGTAATGACACAAGTCAGTCCCTGCAGGGAATAACACATTTGAATTGCCCACAGGGCCCTAGGAATATTTATCTGGTAAACAGCATTTTCTATCATCACATTGTCTTAGAAGCATCAATTAACTAACTCTAGTAACTCATCAGTTAAGTAGGAGACCTTTTGCCACACTGTGGCTGTGAAGCTTTGAAGGTGTATAGAGACTACATATCCAGCCGCAGGTCAGTGAGGCTATCAGGGTCAGGGCTGGCTTCTTAAGAGCTCAGCACTTAGCCAGAGAAGGAGCTTCCCTGAGTAACCCCATTTCCAGTGAGACACAGCAAGGAGTGGCCATATTTTCAGAAGAGCTCAGCATGCCCTTGTGCACCATGCTCTGAAAATCTCATCACAACTGTCCTGGTGGAAAATGAGGGGCTGAAAATCTGCTCCCAAGCCAAAGTGCTGGATTCTTGAAACCATACTCTGAAAGGCTAATCTTGGTGCTAACACTGAGGGCCTCCTTGGCCTTGGGTGAATCATTTTACACCCACATAAACATACACAGATACCCAGCTACTCCCCATGCCACAAGTCATTACCTACTCATTACATTAAGATCACTCCTGACTTCCTTACTTGGCCCTGTCTGTGGGTGCTGAATTCTTAGAAATCTGGCCCTGAGCTATTTTGGATGAGCCCTGCAGAGCACAGCAGGAAAGACAAACCTCAGCTCATGTGTGCACTTAGCACTGCACAAAAGGAGGCAGATCCCAACCAATTCACAAGAGCCTCAAGCATGGAAGAAAAGAGAAAAGATCTGCCGCATTAATGCACTGTTTCTGGTTTATTTTGAGTCTTTGCTGAGTGGAGCCTTTAATCCCTGCTGAGTGGAGCTTTTGTGAAGGGGGTCTTAAAGATCTGGAAAGAAATCAACAGACATAGGCAACATCACAGATCAAAATAATAGCATGTATTATAGCTGGCCATAAAAGAGTGAGAGTTTCTGAGTGCAATACTCAGATGGAGGAGATTCAGCTACCAGTGCCTTTCACACTCTGCATTTTCCCCACTTTAGCCAATATAGGCATTTCCCCTGCTTCTTTCCCAAGATCTCTTCTGCAATGGAATATAAGGTGTATAAGTCGTATTTTGCTTTCAAATCAGCTAACTAGAACATTGCATAATATTTCAGTCTACAGAGAAGGAGAAGAGAGCAAGCACTTTGCACTTAAGTAACTAAAAGCTTCTAGTGTGACACAAAGGCAAACTTCACTAACCTTTAATTTTCCCCACTTCTTAACTGCACACAGATCCAATGAAATCAAATGAGATAATCCCAGCCTGGTGCAGCCTGGAAGCAGAGGTGAAAACCTCCCAGAGCTCATGCAATCAGAATAGAGCTCGGACATTGTCGACTTCCCCCTCAACTATTTCCAAATAAAACACTTCTGTTGCTTGGCTGCTCCTGCCAAATGAGCTAACAATAAAAGAAGGAACTTGCAAAGCTTCTATCCACAGGAAAAAAAAAAAAAAAAGGAAAAAAAAAAAAAGGAAAAAAAGTTAAGGATCTTTAGGAAAAAAACAAAAGAAAAAAAATCCCAAGAAACTATAGGCCAGATCCTCTGGCTGGAGTAAATCAGCACAGGCCCAGCTTTGTTGCTTTACCCCAGGCAAATTGTGGGCCTGGTGCTATTCTGTGTTTCTCAGGGGTAGGGGGTGGTCTCCACTGGAAGATTGCGACACTGCAGGATACTTTTCCATATTAAAAAGGCGCTTTTTAGCGTTTTGTCTATTGCCAGGTTTTGGGTTTATTGAGGACTCATTTGGCAGAGCCATCCTGGAGGAACAATACAGATGTTTTATGGAGAAATAAACTGGAACTTGGGCTGGATTCTTTCAGTGCTGGATTCCACCTAATTTGGAGAGAGGAATGGCTCTTTTAATGGAGGGTGCAATCAAAACCTGTAGGAAAAGCCAACATGCCCTGGGCAAAAAGAGCAGTAGGTATACTGCCCCTCTCTGCTTCAGCAGCCCAGTAAATTCTGGTCTTTTTAGCACAGCAAAAGCCTCCCTCCTTACATACCTCCTCAGCCAGGGAATCAGAGTGCCATGACTTCGTCGCAGCTTCTTCCCCATATCCTCAGCTGAGTCTCTTGGAAGGAAGGGCTGGCTTCTCAACGATGAAGAGTCTTTACAGACTAGACATGCTACATCTTTATAAGGAGCTGATCCTGTGGAGACAACAGGTCTTTGTGAGCTCTCCTTCACCAGACACATGCAGGCATCTTCTTCATTAGCAGCGTTTTTTTAAATGGCAGCTCCTGGAGCACCTAGAGATGATGTAGGACCTTCACTCATGAAAGGTTGTAAAGGAAGAGTTGAAAAACTTTGGCTCTCCACTCACAGACAGCTATGGCTAGACATAAACCTTCAACCTGATTCACTACTTAATCCACTTTGTTCAGTCTCCACTTTATATACACTGAAAGGAGCATAGTGTAGAGTACCTGTTAAACCATGGCAATTGTCATCTACGGAAGAAAGTGTTTGTCCATCTCCACAGGAATGCTAAGTACTTGCTGTACTTTACCTCAGATCAAGTGAGAGGAAAGCTGTAGTCCAAAAAGCCTTCTTTAGCTTGTCTTTGGCTTCTTCCTTCATATTACACAAATTTTGTTCTTTGCATCAACTATCCCTTCAGATATTTTTGTGGAGCTAAACACTTTGGTTAGCAAAGCAAAGGAAGAGAGACCTGAGTGTTAAATTGACATGCTTTCCCTAGGGTTATTAAACATGGCAAGATGTGCTGGGCTATGCTATAGAAATGTCCACAGGACAGCACTTCAAAAGTTAAATACTGAATCAGAATTTACACAAGTTCCTAATCGCAGTACTGCAGGACACTGCAAGGTACCAGAAAATAACACACAGCCTAAGCAGCTCCAGGTAGGTGACGGTTTGCAAGTTGAAGGGTACCTGATGGAAAGGACAGAGTTTTTAGGAATTGCTTTGGGCCAGTATTTAGCAAAATAGACTCAAGTGTCTGCTGATTCAAGACAAGCTTGTATCGCACTTTGTTAGATTGAGTCACAGCAGTAAAATGAGCCCACCTTTCCAGCTGGAGGTTTCTGTTTCCAGCACCTGCTGAAGCTGCATGGGGTCAGTGCATCAGGCTACATGCAGGGACAGAAATCTCTTATTCTGAAACCATTTCTAACTTCTTCTGATTTATTTTCCTCTCTTTTGAAGTGAACAGCCAACTTTTCAAAAGCACCTGTGAAATTTACCCCTCTAGGAGTGGCTGGAGACATTTCTGCTAGCTCTTCCAGAGCCAGGATTTCACTGACATTTCTCTTTCAGTTTGTATCTGGAGTTTCTCAGTTCTGGAGTAGAATGTTCCGCTTTTAAGGGAAGAATAAAAGGTCTCTCAGAGTCCCACGGGAAGCTTGTTCAGGGGATACAACAAGGAGTGCAACAAAGACAAGGAGATGGTTTTGCCTAGCAGTTGAAAATAAAAATACTGAATTTTATCTGTTACCACTACTTCAGACCTAAATACTTCATTTTCAGCTACCAGTCACAAGACTAAGAGCTGTACTCCCTGATCATTGCTGGGTTAATATACTTCATTTCCTATTCATCTGATGAAGGCAGTGATAGCCAGTTAAATGCTGTGCAATATGCATTTTTTGGCCAAGCTTCCTTTGTGGTCTCTGTTTGCATTTGCATTAACCTGGGAGTATTAATCAGGTCAGGTAGACACCCAGGAATATAAACCAATTCAAACACCCAAAAGACACACCACACTCAGAATCAACACACAGAAACCACAGGATCAAGTACAGTATCCATTTACCAGATTAATCACATACATGCTCAGGGAGTCAAAACATAAAACATTTGATTCCCACCAACCTCTAACTATACAAACCTGAGTAAATATTAAAGCACCCTGAGACATGACTGGCTTATTGCCCCTTCCAAATATGATGTTAGCCCCTTGAAAACAGAGTCCTGTCCAGGTAAGGAAATTACTAGCCACAAAAAGACTTCTGATATGACTAGTGGTCTAAGTAATACTGAATGCTAAGTCATGCAAGGTTCAGCACTCCCCAGGAAGCAGCCTCCAAAGTCTATATCCTTTAAGCCCAGGTGTTATAATCTTTTCCACAAACATGCCAAGCTTGTTCTTATAACAAGGTGTTATTTGTCTTCAGTTCCTACTAGAAGGTTGTTTCAGAGCCTCCCTGCTCTGCACAGTCACAAACCTTTCTCTCATTTGAGATTCAGACCAATTTGTACCCAATTTGCCTTGTGTTCTTGAACTTACATAGCTAATTTTCCTCTCTGATGTTTACCATTCTGCTGTACAGATGTATAGCCATGACCCTTCTTCTCAGCTTTCATTTGTCTAGGTTAAAATCTTAGCTCTTTTACCTTGCGAAGGACAAGTTCTCCATCTTCCCAGCATTTTCACCATCCTTTTCTGTACGCAGCCCAGGGCAAACTTACACCTCAAGAAAACTGGGATCAGAATTGTCCGTAAGATGCCACATGAGGCTTCCCCAGTTCCTGAGAAATGGCATACCTACCTTCTCCTGGAAGAAACACCTTCCGGCATATATTTGAAGTTGTACCTACCTTTTTCAGAGCTCATCCTGTGACTGAGCTATCCACACGTATTTCTTCTCCTTTGACATCTACAGCTGACAAGTCTCTAGTTTTTAGTGGAAATTGTTATTACTCCCTAAACTCATGACATCGCATTTTGCACTACTGGATTCCATCTCATTTCTATTACTCCAGTCTTCAAGGTCATCCAGTTCTTTCTGTATGGCACACCTCCCAAGTTTGTGTCATCAGCAGACTTCAGCAACATGCTATGTTTTGTGCCAAGGTCATTCATGAAAATATTAAATAAGATCCATCCCCAAGATGAATCCTTGAAGAACTCCGCTCATGTACCCAGCCAGATACTTTCCCTTTTAATGCTACTTGTTGTTGCTCAGTCAATTCTTCAAACATCTTAACAGTACTCATTCTAATCTCCAAATATGTGATAAACATGCAAACAGCACAACATTAAACAATTTGCTGATGTCCAGACAGGTAGGGCCTATTACATTCCTCTTGCCTGGGAAGACCAGCTATCTAATCCAAGAAAGCTTCCAGGTTTGCAGGAAATTCTTCCTAGACTTGCACAAATTATTCAGGATGCCACCTCACTCTGACTGTGACTTCTCTTGAAGGAGCCACAGATCTGCTGGCCTCAACAGAGATTCCCCCACAGAATCAGTCTCCTGCCAGCTGGCCCGTGGCTGTGGAGGTAATTTCCTATAGGAGCAAAATGACCATGAACTTCAGTGCTACAAGCATGAAAGGAAAATAAAATACAAACACAACCTCACCCTTACAGAGAAAGGATGTTTGAGCTCTCCCAGACCGATGCTCTCAAGTAAACTAGCTCATAGTGAACCGGTTTTTATCGGACAACTAAGATACTATGAGGATGGTTCAACTTGCTTTTAGGCAAGATCCTACACCTGCCCAGGCTATGGTGTAGTGCCAGGTTTCTAGGAACCATTATGTCATTGTACATTAAAATTAACACTGTTAAATTAATGTTATTAAAGCATGAAGCAGGTACCACTAATGAAAAAGGTGTTGGCTGCGTTACTGTAATTTTGCCTAATGCAGTAACACTGTGACAGAGAGCCATGTGGTTTGATACTCAAGCAAATAGATGGCTTTGCGCACCAGCATTTTATTCTTGATAAAATCCACCAACTGCAGTACAAACTTGTACCTATTTTTGTCTCATCTTACGCAGGGAGGAAAAGAAAATTACATCAGTCCAAAGGGAATAAAGGTTATGTTACTTTCCTTTGATAACACTGGGAAATAAGCAGCTTGCCATTCGGGATTCATTGGTATTCACTGTAATAAACACACTTCCTGATGTATGTATGTGATAATAATGAGCACTGTACAAAAATGACACTGTAATCTAGGAATAAGACAAACACAAGTGATGTAGTTCAAAGCTCTGCTGCACCCACTGGATTTTTGTTTGATTTTCTGTTTTGTTTTTAACTGATTCTCTGTGCCCACAAAAGCAAGGATAGCCTCAAGGGTTGCCCCAGCTGAGAAGCATCTGCAGTGATCCCCGCTGACCTTTCTTTCTGATAGCACCCCGCCTGCCTTTTAATGGAGGCCTGAACCGAGTCAGAGGTGAAATAGATAAATGACTGAAGATCCAAATGTTTTCTCAACAGGCAGGTCCCCACATGCTCAATTTTCTTTTCCTCCATGAAGAACAAGAGGGGGGAAAAATTGCAAGTGATTAGCTAATGAACATCTGGTTTGCTTTATTTGTGCTTCCTTGCAGCCAGGGGTTGCATTTACTAATTTTTATTTCCTACTAAAAACAAAAAGGAGCGTTTTTTTTCCAAAGAGGAGTAGGCTCTTTGCAAGTGTGGCCATTCTTTCCACCACTGTGATTACCTGGCCCGCATGCCACGTCCTGTGTAGTTACCTTCTGTCCTGAACTTTTCATGTGGTTTGACATGTCTTTAATTTAGACAATCAGACCACGTCTAACCTGAAACAAAAGCACTCTTTGGAGACCCTGAGCTCTTTTTGAATTCTACAGATGTCAACCCAGCGGGATGTGATGTCAAACTGTTAATTATATGTGTAAAGAGGGTCGATGGTAATTACACACTAAACACAAATATTATCTGATGTAAATATAGACTGATTGTGCTTTTGCACTACTGACTGCTAAAAATAGCTGATTTAAGGCCTAGCTCTGCACTGACTTCAGATTCGGCCAATGCCATTGATTCATGTCGATTACTAGTGCATGTTCACTTCAGCTCCTGAATTCATCTCTCTACATGCTTATTTTCAAGGGGTTTCACAGAACTGAACATTTGACCTTGCATGGGGATAATCAGAGATAGTTTTTATGAATAAACACCTCAGAAGGAAACAATGATTTGGAGATCTGCTCTCCCTCCATCTCACAGAAACCCAGTTTTCCAAAAGGGCTGAAGCACTCACCTGAACTTCCCTGGCCCTTTCAGAATATTTCAAGCAGGTTCCCAAAATCTTTCCACTTTAGGGAATTACAGCCTTTCTTTGCATTGTCAATTAATTTCAGAGGCAAGAATAGCTTCTTCATTGTTTACTGTTGCCCAGCATTGAACCAGGGGTTAAGGAATGAGCTTGCTAGCTAAAAACTCTTTAAGAACATGTTTTAGTTTTTTTCTCCCACTCTCACAGATTTACCTTCCACTTACTTTGCCAATGAGCTGCTCAAAGTCCCCAAACCCTCGATAGTAGAATTTTATTCAACAGACTAAATTCCAAAATCATTAAAAACGCCATTTATAGCAAATCTTCAAGCTGGATCCAGAGCAAAGTTGCGGCAATGTAACTCTGGAGTGACACTCGTGTGACACATGTAACTGATATCATACTCTGCCCTATTTTATCACCCCCATCTTTCTTTATCCTCAGACCGTCCAACCAACTTGCTCTCCAGAGAAGGATCATAAACCCACAGGTAATTGCAGGATGGCCACACAGACAGAAAAAAGAAAAAGCCTGCAGATGGGTTGTTCAAAGAGGGATTTCTCAAAAAACACCAAACGACTGGAAGGAGCCAAGCTGTGTCTCATTTGTGTATGTAGTGGCTGTGTCTCATTTGTGTATGTAGTGAGTATATGTAAGTTTAGTTAAAATCAGCAATAGCTGCAATATGCAGTGCCTATCAAAATCAGACATTTACCCACAACTGTGGCTTTTGAAAGATGTGATTTACTTGAGAACTGAAGAAGAAATAACAGGGTTTCTAGACAGACTAATAAATGTATGGTCCAGATATTTTTCCAGTAGCATATTTATTGTCCAAGGCCTCCAGTCAGCAGCACACTTAATTTTAAGCACATGCTTAAGCGCTTTACTGAACAAAGCTGAAATGTGGACCTGCCGGGCAGCTCGAGAGAAGTAGTTTCACATTAGTCATCCTTCATGAGCAATGATAGCAACTGAGCTTTTTACTATCATATGCACAATCCAAGCTTAGAAGCAGCTTTTCTCTTTGCAGCTGTAATCTAGCAGAGAAGACAGCAACGTTGGAGAGTAAGAAGGGCTTTCCTTGCCTCTTAGGCTGTCCCAGTATGACCACTAGATGATCCAGCATGAAGCCCTGGAAAGGCTTCATCCGGTGTTGCAGGGGATAAGCAGCTGGTGTAGAGCTTTCAGAGCAGACAGTGGTACTGACTTACAGAAAGGTAAAGGAGGCAGGATTAGGAAAAGCTACAATAACCACACTGTTATGTCAACCAATTTTATGCACCTGACAGTGTTAATACACATCTGACAAGGTCAGAGGCTCACCAAAGACTGAATATTGCTTAGTATCCCACCTACCCCAGCTCTCTAGTTTGGGAGACAAGGAAGAGATCCAGAGTGACCATGTACATTACAGATATATAAAATCCTCCTTGCTTACTGAAGGCACTGTGTTAATATTCTCCTCCAAGGATTGTGTCCGAGAAAAGGACTGTTGGTCCTCTGCAGCCTTTAGAAGAGAAAGGAAAAATAATAACCATATATTGCTCTATAAGGTGTGTGGTATCAAATGAAACCTGTGTCAGAAGACTTCAGGGTTTATTTTGATGTAAGAGACGATATCAGAAAATAAGACGTTGACATCAGATACAGATTTTCTGCAAGATAGAGCAATGGTGATTAGTCATAGCTCCTCAAATAGGACACAGGGCAGGTAGGAGTATTCATTTGCTGAGGACAAGGGTTTGCACAATGTTGGGCAACTACTGGCACAAGCAGTTCCACAGACTTGTCATTAGCCTGACCTTGCTGGGGTCACTTCTGCAAGAAATTGCTTGAACTAACGTGTCTGGAGATCCCCAGACTGACCCTCATAGTCAGAAAAAGTCCTCAGAGAGGAAATCATCATCCACTGTGCATCATGCTAAACACTAGGGAATCCACATAAATTTGTCTCTAATTGAAGGGTGGATTCTCCGGTACCCACTTGCCTGACACTGTGTTCTAACCATTTCCTGCTCTCCTCCATTTTCTGATGCCTAACAACAGTTGAGCTTAGCTTTCCCTGTGCTAGGAGGAGTAATTAGGTCTCTCTCCAATGCCTGGCCATATATTTGCATAAAGCCTGTTAAAAGTGAGACTTTCTCAGACTTGGGTGAAACTGAGCTGTGGGTAGAAAGTGATGGGGGCAAAAAGCAGGGATAAGGACCGAAACAGTCACACAGAGCATGACTACATAAATCTTTCTTTCCCCTTTGGATATCAGGCTAAAAACAGTGACCAAAATGCAGATGTAACTTCTCACATTGCAGACTCTTGCTCATTTGATAGTCTCTGTGATGTATCTGACATGCGATAGTGCTTGGTGGACTTGGCAGAAACAATGTTCATGCCAGGTTCCACGCGTATACACTGAGGAAACAGTTCTTAAGTTCACAAATTTTTAGTCTAAATAAACTAGATAGGTAGGAAGTTGACAAAATTTTCATTTCAGACTGTGCAAGGGTTCATATTCACAAAGATGTTCAGACACTTCTTTCCTATTTATTTCAACAGCAATCAAGCTACAAAGTATTCTTTGCAGATTTGGGCCCCAGTAACTAGTCCCGTATTGTTCTGGAGTTCCAATGGTGTTCTTGCTCATGTATATGTTGGTTCAGAGCCTCAACTGCAAAAGCAGATCTTCTTGAGCAAGTCATGTCCAGCATACCAGAACTGCAGAAATGAACACTCCAGTGCTAGCATGAACTCCTGTAGAGTGAGGCTGAGCCTTCTGACAATTTTCTCTGCAGTGCTAAGCCATAGGGTTTATAGTCCTCTAGAGATACTGTAAGAGGCAAGGAGAAAGCTGGTAGTTTTAGAAGCTATTTAAAAAGTCATCCACCAACACCTGCATACAGTTTAAATCTATGCAGAACAAGGACAGCACAGAGGTACTTGCATAGGTTTAATAAAGTGGCTGACTACATAAATGCAGGGGAGGAGGAATTATTAGGAAAGGCAACAGGAGACCTAGATTTTCATTTGTTGCATAGTTGAAGCTCCTCTCCCTCCTCCCCAGCGCACAAAAACTAGGACTCCACTGCACTGGTTTTGTGAAACATGGAACTGAAAAACAGTTGTTCCCCTCAAAAGCTCACGGTCTAAGTAGTTTTTCTCTAGCAAAGAACACTAGAGTCCATAGAAGCCTCTATTCTCATCAGCTGCACTGAAGAAATCTGACCCTGTCTGATTTTCCAGGTCTCTTTTCTGCTTTGCCCACACACCTCTGAAGCACATGGAAAAGGGGCTGAGACTCACATAGCTTTAGACGTCACATCACAGCGCCAAGGAAATGGATGCTGTCCATGGGGAGCCAATAAAACCCCAAGGGCACAGAGGTTTCCAAGGTTTCCAAGGCAAAGTAAGCAAAAAATCTTCCCGCTGGTTCCAATGGCTTGTGGATCAGAGCCTTACGGCCCTGCCCCATGCCTCAGATCCCAGACAGCAGGGACAAGGAATGATCCCAGATCTCCCAGCCTCCATTAATGCCTGTGAAACTTAATGATTTGCAGAGTTTACTTGCAAAGCCTTTTAGAAGCAGAGACGAGTAAACAAGAGTGAAAAGTTAAACAAAGGAAATACATTTATGCTTGTACTGTTTTCAAGTTTATGCAAACAATCCATTTCTAAAGCTGTCACTGACACTCCTGGCACGTTCTCATTCCCCAGCTCACAGTCATGTTGGAAACTGAAATCACAAGTATTTCTGAGATGCTTTGGGCAGAATACCTCCCTCAGCTCCACCAGCTGAAAATCAGTGAAGTCCACTGCAGCCATGGAGCCATGGCAACATCCTTGTGCACTGACTGATTCTGGAAGAAGAGGGAGAAGAGTCTTGAATTTCCTTGGCCACAGTGGTTATGGAAGAAATTGGTATAGAGTTAGCTAAATGAATTATGAAGGTCAGTTTAAGAAATAACAGCAAGAAATCATCAAGCAGAGCAGGAATTAGAAAATACTACTTTCTAGCTGGTCAGGCAGTTAAGTGGATCTGCCATAAATGTAACCTTTTAGCTCATGACTTGACCCAAGGGAAGTAGACATGGACAGCCTGCTCTCCACCAGCACAGCTCACTGAGCTCCATGTAGGAAGGGAGGTCACTCAGCTAAACCCATGCTCTGCCATGAGAGTCAGTGCAGTGTGTTCATTTCTCTGGTAGCTGTTCACATTAATTCACCTCTGGATGTTGGATTCTGCAAATTGCACAGCAATACAGGGCATGGAGGGATGAGTGGGGTTCCCATTTGGAAAGATAGGGTTGTCTCCCCAGCAACCTAGATGCCACAGAGCAGCTTTGCTTCTATCTTGTAACAGCAGGATTGGTGGTGAGTGGGACCAGGGGAGCAGCCAGGGCCTGACTCCTCCCCACGCTCCCCATGCAGCCTTACACAATAAAGCGGACGAGTCCTTCTGCCAATTTTCACAGCAAAAATAAAAGTCACTTTCTGCACTGGCTTCCAGGGTCAGAGTCCAATGAGAGGAGCAAAGCCACAGTTTCCCAAACTATGCCTCAAAGAGCAGCATGGGTTTATTTCAAAGTGAAAGCCCGCACATTCATGACAGGCAGCACAAGCTCTGCCTCAGCTAGAAGACAGCATAGTTACCATTCAGATGCCTCCTCACCCTTTTTCCTCCCCTCCACTCAGCTGCACGAGACAGCACATTTAACAGCTGATCCATCTGGAGGAGAGCCTACAAAGTTAATTTCTAGCTTTGAGATGGTTACTTGTAATTGTAGGTAATTTCAAATATAATTGCACTTGAGTTGAAAAAGCTCTGTTTGCAATGTTTATGCTCATCACTCTAATTTAAGACTTAGAATGCTGGATGTGCTGCTCTTCAATACACACCCATTTTTCATCTTCCTGATTTTACCACCAGTGATCATAAAAACAGCCCCAGCAAACCACAGTCTGCAATGCAAGACAAATGTTTGAAAAGTTGCATATAAAGTTTCAAGCAAAGCTGCTTGAAGGTTAACGACGGAACATGTTAATGATTATCAAATAGACAAGGAAAGCCGCAAAGCGCTTCGAACACAGAAATGCAAGAGCCCCTCAAAATAAATGGTGGCTAACCTTGTTTAGAATAATACTTCTCTTCAAAGAAATGGAACTGTTGCATGTCGCAAATATGTCCACATGTCGTTTTAATACAGGAATAATTACCCATGGCATGTTTGTTAGTGGAAAAAGCAAAGGTCTCCTATTACTTACACATAATAAAACCTGCATTGTTTACCATGAATGAGTTATATGAGACTGGTAATAAATAAGTGTTGTAAGAAACTTTGGTGCCCAGGCCTACAAACTGTTCTTAATATCTGCTGTTTGGTAGCACCTAGAGGCCCCTGGTAAAATCCGTGATGCTGAGTCTGCTGCAGAGAAAGAAATTGCCCCTGTTCTGAAACACATAAAAGACAGTATAGGTAGAGTAAAAAGATTCAAATCCCACAGCAGGGTGACTCAAAACACACAAGTGTTTCCAGAAAGCCTATCCAAGAGGGACACACAGCAGGTGGCCCTTCCACTGCCTCCATGATTTGTCCTGTGTGTGCAGCCATGTGGGTGGAAAGCAGGCGGGGACAAAGCAAAACCAAAGGTTGTGCTTTAGCGCTGAGTAGATATTACCAAAGAAACTGCATATGCAAAGCTACTCGTATCTGCAGCTGCTGACAGGCTGGAGAATCTAAGCTGACCATTTTAAAAGCTAGGCTACACTCCTGAAGTCAAAGTTAACAGCTGAGTGTTAGCTTATATACACTTAAAATATCTGATTTTGTGAAATATATATTTGGCTTTCTATAGTTGACAAAACTGTTTTGTAGTTTTTAGCTTTTTAGCAGCTAAAGTTGCATCTGCCAAACCTGTGTATGTATCAGAGTATCTCTATCCATACTTTATTCATAGTTAATCTCTATGAACATGTGCTTCTTTGAAGAAAAAAAAAAAGAAACCAAACACCTTAGCTTGCTGTACTCTCATCTCAATAAACAAAGACAGTTAAAGAAACTATTTAAAGCTGAAACTACTCAGGAAATTATTTGTTTTCTTATGAAAATTCCACAGGAAAATGGAGGAAAAAAAAAAATCCTTTTCCTCAATATTTTCCTATTTTTTGTTTCAGAATGAAAAAGCGTCTTTCCTTAAACTATTTTTGTTGGGTTTTGGCAGCCATTGAACCATTTGAAAACTGTTGCAACAGAAAATTATCCAGCCAGCTCTACTGAGAGCATCAATTCTGCAAAGATTGGAATACTTGCTTATTTCAATGCAACCCATAAAGGTAAGCCTTTTTGCAGAACTAGGTCTGAAATGCTGTACTTAAATAATCTCTATATAACATATCTGAAGCAAACTTAAAAACCTTGCTTTAGGAATGAAATGCATGTATTTTAACTTCTCAGTAAGTTTCCCTCTCTAGAGAGGATGCAGCAGTGGGATTACTGGTAGACGCTACCCATGATTTGTAGCTGTGCACCACTTGACCCAAGGCAGACATCGCTCCAGGCAGCATTAGCTGTTCCATCACACACCCCAAGAAATGCAGGCCCATTTTCCTACTTATTTCTCTTTCTTCACTTGAAGATTAAGCATACCAAGTCAGTGAGTCTCATGGCAACCTTGCAAGTAAGCAAGGCTCCTCCAGACCTGTGCAGGAGAAAGCCCAAATGCTTGCTCCAAAATAATACCCGAATCTCACAGGCATCAAACCCATCCCAGTGAGCTCTGCCTCTCCTCAGCCATTTGACTTGGTGTGTTAGACCCACAACCGCACACAACCATCTAGTATATGTGGAAAAAAGAAAAGCTGAGCGGTTTACACTCAGGAGTAATGCTGGTGGCCACCAGGACTCCAGATTTATCAGCAGAAAGTCACTCACACTTTGCTGTCACTGAACTCCAGCTCCTGCTCCGCATGTGTCAGGGGCCAGCAGGCAGCAACCATGCAACAGGACTGAAGCTTCCAGCCTCTGACAACTCTTTCCACTCTGTTCTTTCAGACTTGCAAAGTTTCTGTTCTGCTATCTGTGACTATAATATCATATAAGGCTTTACTTAGGAGGTAAAATAATAGGGGGGCCTCGGAAACATGGTAATCAAACGCAGCTGTATGTAAGACATTACACTAGCTCTAAGAATAACTATTAATTGTTTGCATGGGTCAAAAAAATTAGCTCCCAAGAAAAATGAATATCAGTTTAATCCTAATGGGAGGATGGTTAAACATAGCAGAGAAATAGCAGTAAGGGAGAAATATTCAGGAGCCTGATTCTGAGTGCCTGGAGTAAACAAACCTGATGATGACACTGAGACACTGAAGTCTGGTCATAAGGAGTTTGACTGGTTAATTTTACTGATTCAGTTTATGGGTCACCTTCATGTTATTTTTTACAAAACTGCACTCCTGGTTCTCTAGGTAGCAATTAGACCTGAAAGATAGTCTCACATCATGCCCTTTAGCATCCCAGCACAGCTGAGGCAGCAGCAGCTCAGGAGTTCTAATGTGCCTTGCTAAGCAGTATCTTCCTTTGGTCTGAGGGGGCTGATGGCACTACAGTACCATAAGATGGAAGACACTCTCCTCTTCACATGTGCATAAGTTAGTATCTGTTAGCCATATGCCTGGGAGGAAGATGGCAGAAGATAATCTGATGTCATGCACCCTTTGAATGAGATGTTACTCTTCCGTGATGGAGCAGTATAAAACTAGCGAGGGAACTTGTTCTTCTCATGAAACCTTCCCATTTGAGTTCTGCCATTTGGTCTGTGAAAAGAGGGAATGGGTAATGGATGGGTAATCCCCAAGGAGCACCAGCCAAGTTCCCAGACTTATTTTTCAAATGCCTTGCATTTCACTGTGCAAGTTGGAATACCAGAAAAACGACCTTTCTTGGTAGCTGTTCTTCTATTCCTGGAACTTGGCAAAGAGACACTCAGTGATGCTAGAGATGCTCTAGTGTTCCACAGGCTAACAGGCAACACAAAATACTTGGAAAAAGTGCAGCAAATGCAGGGCTGAGGAAAAATATTTCTGGCGATGAAGATCAACCCTAATCTTTGTAAAATGCGTGTCACCAACAGTATTGTTTATTATTACCAACTGCAGTCCTGCTGACACTTTAGAGCTGAGAACTCGTTCTGATTCGTATTTCATCTGTGTTGTTCTGCATCACAAACCTTCATCCTTTTGCCTACTGCCCCAGTAAGAAAACTTAACCCTAGTATTTAACAATTAATCCATTGTATTTAGGATCCTCTATTCATCTTGAATCACTTGGAAAAAATATAACCTTAATCTCAATACCTTACACAGAGATTTTGCTGTTTGTTGGCATTTTCCAGTATTGCATAAATACACTTGAATTATAGATTTTATCTGATCCCTGTATCTGTTAATTGAGATATTTGTATTTGCTGTGTACTTTGAGTCACCTGATGTAGTTACTGTTTCTGAATTAGTGACTGAAGCTATTTAAATAGAAGGTTCTTTCCAGAACTCCCACAATTTGATTTGTTCTCTGAAATCACGTTAGTACCTGTACTGGTAAGTATTTAATTTCTGGGCACTGCCTTCTAATAATTAATTCATTTAAAAGACTGAAAAAGACTGAAAAGCAAAAAGAGATGCAATTCCTGACTAATCAAATTAAAGATCTTTCTTTAAACATAACCTTTCTGTCCTGAGGAACCATATTTAAAATGACATTTTAAAATATATGTATTTAGGCTTCAAAATCGAGCACGGCCAGTTAAGCAGATACCTCACTACAGCTCTCTTGTGCTTATGTCTCACGATGGGGTCTTTAATTACAGCATCATTTCAGACCATGTTTATGTATCTTATTCACACACAGTGAACAATACTGAATGAATGAGTGGCTATTCAATATTTTGCCCCTCCTCACTACGCACTATGTTTCTGTGCCTTCTTACACAACCCAAGCCCTGCTCCAAAGGCAAGATTAATAATTTCTCTCTAGGTTTTTCAAAAGAGCATTTAAATGTAATATATGAGTGCTTGCCCAATATTAATCAATTGCTGTTCCCGCTGCAAAATGGGAAAGTAGTACACTTCCCATTTTATAGGCAAGGAGCTGAGGCACAGAAAGAAGGTCAAAAGTGCCTATTAATTTTCAGAACCCGATTTGATATGCCTTGGACATGATTATTCACGGTACTTAGCATTATACACTACTTTATACACTCAACATACTGCTCTTTTTGCATAAAGTGGCTGCTGGTGGTCCTTTGCTCTTTTGCATATCAAATTTGTAGGGTCATAAGTCAGGAAAACAGAAGGTGAGCAGCGTACAAACAGTGACCCCCAGGAAATGTTCCGTGAAGGGATTGCCCACCTAGGAACACAGAAGCCCCATTTTCCCAGGCAGCATTACAACACCTTGATTTTGGGACCATCCAGGTCGTCATTCATCACACTATTCCCGGTTGCTGCACTGGCAGAGAAAGGAATCTCGCAGACAATAACCACATTACTAGGAGAACAGTAATTGTTCATACAGACATTTCTCCCATCTACAAAACAAGGCAGTGGTCCAAGGGCAAACAGCTCATGGACTTACAACTAAAAGTCTCCATCCCACTGCAGATGTACAGAGGAGCAGCATCGTGGGCAGCTTGATGCTGATATATCCTTCATAGTTTGGAGAGTTACTCCAAGAAAAGCTTTGGTTTGTCCCTTCAGATTTGCATTAAAACATCCTCAATTTTTCCTGAGGGGATGAGTTGGTGTGCAGTTTATAAGACTGTTAAGAGAGACACTGTCCTGAGATCGTTGAGCAACTGTGTACCTGGGCTTGTGCCAGTGCCCATTGAGAAAAGGCCATGTGTGAGAAGATGTGTTTCTAGCAGAGTCTTGAAAACTTCCAGGGATGAAGATTTCCCTCTTCTCCCCCTCCACTAGCAGCCTGTTCCAACATTGCATTCCTCTTCCAGGAAAAAAGTTTTGCCTGATGTCCAGCATGAGCCTCGCTCCCATACTGCAATCCGTGGCCACTGCCCCTTATTTTATCACCTGCCACTGCCAAGAAGTGTTTTGATCTCATCATCTTTGTAGCTGCCCACAACAAACAGTTGTATTAAATCTCCTCTTACTATCCTTTTTGCTTGGCCTCAACCCTGAAAGAAGCCAGGACTTTCTGTGTGTTCTCCAGGGCCCAAATGTACCCTTGGCTCAGAACAGAAGGCCCTGCTTCTTTCAGGGTTAAGGCCAAGCACCTGTACAACCACCCTAGAGCTCCCATCTGAGCTGCAAGCTGAAGTTTCCCTTCCATGTAAGCAGCTGGGAAGGGTTATTGACCTCTTTGATATGGACTGGGGACACAGCCAGAGCCGGCATCAACAGAGGAAAATCCACATCAGTGTTTTCTCTGAGAACAGAAAAGGCAAATATAGTTTCTGACGTGTAACTGAAGTGCATTTCTCTGCTCTTAGGTCTTTCAGGCTTTAGCACCCAGGCAGAGTGATGGAGGCACACTCAGCGATTTCCCAAGACCACGGGCTGGCAGAGATGCCATTCTCACCATCCTGCTAACCACTGAGAAACGAAAAACTACCAAAAAAGCTGCTTTCTCCAGGCACCATTACATTCTGGGAAACATAACAAGAGGCAGACAGGCAGGGAGGGAGTTTAGACCAGGTACAATAAGAGAAAAGGCTGAGCTGGCTGTGGCAGTTAACCTCTGACAGACAGTCTGTAATATACCTGACACAGAAAACAAACCAGGTGGTGCCACTGCTCGGAAAATACAGACACGCAGCAGGGGGGGACTGGGACTGGAGGAGGGGGAGAAAGGGAAAACATGAGCAGGGGAAAATGGAGAGGGCAGGAGTCGTTAACCCCTGATAGCAAGTATAAAGTATTTTACTCCCCATCTCATTCATTAGACCGCGTCAACTCCAGAAGGACTACATCCATTCTCGCACATAAATCTAGCAAGTTTCTCTTTTAAAAAGGCCAGACACTGTCTTTGCCATGGCAATCCAGCTGTCTGGCCAGCTGCCTGCCTGCAAACAGGACCGCAAAAGCTCAACTTTCTAAGATGAGGGCAGCACTCTCCCAGGGGCTCCCTGAGCCCTCTGCTCAGCTTGCCCACTGCCTCCCTGCAGCCCAGGGTAGCGAGAAGTCCCCAGGGGACAGCACAGTCCTGTTCCTCCAGTTGGCAATGACAGCCCAGAGGCAGGAGCAGCTCTCATCCCCTCAGCATAAGCAACGAACTAATTCACAGAAATTTAAAAGAGCTCCAGAGCACCTTTTTGGATTACTAATTTCATCGGTCATCCAGCATCAGTGGAATGATCAGTCCAGCATCCTCATAGTCCTCTCAGGCATCTGATCATAGGAGATATGATGCAGGAAAAAATGGAGCTCTGATGCTCTCTGAAGAGTCACATCCTTAACAACCCCAACGAACAAATATCATCTATAACCCATGATTAAATCAGGGTACAACGTTGAGAGAAAGGAATTATGCTGAATAGCTTGTATCTGCTGCTGGTTTGAAGTTTATCTCTGGGCTTTCACTTTGAGGGCTCATAGTCACAGACACAGAGGGCCCCCATACTGCCCCATTTTAAAAGCTGTTCAAATCAGTAACCACCTGAGCAAAGCTTTGGGAAATCTAGGAAACAGTTCTGTCCTCAAAATCTACCCTGAATTTAGATTAAAAAGATAACAATTCCAATAAAAGAAACAAGGGCACAGAATCGAGCTATTTTTAACACATCTGTCTATGGTTAAACGACATTGTTTTTCTTTGTGAGAACTTAGTAACATCAGGAAAGTTGGATAGCTTTCCTCGAGCTGAAGTATTACAGGGCATCTTGTATACCTTGGCATTGTGTGGCTTTCCAGGACATCATTTTAACACTTCACAGATCAGACTTTATGGACATTCTCCTATCATAAATCCATTGCAAAGCAAACACAAAAATTACAAGCTATATGTAGTCAGGTAAACTGCGCAGAAGATCACCAGTGAGCAGAGCATTTTTTAAATGCATGAACCATAAAGCATTTTTTGTGTTTTATGATGGCAACATTTCTGTCAGGGCCTGATCCAGTCCTCTTTTAAGTCAAACAGAGTCTTTCCATCGACATCAGAGGGTGTGGGATTTGTCTCACGGCAACTTATACCAATGAGAACAATATTTTGCTCTGAAGTCATTACTTTCTGCCATGGGTGTTTTGAAAACAGCTCGTCACCTGACAATACACCCTGAAGGTACTGACAGTCCATGTGTTTTCATTATTTAAAAATGAAACTTGTAGCAGGGTCAGCTGTTTAGGGAAGGTAATATTTTTCTTAAGAACGCCTACTATAAAGTAAATTAGCAAAAAATCGTCTTCCAGCCGTAACTAAAACAGAAGGGCACAGCTGCCCTGGAGGAGTACAAGGGCTCCCAATGTAAACTCCACTGATATCATCACCATCAGAAGGTCATAAAATTGATTGATTATAAATACAGTCCTCATTTGTTTATAGCTTGCATTTTTGGGTCCTGGGTAATTAGCACATTAGCAATCTCTCAAAGTGAGTGCTTACAGGTGCCACTTCGAGATAGCCAAAGTGGAAAAATGCACAAGAGGAGCCTAATTTTCCTTAAACAATTTCAGGATGGATGCATTAGGATGGAGGGGAGAAATGTCGGTTATGTAAGTGTTTAGCTACTTGATCACACCTACCCAGGAGCCAAGGGCGTAAGAGGGCATTAAAATGACCTGTTAATTTCTTTCAGCGGTAAGGTAGCACCCAAAATATGAGAGACATGTCAGCAATGTGCGGGAGATACCCTCTTTGTGAAGCCTGCGGCTGCCCAAGTCTTTTAAGATTCTTTTCCCTCCACACAAGACAACAAAGGAAGATAAAGATCACCCTATTTGTGGTAACTGGTACTTAGTTCCTTTTAGTTACACTTAAAATAAACTGTCTTTCAGTTCTCGAAAGGTTTCTGCCTTCAGACACACCACTACTGAGCTGTAAGCCAGCCACCTTCCTCTCAGCCAGTCTTGGCTCCAAGTTCATGACTACTCTGTGCACGCAGGACATCAAACTTTAAAGTCACGTTTTATTTGTACAGCTGGATGCATCAGGTTTATGCTTATTGTCTAATTAGCCAACTAAACCATTTTTGAGAGGGTTTTAATGCTTTACCCCCAGTGAGATCTCTGTAGTGAGTGTGTGTTGAAATGCTAATGGAGACAAAGAATTCCTTTTTGTAGGAATTTGCAGTATTTTGGATACATCTCGCGGGCCAAATCTTCAGCTGCTATGGCTTTGTTGGAGTGAGTCAGGCTATTCCCAATTACAGATATTGTGGGACTCTGAAATTTAACTGGATACTAGAGAAGCTATTCTAATAGTTCTTGTTTTAAGAGAGTTTAAAACTCCTCAGCTCATGTCCAGATTTTTCCTAACTTCTACATAAGTTTGTTAGAAAAGCCTCCTATATTTGGAACAAGATAACAGCCACAGGATTCACCATCCCATTAACTAGTAAAGTGTGCAATATGTGCCCTGGCATTTACATGATTTTACAGATTAGCTCTTTGGAAACATTTCTGCTGGAATTACTTACTGCAGAAGTAATTCAGAAATCTCATACCAACATTTTTTTCATCCATGAAACATGAGTGGCAAATGAATAAAAAGTGAAGTCACTTGCATATCCTGAGTAGCTGGTATTATCTATTCATTAAAAAAGAGATCTTGCTTTACATTTGGGTGGTGGGGGGAGGGTGGTATTTCTATTAACACTAAGCAGTGTTCTTAAATGGAAATATTTTGGAAAGGAACTGCCTCTTCTTATGTATTTGTATAAGCCATAGCAAAAAGAAACCCGAGAAGTGCCTCTAAAACACTACAATAGCACCGGTAGTAAATAATGCTAATAACCCTTAATTATGTGCCTTATTGAATTCCTGATTCCAAGTGCCATGAATATAATGTGCTAAATGATAGCAAATTAGCTTTAAACATGTTAATAGAAAGTTAACTTAGTGCTGAAGGATGTTTTTTGCCATTCTGACAGGAGGGGAACTTCTCCATTAAGATTCCTCTCCAGCCCAATTGAATCCACAAGTTACCCATTCACTTTTTAGACCCTCAAACTTCCACACACCCAGAGACCTGTTTTCAATGTAAGGCAATAACATTTTACTGCTTTAGTCCTCGTGTTTGTTTCATTTACAGTTGGACTTGATGATTTTAAAGGTCTTTTCCTACCTAAATGATTCTACGGTTCTATGATTTGGATGGCTGAATCTTCCTTACACAGCTGTTTGACTTAGTGCTGACTCTGCACACATCAGTATACACAATGGCCAATCCCTGGTTTTGGCTCATTTCAAATCTGCTTTGAGTTCAAGGATGCACGATTTCCTCACAATATTTATCCAGAGACAAACATGACAACTTCAAAAGTACCAACAGCTGTACAGATGCAGAATACTACATAGTGCTTGCTTGGCCTGAAGAGCTTACAGTTTGACAGGTTTCCTACTTTGGGCATGATGTCTCCTTATACAACCGTCTCATGACCAAACCACAGAAGAGAAGATCAAGCAAATGATTCCATTTCTAACATTTGAAATTCTTAGGATTTTTATACTTGAGCCAGTTGATCTGCTAAGCCCATAAACACGACTTCAGAGGAAAATCTGAAGTATTCGATCAGATAGTGTTCCGTTAATGGTGATGACCTAGCAACGTGAGCACAGCAGTTTTTCTAGCTGCAAATGATATTCTTTATTGAATCAATTGATATAAAGAAAGGAATAAATTGTCAAGAGGAACAGCTTTTGTTCCTAAAGTTGTCCTTTCCCCCCAGCTGCATCACTTGTGCTAACATAAGCCCCCCTTACAAGTTTTGCTTCACATTTGGTCCTTGAAAGCGCTAAGTGAAACAGGAGAAAAAGGACAAAACCCCTTATATTTGGAGGGGGGAAAGATCATATCTGTGATTTATCCCAGAAATTTCTCCGGCTATTCTGAAATGTTTTACTACCATTCCCCATAATTTGTTTTTTTTCACACTGTTATCTCGCTGCACTTTTGAGGCTGGATGATCAATTAATGTAAATTATCACCTCAGCACTGAAGTCAATGAGTTGAGTTGGTTTATAGCAGTTAAGGATCTAGCTCCTGACAGCTCTACTTTGGCAAAGAAATGGCTGAACAGTGTTTTGCAAACAAGCAATCCAGTGAACTTCACTCTTTTTCTCTGTTCATAAACCAACATTGGTTTGGTAAGAGATATTTGTTATTCAAGTACTTGTTGGACAGCTTGGATCAACAATGGCTCATTCCAGAAACAGTTCATTTCAATGTCTTGCTGCTCATGGGGTGAGAACTGTCACCTAAATCAGATGGAGCTGATTCTAATCTTTGAGGGGATGAATAATCCTTTGAAAAATAGGAGAACAAAGGCTGATGAAGAACAAATATTCCTGTTCACATGTAAATATAAGTAAGCATACAAAGAACAACCAATTCCCAAACTAGCATGTGACTAAAATCTGTCCAGGCATACACAGACTGGGAGTTATCAAGGACCTCAACAGACTCAGTCTGGTAATCCCAGCCGGAGTAAAAAGTATCAAGCGTTGAAGGGATTGCTGTAGCCACTCTAATTAAACTTCTGTCCCAATGGCAATGGGATTTCAACCTCTAATTCCTGTACTGACCCCACTAAACTGTGGCTGAATTAGAGTATCCTTCCTGCAAGGCTATTAAGACTTTCAGAGATGAAGCATTCAAGGCATCCCTTAGTAAAATGCAGCAATGTTTAATTACTCTGTGTTGCTATTTACTTACATTTTCCTCTTCAGAAATGTTCATCTTCAGGTTCCCAGCTATCAGTTCATGTTATTTCTTTTGCTGCTAGATTAAAAAGCACTGCTGATATCTTTTTGCAATGGACAGACTGCAGGATAGTACTATCTTCACTTCCTCTTTCAACACCTACAGCAACTGTCTCACAGTACTTGCCTGGCACGTTTCTCTAAACTTTAGATAGTTGAGGTGAGCTACAGAAAAAGTATCAAATAAAGGTTCCTATGAATTTCTTAGTGAGCATCAGGATGAAAAGTGTCCCCACGCTGTACAGTGGTGTGTGCAGGGTTTTCTTACATCTTTCAAGTATGTATGCATAGGTAGAAAACCAAGGGATTTTACAAAGCTCCATCACCCCCCTTAACTGCCTTATTTAAATGACATTTCAGGTCCTGCAAGCTCACTTACTGTGTATTGCCTCTCTGTTTACACCACTGTCAGGACAGTCTCTTTGGCTTCAGTATCTGAATGGTGAGCCAAACCAAACTGATTTCAGAATGTTTTCTGAAAATGTTAATATTGCTTTGTTGCATTACCAGGCCGATGTGAAGTCCTTCTCACTTGAATTTCGACATCCTGGTGTTGGTGCAGAAGTGCATATGGCTGTGTGGAGCCTTATGGTGTTCCTCATAAGACCGCATTGTTAATGTTATTGCAAATGTGAGTTTCTACATGCCATCACTGCAACTCTCACCTCATCATGAGGCAAATGAAGGAACAAGGAAAAATACTAAAGAAAAAACTAAAAGTGAGCTGGAATTAATTTCACTGAAATAAATATTTTTGTAAAATCAGCTGTACAAGCTAAACTGTTACTACATCATCCAGGAATGAAGATATACTTCTCCAAGTTGCAGATCTTTTCTGTGGACTTTTCTGAACCAATCATGACACTACATCTTCACCACACTTTCTATTTGAAAGTTAGATGTAACATAAAGAACTTATTCTATAGCTTGGGCCATACATAAATCTCCTGAGCACTAGGTTAATACAAAACTGGAAATCAAAGTTTCATAAATTACTTACCAGATACAAAGACTAAATTTTATCTCCAGATTACCACATGATGTTCAAAGTCCCCTTTGAATTCCATGGCAGGTACCTCCCTTAAATGACCATAAACACCAGAAATTACCAAGTTCGCTTCTAACTAGCGACTGAACCACAGTCTACTCCTAAACAGAATCTTTCAGATGGTAAAAGTCAGATTATCTGCACAGGTACCAAAGGGCTGCACCAGTTTCTAGCACTGGAGAATCTGTCCTGCACAGATTCAGAGGGCTCTTGCACAGCTCTATGCAGAACAGCAGTGGTGTATAATGCATAGATTTCAGAAGGCTATCTGGGAATTCCCCAATGTGCCCCTCAACCACGAGGGTTACCCTGTCTTGGCTTATTTTAGCTAATTGTGGTCTCCTCTGTATAGGGAGAGGATATCCTTCTAAATACATTAGTGACTCACCCCCAGCCATAACCTACCATTGTTGAGAAAATTTGTTGTTTAAGGCTGGAGAAGCCAAAAAAAGATTCACCAAGTGCTTCCTTTGGTAACATCTTATATATTTTAAAGTCACAGCTGCTGCCAAGCCACGGGCCATAATGTCTCCATAATGACGTACAGCTAGCTAAGCACATCCAAATCACAAGTGTGCACTTAAACAGTCTAAAGGAGCTGCTTCCTCACTATCCCTCCTGAAGACATACCAGTCCTCTGCATGTGCCCCCACCACTGGTCCATATGCATGTCGCATTTGATAAACACATTCAGGCAAGTGGCAGGACCAAGCTCTTCTCAGGAGGAAACTTGGAAAAACCTAGAGGCTCCAGAGCTGTAGTTCTCAGGCATGTTCTTCTTACATTTTTTTTATTTTAATACAACTGAAAATAATTAAAGGCTTCGAGACAAAAAGGAAAGACATTCTATTTTCCTGAGCATACACTATCGTAGCCTTGCAGGAGAACTAAGTAAATAAAATCTACCACTCATTGATGTAGAAGGCAGAGCACCCAGTCCTGCTGGCCTGGGAGAGGAAAATGTCACTATTACTGTTAGTGTTACTACCTTAGAGTTACTGTTTTGCTTTTTTTTTGTTTTTTTTTTTTTTGTTTGTTTGTTTTTTTGTTGTTTTTTTTTTTTTTTTTTTTGTTTTTGTTTGTTACAGTGTGCCACCACAAGCTATCTTAATCATCTCAAAGTTAATCATCCTATGTAAGGTTCAGAACGCAAAGAAAACATAGAATCATAGAATAGTTAGGGTTGGAAAGGACCTTAAGATCACCTAGTTCCAACCCCCCTGCCATGAGCAGGGACACCCCACACTAAACCATGACACCCAAGGCCTCATCCGACCTGGCCTTGAACACCGCCAAGGATGGAGCATTCACAACCTCCATGGGCAACCCATTCCAGTGCCTCACCACCCTCACAGTAAAGAATTTCTTCCTTATATCCAATCTAAACTTCCCCTGTTTAAGTTTGAACCCGTTACCCCTTGTCCTATCTCTACAGTCCCTGATGAAGAGTCCCTCCCCAGCATCCTTGTAGGCCCCCTTCAGATACTGGAAGGCTGCTATGAGGTCTCCACGCAGCCTTCTCTTCTCCAGGCTGAACAGCCCCAACTTTCTCAGCCTCTCTTCATACAGGAGGTGCTCCATCATCATTTTGTTTCTCAAATTGCCCACTCTGCATCAGCATCAGGACTCTCTCTGTGTCAGGGCCCTGAGGGCACTAATAGGCCTTAATGGCCCTAACTGGGCACCGCTCCACACCCCTGCCCATGGGCCCAGGAGCTCAGCCCACGGTCCTCAGTCCCAACCTGAGCAAAGTCTGCAGGGTTCAAGCCACCCTAACCAGCAAATAGCCTTACATTGTTCCTCATGCCACTGACCTCAGATCAGAGCAAGAGTGACACTTGCAGCAGGCAGCTGGAAGAAGGTGATCGGAAGATGGCACTCAGCAACTCAGTTCATCCCACCCTTAGAGTTCCCTAGAGCTCAGGGAGGAGAAAATCACATGTGGAACTTTTAGATGGTGGCATTGTCCACACAGGAAGAAAAACAGTTCTAGAAAACTTACTCTAGGTTAAAATGCTTAAAATAGACTAATCTGGGGCATGTGCCTTCTAGCACTACTACTTTCAAGGTCGAGGGAAGTGATTCTCCCCCTCTACTCCTCTCTTGTGAGACCCCACCTACAGTACTGCATCCAGCTCGGGGGCCCCCAGCAGGTCCACGTCCTTCTTCCCCAAGGACATGGACCTGTTGGAGCGAGTCCAGAAGAGGCCACAAAGTTGCTCAAAGGGCTGGAGCACCTCTGCGAAGGAGACAGGCTGAGAGAGCTGGGGCTGTTCAGCCTGGAAAAGAGAAGGCTCTGAGGAGATCTTAGAATGACCTTCCAGTGCCTAAAGGGGCTGAAAAGGGTAGGGATAGGACAAGGGGGAATGGCTTTAAACTGAAAGAGGGGAGATTTAGATCAGATATTAACAAGTTCTTCCCTGTGAGGGTGGTGAGGCACTGGCACAGGTTGCCCAGAGAAGCTGTGGCTGCCCCATCCCTGGCAGTGTTCAAGGCCAGGTTGGACGGGGCTTGAAGCAACCCAGTCTAGTGGAAAGTGTCCCTGCCTGTGGTTGGTGGGCTGGAACTACATGGTCTTTAAAGTCCCTTCCAACCCAAATCATTCTGTCATTCTGCAATTCCCTAGGAAGCTCTCTGTTGATAGAAAATCATATATGCAAAACTGCTTCTTGCAACAGTCTCACTTTGATAACTTTAGAAAGGCAATAAAATTACAGAAAAATAAGCATGATATCATTTCCCAGGCTTGCCATACACCATTCACAATTCACTTTAACATTAGGCTTTTGTTTCTCAGAAGTAACCATTGATGTTTCAGGTTTCTATTTTTCATTGTCCAGTTTGGGGCCTGACTTTCAAAGAACAAAGAACTTTGGGAAAATCAGTTCCTGACATTATCAGCCAGTTGTTAATTAAGGATGTAGGTGCCTACATGAGGCATCTAATGCGAACATTTTTGCTTACACACTTTGACTTATCAACCTCCTTCTTGCTGATCAGCTGCGTAATGCAGAGACCTAATACGTTAATCACTCAGTAGTTAAAAGTAGTTTCCAAAATGAAAAGAAAACATAAGAAATTATTTTCTGGCAAATGCAATGAAAGTATGCCTGCCACTGATGCAGACAAGATTGATTTTATTTTTTTGGTGGGCAAGATGAGCTCTGAAAGAGCAACTCCTATTAAAATCGCACTGGCATTTAAGTGACATTTTGGCAAAACACCATGGAAACATTTGGTCACATCCTCTCAACCCTTAATTTCTTCCTTAAATGTGCTCTTTAATATGTCACAGTTGTTAAATTTGTAACAATAATTCCCTTGAGACTAAATAACAGTGCTTGGTATGTGAAAAATGAACAATACATTTACATCAGTAAACCAAGAGGAAATTTTAAATAAACATATAATTGAGTACAAATAGTCTGAATGTTACCTTTATGAAATTTGACCATTCTGTGGACTGATTTTAGCAGCAGGATGTCCTAAATAAACTCCACTAAAACATATGCTGTCATTCTCTTTTTCAGTTGTGACATAACTATCCAGATTTGTTGCTTCTCATGGCTTTATTGGTGTTAGTCAAACATCATTGTACAGAAAAGCAACTAAACACTTAATTTTAAAACTTCCATTTTTTAGATGACCAGCAAAATCCTAGAAACAAATCTCGTAATGTATTGGCATTTTCAGCTATTTTTGATGGGAGGGAAGAGAAGTTGAGATTTGTATACAAAAAGACTCCTGCTAAATCTAGTATGGAATTTGACTGCACAAACATTGAGTAAATCAATGCCCCAGAAGTAAGGGGCTGGTCTGGGTAGGGAGAACACAAGGCTGGTGTGTTCCCTGGTATAACTGCCTTCATGTGCTCTGCAATCAAAGATTCTGTTCTTGCTGCCCTAACTTTGCTTCTGTAGGACTGACATTGCATTATATAAATCTTCAGGACAAGTAATTAACAACTTATTTTATTTGTTGTGCAAAGCATTGAGGACGTTTCTAGGTCCCGTGTAAACGCTAAAACTACTATTAACCTGTGTATTTCTTAGCCAATATAAACAGCTTTCAGTATGTCTGCATCTCCCACCAGGGCTCAGAGCTGTAGTCCTACTCATTTTAATGGGATTTCTCCTCTCATAACAGAGCACTCACTGTGTGCTATGGTGGCAGCAGGACCATTCAGAATAGGAACCAATCCATTTGCTTTTTCCTTTAAAAATAAAATCAACCCATTTTGGATTCTGGTTTCTAGGGCAGAAATCCCATAGTGCTTTTAGCCTTGAGCATTTACTCAGACCTGTTTTTGGCTTCAGTACGAGTGCAAACAGCAGTATAATTTAACAGACACATCAGTGCACTGGGATTCAGAAGTTCAGCAATCAGCTCTGCTGCTAAGCATTGCCACCTGCTTTACCTCTCAGTGCTCTTGATCCTCTCCCACTCTGCGCCTGCCTTGTCTGTTTGAACTATAGGCTCTTTAATGCAAATACCATCTTCCTGTAATAGTGTTGAGTGCTCAGGATCAGAGCCATGACCTCTTTTAGGACTACCAAACATTTGCATTATAAAATATATATTAGAATATATTAGAAAATGTATGTAGAAAATAAGAACACAGAGACAGTCTTTCCCTCTTGGCTTTACTAATAAACTCGGGTATTTCAGCCATAATGTATCAGCCCTGTGCTTTCCATCTTTGTTATCTCTAATTGCTTATCTGCTAAAATTGTTCCTTTCTGAACAGCATAAATCTTCCCTGTCTCCTTAACCCATTGTTCTGTGTTACCAAGACTACATTCAAAGTTCAGACTATGTTAGTACAGTTGGAAATTCAATCATTCCACACTATTAGAAATATGCAGGTCAAGCCTGCCCGTGCCTTAAGAACTTGGTGTTCAGGTGATGATGTATATGCCTTCTTGCTATCTTCAATCTGTTTTTTAACTCCGCTAGCCTTAGGCATGCTCTACTATGGATAACAGAGGTGGAGAAGAATTCAGATGTGGTGGGATGGTGTGCCCCTGGCTCCAGGCCTCATTACAGCCTAGAGATAAATGGACATGGATCTGTCCCAAAGTCTGACTCCTTTGAAACTGATCTTGTTTGAGAACCACCTGCAACTTTCACGCCAGCACTGGTCTCCTCTCAAAGTCAACTCACTTGGGTTCCTGCTTTCACACCCAGTCTCACTTCTCCTCCTTATAACACTTTGTCTCCTTTTGTCTGGTGAGCTAGTCCCCACTGTTTGTCTTATTCATGTTTGTCCTCCACACACAATGCTTCTCTGCCCCTGCTTCCTCCTCCCCTTCTCTATCATCACAAATAATTATTTCTGTCCCATACATTCCTGATTATACTACCCCCACCCAATTTCTCATCTGAAGCTTTTTCTGTCTTTTCCCAAACAACAGGCTTGCACCCACTCTCAGTTTCCCCTAACTTTTTAGTCTCCATCTCTCTGCAAGTCCTGTTCAGTTTCCTTATGCCGCATCTTCAGACATAAGAATATTCCTTGGAATATAAGAATATTCCTTTGAAGACTCCTTTCTCCCATCTTCCCCCATGCTTCTGCTAGTCCTGGTCCCATCTGAATGTAAGTGATAGATTGCTCCTCTATATTTTCTGGCATTTCATGAACAAGGAAAGAAGAGGACAGGCAGAACAAGCTTTAAAGCCAACCTGCATCTCCCTCCTAGATCAGCAACCACTACAGCTGCCTGGGCAGCAATTACATTTAGGGCAGGCAAACCTCTTCAGGATTTCAGCTAAATCTGCACTGAGCACACATAAACTGAGATTTTTCAGTCCTGTGATTTGCCAAGGTGCAGGCATATTTTTATTGGTATAGGAAAAATATAATGTCCCTGGAAGCAGCAGGACAAATACACTGTAAAGACATGAGGTAAGAAAAGCTTTTTGCTGTTCTTCTGAATGAAATTCTTGTTACTCGGTCACCAAAAGAGTACCTGCTGCTTCTGGGCAGATATTTTTAAGCCACTTGATTCATTAATTGCACTTCACCTGATAAGTTTCTGGGCCAGTACCAAAAATAACTGTATTCTCCACTGAGACATATTTTGAATGGTGTCATGTGATGATGGGGGAAGGGAGAACATGCAATCACATAACCTTCAAAGCTCACAGTTCTCATTAACTCACACTAAATGTCAGTCTTTCTAGCTGAACCTGGCAAAGTTATCGAGAGTTTCATACTAGGGCTCATACAGTAACAAACCCACTTAACATCTGCCCACATCACCTCTGCTGGTCATGTATCTCATGAATGTGTGTTTAATCTACTTATCGTGAAGGCGATAAAAGGCAGTATATCCTCAACCAAAGCAACATCTTTCATGACTGGATGGACTTCCAATATTCCAGAAACACATAGCACCTAAGAGCCTAATTCTGTTGAACTCAGCTTTCCCTGAAAGACAGCAGCACCTTTCCTTTCCACCTGTTCTCAAGACGGTGGATCACATCTCTAGAAAACAAAGCATCAAAAGAAATCCAGCTGCAACAGCCCAATCCAACAGTTATGCAGGTAACAAATTCCCTCAGGAGTCAGTCAGACAATGCTGCTGCTCATTAGGGCTGGGTGGGACAGGGGAAATGGGACTAGACATTTCCCTTCATTCATCAAACTGGAACAAGACAGAGTTCAGAAAAAAAAAAAAAAGGCACTTGGCAAAATCCATGACTGGGGACACATCAGGAGAAAGATTTTGATCACTAAAACTGCAAAGAATGAACCTTAAAAATAAGTTGTTACATAAACGGGATTTTTTAGTTACAGGAATGTTTGATCCGATTCACAACTAAGGATGTGTACCCATTTTAAACGGAAAATCCTTTAGCTTTGGTATGAATTTATCTAGCCTGCCAGAAAAATTGCTCATATCAAACTTTCATTTGGATGTTCAGCCATTGAAAACACAGTTAAAGCATGTCCCTTAATTAGAAATCCCGTGGAAATGAAAACAATCCTCTGTGGCATCTAGTTACCCTGGATGGTAAGTTGGACTTATCATCTGGCACAGGCCCCTTCCTGTTTGTGTGGGTGGACTGAGGCAGACAAGGAATTCTGCTCCCCTTCCAGCAGCCCTCAGAGACAAGCAACCTCCCATGCCAAGGTTTTGTCTCCCGCAAGCGTCTCGCTGCAAATAGGTCTGGTAGACGCAATGAGCTGCTCAGATTAGAGGTGAATGAAATAGGCGTCTTCTGCCCGGTAGGGACCAAGAGAAGCTTATCACAGGATTTTAATGGATAAATATATTTAAAATCTGTTTCATCTCACTAGATAGAGTCCCTTTGATCAGGGTGCATTCATTTTCCAGAAAAATGTCTTCAGTCATTTGCTAGTAAAAAAAATACAACTCAGTAATTACCTTCTGCTACTGGAAAGACTGGAGAATTTGGCTGTATCAGTCCTTCCAACTCTATCCATTTGATTGCTGGTCCTGTATGACTAAATCGTAGAATCATAGAGTGACAGAATGGTTTGAGTTAAAGAGACCTGACAGATCATCCAGTTCCAACCCTCTGCCACAGGCAGGAGGGACACTTTCCACTAGATCAGGTTGCTCCAAGCCCCGTCCAACCTGGCCTTGAACACTGCCAGGGACGGGGCAGCCACAGCTTCTTTGGCCAACCTGTGCCAGTGTCTCACCACCTGATAGTGAAGAATTTACTAATACCTAAATATATCTAAATATGTTCCTAATATCTAATCTAAGTCTACCCTTTGTCAGTTTAAAGCCATTCCCCCCTAGTCCTATCCCTACATGCCCTTGTCAAAAGTCCCTCTCCAGCTTTCTTGCAGGCCCTTCAGGCACTGGAAGCTGCTCCAAGGTCTCCCCAGGGTCTTCTCTTCTCCAGGCAGAACAACCCCAATTCTCTCAGCCTACCTGCACAGACCTTGCATCATGGTCCTTCTTGTATTTTGTTCAAAAACCCATGTTCCAGCAGCTTGCTATAAGAATTTCAGGCTCATTAAAAATTAAAACATGTAGAAAATTCTCACAGTTGTGAAGGAAATCTTAAAAGATTAATCCCAAATGTTAAAAAGGAAAAGGTGCATTTTAGCAATGATGATGGTTAACCATTGGAATAAATAACTTTGGGATATGTTATCTTCTTTCTTGTTTGAAGTCTTTACGTCAAGATGGCATAATACATCCTCTTGTAGGCAGCAGTCTGCCACACCAGCTTTTGAACTCTACCCAGGAATCACACACTGAAATTCTCTGGCTCAGATTTTGCTGATCAGATCAGAGAAACACAACCCCTCCCCAGGACCTCAGACTATTAACTGAAGGGAAGAACCCCAAAGAGCTCTGGTTTTGTGCTGAGGTAACAAATTCATGAGAATGTTATACACTGGCCGTGTTGATACACTGCATTCAATTTCTTTGAAAACTTGCTTTGTTTATGGCCCCTTTTTTCCAAGACATTTCTCACTTTATAGTAAATAGATCCTCAGTTGTCAGCCAACATAGCCAGTTGACTTGAGATGAAATAAGTCAGGATTTTCCCAAAAGTAGCAACTTCACCTCTCCTGAAATAGTTACCAGATCTAAGAATATTTGCAAGGAAGCCTCATCCTTCAGATTTCCCAGGTTTTACAAAGGTTACAGACCAGCTCTACAGAGCCTTGGTAGGAATTTCCTCTTATCCAACAAAAAGACCTTAGGGGACTGAAGAAGTGACGTAATTTTATCCCACATGGACTCAACATAGGCGGGTTCAAAGGTGTGAAGAAAGAAACAGGAGGGGAATCTGCCCTGTGCCAATCTTTCTCTGGGAAAGCTACTTCTGCTGCAGGACCAGTATAACAAATTTGGTGTGGTTCTGTTCCTTTTCCATCACTTTTCTCACCACGAAATTCCCCATTTCTTGGCTAAGCTTCCCAGGACAAAGGCTGAGGAGAGGAGATTGACTGCAAGAAGCAATAAAAATAAAAGTAGGGTACTAAATAAGGCATTGCTGTAGAGTACTAGGAAGGGTGGAAAGGAATGGGCTCATGCATATTACAGTCCTATAAAAGAGAAAGAATTCTTAAACGAGTATTAAAGAAGGTTGAGTTACAGCATGAGGAAACTAGTTTAATCACCTATTGTGCAGCTGTAGTTAATTTTGTACAGATTTTACAGAGATCCCAGCTATCATACAGTGCTCCATACAATCACTGTGAGTGACACTCCACTTTTATCACAAGTGCTGTTAATGATGCCATTACTTGGGCAAATCTTCCATCAACCTCGGCTAGATGTTTCCTTAAGTAGGACCTGAGGTCAGATAACACCTGATGAATATACATGGCAAGAGGACAAATCTGCTTCCTGACTAACAGAAGAGAAACACATGGTATGTGGGGTTACATAAGTGCACACACACATGCTTTCCACCCAGGCAACCGCAGTCAGATTAGCTCCATCTCTGTAACAAACCTTTAAAGCCCCCCTGGTGAGGGGTGTCTCCTTGGGAAAGTCATATAATACTCTAAAATTCATTAGGATCCTAGTTCTTGTTTAGGAACGTAAGATACCTTCTTACAGATTGCATTTGGAAATACCCTAACAGCTAATTCATCTCAGTATACATTCAAGTCATGACTGAGTGATCGGAAGACTGATTGCTTCTGATGGCCACCTGAAAATCTAACAAACAGGTAACTGGGCGGTCAAACAAGCAATTAGCAGCCAAATTAGATGACTAGTTATCAATCAGCTCAGCTGCTGATGTTCATTAGACACCTAAAAGACTAGCAGCAACCTAACTGAAAAATTATCCTTAACCACTTGGCAGTTTGCTGAATCATGGATATTCAAATGACCTCAGCAAGTTGTTTCTTAAATCCTAAACAAGCCAAATCACTTTTCACAGTGCTCTTAAATCTCCAGGAGTCATGTAAGGTGTGTGCTAAAGCATTTCTTTGAGAGGGACATCCCCAGCATATGCAGAGAAAAAAAGCAAAAAGTCATATTTAGTGTAACTCAGTGAAAAGTCTATTTTTCACTTGCCAGAGAGCTCACCCCTTAGAAATAAAGCTATAGATAACCCACATCCCCAGACCACCTGTAGTAGGCCCATCAGCATGGGGAGTTATACTTGAGGATATATACTCCTGCATAGCTTCCAGAATGGCCAACAGATGCAGATCCTCTTGGGACAACGTGGATTCTCCCTATTCCACCTATCTTCTGCCTCAAGGAAGAGAAGGGAGTGGATTAGACTCTCTCCTGGGCTTGCAGAGCCCAAAGTCTGGGAGGGTGACACTGTAATGCTTGGGCTCAAGCAGTCTTAGCTTGCCCCTAGAACCTGAAAAGAAAGAAAGAGCAGCAGCAAATGAAGGATGAGCTAATTTGCACCCTACCCAGTGAATCCACACTTGTCTGCCCTTTACATTATCCACATCTGGAGATAATCCACACAACTGAACTGCAGGCTGCACACTGCAAAATACCCTAGTTCCTGCTTAGTTTGGAACCAAACATCAAGATTCTTTCCATTACAACAGCTACTGCAACACAGCCGCTGCTTTCTGTAACTGCTGGGCAACATCATGTTAGTTGTCACGGAGCTCCATGAAATAAAGAGCAATCAGATCCTGATACAGGCTACACATCATGGTAACTCTGCAGCTTTCAGAGGCTTTAATGCCTGGCGAGAGCACTTTGGTGTATTACAGCACCTGCTGTCCTGAGACCTCAGCGTGTGCTACCAAAGGAAGGCCAGCCCTGTCCCCTGGGTCTTGATGGGAAATTGCAAGAGGAATCACTGATGTCACCACTTCTGATGTGGGAATCGATCGTAAACACACTCCCTTGCAAAATGCAGTTCTCCAGAAGAAGAAAGGAAATTCTGCTATTTGGGAAAAGATGTCAGATGACTTAGGATACAATAGTTCACTTTCCCCATGGCCATAGAAGCAACAGTTCCTGGCTGGACTGGAATCGTCCATATGTGTTGATAAATGTGTTAATCTTAAATCCCTGGTTGGTTGAGCCTTCCGTGGTGACCTGGAGTAGCAGTGAAAGACGTTTTGCCTCTTCCTTTGATTTTCACTGGTGTTCTTCTATGCCTTGCTCTAATTGCTTCAAACACAGAATCAGGCTTCTGCTAACCTGATGAAACATCATTGTAGCTGCTACTTTCAACTGGTCTCTTAAATAATAGGAAGACAACAGCTAAGATTTAGAAGCAGCTGTAGTTGAAATATTTTTGTATACTATAGACCCAGGGCTCCTGATTACTGATGCCTTTTGTTTATGTGACCTTTGATCTGCTGAGCAAGTGTTTGTCAAATGAATGGTATTTCAGCCCTGTGTTTGAAGTGCCACTATCCTGACAGTTGTGCAGCATATGGGTTCACTGACACAGCAATATGCTGCAACCACTGAAGAAATGATAATACTAATTTTATTTTACACCAAAATGAGGAAAATCAATTTTGTACATAATTAAATATAGCCCTTAACAGATATTTTGATGCAATTCTGAAAGAAATGTGCTTTTGATGACTCAGGGCCTTGTCTGTGTCCCTGGGTTGAAAGCTCTCCTTACCAGACAAGTGCTTTTGATGTCAGATTGTATGTTCTTCCACCATTCCGAGGTGATCCCCTTCACCCATTGTGGTGAGGTTCCCAAACATATATGAATACTGAAGGATCACAAGTCTGTCAACATAACATATTTCTAATCTGATAGGAATTTTTGAAAACGCCAGTCTTTGTAGCTAATTTTTACTCACTCTTCCAATGGCTGCTTCCTCTCCCATTCTCTTGCCGTGACTACATGTGGTATACTTCATCTAAGAATTACAGTGATCACAGCCTCTGAGGTTAGTACCTACAGATTCCTTTGCTGTTCTTTCAAAAAAAGCCTTCTTTACCTTGCTAATGACAGAGTAGAAAAGTCATAAGGTTTGCTTGGGTATAGCAATTCTCCAGTCTTCAGGAGTTATCTAGGTGTTGACAGTACAGAGCTGCAAACATGGAGAGGAAGCAGTTGTACAATTTTGTAAGTACAATTTGGACAATGAATCAAAAGTATCTGGTGAGCACTTAAAAACAAGCCCCATGAGATGTGTTCATTCCTCTGTGTCTTTGGGAAGCATGGAGGCATAAGCGTTCTAAATTTTATCACTGCCATCATACTAAGGCATTCACATAAACACATACTAACAAATTAAAGGCAATCGTATCATGGGATATCTCCTTAGCAATGAAAGCAATTTCCTTAGGAGGAAAAGCATTTAATTATCTTAACAACAAAAGTGTAAAAAAATTACAGAACATTAACTTTCATGTAGTGGGTAAACACGCTACAAAAAAATCACAGGCCTTTCTAGTCCCTTGGAAAAATCATCCATATAAAGTTTATTCACGCTCTCTAAGTGTGAAAACACTAAAAACATCATTACTAAACCTTCCTGCTCCCAGGCTCAGCCTCTTGAAATTCTCACCTACCTGTGTTATTGCTTATTATAGTTGCATGTAGAATTTCTCATCAAAAGTCACAATGCTCTTATCACAATACAAGCACAGAACAAACCAAATAGCGTCTAGGATCTAGTGTAACAGTATCTATTTATCTATCATCTAGCCTATGGACCCATAGTGTCAAAGTAATATATATAAAGAAGATGACAGCTCCTGCCTCCACCATCCATCTGAAAGTTATATGACCTACAGAAATATTCAAGTGAGCAGCCCAGAAGACATATATTCTTATTTGTTTAATACTACACACATAAAATCACAAGTACCTCTCTTCCCTTCTCACTCTTGCCTGCAGTTTGTATGATGAGCGCTCACAGGAGTGCAATAGACATTAAAACATAGAATCATAGAATGGGTTGGGTTGGAAGGGACCTTAAAGATCATCTAGTACCAAGCCCCCTGCCACGGGCAGGGCCATCATGTTTAAATACTTTGCAGAATCAGGATGGGCAGCACCATCAGACAAGCTCTGACATCTCTATGTCAATCTAACAGTGGGAGATGGAAGAAGCCTGAAATTTGGTTAATCAGAGATTGTAATCTCAACTTTTCTTTTTCAAGTCAGAACCCAACAACAAAAAGGGCAGTGAGAAGGAAAGCACTGATACTCCTGGAGAAGGCACTTGGCAAACAGATAGCCAGATACGCCAATAAGAGACACAACAGATGTGAAGTGATTTACCGGGTGACATGAACCACTTTACTTACAGCCCTATCTCATGCTACCAACATCTGATACAGAACCAGCTGTGTTGACATAGCTCCCTGGGCAAGCAAGACCCTGCCTACCAGCATCACCTGATGGGATGAGGCTGCGGCGGGCTGGAAAGCCCGCTACATGTGTGTGGTCAGGCTTGCAAATGTAACATTGCAGTAAGACTACAAAAGACATATTGAACTAAATTTTTCCAAGGATGATGTAACTGGATGGGGGCACTACCAGGCTCACGATAACTGAAGTATAATGATAGCTGAAATAAAGCATTTGCATATAAACTTTTGCTCCTAATATTTATTAGCAGCAGAGAGCTAAAGGTATAACAAGTTGATGAAGATTTGCTATGAGATCATATTTGACTTAATGTGAAGCTTGTAGGCATTGTTTCTTGGAGGAAGTGCTCACTGTGTGTAGTACAGTAAAAACGGTGCTTTAAAACAAAGAAATAAAATAGCTGCCTTAACACAGCAGCAGCATTGTCATTGTAAATCTTTTGTGCCACATGTTTTATTACATTTTCATAGCAGAAGAGGGAATTTATGATGTGATACCACAAGTTCCACCAGCCTCCTTCCGTCAGTGGGGTACCTCTTTTCAGTAATACCTAAAATATTTGCTGATACTGAAACGTGACTGTGAGATACAAAAACTTTTACAACTCAAGAGAACATTATATTCATCTATCTTAGAGCAAAAAGAAGAAAAACAGCTTGAGCATCTGCTTCTGCAAGAAGTGGACACTGTTCTGCAAATACTCCTGTTCTATGGAAAGAACAATGAGAGGGAACCATATCTGAGGCTGGGCTGCTTTTGTGAATGAAGCAGTAACACAAAGATGTTATTACTATTATTACTACATACAAAATTGATGCTAAGGCTGTATGCGAGAGCTTTACCTTTATCATTACCTTTTGGTGTAAGGTTCACCCAATGTAAACAGTCTTTGGGCTTGAATCTCCTATAGCCAAATACCAATAGTAATGGCGTCAGAGCATTATAGAAATTTCTTCTGGCTTATACTAAGCCGAAATATGTTCCCCACAGTCAGGGACTGAAAATTTACTTTCTTTCTAGGGACCAGTCATGGTATATTTCAAATATGCTGGCTAGATACAATTGTTACTTAAACATGACAGGAGGAGGTCCATTCTAAACACAAGCAAAGTCTTTTGATACTAAAGATTCAGTATTGAGAACTCCTTTTGATGAATTGGAAGAAGGCAGAGGTGACACGGTAAATTTAATCTGATCGACATATTAGGCAGGTTTCTGCTCACCTCAGTAGATAAAGAACTTGGTGTCAAGAAAATCTTTGGGAAAAGAATTTAAAAAATAGCAACTTGGTGCACAGCTTATGATTAAGACAACAGCACCAAAAATCTAGTAGGTTGGTTTAAATCAGTAATGAAATAATATGAAAAAAGAACTTCAAAAGCATTCACAGGGAGGAACATTCCACCAAGACAAAGTCATCTGTCCTTACTTTCCCAAAAGCAGCATGATCAAACCTGATTATGGGATTTGAAGCCCTGAATGTTTCTTTGTGTTGCCCAAGCAGAGAGTGAAATTGGACAAAAGGAAGATCCTCAGATATTACAAAGCAGGAACCAGGATTTAATGTCTTTAAAAAACATCAGTGGCTCCATCCCACCCATACGATGACATGAGACACAGCCCATTGGAGTTTTGATTGGCTGTGTAGATTTAGGTAATGCACTGATATAATACTAAACAACAACATATGCACAGCACTTGTAATGAGATTGGACTTTTAACCCTCTGAAGCAGTGGGAAACAACAGGGCTTTTAAAAATACCAGCTCAGAGGTAAGGAGAGGGTCAGCCCAATACAGTTTGTAAATATACAACCAGTTGCATGGCTGAGTTTCACTTTAAAACATAAATAATTTGAAAGAGGAAGGCAGAGGAGGAGTGAGAAAAAGAAAGCTGGCATAGGGGAAAGAATTAGGAGGCAACATAAGAGATCTAGAGGAGGAGGTTATACCCTCTCACAAACTGCCCCACTGCTCAGGGACTACCTACATTTTTCTGGGGCTAACTCACACACTGACATTGATGACTGCTTGTTCATTGGCCTGAGCAGCAAACTGTGAATACCAAAATCTGAGAGGTGACTTGTCCTCCACGCACACTGAAATTCAACCAAATGTTCATTCCCTTAAAAGGCCTAAGCTCTGAATACTGAATAATGATCACTCTGTCTAGACTGATGAACCATATGAGGCTGAAGCCAGTCCCTCAGCTGTTATAAATGGAACTAGAGCAGATCCAACTGATTTCCTCTAACTTGGTGAACTTGAAGACTATCAGGAAGTTAAAGCTCACAGCACCAGCAATAGCTACAACTCTGACCTGCTTCAAGAAGGGCAGGAGAGATGATCAGTAGCTCATCAATGCAGTCATGGGTATTTGTTACATCAACGAACCTAGGAAACAGATAATATTCTACAAAAAAAAAAAAAAAAAAAAAGAAAACCCAAGTCTCCTTTGTGGGAAATTGAGGCAAATGGGCTTAGAGGATGCCAGCTTTCCCAGCTTCTACAAGAGCTCCCTTGTATCCTCTTGTATCCATGACTTGTGATTCCCTACTGTTCTCCTACCATGCCTCATTGCCCTGTCAGTTCCAGACTTGCAGATCAATCTAGCACCACGTCTAATAGCACAGCTCTTAGGACTGATGTTTGTGGTAGCAGCCTGAAATCCACCATTTGTCTTAGCTGTCAGGCTTGCCACATCAAATATTTCCATCTTGATGCCATCTCAGATGGTGGTGGTTTTACCCAGGAAAACTTCAGTTCTTTGAGACAGATGAACTCACTTTAGGATATATGTCCAGAAACCTCTTCCATTAGGCTCAGTTCAGGATTTTACTCTGTTCAGGCCCTCCACTTCCTTTACTTGGGCCTGATTTTTAAGGGTGCTTTTTTGCTTCCAAGTCACAGCACCTGCACCAGTCCTATCAAAGGCAGTCTGCCTCCAGCTCTATGACACTCAGAAGATGGCATCCCCTGTTCACAAGGCGGAGCAGCACTGCAAGTAACCCAGCACTGTAGTCCCTCATCAAGCAAAATGACTCAAGGAGGATTTGGCAGGAGAAAAAGCAGCAAAATCAGACTGGAGTCAAATGCAGCTCTCCAAGAAATTCCTTTTCACTTGCAAGCGACGTGCAGACTGGAACTGCCTTCCTGTGACTTACCACCACCCTCCTGCAAGGCAGCATTAGGAAGGAGCCTGTCACCCAGGGATGTTTTTCAGCAATACTTCATGTCCTCTTTTACTGTCTTCTTTTTAAGCCACTTCCAAACTCAGTTCCTTTTGCAAATCAGACTTCTTAGTTCCTTCTTAGATCAGACTAATAAGAACATCACCTCAGGGAAAAGACTTGTACACAGACAGACTTCCTCTTCAGAGGATCAAACAGACCAGACTGTTCCTTTTCAAGTTTTATTAATCCTGGTTCATAATTTCCACCACATCATTAGTCATTTCCTATTATTGAATAGCTAGTAGCAGCATCATCGCACAGTAAATAGCAAGATAACCATGCCACCTGCAATTTCTTGGCTGATACCTACCCACAACCACATCTGGGTAAAAGACGAAGAGGTAAAATTAAAAGCCAAACCATGTAGACTTTATTGATCTGTGGCTCGTTGCTTTTATTCACATCATCTGCTCAGCTGGCTACATAAGCTGCTGCAGACCTTGTTCAAAAACAGCTCCAGAAGATTAACACTAAAAACAGCAGTTTGCAAATGTGGTGATTTTCACTGGAATTCCCCTTCCTGAGGCACACAGGGTCTTGGGGGAGCTTGCTGGTTGTCAGGGTTTATTACTTGTTTGGTTTCCTAAGCTTCTCTTAGTTTGTCAACATCCTCTAGGTAATTTTGACACAAAAAATGGTCAGAGAATTCAAGTGCCTTGAAGCACTCTGTTTTTTATTCAGTTTTTGTTGCCCTCCTCATGCCCCCCAGTAAAGCTTAATTTTCTTCTTCTTTCTACTGTCTGTCTCAGGAGACTAATTGGGAGACAGTACCCTGGCCTTTCCAATGTAATATCTATATACCTCAATTTCTGGAGTGTCCTCTTGGACACTCTTCATTTTTCCCATGCCAGAAGGGTCTCTACGCAGGAGTTCTGGGTCAGGGTTTCTATGTGGTTCATGGAAGAGGACGGAGCCCCACATCAGAAGTGTGTAGCTGTGATGCCCCAGAGGCAGTTGTTAGGAGAACAGAAAGGGCTGTTCTTGACCCAGGCAGTGATGCTTCTCCTCTCTCCTTTTTCCAGCCTCAGGTCCTCCCTTTGGCCAGAAGTTTCCCTCCATGCCAAGTTTGCAGAAGACAATAAGTCTTTCCACTATCTCCAGGGGCAGCGAATGGACCTCCCAGTTCCCAGGACTGTGAAAGGATTTCCTCCTTTTCACTTGTCCTCATGAATGCAGCTGGTACCCAGAGCACAATCACCCTGTCTGAAGCATGACTCCACTAGCAAGGAATGGCTTTGGGTTTAAGGCAGAGGAGGTTTCTTCTACAGACTGCCTGCATGATTTTAGGCAAGCATTCACTTGCCATTAGACTTTCTTAGTGCTTGTTTCAATTCATCGCTTTCTTCTGAACACAAATACAGGTCATTAGAGGTCAGCTGAATCTTAGGTGAAAAAGAGGTAATTAAATGACTAATGACTAATGCAGTGGACAGCCTTTTGGGCAGTACAACACTGTGCCTGCAGCATGGCTGCTTCTACCAGGGCTGTCTAAAAATATCTTCTGCTAACCCACACAGGACAGCACTCAGTCAGGCCTGCAGGCTCCCTCCTCCCTGAGCACTACTGCACTTTCAAGTGGAGCCTGGTAAGTCTAGGAGCAGGATTCTGTGACTTGGCTGCACAAGGTAACACCACAAGGCACATCCTCCCTGCTGTCACTCTCTTGGCAGCTTACAGGTCCTTGACTGTGACCTGCCACCACCTGGTGCTTCAATCTGCCTGTAAGAGGTAGCAGGAGCTGGGAATGCCTGGGTGTGTTTGCCTCTGTTTGTGCTCCCTCCATGGGGCACACAGGCAGTCACCTCCGTGACTCAAGACTCTGTAGTGACTGCTAACAGGATGAGAGGACCAGATTTCATAGTTCAAGAGGCATACCCCACCAGGCACATGTTTCTTTGTACATACGTATGTTTTTATCTCTTTTATTTTCCTAAATAGGCACAAATATATACTGTTAATATACACACATTTATATAATACACCTGTTCTATACACCATACCGATGTTGTAAAAATGACTAAAAACTAACTTCCCACAACCAGCTTTCAACTCCCCTGTCTGTTTGTGTGAACAGTCTGTAACTCATTCTCTATTCTCCTGTAATGCACAGAGCACAAGATTTCCTTTGATTGTATACTTCCTTATATGCCCATTAAACAGTCACCTCTCAAACTCTCATTGTCTTCTTTTTGTCGCATCCATTACCCTAATTCCACATGAGCTTTTTGTGGCTCTGTCTCCTCTGTGGTGTAAGCAAATAGAATTATTGCTCTCTTGAGCAAGGAAAGGACTATATAATCACAGGTGAAAGATATTGCATGTCCAGAGCATGATATTTCAAAGTACTTTACACTTAACAGCATTTTTCATGTACACAGTTTGGAGCACTAAGCTCACTTGCAATTCATCTGGAGCTCAGAGGAGTACTCAGAAACAGAAAAATGTGCCTTTAGTGCTCCCAGCCAAAAAAGGGCAATAAAAGTATCTCACCTCATACAAGACCACTGTGGCAGCAGGAGAGATGCATCTCACTATCTAAAGTCCAGGACCAACTTTTCCTTTCCCGCTCCTCCATGCCTCACTCCAACTTCCCTGCCCACCCTCAGTTTGGATAGTACATACCTTCCTTAGAGTTACTTCTTTCAGTTCTCCTGGCTCCTCACAGCTAGGGAAGCACAATTAGGGTGACGTGGCCTCAGCTTCACATCATCCAGCTTCAGTAACTTGCCAGCAGCACCTTGGTTAGGGTCCTTGAAAATTGAGTTTAGTGAGTTTAAGTGTGGATGTTCAGTAGTTGAGTTGCCACCTGGAGGTGCCTTTTCCTTTGCTCTTCCACAGGAGCTTGAAGACTGGCTCCTTGGACAAGCCAAGGGAGATGAATCAGGCAACAAAGCCAACGGGGAGTCTCCTAACTCCTTAGCTGTCAGGACAGACTTCTCACTGTCATGCAGGCAAGTGACTTAACCCCCTACTCCCCTCCTAATGAATGTGAGCTGATCTTGCACAATAAACTCTTCCTCCCTTCCAGGAATGCTGAAAAGCTCTAATTAGTGTTCCTAAAGACCTTCAGACTATAAAACTGTAAACGGCTTGTCTTCTTAATAATAGTAATGAAATCCTGACAAGAATTACTATATGGGTGTAATAAATTGATTTTGCTACCTCAAAGTGAATTTTCATGAATTGGGGCTTCTGTTCTCACAGTCACCAAGTAATATTTTTGCCCTCCTTATGAAATTCTGCAGTAATGATGGGGGAAGCATGTAATGGAGAATGATGGGCATCTTTATAAACAATGTTGGTCATGTGAGCCACAGATCAGAGAAATGGGATTTCTGGTACAGTAACATCTCAGTATCTTAACTAAGACAGGCAAAAGCCTGTTGATCTTGATATTCTGTACATATGACAGAGTCTTAATCTTATGATCCTATAATCGTAACAGTTGGCCAAAAGGAGAAATCATTTATATTCACATTTAACAAATGGGAAACGAGGGCAGTGAGCGACTGATCAAAACCAAGGACTCCGAGGAAGGACTGGAAACTGAGCCAGGTTTCCTGAAACGTGGTCAGGGCTTGAACTAGAAGTTTCCCCTTCTTTTCAGCCTCATCCCACCACCCCCCACCACCCCCCCTTTGTCAGGATCCCAGTAACAAAGCTGCAGTGTAACTCCTGTGACACTGAGAACCATTAAACTCCTTCGCCCAGTACCTCGATTCAAGGGTTTGGCCCCTACCCTGATCATTCAGCTCTTTTCAGGATCAAACACTGACAACCCCCTTCTGAAAGCTCAGCATTTCATGTTCCCTTGCAGATACGAACAACATGCAACATACGAATGTCTTAATTCAAGGGAACGTCAAGCTCTGCAAACTGGACAAGGAGAAGGAAAAGGTCTATAATGGAACATAATTATTTAGCAATGCATTGAAAAGTTGCCTGGCATAGTCTGCTTGCAGACAGCACTTCCTCTTCTGATAGTGATCCTGATAGCTGGAGCTGTCTTCACTTTTATCAGTGGGGGAGACTTGCACTCTGCTCAGAACCGAATGATCAAGTGGCCTTCACAGCTGCCACCACTTCCTATTAAAAGACTACAAGAGGCCTGTGAGATTAAGAAAGGATAAAAACAAGTACTTATCATTGGGGAAGTAATGTCACTGGTTATCTAAAGCAACGTTAATTATATCACAAGCTTTATCTGAGAGTGGCTTTTTCCTTCCAAGAGGTAGGAATACAAAACATTTCACTTCATAATGAATCCTATTGAAACTCCATTTTGCCCTTGGCAAAAGGCCATTACCCAGCAGAAACATGTAATCATCCTAAAAATGCATAATGGCATGGAAAACGGACAAGTAGTTTCTTGAAATATTGTTTGTAAAAGGCCTAATTTATAATGGGGATTGTTTGTATTAGGGCCTTTTGGCATGTATGGTTAACAAGAACTTGCTGTTCTGCTGCCAGTTCCTTTCATCAAGAGAGCCTTGTGTAGGCCTCGGTCGATATGGCCATGGAAACAATGGGAGCTTTTTCCCTGTAACTGCCCCATCACGACAGAGAGAGCACCCTGCTATTTCATCTGTAGTTGTTGTTCTTGATAGACACAGTTGCTGTCAATGCACTACCATCAAAACATATACACTATCAGATTCATTGCACTTCTGTACCTACCTAAAAAAAATATTAGGAATGATCTGGCAGCACCACTAATTGAGGACAATCATGCAACTATAGCCTCTTTGTAAGGATGGAATTGTATGAACAGCGCCTTTCCTCCGGAAATGTAGAGTTCACACACACGATAGGAATGAAACCTCTTGGTCTGGCAGTCATCTATGCTAAGAGTTGGATCACATGCAGGAGAAAACATTCCCCACAAGGAAATGAAAAAGGCTGTGATAAATACTCTTCACCTGCTTGGTTATCAAGAGTCAGAGTACACTTAGATCACTTTTTGTATCCACAAAATGCTGTTAGAAATGCACAGTATACCTTTGTAATCCCTCCAAGCACCTTTCTTTTCTGCTAGGAGAAGCTTGTGTTCAAGTCCTACAAACTTTACGACAGATCCAGCACTCAGCCCGGATACTAGGCCGTGGGAGCCTTATTCCAGAGCACAAGTAAAGTTACACATACCAGGCTACACATTCGTGCCCCGAGCCTCGTGCATAGCTATTCACACTAAGCAAGCTCCACAAGTCGGAAGAATCACAACGCATTAGATTAGCAGTGAGCCATGTGGTGGGGATGGCTGGCTGCTCACTAGCATGATGTAGGTGTTCCTGTGCTGGTGCATCCAAGAAGTGTGTGATACAAGGCCACCCGCCCAACAGAGAAATGCTGAAGTATCAGGCTAGGTTGCTGCTGTTAGGGAATTCCCTTGGCAGCAGGGCAGCACCACAGCCTTGGTCCTGCCTGCTGCTCAGCAGTGCAACACACAGATCCAGGGGCTGCCTGAATATGGAAAAGAGGGTGTTACAGAGAGCAAAGGGGGAAATGTGTTGGGGAGCAAGTGGCGGGATTGCTCGACAGCAGGGTTCAATGTGCTTATGACCATGTGCCAAAGAGCACACTGCAGAGGGAAAGGAGGAATTGTGGATTTCAAGGTCCATAGTATCAAGATGTACACCTGAAAAGTTGCATCTTGCTACACAAACCAGCTATGTGCTGTATATATGGCAGTTGTGCCTCCAGGTCTCGGGCACAGATGAGGCATATTGTGCCTGGCACTGTACATACATTTATTTTAAGACAGTCCTTGCTACCAAGAGCTTAGAATTGACACAGAATGGTATTTTTAACAAAAGCACAATAATTGCTGCAACCAAAATGAAAACAAAGCTATAATTTGGACAGCTTGACAGTGTGTGAAGGCTTTCTGCAGAAAGGTGCAATTCAAAGAATTTTTGTCTTTTGGGGGGTTCTGCTAAATCCATGGGTATCTCCGTAACATATAGAAAAAAGAACCCTTCTTTATTTGCTCCAAAGCTGTATTTGTACAGTAACTGCTGAAGAAAGACCTTCTTCCTTCCATAACCAACTAAAATGATCCCTTTGGTTATTTATAGTCCTCATGGCCCAAAGACATCACTTGGCTCTATACCACAAGTCCAGCCATGTGTTACTATATTAAAAAATGCAAAAATGTAATTATGGGGTAGTCAAGCCAGTGTCTGCAGACAAAACCTGCCAGGAGCAAAGAGACAGGAAACGTGTGCCCTTCGGAGCTGCTCATGGCCTTCCCCGCCTCAGGACTGCACCAGGACTGGAAGAGGAGGGACGGGGGCTGGCTTCTCCAGACAGCGAAGTCACAACCACCTTTGAGCAGAAACCAGCTTGCTGTAAACTGCAAGTGCAATCCTGACCAAAAAAAAATGAACTTCCCTCCCTGCCAATTCAGAGAGCCGCACCATTTATGCTTGGTCACACTGCGAGCCACCCTGTCTGCCCACAGAGGGGAAAAGGGAGTAGGGTAGGATGCAGCAGACCTTACCTCCCCTGCACAAGCCTCTTGCATCTGTTTGAGAGCTGTGCCTTCTGCGTTGAAGCGATTTCTTATGCATTCATATGAAGAGCAGAGCACAGAGACTTGAGTTCTTTCCCCCTTGCAGCACAGCACTCTTCCAGGTTGATGGCAGGCTGATGCTTCTGAGCCAAAACATTAATCCTCATATCTTTGCTCAGCTTTTGTGTATCTTTCCCCCGCAGTTTGCAGGTCTTTTCTCTCCAACTGCTTATTACTGTCCCTGAGCTGGCAGCTACTACCCACAGCAGTAGGAAAACCTGCCATCCTTCACGATTTAATCCAGCTGGTCCCTACAGGGCTGCAAACTCCAAGCATCCCCACATAGGCTCTGCTCTGCTCCTGCACTGGGCACTGGACCTAGGCACAAATCCTGGCCAGCCCTGAAACTGACCTAGGGTGACTGTTCACAAGGGTTAGGAGGTTTGGGACACAGAGATCCTCATTCTCCTGTCACCTGTATAGGTATCTCCACATGGCAGTGGAGGGGGAGCGGCTGAGAGATGCTCTGGAGAAGGCTAAAGCCCCCACCTGACAGATGTGCTCAATAAACCTGTTCATGAATGGATCTCCATTAACTTTAACATGTAACTCCAGATTTGCATGGGGGTGGATAGAAAACAGGGTGGAGTTAAGCTGAGACAAATCCAGGCACAGAACCACTTTCTCTGAGACCCCAGGACACCCACACAAGTAGCTAGTGAAGAGTGAAGGAATGAGAAAAGAAAAAGCACTTTTCCTCAGGGCACATGAGCTCTGACAGGAAACTTTAGAGAAACTTCGGGGGAGGGATAAGTCATTTGGATGATGAATCGTGCACTGGCCTCCCAGAGTTGTTTCCTATCAAACTGTCTTTAGGAAGCTTCCCTCAGAGCAGAGCACAAAATCCTCTTCAAAATACACACAGTCTCGGGGTGAAGAAGCTGGGTGTATAACCTTAGAGGTGGGCTCTGCGCAAGCAAATTGCTCATAGCCACTTGTTCACCTGCTGCTTCTTTCCTTTGTCAGTCTCCTGTTTTAGCAAAACCAAAGTCCATCAGTTTGTCCTGCACTGCTGAACGTTCATTGACAAAAAGGTGATTATTTGCTGACAGAAAGAAACGCAAGAGATAGGAATGGTTCTCCCAACCCGGGTGTGCCGAGTCAGCCACAGAAGGGCTGAAAAGGCAAAGTTTTGCCCATTTTCAGCTCAAAACAACCAAGCCTTCCATTCTGTCCAGCCAAAGCCAAGAACCTCTCTGTAATGCTCACTTAGTAAACCTCCTGCCAAGGAAACTTGCTTTGGGAGTTTGCAATAAAACTTCAAGTTTCAACACTTTGCACAGCCTGATTCTGCGATTAATAAGATCAAAATCTTGCAAGTGGAAGATTAAGCCCCAGGATGCTCCTCACACCATTCACATCCAAACTGCTGCCTTGTTCATTCATGCTGCTTGCTTTAAGCTCTCTCAGACCTCTGCCACCCTCTCACGTAACCCCGTTTATAGTGTCTCATTCCTGCAGTATTTCCCCCGTTTTCCCTCGCTGTCCGAGAGCAGATGGGACCTCTCCAACGCAGTATCCGCAGTGCCACCTTCTGGTCTGCGACACGAATCCCAGTCACCCAGCAAGGCCCTGCAGCAAAAAGGCTTCCCAAGCCGCCTGTCCCCTCTGAGGCTGCCAGCTCGCATGGCCACATGCAAAATCACATTTTAAGATGGCCCCCAAGGAACTAGCAGCCGCACTGCTTTAGTTCACCAGACCAAAGAGCTCGGAGCACTTGGGTCCCTTCTGGTGTGCCCAACACAAGCAATGTGACATGAGCCACTCTTAACACACTCCACTCCACCCTGTGTCATAACCAAGAGCCACCCTTTTCTCCAGCTCCACGCAGACCAGCTTGGGAATCCTCACACTGTTTTCCTCCACAGGAAGATATATAAGCGAAGGAGTAGCTGCCAATTCCCTGTACTATTTTCTTGGCCTGGTGTCCCAGGATCTAGAAATAGGCTGCTGCTCGTGCTGCAAGTAGCAGTGCGTGAGCTATGCTTTAGTGTCAGTTCCCTGGGTCCTGAAAGGAGCAGTATCCTGCAAACAGCACTGGCATTTTAAATACTTCAGGCTATCCCCCGGCTTGCAGAAGCGCCTCAGTCACTTTGCACCCTCTGCGTGTGGGCAGGTGCATTTCTATTGAGGAGAAGCTCAAGTCTGTACCCGGAAGTGCAGCACCATCAGCCACAAAGGAGGGTGAAAATACATTGTCAGGAGCATGTCTCTAAGTTGTTCGCTGGACTTCAGGATTAATTCTCTACAAAGTTATTTACAGCCATGCTAAAAGATTGAGTACTTCATGGAGTTTCTCTGTGGGTTTTGGCCACATGGAACAAATGCGATTTCCTGATGCTTGTATCATGTTGGCAGCATTTCAGCAATTTCAATGCATCTCTCTAAATAAGAGCTTAATTCTCGTTTATTACAGGTCCCATTATACCACTGGCAGTGGCTAAAGCGGCTTTAGTTTTTGGCAGAAATGTCATTTATACCCACCTGATGTCCTTTTTATGGCACATCTGCTCTTCTACAAAAGGACGGTACTGTACTCCATGTTTCATTCTGGAAGCCAGAAGTTTTCCACCACCCTGGCTTTGGTGAACTGGGAAGACAATTCAAGTGCCTGGCCTCTACTAATACTCTTATTTTTCTCTTTTTTGCATCTGTCAAGCCCTTTATAAAGCTATATTAGAATAACAGGGGAAAAAAATGAGGGGAAGCAGAACTTGTGCTGGAAAGGATGGTATTCCCTCTCTTCATGGGGGAGATGTAGGTCTGGCACCTGGAAGAGGTCTGGGGGATTGCATCTTTTTGCTCACTGGGACATGGCACTGGGAAACCCTGCCTGGAAAAGGCCTTTTCAAAGACAAGCACTTCTCCACCTGTGGAACTACAGCATGAAGGTGAAGTGTGCAAGACCCCTGTCTGCAATTCAAACCCAGAAATATAACTTTCCTCCTGGTGCTGTTTCAAGGTGGCCATGGATCCATCATGTGACCTCAGGCTTTTTATCCTGCTCTATAAAACAGGGACAGGAATGCTGCGTTCCTCTCCATTGCCTTCTGCAGACTGGAAGGTCTGGAGTTGCCTCCTGCATTCATGGACCATGCCTGGCACAGTGAACTCTGCTCTTGGCTGGCCACTACTGTAACACACAATAATATTTGGATGAGGAGAGTTTACACATATGGGAAGTCCCACTGGCTTCTAGAATAAGTCTCCTGACTTAGCCTGGGAACTGCAATTGGGAGGTGAAATCATAACAACACACAGCCTTTTATTTCCCAGTGGGAAATCTTCCAACTTCCATTTGTCTTAAACCTTATCCATCCCTTTGTAAAATACATATATTTAAAAAATTAATAACTTCCAAAATGAACTCACATTTCTAAATATGATTTTAAAATTCATGTACAATTTTGGGGGTAAGATGGCAAAATTCCAATTGAACTATCACCACTGCAATTAAAGTGATTTTTCCATCTGAATGTATCCCTGACATGGAAAGAAATTACACTATCACTGTGTAAAGCTGTTTTGATAGATCAGTTCCCTCACTGAGCGTATTTTATACTCATCAAAACTATTTATACATCCTCACGTAACAGAGCTATTCTAGGAATTTCAAATCTGAATAATAATATTAGTCGTTCCTGAAAGAACGAACACATGCAGTATCCTTATTAATGCAAAGTACAAATACCTGTGAAGAAACTGATTCCCTTTTTTTTCTGCCTGCTCTTGTTTACACATGCACATACATGCATGCATGCACAGATCACACATCCCAGTGTAGATTCCACTAAGCTTAATTGAAGAGCAACAAAAGGAAGCAGTTTCAGTCTATTTTTAAACATGCATGCTCTAAACATGCACCAAAACAAAACTCCTTAACATACACTCCTAAGAGCTAAGTAAAATCCAGATTAAGGGAATTAGGCACTAGGATCTAATTGAATTTCAGTGCGATACGGACACCTAAGTCCTTGAAGCTCCTTTGCAGACTCCTGTCTTATCCAATATAGGGTTCATTTTTCAGCTGAGAAATACCTTAGTAATGGTACACTTAACACTCAACAGTCATTTGACCTATTTTACTAATGTGTTTGGGAAGGAGGTTAATTAACAGTGGATAGCTATATCCTTAAGCTTAATTTTTCCAACAACCCGGCTCATAAAAGGAAAAATTGAGTACATATTAAAGGAAGCAAGCAATTAAGTTGCACAAATAGTGAGCTCATTGAACTGCAGCTGACTTCTATCATGTCAAAGAACAACTAAACACAGAAGCAATGAAGATTGTTGCCACGACCGCCACTGAGAACTGCCTGGCAATAAAGATGAATAACTTCCTACTTGAAGATTACTGATTAAAGCTCTTAGAAACCAAAAGGTTAGACACAGGCATATCTGGAGCAAAATATTTTAATGCATGTTTGGCAGATTCTGTAACGTATTTACAGTGGATTTAAAACAAAAATTTATACAACTCTGATAAACTCTGCTTCAAGCAGCCTTTAAAATCACAGCCATTCCAAACATCACAAGCACAGGGGTAGCTGGTTCATTTTGATTCCTTAGAGAAAGAAGGAGCTACCCCTACCATTTTCTAAAGACAGAGGTGGGGAAATGGAAGACCAAGTAATCACAGGGCTGAGCACACTGTGGGAGGGAAGTGGGCTTAGCGGGATGAATGGTAACACTGGCTGGACCATTTCCATCAAGCTCCATGGCAGAATTTATTACCCTCTGTAAGGCCAGGGCAACGCAAAGATGTACGGCTTTAGATCCTCATAGTGACTAAAAGAATCACATCTTGATTCTTGATCCAGTATGACCTAAGGATAAGGAATTAATAATAGCCCCATGTCTGGCATAGTTTACTGGCCTGAGGTGTTGCTGGGGGAGAGGAGAAACACTGGCACCCCCCCCGATCACAGCCTCCCAGAGGGAAAGGCAACCAGCCTGCCTGCCTGGCTGCCATACACCCGAACATCCATGACTGAGACCACAGGGCAGCTTCAGCTGTTTGATTTGGTTGTCTTGCAACAGATCTCACCACTATGTATGTTGAAAAATATTCACCACTGAACTGGGGACAACCTGGACAGTGCAGAGGCATCACGAAGCTCTTGGGCTAATCCCCTGCTGATAGCAGGGAGTATGAGTAGGGAGAGAACTGTACCTGTGGCATTGTAGCAGACACCAGTTTTCATTAGCCAGAAAGGCCCTTTTTGACAGCCAGTACAGCATGATGTTTGTTACAGTGACTGGGTATACAAACGAAAACCAAGTAACTGGGTGCAGTGGATGCAACGAGCTGGTGTTTTGCATTGTATACTTGCAAAGCAGCAGCAGAGCTCAAAGCCAAAAGATAAGGAGACTCCTGCAGAGCTGTAGCTCTTAGCTGATGAAAAGTCTCTCTACAATACATATAAATACACTTTTAACCCCAAGAAGGGGTTGTCCTCATTTTCTCTTATCTATACCAACAAGACCAACAACTTGGGGAGCAAAATTCCTTTGAGCATTGTTTCAGAGACTTTTTATTTACATTTCTTGCTATCCTTCTTTAGAGTGTTTCCATAGAAAGAAACGCTGGTTGGTTGAAAATGAATTTGGTTTTAATGCTGATACTGCACAGTGGTTCCTTGATGGAAATGCTTTGCTGCACGCTTCTGCTTTACCTGGCCCACCAAGGTTACAATAGCCAAAATCCAGTGCCCCACAACAACCAATGTAATAGTTGCTCTATTAGAAAATCAGCAAACCTACCACCCTGGCAACTTCTAAACAAAACAGATATATAGCAGTCACTTCAGAAGAGAATCTGACACAGTAGTGGTTGGGAAGAGCATATCCCTGTCCCAGAGGGGTGATTCTGTAACATGTCCCTAAGGCAGGAGCCATGCAGCATGTTCCTTTTCCTCCTCCACAACACAACCTGCAAAAATGCTTTTGGATTTCTGGCACTTTAAAGTTTTCACATGGGAGTGCAGGCCATGCACTAGCGAATCTAACAGTAAGTGTGCTTTCCTGATGACATCTCATAGGACTCTACGGAGGAAAACTGCGGCAGCCACCTCTTCCTGCATACTGAGGCTCCCTGCACAGCAGTCTGAAAGCCACTGGCCTAAACAGATGTGTATAGGCAAAAGAGAGACATCAAAACTGTTGGGCCCCAGTAGTGGAATGAGGGCAATGAACTATGCAGAAATGTAGGGAAAAGAACTGGAAAGGCAGTTTGGCTGGGAACAGACAGTGAGAACATTCAGGCAGAAGACTCAGGAAAATTTTATTCAGATAAGTTCTGATTATTTGCCGTCTGTGACTAAGTATGAGGCACCTGCAAATGCAATAGAGCAAAAATCTACAAAGCAGAAAGCTACTTCATCCAGTGTCCAGGGAACAACTGGCTTTGTTCAGCAAAGACACTGCATTTTAGGTAGACTAAGTAGAGAATCTATATGCAGTTCCATGACAAATTTCATTAAATATGGTTATTACTCTCTTAGCTCTCCCTGTAAAATACTCTGTGCATTAATGACATGAATTTTGAGTTTACATTTTTAAACAGCAGATCTAAAATCCAGAAAGAAATCTGTGGGCTCAAACGACAGTTGGCCCATTGGCTTTTAAGTGCTTGACCTTTATTTGTCTCTCACACACCTCCCTCTACTAACTCCTTGAAGTCAACTGGCATCTTCTCCTGAGTTAGGGGGCTTTTGGTAATGTCCCAAGAGCAAATATCATAGTATTTCCAGTCACTGAATGCTGTTGGAAGCAAGACTTGCTCTTACAGTGCTTTTAAATCTGACTTGGAAATAAATAAGTCAGAAAAAGACCTCCATTTCCACTTACTTGCTCTTCTGACTTGCGTCTTTTTGCCCTTAAAAATTTTCTGAATCCATTTTCCCTGCAGTGAATCACATGAGGAAGTAAAAATCTTAATTGTAACATGAAAGCTAAACAGCAAGACATGACTTCATTACAGTAGAGATAAAAGGGCAAGGGATTGCTGGCATTTTCACCTCATCTTAATTCACTGGGCTTCTTGGGATTGATACAGTACAAGCATATTTGAGTGCAGGAAAGAATTTCTTCCTTTTTTTTATGTTTTCCTCTCAGTGCCTTTCCCCACCTAGCCCCCCTCAGCTGCAGCCCTGAGCTTTGGGAACACATGGCTACACTCACACCAAGTTCCTAACACAAAGCAGAGAAATAAGATGTCATGTTGATTCCAAACAGGCAAGACTTGCATATCCAATGTGCCCACTCACCTATATTAAGGTAACAACAAGTGTTTAACTAGCCAAGGAGTGCCTCATTAGCATGAAGGTGATAGTGAGACTTGGAAACATGAAAGAGTGGCAAGATAAAAGGACAGTAGTGGGAAATAGATGAACTCTAATTACATTAGCAGCAGGAAAAAGAAACCCAAGTGGTTTGCAGTGACTGTGTAACTCACTGATGAGCACGTATTGCATGTTCCATCTCTGTCCAACACAGTTGATTGTAGTTGTGCCGCTGCCCACCCTGGCCAAGCTATAGGTTCTCCTGTATCTAATTTCAGAAATATCCAATATTGGCCAACATGCTACATGTTAGAAACAGCACGCCCCCTGACTGTCCCTTCTAGCCTTATGATCTATGAATCCTCCCTACATTTATGGGGAGGAAGCAGTTTTTCAATAGTTAAGACTGATTCTGATAAGGCTAATTTACAGTCTCCCCTCACCAAATGCACTGAATTGCTTTTAAAAAAATTTAGCTTTGCATTTAGCATCTGCATTCACTGGCCAGTGGGTATTTTGGACAAAATAAAAACTGATACAAGGCATTTCCTATCTATGAATGTTTAAAAAGGTAAATAGCTGTGGCATTTTGCACAGCTTTTGTAGTTTAGCCTAGAAACATCAAAAAGTTTCTTTTGAAACTAAAACTAATTAGTTTCAAAACCAATTAATTTTAGTTAGTTTCAAAACCAGTTAGTTTCTTTTGAAACTAAATTTCCTTACTAATGCTGTATACTTGTGGGATTTTTTTCTGTATATTTAAGCTCATGCCTTCATATGATGCACATTTGCAATTTTAAATTCTATTCCTATTTGTCAATACATTAAACTGCATTTGTCTATGCAGCATTCAGCATTGTTGCAGCAATTCACACAGTATGTGCCTGCAAGAGTATTGGAGCAAACCAATTCCCTAGGATGTACCTACTGTGACAAGAAGAGCTGGGAGGAAACAAAAGGCACATCACATGCACGAGCACGTGGCCAATTCTTCCAGGGAAATTCATGATATCTCAGATGAGTGGACGCTTTTCATTTTGAGTGTCATAAGTGCATGAATAGCCACTTTTGTGCAGAGCCTTCTGATTAAAAAATGTCAGACTGATCTAGAGGAAAAGCAGAAAAGCCAATAAGGCTAAATGAAGCATACTTCTAAAGGAGGTTTTCATGCTCCTTAAATCACAAAGACCTTCAAGTCTGCTTCCATAGGCTCAGCTTTTTATATCTTACTAGTTGACAGTGTTGTAAAATATACTTGGAAAAGATAACAATTCAAGAGAGAACCATAAAAATTGACATTAAAATAAATGAAAGCAAAACCACCACATACCACCTTGACCAATTGTGCTGACATGAACAGTGTTTCTGGAGATCCTGCATGATGACGGAAGCTCTGCAAAGTCAGACAAGGACAGATCTTAGCCATTTTCAATTTAGCAACATGTTATTATTTTTGCTGGTTTCAGTTAATGCGTCCAGCCAAGGATCAGGGTTTTAAGGCTAAGGTGCAAACTATTTCATCCGTCACAATACTGCAACAATTTGATGAAAGAAAGAAAGATGAAGAGAGGTCTTTTAGGTGTTCAGTATCCAGATGATGACAAAGCCTGTCCAAAGGCCAGAGGAGTGGCAGTGCTACTTTTGTGGTCATTCCCTAGGAGGTGTGGCATCTGCAGAAATAACACAAGTAAATGAAAATCATTTTATTGCTGAAGAGACTAACTCCATGATGAGATAACACGGCTTGACTGGGTTCCCAGCAGACAAGAATTCTACAAGAACAGGAGCTATTTTGTAGAAGCCAGAAGACCCTCCACTGCTGTTTGTTTTGCCTAAAACAAAGCTTCAGTTTAATGATTTGGATTTCTGCCGGAGACCTAAACTTGGTCTTGTTGTTTTCCATGTAACAGCCCTCCTACCACGGAACAGAAAAGAGTGAACCAATACAGGAAGAAAATCGCACCCTCCAGAAAACTGTGTCTGACTCTTTGGCACTGGAAAACTCAGTGGCAAAAGTTCTGCTTACTAAGCAAGCAAGCCTGTTATCCAGCTAATTCAGGTAAAATCTGGACCAGAAAATGCAATTTTTTTAGGATGGAATTTAAACTTTTTTATATAATCAGCCACCACAACAACATACCTGGCAAACAAAGGCCATCAATACTACTTCCCTCACCAGCTCATTCTTGGAGAGGGATAAGAGAAGAATGTGCTTGCTGGTACTTCTCACCTCCAGAAAAACAGAATAGAAACAAATCTGCTTGTCACACTAGAAATTAAGGGGGTGTAGGTAAAGGTGAAATTCATGTGATTACTGAAAAGTAAGTCTTTTTGGTACAGGCATTAGTTCTGGGCTCATTATGAGGAACTATGAACTCAGCTTGATCACCGTGTTGGCGGGAGTTACTGCAGGAGTGGGGGGAACTGAAGGGGAAAAAGGATATTAAATAAACAAGATTATGATAATAAACAATACGGCTATTTTAATGCTATTCTAGGATGTTTTTTCAAGCAATTTTAAAATTCAGATGAAAAATACATGCATATGAGAAATTTAGGGTTAGATTTCTTCTTTCTCCACCCCCTGCCTGCAGCTGCTCGGTTTCTCCTGGCCTGCACTGCTTGCTGAGCAATGTTAGTTGTGAGTAGTTTATCTTCATAGCTGTTTTGCTGGTTTGTTTGTGTTTAGCTGAAGTTTTGGTCCTTTCTGGTTAGCGTCTTTCACTGGTAATTACAGGCAGTGTACCGTGAAAAGGTTAGGTTGGTCAGTGGAGCAGAGGGTTGGGCAGGGGGGAGAGGGTTAGGAGAGTTTATCAAATGATCAGAGATGCCTTGTTGGCGTTCATCCTTTGTAAACAATAAGAAATGTCAGCGTTGCTGGTTGCTATCACTGCTGACAGTATAAAGAGCAGAGAGTGCAGCATTCTTTTGGAAAGCTGGTTTACTGGGAGAGGAAACACGGCTACGGGATGAAGGCACTTCATGGATATCCGAGTACCTTGGGAAAAGAGAGGAGTTTGGGCTTCTCACTCAGCAACCTAATGAAAACTAGACAAATAATCTTGCATTTAATATATAGTTTCCACCAATTCATGCTTCTTTTGTTAGGAACAATTCTAGTCTGTATTGGAAAGAGACAGTCAAATATAAAGAAATCATTTCACATTGACAAGCAAGTTTCAGATTAAGAAGCCAAAGGAAGTTTGTGAAAGAAAAGAGAGCTGCATTTGGATAGGTAAATTTCCATTGCCTGACCTTGCATTCCTTCAACTTTGCAACAAAAAGAGCAAGAAGATCTGATGCATGAACAAATGATCAAATGTGATCAAGATCAAGAAAATTAAATAAGTGGTCTGCATTATGAAATGCTGGGATACAAACAGCTACAAGTAAAACAGAAACTTAAATGTCTGTGAAAGGGGAACTGCAGCAGAAATAGAACCAACATGAAACAATTTACAAACACAAAGCTATACCTGCAGGCAAACATTTATCTAAAGGAACAGAATGTTCTGCTATTTAGGGTCTCATACAAGAATATGTCCTGTAAAAACACAGACATATCTCCAAGATTCAACTAGATCAGCATTATGCAGCATTTCTAACACGTGGCTGATGTTCTTAAACTAAAAAAAAATCCCAACATTGTAAAATAAAGGCAGTTTTCCTCCAGAAAAACAAATTACACGTGTTGAATTGTAATAAACAATATACTGTCAAAACAGTGTTACTTAAAACAACTGACAAGAGTCCATATTCACTGTTGATTTGACACAAAAAGTACTGAACGGATTTTGAGAGTTATCAGTCTATCAGTCACCCTGGGAGATTTATTGCACTCCAGTCAAATAAAACTCACAGAACTGTTTTAACTCTTGATCTTCTAGACTCCGTAGAAGGAAAGAAGAATGAAATTAGTCTGGGAAAACAGGTAGGCTCTCTGAATAATAACTTTCGCTGGTGTTAACTGTCACAGCTCCATTGCACTCCACTCATATATCTATGTAGGTAGTCCATATGGACAGTCCATATCCACATATAGTCCATGGCACTGCCACATACACATGTGTAAAGCCATATTGTAAATTCGCTTATATACTCAAACCACAGGTGTTTAGAAACATTTAGGTGCAGAAACATTCTCAATAGTTTGGTGATTCTTAACTCCAGACTTGGGAAACCTGGCGCCAGAGATACCTTCCTCTGAAAATCACAGCCCTGACAGATGCCCTGAACTGGGGCATCAGTGTTGCTGTGTTTCACATTTTACATGTTCCACTGCGAAAATCATGTTTGACCTGTAAGAGACACTGGAACAGAGCCTCAGTGACCCCAGCAGCCTGGAATTTTCCCCTTTATTCAGAAACACTGCTCTGAGTCACAGCAGTAAAAGTGCCCTTAAATATAGACACAGGTGAGGCCTCTAGTCTTCCACTTGCACTGGTTTAGATCACTGAAGTCAGCAAGCATGCCAGGAACTTTACTGGGCATGGAATCAGGCTCATATGTCTCATACCCAAAAACTACTTTCATTCCTGTGAAATCCTACAGCCAGTGAACTCAACAGGAGTTTCACCTAAAAACTTAACAACTCATTTTGGATTTCTTATTCCTCAATGATAAGCTCAAAACAAAGCAAGCATTATCAGCAACCTAGTACTGCATAGTGGTAAGTGGAACTCTAAAATACTTCTTTTCCTTTTTTTTTTTTTTCTTTTTTTTTTTTTAATTGCAAAATAACAGAAAAGGACTCCCACGGTTTGGATCACTTTTCATGCAGGAAAACGACAGACCCAGTCTTAACAAACAATTGTTCTTGAACTGCTTTCTGAACTAACAAATAGTAAAAATAAAATAAAATAAAAAAGATTTGCCTGTCATGGGAGTTGTTCAATAAAATGCAACAGTGTTTATTACAACATTTAAAGTCTGTGATTAAGAACACCAAAAGGCCTAAACTAGAAAGGGTTTTAGCCTGTAATTTCCCTACAGTCCTGGCCTGTACTTCCTTATGAGCTAGCTCAGCAGGGCTTTTCTTCCATGTCCATCATCAGCTTGTAATTATTGCCATTCTCAAAGCTATGCCAGATGGGCTCTTTAGAAGCCGGCATGCAGCTTGTTTATGAGAGAGTGAGCTGTAATATTACTCTACACAGAGACCTATCTGGTCCCAGTCAAAGAGCCATCGCGTTCACCCCTCCCCATCCCTCCTCACTCTCCCTGCTTCCCTAGACAAACCTCTCGGTTTCATCTTGCTTCCCCCACCGAATGGGGACTGCATGGGGGATACCATAACCTGGAGCAGGGAGGCTGATCTCTCTCTCTCACTGCTCCTGCCTTGAAAAAGGTGTATTGAAATGGTACAAACCAGATGCCCAGGCAAGACACTGACTTTGGGCATATTTCCTTCTTTCGTCCACTTCCTTCCTCCTCTCTGTGCTTATGTTTCTCCCTTTAAGTGAGCTCTGATGTTTGGGGACTGATTCTGCCATTGCTGCGCCTAGTGGAGAGGATAAACATTTGTGGAGAGGTTGAGGTTAAGCAGTTGTGCCGGCAACACAGGGAACAGGCAAGAGGGAATAACCCAGAGTTCATCTTGTTACAGGCGGTCAGCGTTAGATATCTTGGAAGGCCAAGACAGTGCTTCTATCAGTAGTTAATGAGGCAGGACTTGCAACAGATAGCCACTTTTAACTTACAAAAGCTTTTAGATGTCTCTGTTTACTTTGATCCATTTCAGTTCATTTGAGCCTTTTTTCTTTTCCTTTTTTTAAACCTTCCCCCTCCCCGCAGCCACCACAGATAAACTGCCTTCCCCCTCTCCGCCCTCCCCCCCCTTAACTCAAACAATAGTATCATTTACCAACTTTTATACTTAACAAGTTTGAAGATCTTTAGTCAGGTTCTGCTACAATGGCATAAAGAAAAAAACATGGCTCTTGAGAACACCATTATAAAGAGAGCGGGAGGGGAATCTGGCTGCAGAAACGTAATTAAAAAGTCCGACTGCCGAAAGATAAATGAAAGGAAGGGGGGTGAGGGGGTGGGAACAACAGGAAAGGCTGCATTTTCAGGAGAGATTTAAAGTTATTTGTTCCTGATTGGGGGAACTGCTCATTCTTTTATCCCTTGTTATTTTATCCATGTGATGCCAAAAGAAATTTCTTTGTTAAAATGTTCTCAGAACGGATAAAACTAATTTGCTGGAATGTGAAATAATCCAGAAAGTAAGAGGACTGTGCCTAATGTTCACAGACTGAGAATGGCAAATTAACCATCCACGGTTTCCAGTCCCTGGGGCACAAGACTGGAATTTAAAGCTTCCGAAGAGAGCTCTGGTGCTAATGGATTTGCATGAAACTTGGCATGCTAATGGAGATTGTCTCTTGTAATGAGCTTTTAATTAGGTCTGCTTGGTGCTTGACCTTCTTGTAATATGGGGCCACTCCTCAGATGACAGCATTTCTAACCCACAGGTGTGGATAAACATTGCTGTAAAGAGTCAGGATTTCCCCAGCATTCTCCAAATCCAGCCTCTTGTTTCCCTCAGGTTGCTTGCCTCTTCATTAGTTATTATTCCTTCCCTCCTGTGACAATCCTTGCTTCCTTGATGATTATCTTGAAAGAGAACTTAAGTCAGTTGTTCTCATTTTCTTGTATGTTTAAAGATAACACTCCTACCTAATTAGAAAACAAAACAAAAACAGGAAGAGGAACGTGATGTTGTAAGTACACATGGGCAGCCCCAGCACAGCACAAGGATGGGGCACAGGATCTAAGAGTTCTTGTGATTCCGACTGTCCTTCCAGAAAATAAACCTGGGGAAAAGCACTAAAAAAAAGGTGGGCAAAACAGCCATCTCTAGACATACACACATGAGCCCAGTTACTGAGGGCTGTCCCTCCCTTGATATTCTGAGTAGCCCTGAACACAACAAGTGTATGTATTTTGTGTTTTTATATTCCATCATAAAGAGTTTCTTACCTCTCTCTCTGGCTCTCTGAATCACTGCTTCTGCTTTTCATGCTTGCAGGGTGCCCTTCAAATACCGCCAAGGTGTGGTAACATGCTGGAAGGCAGCACCTTCTGAGAACTGTCTGAATCAGTTCTCACAGCACCAAATTCTCACAGTGGAGGCTCTCAGTGACCATGCTTTCCCAAATACTCCAGCTCCCCTCACAGACCTTAAAAACTTGGATGTGAACCATCTGAATATGTAGCTAAAGAACAATGGATACCAGTAAATAAATTTAAACCCCTCTTTTGAAGCAGCCTCTGCCTATTCCACTGTTTGGGAATATAACTAGCTGTCAACCTCAGAGGATACATATTCATAGATTCATAGAGTGTGAGGCTAGAAGAAACCATTAGATCATCTAGTGTGATTTCCTATATATCACAGGTCATTAACTTTCACTGGGTTACCCCTGTGCTGAACCCAATAATTTGTGTTTGACCGGAGTGTCACTTGTAGCTGGCTGACACATGCGTTTCACAAAGGCAGCCAGTCTTGAAGTGACATCAAAAGATGGAGCATCTATCAGTCCTTTTGCTACAATCGTTGGGTTGCTTGAATGATTAAGTACCTCTTTCATTAAAAAAGGTCTCATTTTCAGTTCAAATATCTAGCTTCCCACTAGCAGGTTTCAGTGTGCCTTTCTCCAATAGATAAAAAAAACTCTACTAAGTATTTTATATCTATAAAGGTATTTATACTTTGAGACAATTTATTATCAATATTATTTTGACAACCCAATCTAATTGAAATTAGGAAGTCCTTGCTTAATTTATACCTACTGGGAAAGGCTGCAGATCTGCCATCCAGCAATACAAGTGCAAAGGCTCTGAGGAACAAAATCTATCAAACTCTGTAATGGAGGAAGGTTACTAAAGTTACATTAGAAACCCACATTGGAAATGTTTGAGCTTGTCAGGGAAACAAATGAAATAGGCCTTTTAGGAAACATATAGTCTGAGTTGATTTAGGTGACTATGATGGGAAGAGACTGATACACCTCAGTTCTCTTCATTCACTATTTTGGAAGCTAGACAAGTAGCTGAGGTGTAGACAACTTGCTGCTAACATCTCTATGCATCCCCACTGTAACTATTAACACTCACGTAAAAATTCTCTTCATGCAAAAGCTAATTTATATCAACATAAAATTGAATAAAATCAGCTTTCCTCTTTAAAACTTATACAGAAAAAAAGAAAAGCCTGAAGTATCTTCCCAAATACCAAAGCTCTATCCAAAGTAATTCTTATTACTGCCACAGTATGAAGCCTCCCTTCTCTTTCTGAAGCAAAAGCTTCAGATGGAAGATCTGGAATTGAATATTATAATTTAAGCAGAATTCAGATACTCCTCTTGGCAAATGCTTTGGATAAAGGACAAGCACAAGACAAGTTTGTCTTTGTGGAATGAGCCATGGGAAGATCAGCTGTCAAGGCCTACAACTCATTCAGTTCTTCTCACAGATGTTTTTACAATTAAGAAAAGTGACTTGAGTGTCAAGTGGGAAGAAGAGTATTCCCCCAGGATTCATCCATTAACTCTGTCAGCAGTACCCAAGCCTCCACAGGTTCCTTGACTGTTGACAATACAATAAAGAATGACTATTTACCATATGGTAATTATAGTTCAAGATGTGTTGTCCACATGGATTCTGCTTCTGCTTCTCATGAATCCATACAGGCAGTTAAGGTCTCTTGGATAGCAGTGCCTATAAGAAAGATCTTTATGGTTGGATATGTATTTCTTTTGTCTTCAGATGAGCCACCATGACACAAAATACTTGGTGAATGCCCCAGGGCTGTGAAAAGGTCAAAGAGAAAACCCCATACTGGAATCCTAGTGAGATATCCTTCTAGGCAACTTGAGGTACTTTCTGTAACATGAATGAATGAGCAGATGAAAGACAGCATCTTGCCACCAACTCTATAATGAGGTATTAGGGAGGAGTGTCGAAAAACAGAGAAAGTTGTTGAGATATCCAAAACCCAGATGGGGATGGTAAATCTTTTTTGTGAGTGAAAAAGTATTAGGAATGAAAAAAGTGTCCTGGTATACCGCATTCAGCTCTGGGGCCCTCAACGTAAGAAGGATGTGGACCTGTCAGAACAAGTCCAGAGGAGGCCACGAAGATGCTCAGGGGGCTGGAGCACCTCTCCTGTGGAGACAGGTCGAGAGAGCTGGGGTTGTTGAGCCTGAAGAAGAGAAGGCTCTGGGGAGACCTTAGAGCAGTTTCCAGTACCTAAAGGGACCGACAAGAAAGCTGAAGAGGGACTTTCGACAAGGGCCTATAGGGATAGGACAAGGGGGAATGGCTTTAAACTGACAGAGGGGAGATTTAGATGAGATATAAGTAAGAAGTTCTTCCCTGTGAGAGTGGTGAGGCCCTGAGTGGTGGCTGCCCAGAGAAGCTGTGGCTGCCCCATCCCTGGCAGTGTTCAAGGCCAGGTTGGACGGGGCTTGCAGCAACCTGGTCTAGTAGAAGGTGTCCCTGCCTGTGGCAGGGGGGTTGGAACTGGGTGATCTTTAAGGTCCCTTCCAACCTAAACCATCCTGTGATTCTATGATTGTAAATTCTGAGGCCATCTCTTTTGGATCTACAAGTTATAGTAGAGTCTACAGTACACACAGCTGAGAGCAAACCTTGGAGATTTTGTGTCTAGCACATTGCTAAGAAGAACAGTTTCTGTACAAGTAAGTAACTGTTTCTTCTTTTTCCAGTGCTTATAAATCATAAATATATTCCTCTGCATACTCCAAGTGTTACAATGGCTGTAAAACTTTCTTCTGAAGTCTGTAGCAGCTTGGATCCTCTGACAATATGACATATATGAACATACTAAAATTGACAAATGATCAAAATTAGAAAATTCTTCCAGAACTCTTTTTTTCTCCCTAGTTGGCCTAAACTCTCCTGGTGAAACAAGTAGTAATGTCCCCTGAATGTCTGGAAGTCTGACAGACAACATCCACTCTAGATAGTTATGGAAGCCAAAATTAAGATTCTCAGTACCGAAAAAGCTTGTTCTTTTATTTTCCAGTAAGCAACATGGACAGGATCCAATCTATATAATCCATTTCATTGAAGTGAGGGTGTCTCATATATATCCAGTTTATTAAGCTTGCTCCTATCCCTGATGTTTCATAGCTCCAGCAAAAACAACTAACAAACACATTTACTACTTGAATACTTAAGGTGGAAATCTGTTCATTCTTTGGACAAGAATTCAGGATGAGTCTTAATAAAATGTCTTTCTTGTAAAAATAAAAAACGTTATGACAGAGATCTACCATTGGTGATTTTCCCTCCACCCTTCCTTCTTATGGCTCAGAAAAAATCAGAATTGCTGGACAACTGAAATGAGAATAGAAGGGTAATATGTAAAAGGACTCATAAGTATGGTCAGAATTCAAGTAAATCTCAGATGAGAACAATTCCTTTGCAGGTAAGTCCTCTTTAAGGCTTTTAGTGACCTTTTTAACAGAGGTGTGAAAATACTGAGCATTTCTCAAAGAGCTGCCAGCTGAAACTGTACTGGATCCACCAAAGGCTCATTACAATTTCAGCAGGTATTCTCAATTGTTTTGCATCTGCCTTCTAGATGGAAATGGCAGGTGACAACAGGCCTGATAGAAAATTTCTTTATTTATCTTCAAAGTACACTGTTCTAATCTTTCCAGCTAGGGAGGATATTTTATGCACTTTCAGAAGCAGCCTTCCAGCATCTGAAGGGGGCCTATAAGGATGCTGGGGAAGGACTCTTCGTTAGGGACTGTAGTGATAGAAGAAGGGGTAACAGGTTCAAACTTAAACAGGAGAAGTTTAGATTGGATATAAGGAAGAAGGTCTTTGCTGTAATGGTGGTAAGGCACTGGAATGGGTTGCCCAAAGAAGTTGTGAATGCTCCATCCCTGGTGGTGTTCAAGTCCAGGTTGGACAGAGCCTTGGGTGACATGGTTTAGTGTGAGGTGTCCCTGCCCATGGCAGGGGGGTTGGAACTAGATAATCTTAAGGTCTTTTCCAACCCTAACTATTCTATGATTCTAACAGCCTCACTTTGCCTCAGTGAAATTAGCAACTTACTGTCTAAACTGTGGAGTGGAAACAGTGCAAATGGGGATCCAAAGTCCAGCTATGTTATGGTGATATTGCATCCTCAAAAAAAAGAACCAGCATTAGATGAATTATCACTTTTTGCAGACCAGAAAACCAGTACTGTTTTGGCTAACAAATCATAGAATCACAGAATGGTTTGGGTTCGAAGGGACCTGAAAGATCAACCAGTTCCAATCCCCCCGCCACGGGCAGGGACACCTTCCGCTAGACCAGGTTGCTCCAAGCCCCATCCAACCTGGCCTTGAACACTGCCAGGGATGAGGCAGCCACAGCTTCTCTGGGCAGCTTGTGCTGGTGACTCACCACCCTCACAGGGAAGAAATTCTTCCTTATATCTAACCTAAATTTACCCTGTTTCGCTATAAAGCCATTCCCCCTTGTCCTATCACTAAGACTCTCAAAATCTTCTTAGCATGTTCTTGTGCCAGCTTTCTGAATTAATAGGAATTGGATGGAATGTGGACAGGATTTTCAGTCTCCACAGGGAGAAGTTTCCAGTTTCTGGTCTCTGCTCATTAAAGAGACCAGGATAAAATCAGCTACAATTTTAGTCCTGAAATAAAAGCATTGATATTTTCTTTTACCTCTGACTGCAAATTAGGGTGCATCAAGAACTGTTATTTCAAGAATATTGATCATACTGTCTAGTTTCTCAGGGCCAATATCCTTTGAACTTCTTCATGAGGTGATCTGTAGAGAGGCCTTCTACCCTTGAAAGCTAAGATTATGAGACATAATTAAGAGATAATGCTGGTTTGAATTTAAGATCAAGAGCTGAACTGCCTCCTCACCACAGAGATTAGACCTTCCTCTATGGGAGTACACTATATGTGAATCTGAATGGTCAGTGGATGTTTGCCCATAAAGCACATATAGGTGAAAAAAATGAGAATTGTCATACTGGGTCAGAGCAAGCATTGATATCCTTTTCCTAGTAATGATACTAAGGCAACATTGAGGAAAGACTAAGAACAGGACAATAATTTATGATACTTGTCTGAATAACTTTCAGCTTCCACCTCTGCTCAGCCTACTGGATTTCATGGTTCTTCAAGTGTTTAGAAACACCTTACAGATCTCTCTTCCAACTATTTATACAATCTCCCTTAAAACTATTTTTGCATCCATCTACACATCCTCTTGACAAGAAGCTCCAGAGAGGAACTACCCACCTCTTTAGTTGAGTTTGAACAGAACTCCCAATAGCTGAATTAGCTCCCTTTGCCCTCTCATACTGACACCTGAACAGCTGATCCTTATCGATATTCTCCACATCAGTCAGTCTTCATAGCTTTTCCAGGCTAACAGACCTGGAAAAGACCTATCCTGACCACCACCACAGACATTTATCAGCCCTGTTCTTCTCTGAAGGTTTTCTAGTTCTGGTATATTTCTTTCAAGATGAGAGTTTAGAATCATATACCACACCAAATGAGTATGCAATAAATAGATTTATATAGCTCTGTAAGGATCTTCTCTTTTCATCTCCACTCCTTTCCTAGTAATTCCTAACATATGATTTGGGGGTTTTTGAGTGCTATTGAGCACTGAACTGACATTTTCACAGAAGTATCCAAGAAAACTAATGATCATTGCATCTTTCTCCTGAGCAGTAGTGGTCGGTTTAAAGCTCCTCAATTCATATGTGAAGCCTGAGTTACTTCTCCCAGTGTGCATCTGTTCACAGGTGTCTGTTGAATTTCACCCTCTATTTTGTTGACCAGTCACTCAGTCTTGCAAGCTCTTTTACATTCTTTCACTATCTATCAACAACTTTATTCCCCTGACTAAATCCTGCCTCACCAACAGATTTTTTCACTGTTTATTCTCTCCTCCCCAACCACTCATGAATAAATCGAACAGCATCAGCCCCAGCTCAGAACTCCACTAGTGAATTTCTCTCACTGCAGGAACTATTTATTTCAGTTCTCTGTATCCCGTCATTTTATGCTGGCTATTTATCCATGCAAAAAGCTTCTCTCCTGTCCTATGGCTCCTAAGTTTCATTAAAAGCCTTTAGTGGGAGATTCTTTGTAAATTCTTTTGGATTTCCCAAGCTTATTCTATCTATCAGATCACTCTTATTCACTTGTTTATTGATTCCTCACATTTGTAAGATAGAACTTCCCTTCCAGGTACCATGTTGACTCTTCCCAAGTAAGTCATATTTATGCATGTGCCCATTATTTTTTATTAATTTGTCCATACAAACATCTGTATTACACTTCCATAGTTCCCTGGATCCTGGCTAAAGCCTTTCGAAAAACTGGTGTTATGTTTGTCCCTCCCTATGTTGGAAAGACTGGCAAAGCTGGAAGCTTTACCACACAGGTGACCCATGGAGCAGTTATTAAGAGATTGTCTTGTTTTTACAGCCCATATAAATGGTCAGAGCTCAGCCAAACTGCTCAGTTCAGGCACCAGAGGTCTTAATTGCAATGGTTACTATTGCTGTCTGCATTGTAACTTTATTTACAAGCACCTTACAACATCCAAAACTGTAAACTCAGTGCTCAGTGCCCAGGCACTGCCAGTTTACACCCTGAAATATTTAAATTTTGTGAAAGCAGACAATGAAGAGTTTGTTCAAGAAAACTGCAAGTCAACCAACAAATAAAGAAGACAAAGAGAGACCCTGGGGACAAGCAGTTCAGCTTGGGACATTTACAACATCGCCATTTCAGTTAACAAGCCCAAGTGATCCTGGTGAGCAGGGCAGGAAACCTTCCTGCAGCCATCTCAGCGTGCATGCAGAGGGCAGCCACCAAGCCCACAACACCCTACTGTTCTTCATTGGTTTCTAGCCCAGGTGCTCAAAACAGTGTTCTTGAAAATGATGTGGTTTCTCTTCAAAAATGAGGTTTTTTTTTCTAGGGGAGGTTTACACCTCCTGCTGTCATTCATTCCCCTTTTTATGACTGCTTCCAACACCTTCATGTTCTTTCCACTTCTGCCAAATGTTTTCCAGGACCCCATCTCCCTGCCCCACCTTGTCCATCCCCAAACCTAAACTATCTCAGCCATTTACTTTAGTCTTTCCAATTAGTTCATCTCCTCAGGGTAGATATTCCTTTCCCTTGGGTTCTCAACATTTTAATAGCTGACTCTTAACATTTCTTTAATTCATTTTCTTTTATGTGCATTAGTGATGAAAGGTCAGGCCATTACCACTATTTTACGCATGACAGTGAATCACAGCAAATCTGAGTTATCTACTGAGTTTCACAGAGAAAATCTGTAAGGGAGCAGAAAACTGAACCCATGTCTCCCAGGTCCAAAGGAAATGCTCTTACCATGGACCAGCCCTTCTCTCTCAGGTGGTGACTCCATTGTGGAAGTGGTGATGGCATGTGACAGAAAGAAATGAATTATTCTAAATTCACATACCTCACCCTGGTCAGTGTTTAGACCTCTGTAGGGGTCATAACCCAGGCCTTTTCAAGCATGCACAAAGGTAGGAAAAACAGAGCAGTTGCAGCCACATCCTGAGATAAACCACTATAGGCACTCTGTAGCTCAACTAAATGAAGGCATCCAAAAGAAATACATTTGCCAGCAGAGCAGGGCAATGATTTTGTGTAAAATGAGTCTCAGCAGCGGGTAAGCCCAGCAGCTCTGGCAGCACCAGCCTGTTTGTGCTAATGATGACAGCTGCACAGGAGAACTGGGAAAGTTTTAAACTTTGCGTGTTTCCAACTCATCTAGTTGCCCTTTTCAGGAGTGCTGTCCAACTGGAATGGCCTGAGGCTTTGTCTTACCCCTCCCTGAAAATGGAAAGGCAGCTGGTATATTCCACACTGTGTACCAACGGCCTGTAAAAATTAATGTTATCCAGCTGCCCATGAACCGGATGACTTTATAGAGCTGGAGTCACACTCTGGCACTGGTGCATTTGCCTAGTGCCTATGTAATGAAAGGAAGATGGGTCTCAGCCTCAGGAGTCCACTCCTGCTCATGGCTCCCATGCCTAGGGACCACTTGTCGTGCAAGCATTCCCAGACAGATCAGGGAACAAAGTGTCAGACTTCCTTAGATTATTCACATGAGCCAAACAAGCAGGATTTGGCCTGAATACAGGAATCAGTCAGTTGTTATCCACTGCTAAAATATAGTGGATAATTGAAGATGAAAGGCAGCTGTAAATGAACAGCAGACCAGAATATTACACTATTCAACAACACTAGCAATGAGCAGCACATGGAAAAGTACATTCCTATTCATGTGAAATGAAAGGATAAACTTTGATAAACAGTACATCATTGTCAAATTATGAGTCAGATAAAGTGTTCTCTTCCATACAGACAAGAGTGAATGTTGTCATTCACAGAAGAGCCTATGCCAGGAACTGACTCCTCTTGCCTGGAAACAGAGGTAGGGCTGAAAGCTGTGAAGAGTACTGGTTGCTGCTCCTGCTGCTAGATGAGAAGGAGAGGACAGCAAGATAGCTGCTGCTGCTGCTGCTAGATGAGAAGGAGAGGACAGCAAGATAGCTGCTGCTGCTGCTGCTAAGAAAGGCACCCTCCTCCACACACTCCAGCTACCCCACAGAAGCAGTGGGGAAAGAGCTGGCCCTCCAGAGATCTAGCATGCACCGATCAGGTGGCAGGGCCAAGGAGTCTGCCAACTCCAAGGCAACTGCTCTGTCTTGAAATACAACCAGCCCTGGTCTAACTCAGTGTTCAGACAAGATGCCTGAGTCTGCTGAGGAACATATCCTGGCCTTGGTTTTTCATCTCACCAAGAGAGAGCCAGAGCCAGCATTAGATGCTGGGGGATCCCCACCTCTTCATTTGACTTTCTCACACACTTGGTGTCTTACCCTGTTCTTGAACACCAGGGACCTCACGCAATCATTGCAGCCACTTGCCCTTACAGCACATCCAGAAGCAGAGAAATACCTCCTGACACCCTGTGATGACATCACTGTGCTGCTCCATGGCACAAAGCATGTGCTAAAAACCACCATCATGCTACATGTGCATGTCCCAGTTGGACAGCTCTAAAGACAAGCCCTGCCAGGTCTTCCACAACCCTGGCTACAGACCAGCTGATCTGAACAGGAAAAGAGAAGTCTCAGTCTCATTTACTATGAATGACACAGCCACAGGGTGAGACAGTTTTAGCTCAAAGCCTTGGGTGTGCTCATTCCTGCACCACCACCAAGCAGCTGAAAGAATAAAGTATGACCCCTTCCCTGCTCACCACTTGTCGCAGTGTGAGGGGAAACATGGTAGCCCTGTGGCCAGATCAGCTTGCTTCTCCCTCAGTCCAGCTCAGCTCCAGGAACACTGCAGGAGAAATGAAATAGCCCGAGATTCTTCATGATCTTCTTTACCACTTGTCTGCTCATCTCTGTGCCCCATCTCTCCTGTTGCTTTGTCTCTGGGTGAGGTGGGGAACCAGAGGCTCCCATGCTGGGTGAGAACATTGTACATCCTTGTGCAGCTGCACTGTGGCTGATCCAGTTGAGCACATACTACAGAGATGATTCAGTTGCAACAGACTCACCACAATCTGTGTCTTTTCCTTTTTTAAACATTATCATCCAGTTTCCAAGAACAGACCAATAGCTTTTATAAGCCCTCCAAATATTCACCTTTAAAAATATGCTTCTTCTTTCTGGAGAAATTACTTTTATGTCTATTTTTAAAGTACAAAGGAGTTGTGGTTCTCCATGCAGTTTTACAGTTTACAGTCCCACACATTTTGCAAACTGTGAAATACGGATGTTACCCTAGTGGAAAAATTTCACTATAAAAAAGTTTTCATGGAGTTTCCTGTTTTCACATGGGGCTTCAGTATTTTCTCTTTTAGTAAATGTCATTCCTACGGAAGAATATGGTAGATTTTAATGGCAAAGAAGCAGCATGCTACAGATGTGATAAGTGTCCACCAAAATGCAATGGAAAACAATAACCTCTGTTAAGAAAGCCATAGAGTAATTCAGAAGCCCCTATTATTACTCTTTACATTTACTGATCTGTACCTTTCCATAGAAGGCTATTTTTCACTACAAATTGCCTGGTTTCAACCTCGTTACATCTCATTTTCCAACAGAGGTAGAATGGAGTAACAACAGTACAGAACAGAGTACACTGTTCAGGAGTGCTTTGGGACACTGGCACACACAGCCACGGGGGCAAAGAGATCACCCTGAAGGCACTGGGATCCTGGAGTATACACTAGTGTGACAGTGACTTCACAGAGTGGGGTTGATAAGAGGGACCAGGTCAGTCCCTGAGAAAGGAATCAGCAGGACACTCAGTGTACATGGGGCATGGGACCCACAACACATGCTGCCTAGGGTCATACTAGCAGAGGAACTGAAACATCTTAACCCTTCCCCAGGAAATCTTCCCGAGTTAGTACTAGCTGGAAGAGCCTCTGAGGGGCAAAGGGAAAAAAGTGCCACAGGGGAGTCACCCAGAACCTGAGGTCTCGTAGACTGTCTGTGGAGCTGATGCAACTTAGATAGAACTCCTCACTCAAGGCTTAAAGTGCTTAAAAGCAAACTGTCTCTCTACTTAACTGCTACCTTCTATCCTTCACACTTGTATAAAAGAGTGATATTTCGACTCATGGCAGCACCAGGATGGTTCTCCATAGCCACTCTGTAAGAGAGCATTTTGTGCAAGATGAGGACTGCTTCAACAGCCCAAAGAGATATAGGAACAGTCTGCCCACTGTCTGTGGTGAGAATTCGCTTCCTGTCTTCCCTTTTCCTCCTTGAAAGCAAGATCCTAGATTACAGTAACGACAGTAACTACAGTAACACCCACACTGTGTCTTCAGAGGCCTGCCCTTTTTTTTTTTCTAGCTATACAAATGGGCCTGTTGATAAATATTACTGCTTCACGCAGGCTTTACTTCCCTTGTATCAGTAAATCACCATGTCTGCAGCAAAGCTACAAGTATTTGTCTCACAGTACTTCACATACAGTCATGATCCAAGAACTCACAGCAGCCTTTTTCACTCTATTTAAATTTCAGCAACACAGGGATACATGTACAAAGTTATGGCCTTGCTTATCACATACTTACCCTAATGCTTGTCACATAATGCTTGTCACAGAACACTATTAGCATTTTCAGTGTAACTCTTAGGGGAAGCCCACCAGCTGGGCAAGAAATCTTTTCCAGAACTTTTTGCACCTGGAAGAATATCTTCAAAATTTACAAAACTCAATGAAAGGGATTATTTTGTCCCAGAAAGAATTATTGTTTTTTTTCCTGTCATTTCTATCATCCCAGAGGAATTTGCCAAATCAGAAAATCCAGTACTGCCAATGGAGATCATCCTAGTTCATTTCATAGAATTATAGAATCACAGAATGGTTTGGATTGGAAAGGACCTGAGAGATCATCCAGTTCCAATCCCCATGCTCCAAGCCCCATCCAGCCTGGCCTTGAACACTGCCAGGGATGATGCAGCCACAACTTCTCTGGGCAACCTCTGCCAGTGCCTCACTGTCCTCACAGTGAAGAACTTCTTCCTAATATCTAATCTGAATCTCCCCTCTGCCGGTTTAAAGCCATTCCCCCTTGTTCTGTTACTAAACGCTCTTGTAAAAAGTCCAAAAATTTCAAGACTTTCAATCTAGAATCAGTTCAAATCTGCAAATAACATGAGGTTGCCTGTAGTACCTCAAGAGACCGAGGAGCCGCACTGGAATATCTTCCTTCCCTACACAGAAGCCCTAGAAATTTAGGTATGGGGAGACAGGAGTTCAGAGATTTACTACAGCCACACAGCCAGGCAGCACAGAACCATCAACTGAGCAATTTATTTTTTAATTTATTTCTCTCTCTCTTTTTTTTCAATTTTGGAAGTATTCTCTGCATTCTCTCTGGAATTCTCTCCTTTTCCATACTGGCTTAGAGGCTGACTGTAGGTGGGGACAGACATTTTTCTGCAGGTTCATCTGTATACACACAGGCTACCACGGGCAGGCTGAGAGGGCTGTGGTGCATGAGCTGGTAATAGATTTCTCCACACACAAGGCCTCCAATAAGCTTTTCTCCTTGGGCTGTGAAACAACACAGCTCCACATCCCAGAACTCAAACTCCATTCACTTCCTAGTCCCCCTCTATATTCCTCTTTCCTTTTTTTTTCTTTTCTTAACTGAATGGCCATAAACTTCACCAACAGATTCCATACGGGTTATGTTACACCACCACCTGACTCCAAATCAATTACAGTCCAAAGGGATAGAGTTGCAGAGAGTCTGCAAAGCCCAGCCCTGGGGTTTCCATGAGGGACAGAGAAACTACAGTGCTAAGAACAGAGCCTGGAGATCCAGCTGAAAGAACTGAGTGATTTCATGATGAAAGCATGGGACTAGGGGGCAGGAGACCCAGGCCTGTGTCTTAGCCCTGCTGCAGACAGCCTGTGTGAGATTGATCTCTATTTCATGTCTCAATATATGTCCCCTTGCACACCAGAGTCCCCATCCTTGGGGCTTCTCAGTGCTATCATACCCCCGATGCTTCATGATAAAGATGCAGAATGCTTTCTGAAAGATTAAGGCACTGTGAGGGTCTGAGATTCTGTTTCAACGCAACATCAGAGATTTTCACTGTAGCTCCAAGAAATATGAGCATGCTGATCAGTAAGAACTATCAGAATAAACCATACTCTTCTCTGACATCTGTCATTAGGAGGGAAATCACAGGAAGATGAGGCTGGAAGGGACTTAATTCACTAGGTTCTGTTTCTTGCTATTACAAGCATATAACCCTTTTCTTAAGTTGGACCCATTTGTTTGTCAGGTGGACCTTACTAGGCTGAACTTAAGGCATAACATAAGAAAGCAAACAACACTTTCTCTGCAAGCAATGGCTGTGAAAGATACAGTCGGAGACATAAGTGATGGGGTAGGTTGCGGCTACCATAGATATCACAAATGATGCCCCCCCACCATCAACACAGGATGGAAAGCTGTGCTCCACACCAGTGAAAAGACACAGACAGAACACATCGGGCATGTGGCTTTGTTGCTTATATATGGGAAAGGCTGAACACAAGGATTGCTTGCCTTCCCTCCTTCATATCTTCTCAAGACTGGAAATGGGATAGAAAGGATTGTACTTCTCACAACCCTGGTAAACACGATGTACAGCACAGCACCATGCAGTTCAATGTTGAAATATCAAAGTTATCTCTGACAGAGAAGCAGAAACTCTCTAGCCAAGGCAGAGCCCTTCTCCATTCAAGCCACCTCACTGAAAGGGCACTGTACTCTGCAGCAAAGAGAAAATATTTTGAAGGCTGCTGCCAAACAGGGAGAAATAAATAGCTGCTTTGCAGTGTTTGAAGACATGTGCATGTCCTAGACGTGCTGTTTGGGCAAGGATACTTCCAATACAGAAACCACAGCTTTTAAAAAGTGGTCAAGAGAAGTCACGCTGTGCAGCAGCTGTGAACAACCTGAATCACTGCTGAAGACTGCTGCCTGTCAGCTCAGCTCTGCAGCCTTTCGGGCTCACTTGTTTTCTGTCATTGTCAGCAGAAGCTGGAACGTTTCTAATGAAATGAAGTTCAGCTCCTTACCACTGAAGTCCTCTTCAGCTGCTACAGCTTAAGGTTGAAACTTGCAGCTCTTCATTCTTCATTTACCTCCCTGAATTGAGAAACACAATGAGAAAACCATGCACTGTCATAAGAAAGAAATGGACACAGGGCCTGGTGAAACATGCTGCCTACCAGCATGTCCCCGTGGGGCACAGCCTGCAGCCTTGGCTCAGTTTCTAACTCAACACAGCTTGGAAGATTATTAAAGAATGGATAAAGAAAGAAAGAGATGAAGATATCTGGATAAACTAGTGGAAGATGCTGTTACTAAGCACCTGTTTGATAAGTTAAATAAAGAAACACATCACATCACCCAAAAGCCTGAAGCCAAATTTCTCTCTGGCATAACTCTACTAAATCAATCAGATTACACAAGGAATGAACTTAGTTTAACACACCTCTGCCTAGCAGCCACTCAGGATCGGCCCTTCCCAGTTTTAGCACTGTTTCTCCAAAAGAATTGCGATGTAGACCAGGGAGTTCACCAGAAAGTCAGCCTTTGTAGATTTGAAGTTATGGGGAGGGAGGGGACAGGGGTTACTGTTCCTCTCCTGCCTAACCTGCCTTGAACTTCTCTGCTGCAGGAACTCAGAGATCAGCACATACGTTAGCACTGTTCAGTGCATTCATACTAACATAAGCACAGAAAGAAAAAAATCTTCAGTCGCCAGCTTTTGATACAACCTGGAAAACAAACAGCTTAGAAGAGTTCCTTTTTCCTCAGCAGTGAAAATCGTGGTAAAGCACCATCTTGATAGTTCCCAAAGAGATTCACTTACAAAGATCAGTATAGTGGAAGCTTGTTCGGTCTCCCGAGATGTATCTCATCCTCTGACAATTCACTGAGACCTTTGCTGTATCTAGCTATATGTGTATAATTATCTGCTCCGATACCTGAGCTTCTATGCAACAGTCTTACTCCAAGTAACCCAAACTATCCCCAAGGCATGGCACACACAGAATGGTCAGGAGACAGGGGAGGAGGGGCAGCAGACTTCCCTGGTTTGCTGGTGGAAATCGGCATTTTAGGGCCTTGTAGTCATTTCCTTGCTAGTGTGAGGAAACTTTTTGTACATTTATATAAAATAGGAGGCCAGAAGTGCGCACCCCCATCTTACTTCCTAATATATTACGTTCTCCCCTGCCGAGTCCTGGGACTTAGTCTGGATTTGGTAACTGAAGTAATATAAATGTTAGCTAAGAAGTATTCCAGCAATATGGTTCCAATTTAAGCTTGTTTTGAAGTCTAAAGGACTAATATGTCTCAGAGATTCTTCACTGGATGTTTAGCTCTAACATAATTTGTACAGGAGTGCACACTGCTTTCTAGAAGCCCTTCTGCAATGCTCCAGAAAACAGGTTCCTTCCCAAGCAGGATGCAGAACAACCAGGAGCCCTGGCTCTTGCTGATAACTCACTTGCTTCTTCTGAATTTTAGGGCTTTGCTTGGGAAATGGTGTCATATTTGCCAGGTCTTGTGGATAAATGAAGGTGCAGCGGCACTGCGTATTGCCACTGGTTTCACTCCCCTCTTCCTCTTGCTTTTCAGGGGTGAAGCAAGCCACCTCTGAAGGAAGCCATGCTCTGCAAGCTGTTTGCACTTTACTTCAATAACATGCTTCTTGCAATGCTGGCTTTATTTGTGTAGACATGCATTCTCAAGGTTTGCCTGCCCCCTTTTCCTCCCTCACACCCCTATGGAGCCCCTGCCTGAATCCAAGTAATGAGCTAACCCATGGAACTCATTGCCCTTTATCTTGCTGGGGAACGTGCACCTTTTGAACTGCCATCTGCAGATTGTGTTGATGCACTGACTTGTTAACTGTGCCATACTGTGAAGGAAATGGCATGATTTAGATCAAGTGCTCTGGACGGCTGTTCATAAGAAACACTTGAGCCAAGCTGTTACTGCTCAGGATGTGCCCTGGGGAGAGGGGTTTCGTTTCGGGTCATGCTCTTGCCTTGTATGAGGGCAGGCACAAAGTACTGAAATCACAGTCCTTCCCTGAAGCTGAGGGGAGGGGGGAGGAGAAACATTATGAAACCATAGAAGCGAAGCTGCCAAATTAACTTCTCACCCTTTCAATCACACTCCAGAGGATAAAAGCCTAACATTTCTGCCTCAGAAATAGGCTCAGCTTACACCAAACAAGTTATTTCTCTAATTTATCAGACTTGCCAGCTATCATTCTAATTATTGGAAACCTCAGACTTTTTATGAAGTCAGAAGTACAGCATTATTTGCATGGTTGTAATGTATCACTAGATAAATAGGTTTTGGGGAAAGAAGGGCTTTTTAGAAAGGAATCTGCAGGTTTCTTTACACAGGGGTTTAAGAACACTGAAAAAGTTCTGGATTTAATTTTCTTAAAAAAAAAAAAAAAAAGTAAATTCCAACATAATGTAACGTAGTTCAAGTCAACATGAGAGGAGGAGACTATGACAGAAAGCTCATCAAAAGACTCCCATTGACTTTCATTGGCTTTGGATCAGCCCTTAATTCTTTATCTTCACTCGAATAGCAGCATAATCACAGAAATAGCCTAACACCCTGCAGACAGGCCAGGCAGAGGACTCAGAAAGAGCCATCCAGACAGGCTGTTCACCAGCCAGGCCTTTCAAAAAGCAAACACTGATTTGTCCATTATATGTAAATGGATGATTAGAGTCATTCTCTAAGACAAATTTACTTTTCTGCACACTCTAAATCTGTTTAGTCACTTTAAAGGTGTCAATTATTGGAGCATGCTAAGACTATGAATTTCTTAGTAATAGCTTTAATAACATTTTGAAATGAAAAGCAGATACCTTGAAGTTGGCTTACTTTGAAAAGACATATGAGTAGATCTGGTTTTAATTTATGTCCTATTCTACATCTGGAATCCCTTATAATTAAAACTAAAAGCTGGACTACTACTTCCACCTGTCAAATGATGAAAAGATGAATGCACTAATAGCTTACTAAATAGCCCAACACGATAGAGTTTACTTTCTTGTTCTATACAGTAAAAAAGGATTTTGGACAGGAGGCTAAAGGTCTTTGGTCATTACTAATAGCACACTTTCAGTATTAACCTACGTACCCCACTACCACCACCACCAGTGCCTTTTAGCACCAAGATCTCTAAACTGCACTTTGCATTTTGATTAGATGTGTGTATTCATCTCTGCTGCTGCAGTGTTTCAAGCTTTCCCAATCTACAGGTGGATTCTCTCCCCTATAACTATTTTCAACCACTCCCCATTTTCCCTCCTCTCATTTTATTCTCTAATTAACTACTTTAATCCATCAAGTTTTCTATCCACATTTCTGAAGCATTCTTATTGCAAATGACAGCATTCCAAATGACAGCATTCCTGTTGATGTGAGCAGTCCACGGCATGTGACAACTTGGACTCTATTTTCTCATTTTCTTATGCTGTTCCTTTTTGATCTCGTCCCCTCCTGTTCCTGTTGATCTACCTGTCTCATCTTACTACACTGTCTCACTCAAGAGAATTTTAACGCATGTATTTGTACAGAATCAAACAAAAATAGACCCTCAGAAGATAAGCAGGGCCTTGATGTACAGAGACAGTATCAATAAAATGACAGCTGTTAGATTAACAAGTTAAAACACAATAGAAATATTCTTCTACAGAAATATTGAACACTTTTTCCCTAATGTGTTGATACATCACCCATGAGTCTTTATAGATGTCCAGCCAGATTATGAACCTCCTATGGGAATCCATGAGATTCCAGCTCTCCAGTGTGAGCCTACAGCCTCTTTTTGGCTCTTAAGAGCCATCCTTTCCAGCACAAGCTTGCCCATTTATCCTTAAAGCTGTATAAAAACCTAACCAAACAAAAAAACACAGAGGGGTGAATCCATTTGCAATGCTGTACATTCATTTTAAAAATAAATGAAAAGCAAAGGAGTGAGTTTCCAAAGGAAAACTTTGGTTCTGTCCTCACACCGTCCTTGCAGCGGACAGCCAGCTGTGTGGGCAGCCTCTGAAGATTGCCTCATTGCCTGCTCTTGTTTCCTCTGTTCATAGAAATATGAAAACAGGATTTTACTCTGCTTGAAAAATAGTTCGGAACGGTCCAAAATATGAAGGTGTTTACTCTAGATAAAGCAGTCTTATTAACACTGTTGGCATTAATGCTATCCTCATTGTTTCCAGTGGACAAAGAGCCCCAGTAGTTCTTACAGTTCTGGACACTGTTAAATAAAGTATTTTCATATTACTGTGTTCCTCAAAGGAAAATAAAAGTCTTGTCTCCTGAGTCTCTAGACAGCTGCTCAAAAGCCTCCATGGCATATTGATGCCAAGAGACAGGAATATTCCAGCAAAATGTTTTACTAAGACAGACAGCTATGGAAAAAGCTGTCCCAAATATTACAAATGCGCAGCACTCAACTTCTTACGTCAAAGCAAAGAGTAATGTTTCAACTGCCCCAGCAAGTAGGAAATGATGCAGGTATTAAACATTATTGCGAGAACAGAGACACATTAGTTACTGCTTATGCTCCAGGACTGTGAATGGAGCTTTTTGTTGTGGAGGATTTTCAGGGGGAAAGTTAATACACTTTGTCCAGACCATGAGATGGTACAAGTCAGTGTAGTTCCATCTAAATCAATGGATCAGTGTTGATTTACAGCAGCTGAGGATCAACTCCCTCTTTTTTGGCCTGCTGAGGATTGTATAACATATACTGCCTAGAAACACTGATGACAAATTTGAAACTGTGTAGGGATATGCTGAACCAAAAGCCTGATTCAAACCCAAACTGGCTACTATCCTTTTAAATCATTAAGAGCTGCTGTCTTAAATGTTACTGTCAAACGAGCATTTTTAAACATGCATCAAAATCTAGCGCTGCACCCTCTGGTCTGTGCCACGGATGCTGCATTCCATACAAACTCAAACCCGCCTAGTGCCAATTCATAAACGATGTGTTGGTTTAATCTATTTTTCACAGGGGGTGTTTCAGAGCAGGAAAATTAGAAACAGGTAGAAGGGACTATTATTACTGTCTCATAGTGTGTTCTTGTACATGAGGATCGGATTAAGATAACATCTGGTCTATATTTCTTGAACTATTTCCCTTTTATCACAAGAAAATCGGCAACCCATCTCACAACTGCTCCTAATTTAGATCTAAATGTCACTGATGAAACATTGTACAACATGCTGTTATCTATTAAAATGATTTCCCTGAAGGAACAGTGGATACTTTTATATTTTCCAGTGAAGCTAACCATATTCCCCCTTAGCACTAACTAGTTGCCTTATAATCATATACTCAAATGGTAAAGGTAAATTCACTTTGGAAAAAACAAATGAGTCCCCACCAAATCTTCAGCTGGTGGAAATTAATGCCTGCTCACTGATTTCAGTGAAGCAAGCTCCATTTACACCACCCTCCTTATGATAATGGCTTTGATTCACACACGATCCAAACCTGCAAGGTGCTAAGGCTATTCTGCACTCACTGGTTTTAAGAGGAACTGATTAAAGCCAGGGCCAGGCTCGAATGCATAATTTAGCAACGTTTTTAAGCATGTGCTTCAGGGCTTGACTTTCATGCAGGCAGCAGAGGAACAATGAACAGTCCAGAGATTTTTGCTGGGAAGCAGAAAGGCAGAGCACAGCACACTGTCATCCCTCCCATTTGGTTCAAACAGAAAAACTGTCAGTGGAATGCAGTAATCTTTTTTTCAGCACTTTGCAGAGTTCAAGTCCCCAGAAAGTAGCCTATTGAGTTCAGCAAATAAAAACTTCTGTTTTCTTCACGAGTCTATAATTCATTTTCATGGACAGTAAATCAGAAAATGGGGGGGGAAAGCACTTTACAATCTCAAACTATTTTGCATACCTTTGCTGCACATCAGTTTTACCTATTTCCATCATATCGTTACCACTTAAAAAGGGGGAATTAGATAAGCATATGTCCCCTGTATTAACTGGTTTAATTTAAAAGTAATTTCTGCCATCTGGAATTACTATTTACTGTTGTTTGGAGGAAGAGGAAAAAAAAAAGAGAATCTGAAACTGTAGAAAAGATCATCAAAATTTCTTTCAAAGAATACCCAATCTGAAAGAGGGCCAAGCGTACAAGGAATGTAATTGATTACCCACCGATCAACTTGTATATTTTGGAGGGAATTCTGAGAATAAAAAGTCTCTAGCAGTTATCAGTGGTCAGACTGGAGCCATTCATTTTTCACCTGCTTGTGTTTGTTGTCTGGCACCCAGTCAAGGGTGCTATTAGCAGAATTAAGCTCCAGAAGAAAAGATTACCCTGTAGGAGGTAAGATAAAGACTGGAAAGTGTGGCTTGTTATCAGTATCACAATAAGGACCAGGTCAGAAAGGATTCAGTGTGGGTTTTCATTTCAAACAGGTAATCTCTGCTGAAATAATAGAGTAATTGTTGCTTTGAAACCTTTATGTGCTGCAGCATACTGCAGATCATTTGATGCAGATTCTGGATTTAATGAAGAACTCCAACAAGCCTGAAACAGACACACAGAGAAAGCAAGCAAAGAACAGTGCACCAGTGGAAAATGTCTTTATCCTCTAATTCCAGGTCAATATAGTGGAACATAAAATATTATTCAGGGCAGTTTTATACTTTGATTTATGTATCCTCTCCTTCTCAGCCTGCTTTCTATCTGTCTATAAAGTTTTGGTCTATAAACATGCAGTAACGTAATACAAAATATTGCAAGAGTAATAACATATGCAATTACAGTACATCTCACAAATCCTGAACACAAGCAATGAATCAAAGCTTTCCAGGACTATTCCTTGAAATACACCTTTTTCTTAGGTTTTATTCAAAGGCTTGAAACCAGTCACTGGGACAAGCTGCAAGAGCAAGATGCACATTGCAGATGATAGACAGCATTTTATGTTTTTCTGGCAAATTGCCTTAATGTTTGCCTTGAAAAGTAATTGTTGAGTGGGCTTTTCAGTTTTTTTTCTTTATAAAGATAGTGCACCTTTCTTTTGGTTTGGAAATTAACCCGCACTTTGGTTTCTTACTGTCCGCAGAAAGTGCTAACCAGCAAAATACTTGAACTTCTTAGTCTCAAAATACAAAGGATGAACTGGTAAACACTGGCAAAGTACAAAGAAAATACAGGAAAGAATTCTTTCATCTATAGCTTCTTTCCTTATGGTAATCTTCAGTTTTCAAGACTTGGAGGCATTAAAAGAAAGCTGTACTTTGGTGTGGATTTTATCAGTCTTACACATAGTCCTTTTCCAGCCATGCCACAAGGAAGGAAGCCTGGTAAAAGCAGGCCAAGGCTATAATATCTTCTGCTGGAGCAGTTCTGATTTCTGGCTGTGGAGGAGAAAACAGTAGATTATGCAGGGTTATTTCACATGGAGGCAGTTCCCTGATCCTACTTCAGTTATCACAGGGTAATCTACAGCCCTCAAAACAACCTGAAGAGGACATAGGCTATGATTTCAGCCCAGAATTTCAGTGGTAAATCCACAAACATGGCTATAATGCCCATTGTTATGTGATGTATTTATGTGTGCTTGCTCCCTCTCTCAGCTCCTGATAGCACTTAGTACCATACTGTCCTATGCCTGGATTCAGGTATGCTATAATTTACACTTCAGAGATTTGAAGAGTTGTCCAAGGATCTCTGAGCTTGCACAGTTTTTATTTTAGAAATCTTGCAAAAGCAGGGGATTTGCAGAAAATAATTTAGATACCAACGTTTCGATAGAACTAGGGAATTGTGGGTAACTACAAAAGGGTCAACACAGCATCAACTCCAGATAAGACTATTATAAGGTTGTGATGAGATGCAATCAGCTATAAAGCCAAAGTCTCACTACCCAGATAGTATCAATCCTCTTGATGAAATAGAATACAGGTCTCAAATGCTTAAAATATTTTCATTCTTACAGGTTTGTTTGGTTAAAAGTAGTGGAGCTGACAGAATAAACCAAAAAAATCTACAGGGTACACTTCACAAAATGTCAACGTTAAAATACTTTATGAAAACTGATTCAGCACCCAGTCTGTGGCTTGAAAATGGCCAAGAAACCAATGCATGTGGAAAATCGAGTCCAAAGGTGCAAAGATCATCGTCTGGGAGCTCCAAGAGGCATAGCACAGGGAGTAGTGCAGGGATCTCACTGTGGACAGTGCCATTCCACAGTTCAGAGGAAGAGACAGTATTGCTGCTGATAAAGTTTGCAGATGACAGAAAGCTGGGTGAAGGAATGGGTAACAACAAGGATGTGTCAGTTCTTCAGTTTGTCCTGGGCTATTTAATAGGTGGAGCCCATTTGTCTATTTACACATCTTGTAATACGACCAGATGCAAGGTCATGGCTTGGCAAGGTCAATGCAAGGCTGGCTTGGCATTAAGAGCTATTTGGTTCCTGGTTGGGGTATATTAGCTACAATTTTGCCTCCTGAACAAGTCCAGTCACTTCAGTAACTCCAAACCTGTCCTAGTGGAAATGTTTACACTGTCCAAACACTGTCTGCACTACCTACAGGTAACACTAACTGGTTCTAAATACAGGGAAGAGAAAGCAGCTAGCCTCAAAGGCAAATCTGTGTCCCGGCCTTTTAAAGTTGATTACTGAAACAATTACTTACTCGAGTCTTGTATTTTGCTGACCTATTGCAATTACTACTTTTGCTTCTGTGATACCTTACAGGAAATCACCACCCAGACCAAAAGAAAGAAAAAAAAAAGAGAAAAGATGGAAAGTTCCTTATTCATAATAAAACTTTGACTCAGATTCTAAAACGAGCTCCACAGGTGCAGCCTCCCGGCTCTCCTGACTTCACTGGAGTCACTGGGGAGTACATGGGCTTGCCTACAGAAGGATCATGGCAGATTTAAGCACATGAGCTGAGGGGGTTGATTCTGCTAACACTTCATATCAGGCATGAAGCCAGGTGTGCCGAGATATTCAAACTAAATCCTAATTAAGTGTCTGAATTCCCAGGGAAATTCATGGGTAGTTAGATGCCTAAGTACCAGCATGGATATTGATCCAGATGCTTATCACTGAGTATACCACTGATTTTCAGAGAAGATGATGGCACTTGCTGCTTTATTCTAATTTACCTTTTTTTCTTGAATGGGAGAGAAGTAAGCCCTGAGGATGATTGCACTATCATTCATTGTTCATACACTAGCATTTTCTCAAAGGAAAAGAATGACTTTTATACCTAAATTTGAACCTGAGCTTGGGCAACACAGGGAGAAAATTAGCACATCGCTAGAAAGCACAAGGCTTGAAAGTTTTGGCAAATATGTACTATAAAGCCTTATAAAAGAGCTAGAAGATCTTAAAGAGATTTATATAGTCTGAAACACAGAGACCTATACGCTTTGTACCACATTACCACTGAAATTAGCTGATAAAAATATTTGGTGAATAAACCAAAATAAAAACATTCTGATTTCACACTAAAGGTATGCTCTGCTTCCAACAGGAAATAAGAATCCTGCACCTATTAGATCATATCTTTGCTACCCACTCAGAGTAAATGATTGATATAACAGTCATGTTGAATCAAGATGCTCATTCATTCTTTTCTTTCTCTACAGAGTGACTTTCAGCCAACAGATTTTTTTTCCCTCAGAATATCTGCGATTCCTTAGATTCTTTGAGGCTCTTCCCTTAATAATTGGAGGAGCTGCCTGAGCAAAAAGCTGCAGCACAATGCTTTCTCTCTGCTGTAAGAGCTCCCTGGGTCAGAGGAATACACACAGGCAGTCTGTGCTGCTGCAATCAAACCAGCCCAGCTTGAGAAAGCATAAACACTGTGGTGGGCAGAAGAGACAAAAGTAGGGGGCCAGGAGGGAAAACAGTCATGTCACTGTTATTTCTTTAGCAGATGAGGGGCTGATCCAGGTCCTGCTGAAGTCAGTGACAGACACAATTCCTATCAAGTTCAACAGAAATGATCTTTAGGAGAGTGCTTTCTTGCCAGATATCTGAGTAATATGGCTGGGTCCTACCGATTTCCATGGCAAAGAAAGTCTTCCTTCCCCACCTCCACAGTTCTTCAGAGAATCAGACCTTCTTTAAAAGAGTAGCATCTTCCGGAGCGGGGGGATCCCATTAGCATAAATATTCCTCCCATCCCCAAGCACCCTCCTCCTCTTTGCATATTAGGACTTCAGAGGGGATTTTCAGGTTTTGGGGTTTTTTTTACAGATGTGAGCAGAGCTTTAAAGACAGCAGCTACTTTTTCTTCATTTTGTATTTATATGAAATTCCACTCTTTCTACTTATACCTGGAGAAAAGTAAATCTGCAGAACAATGACTAGAAAGTTATCTCTGCAGTATAATAGGTAAAAACAGCTATCCCCAGAAACTTCTGCAAACCAGGAGTAAATACTCACAAGCCACAGGGTTTTTTGACCTTGGCTTAACAGATCCTCTAACTTTGGCCATCCTGGTTCTCTCCTACACTGTGCCCAAACATGGGGAAGCCGTTCCAAGCTTTACGCTTGACTGTATTAATGCATGTGTGTCAGCCGAATCCTGGTGAGAAAAGAGAGCCATTGCTGCAGTATAGCTCAGAGCACACGGACGTTTTGAGTTTTGAGTTCACGTTGTTAGCACAGCTGTTTACGGACATTTTATATCAAGAAACCTGTCAAAAGTCAGAGGTAAAGCTTTACGTACTATTTTATTAAATTACTTGAGATACAACAAAATGGAGTTCCAAGTCTTTCAAAATACAGAACTGTTTCCTGTTGTTTGTGTTCTTTTGCATCTTAAGGGCAGAAATGGGATTTTGCTGAATAGCAAGTGTAAGGTGAATGACACATTTGAGGAAAGAAGTACCCGCATCATTACTATCAGGAAATGTGGTACATTAAGAAGGTAGGAAGAAATTTCTTAGTAGTGTAGAAGAGAGGATTTATTAGTTTGGATTATCCCAATGGGTGTTTGTTTCTCTCAAGACTCCAGCAAATTCTTTTCCTCTTTCAACTCCCAAATCAGCATACCTTTGGAAAAACACCTACATTTCCCCCAGTTACTTTCCACTGCCTCTAGTATGTCATTACCCTAAGATCAATGATCTTGCTCTTCCCCTAAAAGGAAAGAATTCTATAGGGATTTTGTCAGAATAAATCCTGTGTTGGTACTTAGCATGGATGAAAATTAATTAAATAAATAGAACAGCAGAAATAAAGGCAATGCTGTTTCCTATTGCATATATATGGGCTGCATATTCAGCATTTATTACCAGTAACATTTACTTTTGACAGATTCCTGAAATCAGTCTATGTACTGCCTTCCTATTGCACCTTACTGCACCAGGTGTTAAGCAAATGTCACTCACCTGAGTGTATGCTTAAATTTACGATTTCTGCTGGATTTGTGTGGATGAAGAGATGGATACGTGACCTGTGGGAAAGCTATGAGAATTCACTGTACTTTTGAAAACCTGGATTTTTAAGATTATATTTTTTTTAAGCTATAAAAAACCATATTTGACCCACAGGTGATTTTAGTGCACATACTCATGCTCTTTACTAAAATACCTCTCTCCAAGGATGCTGCTGGCTTTCTACCACTTTCAGTGTGAAAAGCCTACATCTACAGGATCTGGGCAGATCCTATAACCAAACTATTCTGAGAAACAAATCTTAAAAACAATATATGCAATACAGCTGTTTAGTAGTTCCCCAAGGCTTACTGGTGCTTAGGCCAGCTCTCAGCTTCTTTGCTTTAAGCAGTTTCCTTCAGCCAGTTTCTTCAGATTACCTTTTGGAGTATGTACTCTCCCCTCCATGCTGTCACCCTAGATGGCTCTAACAAGTCTCCTGCTGCCACTTTCTTGTTCTCAGGAAGATCTGTTAACATTTTTGTCTCCTTTTGATCTCTGGACCTTTCTCTTAACACTTTTCACAGCCTCCTGAAAATGGGATTCTTGAAGTCAATAATTTGCTTATTGTCTCTCTAGTGTAAACTTAAAATGTTTTTCATCTTGGAAGCTATTTCCGTATGAGTTCTTTTCACATTTCCTCTTGGATTCAAGTGACCTGGGATTTAATAATCATTTTACCACCTGAAATGAACACTAGCACCTGCCTACTGCTCAGTAACTAAGCTGCCTGTCAGTATTCTGGGATTTGTATCTGATAGCTCCTCTCCTTTATACTGTTTGATCAGCACCTCAAAATACTGAGGTGCTGCAGCTGACAGAGGATTTTACATGTGAGGCCACACTTAAGGATGTGATAATAGAGAAGACCTCTTTACTTACAGGGAGTCCCTCCTGGCCTTTAGGGTCCATGACTTAAGACAGCTTTTCAGGATGGAAGCCTGAACAGCCATCCAGCACAGTAAGAAAATACTTCTTAGCCTATTATATTCCCCATAGCACCACCACTCCTCCAATTGATTTAAATAGCACAGTATTCTGTACCACAAAAGACTGTAATTTGTAAGGAATGCTAAGTACTTGGAAAGCACACGGGGACACTGAGAGTGGGGAGGTCCTACCCATAGACACTCTGTCCCTTTCAAACCATGGGAATACAGGCTGCCTCCCTTGAAGTGAAATGCAGATTTAGGAGATGAATGCTGTTCTTAGCTCAAACAAAACAAAACCCAATGTTTCCAAAACTGCACAGCTCTCCCTTACCCCAGGATCTTTCTCTTAAGAAAATGAAACCTTTTCTAGATTGCATGCAAAGGAGGAACGTGGAAGATAAGTTTACTCTTGCTCTACAAATGAAATCTGATTATATGCCAGTGTATACCAATGTTTACACATATGGAAAAGAGAAACAGAGGATCATTTAAGTTGGAAAATACTTTTCAGATCATCAAGTCCAACTGTAAACCCATCACTGCCAAGTCCACCTCTAAACCGTGTACATGCCTTTTAAATACCTCCAGCAATGGTGACTCCACACTTTCCTGGGCAGCCTGTTCCAGGGACATCAGACCCCAAGTAGCATCTAACACCACCTCCAACCCTACATGGCATTGTAGGAAGACTAAAGAAATTAAATGGACTGAATCTCCAGTTGATAAGAACAAGAACAATCAACACAAGGACTTCTGGGCATTAAAGCATTGTCCTTACCAACTACCTGCAGGAGAACCAGCACCTTAGTTCACAGTTTTCCTTATACAAGCAACAACCAGGGGTCAAAACCTGGATATATATTTTACATAGGTGGCACAATCACAGAACTCTGTCTTCCTACTTCCACCATTCACTCTTCTTTCTGGCCTACGAGAAAATCTTCTACTGAGATATTTTTTCTTTGCAAAAAGTCTGAAGAAGGAAAAAAATCTCTGGCTCAAAAATTAAAATATGATTAGAAATACAAAAATACCAGAGGAATGAACGGTGTCTGTTATAACTCATTGTACCTCTCCCTCATAAGGAAAGAAAAATGCTACAGTTACTACAGACATGGGTGAAATTACATTAGTCATAGTATCTTTGAGAAATACCATCAGATTTCATGAGCTATGCAGGTCAGGTGGGACCAGGACAGAGGTGCAGGCAGCAACCTCTGAAGAGCACCTGAACTCCTGCAAGTGCTGCTGCTGAGCCAGTAGCTGCACCCTACTTTGTAAATAGATGACCCAAAATGGTATTAATGGCAATTGCTAATAGACACTGTCTTTGACATGACATGTAAAATCAAGAGACTTAACACTTTTGGTGATTAAAATGAGAAGGTACCTTTGCAGGAGAAGTATTACTAGTTGCAGTGTTTCAGCCAAATTCCAACACATTCAGGTTGTGCTATCCAGGAGCATGGAGGCAAGTGGGACACACAACTCTGAGAGCTTCACTTGCAGTTGATTTGAGGCTCATGGAAACGCATCACTCTCAAAAGAACTCTAAAGAAGCCACACATCCACAATTTTTCCATTTCCAAATCCAAACCCAGGAACGACATGAGGTGAGATTTGCAGGCTGCAGAGTATTGTGCTGTGATCCCTGGCCTTCTGGGATACAGGAAGTCGGACAACTTTCTGAGGCAAACTCTGCTGGAAGGAAAGAATTAATTTTTCACATCACAGTATTCTTTATGTGTTCCCTGGCACTCCCCTGACCCCTGATGCAATCCACTTAGCCTGCAGGGAAGTTTTTGCTCCACCCAACCAAAGAAAAAGGGTAATTTTCTTTCAGACTGGTGAACTGGTTCAGTTTTTACCATGCACAAGAAATGCTGCAATAGAGGAAATCAATACACATAGCTGGGAAGAAGGGCAAGGAAGAGGAGTGAGATTACTCCTCTCACCTGAAGTGAGCTGTTGGATGGGTTCAGTCTTATCATGTAACTTCCCTGCTGGTCTCTTTAAAAAGAGAGAAGATGTCTCAGTGCATAGAGGACCCAAAGTACCATCTAGAGGAATCTCTTTTCCCTCAGAGGAGAGAGTAAGCCTAACTTAAGACTGCACTTAAATCTTTTGCCTAATAAGGACAGAATTAAAGTATCTCCACTAGATGAGGTAAATATGGGCCATGGTATCTATGCCTTAATTCATTCTTGCCAAAAGGCCAGTGTAGATGGACCCAGAGGGAGGACTGCATTATACATCTCATTCGAAACAAAAATCCCCCTTTTCTCTTGAATGCATGCTTTTTGCTCCTCTGACCAGGCACACCTGTTTTCTCTACTAACTCAAATCCTTGCAGCCATGTGCGCCCAGGGGATGGGACGGGAGGGGTAGGAAGAGAGAGGGAGTGTAATAAATAGCAGAAGCAAATAATTTACCCAGTAAAGAGCATTCCATGCTTTCTGTATGCAAATTCTGCATAAAAATTCTACATATATGGTACAGAACTACTCTGAACTGAACTCTAAAAATGTTTAATGCAAACACAGCTGTTATCAAGTGTTGTTCTTTCCAAGACTCCATTCAGTTTGATAGTTATCACTATGCCAACGACATTCCCAGTACAAATCTCTCTTTCTGAGACTTTAACAACTACTTTACACAAGAGAATTTCATTTCACCCTGAAACTTGGCACTCTGGATCTCTACCAAATGTGCTTCTTCCTTTTAACAGCACCAGCTGAGCACAAATCAACTCTAACAGATATGGACATTCAGCTAATTTATGAGTTTAAGAATATTTTTAATTTAAGGACACATTTTACAACATCCCTCTTCAGCAAAATATTGTAGTGCCTTTGAGTACATACTCAAATCTCAGTGGTGTCCTAAGAGATATGATATATATGTTTAAACCACAGTATTTGGTAAAATTCAATAAAGTGTTTTGAATTGTCGTAACACCTTATTCAAATATCAGGTTTTGAAGGTTGAGGTAGATCAGAGTATTCTAACAAAATATTAGTGTACTATTTTAGTTGACTGGTTAGATTGTTATTTGTATTAGCTTTTAGGAAAGGGGTATTTTTCATCCAGCTACAGAGGAGGGGTTTTTTAAGAATTAGAAGTCTTTTAGGTTTATGATTCTGCAAAACTAAAGGGGACAGTGCTTCACTTGTATTTCTTTCAAGGGGCTGATCATAGGATCTAGCTGTGCATTGTGTCCTTGAGAAAGCACCTAAAGTAACGCAGCAGCTGGCATTTTCAAATGTCATAGGAACAGTAAGGTCAGCTCCCCAGCTGAGGTCTATTTAACTCAAATCAGGACCTGAACAGTTGATATAGAATATAGTTTAATATTATATACATGTATGTGATTTTAAAAATCTGAGCTGGAACATTCTTATTTATTTCACTGAATGCATACAAGAGAGACGGGAGCTTATCACTTCTTTGCATCCCTGCTTGTTCCTCCACCCTCATGGAATCAAATTCCATGCAGGAAGCAGGGATGGCAGCCTTGTCAGGCCTGCCGCTGTTCATCCTTTTCAGATGGGTGGATCTTTCAGCATCATCCTTCTCCACAAAACAGCCAGCTCCACAGAGCTAATGAGGTGGAGCAGGTCATCTGCACACAAAAAGGAATGGAAACAGACCTCCTTCCACTCTGAAGCAGACAAGCATGTGCTGCAATGTGTGTTAGTGAAACATGGAATTAGGGGCATATCTCATATCAAGTCACAAGAGAAGGTAATTCACAGCATTATTGTTGTAAACCCCAATCTTACCATTCAAACTCCATTTTTAGAGTGAAGTAAACGCTCCCCTACACAACTTCAAACCAATCAGGACAGACTCTTACTACAGCTCATCTCTCTCCCTCATTAGCTCACCAAGCAGCAGCATCAGAGGCAAGCAGGAGGTTACTTATGCCCTGTAGTTATCAACTGATAGTCTGTCCCTGGGAAAAGCAGAGAAGTCTCTAATTAACATAGGCCAGTTACATTCCTCTCTTCAACCTTCTTTTGCTAAAGCACAAGGTGGAGCTATGGTAGGGAAGCCCCATAAAAAGCCTGACAGTTTTTTGCATCTCTGTGACTGGCAGTAATTTAAACAGGTTTGACACCATCTGGGCACAAATATAGCTTTGAGAAAAGCAGGGAACAAAGGCATATGGGACTGTCCACTAGAAATTAAGTTATCAAGCCCTGACAACTAATGGTGAAGAGTGATGTTAAGGAGTCCTGGTCTGACTTGGCAGTGGGCTGAGTTCCATGATGCCCCTGCCCTCAGTATCACACATGGAGACTGTATAAAGCCCACGCTCAGGATCTTTTGGAGTTCATGATTGCTTTTAGGATTCTTGTCTGCATCAGGTACAAGGATGTGCTGTGGGTTCTGACTTTAATTTCCCTAAGCTCATTTGTAACCCTTTACAAGAGAGTGGTACTGATGGCATACAAACTGTGCATTTGAAAAGAAGTGGCTGGCAGTCGACTTTCTGAGAATACTGCCAGAGTTGAACTTGAGGCTTTGCTTTGTAGCACAGTTTCCCATCAGCAACACAGATGGACAGAGGGTCATCAGCTATGACACTACACTGGATGTGCCAAATTTTGGTTCCTCCATCAAAAGAGACATATTTTCGCCTTTATGAAGTACAAGGTAATCGTTCAGGTGTAGAAGAAAGTTTGTGGCTGAGAGAAACATCTTTCCTCAATAGACTGATCCAAATTACTCCACAGGGACTCCCACACACCCTTCCAGAGAAATCACACAAAAAGCACAGACAAGGAAACAAAAGATGACTGAAGCCACGTCACAGGAAGGAGGAAGCCCAAAACCTTTACCTCTGGGTGTATTTAATTGTACCTGGCATTGTCGACATACGACGAGACTGCCTTGCAAGAATAAGCTGGAATTGCCATCGGCTCAATGCAGACAGACTTCAGAAGTCAAAAACACAACCCTCAACTTGTCAAAGTCTATCAAGAGTCTGAGAACTCTCTGAAGGAAACTGATGAAGACAATCTGCAAGAGACAGAAGACAGACAGTAGAGAAACTAGTAGTTTTCCAGGAACGAAGATAACGTATAATTACAATGAGTATGGAAGATTCCAAGTTCAGGAAGAACTTACAATCCACATTGACATCCATGATGTTACACCAGGAACCATCCCAAAGCTCTTGACAAACTATAGAAAATAGTTTTTAAATTGTCTTCTCAGAAAACTTTCCAAGCAAGGAGAAGAACAATAAGTGAAAGTTTAGCTCATCAAGGAAGTGGTGAAGGAGAAATCTGGTTTTGTATAGCAGTGGAACAACTTTAACAGAGGGTTAACAGCCTCCTAGAAGATAGACTGAGAATCTCCTATCAAACTGGTTGAAAATGGGATAATTATGATACAAATGCCTCAATGCATATGTAATTGGACAAGGGTTCAGTCAGGAAATAGCACTGTGATTCTAGGCATTATCTAGCCTAACAACATGTCACTGCTTCTTTGCTGCAGGTTACAAAGCCACAGCTAAGCCAGCAAGAGATCATCAGACTTTTCCTGGTGCAGGTATCAGCCTGATTAGCAGTTTAGCAGTTCAGATTAGCAATTCAGATTAGCAGTTCATACAAGCAGTTTTAGGACATGGTCTAATGGTGCTTCTAAGCAATTTAAAAGTAAACTGTCACTAAAAAGGGTGGTTCACCCTTATGCCTTCTCTTGTGCCATGTCTAGTGTTTATCTACGTTTATAAGATGGTTTAGGGTGCAGTTACACAAGACAGCTATTTAGCTGCTGAAAAAGGGTAGATAGCAGGACTGTATAGCAGAAAGTAGGGAGAAGCAGAACTACCTCTTTCAACAGCAGGGCAAGATGTTAATTCAGCTCAACTGTATGATATAACTTTATCCTCAGATTTCCTAAAAGGAGAGGTGAAAAATCAGAATTTAGATCGACTGAATTACTCCCCAGAGATTTCTCCCCAAATTATAAAAGGAACTTAATGTTATCACATCTTAACCCTAAGAAAAAGTGAGTAATTACCAACAGTTTTTCCTTCTTCAAGCTGCCTCACTACACAGCCTCATGACTACTAAAGCTGGTGCAAAGGAAGGTGTAGGAAAAGCAGAGATGAGTGTGATGCTGAGGCAGTTCTGGTTTAGACAGAATAAAAATTTGTGGACATGCACTCTGGTTTAATCTGGCTGATTTTTTAAGAGCTGGGGAAGAAGGAATCTTTACATTCTAGTGGTGAATAATAGCTGAGGATAATAGTATCTGAAACTGGCACTGCCAGACCTAGAAGACAATGTCTAAGGGTAATTTAAGGTGATGTGGTTTGAGAGAGATCAAGCTTAAAAACCTGCTTTCAAGCCTCTGCCTGTAATGGATAGAAAGAAAAACTGTATTATCATGGATGGATTCATTGGCCATTTTAATACATATTGAAACATGCAGGTTTTGTCAGCAAGATGGGAGATTGACTTGGAAAGCAGTAAGGATTCAAGGGGACAGACATGAAGCCCTGAGACACTGTGGCAAAAAATAGTTCATTTGATCATCAGATGTCTGTGAAGTGGAGTCAGAGATGCAACACTGCCTTTGTATGCAGACGAGACATCTGTTAGAGCAGCTGGTGAGGTCTGATGCCCATGCTTTAAAGGAGGATGGAACATTCCACAAATATTCAAAGAAGGGCTACAAAAAATATTGAGATATTGAAAAGGAAAGCTTATAGTATGATGCTTAAGGAGTTCAGTCTATTGAGCTTAATACATGGAGAAAAGACCTGACAGACAGGAACTTCTTGATCTAACAAAAGTATAGCAAAACCCTGTGGCTGGCTGGAGTGGAGACAGATGAATTCTACTCTAAAATAAAAAGTAATTTCCTTGTAATAAGTACTATTAAATATTGGAACATCTTAGTACAGGATATGGCTGACCTTGCTCTTCTTAGCCTTTAAGCAAGACCAGATACAGTTCCAATTTAATGCTTTAATCCAGCTTCCAGAAAACACCGTATGGCCTACAGAAACAGGGGGTTGGAAATAGATGATTGGTGGGGTGGTCCCTTCTGCCCTGAGAGCCTGTGTACAGGTAGGTACTTCTTTAAGAAAATAAACAAAGACCCGCTTTAAAAGCCAGAGTGTAAATTGATCTGACTGATGTGGTCTGATGCAACAGACTTAACTTTATTGGATTAACTAGCAAACTTTATCAGCTTCCCAAGAGTCCCATGAAAACACTCTAGTGCTCACCTTTTCAAGACTGTTGCTTAAAAAGAACTTGAATATGAGCAACTGCAAAAAAGGTAGATGAAGAGGGCAGAGTTTTTAACCTTTGTGCGCAATGGTTAAAATACATGGTTTATGGGTGTGCATTCACATCTATGAAGCCAGTATGATTCCATTTCTAAAACCCAACTGCTCCTATGTAAAAGAACAATCCTTTGAGTAAATAGGCATCAAGGAGCAGAAGTACAACTTGACTTAATCCTTGACTATGCTACAATAACCAATCTTTTATATCACTGACTTGCAACCTGTGATCAACAATTTTTAAGGAGTCTGCAGCGTAACAACAAAGACTACTTGCCATGGTCTTAAACTCACTGTGCAAGAGTCTACACTGTACAAGAAGTTTCTCCTCTGGGAGAATTCTCAGAGACTGCAAGCTGAAATGTTTGGACACCTCTAGCTTAAATTTTCAAGACACCAGCAAATGCATTTCGAAGCCTCAATTTTTATCAGCATTCTTGTGATTTTGTTGTATTTGGTTTTGGGGTTTTTCTTCAGGAGACAGATCAGTTCCTGTTTTAATCCCAGCAAATTGTCTTTCTGTTTGTTTTTTCTTTTCCTTTTCTTTGCTTTTTCTAAGACCTGTGAACAAATCAGAAAAGCTGTCACATTGTATTTGACAAACAAGTTCTCTAAGAATGAAGGCATATGACCCCAAAAAGCAAGGCGCAAACTCTCTAACAACTGGCTCTTCTTAGAGCTGGTACATCTGCATTGTCAGCTATTCTCTGAATAGGCAGGTTTGAAGGTTTCTGAATGCACAACACACCATGTGGGCTCCAGCCTACGGTACAGCTCCTGAAAGTAGATTTTGATGGGTCAAAGCCATTTTATTGAATTAGCCCTTTATTGTTTACATTAAATACAAGTGAGCTCAGAAATACCGACTTATCCTTCTGAAAGGCTGGATTATACCGCGTGGCTCGGATGCAAAAAAAGATTAGGGTTTTTATACTAATTACTTCCAGCATGAGGAGTGCCTGGACCAAAGAGCATTGACTTTGGAGACACTCTGCTGGGCATTTCAGTGCAGAAATGTTTGTCATCATCTCTTGCCACAAGTAAAATGACTGATGCTTCCTTAAATTCGGAGTGCCACACTATCGTTAAACCCTGCGGATGAGCACTGCCATGCCTGTGACGGAGGGCAGCAACAGCGCTTTCCACTTGTTTCTGGTTGTTTTATCCCCTCTCACCACTGCCACTGTTGCTGTGAAGTGCAGTGTAGCATCACTTCCTCCTACTCTACACCACTCTTTCAGGAAGTAAGAGAACATAAAAAGATTATCTCATTATCACTAAGTGAGCTTTCATTCATTCATACTTAATCAGCTAAGTAATCCATCAAGAAGCAAAGTTTCCCAGACTACAAAACCCAAGGTAGTTTCAGCAATCTGAAAAATTAGAGTTGAATATAGATATGAATATGTTGGAAATGCGATATGCCAGGTGTGATTCTATGATTATTGTAACTCTCAAGCACTACAGGCAGATGAGAAGGACAGACTTTCATATGATGTGTATTCTTCCCTAAATAGACCCTTATATTTCTCATAATCAAGCAGTCACCTGTCTGTGCAGAACAGACATTCAGCTTCTGGGCAGCTTTCATGGCAAATCATTCACAGGCAAATCAAAACTATCAGGGAGTTTAATAATTTGTATGAGCAAAACAGATGTCCCAGAAGTGCACACAGCTTTCACTGAGTAACTCTGTACACAGTGACATCAGATCTTCGCACTACACAAATTACCACTTGGGGCCTGGGGTCTGCTGGTATTTGTTTGAGTGATGATACCCTGTGTAGCTTGTGAAACAGAACAAACAGAAGGCTTAAATGAGGCTAAAGATTTGTGAACTGCTGATTCTACACAAAGGACACCCTCCCTTGCTTTTACACCCAGCAGTATCCCAATACAACATGGGGATCTTAAATGATTGTTCAAATGATATTAAGCAAAACATTTGTGCTCAAACTCTGAAGTTACAGAAAAGAAATGCACAGATCTTTACACTCACACCAGCTGTGATGTGGAAGGTAAGGCTCACAAAACGGTCTTGTTTTAAAACTCACATTCAATAAACTGCTAGAAGAACAAAATGAAAACAAGCTATTGTGTTAATCTCCAGATTAGCTCTCATAGTCTGTCAATTTAATACTGATTAGTAAACAATGTCCATAATTAAGCTGTTGTTGGAGACACAAATGCCCCACGAGCCCGAGCTAATGCATAGTATTCAATCCTTTTACAAAGGATGGCAGATACAATTCCAGGAATGTTAATGCTGTCAAGTATCCATGATGTACATAACAAAAGAGAAGGCAGAGTTGAGGTAATTAAGTCACACTAGACCTTCTCTCCAACTTGTACGTGTTTATGGACTAAATGTTATTAGGTGTAGTAAATAAAATGCCACTGAGGCGTGGGAGTTGGGACCAAAAATGGTATGAGGTTTATGGAGCCGTCAAACTGTGGATTCCCCTGGCATCAAAGCACACACATACGCCTTGCTAAGGCTAGTGACATTAATGTGCATGACAGGGGTCCATGGGGCCGTGGTCCCCTAATTGTTTAGGAGACCTTTTAGTCTGGTTGCAGACTGCATGTCTTGGTATTTGTGGAGCTAATTGCACTAAAATCCGCCAGCACAGTGTTTGTGGTGATGGGTTAACTCATTTATCCTTAGATAATACTCAGCTCTTTGTCAGCCTGGGCTCCCACATAACTCCTAGACTGTCACCCCCGATGCAGGAGGAGGAAGGAGGCTTCCAGCAGGGCTGCGATGGAAACTCACTGGCTGCACGTGTCCAATAACATAAACATTTAAATACAAAACAATGCAATTTTCCTTAGTGTTTTCTTGACTGGAAACCAGTTTTGCTTTTCTCATGAGAGTCACAGAGCCAAGACTAGAGTTTAGAACCTGATAAACTCCAGCAGCTGGGACTAGCAGAAGTGCTTGGCCTGGGCTCCTCTTAACAGTTTACTTTTCTACACTGAATCTCGTGGATCTTCAGTTTTGAATTAGCCCTGTGCAGCAGAGCCCAGACAGGCTAATGCTCTGGGTTCCCCATGGCATTCTTTCCCCCCCCCCCCAAGAAAAGAATAAATGTGGACATAATTATAAGCAAACTTTTATCTCCGTATTTTTTACATGGGCACAAAGTGGCACTAGCCGCAGTCTGACAAGTGACATAATGCAGAAAAATATTTTTTCCTAATATGGACTCTAAGATCTACAAACTTCAGAGTGAGAGGAACTAAATATTCTTTCAACATTTTTCCAGAGTTCTTTATGGTATTTTCTCACACTTCTTGCCCCATGTTTACAAACATAAAAGTAACTAACAAAATCGTAATTATAGCAATTCAGGTAGGTGGACCACTTTCTGTCTAAGAATCCCACACAGAGTGGTACCACGCACATTTCCTATGGGATCAAATGTATTGATATCCTCATCGTACAGTTTGAACACCTGCAAATTAAATTGTTCTGCCAAAGGTCAGAACGAGCATAAGTTAGTGGTAGCACTAAGGGAAATACTCAACAGTATCTTCCCCACTCTCCGTCCTAGACTCCCCGTGTAAAAGCAGAACAGCACTAGGTGGCTTCCTGTTTGGGCATGTGGATTTGATTAAAGCAGGCCACAAGCTCCCAGAATTTTTGGCCAGGTGGTGACTCTGATTCTTGAGTGTTACGGACACACAGCACCTCTGCCATTCCTTCCTGCTGCACTACAAACCCCACTGCATGCAGGGAGCAGCCTTGCCTCACCTTCAGCTACAGGCTTGCTAGAGAAAGGGGAGGGGAGGAGATGGGAGTGGGAATGTGCAAGTAGAGGTTAGGGGTAGCACTAGACCACGGAACACCAATTTATTGTGGCTTAAACTGCTATGAAATCACAGGCTCAGTGGAAAATGCTCCTTCCAGAAATAGAGGCAACCAGCCAGCATCCCCATCCCTTGAATAGACTCATTAACGTCACTGAGACAGTCTTTTATCCCAAGTATTAAATGCCCCTCCAAAAAGCCTTTTTTTTTCCTTATATAAGGAGTAAGATTTGCTCTCTTTTCACAAAACCTACCAGAAAAAAACAAAACCAAACCAAACCACAAAAAACACAAACCCTACACATTTCTGGAGCAGTTTCTTTGGGGTGATCTTGCAGATCAAGAAGAGACAGCACAAAGCATGCTGGAGGCAGAAGATGTCACTGTCACAGCAAGCCTGTTGGAAAGGCAAACAGGATTGCTGTAAGTGTTCCCAGCATACCTTCAGAGTGCCCACCCATCCCTCAGAGCCCTGGGAACTCTGTCCTTGCCAACAAGCATGCCGGTCTCTGCAGGTTTCCAAAGTTTAAGCCTTAACAGAAACCTGCTGCTCTGCCTCATTTGCCCATTTCAGGCTGTCAAAATGAGGGCAGGTGAGACAACAAAGCACAAATATGCAGCTCAAATCTCACTGAATCGACAATGGTATACCAAAGGGGGCAAAGACAGAAGCTGACATAGAAGGAAATTTGGAGTTGGGACTGAAGTACAAAAGTGAGAACTGGAAGGCATAAAAGGTTTTCCCATTTGACACAGGAGAGTCACAAAAGAGACTACCAGAGCTTTTACTGAGCCACGCAGGAGATTAAGTGGAGTAAGTTCCTTTCCACCTACTATCCTGCTTAGATGAAGGAAGGCTGCTTAGGTGAAGACTCCAGTTCTGCTGAAGAAAGCATATGTGCCACATAAATCATATTTTGAGCATGAGCAGAAAAACAAGAGTATGGATAAACTGTAGTTCCACTTCATGATTCAGAATAAAACACGAACTTCTCATTGCCTGGCAAGAAAGGAATATGTGTTTGTCTCTGGATTCATAGAAGAATCATGGAATCATAGAATAGTTAAGGTTGGAAAGGACCTTAAGATCATCTAGTTCCAACCCCCCTGCCATGGGCAGGGACACCCCACACTAAACCATGTCACCCAAGGCCTCATCCAACCTGGCCTTGAACACCGCCAAGGATGGAGCATTCACAACCTCCCTGGGCAACCCATTCCAGTGCCTCACCACCCTCTCAGTAAAGAATTTCTTCCTTATATCCAATCTAAACTTCCCCTGTTTAAGTTTTAACCCGTTACCCCTTGTCTTGTCACTACAGTCCCTGATGAATAGTCCCTCCCCAGCATCCTTGTGGATGAAATGGAAAGCAATGAAATGGAAGCAGATCTCCTTTCCCCTTATTCTTTTAATTGTCTCACCATAAAACATACAACTGATTTGATTACAATTTGCAGAGAACTTGGGGGTACTTTGATGAGAGATACAACAAAAACACTCACACAGTATATTTTAAAGAAATATTACCCCCTTTCTATATACGAATATGGATAGGCATATGAAAATTGCTGTCTCTTTTCCTACTGGCCACAGCTTATAGCTAATGATTCATATGTAAAAGCAAAAATGTCATAATGCACTTAGCCAGATGTGAAATGCTGAAAATGGAGGTGTCGGTGGACAGCTGTCCTTAGCTCCTTACTGTTGTAGTAATTTCTTTCCTTAAGACCTGGAGTAGAAGAGTTTGAAACTTCTCCATACCAGAGATGGCCCCTTTTGGTAACAGAATCAGTAATTTCAAAAATAAAATATTAGCTATAGTAGTCTCTAAATTAGTTGCACACTGTTTGAAAACCAGCTCTTTAACATTCACATAGAACAGAGGAGCTTTCATACCATCAAATGCACCAACAGGCAAATAATTACCTGCAGCACACTTCACCAATACGTACCACTGAGTTCCTCAAGAAAAGTCTCAGCACAAAAGCAAATTCCGCTAACAGCAGCTTTTTCTTGACTGTTCAACCACAGAGAGCTGAAGGGAAGTTCAGGCAGAATGGAAATGTGCAGTTGCTTACTCTACAAACATCCTCTCCCAGATCCGGCAATACCTGTGGAAAATGGGACAGCCTTCAGCCCTGTCAGTTTCCTTGGAAAATTGTTCATTGAAGCACCATATCGCACACAAAATTAGGGAAGGCCTGTTACTTACATCAGTCAAACTAGCCTTGCTCCTTTAGCCTGAAACAGGACTGACAGGAGCACCCTTGTTGGCAGCAACCTCTTGCCCCACCTCAGTCTGCAGTGTAGTGCAGTATCTGTCTCCATCAAGAGGAAGGCAGCCTGCTGACCAGAGTGCACCCACCTCTAGCGAAGTCAAGCCTAGTGAGGCTCTGCTACACAATTGCAATGCGATCTTGGGTGTGCATCTTGAATCCAGATCCTCCATGGGACTATTTTTACAGAGCCTTAAGTTACTATTAGGAATTACACACTTAGAAAGCTTTGTCATCTTGGTCAAAATTTCTCTGTGTTCCAGTTGTTGAAGTGAAAAATAAGACAGCAACCCTTCCCTATTTCCCAGGAATGTAACAGCTATTATGTGTCTGAGGTGCTAGGGTAAGCATCTACAGAAAAAAACCACACAAAGCTTGTACAAAAATGTCATTTGAAAAACAGGAGATCTAGCCCAGTTTTCCGATCACACAGTGTATGTTTGTCTGTCTCCTCCACAAACATTCCGCACTTGCTGATTTCAGTGATATGCAACTGGACTGAGGGGAGGACGCTTCAGAGAAACTGAATACTTGTAATTGTTTAAAAGCAGGTACCTCCCCTCCATTCTAGGAGAGAGAGCTTAGAGGTATATCCTGTCACTGAAGAAAACCCCACATGACAACAGTCAGCCCTCACCAGGCATCAAGAACCCACAGAGCAAAGAGCCTTTACCTCTGACCCAAACACAGAAAAATTTCAATCAGAAGATCCAACCATGAGACACATCAATACAGAGACCAAGATTGTTTGTTCCGCTTTTTGCTGAAGTTCTTGCTTAAAAATCCTTTTCACTGCTTCAATCTTTATCACTTTGTCTGTTGCTTGCCTCTCGCTTTTGAGAACCTACCATTTCATCTACATTTCATACAGTGTTACCAGACTGCAGAGGTAAATCTCCCCTTTTTCTTGATCCACCAGCTCAGCAGCAACAATAAGGCTGAACTACGTGGTGTCTACAGTCTCACGTTTGCTGTGCTTTTGTCCCTGACTCCTTGCTGAGCATAGTCTCACGTTTGCTGTGCTTTTGTCCCTGACTCCTTGCTGAGCACTGCCCATATCTGAAATCCCATCCTGGCTGATAGAGGTTCCTACCCTGTGGTCTTCAATCTGTGAAGAACCTCTACAGTCCTTCCCAGTGGGGCTGGAGAGACAATGTGGCTATGCAATGCTGCTGAGGCTTTTTTCTCCAACTAGATTGGAACAATCCTACGGGATTGTTATTTTTGAAAAATTAAAGTGCATTTGGCACCTTCTAGTATTGCTTTATTTGATCAGCCAAGGACACAGGTGTTATAGTCACTATTTCAACAATCTATTGCAAAACAGAAAGGAAATGGTTTCTGTGATTGCCCAATGGAGAGGATATGGTCTAAGTGACTATGAATGGAAGTGTTTTTACACACATGCTTCCAAAAACTAAAACAGCGTAACAGCCAACAACGAAGATTGAGGATAAGCAGCTGAGCATTTAAGTACACAAGAAAGAGCATAGAAATTGCCCACTGTGTCTGACCTTAAAACCTACCGAGTTCAGCCTTCAGTCCCTGGGAAGGGAAGAGGGAAACAGTAGTAGATATCGAAGGAGGAATATGAAATACAGGCCAAATACAGTACACCAGCTTCCAACAATCAAAGGGACATGGAGTTTTTAAGCCAGGGTTGCACCAATCACATGCAAAAGCCACCACAGAACCCTATGTATCTCTCTAATCTCTTCTAAAACTCCATTTTCACTTCTTGCCTTCTTAAGTTGTTGGAAGGTCTGTTGTGATAAAATATCCTGGAACAATTCACAATCATGTTATTTGTTCATATTACTTAAAAAAAGGTAAATTGCTTTATTTCACATCATCCAGTAGTTTCCAATCAGCATGTTATCTACATACTGATTAGCTGAATTGAATCATTGTTTTTCACACAGTTAAGCCAAACCCAAATGAATAATTTAGCTCGCCTTTTGCAAATTAAGATCCAGCCTTACTCCATTTCCCATTTTATAAGCTTCTAAGAACTGTTGCGGTTTGCTGTGGGTCTGATTCCTTGATAAATCTCAGTTACCCATTTCTCCTGCAGTTGCAGAGGCAGAATTCCCAGTCTGCTAAGGAGAAGAGCCTGCTAGATTGTTTGCTCATCTTTCAAATCTGACTGTTCCTCATTCCCCAAGTACAGGTGCATGGGAGAGATGCACTGAAGCAGAATGAAGAAGGAAACACATTACCTGTAACTATAGGCAGCTTAGGTAGAATTAAGAAATTGTGGGATATTTTTCTGTAAACAGGGGCCCAGTCAAAGTTTTCTTTATGCAATGAGAATTTTTCTAACAACTTCAAGGGACTTTGGATCACTTCATAAGTGAAATGAGCTGAAGCTTTTGTTTCAGTTCTCATTTACCAAGCAATAATCTTAACAGAGGCAGCAGTTACACCACGGAAGGGTGGAAGATGGGGGCTACAGAGAAGAGGATTCACAGCAAGTGTCACCCATTACCTCTGCTCACAGTTCCAAATATCAGGAACTAAGAATGCCATGGAAAATCATACTGAATTTGCTCCTGAGGCATTCCCTAAGGCAGAAGGAAAGTAAGTTATAATTTGCCCAAGAAAACTGGGCATTACTCCATCAAGACAGGAAAAAGAAATTAAAAAAAAAAAGTAGTGATATTTTAAAAGGAGATTATGAAATCAGATGCCATCTTGTGGCCAAAACCCATGAAATTGCTATGGTAGATACAGTACACAAAGCACACAATAAATACACAGACAAAAGAGAAGAAATAAGGGCTTAAAAGATTGGCGACATGCAATGGAAGCTTTTCATCTTCAAGTCTTTAGTTGTCTTCACTATTCAGTGTGTTTCTGCCCACAGGAATAGAACCAGCTCCTCCACGTTTCTGACAGTTAAGACTCCATTAAAAGATAAGTGTTATTGAAATTTTCCCACACACTAGTTTTATGTGCAAAAAACCTCCATACATCCTCTACAAGTTCTGACTGATCTGAAGCAGAAGGAACTGCAGGAGACTGAAAACAACGAGGTCACTGAATGTTGTTACTGCCTGACATAAAATAGGTGCCTTTCCTGTAAGATAAATGCTCCTACTAGGACATACCTGTGGACTCTAAGACCTAAATGCTTGGAAAATGTCTGCATAGAGGAAATGAGGATACTGATGATAGCAAGAGATCTGAAAGAGAACGAGAAGGTGTATGTAAAGAGACCACCTAAATGTACACTGTGAAGGTTATGGAGGGAACAGAACACACTCTGCCAACCATAGATGGAACCAGGATTTTTTCATGGTCCCTCTGACATGTGTCACACTAGCAAAGGCACGAAGCATTAGCACTGCCCTTACCCTTCTGCTGAACAACCTCTTTTTCAAACCCATTGTCCATGTTTTCTTTCTCCTTTCATAGCTGCCAACCTACCAGAATTTCTGGCTGAAGATTATTCACTCCCACAGCAGCAGGAGCTTTACAATCTGCTATCTCACACCTTACACAAGGAATGAGAGGTTTATACCACTGCTAGGGAACACCACAAAAATTTGGTGTTAGCTGTTTCAGAACATGAAAATGATCACACATTTATGCATAGAAAAGCTACTTTTGGCCTTTTAGATGATTTCAGGTCACCTTTCATGTTCCATATGGCTGGCTGTAACTAAGGGACCTGTGTGGTCTAGGCAGAATATAAAACCACCACATGCTCAGGTAAAGCCTTTACTGGCATACATTTTGAGTGACTCATTCCTCTTTCATGGTTCGCTTGCCAGAAATCATGTGGCCCTCCTCACTGCACTGTGAGAGGACCCCAGTGCCTGACTGTGCTCATTGCAAATATAGAAATAAGTTCCTAACCTAAACACAGGCATCTAGTGACACTGAAAATACCTTACAGTATCAGAGACATCTGCAGAGCACTGGCAGATAGAACAGAGAACCTACAGGAGACCCGTGCCTTCTCCAGAGTGACAGCTGGAGACCAGGTGGGATACCTTACAGCATGTAAAATGGTGCTAGATGCCTAAGTTTAGGCAAATGAACTGTTCCCACTCCATGAAAACATACAGGACTGTACATTTGGACATATAAAGAAATGTACTTAATCTAGTAACAGCAGCAGTTGTGAGTAAGGGGTTAACCAGCAGCCATTATTATATTGAGGAAATTGGCCCAACAGAAGTATAATCCACATGGTAGAAGACAAGTGTTATTCACAAGTTATTAATAAAAGAGACCAAAAAGAAGGCAATGGTATACTGTTCTGTTAATCTCATAAGCCCAGATGTTCATGAAATGAAAAACAGCTCTAGTACATGACCTTTCATACTGATGTAAAGGAATGTTTAAGATATGATGGGATGTTATATATCACAAGATGTTAAAAACATCATGGAAAAACTCCGTAAGGATAGGAAAAATCTAAAAATCGAATACTTACAAAAAGATGTATCTGATAAGATGCAAAAAAAAATCAAATCAGATTATACTCTTCCATAATCATAATTTTACATACTTTCATAGACAACAGTGCATATACAATGCCAAAGTACGATAATGGCAGGAATCACTATGGCATAGGATTGTTACAGTTTCTTGAACACTTTCTCTTACTGTGAAAGACAGTTCACTCTTGGGAAGACACACAATGTTCTTATGCACAATAAAATGTTATTCAGAAAGCACCCTACGTGCAAATAAAAAATAAAATAATAATAAAATCAATGGCCTCTATTGCAGCCTGCTCTTGAGGTCAGTTCTTGAAGTATTTGATTCATTTGGAAGCAAACTAATCTGGGGAAGTGAGATTCTGAAATAAAATATTATCCAAATGGTGGTCACCACTTTCTGTTCTAGCACTGGTGAATGAGCAGATATGAACCACCCCAGGCTTTGTGGGGAGATTGGGAGCAAAAGTCTGCGTGCAGACAGCAAAGAATTCAGACATAATCTCTTGGTCTTCTCCCTTGTTTCTTTTCTTTTCAGATGCTTCAGTGTAAAACATGTGGTTTACACTCCTCTTTGTGTAAACTTCTCTGGAGCAAGTTTCAGACAGAGGGCAGTCCCTCTGTAAACAAGATGGACAAAACTAAGACTCAGAATGTGTGGGAACATGTGTCTATTGTAGCTTTATATTAATAACACCACCTGGTTGATGTAGGTTCTGCAACTGCAGATCAGCAAAGGCCTATGGGAAGCAATGGAATAAAGGAAAAGAAACTAACCAAAACGTAAAATGTTGTCCCCCACTCTCCCCTCTCTGCATCCCCACCCTTGCTGATATTGAAGCAATCTGGCCTAGAAGAGGGGAGCGTGGAGCAAGTTTGGGAGGTCAGTTTACACATGGGTCAGCTTATACGTGAGTGTATACAGTATCGGGATCTGTTTTCTATTTGCTTGTCAAATACCAACACCATAAAGAAAGGAATAGTACTAAATCCACCATTTTAACCTTACACACACCCACAATTACAGCTGAAATAACTCAGCAATTTTTGAGTTATATGAGTGCAAAGAAAGCATCTGTAACCGATCACCTATTTTTTGTTGGGTTTGTTGGTTTTTTTTTTGGCAATTCTGTATCTTAAAAATGGTGAATGCAGTTCTATTTTATTTTTTTGTTTAAAAAAAAAAAAAAAAAAAAAAAAAAAAACCAAAAAAAAAAAAAAAAAAAAAAACAAAAAAACAACAAACCAACTCATTAAAAAAAAGGCAACACATGTGCTCCCAGGCTGAAAACACACATGCCAAATTCAGCCTGGAGAGAATTTTTACGGCTGAGTTATAAAACCCTGAGAATAGGGGTTTATAATGGAAATGCTGACAGACCATTAACTACAATAATAACATAAATGGAGCAATAGAATTTCCAAGTTATCTCCTTTTTGTTTGTGTCAGCATTCCTGCACCAAGAGCCTGCGCGAGGCGCATACAGCATTAGCAGTACATCATAGAATCATAGAATCATAGAATAGTTAGGGTTGGAAAGGACCTTAAAATCATCTAGTTCCAACCCCCCTGACATGGGCAGGGACACCCCACACTAAACCATGACACCCAAGGCCTCATCCAACCTGGCCTTGAACACCGCCAAGGATGGAGCATTCACAACCTCCCTGGGCAACCCATTCCAGTGCCTCACCACCCTCTCAGTAAAGAATTTCTTCCTTATATCCACTCTAAACTTCCTCCGTTTAAGTTTGAACCCGTTACCCCTTGTCCTGTCACTACAGTCCCTGATGAATAGTCCCTCCCCAGCATCCTTGTAGGCCCCCTTCAGATACTGGAAGGCTGCTATGAGGTCTCCACGCAGCCTTCTCTTCTCCAGGCTGAACAGCCCCAACTTTCTCAGCCTATCTTCACACAGGAAGTGCTCCAGTCCCCTGATCATCCTCGTGGCCCTCCTCTGGACTTGTTCCAACAGTTCCATGTCCTTTTTATATTGAGGACACCAGAACTGCACACAAGACTCCAAGTGAGGTCTCACGAGAGCAGAGTAGAGGGGCAGGATCACCTCCTTCGACCTGCTGGTCACACTCCTCTTGATGCAGCCCAGGATACGGTTGGCTTTCTGGGCTGCGAGCGCACACTGAAGCCGGCTCATGTTCATTTTCTCATCGACCAACACCCCCAAGTCCTTCTCTGCAGGGCTGCTCTGAATCTCTTCTCTGCCCAGAGAAGGGTTCTCTCTACAGCATTCACAGAATAGAGAGGAAGATGCAGCGGAGATAGCAGCGAGGGAGGCATAAGGTATGCAATGTACATCTCTGGATGCACCCACATCCCTTCAATCAAATCAAATTGTAGGCTTTTTAGACGTATGTTTAGTGAGGAATTGTGCCATCAAGGCAAGGCAAGTAGCAGGATACTGGTTCACCTGCTTTGCTGGGTGCCCTGTCCACAGGGGAGGAAGCCACTGCTTGCTGATCCCGCACAAAAGCTTCCACTGCCCAACATGAGGTCTACTTTCAGCTTCCTGTGTGACTCACAAAAGAAAGGTGTTTGAAAATGGGGCGCAGAAGGACTACTACAGACTATAACTACACATCGTATGCTCTTGCCTTAAAAGCTCAAAATATGTCTTCTCTGGAAAGATGAATATACTGAAAATATGTAAACTGTCATGCTGCTCAAGATAATTTGTTCCCTATTACAGACAGGGACAAGTTGTTTAAAATTAAAATAGGTGACAGCTAGTGATACAGGATCTGTACATTCTTCACCCTTACAAGAAAAAAGCTCTTACTAATGAAGATGTTTTTAGCCCACTGCTAGTATGTCGCTAGTGAATAACAAAGCACATATGCCTAATGAAAACAGAGTTTCAAATAATTCTGCATGGGGTAGACACTGGGAATGAAAGAGGATGGCAGATCCTTGTACAGTTCAGATTTTGTAAGATTTAGGGGTTTGAAAGACACTCCAATACAATCAGCTTCTGACTTGTTCCCTGGCTCATTTGTACTTTACATCCTAAAACACCTGACATAACATAGCCAGTATCATTCCCATTTTACAGATGGTTAAAGAAAGGCACAGCAGTGAAATAAATTCCTAAATATTACATATCAGATTTCTTCCAAAACCCAGGAAAAGAACCAAGTTTTCTCCTTGTTTTAGTAATGTCTGCTGTACAAAACCCAGATTTCAATCTTTTTCATTTTAAGGGTAAAAAGATTAAATATGACCCATGAGTTGACATAACTCATCTGCTTCAGAAAAGCCCTGGATCACTCCAGAAGTGGACAGCAAATTCCAACATCACAAAAATTATTTTTTTTCACAAAAACCCTGAGTTTTAGACAAAAAGAGCAAGTTTAAACAAGAGAACAGCACAAAGCAGCAAAACAGTCTTTCTCTACTGACACTGTCAGCAAATCCTGACAGTCCCTCCCTGCTACCAGCCTCTTCCAACACTCAACAGCTCCCTCAAAGGGGAACTGTTCTCTTCAGAAACATTATTCTCTTTACTTATCTGCATTGAAAGAAAACTCCTAGTGGCCGAAATGACTCAAGCTGCTTTCCTAAGTACTTCTGCCACTATTGCTCTTCTTTGTCCAACACACGTGTCCAAGCCTCATCTATGCTAGAGCTATTTGGCACGCTGATCATCCTTTGTCCCCCTAGCACGCCTAACACACTACAAAAATGCTCCCAATGGTGCACAGGCGCTCACGCCACTGTTTGGATTCAGAGTGCTTGTAGATGACACATGGCTTTGTCTGTTGTTTACAACCCAGGATAATGCAACAGACATTCAGTTGTCCCGGTGTCTCGCCAAGATTAGCACGTGGAAGAGCAGGAGCTGGCTGAAGCTAAGACTCAGCAGGACAGAGGTTAGGCTTGTGGGCAGAGGGAAATGCTCTAAGGAGCACTGCGGTTCCCTCAGACCGAGGACACATGCTCACAGATTATCAAGAGAATCCACGTTCTGGAAGCCTTTTTTTTTTTGTCTCTTTATTGATACTGTGCTCTCATACAGCAACATCTGTGAGAGATGCTTTGTACCATCTCTGACAAGCCAAGCGTCTGCATTACATCCATGGGATGACCCAGCATCAAGGATAAATGCCTTCCTCACTTCCCATCTGGCTATGGCACTATAGTCCATGTGGACTTCAAGCATTGGTACCAAGAAACCTCCAGCTTGTACCAAAGGCTGCAGCACATTTTCCTACCCAAAGTAGAACATTTTTTCCTGTACCCAAGGCCACCATGAGCATTTCCACCTTCCTGTCCAAGCCCATCCTAAACCTTTCTTTCCACAGGAACAATGTACAACTTACCCAATAAACAGCAAACCAAAGGGAACCTTCCTTCCATTAACATTTGTCTCTGCATTTACACAATCAATGCACTACCATGCTTTGAAACTGAAAAGAAGTGGGGGCTTTTTGCAGATGATCACCAGAAATGAAGCAGTTAAGAAGTGGACAACAGAGCACTAACCTGGCAAGCTGGCTCCCCTGGGGAGCGGCAAGAGGGTGGCTATTCCCAGAAGCAAAATTTATCTCAGCAGTCCCCAGCCTTTTTGGCACTGCACAAAAAGGTTGGCACCTTGGAGCTGGATAATATGGTATTAATCATGTTCTTGTCCTGTATACTCATCATCAAAATCAAACAGCAAAAATGAGAGAAACAGGAAATGCTGGATTAAGGTAACACTTCCCCAACACAAACCACCACACAGTCCTAATTCTGTTCCTGCAGCAATGCCAACCCTTGTAAATTAGACGACTTCTCAAGCTGTTTGAAGCCCTGAGCAGCCAGCTCTAAAGGGAGGCATAAGTACATGACTTCAAGCTGCATTTGCAATACCTCCCTGCCAATTTCTGGCCTGTACTTCATACTCCCCAGATGCAGGTTCATGAGCCATGACAAAATTTGGGGGCAAAGTTGAACAGATGCATGGAATTGTTTCTCCCGGTTTGAGGTTTCACCAGGAATGCTCCAGACACCTTTGGTCAGGACTGAAGAGAGCAGGCAGTGCTGGGTGGTGATCAGAGCTCAGCACCTATCCTCATCCTGCTATGTGCTCCCTGGTTTCACTGTGTCCTGTTGAGAAGAACAAACATTCACTCTACGCAGGCCTGGCTTTTAAAGTTACAGAACTCTTTTCAAGCAATTTATAAGGTGCTGTTATAAAGTTGTTTGAATTTCTGAAAAATAGAGGGGCTAGAGGTTTTTATTTATTTAGTGCTTAAATTGGGTTGGTTATTTATTTCATTATAGGAGATCAAAAATAATCCTGGTATTCGCAATGAGCAGTAAAGGCCATTCAAATTTGTCAGAATAACTTTAAAAGCAGGCGGCTACCTTATTAAGTGCTAAATATTCAGTTGAAACATGAGTCAGTTTCCATCTAGGGCATGCAGTAAATGGCTTCCACATATGCATAACAGCCCATTAGCACAATAAAAAAAAATTAGTTATCCAGTTGAAATTAGAACAAACGTGTTAAATGCAAGAATTTCAAAGGACCAGGTTTGGTTTATGAGTCATTGTTCCAGCTGGATAACTGTGGTTCCCCTCATCTAGAAAAACACTGCAGAATAGAAATTATTCTTTACAATTCTTTTACCTGTAGTACAGTATTTGTACAAGGGGAGGTGGAGGGACAGAGAGCTTTGGACTCATCAGGTACGTGACAGAGAACCTTCTAGCTTCCATCTCCTAAAGAGTTCAGAGATACCATGGGCAGAAAAGCAACTTCCAAGAGGAGGTACTTGCTTGAGTCTGCAACATCAATCTAATTCACTCCTGAAACCCAGTTTAGTGAAGTGAACTAAAATTGCTCTCAGCATTTTGATGGCACACTAGCAGGTCCCTGTATGAGCAGCCCAGTGCAAAATTAATTTGGTGAACTTTAACTGATTTTTCGGAGAGTGAGATATTCACTGGCAGGTGGGCTCTAAAAGACTGAGCATCCAAGCTTAATAAACATGCAGTCCATCAGCTTGTGTGTGTTTTAATAACCATAACAATTTTTTAGGCATTCAAAAAACCCAAAATAATTTCATTTTTATAACAACCTGTGGCAAGTCAAACAGGGAATCGGGCAGCCTAACACTCAAATAAATGTCCATAAACTTTTAGCCATATATGCAAAAAATAAAATGGTAACAATAAAAGCAGTTTACTAGTCCCCATGCATACATTTCAGCAGAAGGTAACTGTTTCAGTCACATATTCTTTTTCTCTGGAGATTTCTGTTTGGTATTTTACACTAAATTGTGGCACTATTTTTCTTCTCTTAATTGGAAACCGCAATCACTTCAGCAGTGTTTTGCTCTGCTTTCTATATCTGTGATTTGCACTCCACTGTCAAATTTTCAATGGTGGAGGAAAAACATCTACAAAATTAAGGCACAAAATGCTGTTTTAAAAGCCCACTGGCTGTCCCAGCAAGTGAAATCACTTAGATGGCAGCAGATGGGTCCCAGCTCTCCTCAAACCTGACCTTCCAGAAAGTGAGTCCTGGCTTCTACATGTAGCAAACAAGTAGTTACTAGAAAGGCAAAACCCAGTTCTACAACCTGCATGAGAAGAAGACTCCAGTGATGGCAGCAGCATTGTGTGTATTCAGACCACGCTAGAATTTCCCAACCATATTTAACAAAAACATGCATTTTGTAGTCAAAGAGAAAAGTTTTAGAAATAGATGCACACCTCCTACACGACAGGTCAACATTAGGTTTCTGGTTCATTAGGTACTGCTCCCAGCCTTGCCACATAATATAAAACCTGCTGTATAACTTAAAACTTTACTGTCAAGATTGTTATCATGGCCAATGTTAAAACCAACATTAGTTACAATGACTGCAGGACTGTGGTATCTCTCATATAAATACACATATACACACATGTGTGTGTGCATGTAAGAATGTGTACCACAGTTTTCCTTGTTTCAGCAATGAAACTCCAATTTTAAATATCACCTTTGTATACTTATAATGATTATCCCTGGGGAGGAGTCTGAGTCACCAATGCTTTGCCAAACCATGTTTGACTGCTACGACCACTTCAGTAAGTAGCTCCTCAAAAGTTTCTACCAACAAATCTGATTTTCATTCTGTGTCTATGAGAAAAGTACAGGACATTCTAGCACTCCCTCCCCCACCATTTAAGTTCATACAAAGATCACAAGATGTCCTTAAACAGGACAGCTCCCTACATACCCTCAAGGAATCTGCCCAGCTTTAGTTTCAGCATTACCTTTTTGTTTATCAGGCACCACACCCTGCCAGTTCCTCCAACAGCATGCAGGGACATCTAGTGACCAAAAAAGATATTGCAAATAAATACAGCATTACAAAGCTGTTTACACTCTTTTGTTAATATCAGAAGATCAAAATTAAATGCTTGAAAACTAAGAAAAATGTGGTCTCTTTTGTTATTGTTGTTGTTGAGATATTTTCGACCCAGTAAAGCAGCCAAGGCCTTGTCCACTTATCCACTATCTTCACTTGGTTTAACTCTCACCAGGGAAAAAGAGAAGGCAAGTCACTGGGGTTTTAATTTTACTCTAGAAAAAGATTTTAGTTTCCTTGAAGTAAGACCTCAACCGAAAAAAGTTGCCTGCCAAAAAAAGTTTTCTTCCTTGCACTGAACCACCAGAATTCTGGGCTATTTAAGAGGACATTCATGAGTTTTGTTTCATTACTCATTTCTTGGGCTTCAAATAAGACAAAAAGGAACATTCTACATCACTATCGTCTTTCTCCTCAACATTTATAAATACTCTCATGGAAATGGCACTGGTAAGTAAACCCATATTTCTGACCTGCTGCATGTCTAACATTTCTTCTTTAATAACTCCATGAGCAAGGCAGGCTCTTCCTATTAACTACATTACATCATCATTATCAAAGACGAAAGGAAATTAATTTTGTTTTCCAAAGCCTTGGCAATAATTTGGTTCTTTACTTCATCAGACATCTGCTGTTTTTCTATGTATGTCATTTGTGAAGCAGAGTTTTCCTTATGACTTTATTCTCCTAACAGTTTATCATGCAGCACTGTTTACCGGTGAAATAAAGTGGAGCAGGATTTCTCATTTGCCCTGTAAAAGTGTAAAGCTGACTTGCAGCCACTATTATAATCTTTATTTCATTTTCAAATACTTTTTCTCATTTAAAATAAAGCTCAGCAAAGACTGTCATGCAAAAATAACCTCTCATGGTCTTTGCCTGAAATTTATTACTAGGGCTGCAGTACTTTGTTTTAACAGATGGGACTTTATCAGCAAATTATGTGGGCAGGCCACCAACTTCCCTCAGGAATGGAGGAGTGTTAGTATTTACTTGGGCTCTTATCTCTGTACTTAAAGCCATATTCTAACCACAAAATTCTATTATCATTTATTGATATAAAAGACAAAACACAGAAAATCATCTGTTCTAAAGCATGCTGCATCCCCAGCGTTTGTCTTCCTCATGTACAGGTAGCTGCTGGCAGATATTTCATGGCAGCAAAACATTTTTTCTTTTCCTTCTTAAAGTTGAATGGTCTTCATAATGTTTCCTTATTCACCATGCAATTCCATTAACGTTGTGCAAAAGGGGACAATTTAGATCACTTTCAAAAATATTTATTTGCTAAATAATTTGTTGTGATTCTGTTTGGAGTTTTTCTGTACTTAACTACACTGTAGTTTACCCTTTAAACAATAGTCTAAAAGAGAATTTTGCTCAGGACAAGCACTTTTAAACTATCACTCTCTACAGCTACCTGAAAGGAGGTTGTAGCAAGGGGGAGGGGGGGGGAGTTGATCTCTTCGCCTAAGTAACAAGCAATTGGATGAGAGGAAACAGCCTCAAATTGTGCCAGAGGAGGTTTAGGATGGGTATTAGGAAAAATGTCTTCACCAAAAGGCTTGTTGAGCTTTGGAAGATACTGCCCAGGGCAGTGGTGGAGTCACCATCCCTGGAGGTATTTAAAAGACATATAGATGTGGCACTGAGAAACATGGTTTACTGGTGAACTTGGCAGTGCTGGGTTAACAGTTGGACTCAGTGATCTTATTGGGTGACATGGTCTAGTGGGTGTTGTCCCTGCCCATGGCAGGGGGGTTGAAACTAGATGATCTTAATTAAGGTCCTTTCCAACCCTAACTATTCTATGATTTTATGGTCTTAGAGGTGTTTTCCAAACTATTCTGATTGTGTGATACAGCCACCAGCACACCAGCACATCAGGAACCACGTTTAGTGAATGTACCCAGAAGGAGTGATCCTCATTTCATCCCTTAAGCTAATCCCTTTGTGCTATTAAAACAGCATAGAAGGGCTCAAAAAAGTGATCTGTCAGTTCTGAGCAGAGAGGATAGGGTGCAGGACCACCACAGCTCTAAGTACACCACGCACCGGACAGCCAGGAGGGAGAAAATCGAAGCATGGTGCAAAGCCACTCATCCCACTGCCAGCCTGGCCAGCACCTGTTCTGTGGTGTAAGCTGCGGAATGCTGTGAGCTCCCACCGATGGCTTGCCATCCATCATAAGCAGCAGGTGAGAGAGAAAAACTAAATAAATAGCAACTCTAGGAAAAGAAAGAAATAGTGATAAGCACAGAGTGTCACACTAGCTGCCAGCTGCTATATCCCATTACACAACCTGATATTTATTCTTAGTTCTAATCAAGATCTAAACATATCAGAATCGATTTCCAAATTGCATACATAATCCTACAATAAACTGTTTTTGAAGGAATTTTGAAAATGTGCATCATTTGTCTAAAAAGCCTCCATTTATCAGCAGTACGCTCTGAAAGAGACAGTATTGTGAAAAATATGGCACGTTGCTTATTTCAAGTTTCCTAATGCAACACTGCTCAACAAGAGTTTGGATTAATAGAAAGGATGCCAAGTATCTTATTTCAAATGGGAGAGAAAATTTTAGCAGACCATGTAAAAACTTGCCAAAACCCCACTGAAACCTTGTAAGTGTTTTGCTCCCAATTATTGAAAATATCATTAAAACTAAATTAAAACTAAATTATAGTTTCCTGTTCAATGTAATTCTTTCAATATAGGTTTATTTGTAAATGTCTGTTACAGAACCTAGGCTGCAGGGCCCAGTCCTGTAACAACTCCCATGTAAGTGACTGCTGCTTATTACGTAACGTGGTGTTCTACATGTTATACACTTCTGGCACTTTATTGTGCTTATGGTTTCTACAAAGATGCTTTTACTTCCTTTTTATTTTTTTCAACTGTAAACAAAATATCGTTTAAATGTACCTATTAATAAAAGCAATAGAATGAGTCTGAAAATATAATGCAGCATTGATCTACATTCGACTACTGGAATTTTTTCATGAAACCCACCTATGACTATTAGAGCAATGCATTTAAGACTTATCATTCAGCCAGATGAGGCTCTTTGTTATAGAAAGATTCTAAGTTAATTGTTTCTGTGCTGGATTCTGAATTTTATAGTTGACAATCTACACCATTGTGAGCTACAGTTAAACAAACTGTTTCACTACAGTTAGATGCAATTTGTCGTAGCTCCTCCTCTTCACGACTTGATTGTCCTATTCTTCAACCACATACAAAGCCCTGCAAATCAATGAGAGACATCCACTGTACTCAGTGGGTATTGGATCAGATCTTGACGGCCAAAGTCTGCTTCTTTTATCTCCACAATGAATAGCTCCTATTCCATGGGGAACTCCCCACAAAACCTGGTGTTACTTACTGCAAGAAAATGTATCAGAAACTGGACCTCAGAGAATAACTTAATAATACACTCCCAGCAAAGAAAGTTTGGAAATACACTCACCACAAAAGGAAGGGGATTTGTAAAGCAGCATTGTGAAAATCTGCTAATGGTTCTGGCCCAACAGTCCACACCTGAATTTCAAATACTCTGGTTTGCAGATAGAGATATAAACCAAATGGACCACTGTAAGGATAAGGGTTATTTGCTATACAAAAGCTAATATCATGCTTAGAGGCAATAAATAACTGCCAGAGCTGTAATTTGTGTGAGAGCAGTTAAGTAAATTCCAAGGTATTTTAGCTGAATATTGCATTCAAATTCTGACATACAGGGATAGGAACTCATATGAAATGCGGAGCTGGATTTAAATTTTAAACTTCTTGCCACTAAAGCTCAGGGTATGTTTGGGTCACACAGCTCAATGCGGGTTTAGATCTCTACAGAATATCAGGTTTTTAAAGATACTTTTCATTTTCAGATGTGACAGTTAAAAAATTCTGGGTACAATAAACCATTTGACTTTGAGAAAAAAGTTGAGCTATAAACTGAAACCAAAGTAGCTCAACTTGGGAGTGTCCCAGCTGCAGAAAACTCTTAATTTTAAAACACTTTGATTGATCCCCAATCTCTTCGAATTACACTGCAGTAAGGACTGTGGGCCCTTCTGAAATCAGGCTATGCTTCAATTACTTCATCTGCGTATAAATTTCATTGTTATTTGAAACACATGCAAAACGCAGATACCAGTTTACCCTAAAATTGATTAAATATCTACCTCATTAAAATACAAACCTTACAGTATGAGAGGCCCTACTATGAGGGTTCACTTTGCATCAAGAATGTTAAACCTTGCCAGTGAAATACCATTCTGGATCAACCTAGTTGAGCTGTACAACATCTGTATTTTAGCAGCTGGACATTTCTACTACCAACACCCTCACTAGGGTTTTCACCAAATTTCTGCTGACAGAGTGAATACAGATTGATTCCTGCAGAGAAAGGTTGCTCATCTGATTACTCAAGCTATCCAAATGCGAAAGGCAAACAGAAGCCAGCCTCAGGTAAAAATCTGGAGTGAAAAGCTTCATCCCGTGAGCCAACATTTTTGAGAACTAAATTTGGATCTGAGTATTGCAGAAGATTTTATGTATTCAAAAGTGACTTAAGGAAACATGAAACGTGACAGGCTATTAGTCCATTCTGGGGGACTATTACCTTCCAGACAATTATTTTCAACATATACTTCTGAGGTTTGGAAAACCCTTGTGCCACTTCCCATGAGGATTCACAGACTTGGCCAAATGTATCTCTGCATTGTGATACCTACAACATACACAGTAATATTGTGTTTGCTGTCTTTGACACAATGCACCAGCAAGCATTTATAGGAAGGAGGAAAATTTCATACCTTTGTTCTGAGAAGCTATTAAAAAGAAAAAAATTCCAATAATTATTTTAAAATGACAGAAAAACTTATATAAACACAAAACTGTTAAGAAAACGCAGGTACAGTTGGCCCTGACTTGGCAAGGAAGCACACTGGGTGAGCAGTATCCAGACATTCTGAATGGATGGACCATTTTTTCCTGTCCTTCCCCTAACAAGGATTTGGAGTGCCCAGACAGCAGTAACAGCACTTCCTGGGTCTCTCTGTTTTCCATGCATGCACATCCATGCAGGAAAGCCTCTAAGCACCCCAGCTTATCCTTGTTGAAAATAAAGTCATGGATGTGCTGCTTGATCAGTTTGAACAGCCAGTTCCCAGTCACTGCTTTCTTTTCAGAGGGAGAATCAGGAGGATGCAGACTGCAAGCCAGATGAACAGCTGTAAAGGTGGCAGCTTACACTTTGCTGATATCCCTCACAGGACCTCACTTCTGGCACCATATGCCCGATGGAATGCATGTCCAGAAACCCAACAAGAAAAACAGGGGTCATGATCATGGGTTTCCACCACCAAAACAACTTTGGAAGCCAACAGTCCACACTTTATATGCCCCTGAAGGCACAGGTTGCAAACTTGCTTAATTCTTTGAGGGAGCAATATGCAGCCTATGGATCACGGGCTGATTAGCCTTGCCATCAAGAACCTCTCTTAAGTGTCTTTGAGCCCTATTTTGCAACTACAATTCTGTGTGAGGCAGTACAGCTCCATATTATCATAGAATTACAGAATGGTTTGGGTTGGAAAGGACCTTAAGATACAGTACAGTACAAGTTGTAAGCTAAAGCAGCTGTTTCAGAGGATACCACACTCCTGGGCTATTTACCAGGGATCATCTAGTTCCAACCCCCCCTGCCATTGGCAGGGACACCTCACACTAGACCATATTGCTCAAGGCTCTGTCCAACCTGGCCTTGAACTGCATTTACCATTTCTTTGGGCAACCTGCTCCAGAGCCTCACCACCCTTACAGTAAAGAACTTCCTTATATCTAACCTGAACTTCCCCTGTTTAAGTTTGAACCCACTACTCCTTGTCCTACCACTACAGTCCCTGATGAAAAGTCCCTCTCCAGCATCCTTGTTAGCCCCCCTTCAGACACTGGAAGGCTGCTATGAGGTCTCCACGCAGCCTTCTCTTCGCCAGGCTGAACAGTCCCAACTTTCTCAGCCTGTCTTCACGTGGGAGGTGCTCCAGCCCTCTGATCATCCTGATTGCCCTCCTCTGGACTTGCTCCAATATTGCTGCTGCTCAAAGCAATGTCTACAAGGTGTAAACCACCCCTTCAGTTACGCAAGGAATTTGAATCAACAAGATGAGTTACAGAGTTGTATCAGGTTTAAATCAATCCCTGTTCAACAGAGCACTTAGGTATGAGATTACCTTTAAAGATGTATGTTCCTCATTAAGTTGCTGGGGTGAAGTATGCTCTTAATGATATAAGAATGGCAAGAATATGCTCCACTATTTTACAGATAGCAAGCTTCTCTGAACCAGGACCCTCATTAGAGTTCCCACACAACTGACAAAGGGACCGATCACTTTTACTCTAGTGGAAATGGGATGTGGTCTTTCCTAATATTCCAAGCATTAAGTGCAAATTCAGTCTCCAGAAGAAAACCACTCAAATCCACTCGGACGTCCTAGCTGTGTTACTGTACATCTTCCTTCCTGTGCTCTGCATTAAAATGTCTTCTGAGTGTGCAAGTGACTGTCCACATAGTTGCAGGGGCAAGATTCAAAACGTTCATTCTTGCAAAATCATTTGTAAACTTGGCATGAGGTTTGTTTGCTAAAATGCTGCTGTGAACAATTTGTCACTGACTCTAGTCTGACAAACAAGCCCCTTAAGGCTCATTCAGATAAAGATTAGGAATGCTTTATTGGAGCTAAGGGTGAAATACAGGCTTCAAAGGCATCACTTTTACTTACAATATCCAAAATCTGTGTTAAAATAAGACTGACAATGCAACGCCAGGAAAGTTAGGAAGTTAGGAAATATAGGAAATGTCAAAATTAAGGTTGCCTGCACAAACTTCATTCAGCCCTCTTCTGAGTGCACTTCATGATACAGGTTTTCATTACGTGATCACTAACAATTTTTTCCACCAAACCACTCCCCATTTGTTGTGAGGTAAGGGACAACTTGAGGAAAGAATTTGGGTTGTCAAGGGGATAGCTGTCTGTAGAAACGCTCGCTCAGTCAGAAAACAAGCAGTTATTCAATACTTCTTTCTGTTCTTCCATTCAACATGTAGCCTCAGGCTTTATCCTATACATGGCCTTCAAACTCTGCATTTAATATAGAATTACCGATTTCATTATAAGCATTCCTATGGTCCTACTGGCATAGCATCCAATAGCTTCACGTAGGATAAAAAGTTTGTCTTCACAACAGATATGTGAGAGCAGAATTAGTAGCCTCCACTCAGTTAATTTTCTATTTCCTGTTACCCCTAGGTTCTACTTCTCTCCCATTTTCTCCACTGAAATTCCCATCAGGTGCGTCTTCCTTTTATTTCTCCTGCCTATATACTTCAGAGACAGCACTAGCAGCAAAGAAAAAGAAATATGAGAAAATGGAATTTGTTCAGTTCAGATGAAAACTTCAGAGGATTTAGCTGCCAAACTCAAACAAGTCTCTACTAAACATCTGTGAACTAAAATCTTTTGAGAGCCATACATCTTGGCCAGCTTTGGGAAAATTTTTATAGGGATGCCAAGAGATCATCCTCTGATATCAGAACAACTTCCACAGCAGATTTCAATTGCTTGTCCAAAGCATAATTGAAAAAATATTTTTCATTTTAGCAACAACAAAAATGTATCTTTTTCTAATATCATAAACAGTGCAGCTGGGTTTAGCTATTCCTTCCAAATAGCTGCAGAATGACAATGATAAAATCAACAGGTAACAGTGTTATAATGTAAAGCTCCAGATAACACCATAGATAGTGTTACTTGCTTTGCATGTAATTAATGTAATGCTAGAATCACAGACAAGTACAACACAGATATCTTCTAGGTGGTTTTAATAATACCAGAATTAAAAGACGAGAAGAACAATTGTTTCCCTAGTGATAGAGTACCTACTAACAGAGAGAAATACTGTTACCACTCACAGCAAAGCTCAGTCTAGCACATACTGGCAACACCTCTGTGCCACAGTATGATCCTCAGGCCAAATCCTACAGTTCCCAAACCACGCAATGGGAAATGTCATCAGCTAGACATGCTGCCTTCCTTTAAACAGTAACATTACCTTCATATAGTACAAGAGCAGGGGGTGCTTTCTACAGTTGAGTTCCATTGGTATGAAATTAATACATTTAAAAGAACAAGCAAGACCTTCAGTATTCCTCATCTGGAACGTAATCCTCAAAAGCACACCATGTTACATGTCCTTCTCAAATTAGTGTCTCTGGGTAGACCCTTGGCTGAGAGCAGTTGGAATAACTTCACAGAATGCATGTCAGTTTGTACTTAGGAAGGTTATGCTTGACCTAAGTTTTCCTCAAAATAAATAGGGAGGAATGCACCAGACTATCCTTTATGGATGTCCTCATTTTTTCAGTTCATTTCCCTGCACTTTTGCCCACCAGAATCTGAATGCTGGCCTCCCATACATCCCAGTAAGCTCATCTTTTATTAGAAAATAAAGGTGGTGACTCAGTCTAATTACAGGGTGTTGATTCCAAGACCTCGGCAGTTTTCGTTGCCTTTCAAATTTAATTTTTTTTAGCCCATATAAATTCTCTTTCCCATTTTAGTCCCCAGGATTAATCAAAACATTACTAGAGACAAGCTTACTCCTGATGATTTTGCAGAACTTGTTACACACTTTAGAAATGGATATCAAGCAATACAAGGACACAAATATGAGATGGCTTGGATTGGTGGGACAATGTTTGTTTTAACATTTGATTACAGATTGTAATTAACAAAAACTGGGCTCCACTGTCCCCTGAGAGGTTAAGTCCCTAACTTAAGTTAGGCTGCTTACAAGTGGCTACTTGACCTGGGAAAGAGAAAGGAATATCAATGTAAAACACTATCACCCATAACACAAGAGTGCTACCGAATGAGCTGCACGCACTGTTCATAGCAGTCAGGGTACTTGGTCATTTCCTTTGAGTACCTTCCAGGTGTAAAATTCCCGTGGAGCACCAATGAGATCTGACAGCCAGTTCCTGGCAGCTGGGATTCAACTCCATTTAGCCAGGAAGCTTCACAAAGGAAATTTCATGACAGTGCTTTTTTCTGTACATCTTCCAGCTATTTGAGTACCTAGTTCTTCCCTCTCACCCCAAATTTCTGGGTCTCAATGACAATATGAAAGCCAAGAAATGCTGAAGAAAGCAGGGAAATATTAGAAGCTTATTAAAAAATATTAGAAGCATATTAAAGCTACTGGCAAAATTGTAAGTGCTTTTCTCTTTCCTGAAAATGTCAGGGAAAGGTAATAATTTCTGACAAATTTTCAGTAGAAAATAATTTCTTTCAATCAGTAACACCCTAATGATATAAAAAGGATAGATTTTCAGCCAAAAATGTGCCTTTTGGGATTTAGTCAAAAATTTCCATGAAAGTAGATATCTTCTACATAGAAAAAGTTTACATGTTTTATCAAAAATTAATCAACAGCAAATTTATGACTAACAGATGCTCTTTGATTCACCTTCTTAGTTTAACAGCCCAATTTCCTTATTGTTGTTTTTTTTAGTAAATCTTCATGGGCCACAGAGGAGAGCACCTTTGTGACTCTTTTCACAGCAACAGAGACTGATCCCAGAGGGCAACCAGTGGGCCAGGAGGATATACAAAGGTTGTTAGAATTCCTTAAGGGTCTGTGGCTTTATTAGTGGGGATTTCTGGCCACTGGCCTCCAAATGCTACTCTTGAGTATGACTTCTCCACCCACGCTGCGTGCCATGAGAAGGCTTAATTTTTTAGTATAGATGCATATAAAGGAGAATAGGAAGACTATTTTAAATGCAAAATAAGACAAAGCAGCTAGATTAAGTATGCTTGTCACTAGCTTCACAATTCCTTTTAAAATTATTATATGTATTCCTTATGCTTTTTAAAATGAGAATTTGTGCAGAGGACTACAACTGAGAGACACACTGATAGTGAAGGCAGATGCTGCCACCTGAATATATAAATCACTAGTGTTACAAAGCACCTCTAATTCATCCCCTTCCCCTTTTAAATTGACTATGCAACCCAATTAATTTGGTTTTAGTTTATAAATCAGCCCAAGCAAGCACAAGATTTGTCCTTTTCTTCTGCATTCACTACTTTAGCCAGGAACAAGATCCTACACCCATGGCCACACATGGGGCAGGGATTTATATCACAAGGCCCTAAGACTGAACTGTAGAAAAGTCTGCCAGTGTCAGGCACACCATCTGGCTTTTTGGCTTGCTCCACACACAGTTGTGCTGACAGATCTGAAGTTGCCTTTTACAATGTCATATGGTCAGGCTGCTAATGTGATGTCCCCCATGACTTGTCCTCCTCCATGTCATTTTACCCCTTTGACTCATATTTAGCTCGAACAAAGCTGCATGCATTCGTTCCTATGGATTGATGGGCCCATATTCCCTCCCACAGAGTGAGCTCAGCCAAACACCCATAGTGAGGCAGCCTTTAGGCACCCCATACAGGATTTCCTTCAGAAGGTTTTGGTACTCATCCAAAACTCACCCCAACAATAGCAAGGGCTTTCCCCCCACACCTCCATATCAGAGGACCTTAACCCCAGCCCAATGTCACTGCCACTTCATTAAGCAGACAACGGAGGTGCTAAGAAAGTGGTGTCCTGCCCTAGAACTCCAGTTTGTCACCACCTCAACTTGAGTGAGTGCCGTATTGTACTATTTCCACAGACCTCTAGTGTGTGAATCTGTGGTATGGGCTGTAAACATAATTCACAAGGCAAGCTGGAGGTGCAGTGATAAAGTGTTTTTCCTACTTGTTTAAACATTCAACATACCAAATACATAAAATATCTTGTATATGAACTTCTTCCTGTGTGGACAGACCCGCTCTAGAGAATAAGCCCATTTTCTTTATGTCACATGAATGAAAATCAACACTGGATGGCAATCTACTGTGGACCCATTTGTAGTGATTTATTGAAGAAGAGGACACTACTTTCTAAACTTATTTGCTGTAACCCACCTGAGATTCTGACCATCTGGTTAAAAATGACTTTTCTAAAAGATTTCATAATGTTGCTACACTTGGCCTGTAGTTACTAATGATAAATACCTCAGCAAAGAGGAAAAGAATCCAATTGCAAAGAGGCATAAAGAATTCCTGATTAAAACTCTGCAGCAGACTTTCTACTACTGCAAATTGGCATGAAGCAACTTATAAGGGGCAAGAATCTGGTGAGCTATTTAGAAATGATTGACCGTAATTCCACAGCATCTGAAATTATTTTTCTAGAACTCCTCAAACAATCAGAGTTCAGCAGATTGAAATGAGTATCTTACAGGCATGATGCTGCAAGATAAAAATTATGCTGGCCATTTTCCAACAAGGAACTTGAGCATGTGCTTATCTTTAAGCTTACAAGCAGTCATGCTGAAGTCTCATGCTTCATGCCTGAAATTAAACATTAACTCAAGTATTTTTCTGACTCAGGGCCAATATAATTCTAAAAGCGCCAACTCCAAAAGCAGGGATTGTTTTGGGAATGGTTACTCAGGTGCACCGAGTATGAGCTCAGCTGACAGTTGCAGGAAGGGATGAAAGCACTGTTACCTTTCTGCTTTCCAGTAATCTCAGGGCCTGACAGTGCCTCATTTAACCCATGGTATGAATTGGAGCAGATTCAGGACTATGCAAGTTCATGCCAGTTAAAATCCCATCTGGTCTGCCACTTACTGTTGTGAACAACCCCAGCTGAGTGCCCCCATCTCACACATCCCTAAATGATAGGGAATCTTCAACTGTGGAGATTTTTGCAGAGCAGGACAGAGTTGGTCTTTATGAATACAGAGCAAACACTAGTCAGTCACTAGATATTCTGGATCCATAGAGAAGCCTTAATGTCCATAGTGCTAATCACACATCAGAAAACAGCAAAAAATCAGGGAAATCAGGGGAAAGGAGCTTCAAGTATTATTTCTCTTATTTTCTTTTTTTACTTCATGTCCTAATAAAGGGAATGTTTTCAAGTTACTGAAGGCCTATTAAAGTTAATAAGAGAATGTAAAATGAACCTTATACAATGCCTTGCAAATATAGCATACATATAGCTTTATCTCTGTCATCCGAAATATAAAGCTCTAAAAATCTGTCACAAAGCTTTAAGTTAATTGTTTTGTCAATAGCTCAGTATTTTGCAGCCTTAACCTGCATCTTCAGCTACAAAGTAAATCAGAGACAGGAAGTAGGAAATAGGGAAGAAGAAGAAGAGCTGCAAAATTCAACTGTTCTCTTTCACATGTGAGATTCAGTATAAAATACTTCCCTATAAATAGTTGTCAATAAACACAACTGCTGCAAATGTATTTGGTAAATGTTGAGGTCAAAGGCCTCAACTGTTTATTGCCTTGTAAACTCAAAGACAAGTAAATTTATTGCCTGAATGAGTTTCAGAGTATTGGCCATCATAAAACCTCTGCATCCAAGGTACAAAATAGCCCATCAGCCAGGATTGAGCAATTCCACACAACTCAGGGGCCACCGCCTGCATCGTAATTCAAAGTACCAGAAAGTATATTGTTGCTGAATCTACACTACCACGGGTTAGTGCTCAACTGTCTGTCCGTACGGACATATATAGTACTATAGTACTATAAGAACTATCACTTGGTGAAATTACACACCTTTGAGCTTTTAAAAGCGATTTGCTTACTGCGCTACTGCAGCAAATTGTAGCAGTGCGCTTGCCTGGCACCCTTGTTCAGTATTACGTTTTCAGAAGTCCCTAATTAAAACTGGAGCAGCAGTGTACAAAGCACTGTGCAAACACAGTAAGCAACAGCATCTACCCCAAAAGTTTGCCATTTAAGTGAAAGCTTACAGATGGATGACGGGAGAAATATTTTCCTCTGCACTTTACAGCTGAAAGAATGGATCTTGGAATTTATGTGATTTAGGTTTTGCAGACAGAAGAATATTACTTTAATGTACCTCTTTTCCCTAATTTTAAAAAGTTGGTTCTATAGCTCCCTATAAACTCATTAGGACCATGCTTAGTGTTTAGTGCCAAATTCTATCCTTGGATCCATTATCCACAGCTATACTTCCAAGATTAATGTGTTGAGAATCTTGCTTCCTTCCAGCTCCAAAACTTAAAACAGGAAACAAAGTGTATAATGCATTTTCTTGAACAGGATTCTGTTTAGGAAACATTATGTTTCTGTCCTCCAGAGTTCGAGCTCAGGAACTGAATGTTCAGTGTCCTTCTCACGTACTGTGTGACTATTAAATAATGTAAATTATTTAATAAAATATTTAATAAAAACAGAACAGGTATGAATTTGTACAAATTGGATCAAGAGAAAATTCTGGGCTCAAGCTAATATGACATATAGTATAAAACATTACACAACCAGACTTTGTAATCCAGACTGCTTGCCTCAGCACTAGCACTGATGCTTTTCTCTCTGTACCATGGGGCATGCAGCCAGTGCCAGCAACTTTGAGGATAATTCAAATCTCTTCAGTTGTATGGTCAAAAGGGAGCTGTCCTGCTACCCAAAACTGTGCTTGCCAGTTTAAATGCAACTGCATTCTGCCTTTGCTCCGAGTCCATTCTTCAGTAGCTGATAGGATCTGCAGATAAAGTTTTGCAGTGTTATTTGAGAATGAAACTCTGTCAGAGAATGAAGCACCTGACTGCATCTGCCAGTCAGCAGCCTAACTACCTGCACACTTCAACTGAGAATATATCCATGTAGATAGGCACCTATTGATACACACACACATACAGTACCCCACACAGACAAGAAACCCATCAAAAAATAAAACACTAACAGCAGTCACACTTAAAAAAATCTACTTCCACAGATCTGGAGGCTCAAGTAAACCAGAGATCTGAATACAAAACATTTGCGAACATGCATACGTACATCTCATCTCCTAAGAGAACTTAGCACCAGTAAAATAAGGCATATAGGTTTGTGTTTTCACTCTAGACAGATCTAACTGTTTTCCAATATTGTTCTCATCAAAGAAAACTGTCTCAGGTTTCCTCCAGCCATTCTTTTGAAATGTTATACGATAAAAAACTGCTCCATCTGAGAAATCTACCCCAGTAAATTCCATTTGCTGCACAAAGGCATGAACACCTTGTCAAAATCAACAAACCAACATTTAAAACAAAAGGTACTGTGCAAGATACTGTCATGCTGACCCTCTTTTTTTGATTTGTAGTTTTTATAAATACATGATTAATCCAAAACACACATAGCAAGGATAGTACTGTGATGTGGTTATGTATGAATGCGCAAATAATAAAATTTAACACTTTCTTCCATGTTCCCAGAACAGCTTTATCTTGTGATGCTGATATACAGGAGACCAAATGCAGAACACTTATGACTGAAGCCTTCATTGGAGTAAACTATCTCCATCTGAGGAGATTCAGTAGGAACTCTGTGCCTCTGCTGTCAAAAATAAATGAAAATGGAAGAGACATCTCAAGGTTAACTAATGGCTTCTCATTGCCTGTCACTAAAGGAGGCAAAATACAAAGACACACAGGTACAACTTAGAGTCCTCCAGACTCAGTGCAGAAAACCCAGACAGAACAAGAAGTTTTTTCTACTACCTGCAGCTGATCAAGTAGCTGCTTTCAATTCTAGTAGAGAGGCCCATCAGCTTCTGCTTGCATGGCAGTATACAGTACGAGTACCAGCCTTGCCTTGACTTAGAGAATGGATCACATCTATACGGTGTGATTTAAACAGTTCCACAGGTTTGCTGTTCTTGCTTATAAAACACGTGGGTCCTTTCCACACGAGGACCATTTAAGACCTCTGTTGCTGACAATTTATCAGGGAAAGACTAAGAAAGCAGCACTTCCCACCTTGGCTAGTATCATCCAGCACAGAGCATATTTTTTGGGTTAGGTGGCAAAGGCATAGCCAGTACACAACCAAGCTACTCCACAAAAGAACTTACATCTGTCCTTGGTATCTGATGCCAGATGGAGAATTGGTGCCTCAACATCAATCTCTTCATTCCAAATCATGAGGTAAAAACAGCAGATGTTGGGAATAAAATGAGAGCAAACACTCGTGGTAGGTTCACTAAGGTTAACAGGACTATTCAGCAGAATGGCTAAGATGAAGAAAAAGAAGTCCAAATCACCATGGGGGAAAAAACAAGCCAAGCAATAATAATGCCCAAATATTAAACTTAAAACACTTCAGGTACTTCTGTCCTGTAAGTCTGCTTAGTAACAGTTAATGGAATAACAAATAAGTGATATTACATTGCCCACCCAGCACACTGTCATGCAAGAAACAATGCAGCCATAACCATGGGATATGCATGGAGTACTGTTGTTTAATCATTCTTCAACATGTGTATAGGATGGAAATAATGTGACTAGAGGAGCCACAGGAGAGACACATTAAAGGGTGCATTACCATGTGTGTCAATAACAAGGACTCAACAACATCTGGTTTAATTCCTTTTTGAGCTATTTACTAACTGGAGACTCAGTGTTATTTCTTCCTTGCAATGGGAAATGCGCTTAATTGATGCTGGTGCACCTCCCTCTTGCCAAATGGGCACTCATGAGATGCTATGAAAACCAGTTAAGCAGCTGTGGTAAAGACAGGGACTGGGGTTTGCCTATGGTGTCTCCTTAGACTGCAGGCCCTTGGAAAAAAGGCTGTCTCTCACCATGCATGCCAGTGTAGCATTTAGTCCTACAGAGCTTGAATTTGGAAAGGCTTCTTAGTGTTTCTGGAATACAAATGTATGAGAAGATTGCAATTTCCAAATTTCCTTTGAACAAGAAAATGTAGCACTTTAGCAACATAATTTCCCAAATACCTGCCAGGACAAGGCACAGGCTTCCAGGAACCCTACCTACACATCATTTTTAGAAATGCAATTTTCAAAACCAATCACCTGTTAGCTGCACTGTTTTGGCAAAAGCTTTTGATCAGTTGGACTCAGTTTGTCTCCCAAAAATTAAACATTAGCAAAATTGCACATGACCAATTTTTCAGAAGAAACTATGTGGTTTTCCACATCCATGTTTGCCTTTGTGATCACAAAAAGGGAAAGTAGAAACAATTGGAGGCTGTTACAGAAAAAAAATCAACCTTTCTTCAAATCATCTGTATCGGCAAACGAGTTTAAGGCACAGCTGCAGATAGGCTGTGTAGAGAGGTTCTTTGTCACTCACACAAAACATCAAACCCTATTAACAGCCATAGGAACATGCCAGAAAAAGGTCATTTGAAAATCATTAAGCATTCATTTTTACGAGAAACACCTTGTGGCCCCCACTGTGAATGTGGCTGCACTGCAGTCATTTCCTTTTATGTCAGAAATGTTTTCTGGAAGCTTGGTATAAGAACTATACTAATATTTTTATTAAGAAAAATTTCAGATTCCACACCAGGTCCTTGAAAACAGCAATGTCATGTAAGTCTTCAGATTTTTATCATTTGCAACCCAATTTCAACTTTGCCTTACCTCACAATAAAATTCCTTCAAAGCTAATTTCAGTCTGGTCCCAAGAGAGCTTTTGTCCATATCGTGGAAACCAGTATTTAATTTAACAGGATTACATACACATGCTGGTGCAGTCAGATGCCCGACTGGAATAGCAGAGTTAAGGCAGGTCAGGATGAAGGTGCACTGGTGGGGCTTGGCAGGGAACCTGCTTTTAGTGCTTTTGGCTCTAGCTGAGAACATCAGTTTCTCATTGGTGAGTTCTGAAAACAAAATTCTTTCCAAAGAAAAAAGAGAAGAAATAAAAGAAATCCCTTCACAAATTCTACTTTGGGCAACTGTGTATCAATGTCATAACTTAAAATCAACAAACCATACAAAGGAGGGGAATCAAAGTTAAACACATCTGTGGACATTACATTCTTTGATTCTATTTCTTACACCACTTTTGAAAACACACTTCTGATGCAGACTCAGCTGGCAGAAGCATTTTATTCAAGTTCTCCCAGCCAGTGTTCCTCCATAGGTATTAACTCCCCCTGGGGAATGCAGGCACAGAGGTAATAAACATATTCGTTTCATTACAACATCTTAAAAAATGTAAAAATTCTAAAAAACCAACTGTAAGCTGACCTCCAGCCAAAGTACACATTAATTATACAGCTTAAGTCAGGCGGATGCTCAAGGAAAAGAGATATAATGTTACACCCAGCTGGATACTTTGTAGTTAGCACAAATGTAATATAAAGCCTACTAGAGTTTGTCAAGTGTCTGTCTGGATTTTCAGTTTTCATTAGTACTATAATTAAAACCACATTTTCAGCTATATTACCTATAACAAGAAAGGAATGAGAAATGAGGTTGTCAAGGTCAGTCTCTTCCTGCTCTTTATACTGAGTATATGCAGGCCACAAGCTGTTGAATTTGGTGTAAACCAGAGTAATAGGATGGAATGTCACATTACAACCAAACCTTTGTGGTTGAAAACACAAACATATGAGGTCACTTCCTTTAATCACCAATGGAGCATATTTATCAATAGTCACATAAGTCAGGAAGACAGGCAGGCAGATGACAGACAGACTGGCAGATATATGGAAATACAAACACCCTAAACACAGATACTACAGAGCTGATGCACAGAAACATTCCTTTTCAGAAAGCTATGCTACTACTATCTGTCACAACCCTTCCCATTTATAAATGACACTACTGTAATGCTTTTTATGCCCTTTAATGCGCTTTCTCCAGCTCACCACAGAAGACATGGCAAAGACTGGGCAAATAGGAACAGTGGGCAACTTGCACAAGAACAAACTAAGATTTAGACCCAGATTCATATTTTTAACATTTTCAGAGAGTTCACAATTCTGCTTAAGGCCTATAAGACAAAGTGACCAGGTAGCACAAAGTGGACTTCCCAGCAGAGAGACGTATTGTTCCAATCATTATATGAATGCCTTAATTAGAGATTGGTGGTGAAAAGTAGCATAGCTTCATTGAACTCAGCAGAGGTCAACATCTTACTAAGGATCTGACCCATAAATATCAGTACTAAAACCATGATTTTTTCATAGTCATCAAGTGCGAATATGTACTTGAGGCAACCAAAGCATCAGTAGCCATAAGTGGAGATAAGTACTCAGTCTAGAAAGAAAATATTGTTTTAGCTTTCAGGAGAACCCAGGGAAAAAAAAAATCAAAAAGTAAAGCAGCTGATCAGTCATGTTAAATATAAATGACAGTTTATTTGTGACACTCAAAAAGGAATTTAGCTCTATTAAGAAAAAGCCAACAAAAACAACAACAAAAAAAATCCAAACTGCTGTGAAGGAGATGAGTGAACTATTACAACACTGAAAGACTTAAAAACGATACCCCAAGAGATAACATTCTGAGAATAAAGTGAAAGAGCTCATATAAAATACAAAAGGTGTGTTGTAAAGAAGGATCAGAAGGGCAGACTTTGAGCTTCATCTAGTCATAAATCAAAAGCTTGTTCTCCATCATTCTTGTCTATGAGGTCAGCTTTGATTCCCAAGCTACAATTCCCAAAGGATGGAGGTATTTCTATTGGCAAGTATGTGTCTTTCTTCCCCCAGGCTGGCTCTGCCAGCCCTGCTGTCACCATTGACTGTCATTATCTCAATCTCTTTACTGCTCAGGATTGTTCCATCCTGGAGCCATAGGGAACTATCACAGCGCTGTGAGAGGAAAACCCTGTGTCAAGACTAAGGGCATTTGCAACAGATTAATTGACAAAGAAGTTTATCAAGGCAGGCCATCGGTAATAGTTCAGTCATTCTCCTTCAGAGCAGCCAAATGCTTTAGCACACAAGTCTCAAGGTGACATTTTAGGAATACAAACTATTATAGAAAATAAGAATATGTTAAGAAAAGAGTTTAAAAACTCTACCACCAAAACCCCCCAACATTCAGAAGGGCAACTCTCTACCCAGTCATGTACTTCATATTTTTTGGTCTAGGTAACTTAAGAATTAATCTTTTAGCTTTTACTCATACAGACTGTCCATACTCATAAGAACAGTCTGTGTCAATAGAATTACTCACCTGACTACTAGAGGCTGACTAAGCGCCTCAATTTGCCATCTCCATCTAAACAGATAAAGGGCAGATGCTTTCCATACAGAAGCATTTACGAAACACATTTAGGATGTTGTTTCCCCAATATTCATGTAACATACTAAATAAAATAATAAATATCAGTTTTACCTACATCTCACAAATCAAACTATTTCAATATTTTTTATTCTAAGTCAAAAAAATGTTAATTTCAGAATCCTTCTTGGGTATTAATCAAATACAGCACACTTAGTGTTCTTGCACAGTGGATTCTACTATTTGCTCTATTAGTACTACAGTGGTTTTACTTCAGTAATTCTCACTTAATATAGAGAAACATAGCTGTGTTGCTTAAAACCTGATAGTTACTGCAGGTATCTGTAACAGAGATAACTTTTACAGAGAATAATACAGACATCTGATCCTATATGTTTCTAGAGATAAAAACCTTCATTCTTTCGGCAACAATTTGTAAAGAAAGGTATTGATAGGGTGTAAAGACTAAATTTTTAAGACAAGATCGCCCTCTACTGCTTAGGACAGCGTAAAACTAGGGAGGATGATAATTACAGAATGGTTTGGATCGGAAGAGACCTTAAAGACCATCTAGTTCCAGCCCCCCTGCCACAGGCAGGGACATCTTCGGCTACAGCAGGTTGCTCTGAGCCCCGTCTAACCTGGCCTTGAACGCTGCCAGGGACGGGGCAGCCACAGCTTCTCTGGACAACCTGTGCCAGTGCCTCATCACCCTCACAATGAAGACCATCTTCCTAATATCTAATCTAAATCTCCCTTCTTTGAGTTTAAAGCCATTTCCCCTTGTCCTACCCCTACAGACACTTGTCAAACGCCCCTCTCCAGCTTTCTTGTCTTCTCCTTTAGGCACTAGAAGACTGCTTTCATCCTTACCTGTATGAAGTTTTTATATAACCAAGATAAGAAGCTAACAGACCAATTGCAAACTCAGTGGTGTCACAGCCTGAAAGTTGTTCCTTCCGTCACAAACATACTGCTGAGTGAGCTCAATGGCTGCAGAATAATAACTCCACAGCAAGATGCTGCCAAGGACAGGTTCTCATACGTACAGCACTCCTTTCTCTCTGCATTTACCCCCAACTTCAGCTCATCATCACTGCTATCCTTCTGTCTATTTACAGCCTTCAACAATACCTATGGAGATGGCTCAGTGAAATTCATTTGCTTATGTTCTACAGGAGATTGAATGAGGTAAGCTGTTAACCCTACAGGTTTCCCAACTGACCTGCTTTGGAGCAGATGGCACAACTGTTGCAGTCTCATCTACCGTGCTGTTGCCATTAACTGTGATTATAATTTCTCAGCCTGAGGCTGAGAGAGTTGGGGTTATTAGAGAAACCTTCCAGTACTTAAAGTGAAGACAAGACATCTGGAGTGGGACTTTTGACAAGGGCATGAAGGGATGGGACAAGGGAGAATGATTTTAAACTCAAAGAAGGGAGATTCAGATTAGATATAAGGAAGTTCTTCACTGTGAGGGTGGTGAGACAGCAGAACAGATTGCTCAGAGAAGTTGTGGCTGCCCCATCCCTGGCAGCATTCAAAGCCAGGTTGGACGGGGCTTGGAGCAATCTGCTCTAGTGGAAGGTGTCCCTGTCCATGGCAGGGGGTTTGGAACTAGATGATATTTAAGGTCCCTTCCAACCCAAATCATTGCATGATTCTATGATTTGTATTCTGATAGGACTCATAGTCAAGTTATAAACAAACTGTGCTAAAAACTGAGTTAAAAGTATTTTTACTTTTTACTCCACTCAACAGAATTTCAGTCTGCAATTCTCTACAATAGGGGAAAAAATGTTGCTTTTAAATAATCATTTCTGTTAAAATAGGTTCTTCAAGGTCATGAACAGACCACTGTAGAAAGAACAAGTCATGAAAACAAAATAAAAAGTACCATTATAGGGATTTTCTTTACCACATTAGGCATAACTTTTGTGTATATAACACAAACAGAAAAAAAAAAAAAATATAAATGACAGAATAGTGATAAAAGGGCAGACAAGAAACATGCACCATCTCACATCAGCTGCACACTATTCTCGACTCCTGATAGCTCTAGACCTTCTTTGTCCCTACAAAAGGCTTCACAGTTGAACTCAGAATAGACAGGGATTTGTTGAAGACTGCAAGTCAAAATGTCCTGGTACTTCATTAGCCTCAATAAAGCAGGGCTGCACTCTGCTTAGAAGTGTAGAAGATCATCTGCACTAACAATTGCCAGTAACCATTATAAAACTGCATGGAATGCTATTTCATTTACCTACAACACTGTTTTTCATCAACCAGCTTTAGGGCCAAATCTCAGTTCAATAGACAAGTAGGACTTACAGAGCTAGACAGAACTTAAGCCCCTTTGTGCTTCTTTCAACTCATAATTCCATAGTACTATCCTGGCAAAACAATCCATAAATCCAGTTTTATGGCAGCAGCAACAGCATAAAACACCATATTCACAAGTAAGTCACACTACAAGCCAAGAGCTACTCTCAGTAGGCAGGGTGGTTCTGTTCAAAGCTACAGAGAAATGATAGTTTTGAAGTTTTATTGACAGAAAAGACAGCCAATCCATGAACCTTCTGTTTCCAGCCAGCTGTCAGCCACAAATGTATTTGGGTTGTGATGGAAAGCAATGAAAACCCACATGGACATGAAGAAAAGAAGTTCTCTCAGAAAATTTGGAGTAGGAAGGTAGATGTTCTGAAATAACAAACCTTGCAAAGAACCTGGCTTCATCAACACATTGGCTTGGAGCAGACAATCACCATTCACAAATATTTGTGTAGGTGTCTTCTTGGCATGGTATTTATCTTTGAACAAGATATGTGCTAAGACTATATACCATCAAGCTCTTTTGGTCCTTCTTTCACACTAAGGAGAGACTATGCCTGTCTCTGTATACATACCAGTTTACTTCCAGGCTTTTACATGAGATAAATCAATTATTTATTTTGTCTGAGAAACCTGAGTGCAGAATAGCAGATAGGAGATACCACACATACGAGCCACATATGAGAGTCCTCAGGGATGAGGGCTCTTTCCCTGACCCAAGGACAGTAAAAGCAGGTTAGGCTTAACTGCATTTGTCTGGCAGTTAGAATTTTAACACTACTGATATGACAACCCGTGAACTCAGGGTATAAAGGTCTTCACCTTGTCTTTGCACACAGACATGAGAACCAGGTATAACCAGGGTGACATCTGAAAGCCACCTGACTCTCAGGAGCTTGACCGTTTGCTCAGAAACAAGAAATAAAAATTACCCAAACCCCCAAATAGGTTTATACAAAATAGGATTGCTCCCAAATAGGATTGCTTTCATAGGAGTCAGAGTTGGCTCTATGACAAAACTCTCAGCTAACCCACCAGGCCTGTCTGGATATTCAAAAATCTCTGACATTACAAATTTTCTTACATTACAGATTTTGTATGTGTCAGACCACAAACCCATTCTACATATATGTATTTAAAGCCTGGAACATTGTGCTCCTTGGAAAACCTTGCTGTTCAACTTCCCTCACTGTAAACTATTTTTAATACCTCTGGGGGGGTATTTATCATTGCATTAGAGGCATAAGTGTCTTATGTCATGTAACGTAAGTGTTATTATCTCTCTCAAAATAAAAAGCAACCAAAAAAAACATAACCCCAAGCAGCTACCATGTAAATATAAACTTACCACTCATTAATTGCTGTTGTCAACACCCACAGTAAGCAATTATTTTCTTACATGAAGTAGAGACTTCCCATATTCTAACTGTTGTTCATTGCCTCTTCTCTTTCTGCTACACACCTCTAAGAATAGTCTGGATCTTTTTTTGACCCTCCCATTTGGTACTTGTAGACAGCAGTTCCTAGCCCAACCATTTATCTAAAAGGCCAATTAAAATTCTGGTTAAGTCAAACCTTCTTCATCACCCTCTCTCACCAATGAAATAAATCTTCCAAACTGTGTATTTCAGCCCATTCCTGTGACTATTTTTCTTCACTTTGCACAGGCCTCCAAAACTGACAAAAATTTCCAGAAGGTAAAGCTTTGGTGTAGATACATTCCTTTTTATAAGCCAAAAGGACACTTTCTTGTAGACCAGCTCGTGTTAGTCTTTCCTATAAAATACACCACAAACAAGCCGACCTAGACACTTTAGCACATTACAATTTTATGTGCTGGGCAACAGCTCAAGTTAAGAATTAAACAGAGAACCCTAAGGCAGTCAGCTAATATTTGTCATAATAAACATAATATTTGTCATTTAATGCTGCAAGATGCCTAAGGTAATAAGGAAACTCACAGGATCTCCTCAGGTTTGGGTTTGGGTTTTTTTTTTTTCCCCCACCTTTTCCCTATATTAACTTCAGATTTCATACTTACATACTGTACCTATTCATCTCTCCCGCAGCAGATCCTAAGTTCCAGCCACACATTCTGAAGGCTCCTTGACATCACCTGCTGTTATTACCATTTTAGATTCCATGCAACGCTGCACTGATTTCTACCACGTGAAGGCACCCAAACTCCAGAGAATTCTTTTAATCTTTTCAAACAACCAGAAGTATTACCACTGTTGCTATTTAGTATTGTTGCTATACAAGCTCAATATTAGTGAAAGGTGTGCAGCTGCAGCAAAGAAAGCCAACAAGATGCTGGGTTACCTCAACAAGAGCATCACCAGCAGAGATATAGATGTATTGTCCCATCTAGTCAGTGCTTGTCAGGTCACACCAGGAATATTGTATACAGTTTTGGTCCTCACTATACAAAAAAAGATGTGGACAGGCTGGAGAGGGTCCATAAAGATATAACCCTCAAAGTTAGTCTGAAATACCTTTCACAGGAATAGGCAAAATCAATCACAGAGGAAAAAAAAAAACCAGTAAATTTCACATCCACATCAAACGGTATAAGTGTTACACATAAATTCTAAGGAGATCCAAGCTAATAAGACACTGAACAGAAGAAAATAACATACCTGTTCCTTCACACAGTGGCTGTAGAAGTTAATAAAATGATGCTTGCAGCTACAGTAGCTGGCTGTCTCCTGTTGCTTCAGTTCTTAAGCAGAATTTATTCCCATTGCTCATCTGCATAATTTTAATCCTCTATTACGCTCATTAATGTAATTTTTGTACATTTGCTGTCATATTCTGGGTTTTAATAAACTGGTCTTCTCAAGCCTCTCATCATGTTTCTTTATTCCCTGAACCTACCTTAAATCCTGCAATGCCAAGCAATTTGCTTCTATGATCCTCCTCAAGAAGCTTCATTGAAACCTCAATCTGTGGAACTAACATTACCTGTGTTAAACTAAAATCTCCACACCTGGAGATCCTTGCACTGGTCCTACTGGGAATCCCACTAAATCCAAACCACGTCAGGAATTTGTACACAGCCACTCTTTTGACTTCAAACAAGATCTATCAAAGTCTCTGATGTCATCCTCTAGGTCAATGCCAAAAAACACTGTTTGTGCCTGGTTCCTTCACAACACAGTTCTATACAGGTCTGAACACAGGCTGTAGAAATGCCTTTATAAAGTTTTTAACAACACAATTCCACACTATCAATTTATGCATTTCTTCCTGTTAATAAATGGACAGAATTACTGGCACCATAAACCAGAAATGACGCAAAAAGAGGTCTACTAAAATGTTCTAAGCATGGGCAACAACCTAGCTCTTAAAAATGAGGAAGCCGGAATCTTTTTTCCCCCTCCCCGAAGCCATCTTTCAGGCTTACATGAAAACCTCCATGCAATATCCCTAAAACCTGTTTGCACAGAACATTTGAGAAGAGGACCATGTCAACAGCAGGGTGAACACATCTAGAGCCTGAATTTTCCATGGAATGTCACAAGGGCATACACCACAGCCACCTTTAGCTTTCCTTCTGCATGGAGTTATGACTTGGCTATCTAAGCAGCAACACTAAAAGCACATCTGTGAGGCCTGGACAGTCCCAAAAGCTAGACGTCTTACTGCTGCCAGAATATCTGACATTAACTCCACGGTTTAAAAGAGCAAACATTCCTCATTTTCTGCTTTTAGAAAGCCCTATTTTCTCTGCACCCAGAACTGACCACACAAAAACCTCTGCAGGGCAGCTGGGAGCCACTTGAAATCTCCCCTGCACCCACAAAGGCCACAGCCACACACAAAGACCATGCAAATGCAAAAAAGTGGCCACCACACTTCACTGCAGCCCAATAAAGTCAAGCACACCCCTGCTGTCACATGTGCTGTGAGTGAACACTCCCATCTGCCTCCATTGCTTACTCACAGCCTGTGTGGATGTATATTCTTTATTCCAGAGCCCCACAGTTGAGGAAGGGTCCATTCCTTCAGCTTTTTCCTCTCACCCTCTCCTGGGTTCAGCAGTAGCAGTCATTTTTCTCCTTCTTAGTAGCTGGTGCAGTGCTGGGGTTTTGACTTTAAGCCTGGGAACAGCACTGATAACACCGATGTTTTTAGTTGCTGGTCAGTACTGTTTACTCTGAACAAGGACTTTGTGAGCCTCATGCTCTGCCAGGGAGGAGGGGAAGCCAGGAGGAAACAGAGACAGGGCACCTGACCCAAACTAACCAAAGAGGTATTCCATACCACAGCACGTCATGCCCAGTATATAAACTGGGGGCAGTTACCCAGAAGGGCCAGATCACTGCTCGAGTCAGGCTGGGTATCTGTCGGCGGGTGGTGAGCAGTTGTATTCTCTTCCCTCATTATTTCCCTTATCATTATTATTATTGGTGGTAGCAGTAGTGATGTGTGTTATACCTTAGTTACTGGACTGCGCTTATCTCAACCCGTGGCAGTTACATTCTTCTATTCTCCTCCCCATCCCTCCGGGAGCTGGGGGGAGGAAGGGGTGGGGGAGTGAGCAAGTGGCTGCATGGTTCTGGGTTGCCGGCTGGACTTAGATCACGACGCACCTCACCTGCACTAAGCACCCCACAGGTGATATAAGCCCGGTAGAGGGAAATGGAAATAAAATGATAAAGCTGCAGGTGCGTGGGAAGTCAAGGAGTGCATGCCTCCTGTGTGCTTTCCAGCACATTTACCTCAGGAATAGCATCCCAGGTGAAAAGGACCAAGGACAATGTGGAAGCAAACCACAGTAAGCCAGTGCAAAGGCTATTTCCACCCCTTTTTGAGTCAGAAAGGCAAAGCTGGCTTCAACAAATGAATTAAGTGGGGAGGAAGGCAGCACCTTCACTGTCCGTCCCTCACGGAGCCCCCGGGCTCGAGACACCGCCCCTTCCCACCACACCACCTCAGCCAATCAACGCAAAGATGACAGCCGCAGGCTTCGGTTCGTTTTCCTTTAAGCCCGCCTCTGCCTCGTTGCCAGCCAATCAGAATGCACCATCGTGAAACCTTCGGGAAGGCATTCCACGCATCCGGTGCGCGACAGTTTTCCATTGGAGGAAGGGAGGCAAGCGCTCAGCCAATGAGATAGCACAGGGTAGCTGGTGGGGACAGTTCAAACCGGTAGCTGCCCAGGAGCGACGCCATGGTGAAGCAGGTGAGGGTTGGGGCTATGATCGGACCGGGATCCCCCAGCGCTGCCTTAGAGGAGGAGGGAGCCTCGGCCCCCAGGTGAACTCCTCCCTCTCCTCCAGCCACAGGCCTGCGCGATGTTGGTGGGTGACTTTGACTCCTCTGATGAAGACGATGCTGAGGAGGACACGAAGCCGTTCCTTATTTCCTGGTGAGACGTACCCTGAGGCGGGGGCTGGTGTCTTCCCTCAGAAACTCCACAGGAATTAGCGTTAAATTCCTGTCTTGCAAAACGGAAGGGCTTTTTCCTGAAGGAAACCGCTGCCGGGCTCTAGTGCCCTGTCAGAGCAAGGACGGGAGGTCGTGGTTGCCAGGATAGTGCCCCTGACAAGGGATTAAGTTGGTGCTGCTGCAGAGAAACAAACAAAAATAGCAGCCTTTCAGTACCTAAAGGATGCCTGCCAGAAAGCTCGAGAGAGGCTTTTGACAAGGGCTTGTAGTGATAGGACAAGGGGAAATGGCTTTAAACTGACAGAGGGGAGATTTAGATTAGATATTAGGAAGAAGTTCTTCCCTGTGAGGGTGGTGAGGCACTGACACAGGTTGCCCAGAGAAGCTGTGGCTGTCCCATCCCTGACAGTGTTCAAGGCCAGGTTGGACGGGGCTTGGAGTAACCTGGTCTGGTGGAAGGTGTCCCTGCCTGTGGCACAGGGTTGGAACTGGGTGAGCTTGAAGGTCCCTTACAACCCAAACCATTCCGTGATGTGAGGCCAGCTCCACTTTGGAAGTGTTTACTAGTCACTGTCAGTCTATATACCTACCTAGTCTAAGTGTAGTCTAGTCTACCTACCTATATAGGCAGGTATTTTTATTCAAAGAATAAAGTGTTCTCTTCTCATTTTTATCTTATTTCCTGACAGGTTGCCTTTGCCTCCTGTCTGCTCTTCTGAGTTCCTGGGATTATGTTCCCTTCCAGGTAAGAAGCATTCACTGAAGTTTGCAGGCCTGTTTGAAGCTGAAAAGAGGTAATAACTTGTCCCCCACAATTATGTGTTGCATTTACTCAGTGCAGTGACTTGCTTTGTAATCTACCACTGGAATAATTGTTTTAGAAATACCAAAGCTAATTTAGATGAAAGATCATATGGCAGAGTGGTAAGAGAATAGTGAAGAGGAAGAATTTTTAATGTGATTTATGCTGAGTATTACAGAACAGGGAACTTACTTTCCTATTAGTCAACTAGAAAATCTTAAATGAACTCTATCCAGCCCTTTTTCTCTCTCTTTTTTTTTTTTTTTTGCGTTTTGTGAGGCTTTTGTATTTTATTTTATTTTCATAGTTGTACCCAGATTTATAACATCCAAACTTTTCATCTGGAAAATGCATAGCAGCTTAAAACCTTGGGCAGATGTTTTCAATCCTATCACATTATAGTATTAAGCAGATAATGGTGCTTAAACTGACTTCTGCACTAGTGATCTATTTGCAAAAATAAGAACTGTGTTTTACTTGGAGTGTGGCTTTGTTCTTTGGTTTGGGGGGGAGGTTGTATGTGCTCTGTTCTTCATCTGTAGCAGCCATTCCATAAATGTCACTTACCCACAGTGGTAATTGTCACTCATTATTTTTTTAGGTTGCAGGTTTAAAGGTATTAGAAGAAATCTTCAGAAAGATATAGGTGAGTCTTCTGGCCAGTGTGTAAGTACCTCACATTTCCATGTAACAGCAAGAACAATGTGCAGGTAAACTGAAAGCATAAGTTACTAGAGGTTTACTTTGTCTTTGTCTGGAGACTGCTGGAGTTGCTGCTCATCTAATCTGGGCATAAGGATCCAGACACGTGGTATCTAAACTAGTGGTGTTTTACTGATGCTTTTACAGTGGTTGCTATAGTTGTCCATGTACATGCCACGATATTGCGTGAATGCAAGGTAGTTATTTATAAAGGCTTGCTGGGGGTATGTTCAACAGCAGTGTCTATCTGAGTTTCAGTAATGCTGTGCTTAAAGACACAGCAAGTATGTTAGCACAGTCACTGTTATGAGTACTAGACATCATTCTAAAGTGTGCAGTGCCACTTTCTCTGTGGCTTCTCTACCAAATATTGAATAAATAGTCAGGGTGTTTCCAGGCTGGAGCTAAACAGGCATCTGTGTATCTTTCACAGTAACCATGAGGTCTGCTAAGTCATGTGCAGGAGACTGCATCTTCAAAGCAGATAGGGTCAAGATGAATTACAAACTTTTAATCTCTCCTTCCCAGAGAAAAGTGAGATTGAGATTGGAAAGATGAAATTATGCAAAGATTTGTGCTGGATATTCATCTATAGACACTAGAAGAGCAGAAACTAATAGCAAAACAAAAATAGCAGCCTTCTAATACCTAAAAGAGGCTTATAAGAAAGCTGGAGAGGGACTTTTGACAAAGGCATGTAGTGATAGGAAAAGGGGGAATGGCTTTAACCTGACAGAGGGGAGATTTAGATTAGATATTAGGAAGTTCTTCACTTCTTCACAGGTGGTGAGGCCCTGGCACAGGTTGCCCAGATAAACTATGGCTGCCCCATCCCTGGCAGTGTTCAAGGCCAGGTTGGACGGGGCTTGGAGCAACCTGGTTCTGGTGGAAGGTGTCCCTGCCTGTGGCAGAGGGTTGGAACTGGGTGATCTTTAAGGTCCCTTACAACCCAAACCATTCTGTGATTCTAAGATTCAAAACCCCATAGTGTTTGGACACAGTCACAGCTGGAGACAAGACAGAATCATGCTTAAGGTAGCAGCAGTAGCAGACTGTTCCAAATGCCAGCATGCCTTCTAGTTAGGCTTGTCTCAAGACTCACTCTGAACTGAGAAAATTCCTCTCAGGGCTTACCTGAAAGCAAATGTGGGAGAGTCTCAGTAGAAGTAAATGCTGCTCAAAGCAAAGTTGCTGACTCCTGCTGGCTTAACCTCAAAGATTAAACAAGAGAATCAGTACCAAGTAGCTTATCTGTTTATCCTTGAGCGTGACAGGCTCAAGGCTTTTGTTTATTTGCAAGTGTCTTAATCTGTTTGCAGAAGAACTAAAGAGCTGTGGTACCCAGGATATATTTGTGCTCTGTACCAGAGGAGAGCTCTTAAAATACCGAGTACCAAACCTAATAGATGCCTACCAACAGCATGGGATCTGTGTGCACCACTATCCTATTCCCGATGGGGACGCTCCTGACATTGCAAAGTGCTGCAAAATCCTGGAAGAGCTCAGAAGCTGCCTGGAAAGTAACAGGAAAACAATTGTACAGTAGGTTCTGGTTGTCTCTCGTTCACCCCATGTTCTGTAAAAGATACCAGCTTCTCTCTAGATGTTTGACCAGCTGAAACAGAATCCTCTCAAACAGTTGCATTCTTTAGAGTTAGTTCAAGCTGTGAAAAACTGCTGTTTCTTCTCATGCATCTTTTTGAACTATTTTGTCCTTTGTAAGATTTGAATCTCTCCTTTCCCCTTAACTCTGTCCAGCAAGCCCTTCAAAGTGTGTTGGATGGCACCACATTTCTCATTGCTGCTAGCCTAGCTGGATGAGAGTTGGATACAATATGAGTTGTAAACTGAAGCAGCTGTTTCAGAGGATACCACACCTCTGAGCTATTTAACAGGGACTCTGAAGGTTCCGGCAGTGCAAAATTCACTCTTAAATTGCATGATACTCATGTAAAGTTATTTCTTTGGACACCTGTAGCTGAACTCAGGGTAGAGAGGAAGAGCTTTCCAAGTTCTGTGCATGACCCTGCTGACAGCTCTCACACATATGTCAATGGAGTCCTTGGGCTTCCTGCTGATGCAAAACCCTGCTCGCAGCTATCATCCAAGCTTTAATGTGGAGTAGGAATGAAAGAAAATTGAGGGTGTTCATCTTCATGCTGTTTTGTGTCCTCCTGTGCCATTGAGACTATCCCCATCAATGAAGGGGAATGTTAAAACCACGGTTTCTCTAGAAAAATGCTACTTAAGGAAGGTCTGAAGAATAAGTGGAGATAGTCTTGTAGGTATTTCTGTAGAAATTCCTATTCTGACTTTCTTGCACCACTGCTCCTCTTGATTATATTGAGACAAGAATTATCTATGAATTTTGTATTATGGAGGCTCTGGGTGTTGCAGTGTACTACAACATGTTACAACCAAATGTTTTCTTCTCTTTCAGCTGTTACGGTGGCCTTGGACGCTCATGTCTCAGTAAGCAGTTGTTTTCCCCTTCTCAATGCCTGACTAACCCATCTTACAAACCAATTCTTGTGAAACAGCTCTGTCTAAAGTAGCCAAATTCTGCTTGAAGCTTACCTGTGGTTACAGTGCAAACTGTGGCTACAGGTAGCAGGCTAGTTAATATATTTGGGCTCATTTCTTGTGAAAGGTACTATCAAATGGTAGTAACATTAGCTGCCTGTATAGAAACCCTTTGGGATGAGTGACATAAGTATTTCGTGCTATAGACCTGAGTTTGTAGGTGAGGAGGGTCAGGCAGGGTCAGTCTTTCAGTGAGGCTGACGGAAAGTTCTCTCATATTTTCTGACTCTACATTTTTGCTGCAGATTTTACTTTTCTCTGACTGATGAGATTGCACTTTTCTATAAACATCTGCTCAGGAAAAGGAGATGACCCTATTCCTCTGAGTCTTTCCTCAGTGCAGTGTTTCCCCTAAAGCTTTCAGCAAATGTGATCAAAAGACACAAAGGGGAATTAACTGGGTGTACTGTGATTCTTGAAGAGCCTAGAATTTGCATCCCAAATGCTGCTGGAAAAGCAGGGGGGGAAACAGTGGGAGGGTTTTCACCAATTTCCAATGCCTGCAGGCTTAGGCAGGAGCAGCAGGTGAACAAAGCCAATGTCAAGAAACAGCATTCAGCAAAAGATCCAACAGATCTGTGATGCTGTTGTGACAAGGTTGAGTTTTGCTGGACTGGTTTTCATGGAACAAACCATGCAGAAGTGGTGCAGTGCACAGTGCTCAGTAGCATGTGTGTTTCTGTACCTTTCTCTTACAGTAGCTGCATGTCTCCTGCTTCAGCTTTCGGATTCTCTGGCACCTCAGCAAGTAATCGACAGCCTCAGAAACCTGAGAGGATCTGGGGCGATACAGACCATCAAGGTAATGAAGCTAGAGCAGGCAATGCATGTGCTGAAATGAGAGTGGAGAACTTGCACAGCCCTCCACAAAGGGATCCCTCTGTCTGTCTGAGAGACTCCACAGCTGGTGCCCCTGCTGCTCCCCAGGGTTCAGCTACTTCTAGCTTTCTGCTTCCATGCTGATTCTGTCTCGTTCTGCCCCTGCTGAATTCACCAGCTGTTCTGCCTGTCTGCTCTTCATCATTAGTAAGTTTCTGCTTTCTTCTTATCCCTGCTCATAACTATTCTCTCTTTCTCTGGTGCTCATGTTCTACTCACAACTTGGACACCTGCTTGATTTTTCTGCCTTGGTTTTGTTCCACCCTCCTAACCCAGCCATATTCATCTTCTGTAGATATCGCATCAATCTACTGGCAGGTTTTTTTTTAAGAAGTATCCCTAGCATTAGTGGTGAAACCTACATGGACAGAGGCCTAAGTTACTGAGCATAATGGCTTTTACTACTTTTGGTGGGATTTTCAGCTACATTTTCTGTTGATAGGAGTCCTAGATGTAATGCTCTTAACACAGTTCTGTGTACAGGAAAGAGGATCTGATGTTTTAAGAGTTTACAAGATGGTAGTTTCTGAAGAGAAAACTTGCCTAAAAACTGTCTCTGTTAGCTCTAAGCCTTTCTGGAAGGCAGGTCTTGTTTAAACTATTCATTGAAAACCAGTTTTCCACAACCCAAGAGGCGGGTGGGGAGCAGCTTGTGTCCTTGACTGAAGAGCAACTCTCACAGACACTTGGGTCGGATGATTTGTCCTTCAGCTTCTGCTGAGCAGTGGTTTTATTTCACTTTGAATTCATAACTTTTTTGAGCATATGATGTATGAGTTGACCTAAGAACTCTTACTACAAACTGTTGTACATGATACTTAGTCCACATCAAGGACTTGTTATGGAAAGACTAATATTCTTGGTGACTCAAGTAAAGCAGCTTTGAATTCTGACATGAAACTCCCACCTATGAGGCCCATGGTTTGTGTTAGTTTGAGCTCATGTGTGGCCTTTATGAGGAACCACAGGATCCAAGCCAAGATCCATTTAACTTCTGTCTGATGGTGAAAAATCACAGAGTATTTGGAGTCAGCACAAGAAGAACAAATAAATGGACTAGAGGGTGCAGTTTTCATCCTGGGGTATCAGCAGCTTTGTAAGATGGGTACTGCCTCTTCTGAGCACTCACTGCAAATCTGGTTGTGCTTTTTCAGCAGTACAATTACCTCCATGACTTCCGAGAGAACCTGGCTGCACACCTTGTGACAAAGAATACAACACCGAGATCGGTGTCGCGGTAGCTAATACCAGTGTGGTGTGTCTTTGTGTCTACATGGCTGCAGCAGGCAGACACTTGGGCAAGACACCTCGCTCCTGACCTTTACAGTCTCTTCATTGGTACTGCATGTATGACACTGCTGCTTGCTTCCAAATCTGTGTGTAAAGCTTTGGGGTGTAGGGGAAGGAAATCCTACGGGACATTCAGCATCTTCTTCTATTTGGTAGTCTTTAATATGCATGGCCTTAAAAACACATGGAAGTGGACTTGTGTTCATTGCTGTTCTGCTGGTGGCCTACATGCCTCATCTCATGCACTTCTTTGTAATATTATAATGACTTTTGCACAATGTCTTCACTTTTAGCATCACTTGGTACCAACCACACACATCTGCTGCCATTGAACCGATATGCTGATGTTTTCATGTTGAGGTCCAAAGGGCTGCTTCCAAAGGGTGTACTTTCCAAGCAGAAGAGAGGCTAGGCTGGCAAAGTAGCGACTACATTTCAGTTTGACTTCATCTCCATGTACTGAGAATTAGGACAAGCTATTGGGTGTGAGGGTAGGATCTGTGAGGAAACAGAATAGCCTGTAACTCCTCACAGCTAAGTGCAGACTTCTGATGCTGATAGGCTAGCTTTTACTGCAGTGTGTTGGGGAGGGAGGAGGGGAAGTGAAGGGTAACTCCTCCTGTGCCGCCTTTGTAAGAGTGTCCTGCTGGGGTAATGTAGCTAGATAAAAATTACACTGGGGCTGTTTAAGAAAAATCCCTTAACTGTAGCTTGAAACCAAATGAAAGTCAAGTATGCAAAGTTTCCTGCTGGAGTGCTTGCTCCTCTCAACTAGTAAGAGCTCATTCTGAAACATTACAGTTCTGCTCTTTGTGTGTTCAGTGCTACTTAGGAATGAGACCCCTCATTCCCAAAGGAGGTTTTGTACTGAAGATCTGTGACAAACCAAGTGGGTGGGGTCCTACATGCATGTGGTAGGAAGAGCTGCTGCCCTGTAGCTGTGTGAGTTTCTGGTACAGCATTTCTGCATACGAATGCTAGAGAAAGTAAATAAACAGCTGCTGGTTGAAGAGAGCCTCACAGAAAGATTCCTGTAATGGTCCACATCCCTTCTCTTTAACTATATCCACTTGTAAAGACCAGGGAAGATGAACAGGCTCCTGAAGAAAACATTTAAATTAGTTGTGTGCCATCCTGAGGAAGCAACAAGCATCTGTTTCAGTGCCTGGGTATCCTGTGATGCCCTATCAGGTAAGTTTTGGCTCCAGGAAACACACTGTGTCTTCCACTATTAGACAAACCAGCAATGTCAAGGAACTGTTGCCTATGGGCTGAAGTCACTGTGTGGCTGCTGTCAGGGGTGTGTCAGCATCCCATCTGTACTCCTGTTTCCCTGCAGTTAATTCTCACTGCCTTTTTCCCTGCTGGGTGCTTCAGGAAACCAGCTGGTTACTCGCCCCACACCAGCACCTTCCTGTGCTCCCCAAACCTGCAGCCAGCACTTCCCTATAGCCACAGCAACTCAAGCATTCACAGGTCATTTTGATGAAGTTTTGGTAACTCCAAGTCAGAAGGTGTGCCATGAGATTCTGCCACAGCACCGGTGGCTGTGAGTTGAAGTAGATCTTGCAGCTTTGTGAGTTTTAAAATTCACCGCTCTCCATCAACACATTGTTTGAACCCAGACACTTGAACACATGCTTAAAGGCGATTTCTACAGATGGTATTTAATTAAATGATTTTACTGCCATTCCCTTCTCCACCCCTAAAGCAGACAACAGGAACTCTTAGAGTTTCCACAGTGTGGAATCACAGAAAATACTTTGCTGTAAATGTGCATTGTTCCTTCCCCAACATAGCTCCCAGCACGCAAACAGTAACACAGAAAAAGTGTCTGTGTTCCTTCCTCAGTGACTGATCCTAGCAACTGATGGTTTTCAGACTCTAGGCATCAGATGGTGTTTTAAGACAGCTCAGCAGGAAACTTACTGACAGGGAGAGAAATGTGCTTTATTTTCTTCATATCTTCCACCTCCTGGAGCTCCATAGATCAATTATCATCAGGTCTGCAGTTTGGACACAAAGCAGCCAGTACTCCAGCTGCACAGCACGTGTGGGTCTCCACAGCTACCAGTGGCTTTCCAAGTGAGGCACCAGGTAACAGATGACCATGTTCATACCACCCACCAGCTGCAGGGTGCTGGTGGACACCATTTTTAAAGTGTACAGAAACCAGTTGCAAGGACCCCGCCATCATGCTGTATTCTCATACGACTTTTTAACTCCTAGCTCATAGTTCCGACCTTTCCCTGTGATGTTTTGATACTTTAAAGACCTTTGAACTGAGATTAAATTCCTCAGTTGTGTTGAACCACAGTGGGCAGAGCAGGGCAGGCTCCAAATGAGCATCTTGCTCCTGGGGTTAGTGGTGATTTCAGGTTCACCAGCAAAACTGCACTGCCAAACCACTGTGCCATTCCCAGCTCTTGAATTCCCTTGTTCAGGAATACCCAGAGGTGCTTTTATTTTAGATGTGGGAAGCTGGTTCTTGCTGAGACAGTACAAGTGTTGCAAGCACTTGGTTAAATATTCCTGGGCAAAGCCTCCACAGCTGGAGGGGGGTTCAGAAGAAGCTATGAGCTGGATGCAGTACATCCTACATCTCTTACTCTGGAGCTTAACTTGCCTTACATCAGCCCAGTACCAAGGGAATGAGAGGCAGCTGAGGGTTTGTGAGCCAATCAGTCTCACTTCCATAACATTAATAAAGATATGAACATAAGAAGGGATGAATGAGCTTTGCTGCTGCATTACAGCAGTCTCTGAAGAAGCTAAAGCAGTAGAATAAAAGTGATCCATCAGGAACAATATTCCCAGGTTTCTAAAAAGCCTTTCAAAAATTCTGCTGAAAGCTCAAAATTATGATTCATAAGGAATAAAATCCTCGTCAACTAGCGACTGATAGAAAAGGATTTGGGAATGGGAGTTGAGGAGGCACAGAAAACACCAGCCCTGGTATTAACACCTGCGACTGGCGCAAAAGTTTTGGGACAGTCATGACAATAAAACTACACATTGTCACACTGAATGCTTGAGCAGGGACGGTGTGGGAAGCAAAGTGTCAATAAATGCAACCAGGAAACACATGTGAGAAAAACAACTTTATATATGTAGTAATAAGGTGCCAGGTGTCTATTATTACTTAAGAAAAAGAATTTGAAGTTATCACAGCTTGAATTCTCATACCCCCAGTACATTATAGTAAGAGGAGAGGAATTCAGAAGCAGCAAGCAGGAAGTTGCATTGCAATTCCCTGGACAGCCACACTTTGTGTGATGACAACAGCTTAGAAATGGAAAATCTGCAGAGAAGAAAGGATAGCTAACAAAGCTGAAGAAGGACTTCTCCACTTAAGACAGATGATGTGACGAAGATGTATTCAATCATGCCCAGCATAAATAAGGTGGCAAGAAGGAAATTTTCAGTATGTTTTTAAAAAAAATAAGAGCTATGGGGCACCAGATGAAGTGCAGCAGAACTTTTAAGCAGGTACTTTTTACATACAGAGTAATTCCATTGCAGAACTCACTGCCTGTCAGGCATCTTCCATAGTGGGTTATGAAAGTGCTCAAAAAGCAACTGAATTAACGGAAGAAAAGCTGTTCAAGGGCTGAAGATGCTCAACCTATAGCTCAGGACATCTGTAACATATCCAAATACATTCTCTCACTGCTCAGGCAGAGATACTCAGTACCTGCCCTATTTCATATTCTTTTCCCTCTGCCATTGCTGCTGTCCAACACACCAGCACTGGAGTATCCAAACTTCTGTCTGAAGCCAGTGCAGACATTGTACAGGTCTTACTGCATCCAACCACCAAGACACCCAAAGTGAACAAATACACAGTTTACACAAAAAAAGTTTTACTAAAACTGGGCACCTATTAGTTATTCTCCAGCACAGGTAAACGAAAGAGATTCCTAATTATTACTCCTAAATTCAGCTGTTCACAGTCACAATTTACAATGCAGTATTATCAGTTTATCTGAAACATCTTTACCCCCACCCCATCTACCATTTATCTGCAGACCCAGGAAAAATAAAAGCAGGAAAGCAGAGCTTCCCTTTTCCAGGCATAACTTGATTCAGTGTTCTGTTTTTAAAAGGTAATGTAATTATCCATCATAAAACTAAGAGGTGAACACTGCAAGTAGCTGTTCTGTTCAAAAAACAAACCAAGGCACCAGGTAAAAATAAGTGTTTCTGAATTTGAGAATCATTTTGTAATTATCATTATTTATTGCACTAAGGAACAGCAGGGCAGCTTCAATCCCACTTTCTGCTTTGAAAAGGTCTGTAGAATTATTCCAGAGAAATTTCACAAGTGTCCTGGTTTCAGCTGGGATAGAGTTAATTGTCTTCCTAGTAGCTGGTGCAGTGCTGTGTTTGGGCTTTAGTCTGAGAACAATGCTGACAACACACCAATGTTTCAGCTGTTGCTCAGTGGTTGCCCCTGATCAAGGGCTTTTCAGTCTCATGCTCTGCCCAGTGAGGAGGGGCACAAGAAGCCGGGAGGGAGCAGAGACAGGACACCTGACCCAAACTAGCCAAAGGGGTATTCCAGACCTCAGCACATCATGCCCAGTATAGAAACGGGGGAGTCACCCAAAAGAGACCCATCACTGCTCGGGTCAGACTGACAACTGGATTGTGCATCACTTGTGTTTTCTGAGTTTTCATTTCTTCTCTATTATTATTATTGTTGGTATTCTTTGTACTATCACTTTTTAGTTATTGGATTGTTCTTATCTCAGCCCGTGGGGGTTACACTCCTGATTCTCCTTCCCATCCTGCTCAGGGGAGGGGGAAAGGTGGAGTGAGCGAGCAGCTGCCTGGTGCTGAGTTACTGGCTGAGTTTAAACCACAATGAAAAGTCACTCGAAGAGTAACTCGAGTATTTTCATCACTGGAATCAGTAAATGTTACAGATTTGTCCATTTGTTAATAAGACAGCACACACATTAGCAAAAACAACCGTCATAATTTAAATTCATTCCTTTGTGGACAATTCAACTTCTGTCACAATGACAGATACTTGAGATTAAAGCAAGGTTAACATTTGGAGAAAATACAGAACTCTCTGAACCATGCATATACAGGGAAAATTAACCAGATAGAAAAAAAAAACAAAATAAACCAAAATAGAATTCTTAATTTAGCAACTGTGTCCATGAATTCATCTCCTAAAACCAACGTTGCCTACAGATAAAGCACAGACAGCACTTCCAGTCCTTCCCAAGCCCTCAGCACCTACAGCTGATTTACAGTTAGAATGGGATATGCCAAGTCCAGATGAGCCACTACAAAGCCCAGCCCAAAGGAGATCCCTAGTGTGCTAAGGCTAGTCAGTAACCAATACCTACGTGGAGATTAGGGCTGTTCCTCGTGGAGTGCAAAGTCAAAACTTTTCAAGCCCAGTAATTTTTGTATTAATTTACACATCATTCATTTCAGTGTCCCAGTAAAATATAAGAAAACAGTCTTTCCACAAGTATAAAATGTGGAAACATTTTAAAAAGAGGGGTCATTGTTTCCTAACGCAAATGCGATCACCAGATTCCGTATTTAATCTTGGTAAGAGGTTCTCGTTGTAAAGAATCCATGTTTTGTGGCTTTTGCATGCACTTAACTGGAAGGAAGCTTGCTGAATGCCTTCTTAAGAGCTCACCAGAACATAAATCATGCTGGAAAATAAAATAAAAATATAACGATGCATCATTTTCATTAATGTTATACATTTAATTCTGCATATGTATCATATATTGTAAGGCACAGACCTGTGAGGTATATGGATGGCGACTGGAGGCTTTACACAAAACACATCAGAGAGGAATTATAAAGTACAACACAAGCCAATGCAACAGCCAGTTGTCACTAGAGCAAGTGATACACTAACAGGGAGCCTGTATAATCACAACGCTGATGTGCCAAAAGCCTCAACTGTTGCAGCTGTGTTGCAGGAAGCCCAGCGTGCCCAGAGGAAGGGCTGCACACTGCTTCTATGTCACACCACCCTGGCGACAAGCTGGCTTGGGCTCAGAGGAAGAACTGGGAGGAAGAACCAGGCAGCAGCACTGGCTTTTGTGCCTCCCACCCCTGTTAACTCTCAGAATGACTCTTCTACCTTTGACTTCAACAAAGATCATATTTACATCAACATAACTACTTATTCTATAAATATTCTTAATGAAAACAGGGGGGATTATATTATGCTAAAAAGAAGAAGAAAAGCTTGGAGCTTTCCAGCCTCCAGTCGTGGTATACATATTCAAAATAGTAATTCTGGCCAAATTAAGACTTGTATTTTAAAACATAATAAATGGTGATTGTGGATTCTTTTTCAGGGAAGTTGGCACTACATATGTTCCTATATACAAAATCCTTCATGCAATAAGACAAGATGTCAAATTGAAAATCAGATGGGAGACAGAGGAAAAACAAAACTTACCCATATAGGTAGTAAAAAAATGATAGAAGGTAGAATGCTAATTTGCACCATCCTTCTTTCTGGCAATAGGCTAATATATCTGCATTCATGATGGTTGTAGGATCATACAGACCAGGGCCACTCATCACAGGTCTACTCATGTATCTGAAAGCAATGCACAGTTAGTTTTGTGGTGATGGTGATGGGAAACATTGGTTCCAGCCCACTCCCGTCCCCCTCCCCAAGTAATAGCAGAATCAGGACAAGGAATCACACCCCTCAGAAAAGCGCATCAGCTCCATGTAGGAGAGATGGCAAACCGCAAGAACGATACAAAGCTCCCAACTGAACCTGCCTATCGAAGAGCTTTTACAGGCTCACCTCACCATGACAGCTCACCTCAGCCTTAAACCATGCTGAGCTCTGGTACACCAAAAGGAAGCAGGACAAATTTAGAAACAAATGAAAAATGGGATTCCTTATAAAAGTGTTGGAGAAGCTGCAGAAGAGACTAGCATACAACCCTGTGTAACCAACAGCCTGTCCTCATCAAAGAACACATGCTGGCTGCCATGCTGAAGGAATACTCCCATGGATCAGTACAAGATGAGCCTGAAAATGTAGTTTAACATAGGCTACTAGCAAAAGGAACAGTCCTACCTCCACCCCTCCAACCCCTCCTCTCACCAGGACTGGCACAGGCAGAGCTGCGCAGTGGAAGCTGTTTGGCTGGGTTACAAGTCACCCAGACCAGCTCCCTTCTGCAGCTCCCTGCACAAGCCTAATACCAGCTAATACAAGGATATTATACCTAATACAGGGAGAGGCGGAGCCCACATCTCAGTGGCAGGAGGAAAGTGGGATTGCCACTTCTGCCGGCAAGCCACAGTGTGAACCTGCAGCAGTGTATCCCTCTGACACGTCAGCTACTTCCAACGCACCCGCAACATAACCCCATTCTTGCGTAGCATGAGAGAGTAAAACCCAAAAGTGACAGAGAAAGCAAAGTGATGGTTCTTATAGCTATCACGTAAACTTTGTCAATGTCCTACCAGAAAGCATCTTTATTTGCCAAAGACACAGAACACTGAACAGGAAGCACTAAGACAGGAGAATGAGTAACAACTAACGTGAGTAGGGATGCCAGACTTGTCAATATTACCTCCAAATATGGTAAGCCAGCAAAGGCATATTGAGACCCAGCGTAAGCCACTCTGCTGCACAGAGAAACATAACACAGAAGAATGCATGGATGAGGTACTCTGGAAGTACAAGCTGGAAAAGAAAAATATGAGTTAGGAAGTCTCAATTACTCAAAGAAAAACGCATGGGGTTTAATCTATTAAAATATTACTCAAAAACAATGTTAACAAGATTGCAGAAAGTGAAAACAACAACTAGCAGTGTGTGCCTTGCTGTTTTCACATGGTAATTCATGAATCATGAAGAGAAATTTACAAAACTAAACGCTCGGACTGATTTTTTTATTCCTTCTATTAATTTAAGTGCACCATTACCAGATTCCACGCTTTGTACACGACCTTCACAACAGAAGAGATCATAGAGATATTTCTGCTCATGCAACAGTGAAATATCAGTAGGAAACGCTCCGTAGAATGGTTTATAGGCAAAAAGATGTTTTGGTTTTCCCTGTTTTAGAGCTTTGCTTTGGTATTCACTCAAACATCACTTTCCAAAGTGAAACTACTGCCAGGATATAGCCCCACAGGCAGAGCTTCACACACCAGAGCAGCGGTAACAGTGCCTGCGGCACGCAAGGAGGGCGCGACAGCAGCCACACACATAGTTTGTTGACCAGTTTCGTTTTCCTTCCCCAGTGTGCATGCTCTCCAGCATCATGCTTCCCAGCAGAAGCCCACAGAGCTAATTGTCAGTTAACTATGAAATCACAGGAAGCGTGAAATGCCAGGTAGTATTAGTGCTATTAATAGGAATCATACGGAGAGATACAAAGACTAAATGCATGCAAAGAGCCAGCAGAAGCCCACACCCACCACAAGAGTAATGGGTTACTCCTTTACCATGTAGCTCAGAAAAGAGGAAATCTGTACACTTCTGACTTCTCAACTCAGGACACTAAAACATCTCCTCATGAAAAAACAGAATCATAGAATAGTTATTGTTGGAAAGGACCTTAAGTTCATCCAGTTCCAACCCCCTTGCCATAGGCAGGGACACCTCACACTAAACCATGTCACCCAAGGCTCTGTCCAACCTGGCCTTGAACACGGCCAGGGATGGCGCATTCACAACTTCCCTGAGCAACCCATTCCAGTGCCTGTCCACCCTCACAGTAAAGAATTTCTTCCTTATATCCAATGTAAACTTCCCCTGTTTAAGTTTGAACCCGTTACCCCTTGTCCTGTCACTACAGTCCCTGATGAAGAGTCCCTCCCCAGCATCCTTGTAGGCCCCCTTCAGATACAGGAAGGCTGCTATGAGGTCTCCACGCAGCCTTCTCTTCTCCAGGCTGAACAGCCCCAACTTTCTCAGCCTGTCTTCATACGGGAGGTGCTCCAGTCCCCTGATCATCCTCGTGGCCCTCCTCTGGACTTGTTCCAACAGTTCCATGTCCTTTTTATGTTTAGGACACCAGAACTCCACTTCTACCCAAAGACTTCAATTGTCAACATGTGTGCGCACACACACACACAACATATTCTGCCCCTTTGTGTGTGATATGACTTACGATGCACAGGATAGCTGCATTGGAGTTTCAGTGGTTTAGCAGTTTGCTCATTCTCTCAGTCTGCTTTAAAACACCCAAAATATCTTCCTAGACATTTAAAACCTACCAACAGACATTCTCACATTGCTGCTACAACATTCTGCTTCTCTAAATGAAGAATATCAAACAAAGCAAACTTGAATCAACATCAACAAAAAGAAGCTGTCACACAGGAAATGTTTCAAGTAAATATTTTCACCCAGATCCTTCTTTGTATATTCACCATTTACAACTTGGCATTTACATATCCAAAACACAATGCACTTGGCAGCCTGCTGAGGCAGATTTACCAGGTCTGAAAATCTGTAGTTTATTTTAACTACACATCTCAAAACAGGTTTTTTCTTTCTCTTGTTTATTAGAGCCTACTCCCACACCACAATACCTGTCTCTCAAACCCACTGCACCTGATCCTCCCTGGCTATCTTAAAGGAAAGTCAACTACATGAAATACCATCATGATATTTATTTCAGAAGTGAGGGAGGAAGAAATCTCCTTGCTGAGAAGAGACACGACTACAACCGGAGCAGGGAAGACGGCATCAGCAGCGTACTGAGCAGTTACTATTTTGGGCTAATCTTTCCACTGAGGCGCCTCCATTCCTACCAGGATTTTTGATTCTTTGTAGAGGCAAACAACACTTCAGCGTGTTTGTCCAGCACCATTTACCGGATCCCGAGAGTCTGGATCTTAACTTCACTTTTAGTGGCTACTCTACTTTCACAAGAACAGCAAACATTAAGTTACTTAGTATTTTCAGTTCACAAAGCTATCAGATAAATAAATACTACATGCACGTGGGTTAACAGAAGGTTAATATTTGCGTTAAACATGCGCATTATAATACTTCAGAGAGGCTGCGATAAGATCATAATGCATAAATGTACCCATACTGTAGCAGGGATGACCGTAGAACAGACCAAGCAAGGGAAACTGTTAGATGCGCAGCCATCAAGCAGCAAACCTCACTCTCTGAGATACAACCCTCTGACTGCTACCTCTTCTCCTCCCCACCCATTCTCATGCTGCAATACTGGCTGGCAATTGATGTGCTGTACGTTTAACACTTGGGTTTTCTTCCCCCAGCTACTGCAAATTCATTTTTCACTTGCATAATTTACATAACTCTTCAGAACACAACCCAGGCCACACTGCTGTGCTGCTCCTATATTCTACCTCAGCAAGGACACACCAAGCTGAAGTAAAACCCATGAGGAACATACAAAAACTCAGCTGTATCAAACAATATGCTCTTTAACAAGCATCCCTCTTATTATCAGCCTGTTACAGACGTAAGCAGATAGTTTGCCTCAAATTCTTTTCATAAACCAAGGAGTGTCGGGAGTTGCATCCAAGAGAGGATAACACCAAGATACACCCCTGATCCTGGAATGGAAACCAAAGAAGTGAAGATAACACCTACCAGGCTGCATCCCCTAAATCCTCTGAGATCAGAATATATTTGGGCAATGCTTAAAAAACAAGTAGTCTCCTATAATCTCAGAGTTCAGTAAGTCTTGAAAAACACTAGTTATGTCTATCTGAAGTTACTTCAGGTGACCAAGAAGACATCTAACAGGCATTTAACAGTTTTCCCCACTTCACTGGGTAAGCAAGCAAATCATTTTGCACAAAATATGGAAATCCATGGAATTGTTATAAACCCCGACAAACAAAGAGCGAGCAGATGAACAGGCACACTAAACAAAACAGCTTAATAGTACTGCAAACGTTCCTAACAAAATGAAAGGGAACTGGCATTAAGAACATTAAACTGAAAAGCAGTACACACCTTTAATGCAATTTTGACTCTTTTAATCTTTTTGACCTTTTCAACTGTCTTTGTGCCGAAAACGTAGAAAGCAGATTGAAAGAATGTTAGTATGACAGCTGACAAGATCACCAGGAGATTAACAACAGTCAGAATATTCAACTTGAAAGTAAAGAATCAGACAAAGAAGTTTCCACAGAACTTCTATCAAACAGCTAGGTTTTGTCAACCCAGGTGCAATTCTATTGCCTAGTTTGATTACATCAAACACCAAAACCAAGCACTTGCATATATTTATTAACGAAAACCCCAAACTTATAGCATGTTACTCACAGGATTGAGAGTATTACATTGGTCTATGGGATTCTTGTAATCAGTCTTCAGTTCGTCAAATGCTATAATCTAGAAAAAAGTAACAATGAAACAGTTGTGATTCTTCAGTGCAGGAGCAACAATGTGTTTTAACCACGAAAAAGTAACGTTTTGGCACAGAGCAGTAGCATCCACCCAGAACACTGTTTCTGCCAAGTTCTAGCTTCATAAATGCGCAGGTCAGACATGTTTAAAACTGGTTATACAAATGAGAAAGCAGAAGACACTTCAGGTATTCAAAGATATTTGTCCACACCCCACTTTCCTGCCTCCCACCAGCAAGGAATTCCCAGCATCCCTCCCAGCAGTTCCTAACCCCACTCCCTGTGCACAGACCCGCTCCATGGCCCAAACATCGCCAGTGACTCTCTTGGTGACCAGTAGGAACCTGACGCAGGGCTCCTGAACCAAGAAGTCAGGAGCAATCTTAACAGCAGACAGATGGCTTGTCTTATTGTCAAAGTAAATGCTGACTCCACATACATGTCCAAAAGGTGCATCCATAAAGAAACCACACAGACTTGAGCTTTTCATGTCATAAAAATGAGACGAAGGTGCAGCATGAAACACAGCAAAAGCCACTCTATGGAACAAATGTCTTGCCAGACATTATGTCCTCTTCTAGAGAAATATCTCACAGCTGACCCTAGGTAGATTCCTATTTGCTTAGGTCTCAAAAATTAAGTGTCAGTACAAAGCATGGAAAAAATACATCACACAACACTGAATTCATTATTTTTGTTAAATAAGCAAGCAGACTGACTTCAGACCGACATCTTCATAAGAATCACAGAACGGTTTGGGTTGGAAGAGACTTTAAAGCTCTTCCAGTTCCAACCCCACTGTCATGGGCAGGGACACCTTCCACCAGACCAGGTTGCTCCAAGCCCCATCCAACCTGGCCTTGAACACTGCCAGGGATGGGGCAGCCACAGCTTCTCTGGGCATCCTGTGCCAGCGCCTCAGCAGCCTCACAGGGAAGAACTTCTGCCTAATATAATCTAAATCCACTCTCTGTTTTAAAAAGGCTGCTCTCATTTAAAACACCACTCAGTTAAACGGTTGTATCTTCTATGAGCGCTCCAAAATCCACGTTATTCGCAAATAAGCACTGCCAGGTTTCTTCCCTCTTCAGGCCAAGGATGAGGCCGCTGCCTCAGCCCCAGCTCTTGATGGGGCTGTGCCTCGGGAACCAGCCCAGCGCTGCGCCTGCCGGCCCCGCCGCTCCGGAGCTTCCACTGGGCCCCTACCCCCAGGCAGGGAGGAGATCCCCGGCTGATCCCCGGAAACCTCCAGCCCACACGCTGCGGCCCAGGGGGGTTCTCATGGGACAGCCCTGCGTGACACGCCTCGGCCCTGCCGGCCGCGGCTTCATATTCAGCTCCAGACGGGCTCGGTGCTCCGAAGGCGGCCTCGGCTGTGTCCCCCTCCCACCCTTCTCCATGCTGTCTTCGGTCCTTATCTGCCGCCGGCCCGGCACACAGAGGGGTAAAGCACGTCCCGTCGCCAGAGCGGACACTGGCCGCCCCTTCAGGCGGACTGACGGGCACTATCCTGGCCTGCGCCGGCCCCCGCGAGAGAGCGGCCGGCCGAGCGCACAGGGACCCCACCCGGAAGGGCCGCACGCCGCACCGGCAGGACTCCCTGTCGGCCCGGGGCGGCGGGAAGGGAGCGGGAGAGCTGCCCCTCAGGCCGCGGGGAAAGGCCGGCGGGAAGAGCGAGCCGCCCGCTCCGCACTCACATGCCAGATGGCGAAGAAGATGAGCGCAGCGGTGAGCAGCAGCGCCAGCATGTAGCAGAAAGCGGCGAACGTGAAGGCCATGGCGGCGGGGCCGGGCGAGCCGCGGCGAGCCGGGAGCAGCGCGGGGAGAGCCGGGAGCGAGCATTCACCGCCGGGAGGGGCCGCCCGCCACGCCCCGCGGCGGCGCCCTCTGCCGGGGACCGCCGGCACCGCCGCCGTAGCCGCGGGGGGTGACCCGCGGGGCCCGGGTGAGCGCGAACCAGCCCAGCGGCCGGGGCGGAACGTGGCGCGTGGTAAAGAGCGGGAGGCGGGCGGTGGCGGTGATCGAGGGGTTGCCTGGCGCCTGTGAGGGGAGGAGAGAAGTGCGTGCCCCTGAGGAGCGGTGTCACTGGGGCATACAGCCCCCCATCGGTACCGTCTGGAGCCTGCCGGGAGGAAACGAATAGAGATCTAGGTAGATTTCACATCGATTTCTACGTAGACTTAGACTCGATTTAAGGAAGTTCTTCCCTGTGAGGGTGCTGAGGCACTGGCACAGGGTGCCCAGAGAAGCTGTGGCTGCCCCATCCCTGGCAGTGTTCAAGGCCAGGTTGGATGGGGCTTGAAGCAACCTGGTCTAGTGGAAGGTGTCCCTGCCTGTGGCAGGGGGTTGGAACTGGATGATCCTTACAGTCCCTTCCAACCTAAACCATTCTGTGATTCTGTGATTTTCCTTCTGCAGGGTCAGATAAAAGTAATTTCAGCTTTAAGCAGGGATATCTCATGGTAATGGACAACCTGGGTAGTTGCTGCAGCCATTCCCTCCAGACAAACAGCACAAGTAATGGGGACTGGCCTAGATGACCTTTGAAGGTCCTTTCTAACCCAAACTATTCTATTTCTGTGATAAACACATAAATGTACTGGCTTTCGCAAATTGTAAGTGTGGTTATGTGGATATAACTGTATGAGTTTACAATAACAGAAACAAAGCTCGCTAAAGACACAAGATTCCACAAGTTAAAGAAGGGCCGGAACTCTAGAGCAAAACAGAGTCACATAGCAAAAGGAATTGTAAAGGAGAAAGAAAGAAGGGGGGGGGGGGGGCTTGATATAAGAAAAGCTAGTGCCTGGAAAATAGAGAGTTAAAGTACTTTTTAGCTTAACTAAGGTTGTAGAAAGAGAACAATGTTTATGTTTTAAGTCTGTGGAATTTAGAGGCCTCACTAAACATGAGTTGTTTCACACTAGTCTTCTAAAGTATCTTTAGCTTCAAAAAACAGTGTTTGTGTTGTAGGTCTGTGGTGAGATAACAGGATTTAGTGGCCTCACTAAACCTGAATGAGTTATTTCACACCATCCTTCTACTTATCAGTTAGTTTAGAGACAGAGCCTCCCAAACATCTGCTAGCTTGGGATACTCCTTTTCTGCCCATCCTGCAATAAATTTTGCAGGAAGGTCACACTGTTTCAAATCTTTGCTAGTTATGAGAAGAATTATAGATACGGCTGGTTTCAGCTAATTTGTGATTACTGGGGCGTCCAACTGTGCCAAAGGTGAAAAGTACACTCTGAGGAAGACTGCTTACTTCACCTGGAAGACCTCTACTCACAAGAGGAAGACTGCTTACTTCATCCTCAAGACCCCTGCCCACAATCACCGGAGAGCAGTGCACAGACGCCAAGAGGAGGAGACTTACGATAATAAGTTACTGGAGCTAGTTACAATATTCCCCGCCTATATGCGGGAATTATGAATATGTATGTGACTAATGCAAGAGTGAAAGTATATAAACCTGTAACAAATACTAATCACTTGCGCCTCTGGCTACAGTCATGCGCCCAGTGCTGTCGCTTTTGCTTTATTGACTTTGTCCCTCAATAAAACCTTGTTATCTCTTTTAGAGGAGTGAGTTCATATTTAACATTTCCATAAAACTAATAGCTGCCAAGTAATATTTTCCAGTGATATCTGCCAGAAAGCTTTACACACAGTAATTGAATGTCACAAGGAGAGATGGGCAGAAGCTTTATGTCCTTCACCAAAATAAGAGGGAAAAGTGTAGCAAACGAGATGTCTTTAGGAAATCAGTTGTTGAGAACATAAAGTTGATCTTTCAGTATAAAATCACTTACCCACAAACTACTTCCATAAAACCACAGCGGTGTCATTATGAACTTCAACTGAAACCTAGAAAAGAGACCTGAAAATTAACCTTAGTGAATATTAATTAAAAGGTAAGAAAATAAAGGAGATGTGGCTCTGGCAGTGCATCACAGCCACCCTCCAACACTCCTTATCCCTTGCTCCTGAGGAATGAGTTAGAAACAACAGGAAACCAAAGTCTTCCTCTGCAATATTTCATTATTATTATATTATATATAATATTATATATTATACAGATTATTATATAATATGTTATTTTTGTACAGACAACTTACCAAATGCTTCATTAGGCTGTATTTGTTAGCATAGTTCATTTCCTACCTCAAGAGGACTCCAGCTGCATAGAACACTTATTCCCAAGCCCATCTGACAGGATGTGTGTAAACATCCTGCTATAACTTGGAATTGGGTAGTGCTGCTTTTCAATCGCAATATGGAAACCAGCCATTTGGTCCATTTGAGGTAGATATTTAGTTACAGAGGGACCCAGATGTAGTGATCATCGCTGCCTGGACTGTTACACCTACAGCCTCGCTGCCAAGCCAGAGCTCTGAAGAATTACAGGTGTTTCGGCACTAAGCGTTTTAATACTGCTCAAGAAAGAGACCTGGCTCCCCACAAGACCCATAGGAAGCCACCAGGTTCACGTGTAACACAGGAATTTGTCCTTCAAGACACATAAATGTGCAGTAAGGACTCCACACAGGATTAGGCCAAACCAATGTTCTTGTAGCACCTGGGCAGGTCAGCACCACACTGTCAGTGGCTGTTCGAACACACAAGTCATTGCAGCAGTAAGATTTCCTTCCCAGCACTGCAGCTGGTGGGTTTGGACTGGGATGTATGATCTGAATTAGCTGAAACAGGGGAAAGAAAAGGGAAATGATCTGTTCTGTACCTGAATAAGCAATGGAGTTTCATTCAGCGTTCTTTTACAACAGAACATTGTGCAATAGGGATGTGTAGTACCAGAAATAAAAAGGTGTGTCAGCCATGTACTTGCATTTGCAATTAATATTGGTTCTGCCTCAAGGAATGTGACATTTTATTGCCTCTGATGCTTGCATGCCATTCAACTGCAATTATCTTGTCAGCAGAAGTGGAAGGCAGCTGTAATCTCATGCAACACAGATCTGTTCATTGACGGATTTCTTGTGTTATAGATCGTCTTTTTAAGATAACACAAAAGGCAATTAAAAGTAAATTCTATAGAAAAAGGTCTAATCAATTCTAGTTCATTTATTTGGGATCATAAATCAAACAATGTTTCTCAAATCCAATCAAATAAAATCAAATCAATAAACCAAAATGAGTACTTGGATTAAACTTTGTAAACAATGTAAGGAAGACACAGTGGAGATCTGGCGAGGGTCTACAGCCTTTAATGCACTGTCCTTTTATCCTGGATTCATTGAGTTTAATCCTGATTGGAATTCCAAGGGGAAATGTCAGTGTCTGTTCACTTCCATCTTAAATCCCTCTCAAGTATTTTTCCTTGTCAGAAAACAGTCGTATCATCAGTCATAATTCAGCATGTTACAGTCGGTTCATAGGGAAGATTTAGGTGAAGAAAGAAGACTCTGGCAGGTCATGACAGCAGTGCTCTGCCAGAGAGCTGGCGAGAAAAGGTTACAGAGCAATATCTCTGAATTATCATGGTAGAAATGCATAGGTTAATGACATCTGTTGACATTAAAAATAATATCCCTGGAAAACAGTCATTTCAGTTACAGGTATCAGGGAAGAATCTAATACTTTTGAACTCGGTAATAAAAATCCTGCTGATTTCAATAAAGATTTCACTTCCTGGGTGTTCAGGAGAGGAAAATCTGAGTGTTTACCTGCAATTCAGTAGAGACTCCAAGTACCTCTGACATAGCATGACAGAGGTCACCTTTCTGCACACCTTTTTGATACATGTCAGAAGCAGCAATGTCATCTCCGTACCCGCTTACCTCACATATGCGCCAACAGACATCAGGATGGAGGATGGTGGTTCACTGCTCAATCCTTAGTCAGCAGAGTGAGAAGATCCCTGGACTTGCAAGTGCACCAGCTTCCTTCCCAAACCAGCACGTATCCTTCCCTGTTGCACTCAATAGCTCATCTTTAGAATCCCTGGTTAGACTCTACCATTATGTATGTGACCACGCAAACAAACTGATGTTATAAATTCATTTCCAGGTGAAAGTAAGTCTCAAGGGAAACCAGAATCACATTTAAAACTCAATTTCAGAACACAGACACTGCCAGGCATCTCACCACATCTCATTATGGAATCCACTTGTGGCCTCAATCCCTCTGACATTTACTGTCACATGGCAACAGTTTTCTTTTAATACTGAATACTCAACCTGTCCTTTTAATAATAACAGGCTTTGTTTTTCTCTTGCTGTGCTGTTGACGCCTATCTGTACAATTCTGAGCCCACGGCACAATACCAGCCTGTGATCAGGCAAAGGGACCAATAATTGTTTTTTCAAGAACTATTTTAGAATGTGTTTCAGGATGTGGCTGCTCATTAACAAAGTAAGAGGGGGATTTTCCAAGACATTCTGTATTCGCCTGTAGCAGTGATGACTCTGAAAATGCCACCCTTAGTCTCTAACTCTTCAAAGAACAACTTCAAATTCCAATCCAAATATAAACCAGTGCAGCAGTGTCAGCCTGAATGAACAGAAGATGAAGCCATAGTACTGGCGTTTTAAGATGGCGTCATGTTTGGTACTGAGTGATGACACCAAAAAAGGTCTCCCTCGTTAATTATCCCATTGTTAATTGTTTTAGCAGAAACCCCATCACTGCTGGATATGGTGGGAAGATTGCATCAAGGTACTCACTGGGACAAATGAGGCATTCAGTCCTCTGCCAGACATAACATCATTATTGTTTCTGCCCAAAATGAGGGAAGATACATGCAACTTTCGCTTTGTATCAAAAAACCCATGAGCTGTTCAGGGATTGGTGTCTTGTCAACAGTCAGAAGACACAGCCCAGTTACCACATGTCCTGGCTTCAGCTGTAGCAGTTACTTTTCTCCTTCCTAGTAGTTGGTGCAGTGCTGTGGTTTTGACTTTAGCCTCAGAATAGTGCTGATAATACACCAGTGTTTTAGTTGTTGCTAAGTAATGCTTACCCCAATCAAGGACTTTTCAGTCTCTCATGCTCTGCCAGTGAGGAGGGGCACAAGCCAGGAGGAAGCAGAGACAGGACACCTGACCCAAATTAGCCAAAGACGGATTCCATACATGGAATATACTGGGCACATCATGCCCACTATATAAACTGGGGGCAGTTACCCAGAAGGGCTAGATCACTGCTGAGATCGGGGTGGGTATCAGTTGGCAGGTGGTGGTCGGCTGTATTCTCTCCCCTTGTTATTTCCCTCGTCATTATTATTATTGGTGGTAGCAATAGTGGTTTTGTGTTATACCTTAGCTATTGGACTGTTCTTATCTCAACCCGTGGGGTTCAATTCTCCTCCCCATCCTTCCGAGATGTCTGACATAGACAACCCCTGTGGCTTTGAGTTTGGCACCTTCAGGCCCAGTGTGTATTTACACACTTAAATCACAGTAAATAGTAGTATTTCAAAAGGCTTCATCTACATCTAAATTCCCTTACAAATCTTGCTTTTCATCTCTCTAGCTATATCTGTATTAACAAATCATCTCACAGCTCTGCTAGTGCTAGAAATGCACCTCCTCTGTTGTTATTAAGATTTAAATCCTGCTACGCATTGGCTCTATGCAGGAATTCTCCCATCAGTAACCACAGGCAGAAAGACCAGCACGGGTGTCTGGCTTGTCCATCATATCTGGCTCTCCAGGCCATGTGGACAAGGTTGCAGAGCCAGCAGCTCCAAAATCTTTGGACTAAACTGCAGCAAGAGGAGCAACAGCAGCACCAGTGTAAGGAATAAAGATGCAGAAATGAAAAGATGTGAAATGAGAACAGCTCTTCCTTCACCTCACAGAGAGAGAAAGCAGGCTTATGGTCAGGCTGTACAGACCTTGGATTTGGGCCATTTAAGGAAAAAAGGGCTGTTGAGTGGATGCATCTATTTTTCTATTCTTCCAGTAATACAGCTATACAATTTGTTTTGTACTTCTGAACCAAACAATTGCACATTCACAGTTGGAGGTAGGGTATAAATATTGTCTCTAGCTGATCCCTTGATCCAGTCACCCTAGCTGAATTAATCACATTCACAAATCAATCCAGGATTTGGTGCTGTCGGAGCAGATGGCCAGGCAGGCTGTAGTCGTGAGCAAGGCAGGCACATTCTCCTTCCATTACCCAGCAGCAGTTTCCAACGGCAGATATTTAAAATTAGACCTTATTTTGATGAAAGGCTAAATCTCTCTTGTTCCTTATTCAGCTTAATAAGGGCACTGACCCCTAACTTTCTGCTCTACTTCTGTCCTACCAAGGCCTCAATAAAAGTGTAGAATGGCTGGTGCCCCTTTCCCTTTCAATTGAATATTTTCTGCCCCATTTTCTTCTGCTGTCTTCCCACTTTCTGCAGAGAAGAGGTGACAGCAACAGATGCTGTTTGGCATGGGGTTTTCAAGGGTGCACTATATTAACTGATGAGCTGCGCACTGCAGAAAGGGAAGGGGAAGCTGCATTCATGCTACTAGCTGCCTGCCGCAGCACGTAACAGCGGGGACAGTTAAGAGCACATCTTTCAAAAAGCCTTGCTGGGACTTCCCTATCACAGTAGTCAATTTGCCATGAAAGACAGTCATGCTGTTCTCCCAGTGCTCACATCTGTTCTGCATTGAGAGTCTTTCTGGCTGATAATTGCTCTCTTCTCCTGTCTGTCTCTTGCAGAGGAACTGATAGAGCTGTGGGGAGAGTTTCAGCTGAGCTCAGTCACATTCTGTGTGAGATGTCTCACTTATCACCAGAGGTGAACAAGGTTAACCAGGAGTGTGTTTGCAGTCCCTAAAAGAATGGAACATGACAGAACAGTCCAGAGGAGACAATTTCCTTGTGGTATGACAAAATGGCCCATTCTGATTAACTACCTCTATGCAGGTGTATTTAAATAATCTCTTTCACTTTAAAGACCTAGAGGCTAGTCAGATCAAGGCAAGCTGTACAAGTACACGCTGCAGCAGATAGCCTGTCGTCCACACGGGATCACATAATCTTAGTAGCATCAAAAGGAATAGCAGATACTGAAGAAAGCCTGCAAGAACTGGGAGGGGAATGCTGGCCAAGTTTACACTACTGCAAATACAATTTGAAGTAGTGTCCAAACCATTACCACAGCATATTCAGCTTAGTACTCCACCATTTGCCTTCACCATCTTCCACAAAATGCAAATGGAGCATCAATAATGTATGTATGTAATTGCTCAGCCTCATGCTCAACCTTTTAGTATAGACACCTGGAAGATACAAATGTGATTAATTGAAGCAAATAAAAGCTAACACCAGGGCTTCCTACACTTCAGAATTGTGTTTATTGAAACATGGCTGCAAGCAAAGCTCCCAATGCCTTGAATACAGCACAAATCAAGCCAGTCCACTACCTTATGTAGCAGCCCAGAGAAAGATTGCCAGTTCTCCAAGATCAACGTTTGACCCCAGAGGTATTCTGAGAACTATGACTCCTTTTACTTGCTAAGCTGCAGGGACATTCACACTTGCATATCCAGAGCTCAGGACTGCTCTTTAGGAACACGAGGGCTTCCTCGCACATCCCAGAATTCTCTCCTCCCCAGCGGTTACAATTTAAGCTGTGTACCCAGGCCAGCCCCAAGGCCAGCTTAGTGCACAGGACTGATTCCCTGTGCTCAATATCCTTCTGGAGGAGATGGGGAAGCAGCAGTCCTTCTGCCAGCTTGGTACCATCTCCACAACACTTCCTCTGCTGTTAGAGAGAAGCAGTTGCCTGCCCTAAGAGGGCAGAGAATACAGAGAGTAACTGTTACCGAACTAGACATACATGTAGAAGGAAAGTGCTATTCTTCAGCATTGGCAGAAACAATGTATGGCATAGTATGAATTCCTTGAGTCATTAGTAAATTTTTTTTACGATATAAAAACCCCACAACCCTCCAAAGATCAGGAAAGGCAGAAAGTCAGCAAGAATGAGGGAAACAACTGTTTCAATCAAATTAATCTAGTGGTCTTTTGATCAGGAAAGAGATGAGCCAACAACTATGAGAAGGTACAACTAAGTTCCTTTGACTCCTTTAAGCTTTGAGGCCGCCTCGCCAACTACTCTTAACACTGCACAGTTGGCACCTGCGCTCTATACTATTTCACTGTATTTCACTGAAATACCATATTTCACTGCTCCAGGTCATGCCAGGAGCCTTGGCCTTGTGGAAGCGCAACATGGAAGTCTGTGTGGCATTTCAGAATGAAATCGAGCTCTCATGCTGCCTGCAGGTCACAAACGTACACAGAGTTTTGTGACACGGAGGTGCAAATCAGCAGAGGACGATCGCAGTTATCCCATAGTACTCCACCAACTGCTGTCCTCTCCCTTGCTGCCACCCTTCACAACAGATGGAAAGAGGCATTATTTTGGGTAGAAGAGCAAGTGAGGGAGCACATTCAGGACTGAAGATCCCACTACAAGTACAAAGTAAACTCCAGGAAGCTGAGGAGGAAAGTCATTACTAGTATTAATAGATTTTCCCTGTCAGACACCCACGCTAGATGTGCTACTTTGCAATTAAAACAGGGTACCAGAACCTCTTAATTAAACATTTTATTTAAACCAATACAAGCACCACGCTTAGCAAAAAAGATTTGGTTTAAAGTAAACATGCAATGTGAACTAGCAGAGACTAAACAGCATATGGAAGTTGTACTGTTTTTTTTCATGGAATTACCAAATTCACAAAACTGGCCATGAACCTCTCACACCTTTTACTACCTGCAGCACTGGTGCCAACCCTGGCATCTCACAGCATGCAGGTCACACTGAGTCTGGGTCACACCACACCTCCACTTCTCTAGATGTATCCAAAAAAAGTATGTTGGATATTTCTTTTTTGAGCACACTGAAGTGAGGAACTGAACTCCCTCATTTTGCATGTTTGATTCAGACCCTTGTTACCAGCTTAACGTAATTTCTGGACTACTTATTCAACAGTTAAAAATACAAAAATGGAATGCTACTACAAATGCCTAAGATGCTCCTTTGGAGAACTGAAAAGGTGTCAACACCCACATTATTGCCTCCTTTGACAGATCAAAACAGCATTCATGATACTAGAAACTAAAATCATCAAATACCAGCATGTAATTTTTTTCTTGTTAATAATATTCAAACAATACAAGTCCATTTTACAGGCTGACATGCAAACTCATGCTTTAATTCAGTCTACCATCAATTAATAAGAGCTGCATCCCAGCCATCTAGCCAATATTTAAAGCAAACCAGATTAACTGTGGCAGAATTCTCCCTTTGAGGGACCTTCAACTATAACTCCAGGCAAAAGATTTTATGGACAAATTACTAGCTCCTGAAAAATAGGAGCTCACAATGGAAAATGCTGACTCTCAGACCTTTAGCTACAAAGGCTCCCACAGGTGCCTTTAGTTAATTTAGGTTGTCCTTTTGTCTAAACCATCTTTAAAGATCTGAAAATTCAAGACAAAAATGTATGATTACAGATGGGCAACTCGCTAATAAAGCCCAGTTAGAACATACTGGCCTTCTGAACATGGACACATCTGCCAACCACTGATCTTAAGGGGGCAGCAGTACAGAAAATAAAGGTAAGGTGGGAAAAATGTTATAAAAACAAGTATTATTTGTGCAGGAAAGATTCTGACATGATTAATGTCTTTGTTTTATCAAGTATTAGCACTACCTGTATCTTGAAAGCCCAGGAAAGTAAACATCATACAGTTGTGTCAAAACACTGCATTAAAAACAAGGAAACCACGAACAAGCCTAGCAGAGCAAACATCCTCTGCACACTCATTCTCCAAGTACCTGCAGCTGCTTCCTCACTTCCATAGCTCAGAAAGGGGAAGGAGGTACAGCTATCAGGGCTGTTTGATGAGTAATACTGGTGGGCTGAGCAGCATCATAGAATCACCATTCACAAGAAAGTGGGCTTTTTTAACACTCTCATCAGGATTTGTTTGCTTTCTGCAAGACTTGAGGGGAAACACTCAAGGCACAAAGTCCTTAAGTGGAGGCAGTAAGAACTTCTTTCTGATATAGCCAAAAGTAGCAATATTTTCTTGGCAGAAGGTAGAGTGATGCAGAGATGAAGAACCAAATTCAATCACTTGGCTGCAGCAGCTCCTCTCCTCCTGAGAGACAGGCCCTTTCCCTGTTATTTTTGTCAAGACCTGTGCAAGCAGCAGTTGGATGCTGGCAGCCCACCAGTGTACAAAGTACAATGAGAAAGATGATTAATCCAGTTTTCCCCACTGCAAATCAAGCTGAACATTGCAAGTGGCAGCTTCCCTCTCACCCACGCTGTACTTTGACATGCCTTACCCTTAGCACAACACCACAAAATGAGATCAATTCTTCCTGTTTCAAGAGTGATGCTTAAAATGACACTGTTCTTTAAGCCAAAGTCTTATTTATACAATGTTTGTCACAAAACACATGGCTTTTATTGATCTGTAGTACATCATGATCAAGCAACAGTTTCATAATTTTTTTGTCCAGGGAAATGAAATTGTTTTTCCAGTTCACTACATTAACATAGAAATTTAATTACAAGCATTTCTTTTCCATACTGAAAGATCAATTTAATTGCATCATTCTAACATGTATTTTGAAAAGTTCCTCTCAAGTCAGGTTTGAATCCAAATAAGTGAGCAGTAACATCAAACTAAGAAGAGGTTTACCAACACTGAGGACCTTTGCAAGTCAATTCCTTGTGATCTCAGGGGAATTAGTGTTTTAACACTAACACAACATATGTTTACAAATAAAAATAAACCTCCTTTCAGCAAAGGTTTCACAGTATGAAATACTGGCCTCCAAATTTAACACTGCATTCCTTCCCACCAAACAGACTTGTTAGGGCAGCTGTATTTTAAGGTACATTATCAACAGGAAGCTGCTCTTATGCAGAAACTTATTCAGCAGCACAACAAACACAAGATAGTGAGATACTGTCACATGAGTACTCCTTGTGCCACTGCATGGGTTGAACATGTCCCGTATCAGACAACTACTCTATTCAATATAAAACAGACCTGAAAAAGACTGGTCATTTATAAAAGTTAAATACTAATTTCACATTAGAATATTTGCTGTTTCAAAGAGATGAACCGTAAGTAAATGAAAAATCAAATTATCACTTATGCAAAAGCTTTATCTGGAATGTAATTTTGATCAACAAGCAGTTAAGAAAGTTAAGAGACTGTATAATTTAAGTACTCAAAAGCTATATGTGGCCAACTTTTATAACAAAAGAGATATAAATCATTCATTATAATGAAAAGCTTTAACCTCCTGACTCCTACAAATGGAGTAGATGAGTGGAATTTCAAAGAAAATGAGGTTGGCTTCTTTTTATTTAAACAGATGTCAACTGCAACAATAGGCACTAGGAAAAAATGTTACTTAGATTCTTTTACAAAGTTTTTACCAAATTTGTACTAAGTGGCAGTGTAAAATTCTCATTTTAAAGCTAACAAATTAAAGGCACACAGTAGTAACATGTGTTCATATAACAGGAGACGAGCAGAGGTAAACTTCCTAACAGTGTATAAGTTATATATGCAAGACATCTGGTACGAGAGTAACCAGAGTCATAATTCAGCCCTTAGTTATCATCTAGTTCCTGTAAGACTGTATTAGTATGAGAACTGGACAGTCAAAGCTTTGCCCTGAAGTTTATTAAGACTGACTGAACTGAGGAATTACTGGAATAACAAAAAATAGTTCCAGGAATTTGAGAAAGCTCACATAGACTCGAAGGAAAGATTTGCTGTACAATGATTTTGTCTTTTTAATACTAAAGGTTTCCAGAGAATAGTTTTCATAATTGAGAAGACATTAAGTCTCAAAATCTGAAGAGTAGTTGACAGTAGACAATTTTTGCATATAAATGGCTAGTATGTCTTAAGGATGCATTTGTAGCTCAGAAAAAATTAGCATCAGCTTCCAAATGATGTTTTGAGATAGTTATAAATACAGAACTGAACTGTTTTAGTTATAGAAATATTAGTTACAAGAGTGCAAAAGAAGTCCCTGCATTGGAGTATTCCCTTTTAACAGGTACAAATAAGGAAACACCTGCAAAGATTTGTTACTTCAAGGAGACAGACCTGCTATTCTTTGCACAAACTTTGCACAAGAGAGATACTGCAGGAGACAGATGTAAATACAGTGCATTCTTTAGATGTAAGTATTCATGTCTGGTTCCAGTATTATCAGGATGGTACATAAATACTTATCACAGAGGTTTTCTTAATGGAAGAAGCCCAGTTTCTCCCGCAGCCATTCTTCAGTTAGGTCTTCTGTGTTTCTTATTTCAAATACCTAAAAAAAATTGCATTGCAGAAATTCTTGAGGTGATGGTATTTGAAAGGGATAAGCATACAATGCAGACAGCACCTTTCCACACAACTTGAGCTGCAATAAACCAGTAACCAGAGTTTTCATATGCTTTCTTGAAAGGATTGGTTAGTATTCTAAAGTAGCATCAGTGGAAAATACACAAGACTAAGTGGCAAGGAATATTCCTAACTTGAACAAGAATCCTGTAATTCCTATTTCTAGGCTTCCCTCTTCTTTGAGGATATGTGACAACAGCACATGTACTACATTTTAAAAGTTACTCTGAAATGGCACCATCTCATAATTGTTATCTCAGCAAGAAGACTGTCTATTTAAAGAATACATCTGGTAAAGCCAAGTAAGTAAATTTTACAAATCACAGAATGGTTTCGGTTGGAAGGGACCTTAAAAATCCACAGGTCTTCAAAAGCATTCTTCTAGGCAACAAAAACAAAAGTATGTAATATTTTAAATACTGACAATACTGAAAATAAAACTACATCAGCACCAAATCCATTATCTGCCTTTTTAATGGTATGGAGCAGCCGTCTGCAAAAAGCATGCTCAGTCCAATAGAATGGATCGGATTTTGAGAGACTCACAAAACAAGCTTCTCTGTGAACCTGCCATTTGGAGTGAACTTCCTACTTAGTCCTGTCCTCAGCCATTTCACCATTTTAATCTCCTTCAGGAAACATTTCAAGTTTTGTACCTTTTCTTCCTCATTTTCCATCTTTGCTGGAGTGGGCTCTGGACACTCCTTCCTGTGTTCAGATAGTAATCCACTAGTATCAAGCTAATACTGATTTTTAAGTAAAATATAGGGGGAACCCCAAAAATTCAGTGTTATAAGGACAGAACAGTTTAACAGAAGCCAAGCTAATATGCAAGCCACTGGAAAAATAGAAGGGCTCAATTGAGTCACATGCTGAAATCACACCAGGAGGAAGTCACAGCATGAGCTAAAAGAAACATAGCTCAGAGAGTGGCAAGAATAAAGGACATTTGAAGTGCAAGTAAGCAACCTGAACTGAAGGCAGGCTATCTTCTCCAGCTTCAGAAGGAAGGTGATTATAGACCTCTATATCCACTCCTAAGCTTTCATTTAAAACCCTTTCAGAGTGAATTTCTCCCACTTGACAGGTGATAGTAAGTCCCATAGAGTGAGTCCCCAGGCTTTCACCTTCTTCTCATCAACTCTTTCCTTCCCTATTGCTGAAAACTGCCTTCTTCCTCAAGCAATTCTTCCTTTCTGTCAAAAATGCTAGAGTTGTCAGGCCTCTAAGACGCAGTTTCAACAGACCTAAACAGAGATTTCTTGGGGCCGTAAATGACTGCTTCCACCATCTTCTCTTATGTTTCACTCCTATTTAATACTGTCAACTTGACATCTGATTTAAAACAGAAAGGTCCTTTCTTACAATGCTACAGCTAGAAGAGGTAAAAGTTCACAGTGCTCTTACTGGCCCAATACACATTTTTACTGGGATGTTAAAGTACTCAGTCAGGATAAGAAAAACCAAAAGGGAACAGTGCTGTTGGGGAATGGTCAAGTCATTTCACATATGAAAAACCTGAAGCGACCACTGACTATTTAGCTTTACTGGTTGGAACTAGAACTTGAAGAAGTCTACATCCCAACGAAGCAGACATTTCAAAGATTTCTCAAATGACAATTAGGTAGCTTTTTGAACTTTTAAATATATATATATATACACACACACACCTATCCCTAGTAAATGCAGTGATCTCTTTTGATTTCAGTACTGGAGGAAGCAAACACAGGAAGATTTAGAATTCTTCAGCACTTGGCAAACACTAACTTATTCTGGAGGCTATGTTGTGCAAGCATACAGCCCCATAAATCATGCAGCAAAACTAGTCTGCACCACACCAAACTAAGACTTCAGTCTATTCCTCCCATCAATAAATTAATTCCCCAAATAAAGACATCCATCCTACTAATGGATATGTTAGTTTTAGAGATTACTGTTCTTCCTGTACCCTCAGCTGCCAGAAATCCCCACTCCTCTCTTCAATCTTCCTAAAACAATCTGTTCAGTGGAATTGCAAAGTCTTGTAACATCTTTCTTGTGATGGGTTCAAGCAAGACACAAAACAGCTTCCGCAACCTGCATTTAAGGAGGAGACAGTTATTTCAACTAGTCAGTTATACCTTAGTGAGTTCAGCTGTCTGTACAAGTTTATTCTTGCTTCCAGCATACATCATTTGCTGTTCAGGCTTACATCCTGTAGTTGTGTGGAAAAACAGAGGTTTTGTTTAGTTACTTTGACTGCAACACTTAAAAAAAAAAAAAAAAAAAGTCTTTGAAGAATCCAAACTGAAAGCTGAAGTCTCCATTAAGTGACCTATTTCTTTATGCACATTCTCATCCTTGCTTTTACTTTCAGATCTAGTACTTGAAAGGCATTTCTAGAAGTAACAGTTGTGCAGGTTGAATTGGTGGTCTCAACATGCCAACCCTTCTGAGCCAACATCAAATATGGCAGCAGTTAAACTCGAATCACAAGAGCCAACAAAGCAGTATCTTCCACCACTACAGTAATGTGCTGATTATACTATGTTACATTTTTTGCCCCTCTTGCTATTTCTGGAAGATTCCCATGGTTTTCCTAGTTACACAGATCTTTATATCATATGCCTTTGAGCTGGAGTCAAACTGAGAACAAACTAAGTTGGTTTGAATTTGTTATTCTTTTTCTTAATCTAATTTCTCCCCAAATACCTCGATTTAATTGGTAGGTCAAAGTGACACACACTTCACTTCCCTTCCCTTCCTCCTGCACTGAAGACATAGCAACTTCAGTCACAGTCGAAGTTAACTGCTGTTTAGAGTCCCAACTGATGTTTTTTTTGTGACTGCAGTTACAGCCTAACCACTAACTGCAAGTCTGCCTGCTTTGCTATTTCAATGTCTCCCAGGAAGTTTCTTACTGCTTGTCTAACTCACAGAGTATCTCTCCTTCAGAAGAGAAGTAACATCCATAACATCCATGCAAAGATTCTCAGGTAACTAAAGAAGCATATGCCCGCAAGTTGCTAAACTTTTACCTACCTATTCTAGCTCTGAGTAACAAAGGGTAAAACAATGCAATCACTTTATCTTCTTCTACAGGATAACAAGGATAATCCAGTAATGCTAGCAAGCTGCCCTATTACAACTCAGAACACAGATGGAAGCCACAGGAGCAATTCAGCTCTGTAAGTCCACGTCAAGTACACACAGGTAATTTGGCTTCTATTAAAATCACACAGTTGCCTGCACAGGTATGTTTATATTGAAGGCTGATGTAGCACAAGCACAGGCAGCTACTGCTCTATATAAACCTGGAACGATCCAAGATTAGTTTCTTTCTCTTTGAACATAGTCTGTTCACCCAGCACTTCCACCTGCCCAGATCTGGGTTATGGAGCCCTCTTTACCTCCTTCACCCATAGCTGTGGCAGCCCTTTAGACCTCCAAATCACAGCACTGTTTGGAGGCATCCTCTGTCATTAACATTGGAATAGCAAGATGGACAGAGGTGAACGGAAACCCTCAGGAACGGTGGTGGCATCTTCCAGCTCTCTCCTCACTTATCCCCTGAGCCTTGTCTGGTCATATCTTGAAGACTCATCAAGATTTGAGGAGAGGGTGACAGGAAAGCCATTAGGTTAAACATGTATGACTACATGTAGAGTGCTCCAGGCCCCTTTCCTTTACAGGAGGGTGCAGCTGAGCACACCACCAAGAACACAGAGGGCAGGCACATTTAGGAAGACACATCTTTTGGCCAGCTACGTAGGAAACTAACACTTCCATTTAACTTTCAGAAATGGAAAAAGATAGAATCTGTTCTATCATCTGTCCTAAATGTTAACCCCTAAAGACAGTGCAACTGGACAGATGGAAGCACTTGTCATGAGCTGATGGTGTGAACAGAGATTCCTCTCTGCCAAAGAAGGTCTCCAGTAATGCCATAGTTTTACAGTGCCTTGCTTCCACCAGTGGCATAAACACATCTAGCCTTAAGCACCTGAACCAGTATGACAGCACTAAGAACTCAGCTTCTCCTCCATAGTAAAGAATATTCTCGTTTTCACAGCACATACTAGCTACTATTCACAATGTTCACTCACCAACTGGACTGGAGAAGATAAAGCACAAAGGATAAGAAACTCTTCCATCTTCATGCTGATACTTGTAACTATAGACAATAAATGTTTTTTCTGAGGTTAAAGAAACTAAGAAATCAATGATTTTATTAGCATATAATCCTTGGTTATCAGAGCTTCCATATCTGACTTTCAGAACTGACCCTGCTCATCTTTTACCAACCTCTACCACAGCTGGGTGCGAGGGCTGTCTCTATAGTACTGTTTCACATCAGAGCTAAATATCACTGTTTCATCACAAATGCTCCCAGCTGTGTAAAAAGATTTCCCACACCCACCAACATGTTTCTGGCTAGTGAAAGGCAAATTCTTTCTTTTAATGAAATTAAAGTTCTTTGCTTTTAATGAAAGGAAAATTCTTTCTTTTGCAGACTAAGCACTTCATTGTTTCAGGTGTTTTGCTGAATATGACTGAAGTTTTAGCTAGGACTACTGCTTTTATACCCTCCTACTGAACTACAGTGATGAAAAGAAAGATTCAGAACAGCACATGGAATAGTGCCAGCCAACTTTTGAGGCTGATATTTTCTTCACTTATAACTTGAGTACTCCTTTTATTTCATCTAGTTAAAGAGTAATTTACCTGTCCCTCTCTTTTTCTTATTTTTTTTTTTTTTTTTTAAATACAGGGATTCTTCCCTAAATCACATGCCTACAGCACTCCCAGAATCAGTGACTGCAGCAAAATAGCAAGGGCCACACACTGAGAAAGTACCAAAACAGATTCTAAGTTACACAGGCAGTTTTCTATGTTTAGAAGTAGCCACATATAAAACTGCTACCTTTTACTCACTTCTTTACATTAACAGCAGTGTGGCTTCGCTTTACTTTCCCAAACATGATATAGTCTAAAGAGATATAAAATCTTGGGAAAGGCTTAGATGTGTCAGTCATTGTTTCAGCAAGTGGGACAACTGCCCAGTACATCATGAAAACTGATCCCTAGGTTATCTCACAAAGGAAGTACCGGTGAAGTCAAACTATAGGCAAGTATGGGCCCAAGAAGGTGAAGTCCAACTTTCAATGTTTTGAACAGCTTTCAGGAGTAAGACCAAATGCCAGCAGCATAAGAAGGATATCGAGGTTGTCTCTCAGGCAGCTCATCTTTCAGTTCATCGGGAGAAATACCCTGGTAACATTAAACACAAGCAATATCTGAGCACACAATCTTGCACTTCAAGGTAAAGTATGAGGGCTAAAGCAGAATAATGGAACAGTGAAACAGCTGTAAGTCAGGTGTACATCTACAGCTTAACTGGTAACCTTCTCTCAAATTACTAGAGCAGTTTAGGAAAACTCATGTGCTAAGAGATTCCTATGACCCAATACAGAATTAATGTTAGCATGAGTAATCATCCCTATTTTAGGCATAATGAGTTTAAAAAATATTTTTGGCTCTAGTTGTATGTGCTGGCAGCTATCATGCTTTTCTAACTCTAGTGCTAAACAGAAGTAAGCAAGCACACAAAAAACTATCTGCTAAAATCAGCTACATAAATGGTTCTTTTGGAAAAAAAAAAACAACAAAAACCCAACAAAAACAATTCTTCCTCCTTGAGCAAGCAAAAAGAGTCCCCATTCTATTTAAATGTCACATTAACTCCTACATTCTAGGGAATAAGAGCTACGGTTAATGCTCAAATCCCTGGAAAGGATTTAATTTTTCCCTATGTACCATTAAGAAACACTGCATGCTGGGCCGACCTTATTATGCCACCCATCAAATTTAGAGTCTGCAGAGGATTAGCAATCCTAGCTTCTAATTGATGGCAGACCAGCTCAGAGGCAAATATGCAGCTTTACGTGGAAACAGCAGAAACCTCTTCAGCCAACCAGCAGGTGTAAAAGATGCTTTTTACATAGCTGTGTCCTGACAGCTTAAAATAACCTTTTCTTTTTTGCAATTAATTAGTCAATTCAATTGCTTCTGCATAGTTCCACTATAAATAGTGCTGTGCTTTACATGCAGAGTGACCATGCATTTAAATAAGCTCATGACCCAAATTAGATTAAGAGTTTGATAACAATTTGAAACTAAGGCAGTACCTT